>NC_068935.1:101458526-102801561 GCF_023091745.1 Budorcas taxicolor | reverse complement strand
CATAAGATTTTGTTTTTCATGAACACATTTCAGTGTTTGTACGCTAATAGATGTTTTCGTCTAAAACCTAACGTTCTACAAAGTTATGAGCTGAAAATAAGAGTCGGTGGAGAGAATTGGACCAGATCATTCAATTCTATACAACTTTTAAAAAATGTTTAAAAAAACTTTTTGGAAACATTTACTACCTTACAGAAAAGTTGTAAGTACAATTCAAGAACTCCAAGAACAATAAAGTAGAGCCTTGCTTCTCCCCTGTAAATTAATGTGTGATCACTATTTACTCATAGATTCTTATGTAATCCATCGGGTTATAGCCATTACGTTGTTGTTGCTCAGTTGCTGAGTCGTATCCGATTCTCTGTGACCCCATAGACTGCAGGCGCTCCAGGCTTCCCTGTCCTCCACTGTCGCCCAGAGTTTGCTCAGGTTCATGTCCATTGAGTCGGTGATGCTATCTAACCACCATATCCATTATAGCCATTATAATCATTATTTAGTTTGATGCTCAGTTGTCCCAGTTATGGTCAGTGGATGTATGCACTGTGTTTTTAATATGAACCCAATGCTTTTTTAGGTGTAGTTTAGATATAGTTTTATCATCTTTCAAGTACTTTTTAGTTTCTGGCACAAGATATTTAAAGTTCATGTAGTGCTTTCTCTGTTCCAGCCCTAGAATCAGGCATTTCTCCTTTTAGCAAGGGGGAGGGTACTCTGCTAGAATGCAGCAGCTCAATTGTGCTCATAACTATTGGGGCGTTCTTGTCACCTAGGCCTTTTCTTTGATCTGAGAAAGTAATACACACTTAAACACACACACATTTATATCAGAAAACAAACATGGACTCATACTGACTAATCCTGCTTTTTAGTTTTTCTGCATTCCATATTTGTCTCTATTCTCTGCGTTAGTGAGACATCTGCTTCCCAGCTTTATCAGTCTGTTGGGGAGAGAGAGAGGAGAAAGTTGCTGCTTTTGCAGACTTCAGTCACTATTTTTAAAGTCTTTGATTCATCTGTATCTGCTAAGTATGTTTTGCTTTCATATCCTTAACTTTCCTAGAATTTGGTGGGGTGCTGATTTATAGGTAGCCTTTTTCTTTCTCCCCAAAAAGCACTTCTTGGGTTCAGCTAAGCCAGCGATTGATATCTTCTATCCCCTCTACACCTTCAGTAATTTGCTGACATCTCTAACGTTCTTTCCACTCCTTTCAGTGTCTTTATTCTTTCTGAGTTCATGTATTTTAATTTATTCTCGTTTTAGTGAAGTGTATTGCTGATAAATGCAGTTCAGTAATTGGCCTAGATAATTTTTTAAACTGTCTTGTGTTTCTGTTAATCTCCTTTTTCTAAAGTAGACAACCATGTTGACCTTTCTTACCCCATCTGAGTCATACGGTATAGAATCAGTTCAGATGTTAATTAGATTCTTAAATAAAGCTTTTCTTAATGACTTGATTTAATTTGATCTTTATCTGTTGTATTGCTTAGAATTTATTTTACTTACCTAGTATTTGAGTCACAGTTGTTGCTTTATACATGCAAATTCAACTTTAACATTTGAAAAGGCCATCTCATAATCCCTGATCTTGTGATTGGAGCCTACTGCCACCAGGTGGTGAGAGGGAGCTCTTGCCAGGCAGCTCAAGCAGAAAACTTAAGAGGGTGCTTTTATCATGTTTTATATAATCCAAGTATCGTACCTAAATTTTAAACAGCCAGCTTTGAAAATGCCAGTAATGGTTGTATGACAGTAGACAAATCATAGGCTTTGGACTCAAATGGACTTGAGTTCAGATCCTGCTTCTTCAACTTGCTACTCCATGGCCTTAGCCATAAGTTTTCTTAGTTTTATTGGACCAATAATAACTATTTAATAGAATTGTATGGATTAAATGGGATTGTATATGGAAAACCCTAGCCTAGTGACTGGTATTTAATCAATATTCAAGAAGTGTTAACCTAGTCTCTGTCACTGTGGTTGTTACACACATGGGCATGTGCACAAACACATTCTTTAAGAAAGGAAGCAGGAGCTCAAAGAAGAGGAAGTAGTTATACATTTTGTTTCTGACATTTGAGGAATCATTTAGTGTTTGTGCACACTTGCACATATTTTAAAAGGAGTAACAAAACCAAGGTGGAATTAGAAGCTTTTTCCTAGTAATTTACTTCTATTTATTCTGAATCTTTGCCCAAAGTCACGTGCCTCCATTATAATTTGCTGTTAAACCTTAGAACTTACACTGTCCTCTGTAGGTAAACTCCTCAGAAGTTCTTGTGACCCTTATGCACATCAGGAAACCAGGTTCTTGCCTGATAAGAGAAGTTAAAATGTATATTGCTTTACCAGCAAAGGAGTTGCTTTTCCTCTTCAGAGCTTTCTTTTTCCCAGGAGTTTGGTCTAACTAATACCTTCACACTTGTTAAGTTACTTAACCTCACAACATTCCTATGGAGGGAATTATTATTTTTATTTGTATTTTAAAGATGGGGAAACTGAGGCACAGAGTGATTTGTTGTCGTTGGGGAAACTGAGACACAGAGTGATTGTTGTTATTGTTGCTGCTGCTGCCGCCGCCACCACTGCTGCTTTTGGCCAGAGACACACGGAGGAAGTTCTAAGATAATGCATGCAGTTGGGCTCTAAAGTTTGTACTCTTAACGCATGTGTTACTGCTCATCACTTTTCTAGACTTTTTAATAGCATGCTGGTATATCATATAATTAATTAGGCTTAGGTATCTCTTCAAAGGACTAGAAAGAAATAAACTAAAATCCAGGATTATGGGCAGTTTAAATTTTTCTGTTATTTTCCATATTTTGTTAAATGAGCATGTGCATAATCGAAGACCTAAAGTTATTTAGGTTCATAGATGCTAAAGGTGAGATGGCCACTAGTGATTTGGTTCATATCCCTCAAATGAATAAACTAGAATCCAACATTAAATGATTTACTTAAAATTCACTGCATCCTTTTCTTATAGCCCGTGTTTCTTTTCTCCTATTCCCTTTGCCCTTCACTCAGAATACTTATAAAACTAAGCAAGATGTTTTCAGATATAGTGTATGAATTGGTTTCTTTGTAGAGAATAATTTGGATCTTTATTGTCTAAAAAAAGTTTTTTGAGAAAACCTAAGATACCCATTGTTAGAGATTAAACTAGTATACTGGTTAAAATGACGTTAATCATTAAAAATGATGTAGAGGGTGAATATTTAATGACAGGAGAAGATATTCACAAATGTTATATTATTAAAACAATATTTCATTTATCTTTACTCTTCAAAAAAAAAGCTTTTACAAAAAAAAGAAAATCTTATTTATCCAAGTGTATTTAAGTCATAGGCCATTTACCTTGCAAATTATTTCATTATTAAAGTACTTTCTGAAGTAAGTTTGAGTGTTTGGTAGCTAATAATGGGATTCTTTCTCTTTTCTACGGTATCTTTTCACTGTGATTTAAATGAAGTGCATCTTTTAATGTTATCCAAAAAAATCTTTTTACTTTGAGGTACTGTTCCTTTTTTTTTTAATGTTTACTTTTTAAGGTGCAGTTTCGAACGATACCACTAAGTTTCTTGCGTTGTAACAAACCAGTTAAACATGGTGTCATGGAGGCTAACATTAGAAAAGTTGGAGAGAGAGCTTGTCATACTTGCATTTTGTTATTTTCAACTCCTTCCTTGTGAAGTGTGTTGTATTTTTTCATCTCCGTTGCTGTGTGCTCAATCACTGGAGTCACTGGAGTCTTCGTGACTCCATGGATTGTAGCCTGCCAGGCTCCTCTGTCCATAGGATCTCCTAGGCAAAAATAATGGAGAGGGTTGCCTTTTCCTTCTCCATCTTCAGTCTGTAGTGTCTGAGGAAGACATGTTGATTTCAGATCTGAGTAGGAGGACACTGCTTCCTTCATACCTGGGTTGAGTAATAAAAGAGCCCTGGTTGGTTGTGGCTTTTTCTTTGTTTTAAATCAATGCAGATCTCGTTATGTCTTGTGAAGTTTGAGTCTATAACTCAATTAATTTCTATTCCATACTTAAGTAGTCTTCAGAATATCCAAAATAAAATATGAATGCATGAATTATGTTTTATTTTAGATTATGTCTCTTTTTTTTTCTTACAGATAGCACAACAATAGAAAAATTAAGAGCTATTTGTTTAGACCATGCCAAACTTGGAGACAGCAGCCTTAGTCCATCTCTTGACTCACTTTTCTTTGGTCCTTCAGCCTCACAAGTACTATACCTAACAGAGGTTTGTTTTTACTTTTTGAATTTATCCCATGTCCTTTAAATTTGACCTTTTATATGATATTGTGAAGAACATGGAAAACTTGTGAAGTATTTTTGAAAGAATTTTAAAATACAGGAAAATTTTAAACTAATGATGAGGCAAATAAGTTGTCTTTTTGAAATCTTTTAATACAGTTCTTCTTTTTTCCAGGTAGTCTATGCCTTGTTAATGCCTGCTGGTGCACCTCTGGCTGATGATTCCTCTGATTTTCAATTTCACTTCTTGAAAAGTGGTGGCCTCCCCCTTGTCTTGAGCATGCTAACCAGAAATAACTTCTTACCAAATGCAGATATGGAAACTCGAAGGGGTGCCTACCTCAATGCTCTTAAAATAGCCAAGCTGTTGCTAACTGCCATTGGCTATGGTCACGTTCGAGCCGTGGCAGAAGCTTGTCAGCCAGGTGTGGAAGGCGTGAATCCCATGGCATCGGTAATACAGACTTTTAAAAAATCTTTTTATAATAATAGATGGCAGTTTTTAAAGTTAAACTTCTTAGCAACTCTTAAGTATAGAGTTCAGAGTTGATTCAAAATGCTTTCAGTTCCTTTCCAGTAGTACCTCATTTTATTGGTTTCCTTCTATTAAATTATATTTGTATTAAAATTACAAATGCTTTTCACTGACTGTACTCTGAGCGGAGAGTTCTTCCTGGCCCCCTTAAGTCCTATTGACTTTCAGTTAATGTTTATCCACACGTAGTTGACTTACACTGTTACGTTAGTTTCAGGTGTGCAGCATAGTGATTTGATGTTTTTATAGATCATACTTCATGTAGTTATAAAATGTTGGCTATATTCCCTGTGCTATACCTTACACCCTTATAACTCACTTACTTTATACCTAGTAGTTTGTACCTCTTATCCCCTTCACCTTTTTTGCCCTTCTCCAACCAACCCCTTTCCACTCTGGTAACCACTAGTTTGTTTTCTGTATCTGTGGTTCTATTTCTGTTTAGCTATACTTGTTTGTTTTATCTTTCAGATTCCACATATACATAAAAATATACAGTATTTGTCTTTCTCTAACTTACTCTATTAGCATAATACCCTCATGATTGTCCATGTATTCACAAATGGCAAATCTTTATTCTTTTTATGGCTGAGTAAAAATATATTCCATTGTATATACACTGCACACACCCCACGTCTTCTTTATCCATTCATCTGTTGATGGACACTTAGATTGCTTCCTTCCATATCTTGGTAATTGTGAATAATGCTGGTATGAACATTGAGGTGCATGTGTCTGTCCAAATTAGGGTTTTCATTTTCTTCAAGTATATACCCAGCACTGGAATCGTTGAATCCCTGTTTGCAGATGACATGATACTATTTTTAGAAAACCTTAAAAGCCCCACCAAAAAAAAAATAGTAGAATAAGTGAATTCAGTAAAGTTGTGAGATACAAGATTGATATACAGAAATCTGTTGCATTTCTATATGCTAATAAGAAACTCAGAGAAATCAAGAAAGGAATCACATGAAAAAAAAAAAATACGTAGCAATAAATTTAACCGAGGAAATGAAAGACCTATACTCTGAAGATTATAAGACATTGATAAAAGGAAGTTGTAATATGATATGAAAAAATGGAAAGTTATGCTGTGTTCATGGATTGGAAGAATTAATATTGTTAAAATGTTCATACCCAAAGCAATCTACAGATTTAATGCAATTGCTGTCAAAATACTTGTGACATTCTTCACAGAACTAGAACAAATAATCCTAAAATTGGTATGGAACCACGAGAAACCCCAGATAGTCTTTCAATTATTTATTTTGGCCTTGCTGAGCAGCTTGTGAGATCTTAGTTTCCTAACCAGAAAATGAACCTGGACTCTTCAACAGTGAAGAGGCAGAGTCCTGACCACTGGACCACCAGGGAAGTCGCTCTTGCAATTATTTTTAACCTGTTAAACACTCCATATGAATCTCTTACTACCTCATATAGACACAGGTGGTAATAAAAAAGATGTACAGTTGACCCATGTACAACACAGGTTTGAACTGCTCGAGTCTACTTATACATGGATTGTTCAATGAGCACTGCAGTACTACACCATCCTAAATTGATTGGAACCACAGATACTCAGGGCCAACTGTAAAGCTATGTGCAGATTTTCAACTGCATGGAATGTCTGTCTTAACACTCATGCTGTTCAGGGGTCACCTGTAACTGATTTACCCTGTTGCCAGCCTCTCTTCCCACCTTAACAGGCGTAACCTCCAATTCTGATCTCATTTTGATTGTTTTCATCTTGATGGCATTCTTGATCCATTTTAGCAACGGTTCTCAAGACATGCCAGAATTCAGTGTCTGTTTCTGAGAAGTCAAAATTATGCATTTGAATTCTTTTACATGCCTCATAAGTGATGGTTTTCTAAGTTAACAATAGAAGATACAAGGTTTAGGAATACAAATTTTCTGTTTTAGGAATGGCTTAGGTCTTAGGGAGATTAGAATATTGATTATATATGTGATATAATAATCACATGTAATTGAGATAATAACATAATTATTTTAGGTGTGATGATACTTATGATTATGTTGAAAACAACCCTCTCAAAAATAATTGTCATTTACAAATGATTTTATATAGTATTTAGGATTTGCTTCAAAATAATCCTGGGGTAGGGAGAGGATGGAAAGTGAGAGGGAGTGGTTAGCCAAGATAATTTTGGTCGTTTTGTTCATAATTGTTAAAGCAACACAGTGGGTAATACTATTCTCTCCATTGTCATATATGTTAGAAATTTTCATTAAAAAAGATAATGAATAAAAGTAAAGCCTAAGTCTTAAATTGTTGTTTATTAAAAGTAACATACTTACTAGGATTTCTAAACAGTGGTGTTCTTCTTAAGATAGAAACAAATTTTTATTGTAATCCCTGACACAGCTTATTAATGAGGTAAACAGAAAATATAAATGTTTCCCTCTTTCACTTTTCTCTTTTATTCAGAAAATGTGCTACTGTGGATACGAAGGTACATAATAACCTCTAATCTCAAGGAGCTCACAGTCAGCAGGACACTAAAGGCAAAATTAGTAAAACAGACTTGTCTTAAATACTGTTGTAGAAACACTTGGAGCATAAAGAGGAGGTAGAACTTGTAAAACAGTCAGAATTGCCTGGCTAATGACTTTAATGTTTTTTCTTTATGAACTTAAGTGTGACGCTCTAGTGCCTTTTATACATATTCTGTTACTGATATTCCTTAGTTTTTCTCCTTTTTTAAGAAGAATTTGATGACCAGGTGAATGGGGAGCAGGGTCTGCCCAGGAGAACGAATGTGGAGTACTTTACTGAGTTTCTGGATAGAATTGGAATGAGTCAGTTGGGTTGATCACTCACTCACCTCTGCAAGTTATGCTGAATGCAGTTGTAGAGACACAAGTCAGATTGATCTAAAAGGGATTTACAGAAGGATACGTGGCCCTCCACTGCGCAAGGAAAAGAGAAAGCCCACATTGTTGGTAATGCAAAGAACTTTTTGTGTAAGCCACATAGGTTCTACAGTGTATTTACAGAAGGCATGTCATCCTGGGGGAGTGGGGATGAATGAGGGGCAAATGATTGGATCTGGGTATGTACACAGTATTAAAATGTTTGACTTTTTTCAGGTCAACCAAGTGACTCATGATCAAGCAGTGGTGCTACAAAGTGCCCTTCAGAGCATTCCCAATCCATCATCTGAATGCATGCTTAGAAATGTGTCAATTCGTCTTGCTCAGCAAATATCTGATGAGGTTAGTGTTAAACTTGTAAGGTTCTCAAATTCCGGAAGGTTCATTTCTTTCATTTTTGACCCTCTGTTAATGTAGAAATAACCCTTATCACATTTGGGGGCTTCCTTTTCCTAGACCCACTCACTCAAATCACCAAGTCAGTCTAGATAAAGTTCCCTTAACATGAATTGTGTCTAATGTTAATATTAGTTCTTTTTGGTTTTAATCGCCTTTAAGGGGCTTTCCAGGTGGCTCAGTGGTTAAAAAAAAAAAAAATCCACCTGCAAATGCAAGAGATGTAAGAGATGTGGGTTTGATCCCGAGGCTGGGAAGATCCCCAGCCCCCCTGGAGGAGGAAGTGGAAATCCACTCCAGTGTTCTTGTCTGGGAAATCCCACAGATAGAGGAGCCTGGTTGGCTACAGTCCATGGGGTCCCAAAGAGTTGGCCACAACTGAGCAACTGAACACACATAATACATGATGTACAATGAATAGCATCTTTTAAAGTATATACTTCAGTAAAATCTAACAAATACATGTTTGTGTCACACCTCCACTGTAGTCAAGACACAGAACATCTCTGTCCCTCTTTCTGTATGTCCCTTTGCAGTCACTGCTTCCTCTGGCCTCAGATAACCACTCATCTTTTCTTACTGTATAGTAGTTTGCACTTTGTAGAATTTTACACAAGTGGAATCTTACAGTTTGTGTTCTTTTATGTCTAGCTTCTTTCACTCAGAATAATGGCTTTGAGCATTATCTGAGTGGTGTGGACCATTAGTCCATTCCTTTTTCTTGCTGAGTATTATATCCCATTATGAATATTCCACATTGTGTTTGGACATTTGGATTGTTTCTCTTTCTTCGCTCTGAATAAAGCTCCTGTGAACATTCTGTGCAAGTGATTGTGTGGACGTAAGTTTTTATTTCTCCTGGGTGAAAAACTAGGAGTGGAATGGTTAAGTCACGTCTGTAGTCTTTTTCAGATTCTCCTGAAAGTAGTGTAGAGCCAGATAATAACAGCAGACTTCATGGTATTGCTTTTAAACAAAATAATCAACTGTTCTAATTACTCATTGTCTTGCAGGCTTCAAGATATATGCCTGATATTTGTGTAATTAGAGCTATCCAGAAAATCATCTGGGCATCAGGATGTGGGGCATTACAGCTAGTATTTAGCCCAAATGAAGAAATCACTAAAATTTATGAGAAGGTAAGAATTATCACAGAAACGTAATACTTTAAAGTAAATGCTGTTTAATTGTGCATGAGGCTGAATTATTATGTCTGCCATCTTTAAAAGTAAAACCAGTTGCATTTTAATGGTTGAAAATAAACTGGTAGCCGTAGTTACGGTGAGGATATAGTAAAATTTTACTTGGAAAATAAAGTACTTCAAATTTGTGCCACAAGGCTTTTTCTTAAATATCTTTTTCTGCTTCTCACTATGGTCAGATATAATTGTTTCATACTGAATTTGCTTTCTCCTATTCTCTTTATTCTTCTTTCATTATGTTTCTGTCTTGTGTAGATTTTAGTTTAGGTGACTGTCAGTTGGGATACCATGGCATTAAGTATTTTTTATTATTTTAAAGCAGTCAAGAATATCAGCCAGTTCGGTATCATCCTTGATCTCCCATTAGATTAATCAAGTTATTTAAAGAAGAGAGACTGACTCTGACTTTCTGTTATATATACCTGCCCTTGATAACCACTGCCGCATATATAGAAGGGGAAATTAAATTGTAGGACCTTCCCTTTAATGGCCAACATAACCCTGATTTGCCTGGGATATGTTTTGATGTCCTGTTGTATGTCTGGTGTGGTGGTGTTTATTCATTTAGCAAATATTTGAATGCCTGTTCTTTTGCCAACATGTACTAGAAATACTGCTTATTGATAAATTCAGGTTAGAATTTATTAGCTACCTACTGAAGCATATTTTAGTTTATAAAACCTTCAAATCCTTCCTGAACAGTGGTCTGAGACCACTGCTTTTGAATAAAATAGCACTGTAGGTAAGCTACATGATGGAAGTAGTCAGTTGAGTAGTCTGGCTGCAGTGCCAGAATGATTCTTGAGGAAGGAACAGTTGTTGGTGCAGAAGTACACAACTCGGAAGGTCTCTAGGAGCCTCAGGGGCAAAGAAGCAGGTAGTATGCTCAGTGTACTCCTGCAGCTCTCCTTGGGATGTAGCAGAAGAATAGGATTAGACTTCATCTTCTATTTATAGTCATTTCTGTACTATTCCAAAAGGGCCTTAGGAGTTGTAGGTAAAGAGGCTGAGGCCAAGTGGTTTAAGTGAGTAGGTGTGTATTAAGCATTAACTTGAAGTTGTATGAGATTTTTCTTAAATGCATCTCTAGGTAATTTGTCCCTGACTATAATTTTACAGACCAATGCAGGCAATGAGCCAGATTTGGAGGATGAACAGGTTTGCTGTGAAGCAATGGAAGTGATGACATTATGTTTTGCCTTGATTCCAACAGCCTTAGATACTCTTAGTAAAGAAAAGGCTTGGCAGACATTCATTATTGATTTGCTATTGCACTGTCACAGCAAGTAAGTATCTTTTTAATTGTAAGAGATTTGATCTTAATTTTTGAAGCAGAAATTAATTAATTTATGTTGGCAGAATTTATCCCGGAAATCAAATGTTTATTATCTCTATAGCACGTTAATATTGAGGAAAATTTTATTAAACTGTGGTTTTGCTTAGATTTTCTATAATTCCAGAATTTAGTTTCACCTAAGAGGTATGTATTTTAGTCCATTTAAAAAATGTGGTTTACAGGATTTAAATAAATAGGACATTGGCTTCCTTTCTTGCATACCTAGAAGGCAAGTGTTTTTTTAGTGAAATTGTTAAGTCAGTACGAAATTCACAAGGTGTGGTTATGGTAAGAACTTGTACATTATACACCGAGAATAAAGGCCAATTATAAAGTCCTTGCTTTTCATTTTAAGAGCATTTAATTAATGACGTTGATTGTGCTTTGGGCTTCTTTTTGTATAAGTCAATCAAATTTGTAGAAAATGTCGGTTTTCCATCCTCTTATGTCAGTCTAATCTTGACCTTCATAAGGTAACTTTTTAAACTTGAGCTCTAATCAGTATTACTGTCATATGTAACTTAGCTACCGGGGATATAGCAGTAAATAAAACAGGCAAAACGTCAGTCTTTAAAAAAAAAAAAGTCAGTCTTCTTGGAGTCTGTACTAAAAGGGAGATGAGGAGTGGGGAGGGAAGACATGGGAAAATATATGGTATGTTATAATAATAAATGCTATTGAGAGAAAGCAGGAATTAGGGATAAGGGGTGGGGAGGCGGTCAGTGTTCAGTTTTATGTAGGATGATCAGAGAAGGCTTCCCTGAGAAGGAGACCTTTTAAACAAAGCTCTGAAAAGAGTGACATAGTGATCTATGGAGGAAGTGTGTTGGATTTTGGGGTGGGATTTTTGTGTGTTTTGTTTTTCCTTTCTATTTTCTTCAGCTTTATTGAGATGTAGTCAACATAACTGTGTAAGTTTAAGGTGTACAAAGTATCAGTTTGAGACACTCTTATCTTGCAATATGGTTACCACCATAGCCTTAGGTTAGCTAACACCTCCATCGTATCTTATTTAAAATTTTATGTTTTATGTGAAAAATATATTTTGGTTATGTGACCAAATATATATTTTTTTAATGTTTGCTTTTTAATTAAGGTATAACTGCTTTACAGTGTTTTCAGGTGTATAGCAAAGTGATTGAGTTATATATATATATTTTTCAGATTCTTTTCCATCATAGGTTATTACAAGATACTGGATATAGTTTCGTGTGCTATATAGTAGGTCCTTTATATTTAGTAGTCTGTTAATCCCAAATTCCACGTTTATCCCTCCCCCTACCGTACCGCCTTGGGGAAAGTGTGCTTTAAGCAGAAAGAAACAACAGATGCAAATATCCCAAGGCAGGAACAATATGGAGGAGACGAGGATTACTGGAACAGCAGAGGCAGGGGAGTCGTAGGAGGTGAGGCCAGAGAGGCAACAAGCAGCCTGTGAGGATTTGATAGATCATTGTAAGGACATTAACTTTTACGTGTGATGGGTATCCATTGGAGGGTTTGTTTTCCATTTGGGTTGGGTTTTTTTGTTTGTTCGTTTTTGGCCACTCCGCTGGGCATGTGGGATCTTAGTTCCCTGACTAGAGATTAAAACCTGTGCCCCCTTCATTGGGAGCACAGAGTCTTAACCCCTGGACCGTGAGGGAAGGCCCCTAGTGGAGGGTTTTGAGCAAAGGAATGATGTGCCCTGGGTTAACATTTAAGTTTATTCTGGTTGCTTTGTTGAGAATAAGTTATAGAGTGGCAGGAAATGCACTTGGACTACTTCATTAGTCCGAATAAAAGATAGAGAGTCTGGAAGTACAGCAATAGTAGAAGTGAGAAATAATCAGAAGTCTGTATGTGTGAGGGAGGGTTCATTAGGAACTGGCAAGCATCAACTCTTTATAGATCCTCATGCTCTTTGGGCTGCATACCTAACTTCAAAAAAGATAAATAAATAAACTGGGACAGTATGAATGACACTTATCTTTGTAAAAGTTACGGACCGGACCCTCTGCCCCCAAAACTAAGTACTCTTGGTATTGATTTACTTGAGTTTCACCAGACTCAACCGACAAAGCTTCTAAAGGTCCCTCTGGTTTATAGGACCATGTACGGGTTCAGAAACCTAAAAAATATCCAGGAGGGAGGTTAGTACACAGAATGTATACTTTCAGCTTCTTATATTGAATTTAAAAATTGGTTCTAAGCTGTCTTATCAGCTAGCACATTGACAGAAACATACTTATTCACAAAATGTAGTTGGTAATGTCTGAAATGCACAAATGTTTTGTCAGGAGATACTTTTTGAGCATCTTCCATATGTCAGAAGTTGCTTTAGGTACCAGGAACTCATGTAACAATGAAGCAAAGCCCTGCCCTTGAAATAGCTTACTATCTAATGGAGACAGACCTCCATCTTGTAAACCAACAGTACTTATACATCTGGTAACTAGTTCTTAGCACTTGATACATGCCAGACATGATTCTTCATTCTGGAGGCACAGAAGTAAACTAAATGGATGATGTCTTTGCCCTCTTGAAGCATTTATTCTAGTGATAGCTATATAGGATACATATTTTTTAAGAGATCCATGATGCTTAGGTAAAACTCCCAGTACTGGGACCAGAGAAGTTTTTCCCGTGCGTAATCATAGAACATTGCGTAATACAGTTGTCCTCAGTCTTCAGCACATGTTGGAATCACCCGAAGGGTTTATTAAAACATGGGATGCTGGGACCTGAGAAACCACAGAGCAAGTTCTCAGATGCTGCTGATCTGAGTAATATGCTTTGAGATAAAAATTCTGTGGAATGCCCAGAAGATGCATAAGGCTTACCATACAACTCTTGTATCTAGAGGAACATTTCCAGCCTGTTCCAAGAAAGAGGGTGTGAGAGGGTATCCCTCAAACTCCCTTGGTGACATTTTGACTTTTTAGTTCTTGACACAGAGCCTAAGTTCATCTATGAAATGTTGCTGCTTAAAGGGGTGTTACATATTCTTGTATTTTTACTTTGAATTTACCAACCCCTTAACACCGTTCCCCAATCCCAAGAGACAGTGTTGGAAGTTTTTTTTTTCCTTTTTTTTCATGAAGATGATATATTGAATGTGAAAAATTTTTATTTCAGAACTGTTCGCCAGGTGGCACAGGAGCAGTTCTTTTTAATGTGCACCAGATGTTGCATGGGACACAGGCCTCTACTTTTCTTCATTACTCTGCTCTTCACCGTTTTGGGGGTGAGACATTTTAAAAATATGCTTATCATTGTGATTCATTCTTACACAAGGAACAGTCAAGAATTTATGGTGTTAGCTTATATTAAAGTTAGAGCAGTCTATATTTATTTAATAAATATTAGTAATTGCCCATACTATCTTAGTCATCTACTCTAGTTAACTCTGGGTTTTTTAAAAGTGGATTCTGAGGATGGACTTGTAAATTAATATTATTCAACTTTATTGTTTCAGAGCACAGCCAGAGAGAGAGCTAAACATTCAGGCGACTACTTTACTCTTTTAAGGCACCTTCTTAATTATGCCTACAATAGTAATATTAACATACCCAATGCAGAAGTTCTTCTCAATAACGAAATTGATTGGCTTAAGAGAATCAGGGTAAGTTGCATTTAATACTGTGTTTATCGTATCAATAAATAGAATGTTTTATTATTAGTTTATAGTCTTTGAGCAATTTGATTTAAAGAACCAAAGAATGTACTCTGTGTTGTTGGATATTCCTAACTCATGATTCACTGAATGAATGCATAACTAGTTTTGTCAAATGCTTTGTTTTACATAAGACTCAAAACACTGATATACAGCTTCTTCCATTTTAGAATCTTACGCCCATTTGCAAATTTTCATCTTTTGAAAAGTATTCGTGAATTGCTTTTATCAAAAAATCAGTGATAGGTCAGCACTTAATATAACTTTATTAACATCTGATACTTAGTTGTAGAAGAATTTATTTCTAAAGAGATTGGTAGCTAATAGCGTTCGGATTAACATTTCTTCAAATTAACATTTCTTCCTGGTTTGGGAAGCCTACTTACGAAAGTTCTGGAGAGGAAAAAAATTGCTTAGAATAGAAAGGTTTGAGGGAATTGTCTCTGTCCAGCTCTCTC
This sequence comes from Budorcas taxicolor, assembly GCF_023091745.1. Lineage (NCBI taxonomy): Eukaryota > Metazoa > Chordata > Mammalia > Artiodactyla > Bovidae > Budorcas > Budorcas taxicolor. The sequence continues at coordinate 102,786,812 of NC_068935.1, read as the reverse complement.
TCGTTCTGACTTCTCTTTGCCTCTTTACCACCCTTTCATAATTTAGGCATTTGATATTTTTCTTTGGCAGGATGATGTTAAGAGAACAGGTGAAACAGGTATTGAAGAGACGATCTTGGAAGGTCATCTTGGGGTAACAAAAGAATTACTGGCTTTTCAAACCCCTGAGAAAAAGTATCATATTGGTTGTGAAAAAGGAGGTGCTAATCTCATTAAGGTATGTTATGTCATCTTGGTCCTAGGCTGAATATCATAACCTTCTGAATGTTTATTAGCAAATCTGTCTGGTTAATTTATGGTATCATTAGTCTTTGGTGTATTATCTTGTCCTATTCTCTTTTCTACTTTTAAAGAATATAGAGGTTACAGTAGTGTTTTAAATAATGCTTCTAAATTTTTTACATAAATAAAATTTCAGTACTCTGTAAGTAAGCACTATTTAATTTTTCTATTTAGAAACTCTGAACTTTCCACTTCATCAGACTATGTAAAATGAGACAGACCTCTGTTATGTAAGGCTATGCATATTTCTTTCTTTTTTTTAGTATTTATTTATTTGGCTGCACTGGGTCTTAGCTGTGGCGTGCAGGGTATTTAGTGGCAGTGTGTGGGGCCTAGTTCCCTGACCAAGGATCAAAACCTGGCCCCCAGCATTTGGAGTGTGGAGTCTTAGCCACTGGACCACCAGGAAAGTCCCAAGACTGTGGATATTTCTGTAATGAGCTTTTTCACATACGTGGTAATGCAAGGAAACAAAAAGTACCACTTTAGGACATTTTCTTCTAATTCAAAATGAGTTTTGGTATACATGTGATTAAGACAGTAAATTTACTTAATGTGGATTGTAAGTGGTACAGTCAGCTTGTTCTTGATACTTAACATAGTTTTTAACCTGACAAATTAGATTTGTTTGTTAATTGTAGGAAAGTGTTTTGAAGTAGGAATCTTTTTATTAGAAAATCCAAGTAAGTTAGCAGAAATATAATGAGATCTTGTGTTCTGACTAGTAATTTAACAATATTTCCTGCCAAGAGATTTCTTTAAGAAACACATGCACACATAAATAACTATATTTTTTATATAAATACATACCACTGCTAATACATAATCTTTTTTCAACTTTGTAGGAATTAATTGATGATTTCATCTTCCCTGCGTCCAATGTTTACCTGCAGTATATGAGAAATGGAGAACTGCCAGCCGAACAGGCTATTCCAGTCTGTGGTTCACCAGCTACCATTAATGCAGGCTTTGAGTTACTTGTAGCATTAGCTGTTGGCTGTGTGAGGAACCTCAAACAGATTGTAGATTCTTTGACTGAAATGTACTACATTGGGACAGCAATAACTAGTAAGTATTTTAAAATACAAAGTTCTGATGACAGATAATTCTCTAATGTGTTCAAATTCTTTTCCTTTTAGTAAATATCTTCAACTCAATGTTTTCCTTTCTTTTAGCAACTAGTTTAACACCATTACAAGTGCGTCTTAATGTAGAAAAGTTTTCAGATGTTTGTAAAATGTCTTCCTGTGAGTGGTACAATTATTTAGCAACAAAATTTGATTTGAGTCAAACCTGGACTAAAATCCAAACTTGAGTAATAAATGGTGGTTTAGTCGCTAAGTCGTGTCTGACTTTTGTGACCCCATGGACTGTAGCCTGCCAGGCTCCTGTGTCCATGGGCTTTTCGAGGCAAGAATACTGAAGTGGGTTGCCATTTCCTTTTCCAGGAGGGAATAAATAGTCAATAGATTTCAGAGTTGAACAATGTAAAAATTCAAATTACATGCATTGAAAAACCTTTCAGGCCCTTACTTAGAAGCTCTTCAATGTTATTTTCAAATGAATTCTGAGAAATCTGGTTTTAAAGACTAGGATGTGAGAAGATAACATTCTAGTGCCCTTGATCCTCAGTTAATGCTCACATGAAGCCCATGGAACAGACTGTAGACTCCAGATCTCACTGATACAGAACTGAAACTCAGGGGATGAGGGTGATATAAAAATGACTGACACAACAGACATAAGAAAGCAAACCACAATGGAGGCTGTTCTGTTTTAAAAGAAAACCAAAGCTTAAGAATATAATTGATTATAGGCAGTCTTCAAGAACATCTCAAATTATTTTGTGATATGTTGTATTTTAGAATATCAGGATGTTTTTAATAATATTTTAGGAGATTCTGATTAAACTGCTTAAAAGATCAGATAGTTATCCTATCAAAATCGATATACAGTAGGATGGGGGTTTTTTGTTTTCTTTTTTTTTTTTTTTTTTTTAACAATTCCACACTTTAGTTTTCAATAAGTTTAAACCCTCAAGAGATACAGCAGAATTCCACAGGAACCAAGCCACTGTTTCCATAGACACAAGTTATCTTTTCCCCAGATTCTTACAGTTTTGTTCAGTTTAGCGCCAGGAGTCACTGTTCTTTGCTTTGTACACATGAGCACATCTCTTGCCCAAATTTCCGTTTCATCTTGGGCATAAACACTTCCAGTTTTCAGAAGAGGAACCAAGTGCTCCCTCTGGTTTCACAGGACCCTGCTTATAGCCACCAAAAGTGGAGCCTTGGACCATAGCCTTCCAGACTTATTTGTTTTAGAAGTCCTGTCCACAGCACTCCTCCACAGGTTCCAACATGGCAGAAAGAGAAAGCTCACTTGTTTTTATGTAGTACATTTGCACGGTAAAAATTTCAAGTACCAAAGAACGGTATATTCTGCAAACTGTTCCCTGCCCATTCCAGGCCCAGAGTCCCCTTTAACAGCTGTAACCATCGTCTTCAGCCCGTCTGTCCTCCCAGCATCTCTGTGTGCAGAATCCGCACGCAAAATCTTGCTCTGTTTGTTTAGTTTTTAACCACACATTGTGATATAGTGCACAGTGTTCTTTGTACTCCCTTAACATATCTGACTATTTCCTATCAACACATAGATATTTACCTGAATCCACTTATTAGCTATATATCTTTCAGTTCAGTGTACTATAATTTCTTAAACTGGTCTTATAGGCAGTGATGATATTTGCATTGTTTTCAGGTTTATACTAGGTAGTAGGAGATGTTCATTGATTTACAGTTCTCACAGAACTCAAATCCACTGTCTCCTTTGCTCCTCAAAATAACATTGTAGTTATAGGCAAGGCAAATGTTACTCTTATTATGACACTACTTAGGAAGGAAACAGAGGCTTAGCTGAAGATAAAAGAGTTGTTAGGTATCAGAACCTGGCTATCAACCCAGGTAATATCTTAGGATTATTTAAAACTGAGTAAGCTATAATATATTTATATATTTTATATAATACTTCATGCCAGAATGAGTTTGAAGGCACTTTAAAAAAAACATACAAAAGTAGAAAAAGTTAAAGTTCATAATGACTAAACTATAATAAAGTTAAAAGTAAATGTAGAAAATAGCTTGTGCCATCTTATGGGACTACTGAGACTGCCATAGAAGCAACCTCAGATAATACTCGGGTTCACAGACCCTGGGGCAAGAATGTATACAGAGGTACATGTGACCATACATCTTAGGTTTGTTGAGACTGAAATGTATGCTTAGAGCACCGCTTCAGGTCACCGTAACAATGGTGGAATTGTTGGTGATGTTAACTTATCAACTGGATAAAGTATAAAGTGGGCAAAATATTTGAATTCACACTACAAGAATCTCTTGTCTTCTCTCAGCTTGTGAAGCACTTACTGAGTGGGAATATCTACCGCCTGTTGGACCCCGCCCACCAAAAGGATTTGTGGGGCTGAAAAACGCTGGTGCTACTTGTTACATGAACTCTGTGATTCAGCAGCTCTACATGATTCCGTCCATTAGGAATGGTATTCTTGCAATTGAAGGCACAGGTAGTGATGTAGACGATGATTTATCTGGGGATGAGAAGCAGGACAATGAGGTAAATTTTATTTAGCATTTTGTCTTCTGTGTTCGAAGTTCTGATTCCAAATAACTGTTGTTCTCTCTTAAAGAGCTACTTTTGTTGGACCTGTTGGCATATATTTGAAAGTAAAGCTAGAACCTCCCAGTGTAGACTGCTACCTCGACATAGTGCTCACTGCCTATGAGACTTTCAGCTACAGCTGATTTTTATGATAGTTAATATTTTTAAAGCAACAGTTAATGTACTCACTTTTGGAGGTTTGGTTTAATTTAGAGTTTGTATGATGATAAAAACCTTCATCTTTAATAATAGTTTAATTACAGTTTTACTTTCCTGTTTGATATTTTAATTATGTATCTCCACTTATGCTATTATATACTATACCAGTTTCATTACCTATGCTTACTTTTTGATTACTTTTGCCTTTCTCCCAGATCATAACTTGTTTTACTTAGGAAATAAGCTTCTCTCTACCTGTGACAAAATTTAGGCTCCTGCCAAGTATCCAATGCAGAAATAAAGCTGTGAATAAATTAGATAGTGGTGGATCAGAGTTGACCTAACTATGGCATAGTTCTTTAAAGAAGAGACTGTGGTCATGTTTGTGTTCACCCTGTATCTCCTTATTTTTATTTGACCTTTTCCCATTCATGGTGTTGGTGAGAGCCGAGAAGAGAAGCCAGAGCGTGCTGTTTGTAGCAAATATCTTAAATGGTTCTTTACTCATTCCATCTCTTCAGTCACCAAACTCTTTGCTCTGAGTAGCTGAATCATTTACAGGGAGGGCTTCTGAAACATACACTTGCCTCAACTCTTCCCCAGGTTTGCTTTTTTCACCTGTGTGCTTTTTTTCCTTCACTAAACTAAGTTTCTCTTGAGCAGGGACTGGCCATTGTCTATTTCTACATCTAGGTCTCACACCAGTTCCACAGCCAGCATTGTCTTTCCATCTCTATGAATTTGACCATTCTAGGTACCTCATCAAAGTAGATTCGTACCATGTTTATTTTTCTGTGACTGGCTTGTTTGACTTAACGTAATACCCATTTCATAGCATGTTTCAGAATTTCCTTTCTTTCAAAGGCTGAATAATATTCCTTTGAATGTATGTACCACATTTTGTTTATCCATTTATTCATCAGTGGGCACTTGTGTTGTTTCTACTTTTTTCTTTTTTTTTTTTTTTTTGCCACTCAGCTTGTAGGATCTTAGTCCCCCAACCAGGGATGGAACCTGTGCCCCCTGCATTGGGAGCTTGGTATCTTAACTACTGGATCACCAGGGAAGTCCCTGCTTCCACCTTTTGGCAAATAATGCTGCTCTGAACATGGGTATACAGATATCTCTTTTAAGATCTTTCTTGCAGTTCTTTGGTTGTTGAACCCAGGCATGGAATTGCTGGATCATTTGATAGTTTTATTTTTCTTTAGGAACTGTTTTCTACAGTGGCTACACCATTTTACATTTTCCACCAACAGTGTCCTAGGATTCCAGTTTCTTTGCATAGAGCTCTTTCATTTTTCTGAGGTCCAATATGTCTCTGTTCTTTCATGGCATGTACTTTTGGTATCATATCCAGTAAATCATTGTCAAATCTTATGTCTTGAAGTTTTTGCTCTATGTTTTAAGAGTTTCGTAGTTTTAGCTCTTACATTCAAATCTTTGATCCATATTGAATAACCCTTTGTGTATAGTATTAGGGGAGAGTCCAACTTCATTCCTTGGCATATGGATATCTAGATTTTCCAGCACCATTTGTTGAAGAGTACTACTCTCTTAACATGAACATTGTATTGAATGTTTACAAGTCTAAGCAATTTACATACATTATCTCATATCCTCCTCACAATAGCTACATGAAGAGTATGTTCCCCCATTTACACATGAGGCACTTAATTGCTCAAAGTCACTTAGCCTTATAAGTAGCAAAGCCTGCATTTGTGTCCAGTACAGCCTAAGTTAGTTAGTTCACTGTCCTTTGCTCTATCACCTACCTCTGCAATACATAGTTATTCCCTATGACAACTCTTATGTGAAATGGGTGGGGATAAACACTGATACTGTAAATTAAAATATATGAATTGAACATTAAGTGCTTTGGAAATAAATAGAAATACAAATGATTTGTTCACTAATCATTCAGCATTTGTCTCAACATAATTTTTACTATACTTTGAAGTTCAGTTAGCTCACTAGTGATAATGTTTTGCTTTCCAGAGCAATGTTGATCCCAGAGATGATGTATTCGGATACCCTCAACAATTTGAAGACAAACCAGCATTAAGTAAAACAGAAGATAGAAAAGAGTACAATATTGGTGTTTTGAGACACCTTCAGGTCATCTTTGGTCATTTAGCTGCTTCTCGACTACAGTACTATGTGCCCAGAGGATTTTGGAAACAGTTCAGGTAAATTATGGATGGCTGGTAATTGAGATATTGCTTAAACCTTTATGACCGTCTCATGACACTAACATTAAACTTCTAAAACCTATACTGGAAAGCACTTTTATGTTTAATAGTTAATTAGTAGTAATAGTCTAACTTTATTTTATAGTTAGGTTTGTTTTCTCATTATCCCCAAAGGAAGTAGAAAATGTCTTAGTAAGAGGCAGCATTCTTTAGTCTCTTAAGATAGTAACGATTTTTTATTTTGAAAGCTTATAATATTTACATACGTAGGGAGAAGAGTATGAACCCTTATGTATTCATCACTCAACTTCAATAATTGTCAACTCATTGCCGTTTAATCTACATTCCCATCTACTTCTTTTTAGAAGCAGATGCATAATTTCACCCAGAAATATTTCGTGTGTATCTCTAATGTCTTTTTTAGCATGACCATGATACTATTATCATGTCTTTAAAAAGTCCTTAATATCCTTGTCAATGTTTGATTTTACCCAGTGACCTAATTGGTTTTTTTTACTATTAACTTTTTTGAAATCATCACCCAAATGAAGTCCAGATGCTGCAGGTGTTGATATGTGTCTGTAGTCTCTTCTTTTTTCACCCTTGTAGTTATTTGTTGGGGATAAAAAAACAAACAAGTAGTTAACTCCATACATTGTCCCATTTGGATTTTATTGAGATCCCTGTGGTGCTTTGTTTTCCTCAGTTCCCTACATGTCATATAAACAGGTAGAGCTAGAGGCTTGATCAGGTTCCGCTGTTATTTTTTTCTTGTTTTGGAGTGGATAGACAAGGCCTACCTCATAGGTGATAACAGTAAGCTAAGTGAGGAGAAGTATATAATGTCTGTCTGCCTCTTAGGATAACACCCATTGATTATCATTGCCTAAATGCAACATTTCATCAGTACTACAAAATGGTCACATCCTAGTTTTATCATTCTTTCATTTAATAGCCAGAGTAGATCTGTAAAGGAAACATCCCCATAGCAACTTTTTGGCTAGTCTAATATACAATTTTATAGGAAAGGTGTGATAAATACCGGGGTGGGGGGTGGAATTTGTTGTTGTTCAGTTATGTCTTGATCTTATTTCTCTGGCTTCATTTATTTCACCTTTTTTTTTATTACCTCTTGTGTCATGCACTGTACTAAAATACTGTAGTATTATACAACTGTGTATGAAAACACCATAATCCTTTGTAATAGTGTTTTTGTTTCTGAATAGTACTCTTTTTTTTTTTTTTTGCTGTACCAGACGGCTTATAGGATCTTAGTTCCCCAACCAGGTATTGAACCCAGACCTTTGTCAGTGAAAGCATGGGGTCCTAACCACTGGACCAGCAGGGAATTCCCTTAAATACTACTCCTTAGAAACTAGGCCCCCTATTTAATCCACACTTACTGGCTTGCACACACCCCCCTCTTTCCCAGCTCTGCTTTCACTCTTTCAGTCCCATCACCTGGCAGAACTCTCACCTTCCTCTGACTGTTCAAGTTTTCTTTCTTTCTCTAGCTTGTCCCATCTCTGCCATAAGGCTTTTAGTATTTCCGTTCTTTCTCTTCAGATTATTACTCTTAAACTTCTGGAACTTTTGTCTTAAAATTTGTAATTAGGTTATAATGATCACTCTTCTTGTAATATATTTGCTTTTTTTGGCTTCTCAGTTAATTGTTCCCTATGTTAGTGGAGCTCTCAGTTTGTCCAGACTAGCACTTTTGGATTATCTACACTTTAGACCTGTAATGTACTCTTAAGTACATGTGGGTGAGTTAACCACATTTCACACCCTTAATTTTTTATGTTGAAAAATTTCACACCAGGAGAAAAGGTAAAGTAGTATAGGAATCACCTTTATGATGCATATTCTTCAGCCAGATTTGCCATTTGTTAACCTTTTGCCATATTTGCTTATGGGTATACTTGAGTTTCGGTTTTCGTTTGTTTTTTCTAAACTAGAGGACAGTTGCAGATATTACTCTTGATCCCCCTCATATGCCTCAAAATGTATCCTCTAAGAATAAGGACATTTTCCTACATAATATTTAATACAATTATCACATGCATGAAATTAGTATTCAGTAATGTCATCAGTATATATTCCAACTTCCCCAAAATAGTCTTTGTAATTTTTTTTTTCCCCCCCGATTTCAGACTGGTATCCTAGAAGGAATCACAAGAATTTGGTTATTAGCTCTTCAGTCATCTCTAATCTCCCTAATTTGTCATGACTTTTATGGTGCTTTATTGATTTGTGTGATTATTTACCCATGATTAGATTCATGTTAAACTTTGTTGGCAAGAAGAAATACCTCTGAATGCAGTGCAATGAGAAGCATATAGTAACATCACCATGGAGTTTTCCTTTGTAGTTTTGTGGTATTTCTTTCCTAGTAAAGTACCACTTTTCCTGTGAATCTTACTTTCTCCTCCACAACAATCAATATATAAAGAGCATCCGTGTTTTTTCCTACTTCCTCATGTAATTGAGGAATAAAATCTCAGTTTATATGTGTTATTTTGGTTGTATTGCTTTTTTCCTGAAAAATATATTGTATTTATTGTTCTGGGAGTGTCTCACATTACACATTTTACTCCATTCATTTCTTAGGCTTTGGGGTGAGCCTGTTAATCTTCGTGAACAACATGATGCTTTAGAATTTTTTAATTCATTGGTGGATAGTTTAGATGAAGCTTTGAAAGCCTTAGGACATCCAGCTATGCTAAGTAAAGTCTTAGGAGGTTCCTTTGCGGATCAGAAGATTTGCCAAGGCTGCCCACATAGGTGAGTACTAATTGCATACTTTATATGTATATTGTAGTGTTTATTATTAATTATGTAAAAAAGTGAAGTATGCTACCACTTACTAAATACCAGAGATGGGATGGATTATATATTGTGCATACCTTACTATTGGGGGAGGTTGTTTGTTTTCTCATTTTATTACAATGAAGTTTAACAACAGAAAAGTTACATGACCTTTGTGGATCTGTTTGTTTGTTTTTGTCAAATAATACTTGGTTCCTTTAACTCCACCTAAGCTCTTACTATTTATACTCTTATATGTCCTTATGGATGATCATGCCTAAGAAAACACATGGCATTTTGCATATACAAGTATTACTAATGAATTTTTCCTTTATCTTAAAATAGTTAATAATATTGTAAATAAGTTTAGAAGATGACAAGTGTGGGGCACTATTTCCTATACAAATGAAATGCTGACTTTTTAAAAATAGCGTTGATTACTGTCATTGTCTTTAAGGTATGTTTCCCACACAAAGCATTTATAGCAAAAAAATAACTATAAACAAATTTGTTTGGGTTTTTTTTTTTTAAAGGGAAGTTGATTAAGAACTCTTATTGAAAATAGTTAAAATAACTATTAAAGTTTACTACTGATAGATACATGTTTATGACTACTTTATGGAAGTTTTACTTTGGAACTTCTCTTGTATGTCATCAATTAATTAATGTTAGTTATTGAAGTCCCTTCTCACCAAAATATCACAGTAAGGTAGTATTTTCTACAAGGACACGACTTAGCAAGTGAACAGCAGCAACAAAAGAGCATTATGTATAGTCATAGGTTGTGTGTGTGTGTGTGTGTGTGTGTGTGTGTGTGTGTGTGTGCGCGTGCGTGGTTAGTGGGGGGATGCTTCATTTTTGAACCATTTTAGAATCATTTCATTTTGGAAATGATTGAGGGAGTGGTAATATTATATATAAATGTTAGGCTGTTCATTCTGAATGAGGCCATAAAACTGTTTACACAGACTGGACAACTTTTGCTTCTTTTGAAAGACCTCGTGCATTATTAGGTGGACCATAAAATTGTCGTTTTAACCTCTTGTTTTTATACTGATTAAAAAAATTTTTTCTGGCTATCTCTTTTGGTCAGTTTTTCTTGGTTTCTTGTAGCCAGTTTTCAAAATTATTCGGAAATGACGGGTTTTCTTTGCTAAGTGAAAATGTCCAGAGAACATATAATCTTAAGTAAAATTCCTGAAGTTCAAATACCTACTCCACAACTAAACTAGTCCTGTTCCATGCTAGAAGGTTACATAGAGGAGAGTCCTGTGACAGTCTATTTTAGGGTATTTATCTAGAATAACAGTTAACAAACTATGGACCGTAGGTCAAGTCCAGCCCTACATCTGTTTTTGTAAAGTTTTATTGGCACATACCCACTGCTTTACCAACTGTCTGACTGCTCTCACTGTAACAACAGAGTTGTTGCTATAGAGACCTCATGGTCCAGAAAAACTGGTAATACTTACTCTCTGGCCTTTTACATACAGAAAAACTTTACTGACTTCTCATTTTTCAGATGCCCAGTTTTTTACCTGAAATCATAAAATTGGACTTCTTTTTTCTCAACTATGGGCTGTTCCCTAGTTATCATAACAATTTGCCTAATACTTCATATTCCATTCATGTCACTTATAAATGCCTTTTTCACTAAGTTGAAAAGCCCTTAATATGAGGGACCATCTTAAACTATCCCACAGTGCTTTATACATGGTAGGCACGGCATGTATTTGTTCAGTGAATTAATTTAATGGTTGAGAGTGAAATTCTTACATCCCATATTCTAAATTTATGAGTATGTCTCTTCACAAATCTGAAAATTCCTTTGGTAGAATATTGCCCAAAGGTGGGATTCTGGCTCCTATTCAGATTGCTTAGCCCATGTTCATTTGTATGTTCAACTTGTGCTTTAGTAATGTTTCCATTATAGAAGAGGAGAAACATTTAGAAATTCAGCTCATTATAATCTAAACAGATGATGACAGAAGGAGCATGGTAGACTATATAGAGATGGAACTGTGAAGCCAGACAGATCTAGCTTCAAAACACCATTTCTCCTGGTAATCTTCACATTCTGAACCCCACTTCCCTCATCTCTGATGTGGAGATGGTGATAGAAAATATTTGCTGTGAAGACAAAGAACCTGTTATGCATAGTGTGTAAACAATCTAATGTAGTACCTAGCAGAGGATAAATGGCCCGTAAATGGTAACTGTCATTTATGAGTACATTTTTTAACTTAATGGGTTTTGTGTTCTATTATAAATATTGCAAAAGTAGTTTACATTGAACCCATAACTAAGTAAGATGTTTAGAAAATTAAGGAATAAATTCTCTTTGATCATTTCTTAAATAATATCTTTAGATACGAGTGTGAAGAATCTTTTACGACTTTGAATGTAGACATTAGAAATCACCAAAATCTTCTTGATTCTTTGGAACAATATGTCAAAGGAGATTTATTAGAAGGTGCAAATGCTTATCATTGTGAAAAATGCAATAAAAAGGTATGGATTGCCCAGTTTTGTTTAAAATAATGATGGTTACATATAATGGGTTTGGAAGAATAATTGTTTTCATTTGTTCTCAAAATTTGCCCTCTTTATTCCCTGCCCTGCTTTGTTAACAGTGGTAGCAGAGAGGTAGTTAAGATAACGGGGACTTAAAAGGTTTGTCAGGTAAAGAGAACCTAGTGCCAGAAAGGGCTAGGGAAAACAGGTAAAGATAAGAGTGAATCACTTTAGAGGTCGCAATAGCTTAATACCACAATCTTTTGTCTGCCTTACGCAGGCACCTTTCATCCATATCTGACCAGATTGCTTGAGCTCCGCAAAGCTACAGAACTCATAGAGGAAAACATTGCTCCTCTCACATCCAGAGTTACTAGCCAAGACCGAGAAGTTCGCTGAAACCAAACTGTTGATTGCTTTATTTAGCCACATAAGATTTCTTCTACCACCTGTTTTTTTTTAAACCACTTGGATCAAATTTTTTTTTGACTCACCTGATATTGGTGTTTGTCTATGGGCATTTAATAGTATCTTTCTGGGCTCCCAAGTCCTCTTACCTCTAAGTCACCTGTATTATTTTGACTTTACATACCACTTGGAGAGGTTTTAAAATCTAAAGGTTGAGATGACCTGTAAAGTCATACCCCTGCCACTCACAGCTCTAAGACTTGAGGCAGGTTACTTAAATCTCTCAACTGCTCCTCATTCTCATGCTTCAGGTTCAGTAGTACCTGCTTGAGAGGGTTGTGAGGATTATACATGTTACTACTGGGGCAGCACTTAGCATATAATTTGGCACCTAACTGCCCAATAAATACTAGCTGCTATTAGTATATTTCTGTAGTTGGCTCACAGCAAACTACACCTTCATTAAAATAATAATAAATATCAAACAGGTAATAATGGTTAGATAATACTGCCAACATAGAAATCAGGCAGTGAGTAAATCACTAATTTTTGCAGTTTGTAGAAAGTGGCATCAGAGTACTTCTGTATTACTTGTTTTAGTTAACATTAAAACTATAAACTGACAGAATTGCTCTGATTATGTTCACTGTCACGTTATGTTTACACTTAAATTTTCAGATTAATGTTGAGAATTTAATAATAGAGTTTTAAAGTTTGGTGTGTTTTTTTGCAGTGGATTATAAGAGAACATCTAGTAATTTGTTCTGTTCATTTTAGGTTGATACTGTAAAGCGTTTGCTTATTAAAAAATTGCCTCCTGTTCTTGCTATCCAACTAAAACGATTCGACTATGATTGGGAAAGAGAATGTGCAATCAAGTTTAATGATTATTTTGAATTTCCTCGTGAGCTGGACATGGAACCTTACACAGTCGCAGGTGTTGCAAAGCTGGAAGGAGATAATGTAAACCCAGAGAGTCAGCTGATACAACAGAATGAGCAGTCCGACAATGAGGCAGCAGGAAGCACGAAATACAGGCTTGTGGGGGTGCTTGTACACAGCGGTCAAGCAAGCGGAGGACATTACTATTCTTATATCATTCAAAGGAATGGAGGGGATGGTGAGAGAAACCGTTGGTATAAATTTGATGATGGAGATGTAACTGAATGTAAAATGGATGACGATGAAGAAATGAAAAACCAATGTTTCGGTGGAGAGTACATGGGAGAAGTATTCGATCACATGATGAAGCGCATGTCATACAGGCGCCAGAAAAGGTGGTGGAATGCTTATATACTTTTTTATGAACGATTGGACACAATCGACCAGGGCGATGAATTGATAAGATATATATCAGAGCTTGCTATCACCGCAAGACCCCATCAGATTATTATGCCATCAGCCATTGAGAGAAGTGTACGGAAACAGAACGTGCAATTCATGCATAACCGGATGCAATACAGTATGGAATATTTTCAGTTTATGAAAAAACTGCTTACATGCAATGGTGTTTACTTAAATCCTCCTCCAGGTAAGCATCAAGAATTTAGCTTCTTAGTAACAAAGCATAGCTCTTCTTGCAGGATTTCTTAGCAGGCATCAACATGCTTGTTTTCTTTCTTTCTGATTGTTTTCAAGTCCTGTTTCAGATGACTGTTACCTTTGAGCATTATATATTATCTGGGTATTTAGAGACAGAGGAGCTTTTGTTTATTAAAACAATTTGTTTTTATTTACTCAAGCATTAGTTGAAGTGTGCTTTAATGAACAGAATTATTTCATAAGTAGCCTCAGAGGGGTTTTAACATAGTTGGGGCTTGGAAAATTGTAGGTAATGCAGATTTGTATGAAAACAGGGCTTGGGCATACAAATTTGACTTTTTTAATCTGCACTTTATTTATAGGGCAAGATCACCTGTTGCCTGAAGCCGAAGAAATCACAATGATTAGTATTCAGCTTGCCGCTAGGTTCCTCTTTACCACAGGATTTCACACCAAGAAAATAGTCCGTGGCTCCGCCAGTGATTGGTACATTGTTTTGGATTTTCATTCCTATTATTACTGGCATTTAGTTTGGTTCTTTAATATACTGCTTTGTTTTTTCCAAGCCCTAATAATCTTGTTTCAGATTTGGAATGCAGAATTTAAAAAATGTTGGTAGCGGTAGTGAAAGAAATCATATTTAAGTAATTCCTGAGATTAAATGTGGCCCTTTATTACTCAGGAGCCGGCTTCTGTTATAGTGTATCATATCTTTGACTTCTGTGTACAAAACATTACAGGATGATACTTAAAGGTTATTTAATCACAAAATTATTACATTTTAGCTTCCCTAGATTACATTCAGCCATAGGTTAAAAAGGTAAAAACTTAAAATGAATTTGTTTCTAATTGTGGAAGTTTAGAGACCATTTATATCATACCTTGATTTAACAATATTTACTTAACTATTCTAATAGTAAGATGTTAAGGGAATGGGGGTTATCGTTTTTGTCATTGAACCTAGGATTTTGTTTGTTTTGTCTTAGGTATGATGCATTATGTATTCTCCTTCGTCACAGCAAGAATGTGCGATTTTGGTTTGCTCATAATGTCCTTTTTAATGTTTCAAATCGCTTCTCTGAATACCTTCTGGAGTGCCCTAGTGCAGAAGTCAGAGGTGCATTTGCAAAACTGATAGTTTTTATTGCACATTTTTCCTTGCAAGATGGGCCATGTCCTTCACCTTTTGCATCTCCAGGACCTTCTAGTCAGGTAATTGCCCAGTTTACTTCTAATGATTAAATGCTTACACATGAATTCTGTTTCCTGGAAGCTGAAGCCACACATATGTGCATCTGTTTGAGATGTTTACCTAACAGATGTGCATGAGCATGTAATAACCATGTGATCTGATGCCTCAGTGTCTATGAGTTCCATTAAAAAGTACTTCCCAGCAGTGACTAGTGACTATTGGCTCTCTAAAACTTAATGGAATTTTCTGTTAATTTGGTTACATTCAGTGGCTTAGTTATACACTTACTGTTATATGTTATACATGAATTTTAATTCATCCCCTTTCCTAAAAAAGCAACCCTTTTTAATAGTTCCTTGTGTGATCAGTCCATCCAGAAATTTCTGCCTATATTTAACATGTCTATGTGCATCTTCCTTTTTTATGCAAAGAGAATTATATTGTACCTGCATCTTGTTGCTGGAAAACAACCAATGTTTTCATGTTTTACAGGCTTATGACAACTTAAGCCTGAGTGATCACTTACTAAGAGCAGTATTAAATCTGCTGAGAAGAGAAGTTTCAGAGCATGGGCGTCATTTACAGCAGTATTTCAACCTGTTTGTAATGTATGCCAATTTAGGTAAGAATTTAAGTTTCCATAATTCTGCTTTAATGTATTAAGTAATGAAATCATTTAAGTCAAGTGATGAAATATAACCTGGTCTAAAATAGAAAGTGTTTCATAAAACCTACTATGAATTTTATCTGAAACTTTTTGCTACGCTTTATACCTTGTATTTTATTTATGCATGTGTCTTATCTCTGCTCCAGGTCAGAGACACAGGTCAGAATCTGTATCTTAATCATATTTTTATCTCCTAAAGCAGTGGTGCTAGACCTGGTTTTTTGAAAATACTGATTCCTAGGCCCCATCCCAAACCAATGGAATAAGAATTCTCAGAACTAACACTAGGAATCCACATTTTCAAAAGGTCCCAGATGATTGTGTAATATTCACCATGTTTGGGTGAAGGATTTAGTCTATACTTTTGTTGAAGTAAATGAAAAAAGTTTTGTTGAAGTAAATGAAATTAAAGGTTGGAGATAATATAAATATTCACTTAAATTGCCTGTTATTTATGTTAAATTCTAAACCCAAACATTACTGTCATTCCAAGTTGTGTGTGTGTCACTTACTAATCACCAGTGATCCCTGACTCTTCTAACACAGCAACATTCTACTTTGTATTTGTCTTCTTTTCCCTTACCTCCCCATACTAAAGACTTGTTTATATTGATGAAAACAGCTGTTTGAATCTAGGGATTTCAAATAAGGGATTGTGGACTTGTATTTATTATACTTCTTGGAACATGGCAGTAAATAAGACTGTTACTTTCTAATGGGGTATAGAAGCAAATTAAAGGGTACTTGCCATAAAATATGTGACAATAATGGGGAAAATACAGCGTGCTGTGGAAGTACATCAGTAGGGGTACCTGACCAGATTTGGGGAGTGTGTGGGACTTAATGCAGAAATTGATTGTAGGAATTGGTTGAATTTTTCCATCCAGAGTGAACAGCAGGTGCAGAGACTTGGAAGTATATTCAGCATGGCTCATTGGAGGAAATGAAAGGTTATTCAGTCTACTGGCTCATACTGAGAAGTTGACAGTGAAGGGGAAACAAGTAGACAAATTCTAGTGCTTTTCATTAGATGTAAGGCCAGTTGGATTTGGTGATTGGATATTCAGGGAAGGGTAACATGGAACAGACATTAAGAATGATGCCCAGAATTCCAGCTTGCTAAACTGACCAGGTAGTAGTGCCATGTACGGAGCAGGGGAGACACAGGAAGAACATGGAGAGGGAATTTGAGTCTTTGTGACACCCGGATAGAGGTGTCCAGTAGAACAGGATCTTTTTGGAAATATTTTTGAATCAGCTGAATAAAAACAGCTGGAACTTGAAGCCATTAGAATGGGTTTGATCATCCAGGGAAGGCATACAGTGTGAGGATATAGCCTGACATGGGAACTTGGAGGACCATCACTTTTTAAGAGACAGGAGGAGGACTCAAATAAGAACAACAAGAGGTAGAAAGAAAATAAGACAGGAACCCAAGAAAGGGTGAAATGGTTACAATTTGAGAACTATTCCTTAACTTTAAACCAGAAAGAGGGGCAGAAGCCAGGTAAGCATGAGTTGAAGAGCAGGCAAACGAGAAAGTAGAGGGAACGAGGTTAGGCGTCTTTCAAGAAGCTTGGCTTAGAAGAAAGAAGAAAGGCAATTTATAAGAGAATTCTGATTTCTCCATTTTCGGCGTTCATTTAGGATTGCCGTCTAGGCTGGTCCCTGAGACTCCCCAGGCCATAGAAAGTGTCCAGAGGATTGCAATGTCATAGTTACTGTTTAACCATTTAATACTTAACTCCAATTAGGTTTTTGGTTCTTTTAATTTTTTTAATAATTATTTTTTGTATTATTATTTTTTAATAATACTCTGAATGCCAGGTAAAAGTAATCTTCTGTTCATAAAGGTTGTAGAAAAAAATAACTACTTTATTATGAAGCCCTTCCATCCCAGTTCTTTCATATAATTCTTCCCCTCTCTTCCTGCTTCTCCCTTCTGTACTATAGGTGTGGCAGAGAAGACACAGCTTCTGAAATTGAGTGTACCTGCTACCTTTATGCTTGTGTCTTTAGACGAAGGTCCAGGTCCTCCAATCAAGTATCAGTATGCTGAATTAGGCAAATTATACTCAGTAGTGTCACAGCTAATCCGCTGTTGCAATGTCTCGTCAAGAATGCAGTCTTCAATCAATGGTAAAGTCAAATACTCCATTCTTTACATTGGTTTTAAAGTACTGCTGACCATAAATAGTACCTCATTAAAAGTGATTCTGAAGAAGTTTCAGTATAAAACAAGAATCTGTGAAAGTCCATGCTTTGGAATATTTTATATTTTGAGTCCTGCATGTTTTTCACATGCTTAAAAGGGAATCTTTCTATCTACTTGCTACTGAGGTTGGTATCTTATTTATGAAGTAGTAGTGTAACAACTAACTTTTAAATAAGAAAACACCAGTATTGGTATTTAACTTTTATGTTTTATCATCTTGATATATCTGATCATTATAATGGTTCATATTACTTTCTTTGTACTTGGGAAATGGTCTATATTGTTTTTTTTCTTTTAAAAAAAATGATAAAGCTATTTTCTGTAGTGAAAGCTGGATATTCTTGTGGAGAAGCCGATTAGTTTTTCATTGATGACAAATCTGTATTCTAGGTAACCCTCCTCTTCCCAATCCTTTTGGTGATCCTAATTTATCACAACCTATAATGCCAATTCAGCAGAACGTGGCAGACATTTTATTTGTGAGGACAAGTTATGTGAAGAAAATCATTGAGGACTGCAGCAACTCAGAGGAAACCGTCAAATTGCTTCGTTTTTGCTGCTGGGAGAATCCTCAGTTCTCATCTACTGTCCTCAGTGAACTTCTCTGGCAGGTTAAAGGAAAATATACATTCATATGTCTCTATAACTTGTTGTTTTATTTTTATTATGTTTTTAAGTATACAATTACACTAGTTTTAGGTGTGCAACGTAGTGATTTGATGTTTTTACACATTACAAAGGGATCACCACTGTTGCTGCTTTAAATAAGTTCTTTACCACGTTTTACGTGTTTTCAGGTGGCATATTCCTACACTTATGAACTCCGGCCCTACTTGGATCTGCTTCTGCAGATCTTGCTGATTGAGGACTCCTGGCAGACTCACAGGTAGCTACCCTTTTTTTGTTTCTTGCCGAGTTCTTAGAGTAAGTGAAATTAACAGCACATTTACTTTTTTTAACCTCTTGGAAGTCTAATAATAAATGTTTTATTGTAAAACTTAAGGATGAATAAAACGGTTCCCTCTTCCCTCACAACTTTTGCCCAAGTTGCATACTTAATATACTAACCTTATTCTTTCAGTTGGCGTTATGTTTTTTATTTGGAGGAATTTTTTGGTAGATGTAATATATATTGAAGAATTTGTTGGTAAACGATTAAGAATTTGTATAGTAGACTGCTTCCTCTCTGTCACTATAACTAAAACAGAAACCTGAAAACAAGTTCTGTAACAACAAAATGCTTAAAGAGGAATTAAAGTCTTGAGTCTTAGTGCAGATTGCAAATGCCAGAAATCATGAAATAATATTTTCAAATTATTCACCAAAATTAACAATCATAGATTTCAAACAGTTAATAATATAAAAATTGAATTAAACCAGAAATCAGTTTTCCATTAAACACAAAATTTAATAGTTCCAAAACTGTAGCTGTTTATTTTGAACCCTTCTCAATATGATCAGAGGATTTAAAACTTATGAGTCAGTTGAAATGGAATCTTAAGTTTTCACTATTTTCTTTTGAAAATGTTATAAACATGTATAGCTTTAAACCAGTTAGCCATATCTTAGCCCTAATTAGAATAAGTAATAACACTAAAGGCACATGTGCTGGTTTAAACATGGGAATTTGTTTTTTGTGTAATAAGACTGTTATTATGATTCCCTGTCACCAGGCTTGAAAATAATTTTCTCATAGTGGGCTTTTAGTCATTCGGTAAACTGTGTATTTATATAGGAGCATCTCCCATGGGCTTGGCACTGTTAGGCATTGAGGAACAAGGGAGGCAAAGATAATATTGATAAAAATGGCATTTGTAAAGGAGTTGATTCATTATCGCTTGAAAAAGTTGAAGGTAAAAACAGAAAATACACTGCAGTGTTTCAGATTAAATAGCAGAAAGCCCGTACGTGGTAGATTGTGTGGCCTGAGATGGTTTAACTTTGCAAAATTACAAAGCTATTTCCAAACAAAATGAATTTTATGAATGCATGTAAGTAATACAAAAACCAAAACTTGTCTTTTGATTTGAAACATTCTATTAAGTAAAATGTACAATGTATAAAAGGTTTTTTAAAATTACTGACTATACAGATAATGTTTCTTTATTGAGATAAAATTCACTATTTGTTTTTTAATTCACTATTTTAACCATTTTGAAATGTGCAATTCAGTGACTTTTAGTATATTTAGTGTTGTGTAATCATTACCACTGTCTAATTCCATTCATTTTCATCACTCTGGAAGGAAAATCCAAACCCAGTTAAGCAGTCACTTCCTATCCCCCACCCCCTGACACCCACTCGTCTGCTTTCTGTCTCTCTAGATTTGTCTATCCATGGGCAAATACCCAGGACTTGGATATTCCGTTCATCTCATATGATCGGAATCATACAATATGTTCTTTTGTATCTGGCTTCTTTCACTTAGCATAGTTTTCAAATGTATCCATGTTAGAGTACATATCTGTAATTCATCCCCCTTCATGACTGAATAATCTGTTGTATGGATACATTACATTTTACATATTTGTTCATTTGTTGGTGGATATTTGGGTTTCCACCTTTTGGCTGTTGTGAATAATTCTGTTGTGAACATTCATGTACACGTTTTATATTTTCAAAAAAACACCTGTTTTCAATTCTCTTTTTATATAGCTCAGTAGAATTGCAGGCAGGTAATTTTTTAAATATCTTTTGAAAAATTGGAAGTATTTACAACCAGATTTACTATTTTACCCATTTCTAAGTGTACAGTGTTGTTACCATCACTGCTATCCATCCCCAGAACTTTTTCATCATCCCAAACTGAAACTCTGTACCCATTATTCTTGCTTTCTCTGACTTTTGCCTATTTTGAATACCTTGTATAAGGAATCATACAATATTTGTCGTTTTGGATCAGAAATAAGTTGGTTCTAGGCAGCCATATGACCTTGGGTGCAAGCCTTTTAACCTCTTTTTTTCTTATGTGTTCAAGTAATAGATCACATGACTACACCAAAGACCTTTTTTGAATGGCCCATAGTAGGCACTTGGTAAATGTTAGCTGCTATTTGATTTTAGAAGTTTTCATTTATGTTGTTCCCTTTCAGAATTCACAATGCACTTAAAGGAATCCCAGATGACCGTGATGGGCTATTTGACACAATCCAGCGCTCTAAGAATCACTATCAAAAAAGAGCATACCAGTGTATAAAATGTATGGTAGCTCTCTTTAGCAATTGTCCTGTTGCTTACCAGATTCTACAGGTGAGGGTTTTTTCTCTCTGTGTGTGTATAATTGTGTAGAAACCTCTGTCTGTGTGTGTGTGTATACTTGTGTAGAAACCTGAATCTAAGGATTCTGTTTTAAAAGACGAGAATTATGAGAATTTGGAGTTGTCGTTTCAAGTTAACTTTGAAAAACACTGCAAAACCTTTTTACATACATGGCTTTATTTTCTTTTGAAGGGCAATGGAGATCTTAAAAGGAAGTGGACCTGGGCAGTGGAATGGCTTGGGGATGAACTTGAAAGACGACCATACACTGGCAATCCTCAATACACTTACAACAATTGGTCTCCTCCAGTGCAAAGCAATGAAACATCAAATGGTTATTTCTTGGAGAGATCACATAGTGCTAGGATGACACTTGCAAAAGCTTGTGAACTCTGTCCAGAGGAGGTAAAAAAAGCCACCAGTGTGCAGCAGATAGAAATGGAAGAAAGCAAAGTAATTCTTTACTTTATAGGGCCAGTGTTTATATATTACTGATAATGGGGGAAGAATTATGTGGAGTTTTGTTTGCTTTAATTTAATATGTATACTATATGTGGTCTTAACTTAATGAGGGAGTCTTCTTTTAAAGAAATTTTGGGGAGATTGCCTGAATCTAGTATTTCTGAGAGAAGCCAAATCAGGTTTCTTTCAGTTATTTTATCTGTAATAAAATTTGTTAGTGGGTTGGTTTTTTTAACGATTTTATTAAAAAAAAAAAAACTGAATTTGTCTACATAATTCTTTATTTTTAAATATTTAAAATCAGGAGCCAGATGACCAAGATGCCCCAGATGAGCATGAGTCACCTCCACCTGAAGATGCCCCGTTATACCCCCACTCACCTGGATCTCAGTATCAGCAGGTATATCAGGCTTAGTTTGTGTTTTTATCCCCTAGAATTTTTATGCGTTATTTATTTATAGGATGGCTAAGTTTTTTGTTGCCACTGTAAAGTAACGGGGATAATCTAGACCGGCTTTGGGGGCATGATCAAAAGAGGAATGGTTGGCATGGGGTCACAGTGTGATACGTTTGAGCTTCCCCTGTGGTGTTTCCTGGTCAAATATATGCACCCCTCTTGTACTTGGTAGATGAAGTTAGTAAAAACTATGATTATTTGTATCAATATAAAATGATAATATAATGCATTAAGATGACATTTCCCAGTAGGCCAAGTCTACGAGTAGAGATATGAAATATGGCAGTGAAGGAAGACCCTGGATATAGCAAATGAACTGTTTGC
Source organism: Budorcas taxicolor (assembly GCF_023091745.1). Lineage (NCBI taxonomy): Eukaryota > Metazoa > Chordata > Mammalia > Artiodactyla > Bovidae > Budorcas > Budorcas taxicolor. The sequence continues at coordinate 102,764,657 of NC_068935.1, read as the reverse complement.
TTACATAGCATAACCAAGACTTCAATGACAGTAAAAAATTATTGGAAAAAAGTCAGGGGTTTGACAGATTTCCATGAATTTTTTTAGATCAAAAACTATATTTAGATGAAGAAACTTTCTAAATGAGAACGTGTCTAAGTCCCAGGTGTGACTAATTTCCATCTTTTGTGGCAGGGATTCTGGAACAAGCATTGGAATCCCCTGGTGGGGTGTTGAGGGAGGGGCACCCCAGAGTTTCTGATTCGATAGGTCTAGGAGGTGGGAGCAGAAAAATCTACTTTTCTAATGAGTTCCCAGGTGATGCTGCTGCTGGTCTGGGAACCATGCTTTCAGAACCATTATTTAAGCATTTTTACAGTTCATAGTAGAGATAGAAGCATGCTGGCTAATTAGAAGATGCATATTCAAGATATTTATTTTCCTAATAGAAATTACAGAAAGTGAAAGCCTAAAATCTTCTTGGCTTGGCTGGCAGGAATGTACAGAAAAATGAGAGTTCAGGGGTTTAAAACATTAAGGACCCAAATACAGCAGGAGAAGAATTACTTCTCTCAGCCCTGAGAAAGCTCATGCTTAATCATTCCTGATTAATCCATTATCTTCAATGTTGTTTTGTTTTCATTAACATCATTCTGTGTTGAGGGTTGTTGCTTATGCAGATCTCATATGATCATTTAGTCAGATTTCTTGTATAGAAGTTTCAAGGTGCTTAGAGTGAGAATGGATGTGTTCTGGCACTTTTGTGATTTTTTTTTTTTTTTTTAAACCACAAGCAATAATGGGCTCTGTTATCCCTTATTGGTCAGACTTAAATGTGAATAATTTGGGGCACTTTAAATCACCTTGGCCAAAGAATTACACCTACGCTGCTCTTGGGGCTTGGAGGCTGTCTTTTTTTGTTTCAAACCAGTGTTTGTCATCATTAGCCCAAGCGTATTTCCTTGTTAAGTCCCAGGAATAAAAAGAAATGTTTACATTTCCACAGACTTCAGCCTGTGGTCGTTAAAGTTGAAGTTCACTATATTAAGTTTTAACATGCAGATCTTGTCTCCCCTCCCAGAATAACCATGTGCATGGACAGCCGTACACAGGCCCTGCGGCGCATCACATGAACAACCCCCAGAGAACTGGCCAGCGAGCACAAGAGAATTACGAAGGCAGTGAAGACGTGCCCCCACCCCAGACGAAGGACCAGTGAATGCACACAATTAGCTGGCTCCATCAAGACTGTGCACCCAGGCCTTACAGTCCAACCTTTTTCTGTGTCTGGCTAATATTTAAAACTAGAAAAAACTATTCCTAATCAATATGGAGTGGAAAGTTTATTCACTGTCTTATCTGCAGAAATTTGCTGTCAATATATAACTCGCCTGCAGTGGAAAGTGTATAGTGTTTTGTAATAAATGGCCTGATGCTAATGTGTAAATGGCAAAGGTGTATATAGTATATTAATGTCTGACTGTTAATTCTTAAGCAAGACTTTTTTCTTGATGAGACTCACAGATCTACAAAACCTACAAAAGTTAATTTTCTTGTTATACCCATTGCACTCTGCAACCAGTGTTGCCTGCCTGATGGCAGTTGGATCAACTCCTTTACAAAAACAAAAAATAAACCAACAGCAACAAACCAGAGCCCATCCATGTCAGCCACACCAATAGTTTCATGTTAATTCTTTGCCACTGGAGTCAGTTTTATTATGAGCAATGTAAGGCTGGTAACCTTTAAATTATTTGGTTGATGTGGAAAATTGGTGATGTAACATTGTTTCTAGATCTTTTTCATTGCCTTTTTATTCTGATGTTAGGTTAATCACTTTGAAGCTATAGTTATGCTGTAACATTTAGCATGGCTTCACACCAGGTTAGTGTAGCCAGTGAGGAAAAAATTACCATAATGACAGCAGTTGTCCCAGTGTGACAGCTGTATTGCTCAGAGCTTTTCCTTCTTACACCTAGAATATAAAATAGAAAAACAAGGGGAGAAGTGTGATAAACAGGTGGATTTCAGTTACACATATGTTGCTTACATCTTAATGTTTGACAATTCAATCTCTGGGTGGGATAAAGAAACTTTAAGTGTCAGTAATGGGAATTTTAAAAGATTTAAAGCAAATATGCAAAAATTTGCTATGCCAGGATGCTCAGAGCATAATAGAAGACTGTATTTGGTGTGCTTGTTTTGTTTCTTTTGTAGAGCTTACTAGGAGAACCTTCTAAAACTTGCCTTCTGCTGGATCCCAGTGAAGCGGAGGTCATCAGAAACCCACAGTACTTGGAATACCATTGCACCAAGATGTTTGCTGAGCTGCCGCTCAGTCACAGTTTTACTTGAAAGCAAGAGTTGTCCTAGCTCCTTCTCCATTATTCCAAAAATTTTCATGTTTGAAGCAGGGTCTAATTAAAAAGAAAACTGGTTAATATAATTGAGGTATCAATATCAGAATAAACATTTAAGATGATAAATTCATCAGTTAATACTGTATTTAAAAGAGAATTGGTAACTTGAATGTGTGTAATTTTTTGGAACCTGTCTAAAAACCAAATACCCCTGCAAACAGATACAGTCCACCCTATTCTATTTAAATATTTTGCTGTTTTATTTTATAGAAATTATTTTGCTGAATTCACAAATAGAATTTGATTTAAGAAGAACTTTTTGTCCTGTGGTGTGTTTTGGGGTTTTTTGTTGTTACTTTTTTTTTTTTAAGGACTGGATATTAAGGTTAATTCTGTGCATAGCACACCTAGACATGACCCTGAAGTCAGGAGTTCAGTCACATTGAGTTTTTGTGCACAGAAAGATTTGACCTTTGGCCCTTGACTAAAGATTTAAGAGAAAAACAGGATGTTGACACTGTAAAAGTTTCCTAACATAATCAATCTTGTACTTTTTGTATGTTTTTTATATACATGTATATTTAATGAGCACAAGCTTGGTTGTATTTTTTACAATTCAGTTAATAGGCAAATGTTTTGTCAAAAAGGCTATAGTTGGAATTGAACAAAGCAGAAACAAAATTGAGAATGTGTTATTTTGTGATTAAAGGGGGCAGGTATTTAAGATGAAGCTTTGGATATCTTATTTGCAGTAAGTACTCTGTAGTCAGTCTGTGCTTCTAGGTTTTCTGTAACATTAGGAAAATTTGACACCAGATAGAGCCTCTTTTTACTTTAAGTATATTACATATGAGTTTAAGTGTGAGCCAAAGTCATACACACTATCTGCAATTCCACTTGGTAACTTGAATTTAGAAGTTCCTCAATTCCAAGTTTCCTTAACAATGAGCAAAAATAGGTTAAATTTATTTGAACAACTTGCTATCATAAATTACACCATCTAACCATCTGAGGTGATTTGTGTGTCTTCTGGTCCTTAACAAAAGTATGTAATATACTTAATTTAAAAACGAATGACTTCTAGATGTGAAAACTTGACATTTTAAAAGGCTGTGAATTTTTCTCCTTGGAGGGAGATCCCACCTTGGCTGCTTTGAGGGCTTGTGAATCCTTTCCCCCTCCACTTGAGGAAGAGTGGTCTGTGCTGTGATCAGGATCTAGGGAAAGTGAATGGAAAGAGTTACTTTTGTTTGTGCAGATTATTTTCTCTATTTAACTCTTAAGCAAGCATTAATGTATAACTGAAAATTTTAAGATGCATGTTATTGTAAGAGCAACATAGCAGTGATTTTGAGGTCTTTTCCGAACAGCAATGGCACATTTTAAACTTCAAGTCTTCAAAGTGCCTACAGATTATTTAATTCTCCCTCAACTGTTTTCTTGAGCCATACATATATTTCCCACTTTAAATGTTTGTTGCAGAATCACTAGTCTTCCTTTCAGAGAAGTACCCCTGAAAATTCTAAATGGCATGGTTACTTTTTAGGAGACAGTAGAATCTGTTAACATAAAGACTGAAGATATTTGCATTGTTAATCTCTGTGAACAAGGGCTTTGCCCTATTGGATCTAAGTATTTCATTGCACAACTTGGCAAAAACCATACTGCTGCTGTTTCTAAGCCCTCTACCAACCAAATTTTCATGTTCAAGCATTGTCAAGGCAGAAATAAGAACATCCTCATATTTGGGATTTTTGTCTTCATTGATTTTTCTCTCAATGATAATTTCCCAGCCTTGTCTTTCAGCTGTTATGTGTACAAATTTAGAATTATGAAAATGTTTTCTATTTTTTTCATGATTAACTTTTATTAGTGAATGATAACAATTTAAGTACTTAACCCTAGTAGTGGGTTAAAAAGATGAGGAGCCTTTTTTATTTGAATTACATTTATAAATGAAAGCAAGTCTGTGAATACTCAGATGACTACTCCAAAATAGTTCCATTTTTTCTTATTTTTCCAGCTGGAACTCTTACTTTGCTGAATCTTGTGGTTAATTTTGGTGGATATATCCTGCCTTATTTAGAATTATAACTGGATTTTTTAAAATTGCCTTTTCATAAGTGCCCAATTTTGGTCTCTAGTTTGAAGGTATTACATACTGCCGAGAAAGTAAACACTGCTCCTCTCCCTCCAGTTTTTGTGTTACTGATTTTAAAACAAACGTTCAGTACTGGTTTCCTAGTGGGGCTCAACTAAAATAGGGCCTGCGCCTATGTGAGTGTTTAGTGTTTGAAAATAAGGTTTTGGGTGTGGTAAATCACTACGGAAGTGCTAAATGTATTAACAACTTGCTGCCGATTGTATTTACAATTATTTTAGATTATTTTACGTCTGCAGAAATGTAGCACTTTTCCTCCGAATTTATAGGTCTTAAGAAAAAAGGGGGAAAGGTGCACCATGTTTTAAACTTGCAAATGAGTGAAAAAATTTTTTTGCATTTTGAAATCCAGATTCCTAAAAGGAAATCTCACCACCCAGATCACATACTTCTCAGCCTTTTACAAGCCAACAGACTGAAGATTGTCCACAGTTCCTAAGATTTAGCACATATACAAAAATAAAACTTTATAAATTAAATTTCGGTTTCCCCTTTTATTTATTAAAATAAGAGTTTCTAAATGGAAGGTAAATTAGAGGTATAATTGATCTGAAGGGAACTTTAAAAGGAAAATGTTTGTAAGTAGAGGGATGCAGCCCTTAATTTGCATCTTCACATCTAAGCCTTTCAAATGAGATTGTGGTCTAACTATTGACAACCCTTCATTCTAAAACCAAGATTGGTCAAACACTCGGTTTCAAAGTTCGCTTAAATCAGCCATAAAGCAGGTCACATATTTGAGGGGTGTTCAGTCGTGTCCAACTCTTTGCGACCCCATGAATCGCAGCACACCAGGCCTCCCTGTCCACCAACTCCTGGAGTTTACCCAAACTCATGTCCATCCAGTCGGTGATGCCATCCAGCCATCTAATCCTCTGTCGTCCCCTTCTCCTCCTGCCCCCAGTCCCTCACAGCATCAGGGTCTTTTCCAGTGAGTCATCTCTTCACATGAGGTGGCCAAAGTAGTGGGAGTTTCAGCTTCAGCATCAGTCCTTCCAGTGAACACCCAGGACTGATCTCCTTTAGGATGGACTGGTAGGATCTCCTTGCAGGCCAATGGACTCTCAAGAGTCTTCTCCAACACCACAGTTCAAAAGCATCAGTTCTTCAGTGCTCAGCTTTCTTCACAGTCCAACTCACATCCATACGTGACCACTGGAAAAACCATAGCCTTGACTAGATGGACCTTTGTTAGCAAAGTAGTTAATGGCTCTGCTTTTCATTATGCTATCTAGGTTGGTCATAACTTTCCTTCCAAGGAGTAAGCGTCTTTTAATTTCATGGCTGCAGTCACCATCTGCAATCATTTTGGAGCCCCGAAAAATAAAGCCTGACACTGTTTCCCCATCTATTTGCCATGAAGTGATGGGACCAGATGCCATGATCTTCATTTTCTGAATGTTGAGCTTTAAGCCAACTTTTTCACTCTCCTCTTTCACTTTCATCAAGAGGCTTTTTAGTTCCTCTTCACTTTCTGCCATAAGGGTGGTGTCATCTGCATATCTGAGGTTATTGATATTTCTCCCAGCAATATTGATTCCAGCTTGTGCTTCTTCCAGCCCAGTGTTTCTCATGATGTGTTAATAGAAGTGAAAATTCACTTGTGTAACAAATTCCATCTGCTCTGCTTTCTAGTTATCTGAAAAGCAATTCTTTGTTGCCATGTTCCAAAGAAATACGACTTCCATAGAAACCTGTTGGTACTTCCCTTGAGTTACTGCAAGCATTACTGCTGAAGAAAGAGACATAGCCCTAATTTTCATCAAACTTAGTTTTTTAAAAAAGAGAACAAGAAGATGAATAAATCTGGTATTCTGCAGTTTGGAAAACTAGTCGGATTAAGCTGTTTGACTTTTTAAGTATTTTTAGACACATGAACACATCTAACAATGAAAATATATATGGCCACCAATATTTTGAACTGCTTCATTGTAATCTGATGATTTGCAGGTAGGTGGAAAATGGATAGTATTTCTACCTCAAAGCTTAAAGTTAGGGTGATAGCAAAGGCTTTATTAATAATTCATTTGCTTTAGGACCTAAATTCTCAAGGGAAATGTTCTTAAACTATACTAAAAACTTTCCTCCACAAAACAAATTACAGACCCACATAAAAATCAGTTGATTAAGACATTCTACTGAAATGTACACAGCTCAAGTAAAATGGGAATGCTTTTAGTTGTCATGTGAAAACAGAAGGTTGTCTCATTTTGCTCTATCAGCATTTAAAAACTTCTAAAAATAGAAGTTTTTCATTGTGGTGGGCTTTTTTCACGTAAATGACAGTTCAAACACCAGCTGCCCCAGCCTCACCTTCCCTTCACCACCTCCTGCCCCAGAGGGAGCCCAGTGGGGACCACGCTACAAAATTGAAGTCTACTCATTTCCTATTTTCAATTGTATAGATGTAAAACTATTCAAAACAGATGCTTTGGACACTGGAATGTTTTTCCGCAAGTCCTACAGAGGGGGCTCACATGAGGATTTGACATGGATTCTTTGAGTTGCCATCTAGTTCTTCCCCAGCCATTAAAACACTGGGTGCATCTTCTTTGGAATCCAGAAATAGATAATCTGGTGCTCTTAAGTGGGACTGAGAAGGAAGTGTTAACATTGTGAAGGCTGGCAGTGTCTTACTATGCATGCCCCATGACTGTCAGCAAGGAATAGTGTCTTGGGGCACCAAGGAGATACAGGTTAACCCTTCGTAATCCTTTTCCCAAAGGTCTCTATGTTTAGGATGTGCCCCTGAAGGGTTCTTGATGTAAATTAGTGTGTTCTGTTGGGTGAATAGGGAAACAGCTTCTCCAGGCTGTGTGTTTAAAGTCAAAAATCTAGAAGGTTATTACTACTGAAAATTTTCATCAGTAGTACTAGTGGTTAGTTCTTCCAGTCATCTACTTTCAGAATGTCTTAAGCATTTAGTATAAATCCTTTCTTAGCAAAATGGGCCTAATGTGGATTCCTACAAGGCTGTGTTAACCATATCTTCCTTAGGAAGTCTGACTAGGTCAGAGGCTAAGACCATGAATGTATTACACTAAAGAGATTTAAAAGCTAAAGTTACTGAGTCAGATTTAAATCCCAAGCTCTTGGGTTGTAGTTAGCCTTCTCTATTGCCCCAAGGTTGAGATTTTTAATTAAAAGCCGAAAACCAAAAATTGAGATTTGCGGGCTTCCCTGGTGACTCACCTGCCTGCCAGTGAAGGAGACATGGGTTTGATCCCTGGTCCAGGAAGATTCCACATGCCTGGACGCCAAAAAACAGCCCACGCAGCACAGCTACTGAGCCTGTGCTCTAGAGCCCGTGCTCCTCAACAAGAAGAGGGGCCAGCACAATGAGAGACCCACACACCACAACTACAGAGTGGCCCCCACTCGCTGCAACTAGAACAAAGCCCGCGGAGCAACAGAGACCCAGCACAGCCAAAGCAATTGAAAAAAACTTCAGATTTGCAGTAAAATATGAAAAGATTTGCCTTTCTAATTTACTGAAGCTTGGATTAGTTAACTGTAACTAGTAATGTAAATGGTGGATAAATCAGATGTTGGGTTTTTGTTTAGCACTTATCCACTCAGCATCAGACACTTGAAGTAGGCTTCTTACACTGAGATTACCAGACACTCCATTCTTACAGGGAAAAGCTTCCAATATACTGTTTTGAAAGGAATGCAGGCCAGAGTAGAATGTAGTAAGTGTTGAAAAAACCTTACACTTTGATAAACCATACATTTGATAAACGAGAAATGGCTATAGGATGTCCCTCTCATTGTGTTTTTGTCTGTAGAAAAGCATGGTGCCAAGTAACCAAAAGCAGCACTTAACATTTTCAGACGCTTTTCTGCAGTGATAATTTATCAATATGCAATTCACATTTAAGTTTGTAATTGCTATTCCTCTGACAAAGTGTGACAGGCAATAGTCATTACAAAACCAGTTTGAAGCTGAAAAGACTGATAGCTTATATCATAGAGAAGCTGGTTTAACTCTAGAATGTTTAACACTTTAAACACATTTAAACACTTTCTTTAAAGTCAAGAATGAACTGAAAATGTAATGCTAGAACCAAAGACGTACATGTCATACCTGAATCTCCTAAATACTCAAGTTCAGTGTCAGGTTGGGTTGAAGTGAAAGTCACTCAGTCGTGTCCGACTCTGCGACCCCATGGACTATACAGCCCATGGAGTTCTCCAGGCCAGAATACTGGAGTGGGTAGCCTTTCCCTGCTCCAGGGGATCTTCCCAACCCAGGTCGCCCTCATTGCAGCCAGATTCTTTACCAGCTGAGCCACAAGGGAAAACAAGGTTGGTTTGAAAGCAGGTGTTAAAATCTGGCCTTCTAAATTTGGCTAATGACTAAGGGGGAAAAAAAGTAAGGTTTTTTGGTGTATTCTGAATTTGTTCATGGATGTATTAAATCTGAAACATACTGTTACATTTTGAGCCTAGGTTATAAGAGGAAATACAGCTGCCTAAAATAATACCCCGTATTTTAAATTATGCTTTACATCAACTGCAATAGTCTTTTTCCATGCGTTTGAGGTTACAACTTTGAAAACTGAAATATGCCTTTTACTTTTTTTCTTAGTTCTGATTTGAAAATAAGTACATTTGAATGGCAAGTCACCCCAGTATTCTTGCCTGGGAAATTCTATGGGCAGCGGAGCCTGGCGGGTTACCATCCATGGGATTGCAAAGAGTCGGACACAACCAAGCGTGCACACACATTCTGAAAAGCTATATATACTCACACATTTCTGGTAGCTCAGATGAGGGGTTTCTTGTAGCCAATTCTTGGGATGAGAAGATGCTAACATGCCCTCAAGAACATAGACCCCTGGGGAAAAGAAAATGACACGTCATTTTTCCAAGGGACAGTTGGATGTTCCCTGCCCCAGTACCACTCACAGCCATTTCCTCTGCCCTAAAGTACGGATGCCACAGACCCCAGTAATGACTTCAGTCCCACACCAAACAGAAGAGGTGGTCTATGCGCTGTGTTCTTGCCCACTCAAATAGCAATGCCTAGAACAAGGCAGCCTGACTTTCTGTGTGGTTCTCCACTTGGATCTCAATTATAAACATTCTCCTCTGTGAAAAAATAGAACGCTTTTTTAAAAAGCTTGTTTATTCATATTAAACCCAACCATGGAGATTTGGATTTAAAGACTCACCTCCTTATAGCCCTTTTGGAAATGGTCTGAATTTAAAGTGCACCTGGGTAGCTGCAGGGCAGGGACTTTGCTCCTGTGCATTTCAGTCTGGTCTTTGTTAAAAGGAGTTTTCATCCCAAGTGAATTTTGCTGTAACGGTCACTCTGAAGAAGTACTTAGTACTGCAAACAGGTTATGGGCCCTGAAGAAATAAATGAATGTAAAGAAAGGAGATGAGAGTGCTTATCAGAGCAGATGGAAGCGCGAGTGCTGCATGTCAAGCACACTTCTCACTCAAAGGCAAACTCTTCGGATAATGCGTTCAGTTGCACCGTCTTGCATTGCTCTCCTGGGCGTCCCAGGTGGCGCTAGTGGTAAAGAACCCGCCTGCCAGTGAAGGAGACAATAGACACAGGTTCGATCCCAGAATCGGGAAGATCCCCTGGAGAAGGGCATGGCTACCCACTCAAGTATGCTTGCCTGGGAAATCCCATGTACAGAGGAGTCTAGCAGGCTACAGTCCATGGAGTCACAAAGAGTTGGACATGACTTAGCAAGTAAACAATAACAACAGTTGCTCCCTTGATTTGAATATGGGGATTGGGTCCCAAGTGCATCCCTCATAAGCTCTGGTCATCAAATGCAGTCATTAATCCTGAGTGTAAAGTCATTTGCGGTTCACTCCAGAGAAATGCTAGAGTCAGCATGTCCTTGCTGGGGGTTTTCAGACGTACTTGCTTGTGCCTTTTATAAGAAAAGCCAGCTTTCTTTATAGTCATTGCAACCTTCAAGTTTAAAGAAAGGCAACCAGTCAAACCTTTCAGTTTTGATTTAAATCAAAAAACTAAGTTTAGGATTCCTGTAAATAAAATCCTATGTTGAGCTTGGTTACCTGGATAGGTGGACGCAGCCCAAAGTGGTTTGTTTACATTGTTGGCTTTTGGGTTGCTTGTTCATATTTACTTTTTCTTTAACATTCAGATTTTGAACATATACACATTTAAGGAATATTATTTTGTCCAACTCTGGCCACTTTCTTTGTGACTGCTTGCCAAGTCACTTCAGTCCTGTTCGACTCTTTGTGACCCCATGGACTGTAGCCCGCCAGGCTCCCCATCCATGGTGATTCTCCAGGCAAGAAAACTGGAGTGGGCTGCCATGCCCTCCTCCAGGGGATCTTCCCAATCCAGGGATCGAACCCACATCTCTTACGTCTCCTGCATTGGCAGACAGGTTCTTTACCACTAGCGCCACCTAGGAAGCCCTTATTTCTTTGTATTTGCTTGAATTAGTTTGCACTGCAAATGATCGAGGGACTTCCCTGATGGTCCAATGGTTAAGACTGCACTTCTACTGCAGGGCAACCAACATGCCACATGGTACAGTCAAACGAACAAACAAAAACTCTCTGCTGTTCTAATGTTCCTATAGACTTGAACTTGCTTCCCTTTTTCCAATGTGATGAATTCAAGGAACCAGCAAGTGCTGCAGTGGCCCCTAGGAAAGGTCTGGAGCCAGACAAAAGAGCAGGGACACCTCACATGAGTACCGCTGGTCACGAGGTCTCCAGTTCTGCTCTTTTAATAAGCCTGTCCACATCAGTGAAGTTGCAAACAAGTCAGAGGATAGGAGAACTTTACACTGAGAAGAAGGGAATCTTCTCAGTTTTCGCTACCTACTGAAATGTACGTAAGACGTTGTTGGACACATGACCGGTATCCCAGGAATATGGATGTAGCACACGATCATGACAGGTGCTGAAGAAATACATGATGATCCCTGCAAGCTTGGGCTAAGAACCCGCCCAGCCCAAAGCGGGCCAGCCTCACACTCACAGTCCCAAACACAGTCTGGACAGCCAGGGCTGGAGGGCCCTTCCAACATGGAAGTGCTTCTCACCTGTTAGAGGATCGATCTTAAAAATTTTTTAAAGAAAAGAGAAAAACCCAGCCTAGTCTTAGCTGTTGTGAGGAAAACAAACCATAAAATATGCTTGCTAGCAAGCCATACTGGAGAAGGCAATGGCACCCCACTCCAGTGTTCTTCCCTCGAGAATCCCAGGGACAGGGGAGCCTGGTGGGCTGCACTTTTCACTTTGATGCATTGGAGAAGGAAATGGCAACCCACTCCAGTGTTCTTGCCTGGAGAATCCCAGGGACAGGGGAGCCTGGTGGGCTGCCGTCTATGGGGTTGCACAGAGTTGGACATGACTGAAGTGACTTAGCAGCAGCAGCAGCAGCAAGCCATACAGAGTCATAGAATTGTCCTGGTTTTGATTTTTTAGGTTTAGTTACCTCGACCAAGCTGCTGCCAAATACCAAAGAGAGCTATTTAATTTCACTTCCTTCCTTGTTTTGTTGCTCATGGAGGATGGGGGTAGTGGTGAAGGTGGGATAGTGGTAAAGAATCTGCCTGCCAATGAAGGAGACGCAAGAGACTTGGGTTCGATCCTTGGGTTGGGAAGATCCCCTGGAAGGGGAAACGGTAACCCACTCTAGTATTCTTGCCTGGAGAATCCCACCGACAGAGGAGCCTGGCGGGCTACAGTCCACAGGGTCACAAAAGTCGGACACGACTGAGCCACTGAGCACAGATTGAGCAAAAGAGAGGGATGTCACATGTGCCACTGGGGCAAAAGTGTCAACGAGTGACCTTGTGCACATGTAAGTACACATATGTGGACTTAAACTCATTACCTTTAAAACAATCATTTTGAGTGAACACGGCAGAATTCCCTAGTGGTCCAGTGGTCAGAATTCCATGTTTCCATGGCTGAAGGCCTGGGTTCAATCCCTAGTCAGGGAACTAAGGTCTCACTATCTGCAGCCAAAAAATAAATTTAAAAAAATTAATTAATAAAATAAAACTAAAAAATTTCTGAGTGAGCCTGGGAAAAGAAACTTGAAGCTAAACATGAAGACAAGCAAAAGAAATTTTGTATACAATTCTATAATATCCAATCATACTGGGGAAAAGATGCTATTGTCAAGCTGAACTGCCCTAAACCTGGCAGAATTAAAGTTCCAGATTGAAAAGGAAATTTCATGTATATTGAAAGGCCATTTATAGACCGTGTTGTAATCTAAAATCTAACCTATTAAAGTTTAAAAGTTTGGCTTTAAAGCTGCACAAGGATCTATGTGTCGTCAAATGAGTTCTGACCTAGTTTTCACAAAGAGACTAAAAAGAAACCCTTTTGTTACTCTAGCAAGACCAACAATTTAGGTTATTATAGTTAGATTAAAAGGACCCAATGATAGATACACACTAAAAAACAACCACCCTATAGCGTAGGTTAACACAATTTGGATATACATAGGATTAGAAGTATTATGGGTTTCCCAGCCTGCCAATGCAGGAGACCTAAGAGATGCACGTTTGATCCCCAGGTCAGGAAGATCCCCTGGAGGAGGGCAAGCAAACCCACTCCAGTATTCTTGCTTAGAGATTCCTATGAACAGAGGGGCCTGGCGGGCTACAGTCCATAGGGTCACAAAGAGTCGGACACAGCTGAAGCAACCTAACACACACGCATAAGTATTATAATACTTATAAGTATCAACTGAATGACCTTTGCAAGGTAGTGGTGCTTCAGAGCTGTTCTAAGGGCCAACGCTGGACTGGCTGAATGAGAAACATCTGGGGAGCTTTTTAAAGGACCCTAATTTCTGGGTCCCATCCCTGAAAACTGAGTATAGGCGTAGTGGGCCCCGGAATCTGAAACATTTTTTAAAGTTCCACATATAACTGCAGTCAGGTTTGAAAACCATTTCCAGAGTGCACTGTTGTTCTTTAAAAAAAAAAGAAAAAAGGAGGGGGGTTGCCAAACTTTAAAACTATAGACAAGTAGACAAACACCCAGGTACCTATTACTGGCATATTTGCTTCAAGTATTATTTTCATTAAAAACATCAAGTGTTACAATAAAGCCCCTGAGTCCCCCCACCCCCATCCTCAGCCCCATTCCCCTCCTCCATTTAGAAGCCATCATGGTCTTGACTCAGCGAGTGTCCCTCAGGCACTGTTTGTGCCAGGCGGCCGTGCAGGAGCCACAGCAACTCGCCCCCGGGCACCTCACAGGGTTTCTCTAGAGAAGGAGCAGGGAGAATCTTCCCTAAAGAACCCCAAGGAAAAAAAAAAAGGATTTAGTAAATTCAGGAACATTGACAATGCAGCGTGTAAACAAAACAACCGTGGTGTAGTATCTTGTAGGCAAAGGTGTCAAAAGTCAAAAGTGGTGAAGGGATTCTGGGTTAGAAATGGCTTTCCCCACCAACTGTAAGGCCGTGGGATATCACATGACTGCTGATGGAAGAAGGTTTCAGGTATTGAGGTATGGAGAAGTCATTCTGGCTTAGACATAATCTAACTCGAATCTCATGCTAACTAAACAGCCTGTTTGTGGCCTATGAAACATATATTGTATATCTGCTTTAATTATTGAAGAAAAGGGTGCATTGACCAGAAGTAAGAAAGTTCGTGTTAAAAAATAAAGATTATGGACATCCCAGGATGTCCAGTGGTTAAGACTCCATGCTTCCAATGCAGGGGGCCCGGGTTCGATCCCTGGTAGGGGAACTAAGATCCCACATGCTGTGTGGCAGACAAAAAGTAAAAATTAAGTAAGATAATAATAATAATATAAAGATTAAATGCTCCCCTTCCTGGGACACCAATGGTGGTGCTCCTTCAACGATAAGACTCCCTTCCCAGATGCCAAGGCCATACTGACTCACTCTGTATGTGCTGATCTGTTTTTTCAAACCTTGCAGGAATGTATCCATGACTTGTTTAATGTTCTTCGTTCTGATGAGCTATATTAATAAAACTGCGCTGAAAACCAAGCTTCTCTAGAGCTCTTTCTCAGAGTCATCCGAGAGGCTGTCTCTCGGGCTATAATCTTCAGTTTGGCTCAAATAAAGCCTATTATAGACTGTTTATTGATTATTTTCATCAACATTGCCTTCCCCCATTTTGAAAAGACAAGATTTCTAGCCACCTGATTTTTCTTCACCTGGGGGAAGAGCCCCATGGGCAAGAAGAGAATGGTTTCTTCGTCACCTGTTCCTTTCAGGAAAGGAAAATACTGAGCCTCAGCTTTGCAACAAGGAGCTTTGATTCTGCCCAAGACAATTCCTCTAGCTGAACGCCTGTAAGCCCCGCAGCCCGACTCTGCAGTATTCCCCAAACCGATACTGACAAATGAGATAGCACTTTAACCATCTGTTCTAGCTGCTGCATTTTGCCTCTGGTGTTTATAAACCTGCTTTCATGAAAATCAAAAACAAAGCCCAGAGTTTAGCAGAAAAGTATGGCTGGGTGAGCAGCCAAGAGCAATTTCCATCTCGGAAAGAAACACAACTTAATTTATTTTTAGCCAAGATGTTTTGGAAACGTGTGATTTGCTTCAGAGAAAGAAATGTAATGTGCTCTGGTGTTGCTCAGGCGCCCCTCCTTTTGAAAGAAAAGCAAGAAAATGTGGGGGTGTGGCAACGTTGAGGGGGTACTTTTCTGTTTAAATTTGGCTTTGTTGCCGAAATTAGCACAAAGGATCTTCTGGAACATTGGCCCATGTAGTTCACCAAGTGATTCCTGGTAATGCTTGGGGGACAATATTCATAAATGACCAATGGCAGTTAGCTTTCCTCTGTGTTTGCTTTGGAAAAACCCAGTGGGGATTTTTCCTTATTGATTTGCTAAGTGATATCACAAGATCACATTATATTTCTTTGCTTTTTTCTACAGAATAGGACAACATGAAAAGATTGGATTATTTCATTCTCAGAAAGCAGGACAGCCCTAATCTTCAGCATCATATGAGTTATCATGCACGGGAAGAAATTTCAGCTCAAAAAGCTTAAATGACTTTTTCTGGGGTTGCTCAGAGAGAGAAAAATGAGAAATCGTTTTCTTTGTATTAAACTATTTGTCAAATGAATAAAGCAAACAGGAGGTAGCTTTGTGAAACTACCCCAGTTATGGATGGTGCTGATGGCTGGGGCTCCTGCATCGTGACTTGACTGGAATCCATCAGCATTTAATAATGAAGTGTTTCATCTGTGGGACTGGGGACCAAAATACATGGTTTTATCTCTTTGAAGAGATAGCTAGCATTTCCTGACTGTTGTTATTGTTCATTCACCAAGCCGTGTCCAACTCTTTGTGACCCCATGGACTGCAGCACGTCAGGCTTCAGTCCTTCACTCTCTCCCTGAGTTTGCCCAAACTCATGTCCATTGAGTCAGTGATGCCATCCAACCATCTCATCTGCTGTCGCCTCTTCTCCTCTTCCTGACTGTGCCTGATATTATTTGTTGATCAATTCTACCCCCCACCCCATGATTAATGTTACATACCCAGAGGAGAGAATATTGAAGATGTTTTTGTCCAGAAACAAGTCACACTATCTTCAAAGGAAACAAAGGAAAATTTGAGTTTTAAATTTGCACAATGTTACACATCAAATGTATTTCAATTAGAAAAACTGTACTGCAGGAATTAAAGTTATCATTAATTATTGGCGAGCAAATTGTAATTGAATCCGCCTGCAATGAGGGAGACCTGGGTTCGATCCCTGGGTTGGCATAATCCCTGTAGAAGAGAACAGCTACCCACTCCAGTATTCTGGCCTGGAGAATTCCATGGACTGTATAGCCCATGGGGTCACAAACAGTCAGACACAACTGAGTGACTTTCACTTCCAAATGGTAAGAAGTGTTATATATCTATTTTTAATATTTTTATTTTTGGCTGTGCTGGGTCTTTGTTGCTGTGAGTGGGCTTTCTCTAGTTGCAGCGAGTGGGGACTACTCTCTAGCTGCAGCGTGCGGCCTTCTCTGGTTGCGGAACACAGACTCTAGGGCACCTGAGCTTCAGCAGTTGTGGCGCGTGGGATCAGACCAATGACCGAACCTGTGTCCGCTGCATTGGCAGGCAGATTCTCAACCAGCGGACCACCAGGAAAGTCCATAAGTGTTGTATTTGTAACTGTGTTCTTTTCCTTCTCCTTTCTAAATTTATTACCAAAGCAGAAAAATCTAATGAAATTGCATAAAACTAGAAATGCAAAAAATAAGACGAGAACTTCTGTAGCTTTCATGGCTTCTAATAAACGGCCTCTGCAATGCTGCAGACTGGAGAGGATGCCACTCAGCATTTTCTACATCATTTTTTAACAATGAAAACCAATTTGAGAATTAAGGCCTGGCAGACAATATATTTAGTCTTGCTATGGTAAGGAACATTCTCGCCTAAAACAACAAACATAAGGAAGTGAATTTTGAAGCGTATCCCAGATCGTGTGATTTCTCCAAGTTTTGCACCCTATGTCTGTTCCCCCTCTGCTGCATCATTAATAAGTTCCCATATGTGCCATCTTGCTAACCACCTTACCCTCCCCTGGTCCTTTCTTTGAGTCCCTCTGCACTAGTGGCCAGAACAGAGTGATAACGAAATAGATAACAGCACTTTCTCAGGGGTTCCAATCTGGGCACTTTGACTCCAGATGTTAACTCAGCTGCCTCAGCATCAAAGGAACCAAATTATTTGTTATCATAGTTCTAATCAACTAGGACTCGAATGATTTAGTAAATACAAGTGTCAATCACAATACTTTGAGTCAGGACCTGTGTGTCAAAATCTGCCTGGTAACACAGCAGGACTTATATTTGTAATATTTTTTTAAAGCCTCCAAACCAGCGATTCCAGGAAATTCGCTCTGGGCTCCTTTAAGGGCCTCTTAGGAAGCCCTCACTCCCTGGGGGCAGCAGCTATTTTGAGCACTGGCCTTTATGACTGCACCTTGGAAACCATTTGAGTTCTGACTGAAATGTACAGTGCAATGTATTACCAACAAGCTTCCTGTAGTGCATCAAAACAAGTCTAACTGATGTATCAAAGAGAGCGAGATGAAGCTGACTACTTGTAATAAATGGTTTTATGCTCTTCTATTTATCTCTACCTTCAGCCTGTCAACTAATTTTAGGATAAAAAATTAGAAAACTGCCTCTATGTGACTAGTTTTCAATTCTGCCGATATTAACATTTTAGTAACTGGCAAATGGCATCGGTTGCTCATTAGAATAAATCTACTTGATTGCACAGGCAAGCTCCCCTGGAAGAAAATACATATGTCCCCCACAGGATTCAAAGCTATTTTCATTTGCAATGCAAATACAGGCAGCCTATAAGCATCATTTTCATTCCCTGAAATTGTCTCTTGAGGAAGGCCACGGGAGGTTGGGGGAAGCGGATAAAGGTTGCTCACCACTAATACACTAATACACTTCTAGAAGCTATCAGAGGTTCTGATTTGAGCAGTATGCTTTCTAATTAGCATGGGGTGCTGTAGGTCAAAGGGTACAAATTTGCATCTACAAGAAGAAGTTCTGAGGCTGTAATGAATAGCATGCTGACGGTAGTTAATAAAAAGGTATTTGATACTTGAAAGTTGGCAAGAATAGATCGTAAGCATTCTCTCCACACACATACACAGAGTTAACTATGTTAACTATGTAAGGTGATGGGTGGGTTAATTATCTTGATCTTGGTAATCATTCTATGTGTATGCATGTCAATAATCACATTGTACACTTTATTCTATTTTTAACTTTTGGCTGCATTACATGGCTTGCAGGATCTTAGTTCCTAGACCAAGGAATGGAACATATGCCTCCTGCAGTGGAAGTTCAGAGTCCTAACCACTGGACTGCCAGGAAAGTCCCCCGTTGTACACTTTAAATACATACAATTATATTTGGCAATTATTCCTCAATACAGTTTTTGTTAAGCAAACTAGAAATCATCCATACTTCAATTTGAAAAAAAGAGTAAACTGGAAATACCAAGGCAATGTACAGATTCAGTGCAATCTCTATCAAATTACCAATGGCATTTTTCACAGAACTAGAACAAAACTAAGATCATGGCATCCGGTCCCATTACTTCATGGCAAATAGATGGGGAAACAGTGGAAACAGTGTCAGACTTTATTTTTCGGGGCTCCAAAATCACTGCAGATGGTGACTGCAGCCATGAAATGAAAAGATGCTTACTCCTTGGAAGGAAAGTTATGACTAACCTAGACAGCATATTAAAAAGCAGACATTACTTTGTCAACAAAGGTCCATCTAGTCAAGGCTATGGTTTTTTCTAGTGGTCATGTATGGATGTGAAAGTTGAACTATAAAGAAAGCTGAGAGTCGAAGAATTGATGCTTTTGAACTGTGGTGTTGGAGAAGACTCTTGAGAGTCCCTTGGACTGCAAAGAGATCCAACCAGTCCATCCTAAAGGAGATCAGTCCTGGGTGTTCATTGATAGGACTGATGTTGAAGCTGAAACTCCAATACTTTGGCCACCTGATGCAAAAAGCTGACTCATTTGAAAAGACACTGATGCTGGGAAAGACCGAGGGCAGGAGGAGGAAGGGATGACAGAGGATGGCATCACCGACTCAATGGACATGGGTTTGGGTGGACTCCAGGAGTTGGTGATGGACAGGGAGGCTTGGCGTGCTGCGGCTCCTGAGGTCGCAAAGAGTCGGACATGACTGAGTGACTGAACTTAACTGAGAACAAAACATTTTTTAATTTGTATGGAAACACAAAAGACCTTGAATAGCTGAAGAAATCCTAAGAAAGAAAAATGGAGCCAGAGGAATCAGGCTCCTTGACCTCAGGCTATATTACAAACCTACAGTAATCAAAAGAGTATGGTACTGAAACAAAAGCAGAAATATAGATCAACAGAACAGGATAGAAAGCCCAGAAATACTCTCATGAACCCATGATCAATCTATGACAAAGGAGGCAAGAATATACAAAGGAGGAAAGACAGTTTTTTCAATAAATGGTGCTAGAAAAACTAGACAGTTACATGTAAAAAAAATGAAATCAGAACATTCGTTAACACCATATACAAAACTAAAGTCAAAATGGATTAAAGACCTAAATGTAGGACCAGATACTATAAAACTCTTAGAAGCAAACATAGGCAGAACACTTTGTGACATAAATCACAGGAATATCTTTTTGAATCTACCTCTAAGAGTAATGAAAATAAACAAATGGGACCTAATTAAACTTAAAAGCTTTTGTATAACAAAGAAAATCATAAAAAATTAAAAAACAACCCACAAAATGAGAGAAAATATTTGTAAATGAAGCAACCAACAAGGGATTAATCTCCAAAATAGACAAAGAGAAACATGCAACTCCATATAAAAAAAATCAAAAAGTGGGCAATCTAAATAGACATTTCTCCAAAGAAGACATATAGATGGCCAATAAACACATGAAAAGATGCTTAACATCACTAATTATTAGAGAAACACAAATCAAAACTGTAATGGGGTATCACCTCACACCAGTCAGAATGACCATCATTTAAAAATCTACAAACAATAAATGCTGGAGAGGGTGTGGAGAAAAGGGAACTCTCCAACACTGTTGGTGGGAATGTAAATTGGCAAAGCTACTATAGAGAACGCTATGGAGGTTCCTTTAAAAACTAAAAATAGAACTACCAGCACCATCCCTGGTGGCTCAGTGGTAAAGAGTCCTCCTGCCAATGCAGGAGACATAGGTTCAATCCCTGATCTGGGAAGACGCCACATTCCAAGAAGGAACTAAGCCCATGCACCACAGCTATGGAGCCTGTGCTCTAGAGCTCAAGAACCACAATTACTGAACCCTCGTGCCACAACTACTGAAGCCCTCACACCCTAGTGCCTGTGATCAGCAACAAGAGAAGCCACAGCAATGAAAAGTCTGTGCACTGCAACTAGAGAGTAACCCCAGCTCACCGTGACTAGAGAAAAGCCTGCACAGCAATGAGGATCAAGCACAGCACAAAAAAAAATTAAAAAAAAAAAAAAAAGAACTGCCATATGATCCAGCAATCACACACCTGGGCAAATATCTAGAGAAAACTAATCTGAAAAGATACATGCACCCCAGTGTTCATAACAGCACTATTTACAATAAATGTCAAGATATGGAAGCAACTTGACTATCCATCAACATAGGAATTGATTAAAAAGAAAATAAAACAAACACATGGTACAGGGAATTCCCTGGCAGTGAAGTGGTTAGGACAACACATTCTCACTGCTGAGCGAGCAGCCCTCCCCACAAAGAAAGACATAGTACATATATACAATAGAATATTATTCAGCTACAAAAAAATGAATAAACTAATGCCAATTTGCAGCAACATGGATGGACCTAGAGATTCTCATACTAAGTAAGTCAGATAAAGACAAATATAATATCACTTATACGGAATCTAAGAGAAAAGACACAAATGAACTTATTTACAAAACAGAAACAGACTTACACACTTCAAAAATAAGTTTATGGTTAACCAAAGGGGAAACGTGGGATCAATTAGGAGATTGGGATTAACATATACACACTGCTATATATAAAACAGATAACCAACAAGGACCTACTACAGAGCACAAGGAACTCTACTCAATATTCTGTAATAACCTATATGGGAAAAGAATCTGAAAAAGAATACATATATATAATACATATGTACAACTGAATCATTTCACTATATACCTGAAACTAACACAACATTATAAAGCTATGTGCTGTGCTGTGCTCAGTCGCTTCAGTCATGTCCGGCTCTTTGCAAGCCCATGGACTGTAGCCCACCAGGCTCCTCTGTGCATGAGATTTTCCAAGCAAGAATACTGGAGTGGGTTTCCATGCCCTCTCTCCAGGGGATCTTCCTGACCCAGGAATCAAACTCTCATCTGCATCGGCAGGCAAGTTCTTTACCACTAGCGCCACCTGGAAAACATACATATAAATGAAGTTTATATATGATTTTTTAATCATATAAATGTTTATAAAAGAACTTCATATAAATATATATGAAGTTGTTGTTCAGTCGCTAAGTCTTGTCTGACTCTTTGCAACCCCATGGACTAATGGACTTCGGTCATGTCCGGCTCTTTGCAAGCCCATGGACTGTAACCCACCAGGCTCCTCTGTCCATGGGATTTCCCAGGCAAGAATATTGGAGTGGGTTGCCGTGCCCTCCTCCAGGGGAATAAAATGAAAATAAATAAATAAATAAGCTTAAAAACCAAATTGGGAATACCAACTGAAGAAGGAAACAAGATAACCAGATGAGAAGATTCCAGGGGCCCTGGTAGGGGATCAGTGAAGAAGTTTCTAAACCCTAGTGAAAATGTTTAGTCGCTCAGTTGTGTCCAACTCTTTGTGACTCCATGGACTATAGCCTGCCAGGCTCCTCTGTCCATGAAATTCTCTAGACAAGAATACTGCAGTGGGTTGTCATTTCCTTCTCCAGGGGATTTTCCCCACCTAGGGACTGAACCCAGGTCTCCTGTACTGCAGGTGGATTCTTTACCATCTGAGCTACCAGGGAAGCCCTAAACCCTGGATTGGTCCCCAAATCTCATATTCTGAACATTTGTCTGGTCAAATTAAGGAAAAATGAGAGAAATAGGGACAACATAGTAAGATTTTCATAAAATTGGATGTCTCATTTAAAAGACTGCCTTATAAGCTTCCCTGGTGGCTCAGTGGTAAAGAATCTGCCTGTCCATGTAGGAGACTCAGGTTCGATCCCTGGTGTGGAAGATCCCACATGCCATGAGGCAACTAAGTCCGTGTGCCACAAGTACGGAAGCCCATGCATTCTAGGGCCTGTGCTCTGTAACAGGAGAAGCCACCAAAATGAGAAGCTGTGCACCGCAACCAGAGAAGAGCCTCCGTAGCAACAAAGACCCAGCACAGCCAAAAATAAATAAATAAAATTATAAAAATAAATAAATGAAAAATAAAAGACTGCCCTATAAGATTATAGGATCTTTGGATCTTTTCTTAGTATTATTTATTTTAATTTTTTATTGAAATATATATATATATATTTTACATTCTCTTCCATTATAGGTTATTACAAAATATTGAGTATAGTCCCCTGTGTTACAGAGTAGGTCCTTGTCAGTTATCTATTTTATATAGATGGATCTTTTGAAATTTAAATCTCCATCCTTATATGATGAGGTGGCTTTGTGTGTATGTGTGTTTCATTCTCTATATGGTATAGCACAAGGTTGACAAACACCTCCAAGATGACACTAAATAACTGTTTCTCCTAAATTCATAGTCAGACAAATATAAGTAAAATCAAGAAGCAGAAGAAGCACTCCCAGTTAAAAGAGTAAGAGAAATCCCCCGAAAGAACAAACAATGAAACCAACCTCTCCAGTCTACTAGATCTTCAGTTCAAAAAAAAAGTTACAAAAATACTGAAGGAATTACAAAAGGCTGTCCATAGAAGTGCAGATCACTATAACAAGGAATTAGAAACTATAAAGAGCCAATTAAAATTAGAAAACTCATGTGCTAAGATGAAAGCTGAGCTAAAGGCAATAAATAGCAACTTTAATAATGCAGAAGAATAATAAATGATCTGGAAGATAGAATAATAGAAACTGCCCAACCAGAAGAGTGGACAGAAAAATGAAAGCAATATATGAAACCTATCAGTGTATATAAAGTGAGCCTACCTACTCATAACAGGGTTCCCAGAAGGATAAGAAAGAGAAATGGGGATCAAAAATGTATATGAAGAAATTATGGTGGAAAACTTCCTAAAGAAGAAAATAGACATCCAGGTATAGGAAGTACAGAGGATCCCAAACAAGATGAACCCAAACAGACCTACACTAAGACATAATTAAAATGGCAAAAGTTAAAGAGAGGATTCTAAAGTCAGTAAGAAAAAAACAAAGTTAGTTACAAGGGAACCCCCATAAGGCTATCAGCTGATTTCTCTACAGAAAAGTGGCAAGCCAAAAGAGAGTGGCAAGAAATATTCAAAATCCTGAAAGGGAAAAACCTGCAAACTAGGATACTCTACTCGGCAAGATAATCATTTAAAATAGAAGGAGAGATAAAGAATTTCTCAGAGAAATAAAAACTAAAAGACTACAGCAACACTAAACCAATCCTAAAAGAAATATTGAAAGGTCTTCTTGAAACAGAAAAGCAGCAAGAATCTGAAAGAGAAAATAACAATTGGAAAGTAAATCACTTAAATAAGCGAGTACAGGGAATTCCCTGGTGGTCCAGTGGTTAGGACTCAGTGCTTCCACTGGACAGGCAACTAAGATCCCTAAAGCCACGTGGTGCAGGTAGTGGGGGAAACTAGTAGAATACAAGCATTTTTTGTGAATTCAATTATAACTCCAAAGAACAGCAAAAAGATGAACATGAAGATGTAAAAGAGGACATCAAAATCATAAAATGTGGGGAAGGGGAATAAAAAATTGTAGATTTTTTTTTTTTACTTAATTCATTTGGCTGCGCTGGGTCTTTGCTGCTGTTTGCAGGCTTTCTCTAGCTATGCTGCACAGGATCCCCGTTTCAGTGCCTTCTCTTGTTGCAGAGCGCAGGCTTCCAATAGTTGTGGCACATTGGCTTTGTTGCCCCTCGGCATGTGGGATCTTCCCAGACCAGGCTCGAATCCATGTTCCCTGCATTGGTAGACAGATTCTTAACCAGGCAAGTTCTGTAGTTTTTTCTAAAGAATGTGCTTGAGCCTATATGACTACCAGTCTAAAGCACGTAGATACAGTACTGGGTTAACATACTTGAAAATCAGGGTAACCACAAATCAAAATTCTCCAAGCTAGGCTCAAAATTCTCCAGGCTAGGCTTCAACAGTACGTGAACCAAGAACTCCCAGATGTACAAGTTGGGTTTAGAAAAGCCAGAGGAACCAGAGATCAAATTGGCAGCATCCATTGGATCATAGAAAAAACATAAGAATTTCAGAAAAAACATCTACTTCTGCTTCACTGACTACGCTAAAGCCTATGACTGTGTGGATCACAACAAACTATGGAAAATTCTTAAAGAGATAGGAATACCAGACCACCTTACTATTGCAGGAAGGGGGACCCCTTCCAGGGCCCGAAACTGGGCTCTTATATAACACTTGGAAGTGAATTGTCCGAGGAGACACATGTGCTGACAAAGCAAGAGATTGTATTGGGAAAGGGCACCCAGGTGAAGAGCAGTAGGGTAAGGGAACCCAGGAGCACAGTTCTGCCATGTGGCTCGCAGTCTCGGGTTTTATGGTGATGGGATTAGTTACTGGGTTGTCTTTAGCCAGTCATTCTGACTCAGAGTCCTTCCTGGTGGTGCACACCTTGTTCAGCCGAGATGGATGCCAGAGAGAAGGATTCTGGGAGGTGGTCGGACATGTGGTGTCTCCTTTTGACCTTTCCCAAACTCTTCCGGTTGGTGGAGACTTATTAGTTCCCAGGACCTCCTGTCGTAAAACAACTCATGCAGATGGTTACTATGGTGCCTGGCCAGGGTGGGCGGTTTCAATCAGTGTGCTTCCCCTAACATTACTAGCCTTCTGAGAAACCTGTATGCAGTTCAAGAAGCAACAGTTAGAACCGGACATGGAACAACAGACTGGTTCCAAACTGGGAAAGGAGTATGTGAAGGCTGTATATTGTCACCCTGCTTATCTAACTTATATGCAGAATACATCATGGGAAATGTGGGGCTGGATGAAGCACAAACTGGAATCAAGATTGCCAGAAGAAATATCAATAACCTCAGATATGCAGATGACATCACCCTCATGGCAGAAATCAAAGAGGAACTAAAGAGCCTCTTGATAAAGGTGAAAGAGGAGAGTGAAAAAGTTGGCTTAAAGCTCAACATTCAGAAAACGAAGATCATGGCATCTGGTCCCATCACTCCATGTGAAATAGATGGGGAAACAGTGGAAACAGTGTCAGACTTTGTTTTTGGGGGCTCCAAAATCACTGCAGATGGTGCCTGCAGCCATGAAATTAAAAGACGCTTGCTCCTTGGAAGAAAAGCTATGACCAACCTAGACAGCATATTAAAAAGCAGAGACATTACTTTGCCGACAAAGGTCCATATAGTCAAAGCTATGGTTTTTCTAGTAGTCATGTATCGATGTGAGAGTTGGACCATAAAGAAGGCTGAGTGTTGAAGAACTGATGCTTTTGAAGTGTGGTATTGGGAAAACTCTTGAGAGTCTCTTGGATTGCAAGGAGATCAAACCAGTCAATCCTAAATGAAATCTGTCCTGAATATTCATTGGAAGGACTGATGGTGAAGCTCCAATACTTTGGCCACCTGATATGAAGAGCCGACTCATTACAAGAGACCCTGATGCTGGGAAAAATTGAAGGCAGGAGGAGAAGGGGATGACAGAGGATGAGATGGTTGGATGGCATCACCGACTCTATGGACATAAAGTTTGAGCAAGCTGCGGCAGATGGTGAAGGACAGGGAAGCGTGGCGTCCATGGGGTCACAAAGAGTCAGACACCACTGAGCGACTGAACAACAACAAATCAAAAACATAATAGATACACAAAAAAAGAAGATAACTCAAGCATAATAGATTCTCAGAAAAGAACTATAAAAGAAGATCATCAAACCACAAAAGGAAAGGAAGAAGAAATATAAGGTCAACTGGAAACAAAGGTTTTAAATGGCAATAAATACATTATCTATCAATAATTACCTTAAATGTCAATGAACTAAATGCGCCAATCAAAAGACATACAGTGCAAATGGGAAGGAAATCTAAAAATGAGTGGATATATGTGAGAGTGTTAATTACCTCGGTAGGGAGGCCAGAGGTCCCCAAGCAGCAAATGGCAGACTTTTTTTTTTCTTTTCTCTTCCAATCCTATGTTGTCATGGCAACACCTGGTTATACCTAGTTAATTAATCTCAAACCTTGAGCTAACCATTGTGTTTTTCTTATGGAAATATCTTTCTTAAGCTATGTTAATGAACTATGTATTTGCTTGGAAATCTGCCTTTCTCCAAGATTCCTGTGAATTGTTTTATGGCCCAGGATGACTCACCTTGTGCCAACGCTATCTCAAAATGCATGTTGTGGGTGTGGGGCCTGGTGCAACTCTCTCAGTTTTGAGGCATTTCCTTTCTCTAATTAGCAGCTTGTCAATAGGTATATAACTCCTTGCTAAAAACCAGCAGGGAGGCACTATTTCTGTCCCCTTCTGCTGTCTATGTCAGAAGCTTTCTCTATCTCTTTTCTACTTTAATAAAACTTTTACACAAAAAGCTCTGAGCGATCAAGCCTCGTCACGGGCCCTGGGTTGAGTTCCTCTCCTCCGGAGGCCACGAATCCCGGTGTTGTTCATGGCTCATAGCAGCAAACTTTCATCTGTGTACATATAACTGATTCACTTTGCTGCATAACAGAAGCTAATACAACACTGTAAAACAACTATACGCCAATAAAAAAATTATTTAAAAAAAGACACAGAGTGGCAGACTGGCTAAGGAAACAAGAGCCTACAATATGTTGCCTACAAGAGACCCATTTTAGGGCAAAGGGCACATAGATTGAAAGGGAGGGGATGAAAAAGGCTGTCTCCCGAAAATGGAAATGACAAGAAAGGAGGGGTAGCGATCCTCATATCAGACAAAACAGACTTTTAAAAAAGGCCATAAAGAAAGAAAAAGAAGAACACTATACAATGATAAAAGATCAGTACAAGAAGAGAATGTTTCACTCATTAACATATATACGCTCAGTATTTGTTGTTGCCGTCGTTCACTCGCTCAGTCATGTCCGACTCTTTGTGACCCCATGGACTGCAGCACGCCAGGCTTCCCTGTCCTTCAGTATCTCCCAGAGTTTGCTCAAACTCATGTCCATTGAGTCTGTGATGCCATGCAACCATCTCATCCTCTGTCACCCCTTTCTTTTCGTGCCCTCAGTCTTTACCAGAACTCAATATAGGAACACCTAAATACATAAAACATACTAAAAGACATAAAGGGAGAAATTGACAGGAATACAATAATACTAGGAAACATTAACACCCCACTGACATCACTGACAGATCTTTCAGACCAAAACAAAACAAAACAATAAGGCAACAGAGATCCTAAATTCCACAATAAAATAGAGACACATAATTGATATTTTCAGGACACTACAGCCTCAAAATACCAGAATACGCTTCTTCATAAGAACACCAAATGGCAGATGATACTGGTGCTTTGAGAAGGCCTAGAGGCCCTGGGGGTCCTGGGATGGGATGCTGGCTTCCAAGGTGGCTTCAGCAGGGGAGTCCTGGGCTTAGGTCACAGCCGGGATCAGGGATAGGGCAGAGACCACAGAGCTCACGGAAGCAAGGCCAAGGACAAGGTGTGGCTTCCGGTTACCAAGCTGGGCTGCCTGGTCGAGGACATGAAGATCAAGTCCCTGGAGGAAATCTATCTCTTCTCTCTGCCCATCAAAGAATATGACATCATTGACTTTTTCCTGGGAGCATCCCTCAAGGACAAGGTTTTAAAAATTATGCCCAAAAAATAAAAATAAAAATAAAATAAAGATTATGCCCATGCAAAACCAGACCGTGCTGGTCAGTAGACCAGGTTCAAGGCATTTGTCGCCATCAGGGATTACAATGGACATGTTGGTTTGGATGTCAAGTGCTCTAAGGCAGTAGCCACTGCCATCCGTGGGACCATCATCCTGGCCAAGCTCTCTATCATCCCCATGTGACGAGGGTACTAGGAAAATAAGATTGGCAAGTCCCACACAGTCCACTGCAAGGTGACTGGCCGCTGTGGCTCTGTGCTGGTGTGCCTCATCCCTGCTCCCAGGGGCACGGGCATCATCTCAGCCCCTGTGCCCAAGAAGCTCCTGATGACTGTTACACCTCTGCCAGGGGCTGCACCACCACCCTGGCATTTTCGCCAAGGCTACTTTTGATGCCATTTCCAAGACCTACAGTTATCTCACCCCTGATCTCTGGAAAGAAACGGTATTCACCAAGTCTCCGTATCAGAAATTCATTGACCATCTTGTAAAGATCCACACCAGAGTCTCTATGCAGAGGACCCAGGCTTCTCCAGCTGTAGCCACCACATAATTTTATATTAGAAAAATAAAGTGAATGAAGCCAGGAAAAAAAAAAAAAACGGAATACACATTCTTTACAATTACACATGGAACATTCTTTAGAATAGTAGGACACAAAACAAGCATCAACAAATTTAAGAGAATAGAAATTATTTCAGGGATCTTTTCTGATCACAATGGTATGAAAGAAGAAATCAACCACAGAAAGAAGGAAAAAATGATTACATTGAGTCTACATAACATGCTCTAAAAAAGCAACGGGTCAACAATGAAATCATAGAGAAAACTGAAACAAATGACAATGAAAACAGAATCACCCAAAATCTACGGGGTGCAGCAAAAGCAGTCTTAAGAGGGAGGTTCCCAGCAATAGAGGCCTTCCTCAAAAAACAAGAAAAATCTCAGATAAACTCCCTACTTACCACCTAAAAGAATTGGGAAAAAAGGACAAACAAAACCTAAAGTTAGCAGAAGGAAGAAGATAATCAAGAGCAGAGAGAAAATAAAATAGAAATTACAAAAATAATAGAAAAAGAACATCAATAAAACTAACAGCTATTTTTTGAAAGGGTAAGCAAAACTGACAAATCTCTGGCCAGGCTCACCAAGTAGAAAAGAAGAACCAAATAAACAAAATAAGAAATAAAAGAGGAGAAATAATAACAGATACTGCAGAGATTTTTTTTAAATAGAATACAATGACAATTCTATGCCAACAAATTCAACAACCTACAGAAATGGACAAGTTTCTAGAAACACACAGCCCACCAAAAATGAATCAAGAAGAATTAGATAAATTTGAACAGATCCCTAGAAGTGAAATAGAATTTGTATTAATAATAATTTTTAAAAAAACCTCCCTGCAAACAAAGTCCAGGACCAGATGGCTTCATTAGGGAATTCTACCAAACACAGGAGGAACTTATACTGATTCTTCTCAAATTCTTCCAAAAGACTGAAGAGCAGGGAGTACTCCCAGTTATTCTATGAAGCCACCATCATCCTGATACCAAAACCAGACAAAGACACTACCAAAAAAGAAAACTACAGGGCAATATCTTTGATAAATATAGATGCAAAAACTCTCAGCAAAATATTAGCAAATCAAATCCAACAATATACAGAAAAGATCATACACCATGATCAAGTTGGATTCATCCCAGGGTCAAAAGGATGTTTCAACATATGTAACCCAATCTTGTCAAACACCGTATCAACAGAAGGAAAGACAAAAACCACATGATCATCTCAGTGATGTAGAAAAAGCATTTGATAAAATTCAACATCCATTCATGAGAAAAAGTCTTATCAAAGTGGGAATAGAGGGAATATATTTCAACATAATAAAAGCTATTTATGACGAACCTACAGCCAACATAATACTCAACAGTAAAAAGCTAAAAGCCTTCCTGCTAAATTCTGGAACAAGACAAGGATGTCCGCTCTCACCTCTTCTATTCAACATAGTATCGGAAGTCCTAGACACAGTATCAGATAAGAAAAAGAAATAAAAATTGTCTAAATTGAAAGGGAAGAGTAAAATTGTCATTATATGCAGATAACTTACGGCTTAAAGATTTAAACATAAGACATGACACCCTAAAACTCATATAAGAGAACATGGGTAAAACATTCCCTGACATAAATTGTAGTGATGTTTTCTTAGGTCAGTCTCCTCCCAAGATAATAGAAATAAAAGCAAAAATAAACAAATGGGACCTACTTAAACTTATAAGCTTTTGCACAGCAAAGGACACCATAAGAAAAACAAAAAGGCAACCGACAGACTAGGAGAAAACATTTGCAAACAATTTGAGCAACATGGGCTTAATTTTCAAAATACACAAATAGCTCATACAACTTAATAACAAAAAAACAAACATCTCAAACAAAAAATGGGCAGAAGGCTCGTTCTTTCTCCAAAGAAGACATACAGATGGCCTACAAGCACATGAAAAGATGTTCACCATCTTTTATTAGATGCCAATCAACACCTCTAATTATTAGAGAAATGCAAATCAAAACTACGAGGTATCACCTCACACTGGTCAGAATGGCCATCATTAAAAAGTCTAGAAATAATAAATGCTGGAGAGGGTTTGAAGAAAGGGGAACCCTCCTACACTGTTGGTGGGAATATAAATTGGTACAGGCACTATGGAAAACACAGAGCTTCCCTAAAAAACTAGAAATAGAGTTACCATATGATCCAGCAATCCCACTCCTGCAAAAATATCTGGAGAAAACTAATTTGGAACGATTCATGTACCCCAATGTTCATTATAGCACTATTTACAAAAGCCAAGACACGAAAACAAGCAGAATGTCCATCAACAGATGAACAGATAAAGATATGGTCTCATATATACAGTGGAATATTACTCAGCCATATAAAGGAATGAAATAAAGCCATTTGCAGCAACATGCATGGACCTAGAGCTCAAACTAAGTGAAGGAAGTTAGAGAAAGACAAATACCATATATCACTTATATATGGAATCTCAAAAATGATACAAGTGAACTTATTTACAAAACCTACCCACAGTCATCGAAAACAAACTTTATGGTTACCAAAGAGGGAATGAGGAAGGAGGGATAAATTAGAAATTTGGGATTAATACATACACACTATTATATATAAAATAAACAACAAGGTCCTACTATATAGCACAGGGAACTATACACAGTGTCTTATAATGAACTATAATGGAAAAGAATCTGAAAAAGAAATATATATATATACACACATATATGTAACAGAATCACTTTGCTATATACCAAAAAGAAAAGTGTTAGTTGCTCAGTCGTGTCTGACTCTTTGCGACCCCATGGACTACAGGCCCATCAGGCTCCTCTGTCCACAGAATTCTCCAAGCAAGAATACTGGCTTGAGTTCCCATTTCTTTCTCCAGGGGATCTTCGCAACCCAGGGATTGAACCCTGGGTCTCCTGCATTGCAGGCAGAGTCTTTACCGTCTGAGCCACCAGGGGAGAATATACCAGAAACTAACAACACTGTAAATCAACTATACTTCAATTTGTATTATTTTTTAAAAAAATATTTTAATTGAAAAAACAATTTACCATGCTGCACAGCATGTGGGATCTTAGTTCCCCAACCAGGGATCGAACACATGCCTCCTGCATTGGAAACAGGGAATCTTAACCACTGGACCACCAGGGAAGTGCTTACTTCCATTTAAACAACAACAAAAAAGGATCTAAAGAAGAAAAAACAAAGTTGGCAAACCATTGTTGTGCTATGTACCAAGTCCTCTCCAGCTCTTTCCGATCCTGTGGACCGTAGCTTGCCAGGCTCCTCTGTCCATGGGAAGTTGGTCTCCTTTAAAATAAAAATAAGTGAAACCTGGGAATCTGAGAGCAGCTCATCTAGGACATCTCAGTAAACGCTGAATCCCAACTGCAGTGAGTCAGTGGGGCTGCTTGCGTTCAGTGGAATAGCTGATTCAGAATCTAGCAAACCCAGGCGGCGCTTGTAGCAAAGAACCCACGTGACAAATAAGGTTTAATCCCTGGGACGGGAAGATCCCCTGGAGGAGGGCATGGCAACCCACGCCGGTATTCTTGCCTGGGAAATTCCATGGACAGGAGCCTGGCGGCTATAGTCCATAGGGTGGCAAAAGAGTTGGATAAAACTGAGCAACTTTAAAAAAAAAAAAGAGAACTTGATGCATCAAAGGATCCTAGGCCCTTAAAATCCTAGATTGACACAGTTTGTTTGCTGATTCACAAGCCTAGGGAGGATTCTCTGTGTGTGTACTTTGTGGATTTGGGGAGAGATTCCCCCTACAGAAGCCCATTGGCTACCTTTTCCAGGGCTGGTGATCACAATTTACCCATCTCACTTGGCAAAGAAGGACCCCCTGGTTCTACTTGTCCAAGTGGGGTTGCCCCCCTGCTCCGCATATACATGCAGCCTCCCCTCTTCCTGCTTCATATCAGGGTCTGGGCAGACAGGCCCTGCTGCGGCAGAAGAGAGCCCCTCCTGACTTCCCATCCGCATTTTCCTGGGCCGTGGCCTCCATGTCCCACATTGTCCCACCCTCCAATCATGTGTACGTGTTGTTATCAAAAGAGTCAGTAAAAATGAAAGTACGTGGGGTCGTATTTTCGAACTGACACCTTTGTTCCCCCATGTCCTCCCACCTTTTAGTGTTTTTCCATTGTCCCCAGCTCTTCCACCCTCTCATTGTGGCAGCAACCAGACCAGTCTTGTTCTCTGCTTTATGGATGTATTGATATTAGCAGAGAACAGAAAAAGGAGCAGATTCTGGTGTCTGAGTTGTAAAGGCCTAGCCCCTGAAACAAAGTAACTCCAGTGAACCCTCTCTGTTTGAGGTGGTGACTGACAAGTCCAAGCTCCCCCAGACCACACAAAGTTTCCCTGGGCTGGGGTCAGGGAGGAGCGGGCGTAGATGCCAGAAGACCTGCTCACAGCCCAACATTCAGAGAGCTGCACCCAGAGGGACCCACAGAGGACAGGAAGACACAGATGTAATTGTACATGTGCTTCTGTTCCCAGTCACCAAAAGGCAAAAACTGCAAGTGCTCATCAACAGCTAAATGGATTCACAAAATGTGGTCTATCTGCACAATGGAATATTATTTGGCCATAAAAAGGAATTAAGTACTAAATACTTGCTATAACGTGGATGAACTTTGGAAATATGCTGAGTGAAAGAAGCCAGACACAAAGACCGTACATTGTATGATTCCATCTACATGAAATGCCCAGGATTGGCAAACTCACAGATTAGATTGGTAGTTGCCAGGGGCTGGGAAGGGATAGGGAGTGACTGCTAATGGGTAAGGGTTTCCTTTTGGGGTGATGAAAATGTTTGGAACTAGACAATGTTGATAGTTGCACAATACTGTGAATGTATTAAACGCTACTGAATTGTATACTTTAAAACTTGTTGGGAATTCCCTGGCAGTCCAGTGGTTAAGACTCTGCACATTCACTGCTGAGGGCCAGGGTTCAATCGCTAGTTGGGGAACTAAGATCCTGCAGCCATAGAGAGTGGGAAAAAAAAAAAAACACTCAGATTGTTAAAATGGTGACTTTTATGTTATGTGTATTTTAACATATACACTACATAGGCTTCCCCTCCACTCCACCCCCTTGTGGTTACAAGGAGCTCTTGCACACACCCCTACTCCCATTGCTGGGTATGCACTGGTTCCTTGCACAACCTCCTGTACCCTCTTTGTTTGGCTGACCCTTTCTGCCATCTATCCTCCCCCTCCCAAGTCAATAAGTATCGATTTAAATTGAGCCCTGCACTAAGCCACAAAGGAATTCCACATCACCACGGACCAGGGCTATCCCAGGGTTCACTCGTGGGGACAGACAACTGTTGTGTTAGGCAGATCGATTTTCTCACCTACATCCTTTGTTTCTGCCTCCTCACCCCGACCCTTTCTACCCAGACATGGGAGGGGGTGCTCAGAGCCCCCTCACATGCCTCAGGCCCAGGGATGAAAGACAAAATCTCTTGCGAACTTTCCTTGAGCAATGCCCATCACCCTGCAAGACGGCCACACGGCAGGATGGGCTCCTCTGCGGGTGCATGACCTGACCTCCAAATGGGGGCTGTGCGGACGCCATCAGATCCTACCACCTAGCCCAGGGTAGTGCCACCAACACAGGCCCTCCAGGACCGGAGCCGGAAGAGCAGCCGCCTGGGAGGCCCTGAGCCTTGCTCTCTCATTGGTGGTCCAGTCCGTCACAGATCACTTACAGATCAGCCCCACCCCGTCCCAGACGCCTCAAATCAAGGAGTGTCCTATGAGTGTCATGAGCCTGAGGGGTGACAAAGCCCCCTGGTGGCAGGGAGGGCCACGGCAGGGATCGTAACACTTTGCCCGTCACGGAACCCGCCTACTCGCTAAAGCTCCTGTCGTATCGCGAGCGGCCATTCAAAGCCAAGCGGAGTCTGCGCCGCGAGGCCCTGCCCACTTTACCAGTTTTCTGTGGGAGCCGACGTTCCCATGGAGCACGATTCGTGATTGGTTGCGTAAAGCATCTAAGAAGGCGGAGCTGACCCAGCAGGGGCTAGACTGTCGCCGCCGTCGCTTTGGCAACCCGGCCCAGTCTCCTGGCTCCCCCAGCTCTGAAACGGGGCTATGGTGCCCTCTAGCGGCCGCGTGCTGACACGGCAGGGGACCGGGACCGGGTGGGCGCTAGGAGGGCCTCCGCGCGTGGGAGGCTGGGAAATGGGGGAACCGAGGCGGACGGAGAGGGGAACAACCCGTTCAAGGTCACGGAGAGACACAAATCCAAGGCTTCTGGAGTCGGCCCTTTGGTATTCTGCTGCCGCTTTTGTCAATTCAAAGAAACAACAAAAACCCCTCACAGGCTGGTACCTACACGGAGCTTAAGCGGCAGAGCCCCTCACTAGCCGAGGACTCTTGGCGGGGGTAGGGGTAGGGGTTGGGGGCGCGGCTAGAAATGGACCCACCTGGTCCTACGTGTTGGTACCATTTGCAGGAGTGAACTGCAAATTAGTTAAGATCTATATTGAATCGTAATAGGTAAAGATGGCTCTCTCCTCACCCTGACTGTCACACTTCCCTTCGGGTCCTAAAGCATTAGAAGCTGCCTGAGAGCAAGTTGAGTTGGGGGTACATTTTACTGTGGCCTTAATGGAAACTGTTTACATAGATAGTTATTACTGGCCATCCTGGGGTAGGAATGACTTCCAGGAATAATCCCACTGCCCACCTGCCATCATGACACTGAGCACTAGAGCAGCTGGGATGTGGGAGGAGGAGGAGGAGAAACAAGGTTTGAAATGTACAGAGCCGGAAGCTGGTATGAGGAAAATTCTTCCAATCATCAAATGCCTAAATTTATGAGCAGCTCAAAACGGAAGTTTTTCCTGTTGAGAGTTATCATCAATAATGCAGTGAATATAATTGCAAACTCCCTCTATAAATTTTTTTCAAATATGTCCATATGTAACCAACAGAAACAATTCTGGCATGGAGAAGTAAATTGTAACAATTTTTTTTTCAGATCATACCAAAAGAGAAAAAGATAAAATTTGAATTGAGGCAATATATGGGTTTGGGGATTAATAATATACTTAATGAGAAGAAGTGAAGTATATGAACACACTGGAGGAAAATTAAGTTTCTCGCTGACTTGATTAAAATACTGACATTAACAAAAATAACACAAATCTCATAATAGATCTTTTACAAGACATTGACGTCAAGTTGACTGAGTATTGCCACTTCAGAGTATTTAAGATGGGTCTCTGAATATGAAACCTTGATATGCCCAGAAAATGTACAGCTTTTATAGGAAAGAAATTTGACAGAGGTTTCCCAAAATTTGACAGTAGTCCTAAAAATGTACACAGCATTAATAACAAATTGCAAAGCTGAAACTTCTAAACTATCAATAATGAAAAACAAATTTACATCTACCAAACTAAAAGAAAATCAGCATGAATTTTTCTATTTTCTATCCTCTTGCTAGAAAATGATATTACAAAATTGTTGTCATATGAAAAGGCAGGCAAAGCATCTGCAGCCAAAAATTGTAGGGGGAAAAATGTATTAGAGGAGTTTGTCAGGCAGTTAACAAAACTTTATGTCAGTTTTCTGAATTATGTGAGATTTGAAATATTTCTCAGCTTTTAAAATGTTATGTATTGTTTTCTTTCTGATTCTAAAGAACATTCCTTTCCTAACTAATTCTGTATTCCTAATTTTCGGTTCTTTTTTAACCCCCCCCAAGTTATATAATCTTCAGTAACCCACAAAACCTGGAGCTGCCTCAAATGAACACCCACACAACACCATTCATCACATACTTGAGAATCAAGAACTATAGGCTCATTAAGTAAAAAGAGCCACATGATCTGTTTTCTAGAGACATTTGTGTGCTTTGAAGTAGCTCTTTTATCAGTAAAAAGGTGCTGGTGAACATTAAGTCCAACAGCTGACTTTGACTCTAGAAAATTCAGAGAATCACAAAATCACAGACTTACTAAAAGCTTGATCCAATGAGAATGACTTTCACTCATTAAGCTACTTTTAGCTGTTGGTTCCCCCGGAGCCTTCCATTCCTTTAGTGTCATCTCCCAAAGAAACTGCGGAGGACAGCTTGGGGCCATTCTGTCACTATTCCCTCAGACAGAAGGGGTGAGTTTTCTTCCTCGTTAGTCTTTTGGGTATTTTAGGATTGTCATCATCTGTTACGCAAAACAAAACAAAATTTCATGTTTTACCTTAATGTTTCATGAGGTAAACTTCTTTCATCTTGCCCTATTGACATCTGTAGAAAGAGGATTTTTTTTGAAAGTCTGTTGCTCAGAACTAAGCGGCTACAATTTACAGAAAGGTGCCTTATCCATTCGAATGTACAACAATGTATCCTCTTTGGTGGAGAGCTTCTAGTCCCACATTGGTTTTTTCCTTTCAGGCTGTACTAGAAGAAAAAAACATAAGAGGCACAAGGGTATGCCAGATGGTGAAAAATAGGTTTACGGCACCAAAATAGTGTTGTTTTTATTAAAAACTAGGCTAGCATGGAATGCCAGAAGGTGTGAAACCCAGCTCTGAATAACAATCTCCAGATTTAGCGTTAATCTTGGCCTGTGTGAACCTCCCACCAGGTGAAGCAGGGTGGGCCTGCCAGCCTTCCTGGGGCTGGGGCGGAGGGGTGAATAGGGACGGGCAGGGAGTTGTTTTTGCAGGGCTGGCTGCAAAGGATCCTGGAGGCCCATGGGGGAGCCAGTGGGCCTGCTTTTTAGGGGGCCAGCTTGGCTCCCCACCCCTTCCTATCCCCATGCCCCACCATCAGTACACTGAAATCCTCAGCCAGGTGCTGATTCACCCATATCTCCTTCATACTGGAGTCTGAGGTCCAAGAACAATTACTGCTGGAAATATGACCCCTAAGAAAGCCTAGGTTTCTTCAGCATTATTTTATGTCATTTTATTTCTTTAGTTTTGACTGTGCTGGGTCTTTGTTGCTGCGCGGGCTTCTCATTGCAGTGGCTTCTACTGATGTGGAACAGGGGCTTTAGCATATTTGGGCTCAATAGTTGCAGCTCCCGCGCTCTAGAGCACAGGCTTACTAGTTGCGGCGCATGGGTTTAGTTGCTCCGCAACTTGTGGGATCTTCTGGATCAGGGATCAAACCAGTGCTTCCTGTATTAGGCAGGAGGATTCTTTACCACTGAGCCACCAGGGAAGACTTCTTCAGCGTTATTGAAGGGAACAACCATGACCAAAAGTTTTCCCCTAACCCTTAGGGTTAACCAAACCAAACTTGGACCTGCTCTCCCGCACAGTAAAGCCCACCTACTGCCGCCCGGTTGTGGGGAAAGAAAGCGCACCATCTGTCTCAGGGCTTCTAGCGAGGAGCCTAGACAGTACTTAAGGGTCAAAAGACCCAACTCTGGTGGCTTTCAGGGGAAGGTTTTTAAAGAGGAGAGAGAGGGTTGCTGGGTATGTGATCAGCTGGTGGACATTCTTCCAATGGATTAGTGATGAGGGAATCAAAAGTCAACATCTTCAGCCACCTGGTTCCTCCTGGTCTGGGGCCTGTGTGCTTGTGGCAGCAGACAGTTAACTTCTTCCATCTGGTGGGGGTTTTGGTCTCTGTGAAACAGCTCAAAGGATTTGGCTCAGAATATTATCTCTAGCCTTTGAGGAGGAGCTAAAGGTCCCTGACTTTGTTTAAGGGCTAAACTATCATTATTTTGTCCTGCTTGACTGTTGTCTTTCTGCATTTTCTCACGACTCTGATTACATTCTTTGGAACCCGGGGAAGGGCTAGAAGGCTAAAGTTTTCCTACAGACAAGAGGCAGCTGGAGGACATGGGTAGGGGGAGGTGTCTGTTCTGGGAAGGCCCCCATAGGGTCCTGCTTGGTTACATTACCAGTGTCCCTCAAACTCTCCAACTTTAAGGAAGCCAGCATCTGAGAGGGTTGGGCTCCTCATCAAAAAAGTCCATTGTCATACTGAGTCAGTGAGCTTTTGCTACAAACCAACCAACCACAAAGCTTGGTGCCTTAAGGCAGTGGTCCTCAGCCTTTATGGTATCAGGGATGGGTTTCATGTAAAATAATTTTTTCATGGACCAGGGGGTGGAGAGGTGGTTTCAGGGTGATTCAAGTGCATTACATTTATTGGGTACTTTATTTCTATTATTATTACATCAGCTCCACCTCAGATCATCTGGCATGAGATCCCGGAGGTTGGGGACCCCTACCTTAAAGTACCAACTCTGGATTTAGCAGACTGGCAATCTGGGCTAAGCCCCACTAAAGCACTTGGCTCATGCCCACATCTGTGACATCAACTGCCAGGTTGGCTGGGGACAGGCTGGTCTGAGAAAGCCTCAGCTAGTTAGATTGTATTTCTTCCATGCAGTCTCACATCTCCCAAGGCTAGCCTGGGTTGTTCACAGGGAGGTAGCTGAGTTGCAAAAGAGTAAGCTGAAACAGCAAAAAAATGCTCACAGCCTTTTGAGATAGGCCTGGACCAGGAATAACACTTTGTATTCAATTGGTCAGAGGAAGTCCCAAGGCCAGCTCAGGTTCAAGGGCTGCAGTTCTTGATGGGGGCAGCTACTCTGCATTGAAAAGGGATGCAAGTACAAAGAAGATATAATGGCGGCCATTTTTTTCTTTTTCTAAAATTTTTTTAATTGAGGTAACATTCTTTTGTATAAGTTTCATGTGTACAACATTATATTTCTATTTCAGCTTGCAGGATCTTAGTTCCCCTATCAGGGATTGAACCTGGGCCCTTGACAGTGAAAGTGAGGAGTCGTAACCACTGGACCACCAGGGAATTCCCGTATTTCTACTTCTTTATACACTAGAACATGCTCACCCCCAAAAATTTAGTTTTCATCCATCAGCATACAGTCGACCCCCTTTACCCAATTTGCCCCCCTTCCTCTGGTAATACTGGGGGACTGAGGGAACAAAAAGTGCCCATGAAACTGAGAAGTCACCTTGAGACTAAAAGATTAGGCAAGCAGCTCCATATAATCAAGTTGGCAGCTGCACTTTGCACCAGTGTGGGGCATTGGGACAATTTTATACTTAATCTAGGGTAGGGGTACAGATACTTGAAAACAGGCCATGCATTCCTAAATCAAGATTTATGAATGGGTAGCTAGTCATGTGGGCACTGGGAATACGTCACAAAGGGTTTTCATCATTGTTTGGGGACTAAGAAAGCATAGAGCCTACCAGATTCTGATGATTATGAAACAACCCCTATTAACTACAAAACCCTTGATGACAGATAAGTGATTCACTACATAATACAGTCTGGGTAGGGTCAGTGAAAAGATGGGAGAAATTGCAAGAGCCCAAAATGGCGTCAGTTATGCTATCAGCCATACAGGTAGCCACTACTCTGCCCTCTGTATCTACATATTTTTTTGTTTGATTTGGTTTGTTCATTTTTTTTTTAATATTCCACATATGAGTGAAATCATTCAATATTTGTCTTTCTTCTGACATTTCACTTAGCATAATACCCTCAAGATCCATCCATGTTTTTGTAAATGGCAAGGTTTCATCTTTTTTATGTCTGAGATATATTGTATATAAAGAAGATGTGAGAGATATATATCTCATATTCATGATCATATGGTTTTTCTCATTCATATAGTGAATTACACTGATTAATTTTTGAATATTGAACTAATCTTGCATTCCTAGGATAAAACCCACTCAGATATGATGTATTTTTCTTATTATATATTATTGATTTGATTTGCTCAAATTTTGTCAAGAGTTTTTGCATTAGTGTTTCTGAAGTACATTGGTATATAGTTTTCTTATAAGATTTTTGTTTGGTTTTGGTATAGAGTAATGCTGACCACCTCATGAATGATTTGGAAAATAGTCTCTCCTCTTTAATTTCCTGGAAGAGTTTGTGGAGTATTGACTTATTTTGTCTTTAAATATTTATTGGAATACTCCCATAAAGCCAGTTGGGCCTGGAGTTTTCTTTGTAGAAATATTTTCAATAAATTCAATATCTTTAATCAATATAAGGCTAAACAGTTTACCTATTTCTTCTTATTGAGCTTCAATAGTTTATGTATTTCAAGGACTTTTTCCATTTCACCTAAGTTGTCAAATTTGTTGGCATAAATTTCACGATTTTTTCCCAACATATATTAAAAATACTATAAAGCCTCTAGAATGAAAACAATGTAATATTGGTACATGAATAGAAAAGAAACCAGTGGAATAGATTAGAGAAAGTCTAGAAAGAGACTCAAATATATTTGGCAATTTAGTATATGACAAAGTATATGGCATTTCAAATTATCGGGGTAAAGTACTTAAAAAATTTTATTTTGGTAAAATATCCACAGCATAAAATTGACCATTTGAGCCATTTGGGGGTATACAGTTCAGTGGCATTAAATACATTCATATTGTGGAACTTCCCTGGTGACTCAGATGGTAAAGAATCTGCCTGCAATGCAGGAGACCTGGGTTCAATCTCTGGGTCTGGAAGACCCCCTGGAAAAGGGAATGGCAGCTCACTCCAATATTCTTGCCTGGGAAATCCCATGGACAGAGGAGCCTGGTAGGCTACAGTCCATGGGGGTCACAAAGAGTCGGACACAACTGAGCGACTAACACTTTCACTTTCAGAGAACTAAACTCTTACATGCTAAATGGTATGGCCAAAAAAAAAAACATTTATTTTGTACAACCATCACCACATCCATTTTCAGGACTTTTTATTAATAGACTTTTTTAATGCTACCATTTATTCATTTAGTATTTTACTTATTACAAGACCATTTCTTTTTACCGCCTCAAAAATCCTTTGTGCTCTTCGTATTCATCCCCCTCTCCCCCAGTTCCTGGCAACCACTGACCTTTTTACTGTCTCCATGGTTGTGCCTTTTCTAGAGTGTCATATAGTTGGAATCAAACAGTATGTACCCTTTTCAGATGGGCTTCGGTCACTTACTAAGATACATTTAAGCTTCCTCCATGTCTTTTTCTGACTGGACAGCTCACTTCTTTTCCGTATTGAATAACGTTCCATTGTTGGGATATACCACAATCTATCCATTCACCTATTGAAGGACATCTTGGTTGCTTCCAAATTTTGGCAAGTATGAATCAAGCAGCTATAAACATCCATGTGCATGTGTTTGCGTGGACATAAGTTTTCAGTTCCTTTGGGTAAATATCAAGAAGCACAAGTAGTGGATCATATGGTAAGTATATGTTTCGTTTTCTGAGAAAACCAAATGACTTTCCAAAGTGGCGGTATCATTTTGCATTCCCACGGCTGATGAGTAAGAGTGTCAGTGGTGAATTGGAGAAGAACTGTATTCAATATCCTGTAATAAACCATAATGGAAACGGTCATGTATACTTATATACGTATATATATACATCTATGGGCTTCTCTGGTGACTCGGTAAAGAATCCAAAGAATCTACCTGCCAACGCAGGAGATGCAGGAGACATGGGTTCTATCGCTGGGTCGGGGAAGAAAATTTCCTTCGAGAGGAGGAAATGGCTACCCACCCCAGTATTCTTGCCTGGAGAATGCCATGGACTGAGGAGCCTGGTGGGTATAGTCCATGGGGTCGCAAAGAGTAGGACGTGACTTAGTGACTGAGCATGCATGCAGTGCAAGCAGAAAACCTCATATACTGAGAAAAACTGTGACTAGACTGGTTAAGGCTACGATCCCTTGCATGCTAGTATTCACTTTGCAGTGTATCCCTGCCCTTCATTCCTTCCATCCAGCGGTGTCTGTTTCTTCACCCTCCTACCCCAGAGTCTGGACTGGCCTTGTAACCTGCTTTGGCCAATGGCAGTAGATGGAAGTGACTTGAGACTCCCACAGTCAGTTCAGGAAGCTTGAGGCTTCTGCCTTGATTCTCTCAGAAAGTTCTGGTTGCCATATAAAGGAGTCCACTTAGCCGACTAGAACATAAAAAGCCATGGAGAAGAGGAGACCTGAGGAGCCCTAGTCCATAGCCAGATATGTGAGTCAGGCTATCTGGAATCTTCCAGCTCAGCTGATTCTCCCTCTTGAGTGAGTCCAGTCAAAACTGGCAAGAGGAAGTGCCCAACCAACCAGCACAAGCATAACACATCATAAACTATTGCTGTTTTGGGCCACTATCCCTTGGGGTGGCTTGTTACACAGGAAAAGGTAATTAAAACTGGAGTTCAATTTATTATTACAAAATGAAAAACCATAATAGGCAGAGGAAGTGGGTGGGGGTAGAGAGGAAACAAAATTGGCCTTACCTTGATAATTACTGAAGCTGGGGATTCATTATCTACTCATCTATTTTTGTATATATTTGAAATTTTCCATAGTAAAAAGTAAAAAATAAAAGGGAGGGTTGGAAAGATTTCATTGGAAAAATGTGGCTTTTCTCTGGCGTTCCAGTGGCTAAGATTCCATGCTACCAATGCAGGGGGGCCGGGGGTCCATCCCTGGTGGAGGAACTAGACCCCCAATGCCGCAACTAAAGATCCCACATGTTGCAACTAAGACCCAGTGCAGCTAAATAAATATATTTTTTAAATGTATATGTCTATTTTTGTCTTCTGGCTATACTACTGGGCATGTGGGTTCTTAGTTCCCAGCACCCCTGCTTTGGAAGAGGCGAGTCTTAACCACTGGATTGCCAGGGAGGTCCCTTAAAATGTATATGCATACTTGATATTCAACACATTTAATTTTTTTACATGATTACATAATACACAGAATGAAATACATTTTCCCGCCAGCAGGCCACATTTTGACTCTCCAAATACTCTCCAGTTCACCCCTGAATGTCAGAGATATTACATAAAATTTCTGGGTGTGTCATGAGATCAACAAGGATGAGAAACCAGCTCCTAAGGCAGCTGGTGGCCCCCAGCAAGCAGGACTCAGCGGGGCAGGAGCCCTCAACCCCACAGCCCGGAGTATGAGGAGACGATGAGGAAGTTCGGCTTGTGGCAGCCCGCTCTGCCTTCCTTTCCTCCTTCCTGCCACATCAGGTCAAGACTGTACCAAGGCCCGCCCGCCCTGCTCGACAGCACGGGCTCGAGCTCCGGGGAAGGGTGAGAGTGGGGCTGCAAGCGGCTGGAAAAGGCGGACCAGCCTGAATTTCAGCCCTCCATCCTTGCAAGGGGACTGGCGAGCCACCCTGGGGCTAAAGGTCGCTCTGGAGCTCTCCAGGATTCTGCCCCTCTGAGTCACGCTCTCCCGGAACCCCGGCATCCCCGGGCTCAGATTCTAGACTGTAACGCCTGCGGGCAGCCCCGAAGTGAAGGAGTGCGGCTGGGCGCCCGGCAGTTGCGACCGCCCTGTTGATCCCGTCCCTGCTTCCTTAAAGAATGACTGATGGCGAGTTCTCTCGCCTCGAAACCACTCTCTGAGCAAGCCCTTTCCTTCCAAAGACGCCCGGAACCCGCGGAGGAGGGGGGAGGAAGGTGGAGAGTCGGTGGGGGGAGGGACGGAGGGAGGAAAAGGAATGAATTGCATTGGCCCGTCGCCTCCGCAGCGGAAGATGCTGACACCCTCCGTCCAGCCCCCTCCCCGGGGGCCCTGCGTCCCCCTTCCCCCTGCCAGGCTGCAAACACACGAGCACGCAGACCCGCGCACTAGAACATAAACAAGGATATTTCATTTCTTCCTTTTTTTTTTTTGCACACTAATAAATAAACTACTGCAACAACAACAGAAAAAGCAAGCGGAATCCAAATATCCTCTCGGTTGCCATTTGGTTATATAAGAAGGACGAATTAAGGCGAGCTGGCGGTAAAGAGTCGCTCCAAATCCAAGCCCCTGCACCGGCCTTAAATCAAAAGGGAAAAAGTGGGGCAGAGTTCTGCCAGCAGCAAACATGATCTGCTTCTGGGGAGAGGACTGTCACAGGTCACAGAACTCGGCCCAGCTAAAAGTCCGCAGCCCCTGCACACCTCCGGGAACCCTTATTCGTTGTTGTTCTGCAGGGATGGGCTCCAGGCAGCTTCCTTTGTAAGATGCCCCCCACCCCCAGCCCGCGGGTCGAGCTGCCGGGGCAGGGAGCAAACACCCGCCCCAAGGTACTGGACCACCGGCGTCCCTTTGCCCAGGAATTTAGGATTGGGATGGAGAAAAAGAAAACACTGTTTATGAAGAGCCAGAAAGCGTTCT
Source organism: Budorcas taxicolor (assembly GCF_023091745.1). Lineage (NCBI taxonomy): Eukaryota > Metazoa > Chordata > Mammalia > Artiodactyla > Bovidae > Budorcas > Budorcas taxicolor. The sequence goes on along the minus strand of NC_068935.1, from coordinate 102,719,867 downwards.
GTGTAAGTAGGGGATTGTGGGAGGCTGTGAGCCTGAGGAGGGGAGCTGTGTCAAAGAACAAAAGGCTGAGGCGGGGCGAGAGAAAGAGAGAATATGAAGACATGCTGGCGTAGAGAGGGACAGGCCACAGGAATTCTGCTTGAACTCCCTGCTGCCTTCCGAGCCCCAACTGCTGCCTTCGCTCATTTTCCAGAACAAAAATCTCTTTTCTGTTTCACCAGACACCTATGACCTATAACCTTCTTCGGAGGTTCAGGAAGCTTGAAACTTCCGGTACTTATACTCAGAATTCTAAATAATATGCTCTCAAATTGAAGTTTTCTTTCTCATTTTACTTAAATTAAAAAAAAATTTTTTTTAGAGTAGTTTTAGGTTCTCAGCAAAATTGAGAGGAAGGTGCAGCGATTTTTCCGTAACTCCTGCCCTCCCCCAGCACACACAGCCTCCTCCATTATCAACATCTCCCCTAGAGTGGAATGTTTGTTCCAGCCGATGAGCCTACACTGACACCATCGTCACCCGCAGTCCAGAGTTTACATTATGGCTCACTCTTGGTGTTGTGTAGGTTCGGATAAACGTATAATAACCTGTATCCACCATTTTAGGGTTTTAGTGTGTGCTCAGCCATGTCCGACTCTTTGCGACCCCATGCACTGTAGCCGGCCAGGCTCCTTTGTCCGCGGCATTTCCCAAGCAAGAACACTGAAGTGGGTTGCCATTCCTACTCCAAGGGATCAAACCCGAGTCTCCTGTGTCTCCTGCATTGGCAGGCGAGTTCTTTACCGCTTGAGCCATCGGGAAAGCCCTAAAGGACAGTGCCACTGCCCTAAAAATCCTCCGTGCTCCTCCTGCTCATCCCTCCCCCACCTCCAGCAACTGCTAATCCTCTCACTGTGTCCATAGCGTTGTGTTTTCCAGAATCTCATATAGTTGGAATTGTGCAGTACGTATGGCTTTTTGGATTGGTTTCTCTCACTTAGTAATTCATCCCGCTTTCGTGGTAAAAATTTGCTGCTGACATTTTCCTAACCCTTCTCTCCTTTAGTACACAGTCCATAATACCTTCTGGTTGAGGGAAGAAAGCTTATGTCAGGCTTACAAATAAATTGGAAACAAATGTTTTTTCTTTGGGAAAAGAAAACTCATACTTCCTGGATACTGGAAACTAGAAATCCCAGTGTTTCCAGTTTCAGCCACAGTCCACACTTTTCCTTTTTTTAATTTTTATTGGACTATAATTTATTTATAACATTGTATTAGTTTCAGGTATACAGCAAAGTGAATCAGTCATACATACATACATATATCCACTCTTTTTAGGTTCTTTTCCCATGTAGGTCATTAGAGTATTGGGGAGAGTTCCCTGTGCTATACAGTAGGTCCTTCCACACACACTTCTGTGTGTGTGTGTGTGTGGGTGTGGGTGTGTGCATGCTCAGTCGCTCAGTTGTGTCTGATTCTTTGCGACCGCATGGACTGTAGTCCTCCTTGTTCCTCTGCCCAGGGAATTTTCCAGGCAAGACTACTGGAGTGGGTTGCCATTCCCTTCTCCAGGGGATCTTCCCAGCCCAGGGACTGAACTCGAGTCTCCTGCATCAGCAGGCAGATTCTTGACCACTGAGCCACCAGGGGTGCCCATTTTATATATAGTACTGTGTATATGTCAAAGTCCAACCTTTCTAAAGCATTCTCTGACTTCATCTTCCGGAGCAGGGATTTTAAAACCCCAGGACACATGCTCAGAATCATGGCCGCTTCACCCAAGAATGGGCATGACCTGAGGCCTGGCATCCATGGAGCTATCCTAAGGGCTGCCTCTCCTCACCTGGGCAGGATGGTCCCACCTGCAATATACAGAGGCTGGCCATGCTCTGCCTGGAGGCAAAACCACAGGGGCCTGGTTTAGGAGGACTGGCAAAGACTCATCCTCCCCTTACTTCTCTGGAAGTCATGATCGTGGTGCTGTGGCAGTTTCCCTCACCTCCTCCTCCTCACACAGTCTCTACAGCCTTCGCCCATCAGCCAGAATGATAACAACAGCAATCAACATTTACCGACTGCTAATTACATGCTAGGCACCTGGCTGAGCCCCTTTTATGTATGTATTTAATCCTCATGACCCGATGAAGCAGGTAACAGTAGTGTCCCCCATTTTTATCACTGAGGAAGCTGAGGCACCGAAAGATTAAGTCACGTGCTCAAAGTCACACAGCCTTGAAGTAGCCTAACCAAGAGTTAAGTCGAGACAGCCTAGTTTCAGAGTTCAGCTGCGAACCAGTACACTGTGATGGGAAAGATAATAGTTATAAATTGCTGTGTAACGAATTACTCTCAAACGTGGTGCGTTAAAACAATGGACAGTTATTATCAGTGTCTTCTGAGGGTCAGGAATCTGGATGCTCAGGGGAGCTTATGGGGAAGGCTACCGTCAAGCTGGCAGCCAGGGCTGTAGTCTCCCAAGCCTTGACTGGGCCTGCAGGATCTGCTTCTGACCTCATTCATGTGGCTGTTGGCAGGAAGCCTCAGTGCCTTGCCACGTGGGCCTCTCTATGGGGCTGCTCCGGACAAGCGTTCCCGCAGCCCGAGGGATGAGGGGAAGAGAGAGATTGAGAGATGAGCCACCCTGCCTTTTATGACCTACCCTCCTGGTCACCCATCATCATCTCTGCCTTATTCTACTCATTAAGTCCAACCCGCACTCAACAGGAGGGCTTACACAAAGGCATGAACACCAGAAAGCACCAGGAAGCAGAGATCACTGGAGGCCATCTTGGAGGCTGCTACCACTGGTGTGAAGAGGAGCTAAACAGAAGGACCATGTCCACAGAAAAACCTAAAAGCTGCTCTAGAGGTGATGGCAAAGAGCTAGCATGCAGAAATTAGAAGCAAAGGATTATACGTACACATGGTACCATGGACGCTTCTGAAAAACTTAGTGAAAAAATGAACAGGATGAATTATAGAACACAATACCATTAATGTAATTTCAAAATATATGCATACAGGTGCCATCCATCTCAATTGCAAAAACAGGAACCCTAATTGATGCTGTTAGAAGTCTGGACAAATTGCCCTTGGAGAGGAGCTTCTGGAACACTCATCATGTTGTCTTTTTTGGGCTGGGAGCTAGTTACACAGCTGTACTCATTTTATGGAAATTCATCCAGCTGTGCACTTACGATGTGTGCGTTTTCCATATGTCTGTTACACGGCTATACAATTTACATTAAAACCAAAAATACATTCATGGAAAACATCAGTACCCATTTTGTGAGAGCCTATATAAAGGAAAAGATAGACATTAAAATGATTGTCTGTGGGGGGATGGAAGTGGGGAATGGATATCAAAAGAAAATACACACACACACAGACACACACACGACAGGTCTGCGATTGTTGTTGATATACCACAGAGGAATGTTATTAATTTGACCCTCTGCACCTGAGGTTAAAAAAGATAACAAAAAAGCTGTGTTTGTGATCTCACATTCAGGTGGGCCACAGGAGAACTTTTTTTTTTTTATGGTGCTTATAAGTCTGTCTCCATCTACCCAGTTACCTAAGGTCCCTCACCCATCAGTGCTCCCAAATCAAAAAGAGTTGATCCCAGAGGCTCTGCCAGCCTCTGCAGAAGCTGCTCAGGTCAACACCCACCCCAGCTGAGTTACTTAGTGGGGAGGAAAGATGCACTGTAATCAAATCCCCGGAAAGACTTAAAAGAGTTTAGCAAGTTCTCACACTCAAGCTGCATCCCATTACCCTGGAGAGCTCATTAAAGCACAGAGTGCTGGGCCCCTCCCTCGGAGTTTCTGAATTTGCATTTCTAACAAGTTCCCAGGTCCTGCTGCTGCCGGTGGGCCCAGAAGCTCACCTTGAAAATCACTGGTGCTACCTACAGAGGAGGAGGAGGAGAAGTGTGGTTACTGCCATTTCTGATTAGCAACTTTTCCACCCCCAGGGCGATCCCAGGTTCTAGAACAATCCTCAGCCCTGGCTGCTGTCTAACCAGGTGGTGTGGCCTGAGAAGCAGAGCTAATGCCAGAGACAATAGAGGAAGCTTTGTGAAGGGGAGGTCTCTGGGCTTGGAGACATCAACACTCACCTTTTGCAGCCAGCCCCACCCTCCATCCTGCGTAAGAGGTAATGGTCTGAGCTTTCTGCTGAGAAATCTGGGCCAGAGCCGTGTTCACTAGAGTGGTAGTTTCAGGGAAAGCATCGGTATAAAACCAAGCAGAACCCTGTAGGGTCCTCCCGGGTACAGAAGCCCCTCCATATTTCCCATTTCTTGTTTGTAGAGAAAAAGCTTTAATCTCCTAGGCCTTCCATGAGTTCCAAAGAGCAAACTCAATCGCTTACTAATTAGGGAAGTGAGGGAACTCAGAAACAAAGGGAAAGCAGTTAAGCAAGAAAAGTAATGATAGCTTAAACAACGGTGAGCCATGAAACGGAGTCCTGGTTTCTCCTCTCAAAATAGACCTAACAATCTGACACAGACCTTTTAGCTGTTCTTTAGAAACTAAGACCCCCACCCAGGCAGAGGATGGCGACCACACGCCAACCGTAAGCAGGTAGACCCCAGACTGGTTGGAACCAGAAGGTTGATGATTAAATTTCCTGACACAGTATGGAGGTTCCTTAAAAAACTAAAAATAGAGCTACCATATGATCGAGCAATCTCACTCCTGGGCATATATCTGGAAAAGATGAAAACTCGAACTCGAAAAGGTGCGTGCACCCCCATGTTCATAGCAGCACGATTTACAATAGCCAAGACATGGAAGCAAACTAAATGTCCATCAACAGATGAGTGGATGAAGATGTGGTCCATGTATACAATTGAATACTGCTCAGCCGTAAAAAAGAATGACATAATGCCAATTGCAGCAACATGTATGGACCTAGAGATTGTCATACTGAGTGAAGTTAGAAAAATACAAATATATGGTAGCACTTATATGTGAAATCTAAAAACAGGATACAAAAGAACTTATATACAAAACAGAAATAGAGTTACAAATGTTGAAAATAATTTTATGGTTACCTGGGGGAGGGATAAATTGGAAGATTGGGATTGACATATACATACTATATGTGAAATAGATAACTAACGAGGACCTGTATGCTTGTTATTGAACACTACTCAATACTCTGAATTTCATGGGGAAATCATCTAAAAAAGAATGGATATATGCATAACAGATTCAGTTTGCTGTACACCTGAAACTAACACAACATTGTAAATCAATTATATCAAATAAATTTTTTTTAAAGTATCCTGAAACACCACCCTGTTACTTCACCACCAACCAATTAGAAGGACGTTCACAAGCTACAACTCTCACCCCAAATGTTCCTTTAAGCACCCTTCCCTGAAAGCCATGGGGGAGCGTGAGTTCGTTAAGCATTAGCTGCCAGTGCCCCTTCCTGCCCACTGGGATGAATGCTTCTCCCTCCTGTTACTTACTCCCTTGTCAGCCCGAAGGACCTCTTCCATCAACTCAGGTTCTCTCCAAAGACTGGAAAGAGGACTTGCCTTGAACAGCTCAGTTTTGTTTTGTTTTGCTTCATTTTGTTTTGATTGAAGCATAGTTGTGTTAGTTTCTGGTATATAGCAAAGTGATTCAGTTATACATATATGTATTCTTTTTCATATTCTTTTCCATCATGGTTTATCACAGGATATTGAATATAGTTCCCTGTATTATGCAGTAGGACCTTGTTGTGTATTTTATATATAGCAGTGTATATATGTTAATCCCAGTCTCCTAATTTATCCCTCCCTGTACCTTTCCCCATAAGTTTGTTTAACCATAAGTTTGTTTTCTATGTCTATGAGTCTGTTTCTGTTTTGTAAATAAGTTCATTTGTAGCATTTTTTTTTATTCCACATGTATTATATGATATTTGTCTTTGTCTGACTTAGTTCACTTAGTTAACCTCTAGGTCCATCCATGTTGTTGTAAATAGAATTATTTCAGTATTTCGATGGCTGAGTAATATTCCACTGTATACACATACACCACATCTTATTTATCCATTCATCAGTCAATGAACATTTAGTCTACTTCCATGTCTTGGCTGTTGTAAACAGCATGAGCAGCTCAGTTTTGACCCTCCAGAGGCCCTAAGGCAAGGAGCTACGCAGGCCTGGCTGGCATGCCCAAGAGCGTATAAAAGACTAGTTCAGTACTTCATCCTGCTGCGAGTGATCAGTTGGGACAAACTTGAGAATGCTAAGGAACTTAAACTTTATTTTGTAGGCATCAGAGGCTACTAGAGTTTTTTCAAGAAGGAAAGTGTCATGACCAGTTGTGTCTTTTAGAAAATAATTCTGGAGGCAGTGAGAAGATGGGACTAGAATGGGAAGATTCAAAAGCAAGGACACTACTTGGGAGGTACCTGCCAGGTTCTTAAAGAGAAACAGTGAGGCAGTCCAGATGAAACCTTAAGGGAACTTGGTTATAAAACTGATAGAATGTGATGTTGGAAGTGGGAGATAGAGAGGGAAACATGAGTCTGCCGTTTCTACGTTTAGTGGCTGGATAATGATTCCTAGCATTAATTGAGTACATATTATACATCTGACATTATTCTAAGTGCTTTACACGCACTAATTCATTTAATCCTCCTGTACTAGGTATGAGTATTACCACCATTCCCATTTTACAGGTAAGAAAACAGGCTCCAAGAAGTTAACTTGCTTAAGGACACATGACTGGTAAGTGGAGGAGCTGGAATGCAAATTGAGGCAGTTTAGCTTCAGACACTGTGCTCTTAATCATTATGCTCTGCCATGGCACTTGACAGTCCTAGGGAAGTCATTTGTGATGTCTGCCAATCCTCACCATCTTCTGAGTGAGACTGTTCCAGCCATGGCGCCCCTGGAAGGTGTTTTTCAATGAAACACCTGACTCCACCCACTTTCAAAGGCCAATCAGATGAGCGTGAGCACTTAACCTGAGACAAGTAAATCCACAAGCCCAGACAAGATTTCCTCTCACTTGGTGCTTAAAACTAGGACATGCTGAAGAACTCATTGGATAATAGTGGGAGCAGAAGCTAAAAGGTCACGATGTGGGTAGGCCCTGAGTCAGCAGAGGTTATGAGGGAACAGAAAGGATGAATGAGTAAGCAGAGAATGTGATCATCAGAGAGAGAAGACAGCAGATTGCCCAAGAGCCAGGGAGATGTGATGAGAGGGTGGCCTGGAAGAGTCTCAGGTTTCTGCTGCCCTGGCGCCTTTCTGCCTTTGGTGGCCTGAAGAGGTCCTGTGGCCTGTATCCCTGATTTCCACACATGGGACCTACAGTTGACCTCCCTGAGGAAAAACTGTTTTCTATAATCTGAAAAGTCCTAATTAAACTGGAGATACTGTCAACAGAGAGGGACGACCGAGGAGGAGGAGCTGAGAAGGAGATGTCCATAGAGGAGGCCTTTGAAAAGTTCCAACATACACCTGGGAATCTAGAAGGCCACCCGCATGCATAGGGATGTGCACGTGCCTAGGAGAGACCTGAGAAAGTTCTCATCTCTCAGTTCTGACTGAGCTTGAGGCTCTGTGCCAATAGGAAGTGAAGGCTATGGCAGAGCTGTCAACTGCCTGACTGAGCACCGAACAACATCTACACTGAGCCCTATAGCAGTGACTGAGAGGCTTGTTGGTTCCAGACACTTAAGGACATCTCTGGCCCTTCACTAGCTGACCGCTAACCTGATGAGCAGACTTCAGCGGCCACTCATAAAAAAGAATACATTTTACAGAATTAGTTTAGAAATGAACAATAAGAATAAACAGCAGCAACAATAACTTACATTGGAATGGGGGAGACTATGATTTCCACAGTTGTCATTTATTTAAAGTGTCCAATTTTCAATAAATTTCTGAAAACAGAACTCAGAACTCAGAGGGATCATAGTTACACCTATCTGTAAATACACTAAAAAGCATTGAATTGTACACTTTAAATGGGTGAGGGAATTCTCTAGTGGCCCAGTGCTTAGGATTCCACGCTTCCACTGCCAGGGGCCTGGGTTCAATCCCTGGTTGGGGAACTAAGATCCTGAAAACTGTGTGATGCAGCCAAAAAAAAAAAAAAAAGAAAAAGTTAAATAAAAATGAGGGCTTCTCTGGTGGCTCAGTGGTAAAGAATCTGCCCGCCAATGCAGGAGACACAGGTTCAATCCCTGCTGCAGCAAGATCCCACATGCCTCGGAGCAACTAAGACCGTGTGTCGCCACTATTGAGCCTGTGCTCCAAAGCCCAGGAGCTGCAAGTACTGAGCCCATGTGCCACACCTAGTGAAGCCCACGTGGCCTAGAGCCTTTGCTCCACAACGAGAGAAGTCACCACAATGAGAAGCCCACACACCACAACTAGAGAGTGGCCCCTGCTCTCTGCATCTAGAGAGAAGCCCATGCAGCAATGAAGATTCAGCACAGCCAGAAATAAAGAAATATAATTATAAAATTTTTTTAAAAAATTGGTGACTGGTATGTATGTAAATTATATCATAATGAAGCTGTTTAAAAAGAAGATGCTTCACTTCATGCTTTATACACTGAGCTTTCTGATTAAAAAAAGTGCTCATTTGGAAAAATTTTTATCAAGATTAAATAATTATTTAAAAACAAATATTGATATTGATAATCACTAAAATTTACTGCAATTTGTTGTCAATGGTTGGCTTAATAAAATTATTTCTAAGGTCAAAACTAAATTCTCTCCTCAAATATAATGTAGACCTATGATTGTGCTGTACATGGAATTCTCAGTAGACTCTCTGGATAAAAAGAAATTAGAGGCAATTATGATAAAATGCTAACATCTGACAAAGCTAGGTGCTGGGTTGATGGTATTCATTATATTAATCTCTCTTAATGTTTCAAATGCTGGAAATATTTCATGATAAAAATCTAAAAGAAAGCAGAGTGCTATCACACAATGGTTAGAATGGCTAAAATTAAAGACTGACAATACCAAGTGCTGACCAAGATGTAGAGGAACTGGAATTCTCATACACTGCTGGTGGGAATGTCAAATGCTACAGAAACTCTGGAAAATGTTTGATACTTCCTAATCAACATAAGGGGGCCTCCCTGGTGGCTCAGTGGTAAAGAATCCACCTTCAATACAGGAGACACATGTTCTATCCCTGGGTGGGGAAGATCCCCTAGAGAAAGAAATGGCAACCCACTCCAGTAATCTTGCCTGGGAAATCCCATGGACAGAGGAGCCTGGCAGACTACAGTCCATGGGGTCTCAAAAGAGTCGGACACAACTTAGCTACTAAACAACAACAACTATCAACATAAACATAAAATTACCATATGACTCAGCCATTTTACTCTTAGATATTTACCCAAAATAAATGAAAACAGGGAGGTCCCTGCTGGTCCAGTGGTTAAGGTCCCAAGCTCCCAAGCTCCCAATGCAGGGGGCCTGGGTTCCACCCCTGGTCAGGGAACTAGATCCCACATTTCACATGCTGCAACTAAAAAAGAAAAATGAAGATTTGGATACAAGATCATGGCAGCTCTATGCATAATATCTTTTAAAAGATTGGAGCTAGCACAAATATCCTTCAACAGGTAAATGGATAAACAAATTATGGTACTACATGGATAAACAAATTATGGTACTTCTATGCAACAGAATACTACTCATCAATTAAAAGGAATTAACTACTGACATGCAACAACATGGATGACTCTCAGAAAACATGCCGAGCAAACAGAGCAAGATGCAAAAGGGTACATACTGTATGATTCCTCTTATGTGGAAGTTTAGAAACACAAATCTAATCTAGAATGACAGAAAAGAGGACCAGTAGTTGCCTGAGAAGGGACACAATAGAACTTTTTAGGGTAATAAAATCTTTTATACCTTGATTGTGATAGTGGTTACACATGTGTATACATTTGTAAACTCATCAAAATATACACTTAAAATTGGTTCTTTGATTATATGTAAAGGATACTTTAATGAAACTCTTTTAAAAAAGAATTCAAAACACACAGGAGGTGCCCTGGGCCTAGACAATGGCTTGCAGTGGTTTGGGGGCTGGAAGGAGAGGTGAGAGAGATGTGGTATGGCCTGGGACAGAGGCTGTGCTAAAAGCCACAATTGGGTTTTATTTTTTCAAGGACAAGGGAAATATGAATCACATGAACAGCCTGTGAAGATGAAATCTGGTTTAAGAGAGAATACATCAGTTCAGTTCAGTCACTCAGTCGTGTCCGACTCTTTGCAACCCCATGAATCGCAGCACGCCAGGCCTCCCTGTCCATCACCAACTCCTGGAGTTCACTCAGACTCACATCCATCGAGTCAGTGATGCCATCCAGCCATCTCATCCTCTATCATCCCCTTCTCCTCCTGCCCCCAATCCCTCCCAGCATCAGAGTCGTTTCCAATGAGTCAGCTCTTCGCATGAGGTGGCTAAAGTACTGAGAGAATACATAAGAGTAGGGAAATCATGAAAGGTCTCAGACATGGATGAGAAGGATGGGTTCAAGGGCACAAGTGCTCTGTCAGCCGCATGAGGGGGAACGGCCATTCAGCCAGTCTCTGAATTAGGAGGGACCTAATAGGCAAATTGAGGCTTTTGAACTGTGGTGTTGGAGAAGACTCTTAAGAGTCCCTTGGACCGCAAGGAGATCAAACCAGTCGATTCTAAAGGAAATCAGTCCTGAATATTCATTGGAAGGACTGATGCTGAAGCTGAAGCTCCAGTACTTTGGCCACCTGGTATGAAGAGCTGACTCATTGGGAAAGACCCTGATGCTGGGAAGGATTGAAGGCAGGAGGAGAAGGGGATGACAGATGATGAGATGGTTGGATGGCATCACCAACTCGATGGACATGAGTTTGAGCAAGCTTTGGGAGTTGGTGATGGACAGGGAAGCCTGGCATGCTGCAATCGGTGGGGTCGCAAAGAGTCAGACACGACTGAGAGACTGAACTGACTGAACTGAATAGGCAAATAAGGAGAGAGGAGTTGAGGGTTTAGCGGCCCTCGGTGGAGAAGGAAGGACCAGTTATCCCTCTGGACTGTGCTGGGGGAGCATGGGGTCGAGGGAGAAGCACAAAGCTTGGAATTTCTGTTAAGAGGAGCTGGGAGCCACTTGGTTCAAGTCCAAGGATTGTCAGACATAAAGCTGGAGCTCATTAATCAGCAACGAAGCCAGTCAGTGTGTTTATGAATTTCACCCTAGCAACCTGGGAGCAGAGCGGAGGAACAAACATTTCAAGTGCCAGTTCCCTCCCAGCCCCCTGGATCGTGCCAGCTTCTCCCACAGGGCAGGCTGGCCACAGAGAATGTCTGTATGAGCCTGTCTCTGCTGGGTGGAGAGGCTGCTGTGCAGCCCCTGAGGCCTGGCCTAGGCTCTCTAGCAAGATGCCCAGGTCTCGGGGCCTCTGCTTGTGGGTCTCTCAGCTCCTATATACTTAACCACCTCACACCCCTGGCCAGGGCCCCGGTTGGGGGTATGCATTTGCTCTGCTGACAAGTCCCTTTTGCTCAAGCAGGACTTCCTGGGGGTCATCACAACTTCCTGGGGGTCAGCTTCCTCCAGAGCCCTAACCATTTGCCTGTCTGCCTCTTTCCTAGTCATTCACAGGGATTTAGGCAAAAGTGGACCCCTCCGTCTTCCAAAAAAGGAAAACCCTCTCCTGAGATGACTTTCAGCCAGAGTCCCATGACATGCTCTTTTCATGGTCATCCATCATATTACGTCCTCCTCTGTTAGAGCTTTTTCATCTTTAATTATCTGGTGATTAAAAATTACATGCTCCTTGGAAGACATTCAAACAATGTGAAAATATATTGTGTTAGCCAAAAAGTTCATTTGGGTTTTTCTATAAGATGGCACAACAAAACCCAAATGAACTTTGTGGCCAACCCAATATAATATACAATATTCTCTGTGCTTCCACCTTCCAGATGGCTTCCCAAGTGGCGCAGTGGTAAAGAATTCACTACATAGGAGATGCAGGAGATGCGTGTTCAATCCCTGGGTCAGGAAGATCCTCTGGCAGAGGAAATGGCAACCCATTCAAGTATTCTTGCTTGGAGAATTCTATGGACAGAGGAGCCTGGTGAATTACAGTCCATGGGATTGCAGAGTCAGACATGACTGACTAACTGAAAACACATGCCACCCTCCAGAAACAACACCTGCTCACCTTGGTTTATATTCCTCGGGAGATAGACATATATTCTCATATATAAGAATGTATGTATTTTGTTTTTATTTAATTTTTATGGTGCTAAAATATATGTTACATTTAAATGTATAAGTATGAAATAGCAGGAGGAGAAGGGGACAACAGAGGATGAGATGGTTGGATGGCATCACCGACTTGATGGACATGAGTTTGAGTAAACTCTGGGAGTTGGTGATGGACAGGGAGGCCTGACCTGCTGCAGTCCATGGGGTCGCAAAGAGTCAGACATGACTGAGTGACTGAACTGAGCTGATGAAATATTAAAAGTTGAGAGGCATTAAGTACATTCACATTGTCGTGCAACCATTATCACCATCCATTTCCAGAACTTTTTCATCTTCCCAAACTGAAACTTTATACCATTTAAAACACTAACTCCCCACTTCCTCCTTCCCCTAGCTCCTAGCAACCACCATTCTAATTTCTGTCTTATAAGTCTGGCTACTCTAGATACCTCATATAATTGGAATCATACAATATTTGTCCTTTTGTGCCTGGCTTATTTCACTTAGGACGTCTTCAAATTTCATGCATGTTGGATGAATGTCCTTTCTTTTTAAGGCTGAATGATATTCTTTTTCAGAATTTTTATTTATTTATTTTATTTGCCTGCACCAGATCTTAGTTGTAGCGCATGGGTTCTTTAGTTGCGGCATGTGGGACCTAGTTCCCTGACCAGGGATGTAACCCAGGCCCCCTGCATTGGGAGCAGGATGTCTCAGCCACTGGACCATCAGGGAAGTTCCAAGCTAAATGATATTCTATTGTATGACTCTATCACATTTTTGTTTATCCATCTATCCATTGATGGTATTTGGGTTGTTTCCACAAGAATGTATTCTTATATATAAATATATTCTTACATGAAAGAATATCGTTAAAACCATTGATTCTCTCTCTCACCCCAACCTAGTTTTTATACAGAAGCTGTGCCCTCTCTCCTTCTATATCCTAATCTTTTACCAGGTTCTTTGCCTGAAACTATCTCTGTGTTCCCCATGCCTAGCTAGTCCCTACTTGGCTTTCCCAACTAGTCCAACTCTCTCCATGTCCAATGGCACCTGCTGTTCTTCTCCACAGCAGCACTTTTACAGATTAGCACATAATATACCTCTTGTTTGTGTTATTATGACTTCCCAACTTTTTCATCAGCAGTGTATAAGATGTTAAAACACCTGGCCAAGTGGAGTTATTGCAGGAATGCAAGGATGGTTCATCATTAGCAAATCTATTATGGAATTTGGTGTTGAAAGAACTCTTGGGGTGGGCATCAGAAGACAGAATTAAGTGCTATCTCTGTTCTGCCATTGATTAGCTGTATAACCTTTTGCATCCCTCCCTCCCACTTCCAAAGGGGTTCTTAGGAAGGGCTCTTCACTGAGGAGGGGAGCACAGCTTTGAGAAGCAGCCTATTCCTCTCCCTGTTCTATTTTCTTTACCTGTAAAATGAAGAAATATTCTAATTCCATGATTTTATAAGCTTTGTAAAAGAAACATAATAGAGTCAAGCAAAACAGGAAGGGAAAAACTGCTGTGTAGCTGGGTCCTAGCCAATTGTGTCCATGGTGCTGCTGGGCTCCTCAGAAGAGATCAGACCCACAGTGCCACACTGTGGACTGTTGGGACATGCATAAAAGGCTTAGACACAGCTAGGGTAGACTGACTACAAAAAGAAATAAATTTGTTCTAAATACAGTGGTGGATGATGGAAGTACTTGAAGTAGTTTTGATAATAAAAGTGAATCTGATCAAGCCTCTAGATCGGCACTGTCCACTGGAGTAGTCATAGCCACATGTGGCTACCTATATTTTAATTGGGCTAAAGAATTGATGCTTTCAAATTGCGGTGCTGAAGAAGACTCTTGAGAGTCCCTTGGATAGCAAGGAGATCAAACCAGTCAATCCTAAGGAAATCAACCCTGAAGGGAAGGACTGTTACTGAAGCTGAAGCTCCAATATTTTGGTCACCTGATGCCAAGAGCTGACTCACTGGAAAAGCCCCTGATGCTGACAAAGATTGAAGGCAAAAGGAGAAAGGGGAGGCAGAGGATAAGTTGGTTAGATAGCATCACTGACTCAATAGATATAAATCTGAGCAAACTCTAGGAGGTAGTGAAGGACAGAGGAGCCTGGTATGCTACAGTCCGTGAGGTTACAAAGAGGTGGACATGACTTAGCAACTGAACAACAACAATAGTAGATTTACAATCTTGTTGGTTTCAGGTGTGTAGCAAAGTTAACTAGTTATACATATACATATATCCACTCTTTTTTAGTTTATTTTCCCATGTAGGCCATTACAGAGTACTGAGTTCCCTGTGCTATACAGTCCTTATTAGTTATCTATTTTATATATAGTAATGTATATGTATCAATCTCAATCTTCCAATTCACTGCAACCCTATCTATATTTAAATGAACATAAAACTACAAATCCAGTTCCTCAGTCACACTGGCCACATCTCAAGAACTAAAAATTTGCATGTGGCTGGCTAGTGGCTACCATATTAGATAGTGCAGATATAGGAATTTTCTGTAGCTGCAAAATATTCTATTGGACAGCACCGGCCTAGCTCTAACTACCAATTTACAGGGAACAGAGGACAGAGGAACATGTGAAATCATACCATGAGGATTCACTAAGCAATGTTCAGGTTATGGGAAACTCTTATTTTTTTTTCAACAATGACAAAAAATTACAAGAAAAAAGAGAGGAGAGTAAACCTATAGATTAACAGACTTAAGAAACATACTAGCCAAATGCAATGTATGGATTTATTTGCATCTTGATTCAAACAAACTATTAAAATCGTATTAAGACAATTGGGGAAATGTGAATAAGGTAATTGATAATATGGAGTAATTATTGTTATGGAGAGTATTCATTTAATTGTAATTATATTCTTTTATAAAACTGCTTAGATCTTAGAGATACATATTGAGAAATCTGTAGATAAAATGATATGATGTCTGGTATTTGCTTCAAAGTATTCTGGGGGTGGAGAAGTACGCAAAACTATGTAAGATATAAGATTGGCTGTGAAATGATAATTTTTGAAACTAAGTGATTGAGTACAAAGGATTTTATTAGAGTATTTTCTCTGCTTGGGTATATGTTGAAATTTTTCACAAAAAAATTTTCAGCATTTTAAAATGAAAATGAAATCCTGCATTTGCACCAACATGGATGAACCTAGAGAATATTATGCTTTGTGAAATAAGTCATACAGAGAAAGACAAATATTATATCATTTACACATAGAGTTTTGAAAATAATACAAATGAACATAAAACAAAACAGAAACAGACTCATAGATATAAAAAACAAACTTGTGGTTATCAAAGAGGAGAGGAAGGGTGGGAGGGACAAATTAGGGATATGGGATTAAGAGATACAAACTACTGGGAATTTTTTCTGTGGTCCAGTGGCTAAGATTCTGAGTTCCCAATGCAAGGGGCCTGGATTTGATCCCTGGTCAGGGAACTAGATCCCACGTGCTGTGACTAAAACCCTGCGCAGCAAAAGAGAGAGATACAAACTACTATGTATAAAATAGATAAGCAACCAGGATATATTGTATAGCACAGAGAATGAGAAGTTTCAATATTACCTTGTAATAACTTTCAAGGGAGTATAATCTGTGAAAATGCTGAATCGCTATGCTATACACCTGAAATTAATATATTATAAATCAACTATACCTCAATAAAAACTAATAATGTATTAAAAATAAATAAAATGAAAACATATGCATAGATATGTCCAGCTGCCTTCCTTGTCTCACCACATTTAACATAGAACTGAATCCAGGGAACCCACCAGGAAGAGGAGATGGCTCAAGGATGGTCCACAGCAAGTTCACTGCAGGTAGGCTATCAGCTACTTGGCAAAGGAGAGAAAGAAAAGAGAAGCTGGGATGATGAGGAGTGGAGAGTTTGTACGAAGGAAATTCTGCAGACTAGAGAAGGAAATGGCAACCCACTCTGGTATTTTTGCCTGGGAAATCCCGCGGGCAGAGGCGCCTAGCGGGGTACAGTCCATGGGGTTAAAAAGAGTCGGATACGACTGAGCAACTAACGCACACAAGAAGGGAGAAGCGAGCCAGCAAGAGGCACAGGGAAGGGTGGGAGTTAGGCTGGCTCTTGGCTGAAGAAGAGCCACTGTTTCTAGGAGGTACAGTAAGTCCCCTACATATGAACCTTCAAGTTGCAAACTTTCAAAGATGCCAATGTGCACTTGCATGTCCAATGATGTCAAACATGAGTGAAATTGCAGCTTGCCCTCCGTCTCCTGTTGCTGATGATTCTTCAGCTCTACCATCTCCCACCTCCTCCCCCTTCTCCAGTCAGTAACTCTTTTTGCCTGTTAGCTCGATGCCAGCTCCTATATGCCAGCTGTTGTACCATACTACAGTACTTTTCAAGGTACTGCACTGTAAGAATAAAAACTGTTTTATTTTCGTGTTTGTTTTTTATGTATTACTTGTGTGAAAAGTATTATAAACCTATTATAGTACAGTCCTATATATAGCTGACTGTGTTACTTGGCCACCTAGGCTAACTTTGTTGAACTTAATGAACAAATTGGACTTATGAGCTGGCTCTTGAAACAGAACTCATTTGAAGGTAGGGGATTTACTGTATTGGCCTGTCCCCTCACCCCCAGGGTGGCCTCACCAGCATTCAGTCCAATTCATGGCAATAGAGTCAAGACACAATGTGCATTTCTGGGTCATCCCAGGCACGCTCCTCTCAACCCATTCTACTTTGCTTCCATCTCTCATAATGGAGGGGCTTCCCTGGTAGCTCAGCTGGTAAAGAATCCGCCTGCAATGCAAGAGACCCCGGTTCGATTCCTGGGTCAGGAATATTCCCTGGAGAAGGGATAGGCTACCCACTCCAGTATTCTTGGGCTTCCCTGGTGGCTCAGATGGTAAAGAATCTGCCTGCAATGCGGGAGACCTGGGTTCGATCCCTGGGTCGGGAAGATCCCCTGGAGGAGGGCATGGCAACCCTCTCCAGTATTCTTGCCTGGAGAATCCCATGGACAGAGGAGCCTGGTGGGTTACAGTCCATAGGGTCACAAAGAGTCAGTCTGAAGCAACTAAGCACACACCACGACTGAGCACTCACGCCCAAGACCACATGTAACGGTGAGTTCCTTAGGGTTATAACTATGGGTGCTGCCCGCAGTTCAGAGGATGGAGCCCCAAACTGAAAGCCAGGAAGCTACTAACAATGTCTCAAGACAGAGGAGGAAGGTGGAAGGGGACAGGGTAGCCAAGGATCAGAGTCAGGTTCAGTAGGCCCCACAGGAAGTCCTGAGCTAGTTCTAAGCGTGTAACTGGCATGCTGTCTATGCTTGACTTGCATATAATGAAAACATAACTTTTATTGAGTCACTTAAAAAACCCATTCAGTGGAGACTTCCCTGCTGATCCAGCGGCTAAGACTCCAAACTCCCAATGCAGGAGGCCTGGGTTTGATATCCCTGGTCTGGGAATTAGATCCCACATGCTGCAACTAAGAGTCTGCATGCTGCAACTGAAGAGTCTACATGCTGCAAAGAAGGTTGAAGATCCTGAGTGTTGCAACTGAGACTCATTGGAGCCAAATAAATACAATTTTAAAATGTATCTTCTGAATGTGATGGTTTATTTTATATGTCAACTTGACTGGACCACAGGGGACCAGATATTTGATCAAACATTACTCTGAGTGTGTCTGAGGGTGCTTTGGGATTTTTTTGTTTGTTTTGTTTTTTCAGCCATGCTGCACAGCTTCTAGGATCTTTGTTCCTCAACCAGGGATCGAACCTGGGCCCTGTGAGTGAAAGCACCAAGTCCTAACCACTGGACCACCAGGGAATTCCCCTGTGAGGGTGTTTTGGAATGAGGTTAACATTTGAATCCGTAGACCAAGCAAATTGCCTTCCTCCATGTGGGTGGGCCTGTTGCAATCAGTTGAAGGCCTGAATTTACTAAAGAGGGAATGCCTCCCACCTGACTGTCTTTGAACTGGTACATTGTTTTTTTTTTTTTTCCTGCCTTCAGACTGGAACTGAAACATCGGCTCTTCCTTGGTCTTGAGACTACTGTCACTTGGTCTGGACTACATTATCAGCTCTGTGGGTCTCCAGCTTGTCGACTCAAGACCTTGGGACTTGTCAGGCTCCACAATAGCATGAGCTGATTCCTTATAATAAATCCCTTTCTCTCTATATATACCCACATCCTATCAGTTCTGTTCCTCTAGAGAATCCGGACAAAGACACTGAATAAGTAAATGCCATTACTAGATAAATATTCCAATGGACCCCATTACTTTTCAGCTCAGTCTCAGGTAACACAGAGCCTTTGAGTCCTTCAAAGTAACAAATACAGCCTCTCATCCATAATTAGAATATCCAGCCCAGGATATGCTTCATAACTTCTCCCCTCCCCCAGCTCAGGCCTGCTTCCAATTGAAACCGTCCAGCAGTAAGTCTGTGTGACTGACTTCCCTTTCTGTTTCTCCATCTTGCACTTCCCCTTCCCTTCTGCACCTCCAGCTCCTCAAGGGGAGGGTGGAGTAGGGGAGGAGTGGTGTCTCTTGACCTGGTTCCCTCTCTGGGCCTGGCAGGTATCTAGAGCTGATTCTCTCTTCCTCGAGAGTGTTCATGGGCATTGCGATGGCAGTACCTCCCAGCTTCTCTCTAAGTAGAGGTCTCCTTACTCCCCACCCCAGAAGTCCTCTTGGGTAATCTGAGACAATCCATAAGGACGCTGTCTACTTTCAGGGCCAAGGAAATGCCCAAACAACCTTTCTCCCAACACAGTATAGGCTGATCCAACATGGCAGTGCTCTCCTGTCTTAGTCACTGAGGCAGTGAGCCTGTCATTTGCCCTTTAGATGTCCGGGGTGGGAAGAGACCCCAGTCTTCAGCCTGCTTTAGCTTTCTCAGGTATAGAGCTGACACAGTCCCTGGGGCCCCGGTAGCAGCATGTCCCTCTGCTGAACTAGCACCTCTCACTGGGGCCTGGGCTTCTTTATGGCTGGGTGGAGGCTGAGGGAACCCAACATTCTACATGTGACATTCTATATGTGTGCAAATACCCTAAGTGCAACCCTCAATCTATTCAGGCTTGGAGTCTGAATAAAAATTTTAAAAATACTGCCTTTTTCGATCACTCAGACAGACATTCCTGAGGCACTTTTTACGTGGCTCCTCAGGAAGTCCCCAGTGATATGAGACCCCGGTTCCCTACAATAATGATGAACTCGGATTGGCGTTCCCTTCTTCCCTGTTTCACTCTCCTCTGTCCTTCATTCCTATTCCTTGGGGCAATGGAAAGTGTTAGTGGCTCAGCTGTGTCTAACTCTTTATGACCCCATGGACTGTATTCCACCAGGCTTCTCTGTCCATGGGATTCTCCAGGCAAGAATACTGGAGTGGGTTGCCATGCCCTTCTCCAGGGGATTTTCTTGACCCAGGGATCGAACCTAGGTCTCCTGCATTGTAGGCAGATTCTTTACCATCTGAGCTACAAAGGAAGCCCTTGGGACAATTCCACATACACACACACACAAAACTACGCAAAGCCCTTTTCTCAGGCTCTGCTTTCAGGAGGCAGTGAGGACACCGGCTCAGAGGGACACCTTATTAGGCTTTGGGTTAAAAGGCATCACCTCCCACATACATCCTTCCCCATATAAACTCTCGTTTTTAGGGGTGGGTGGGGTCTCAGACATGGCAACTACTACCTACCTCTACCTCAAATCTCTTCAGCTATTTTCTACTTCCCACTCTCAGACCTTTCCTATCCTTGACCGCCAGAGTCCAGGAACCATTTCTTTTGTAAACCTGTATATGATGACGTATGCCAATTTGGAACCTCTGTCTGTGAGTTCACAGTTACTGTCGCTTGGTGTCTCTGTAGAGGGTTCCGTTTTCATATCGGTTACCCACTAAGCATTCAACCTAGAGGTCCTTTTCTGGAAAACAATGACATCTACTTTTTCATAGTGTGTATACCACAACTTCCAGTTCTCCTACCATCCTTCTCACCCCCTATCCCCCACCACACCCAGACCTGTTCTGAGCTGGGTTACTAACGTCAATCTGCAACTATGCCCACTCCCTCCCCACTGCTAGTGATACAATGAGGCGCACTCCACCTAAGATCTGACTGCCAAACAGCCTCTGCCTAAATACTATGCAGCTATAAATGCAGCCTAATGCTGTGTTTGTTTTAGCAGCCACGTCATCTGGCTACTCAGTAGCTCCCGCTCCCTATTTCCTAATGCCCGCTGGTCATTTCCACTCGGATGCCTGCAGGCTCCTCAGATTGACAAGCCCACAGCAGGGCATCATCATCGTTATGCCCTCCCACTTAGCTCTGCCTCATGTATTTGTGGTCTTGGTGGATGGAACCATTGCAGGCTAGCCACCTCGGAGGGTTTCTGAAGGGCTCTGACTCCAAGTCTGCAGAAACCAGCCTTAACAGGCTTCCTCAGCCTCAGCCTATGCCTGTGTGTGAGGCCCACGTGTGTGATCTTCCTCTGAAGTCCTGTGAAACTGTGGCCTGAAGCTCTATGTCCCTCTTCACTTCTGACAGAAACCCGGTGACTGTGCTTTTCCAGTGTCATAACTTTCTGCTTTCATCATTTTATTCTTTCTCGGAGTCAGGTTTCTCAACGATGACACCTTGCTATTAATTTTCAGAGACTCAGAATCATGCTGGCTGCATTTAAATAGCAGTCATCGGAGTACATAGTCCCCAGTCGCCTAGGACCATCAAGTGACCAAGGCTCATTAGGAAGCCACACAAGTGGCCTGAATGCTGTACTCTAAGCACCCTGGCTCCACAGGCGAGATCCTGAACACTGTGATCTTCTCCACTCACACCTCTCAGTTGTTGATGTTGCCCTGAGGCTATCCTAGGGCACCTTCAAAGTACCTGTTTGGGTCCATGAATCCACAGAGGCTGATGGGCATGTCCATGCTCTTGGAGTGACAGAGGAGACCCCGGCACCACTGGAGTGACTAAATCCACAAGGTGGAAGCCACTCAGACTCTGGGTGGGCAGTTCTTAACTTGGAACCTATCAACCTGTAGGTGGTAAATCCCCAGAAATGTTCGGTGAAGTCTGATGATGGGTTTTTACACTTCTGGGGAGAAAATTTATAATTTTCTTCAGATTTGCAAGGGGATTTGTGACACAAATGAAAAGTTCAGAGAAGGAGAACAAAGGGGCCTTACAGAACCACTATTTTGTTATAATATGTTTATTCCTGATTATATTATATATGTAACTGATATGTGCACTGTAAAATTGGAAAATAAGATGGGCACAAAGAAGACTCTAAAATCACTTTTGGGAATTCCCTGGCAGTCCAGTGACTGGGGCTCCACGCTCTCACTGCCAAGAGCCCCAGTTCGATCCCTGGTCAGGGAACTAAGATCACACAAGCCACTCAGCACAGCCAAAAAAATGTATACACATCCCTCAAAATCTGGAAAAGATGCTCCTTTGTGACCTGCTTCTTTCTACTTAAAGTATTATGGACATTAAAGATTTTTCTAGAACTTTAATGACTTAGATGACTTCAGAGTACTCAGTCCTTTGGGTGCCCTATTTTTTCACACTGGTTTCTTTTGCTTGTCTTTGCTATTATAAATAATATTGTGATAAACATCTTCTTACATACATTATCAAAATACATCTTTGATTTATTTTAATGCAATTCTAGAAGTGGAATTGCTAAACGAAAGGGTATAAATGCTTTTATTTAAGGAGTTTAATATTGACAAAATTGCTGTCCATAAAGGTTGACTGCAATTTATTCTTCCACAGTAAGG
Source organism: Budorcas taxicolor (assembly GCF_023091745.1). Classification (NCBI taxonomy): domain Eukaryota; kingdom Metazoa; phylum Chordata; class Mammalia; order Artiodactyla; family Bovidae; genus Budorcas; species Budorcas taxicolor. Next base: position 102,697,800 of record NC_068935.1, on the reverse strand, counting down.
GGATATTTGCAGTTTGAAATATTACATCTCAGGTCATACTGGCATCTCTTGTGGAAGCTGGTCTGTGCTCTAGCTGTGGATTGCACAGTTAACATTGCCTGAGAAATCTTTCCAGAGTTTTGGCAACCCTCTGACAGATGCTATTCAATAGAAGATGACTCTGCTTTTCTTTACCCGTTTAGGAGACCTGACATGGTGACAGATTAATTTTCAGGCAGTGATTAGAGTTCATGAGATTGAGTGGTGACAAATAAATATTTGGTGTCTCTTTAAAAAGATTCCCTCCTCTCACTCCCTGGTGCTTCAGGGATTAGGACTCTGAGCTTCCACTGGAGGGTGCATGAGTTCGATCCCTGATTGGGGAACTAAGATCCCGCATGCCACTTGGCGTGGCCATAAAAGAAAAAGATTCTCTCCTCTCATCCCTGGCTTAAGTCAAAATTTCTATGTCTTGTTAGAGTTTAAGAATTATGGCTTATCCAGAAATAAACCCATACACGTAGGGTCAGTTAACCTATGACAAAGGAGGCAAGAATGTACAATGGGGGAACGACAAGTCTCTTCAATAAATGGTGCTGGGAAAACTGGACAGCTCCATGTAAAAGAAATTAGAACATTTTCTCACACCATATATAAAAATAAACTCAAAATGGATCAAAAGCATAAACATAAGACCTGAAATCATAAAACTCCTAGAAGAGAACATAGGCACTATGCTCCTTGACATTGATTTTAGCAGTATTTTTTTGATCTGTCTCCTCCGGCAAGGACAACAAAAGCAAAAGTAAACAAATGGGAAAGACAAACTTAAAAGCTTTTACACAGCAAAGGAAACCACCAACAAAATGAAAAGACAACCTACGGAATGGGAGAAGATATTTACAAACTATTCATCTGATAAGAGGTTAATATAAAAAATATATAAAGGTGTAAGATAGCTAGCTAGCCAGAAGCCACTGTATAGCGCAGGGAACTCAGCTGGGTGCTCTGTGATGACCCAGGGGTAGGATGTGGGGGGGGGGGAGGGAGACTCAAGAGGGAGAGGATATATGTGTACTTAGAGCTGATTCACATTGTTGTACAGCAGAAACACAACATTGGAAAGCAATTATCCTCCAATAGATAAATAAAACTACTTGACAAGAGAAAAAATAGATATATATAACTCATACAACTCAATTTCCAAAACGAAAACAACTTGATTAAAAGATGGGCAGAGGAGCTGAATAGGCATTTTTCCAAAGAAGACATACACGTGGCCAACAGGCACAAGAAAAGATACTCAACATCACTAATCATCAGGGAAATGTAATTCAAAACCATAATGAGATGTTGCCTCATACTTGTCAGCATGGCTATTGTCAAAAAGGCAAGAAATAATAAGTGTTGGCCAGGACGGGGAGAAAAAGGAACCCTAGCGCACTGTGGGAATGTAAACTGGTACACCCGCTATGGAAGACAGTATGGAGATTCTTCAAAAAGTTAAAAATAGAGTTACCATATGAGCCAACAATTCACTCCTGGGTATTTATCAGAAGAAAAGCAAAAGACTAATTCAAAAGGATACATGCACCCCAATGTTTATAGCAGCATTATTTACAATTGCCAAGGGATGGAAGCAACCTAAGTGTTCATCAACAGATGAATGGATAAAGAAGACGTAGTATGTTTATGTGGTATGTATATACAGTGGAATATTACTCAGCCACACAAAAAATGAAATCTTGCCATTTGTGACAACATGGAGGGACCCAGAGGGTATTATGCTTAGTGAAATAAGTCAGACAGAGAAAGACAAATACTGTATGCTTTCACTTATCAGTGGAATCTGAAAAATAAACAAATAGAACAGAACAGAAACAGGCATACAGATACAGATAACAAAATAGTGGTTACTGATGAGTGAGGGGTATGGGGGGAAGGGTAAAACAGGTGAAGGGGATTAAATTACTAGGTATAAAATAAATTATAAAGATGTAATATACAGTACAGAGAATATAGCCAATATTTTATAAAAGCTTTGTATGCAGTATAATCTACAAAAATATCAAATTACTATGTTGTATCAGTTTAGTTCAGTTCAGTCACTCAGTCATGTCTGACTCTTTGCAACCCCATGGACTGCAGCACGCCAGGTTTCCCTGTCCATCACCAACTCCCAGAGCTTGCTCAAACTCATGTCCATCAAGTTGGTGATGCCATCCAAACATCTCATCATCTATCATCCCCTTCTCCTCCCGCCTTCAATCTTTCCCAGCATCAGGGTCTTTTCCAATGAGTCAGTTCTTAGCATTTCAGCTTCAGCATCAGTCCTTCCAATGAATATTCAGGACTGATTTCCTTTAGGATGGACGGGTTGGATCTCCTTGCAGTCCAAGGGACTCTCAAGAGTCTTCTCCAACACCACAGTTCAAAAGCATCAATTCTTCGGTGCTCAGCCCTCTTTATAGTCCAAGTCTCACATCCACACATGACTACTGGAAAAACCATAGCCTTGAGTAGATAGACTTCTGTTGGCAAAGTAATGTCTCTGCTTTTTAATATGCTGTCTAGGTTGGTCATAGCTTTTCTTCCAAGGAGCAAGCATCTTTTAATTTCATGGCTGCAGTCACCATTTGCAGTGATTTTGGAGCCCAAGAAAATAAAGTCTGTCACTGTTTCCACTGTTTCCCATCTATTTGCCATGAAGTGATGGGATTGGATGCCATGATCTTCCTTTTCTGAATGTTGAGTTTTAAGCCAGCTTTTTCACTCTCCTCTTCCACTTTTATCAAGAGGCTCTTTAGTTCATCTTCACTTTTTGTCATAAGGGTGGTATCATCTGTGTATCTGAAGTTATTCATATTTCTCCCAGGAATCTTAATCCAGCTTGTGCTTCATCCAGCCCGGCATTTCGCATGATGTACTCTGCATATAAGTTAAATAAGCAGGGTGATGATATACGGACTTGACGTACTCCTATCCCGATTTGGAACCAGTCTGTTGTTCCATGTCCAGTTCTAACTGTTGCTTCTTGACCTGCATACAGATTTCTCAGGAGGCAGGTCAGGTGGTCTGGTGTTTCCATGTCTTTCAGAATTTTCCACAGTTTGTTGTGATCCACACAGTCAAAGGCTTTGGCATAGTCAATAAAGCAGAAGTAGATGTTTTTCAGGAACTCTCTGGTTTTTTTGATGATCCAACGGATGTTGGCAATTTGATCTCTGGTTCCTCTGCCTTTTCTAAATCCAGCTTGAACATTTGGAATTTCACGGTTCAGGTATTATTGAAGCCTCACTTGGAGATGTTGAGCATTACTTTGCTATTGTGTGAGATGAGTACAATTATGTGGTAATTTGAGCATTCTTTGGCATTGCCTTTCTTTGGGGTTGGAATGAAAACTGACTTTTTCCAGTCCTGTGGCCACTGCTTTGTTTTCCAAATTTGCTGGCATATTGAGTGCAGCACTTTCACAGCATCATCTTTTAGGATTTGAAATAGTTCAACTGGAATTTCATCAGGCCCACTAACTGTGTTCATAGTGATGAGGCCCACTTGACTTCTCATTCTAGGATGTCTGGCTCTAGGTGAGTGATCACACCATTGTGGTTATCTGGGTCGTGAAGATCTTTTTTATATAGTTCTTCTGCGTATTTGTTGTATACCTGAAACTAATACAATATTGTGAGTCAACAATACTTCAATTATAAATAAACAAATTGTGGCTTATCCCAAAGTCCCTCTGGCATGCCCCGATAATTTAATAATTCAAGGGGAAAAAATGAGCATGTCTAAATAAAAAACCACCCATAATTAACAAACATCTGCATAAAGGCATTTCTTATTTTATGGAACAGACATGCTGGGATTCCAGAAAATTGTGGCTAGCTGAAATCTTATTTCTAATTTCTCTAGGATTGCCCGGGGTGATTCTCTTTGTGAAATAATAACATTTGTTGAAAATCCACATTTTTGTCTAGCTAGAGGGCTATAAGTCATTAGCCTGTTTACCAGAATACTAATGTATGAAGAACTTTGTGTTAGGGCCCGTTGGAAGGATTTTGCTTTTAGTTCAACTGTTCCCACTGTCTTCTCAATCTTTGGGTACTAGCAGCTTAAAAGGCACAACTGCAGGAAAGCAGATACATGTGGAAAGTGACCCCAGAGTCACCAGCCCAGACAGTACTGTTGTAAAACTGGCCAGCAATGTCAACCATCGGTTTTTTGGTGGTGTTTTTTGGCCACGTTGTGGGGCATGTGGGATATGGAATGGAACCCGCAGTGGAAGTGCAGAGTCTTAACCACTGGATTCCAGCAGTTTGTTTAAATGGAAAATTGTTCCTAAAGGGAAATGCCTGCATTTCTCTGGTTTTACAGTAAGGCTAAAGATTTCCACAGATGGTGACAGCATGGCATGAAGACACAGAATATTTTGAAACTTTCCCCATCGACTTCGCTTTTCAGTTTCTTAATGTAATACAACCAAATCCAAGTTCATGATATATCTCCATGGAAAGAAGAGAATGAATAGGCAGAAGTCAGAAACAAATGGGGCGTGTCCACAAAATGCCATGCTGAAGTTTGTGGTTTCAAGCTTGGAATGCTTTTTCCCAGAGGAAAACAGTAATGTTTAAAATGGTTGTTAGATTTCTAGGCTAGACCTCAAAATTCTATATATGTTATATTATGGCTGAAATACCCATATATTTTAATTAAAACTTAGTAGGAAACAAACTGTCATTCTACAAAAATAATTTTTAAAGAAACAAAGGAAAAACAATTTCAGAACAGAAAATAAGACAGGTTTTATTCATCCAAATCACTAGTACTTAAAAAAAAAACAACACTTAATAGAAAGTAGAAAAGAAGCCATTAACTTTTAGGAAGATTTAAATAGGTACTTCTGAATACTTTCAAAGAGTTTAAGGACTTGAAGTCACTGGTACTTTTGGTCTAATTTTAGTTCACAATGTATGGCCTTTTTTCAATACAACCCCAGCCCTAAAAGCTCCCTGGTTTAACATCAGCCATGGTTAGGCGGGGCTTGGGCTAGTACACGGAATTAAAAGAGGGAGAGATATTATTGAACTAACTACGTGCTAGTTGGAAAGAAGCTCTGAGGAAAAGGTGAAGGAGGACAAAAGTGAAAAAAGATAGTCTGAGGTGGAATTACTTTGCTTGGCATGGTGACAGACAGTGGTGAGCAAAAAGAATGGTGAAGGTAAAGAAAGCTTGGGTCTGCCAGTGTCCTGGCCTGCAGAATGGCTCCTCCGAGCCTGAGAGCTTGGGTTCTGTACCTGGTGTTGGGAAAGGCATGCAAGGCACCATGTATATCCCACCACTGACATACTCGCATGGAAGTCCTGCTTTAACACTGGTGTTTGAAACTTCCTCAAGTCCTGCTTTAATACTGGTGTTTGAAACCTCCTCATGCCTGGTCCATGGTTCTACAAAGGACTGGTATTCATGCTCCTGGACCCTGATTGACCCTGGAACTTGTTTTTTAGCTAACAGAACAGTGTGGAATGACACTGTGTGGCTTCTGAGGCTAGGTTCTAAGGAGCCTTGCAGCTACCACCTGGGGCTCTTGGAACACGTGCTTTGGCTGCCATGCTGGCTTCAAGAAGCCCAAGTCCTTGGAGACTGCCATGCTGTAAGGAAGCCCACAGTTGCTTTCCAGCCACTCTAATCCAGGGGCCAGACGAGAGTGAAGAAGATTCAGATAAGTCCAGCCTTATGCACCATTTGACTTCAACCAAACTCAGAACCTCAAAGAAGCACCACATAGCTGAGCCTTTTTTATCATCCCTCAGAACTGTGTGGCTAGTGGTAAAGAACCTGCCTGCCAAAGCAGATGCCTGAGACTAGGGTTCGATCCCCGGGTTGGGAAGATCCCCTGAAGGAGGGCACGGCAACCCACCCTGGTATTCTTGCCTGGAGAATCCCATGGATAGAGGAGCCTGGCAGACTATGGTCCATAGGGTTATTTTATTTATTTAATTTTGGCCACACTGAGTGGCATGCAGGATCTTAATCTCCAAACCAGATATGGAACCCATCCCCCCTGCACTGGAAGCATAGAGGCTTAACCACTGGACTGCCAGGGAAGTCCTTGGGGTGTCTTTTATATAACAGTACATAACTAGCACCCAGATTAAGCCCCAGTTTCCTAAGTGCACCAAAATTTCAGTTCCAAACTACTGTCTACTCCCATGAGGATGTGCTGATTCATCCTTCTGCATGCTCAGCACAAGGGAACATCAAGAATCTCCCCAGCATTTATACTTCAGCTTTTACTAAAAAAATTTTTTTAAGATATGCATTTTTATTTTCTTTTTTGAAAAAATATTGATTTGGCAGTTCTGGGTCTTAGTTTCAGAATGTGGGATCTTTAGTTAAGAGCATGTGGGATCTACTTCCCTAACCAGGGATTGAACCCAGGCCCCCTGCATTGGGAATGCAGAGTCTTAGCCAGTGGACCATCAGGGAAATCCCTATACCTCAGCTTTTAGACCTCAATTAGTTTCTTCTTGGATCTTACTTGTGGGCCCCCTTTGCTAGGTTGGAAGTTTTGCCATTACAATTAAGGAAAATAAGTTAAGTAATAACAACCGTGAGCCTCTTGAATGAATAAAGATAACATTAGCTACTGGTAGCATTCTGGTGGAACCCGGGAAGTAACTGTGGGCCAGTGTTCCAGAGCTGACTGGGAAAACAGCTTCTGGTTACTACCATTTCACTGCTCTTAGTTAAAATCATGTTTCTCCAGGATCTCTTTCTAAGAACTGGGTCCTTCTGGAGACACAGAACACAGTACAGGTGTTTTTCAGAGACTGGCTTAAAGAACTCAGTAAAGAAAGACAATCTGGGCACTCTGCCTGAGAAACGACTTCAGCAGAGCAGTCGTTTTCTTGCTGAGTTTTCATAGGATTGTTGTTGTTGATGATGACGAGGCTGGTAGACTCAACGCTGAACAATTACACACAGGAAGGCAGTCAGGACAACACAGTCATTGAGCTGATAGAGAGATTCCAGTCTCACCAATTCCCTCCTCTCAGAAGAAGGAACGAAACATGTTAATTATGTTAATGGATAAGACACTAAGAATTTGTCCAGGGGTCAGTGTCCCCCACAGGGTAGATAATCAAGGGGAATTGGTTTCTTCCTTCTTCCTGGAATGCTGTCATGAAACACAGATGGTACTCAAAAATGTCTGCCTAATGAATGAATCTATGACTTAGAAGTCCTGAAACTGAGTAGCTTGGAGTCAGGTAACCCACAGAGATACTATAAATAGCCGGACTGAAAACAGCTCCATTCATGGTGTAACTGAGTCACACCCTAGCTAACTATACAGGGTAGTCATCCAGAATGGAAAGGGGCAAAAGTATAGAATGTCATCAGGATATCATCAGGTTAAAAAAAAAAAAAAAAGCATCTTTGTTTCCAGAGTTTATGGACATCGTGTATATTAAGACCAAATATTTCTGATCTTTTACTGGTTTGATCTCAGAGGATGTAACAAATCTTTGTTGTGTGTTGGAAGGCTTTGTTCATAATCCTGTGCGAGGACTTCCCTGACGGTCCGGTAGTTAAAACTTCGCCTTCCGATGCAGGAGGTATGGGTTGGATCCTGCGTCAGGGAACTAAGGTCCCACCTGCCTCGTGGCCAAAAAAACCAAAACATAAAACAGAAGCATTATTGTAACAAATTTAATCAACACTTTAAAAATGGTCCATGTAAAAAAAATCTTTAACAAGAATGAAACCAACACTGTAAAGCAATTATCCTTCAATTAAAAATAAATAAATTTTTAAAAAACTTAAAAAAAATGTTAAAAAAAACCTGTGTGGCATAAACCCTATGGTCAGCACCGCCAAGGAGTCTTGCACAGAAGAGGGACTCAGAAGTGACAAAGGTGCTTGTAAACTGGACTGTGACAGCTGGTTTCTCTTGGGTCCCAAAGGGCATGGGGAAGATATAAGCAGTGCAGACCCAAGGCCCAACGGCCAATGGCAGGGAAAGTGGAAGCAGAACAGAAGAGGCCTGGCCCCACCCCTATAGCCACAGACTCCCAGATCTTTCTCAAGAAATATTTTCCCTCAGGGGCCTTGCCTTTCTTTTCTCTCTGCTTCACCATCCAACCCCTGCAGGGTCCCTGGAGGACCTGAGAGAAATGTTCTTCCTAATATTGAAATCCCAATTCCCAAGGTGATGAAATTAGGAGGTGTGGCCTTTTTTCGAGGTGATTAGGTCATGAGGGCAGCGCCACAGTGAATAGGATTAGTGTCCTTATAATAAAGGAGAGCCCAGAGAGCTCCCAAGCCCCTCATGTCAAATGAGGCCACAGAAGCAGATGATCATCTAGGAACTAGGAAATGGGTTCTCACCGAACACTGAATCTGCCAGCATCTTGATCTTGGACTTCCAGCCCCCAGAACTGTGAGAAATCAATGTCTGTTGTTTCTGAGTCACCCAGTCTCAGATACTCAGTCTGAGTATTTTGTTACAGCGGCCCGAATGGACAAGACAGTCCTCCAGTTGTCCTTGTGATGAGGTCAAGAAATAACAGTAGTTTGTGATGGTTAATTAACCACCAAGGAGCCCAGCCTGCTATTAAAGTTAGGCTAATTGAAGAATATGATTGTCCAATAAACCTTTGGGGGAAATGACAAAAGGAAAGTTCACATGTATGTCACTGACTAATTTACATCTCTGGACACTCTCTAATCATCTTCCAGGATCATCAGAAGACACTTCAGCCAACATTTTTCAGCAGAGTTTACCAAGAAGGAAGGTGATAATGATTTCACTAACGAGGAAGAAAGGAAAGGAGGGGATTGGCGTTGGGCCTCTAAAAGAAATCAAAAAAGAAAGAAATCGACTTCCACTGTTACCACCACAAAACAATAACAAAAGGATTACAACTTTAAAGGCACCTTTGAAGCCTCTGGGCTTCCCTGGTGGCTCAGAAGTTAAAGCATCTGCCTGCAATGCAGGAGACCTGGGTTCATCCCTGGGTCAGGAAGATTCCCTGGAGAAGGAAATGGCAACATTCTCCAGTATTCTTGCCTGGAGAATCCCATGGATGGAGGACCTGGTGGGCTACAGTCCATGGGGTCAAAAAGAGTCGGACATGACTGAGCGACTTCACTTTCACTTTGAAGCCTCTAGATATATTTTAACTGCCTCAAAGTTCTCACAAATCATGATGCAAGAAGCAGTATTTAAAAGAGAGGGAGTACATAAGGCAAAAAAACAAAGTTGCAAGTCAGAAACGCTAACTGGTTTTTTTAGAAAAGGATCTTTTTTTTAATTAGATAAAAATTCTTTTAGTTGAAGTATATTGTGATTCACACTATTATGTTTTAGTATATAAAAACTTTAAATTCTGAAATAATTATAGATTGACAGGAAGTTGTACAACTTAGTACAAAATTAAAATCAGGAAATGTACAATACATAGACTGTATTCAGATTTCATTGGTTTTACATGCACTCATTTGTGTGTGTGTGTGTTGGGGGGCAGGGGGAGCTCTGTGCAAAGCTATCACATGTGTAGCTTTGTGTAGCCACCACTGCAATCAAGACACTGAGTTCTACCATCTCCAAAAGTTTCCCTCAGGTTATTTCTTGTTGCTACACCCATTCGTCTCACCTCCCCCATCTGAACCCCAGGCAATAAGAAGCTATTCTCCATCTCTATATTTATGTTATTCCATTAAAGTTATATAAACAGAGTCATACAGTATGTACTCTTTTGCGACTGGATTTTTTTCCCCACTCAACATACTTCCCTGAAGATATGTCCATCTTGTTGTGATATGTACAATATGTCTTAGTCAGCTCAGGTGGCTGTAACAGAGTACTAGAGACTGGGTGGCTTAAACAACAGAAATGTATTTCCCATAGTAGTGGAGCCTGGAAGTCAAAGATCAAGGTATGGTAGATTGGGTTCTTGGTGAAGGCCCTCTTTCTGGCTTCAGACAGCTGCCTTCTTGCGGTGTCCTCACCTGACCTTTCCTCTGAGTGTAGGATGGTGACGGGGAGGGAGGGAGAGGGAGGAAAAGCGAATGCAAGCACTCCCTGGCATCTCTTCCTCTTTTTTATAAGAGCACCAATCCCACAATGAGGGTCCCATCCTCCAAACCTCATCTAAACCTAATAACCTCCCAAAGGCACCACCTCCAAACACCATCACACTGGAGCAGGGAGGAATTAGGGTTTCAGCCTATCAACTTTGTGAGTCTATAAAACATTGAGCCCATAATACAATAGTTTGTTCTATGGTAGAGTGTGTTCATGGTATGGATGTACCGTAGTTGAAACAGTCATCCACTGAAGGACATTTGGGTAGCTTTCAGTCTTTGACTATTACAAATAAAGCGTCTATGAACCTTTGTAAACAAGTTTCTGTGTGAAAATAAGTTTTCATTTTTTCTGGGAAAAATGCCTGAGTGCAAGGGCTAGGTTGTATGGTAAATCCATTTTTAGTTTTAAAAGGACCTGCCCAACTGTTTTCCAGAGTGGCTGCTGCATCATTTTACATTTCCAGCAGCAACACAGGAGAAATTCCATTTCTTTACATCCTCTCCAGCATCTGGTGTTGTCAGAATTTAAAAAATTTTAGCCATTCTGATAGGTGTATGGTACGATCTCACTGTGGTTTTAATGTGTATTTCTGTAATGGTTAATGATATTGAACAACTTTTCATGTGCTCATTTGCCATCTGTATACTCTCTTCAGTGAAATATCTGTTCATGTCTTTTGCCAATTTTCTAATTGTACTATTTATTATCATTAAAATGGAGAGTTCTTTATATATTACAGATACAAGTACTTTGTAAGATGTATGATTTGCAAATATTTCCTTCCAGTTGTTAACTTGTCTTTTCTTCTTCTTACCAGGGTCTTTGGCAGAGTAAAGTTTGAAATTTTGACGTGGTTTCATTTTAAAGTTAAATATATATATATAGTGATCTCCCAGCCTACCCTGTATTCCATGCCAAATAAGGGCATGTACATATGTCGTCCATCTGTCTGCCCATCCATCCATCCATCCAGTGTTTTTATTAAACACTTACTATGTTTCAGGTTCAGAGTCAGGTCCTAGTGATGTGAAAAGGAATAAAGTACAGTTGCCTTTAGGTGTCCATAATCTAGCAAGGACAGGGACATGGAGCACGTGCCTTCTATGGAATGTGGTAAGGGATGGAAAGCAGGTTGTGGGAGCCCAAGATAGAGCACTTGCTCTGACTGGGGCAGGTGGGGAGGCTGATCCTTGCTTGCCTCTTTTCACACAGCTTCTCAAGGACTGTCAGTTATGGGTGACTTGAAACCCTAGTATTATTTTAGCTATACATAGGCCATGGTATATTTTGTAAAAACATTTCCACCTATTCTTCTCATGAAAATTACCACTCATTCATTTTCTAGAATATTCTTTCCACATCCCCCACTGACTAATACTCCAACTGAGATCCTATGAGATTAATGGAGAATTCACCCCTGGATGTCATCATTTTTCAAAAATAAAATGACACCTGTTAGTTCAACAGGTGGTCTTCACTAAGAAGTTCTGGCATCAAGGAAAGGTGTAGCTGGGTCTTGTTGCATAACAGTCCTTGGTCTTAATATAGCAACATCACCCAAGAAGCTTAAAGGACTGGACTCACGTGACAAGCTGCCTCATTTTGCACTGACTCTTCAAAGAAGGCAAGACAAGATTTATTATGCAGTGGCCTATATTCTGAGTAAAGTATGATGTTCCCTCCCCAGGGACCTAGAAGAGTATGTCCAGCGACACATTTGGGAGAAACCTAGGGATTCTTAGGGGCTTCCCTGGTGGCTCAGACAGTAAAGAATCTGCCTGCAATGCGGGAGACCAGGGTTTGATCCCAAGGTTAGGAAGATCTCCTGGAGAAGGGAATGGCAACCCACTCTAGTATTCTTGCCTGGAGAATCCCATGGACAGAGGAGCTTGGCGGACAGTCCATGGGGTCACAAAGAGTTGGACATGACTAAGTGACTAACGCTAACACTTTAGGGATTCTTAAGCGAGAAAAGAGGATCAAGCTTGGAATTCCCTGGTGGTCCAGTGGTGAAGGCTCAGCTTCCAGTGCTTCCACTGCAGGGGGCAAGGGTTGATCCCTGGTCCCTGTTCAGGGAGCTGTGCATAGCTGCTGCTGCTGCTAAATTGCTTCAGTCGTGTCCGACTCTGTGCGACCCCATAGACAGCTATGCATAGCAGGCAAGGCCAAAAACACAAAACAAAAGAAAAATCTTATGAAAAAAAAAAAAAAAGATGGAACCAGTGGTTTAGGTCAAGAATCTTTTAAATAGAAAGCTTGATCAAATTATCATTATAACAAATACTTGAGGCTGAAAATGTGAGAATGCTTTCTGTTCTTATGTCTAATCAGGACTTCATTCTGTAAATTCTTCCTCGGTGACGTTGCTCCCTTATATTCTCCCTTTCTTCCTATTCCTACTTCAGTTTGGTGTGGGGACACTTGACATATCCAGCTTCAGCTTCTCTGCCCCCTGCCCCAACCCATCCTGTACACTCTAGACTGAAAGTTTGTGTCCTCCCAAATTCATGTGTTGAAGCCTAATCCCCAATGTGCTGGCATTAGCAGGTGGTTAGGTCCTAGGGGTGGAGCCCTCAAGAATGGGATCAGTGCCTTTATAAAAGAGACCTGAGAGCTCCCTTGTCTCTTCTACCTTGTGAAGACATGGTAAGAAGGTCTCTTCCATGAAGCAGAAAGCAGAACATTACAAGAACAACAGAAGTCTGTTGTTCATAAGCCACCCAGTCTTGTGGCATTCTGTGATAGCAGCATAAGCTAAGAAAGCAACACTAGATTTACATCTCAAATGCAACAGTTCCTCCTGTCACTCTCTGCTTAGAAATTTTTAGTTGCTCCCCACTGCTTACAAAATAAAGTCCAAATACTTCATTTTCCATAATCAGCTTCAATCTACTTTTCTTTTTTTCTTCTTACCTTTTAGTCTCCCCCATTTGTCTAAACTTAAACACCGTAGTCAACGGATGGCCAACTCCATGACGTCAAGGACGGGAGTCTTGCTTATTCACCACTGTATTCCTGCTTTGTTTTGTTGATAAACGATCAAATTGTCCCCTCCAACCATTGTTTCTAAAACTCACTATTTCAAAAAATTCCCTGGCCATTTCTACCCCACCCCGCCCACAAGTTTCCATATACTAGGTTTTTTCTTCTCCCTCATCCCCACAGCTACCCCCACCAGAAACGCCTTTCCCCTCCTCTCTGATCCTAACCATATCTGAGTCCTAACCATATCTCCAGGTTTGACTCAAGCTGCAACTTTGAAGGCTTCTGGAACTTTCTAGCCCACCCAGGTGTCTTCCTTCTTAGAAGAGCTATTGTACTGTTGGTGGCTCAGAGGTTAAAGTGTCTGCCTGCAATGTGGGAGACCTGGGTTCGATCCCTGGGTCGGGAAGATCCCCTGGAGAAGGAAATGGCACCCCACTCCAGTACTCTTGCTTGGAGAATCCCATGGACGGAGGAGCCTGGCGGGCTACAGTCCATGGGGTCACAAAAGAAAGTGTTAGTCATTCAGTCTCGTCCAACGTCCAACCCCTTACAATCTCATGGACTATAGCCTGCCAGTTTGCCCTGGACTCATTCATTTGGTCCACATTTAACAAGACAAACAAAACGCAGGCCCAGCAGTAGAGGAGCTCACAGTCTAGAAGGCATTTACCACATATTGCCTCATGTTGGGTTAATCACTTTTTGTGTATATGTCTTGTCTCCCCAGTTCTATGATTGCAGAAGCCATTTTTGAATCTAGTATTCTTTCTTTCTTTTTATTTTGTATTGGGGTGTAGCTGATTAACAATGTTGTGATAGTTTCAGGTGACCAGCAAAGGGACTCAGTCATACATAGGCAGAGGCCATGTTTTAAACTTGCCACCCCCTCACATCCAGCTCTTATCATGGTGTTCAATAAACATCTTCTGAATCATAACCAACAGGACCTTATGGGGCATTCCTGGGGTAGGCCCCTCCCCTGTATCCTTAGCTTTAGGCTCCTCTCTGGAGGAGATGGGGCCTTTGGAAGGTGATACCCAGATAACAGTATCTGAGTTGTTTTACAGATGTGAAAACTCTCCACCACATGGTATCATGTTATCTACTGACCCTGAGCACATAGCCTCCAGGCCTACTGGAGCCTAAGGATTGATAATGTTGACTCCTGTGACATCCCCCTGCTACCTCACCATCAGCCAATCAGAGAACTCTGCATAAGATGATTACAGACCTTGCAAACTACCTCCCTCACCTGTCCTTTAAAAATACTTTCCTGTTTCAAACTGAGTGAAGTAAGACAGAAAAAGAGAAATACCTTATGATATCGCTTATATGGGGAATCTAAGAAGAAAAAAAAACCAGCCATACAAATGAACTTATATACAAAACAAAACAGACTCATAGGCCTAGAGAACTATTTTATAGTTACCTGGTGGGGAGGGATAATTTGAGTTTAGGACTGACATGCACACACTGCTATTTAAAATAAATAACAAACAAAAGGACCTACTGTTAAAAAACAATAGATATGGCAGAAACCAATAAAATATTGTAAAGCAACTATCCTCCAATTGAAAATAAATAAATGAAGAAGGGACAAGAGAATGAAATAGATGAGATGAGACTGGCCTTGTGTTGATAATTCTCAAGGCTAATCCCCCATGGGAATTTATTACACTAGTGTATGTTTGAAATTTTCCATAATAAAAAAAAGTTAAAAAAGAAAGTTTCTGAAACCCAGTTGGGGTTTTTTCAGCACTACCTGGCCCAGATGACTTGTATAAAGCCTTATAATAAATACCACACTTTTCCTTCATGACAACCTGGTTGTCAGTAGATTGGCTTTACTGTACTCAGGAGAGTAGACCCAAGTTTGGCTTGGTAGCAGAATGATTAAAATAATAATTTGATTTGATATTTTTCCCTCTCTGTAGTTTTCTTCCTCCAGCCAGATAAAATAATTTCCTATCACCCATACATGATACTTAGAAGATGGCTCTCATTATTCTTATTTTATCAATGAGGAAACTGAGGCGAAGAATGGTGAAGTAACTTGTTCCCAGCTGCAAGGGAGTCATAGTTGCTTCATTCAAAATAGAGGCTGAACATTTTTGGAAGCAAACACAGAGCTATCTCCATGGTGCTAGTATTTAGATCTCTCTCTCTCAGACGCTGAGTACAAATTGTGCCCTGTTACACACACATACAGACTTCTTCAAAGCTGCAAAGAGGGACATGTATATGCTTGGAGTCAGAGTTTGGTTTGTGCAGTATAATTAATATCCTTCTATTCAAGATCAAGTTGTGCAAAAAGTAACATATGAAAGATACAAGAACATTCCAGAGAGGAAGGAGTGGGTGGCAGTCAGTGAGCTGCAACATTTTTCCTTTCATAGAGCAATTCTTGTGGAAGAAACAGCATTGCTGCCTTTTTTCTATTTTCGTCCCAAAGTAACGCTTAACTAATCCAATTATTATTCAAGAGAAGGTATATAGCCACAAAGCCTCATTTAATCTGCAAGTTTTGCAAAACAACAAACTAACCTGCAGTAGAGGACACAGATGGGTGGTCTGCTGGCACGACTGAATTCATATAAAGGGTTTACAGATTTTTCAGTTTAATTTGCAATGCACAGAAATGGGTATTTCGAACATCTGTGAGGAAAGGGGAATCAGGCTTAACAATTAAAACAGTACCAATAGCCGGAAACCTTCTAGGCACACACTGTAAGACTGGGGCATTTCACACAAAAGTCTGGATGGCTAGCCTCTCTGGAAAAACCTGGCACCCCTGGGCCTGCATTCCTCTAGGGAAATAATTAGTAGGCCCTGCATGGAGTTGCCCCTCCAGGTTCACCATGTCCCCCACTATGTCTGGCTGTCTTCCTTCATCCACTAGGCCTGTCTGGCCCTGAGGAGTCTTGAGGTTATAACCTTCGGCCCGTGTGTTTCCTTTCGGGGTTGGTTATTTCCCCTTTGCCCTATTCAAGCCCTTCATTTTCCCAGTTCTCCTGTGTTTGCTTTGGGGCATCTCTTTTCTGGGTGAAGCAAGATCTTTACGAGGCACTGGGTTCTATGGAGATCTGCAGAAAAGAAAGTGTCTCTGCCCTCAGTGGACATGTACCCATGGAGGTACTGACCTGCGTACACATGTATGTATGTTACGCAAGACAGGAAGCAATGGAAACAGAGAAAGGGCCGCGGGAGCACAGAGCAGGCAGAAACTGTGAGCACAGAGCAGGCAGAGTTCTCAAAGAAACAGAACCAATAGGGTTCTGTGTATGTGTCTTTTTTATTGATACGTCTTTCTGTCTATCAAGAGATAGATTTTAAAGAATTGGCTCATGTGATGTGGGTGCTCAGAAGTTTGAAATATGCAGGGTGGGCTGAGAGGCTGGAGACCCAGAGAGGGGCTGCTGTTGCAAAAGCCTTCTTCTGGCAGGCTACAGTCCATAGGGTCGCAAAGAGTCAGACACGACCAAAGCAGGCACGCATGCATGTACATTATGGACGATGATTATCTGCTTTATTCAAAGTCTACCAACTTAAAAGTTATTCTCACCTGAAAACTATCTTCCCAGCAACGCCTAGATTGGATCTGACCAAATACCTGGGTACCATGGCTGGGCCAAAGTGGTAGGCTGCATTGGAGCGTGCAGGTGTTGCTTGTGTCTGTGTGTAGGTTCAGGTAGGGATCTGAGAGGTGGGAACACAGAGGAGGAACATTTCATGGGGAGGAAACACTGTGAAAAGAAGGAACAGAGGTGGAGAAAAACGAAGTCTGAGTCTGTTCAGAGTACTGCGAAGTGCAGCGGAGAGGCGAAAAGTGCCAGGAAGGAACTGGACACACAAGGCAGGGGGCAAGGCGCACAAGCGGGGTGGGGAATGGTGGGGAGCAGCAAGCTAGGTCAGGAAGGACCTTGGAAGCAATGGGAGGTGTCAGAGGTTTCTGAGCAGGGAAGTGGCACACTAGGACTCTGAAGAAGAAAACTCTGGCAGATCTGTAAAGGGTTGGGTAGAGGGGGGAGGAGGGAGGGAGCAGAGGCAGTGAGGAAGCTCCTGGCATAATCAAGAGCAGGCTTGAGCCAGGTTCCAACCATCTGGGAGAAGATAGTGGGTTTTTTTTTTTTTTTCCTCTTGTGGGAAAAGACAGCTTATAAACATGTATATTGTCCTTAAATTGACACTAATGCCAAAAAAAAAAAAAGAATGCTCACTACTAATGTGGAAGTTAAAGAAAAAAAGGCTTGAACTTGGCAGTGAGAAAAGACCAGTTTGAGGGGCATAGGTAGAAAAGAGAAAGGGACTGTTTATGGTTAGCGGGGAGGAGAGAAGAGACACAGTGGTTTCAAGTCTAAATCTTAAGAGATGATGATGCTATTATCTGAGATAAAGACCATAGGAGGAAGTTATTTTGTCCGATATAGGACTGTCTGAGTTTGAGAGGTCTGAGATGCTCTGGTCTCACTAGCCTTACTAGCCTTATGTGCGAACCACAGCAAGTCCTGGGGCCTCTCATCTGTACACCTGGGGTGGAGTGGGGTACCGTACCTTCCTCGAGGGCTGCTGTGAGAATTCGAAGAGCTAACTACGCTTGAAGCACTTAGAATAATGCTTCTAAATAGACCCAGAAAACCGTTGAACCTGCAGCTCTTTAGCTTCCCAGAGAACAAGAAGAAGAGTTCCAAAGCACCTTCTCCGGACTCCACATCCCAGGAGGAGTCACCTGCCCTGTGTATGTGGTGACAGTCACAGACTGTAATTAAACTGTATTTCCAGGATGAATCTTCCCTGCCTTTTTGCTTTATAATATGAGAATGGCCATTGTGAAGGGAGAACTCATAGAAGCTCCACGGTTCTATCTAGGAACCAGATTCGGTAGTTCTTAATAGAGCAATGGGCTGGACAGTACAATTCTGGCTCCAGTCACGATGCACGTTTGTTTTCCCACATCACCCTGCAATTCCCTGTCACCAGCTGGGTCCTACAATTCAACTCAGTTCTGACACCATCTACCTGGAGAAGCAGGCCTCACAGGCCAAGGGCTCAGTTTCAGCAGACTGTGGCTCCCCCCACTTAAGAAAACAATTGTAAATCCAGGTGTCACCGGCACTTCTGACCACAGGACTATAGAATGGAGGTTCCAATACCCCCGCCTGTCCCCCACCCCCGCCTAGGGTTCAATTAATTTACCAGAGTGGCTCCCAGAACTCAAAAAGAACATTTTACTTTACTTACTAGATTACCGATTTATTATAAAAGGATGTAACTTAGAGACAGCCAGATGAAAGAGAGAGCATAGGGTAAGCTATGGGAAAAGGGCACAAGCTTCCACGCCAACCTGGAAACTCTCTGAAACCAGTCTTTTTTGGGTGTTTATGGAGGTTTCCGGAGAAGGCAATGGCAACCCACTCCAGTACTCTTGCCTGGAAAATCCCATGGGCGGAGGAGCCTGGTAAGCTGCAGTTCATGGGACTGCTAAGAGTCGGGTAAGACTGAGCGACTTCACTTTCACTTTTCACTTTCATGCATTGGAGAAGGAAATGGCAACCCACTCCAGTGTTCTTGCCTGGAGAATCCCAGGGACAGGGGAGCCTGGTGGGCCGCCGTCTATGGGGTCGCACAGTCAGACACGACTGAAGTGGTTTAGCAGCAGCAGCAGCAGCAGCATGGAGGTTTCATTATGTAGGCATGATGGATTAAATCACTGGCCACTGGTAATTGAATTCACTCTCCAGCCTCTCTCCCCTCCCCAGAGGGTCCCAAAATCACTGCGTACAGTGACTGCAACCACAAAATTAAGACGCTTGCTCCTTGGAAGAAAAGCTATGACAGACACAGACAGTGTATTAAAAAGCAGAGACATCACTTTGCCAACAAAAGTCCATACAGTCAAAGCTATGGTTTTTCCAGTAGTCACGTACAGATGTGAGTTGGACCATAAAGCAGGCTGAGGGCTGAGGAATTGATGCTTTCCAACTGTTGTGCTGGAGAAGACTCTTGAGAGTCCCTTGGACTGCAAAGAGATCAAGCCAGTCCATCCTAAAGGAAATCAACCCTGAATATTCATTGGAAGGACTGATGCTGAAGCTGAAGCTCCAATACTTTGGCCACTTGATTCGAAGAGTTGACTCACTGGGAAAAATCCTGACGCTGGGAAAGATTGAGGGCAGGAGGAGAAGGGGGTGACAGAGGATGGCATCACCAACTTAATAGACGTGAGTTTGAGCAAACTCCGGGAGATAGCGAAGGACAGGGAAGCCTGGAGTGCTGCAGTCAGTGGGGCTGCAGAGTCGGACAGGACTGAGTGACAGAACAATTGAACCCTCCAGCCTCTCTCCTCTCCCCAGGGATGAAGGCGTGGGATTGAATGTTCCCACCCTCTAATCACGTGATTGCCTTCTCTGGCAACCAGCCCCCATCTTTAGCAGCCTTCACAAAGCCACCTCATTAACATAACAAAAGACCTTTAATCACTCCCGTCACAGGAAATTCCTAGGGTTTTAGGAGCTCTGTGCCAGGAACAAGGTCAAAGACCAAATGCTGTATATATTCTTATTATTAATCTCAAAATTACAGTCAAAACAAGACATCTTTGCAGGAATAAAAATTAAAACATTGAAAAGATTTTAAAAACTTTAAAAATGATTAAATCTACTAGCTATCAAGGTCTATAGGGCAATGAGAGTGATAATCACCAAATCGGAAGGGGTAGGAGAAAGTGAATTAATTTCAGGAAGCTCAGAGTACGTACAGTTGGCCCTTCATATCTTCTAGTTCTGTATCCAAAAAAGGAAAATATTCACGGAAAAAAATTCCATAAAGGTTCCTAGAGCAAAACTTCAATTTGCCCTGTGGCAAGGACTTCCCTGGTGGTTCAGACAGTAAAGCATCTGTCTACAATGAGGGAGATCGGGGTTCGATCCCTGGGTTGGGAAGATACCCTGGAGAAGGAAATGGCAACCCATTCCAGTACTATTGCCTGGAAAATCCCATGGACGGAGGAGCCTGATAAAACGGGGTCGCAAAGAGTCGGACACGACTGCTTCACTTTTCAAGCAACTATTTACATAACATTTACATTGTATTTATAACCATTTTTGCGTGTGTGCCTGCTAAGTCGCTTCAGTCGTGTCCGACTCTTTGGACTCCACGGACCTGCACTGTAGCCTGCCAGGCTCCTCTGTCCATGGGATTCTCCAGGCAAGAATACTGGAGTGGGTTGCCATGCCCTCCTCCAGGGATCCAGGGTTCGAACTCGAGTCTCTTATGTTTCCTGCACTGGCAGGTGGGCTGTTTACCACTACTGCCACCTGGGAAGCCCTGCTTACAACTATTTACATAGTCTTTATATTGTATTAGGTTTTATAAGTAATCAAGAGATGGTGTCAAGGACAGGCACATCTCTTTCTCCTGTGCTTCCGAGATAATTTGTTTGTTACAAATTGAAGGTCTGTGGCAAGCCCAGATGGAGCAAGTTTCTGGGGATCGTTTTACCAACAGCATTTGCTCACTTCATCTCTCTGTGTCATATTTTTGTAATTCTCACAATATTTCAAGCTTTTTCGTTATTATATTTGTTATGGTGATCTGTGATCAATGATCTTTGATACTACTACTGCAAAAAGAGTACGACTCTGTAAGCTCAGATGACGGTGAACATTTTTGGCAATGAAGTATTTTAAAATTAAGGTATGTCCTTTTTTTAGACATGCTATTGCACACTTAATACACTACAGTACAGTGTAAACATAACTAATTTCCTTTTGGAGCCGCGCCGCGCAGCTTGTGGGATTAAGGATTGAACCCAAGCCTTCAGCAGTGACAGTGTGGAGTCCTAACCACTGGACTGTCAGAGAATTCCCAACATAACTTCTATACACACTGAGAAAGCAAAAAAAAAGTGTATGACTCGAGTTATTGCAATATTCAATTTATTGTGGTGCCCTGGAACTGAACCTGAAATCTCCGAAGTTTGCCTGTATATGGGAGGATATGCATAGCTTATATGCATATACTATGCCATTTTATATAAGGGACTCGAGCATCTGAGGATTTGAGTATTTGAGTGGGATCCTGGAACCAATTCCCCGTGGATACAGAGGAATGATTGTAATTCCAACACAAGGACTGCTATTCAGCCATATCTGTGAGGTCATGGCCAAGTTCTTTATCATCTGAGAGAGAAACTGCTAAAAATGCCCCTATTACTTAAGACACAGCAAGGAATTTTGAAGGTCTGTGATCCCTTTGCTGTATTTCCAGGACCTCTTGTCTTTTCTCTCAAAGCAAGGCAGCTTTACCCAATGTTTCTTTGTTATTTAGTCCTATTACTGCCCAATCACTTCGCATGAATGAAGGCAGAAGGACACTGGATTCTTCTGTTTGAAAATATTTTTAGCAATGTTAGTTGTAGAGAAGATGCCCTCCAATATAATTTTGTTTTTAATCTTGCCATCTCTGTGAAAGGAAAGCAGATTCCAGGCCAGATCTGCTATTTGGGAGTACGCTGTTGTTTAGTCGCCAAGTCGTGTCTGACTCTCTGCGACCCTGTGGACTGTAGACTGCCAGGATCCTCTGTCCATTCAATTTCCCAGGCAAGAATACTGAAGACAGTTGCCATTTCCCTCTCCAGGGGATCTTCCCGACTCAGGGATTGAACCTATGTCTCCGTCTCCTGCATTTAAAGGCGGGTTCTTTACCGCTGAGGGAAGCCCGTTGGGGAGTATAATAATTGCCTAAAACAAAGCTGGTTTTGTATGTACCAGCTCTCATCCTTGGAGAATAAGTGTACAACAATATCCTAGAGCCTAGGACTCCTCTTTTCCCTTTAGAACTTTTATTTGCCTTCATAGTAACATCTTCTTAATTACTGTAAATCACCTGGCATTGGAAGCTTAACCAGTTGTATCTGAAGCCACAAACAAACAAACAAACAAACACTCAAAAAGGCAATGACACTTTAAAACATAAAAGGAGACTCACTAGGCAACAGCTTTAACTCTACACCTATAATTACCGTTCCGATTACAGGGGAGTTCTGCCCTCCTTGAACTTTATTCACCGTCCACACTAAAGGGAAGTGTGGGTCAGTTGTACCCAAAAGGCCTCCTGGACCTTGCAGAAAAATGACTGGCAATCATGAGGTTGATTAAAGGCTCTGAGGTTTCTGTCTCCTGGAATTCCTCTTATTACTGCTTTTCTTCAAGTTGCAGACTACTGTAATTATCTTTCTGTGAGGTTTTAGGCTACTTGGACATTTTATTTTATTTGCATCACGATAATGTGATTTCAGTCTACGTTAGTCTCAGAGAGTGGTGATGAAATTTTCCTAAAGCCGTGTGTGGAAGCAAAATAAAGGATGTAACATGACCCATATGTTGCTGAAGCCGAATATCTGTACTGTTCATTCATCTTTAACATCTATTGGGCCTCTGTGTGTACCACACCTTGTGCAGTCCTGGGGTGGGACAAGTTCCTTTCCCTCCATGGGCTCACACCCAACTGCAGTACAACACAGTGAGTGTTACAGTGGAGACTTGAACAGCGAGTGCTTTTGGAGCCCAGCAACCTACTCTGCTGGGGTAGTTGAGACAATGGAGAGATAGATATAGACATATTCTCACTCCTTTCATGTGTGAGCCCTTGAATCCCAACCATGTTTTGAGGCAGAAACTAAACTATTTTTATTCTAACTTTATAGACAAAGAACCTGAGGCTCTAAGATGTCAAGTAAGTTACCCCCAGTCACACAGCTTGTAAGCAGTAGAATGGCAGGCGATCTGCTCCCGATGGAGGGGTGAGGAGGGGACAAGAGTCGGGGTGGTGCCAATAGTATATTTATTTCAGTATGGGTGCTCAGCTTAACAATGCCCGGGAATGTAAGAAAAGGAACTTGTGAAAAAAGTTTCTTTGGCTTCAGCTTTTCCTAACTATTTTTAGGTCCCTTCAAACAAAATTCACAAAGAAGGGCCTTGTGACGGGACTTCCCTGGCGGTCCAGGTTCAGTGGTTAAGACGCCTCATTTTCACTGCAGAGGGTGCAAGTTCCATCCCCGGTTGGGGAATTAAGATCCAGCGAACCGCACAGTGTGGCCAAACAAAAATAAAACCTACAAAAAGGGCCTAATGGAAAAGATATTCAAATACCTGCTTAGAGGTAAAGTTATTCCGGGTGTTGTGAAAGTTGGCTCATTTAGCTACCTCAAGTGCGCCCATCCTTTTTCAGAACGAATGCATTTGAAAACAAAGCTTTATGTTTACTTTGCTTCCTTTCCAAATTGATATTCCAATGATAAACAAATTGATTAACAAAACATGCCACTGGTTTGAACTGAGAATGCCTGTGAGCAGGGGTTAACTGAAAACGGGAAACGGCCATATATTTTAATTCTTTTAGATACTCCCATGGCAGTACCCTTTAATTGGCTCTACTTAAAAGCAGAACCTGGGTACTCAGAACATCCCATCGTTGCTATATGCAGTTTGAACTGTCGGAACTCTGGGCTTTCAAATGTTTACTCTGGTCCATACGAAAAGGAAGCAAAACCAAGTGAAAAGGAAGCAAAACCAAGTGAAAACTCACCTCACCCGTGCTTGTAGGGCTGAAAGGGACCTTAATGATCATTATTAAGCTTAATAGTTCTCAAGGGGGCATTGTGAAAAATAATTAAAAAAATATATATATATATATAGGGTGTTGCAATGATTGGCAAGGGCTACTAAAAGTTAGTGAGCAGAGACCAGGTTTGCTAGATACTCTAGCAATATCTGAAGAGTTCAATATCTGACAGTTCAAATCTGAACTGTCCCATACAGAGAAAAATTGACTCAATGGAAAAAAACAGTTCATCATGATATAAGCTTAGAACACACACTATATTTTACCTATAAACAAAAATATTTTACCCAGTTTCGATACACACTGAATTCTAGGAATAAAACTATCAGTTGAGGGAAGACTATTGTGTTTTTGTTTCAAACATTACCAAGAGTTTGCCATTTTGGAAACTAAGGTCACCAATGTAACATTGTTTATGGTACTTGAATTGTGAAAACACTTTTTTCAGTTTGCATTTGTGACTGTGCTAGGCAGGTATCTATCATCATTTAGTGCCCCTGTGTGGGAGCATTCATATAATAAAATATATTGCTTTATTATAATTATTTTGCTTTTATTCTCGTTACGTCGTGTTTTTTGAAATTGTGTGTTGTTAGGCTACATTATCTGTGGTGTACTATTTCAGTATGGTTAAAGGGGACATTACCAAATAGTTGTTATAAAAAGGAATCTGGTCTTTCGCGGGGTCATGTAGTCCACCTCCTTTTATAGAGGAAATCGAAACCTAAAGCAGTTAAGCAACTTGCCCAGGACAGAACGGTTATTTTATCTCCCTATTTCGTTAGAATTTGTTTCAATATTAAAAATTGGAAGAGAAAAGCAAAGTGGTAAAGTACGTGATGTGAACGAGCTGTTTGAATTCTGGCAGCAGCAGATCCTTTGGGGGATGGTTGGAAACCCTGTATATTATTTAATTCTGTCAGGCTGAGGGTCAGAAAAGAGAGAAAAACGTTTCTAAAAACCATATATGTGCCGCCGCTCGCTTAAAGCCAGGGATTCACTAGTCAACACATTTTCTTCTATTTAAGGTTCTGTGGCACTGAGGTTGGGACCGGAGGTCGCCTGGTTAGGAGGGGGGAGCATAAGGGGTGCCTCCGACCCATTCCGGCAATTCCCCATTCACCGCAGTGGCCCGGGGTCACCCTGAACCCAGGCCGATGATGCGGTAGACTTTCTTCGGCAGGCCCAGATTGCGCCCAACCACAAACGCCTCCGACTCCCTAGGAGAACGGCTCTCCATCCCGAGTCCTCTGGCTTTGAGGGAAGCAGCACCGCGCCGGTGGTGGCCATCGGCCCTGAGCCGCTGGACGCCCCGCAATAGGAAACCTGCGGCCTAATGGAGCTGTGGTGCCGGCGAAGGGCGGGGGTCCCAAGAGGGTGCGCTACCTCCCGCTCGTGTTCAGCCCGATAGTCTCATTGTTTCTTAACTGCGGGGGGCGGGGACGCGCGCGCTAGAGCGCGCTCTCTTGGTGGGGGAGTCGGAGGTGTGTGTGGGAACCAAGGGGCTATGGCATTCCTAGGCGGCGCACCCGCTGCCTAGGCAACTAGTGTCCCACCACCCGCGCGCGCCGCCAGCGCCCCTCCACTTCTCCCTCCCCCCCAAGCCCCGTCACCATCACGCCCTCTTCCCTCCTCCTTCCTCTTTTCCCCCTCCCCCTTCTCCTCTTCCCGTCTCCTCCCTCCCTCTTTCCCCTCCTCCCCCCGATTCCGAGCACTCTATTTAAAACCACGGTTTCCTGCTCCACAAAATGGCCTCCGCATTTGGCACCTGCGGTCACGTGACCCGCTGTCCCCTGGGCTTCGGGCCCCTCATTGCCAAACTTGGATTTCGGGGCTTCTGCCCGGGAAAATACATGGGCTGATTAGTTTGGAGAAATCGCACAACCTTTCAAAGTCTAGGGGACTGAGAGAGAAGGAAAGAGTGCTCCCTAGAAAGAAAGGAACAGTGAAAACGGAGGACGTTGGGAAAAAAAGAGGAAAAAGGTCTAGATTATATTTTAAGGTCTCACAGCTGGCGGAAAACGGGAGGGGATGAGGTCTCGCGAGATCTCGAGACCTCCCAGTCCTGAGAAAAGGTAATAGCGGAGGACAGGGGAAGTGGCACTCAAGCGATCTAGGACAGCATTTAGCGCTGAGTGCCAAGGTAGGACGACGAGGCGCAGCCGCGACCGATTAGGAAATCCCGCGAGGTTAGGACTAAACGAGCGCGCAGTAGCTAGGCAAAAGTCTTAGCGGCGGGAGGAGTGCGGGTGTGAGAGGGAGGGCACACGTCGTACGTGCTGACGTAGCAGTCACTCGAGCGGGTATATTAGATCCGTGGCCGCGCCGTGCATTTCAGAGCCGCAGTTCTCCCGTGAGAGGACCTTCGCGGTGAACCCAACACATTAGCTCAGCAGCGGAAGACTCCGAGTTCTCGGTACTCTTCAGGGATGAGTCATGTGGCGGTGGAAAATGCGCTCGGGCTGGACCAGCAGGTGAGCCGCAAGGAGCCTACCGGGATTGTTGCTGCAGGAATCCTTCCCCCGATCTAACCTGGTTTGTGGCGCAGTGCTACCTGGTACTCTCAGTTCCCATTTTCTGGGTCCCTCAGGCTAGCGAGTGTCAGTGTCCCGGGGCTGTGGGGGAACGGGAAGGTGACCGGAATGCTGATTGTGGCTGTCGCAGGGGCCCCAGCTTGGCCGGCGGTATTGTCCCCGGGCAGAGCACAATGGCGGCTTTTGTGTGTGCGTGCGCAGGCGGGCGGAGGGGGAGGGGGCGCGCGTTCTCGCGGAGGCGCGCACGCGCGAACCTCGACTTGACTTGTGACCCATGGGTGTTGCGGGGGGGGGGAGGGGCGCGGCGCGGAGGTTCGCGAAAGGGGACCTTTATAAAGGCCCTGAGAGTTCGGGCGTGCGCGGCTCGGATTCTTGTCGGAGACCCAGGCGGCGTTGGCGTGTCTGTGTGTGCACGCGCGTGTGAGCGGGAGGTGGAAAGCGGCCCTGGAATGTGGGAGGGGGCGGTGCGGGGGGTGGCCTTCGCTCGGGGTAATGGCGGCGGCCTCCTTTGTGTGGTGTCGGGTGGCTGGGCGGCGCTGCGCCCCCCGAACGGGGGAAGACGGGCCGCAGAGGGCCCGGAAACAGGGATGGATGGGCATCTTGTTCTTCCTGGGCTTCCTTCCCCGGGGCTGTTTTTTCGTTCCAGCCCAGTTTCCGCAGCCTCGGGTCCGTGGCCCTCGAGGCCGCGTTTCCGGAGTGGAAAGTTTTGTGACGCAGAAGATTCGAGGAGGAGTGGGGGGGGAGGGATGGAGAGGAGGGAGGAATGGGCCGCTGCGTGCGCGGTGGCGCCGGGCTCTGGAGATCGAGGTGGAACGCGGCGAGGAGGTTAGCGACCCGGCACGGCCGGCTCCGCCTCACGTGGTCGCAATAGTGAGTGTGGAGGTTTTGCTCCGAGCCACGCGTCGTTTTGGGAGGTACCACGGAGTGTACCAGTGTCCTCAGGTTGGGGACGTTTGGTGCGGGGCTCGGCCTGGGAAAAAACGCCTGGAATGTGGCTTGGGAAGAAATAAGGAATTTTGTTGGTGACTTGTTGCTGCTTGTGGACTGAAAATTTTGAAATCAGTCAGGGGCCCCGGGTTTGTCTTAATTGGAGCCCCTCGAGGACGGGAGGGCGCGTGATCGCAGAGGAGGGGTTCTGGGCGGAGATGGCAGAAGTCTGCATCCCTCAGCAACAGTGGCACCACGCTCTTCAATCGATGTTTTGTTGCTTTTAAGTAAACTTCTGCGTACCGCGAGCTCCAGAATTCTGAAACGAACTTGAGTGACACAAATGAATTGTTAATAGATTTTCAGTCGTGTATAGTGTTTTTTAGGGACTCGGCTATCTGTTTGGGGGAGAGCATTTTTTCCATTAATGAATCGGAATAAATCTTCCAAATGCTGACATGTTCCGTGTTAAATGGAGCAGAGACATAAAAAAAATCTGATCAAGAACATGGCCGGTCCCCAGTTTTAAAATTTAACATATAGGTGGTGTCGGCACCTATTTAAGATTATAAGCAGGAATAAAATTTGAAATCGAAATAACTGGAAAAAAATATACACAGTCGTTAGAATTAAGCAGCAAGCAAATTCACAAATGAGAAAATTGCATTAATGTCACCCTAGCAATTTACAGTAGCATTTAAAGTGCTCTACGTAGTTCATTTTGCCAAGTGTAAAATTAATAACACGTACTGCAATAAGTACAAAAAGGAAGTTTTTGTGCCTTAAAGTATTAGTCTGTTGCTGAGACAATCGTGCAGAGAAAGCACCGCAGCGTTTTGTTAATAGAAGTTAGGAAACGAGCTGCCTCCAAAGTGTTACCGTATTCATTTTTTCTTTAAGATTTAGCATCTTCCAGTTTTCAGTGATTACGTTGATGCTTGCAGCTTTACAGTGTACAATTTTAAGCTTTTAACAGGACTTAAACGTTGTGGTTTATTGGAAACACGTGGCAATAATGCCGTGTGGCTGGTTAAATTTTTTTTTAATGAAATGCTGCTTTTGGCACATAGTTTTCTCCTCGTTGCTTTGTAAATAGTTTGTTTAGTCATTACAGAATTCGATGAAGCGCTTTTTTTTTAGAATGTTGAGGCTTTTAAGTTACCAGTGTAAAGGGATGGGTAGAAATGGAGATGAAAGGCAGTAAAATGTGCCATTTATGTCCAAAGTGTTCTCAGCTTAACTGTGAAAATGGAAAAATAAATAGGTACCTACTTAATATGGTTGTGTAGTGGTTATGTTGTAAATTTTTGTTCTGAAGAGTGCTACTCTAATTGGCAGTATTTAGAAATGAAAGCTGAGAAATGGTCAATACAAGTTTTGTTCTGAGTATTTTTCGGGTGTGCTCTGTAGGTTTAGAATAATTCCCAGTAGAAAACATTTATCTCCAAATATTTGGAGCTAAAATGAATCCACTGACTACTTGACATTTTGAAATAATTTAAATTTTTTGAACTTTTACAATGGGAAAAGTTACAGGGAAAATTCATCTTGATTATGAATTTGGACCCGGTTTCTCCTGGATAGCGCCACCATCTTGGTTAGGTACCTTCTGCAGTGTAAACTGTAGTACTGTAGTATTTTGCGTTTGCTCACATTCTTAGTCACATTCTCCTTAAGAGTTCCACTAAGTTTTCCTTTAGTGTAATGTTTCTGCGCATGGGCTGCTAACCAAAATTTAACTCTCTTCTAGTTTGCTGGCCTAGACCTGAACTCTTCAGATAATCAGAGTGGAGGAAGTACAGCCAGCAGTAAGTAAAATATTTTATGCATTTACTGAATGTTAGAGCTTTTTAAAAAAATTGTCGGAATATAGTTGATTTACAATGTTGTGTTACTGAGTATTAGAACTATAATAACTTAATGTTTCATTGGATTTATTTAAAATTTAGGAATTTCCCTTCCAGTTTTTACTGTGTAAAGAATGTGGGTAGTGTTGTGGTCTTTTGATAATGAGGAGTAGTTTTCTTGAGTGAAACAATCGTTAAGGACCTTATACAACACACAAATTACAGAGTTTGATTATGTCCATTATGAATCCTGAACACAGCTTAAAGGTGGTGGGAGTGTATATTTCACTATTAAGAGTGAATTTACTGGAATTAAACTGAATAAAGAGAATATTCACATATTCATATACATCAGGTACAGCCACTCCTTTCCCATGAAGAACATGAGAATTACTAATAGAACAAGGCTATAATGAATCTCAAAGTGGTGGTCAGGATTTTAAATGCTGAATTGTATTTTTTTTTTTTCCTGAAAAGAAGTTTTTGTTATTTTCTTTTGAAAGGGTTTTTTTTGAGACATGGTAAAGATTAATGTGTAGGGGCTCTTGGTTTATTATTGGCAGTAGACCTGCTTCAGCTCAGATCTCTTCCTATTGAATTAACTGAAAGAAAAAATGTAATATGTATATTGAATGTGTCAAGGGCTGAAAGCACTGTTTCTTCAAGCTCTGTTTATTGCATAGTTAAGGGATGTTTATTTTTAGGCACGAAGGGCCTCACTGGGCACAGTTACTTGGTATTTGTTTTAAATTTCACTTTGTCAGGCTAAGAATCTTTTAGTAATTGACCATTCTAATGGAGATCTTTAATTCAGCCCAGAAGTGAAGAGGTTAAATTGCAGATTAACTAGTAATAAAGCAAGTTGATGTTATTAGTTGGATATATATTACTTGCTTTTGTTCTCACTCATAGTCTAGGCTGTGTTTTTATTTGCATATAGAACAACAGTTGACTTTCCTTAAACAGTGCAAGTGTCAAAACCCACAATTCCTTGAAATCATTTCACTCTGCAGCTTTTCCCATATTACATATGTACATATGTTTTGGATTTAACCAGAGCAGGAACAAAAAAGCTTCTTAGTGACTAGATACACGATTTGTTACTTTTTAGGTTGTTACAGTAATACTTATGCTCCATAAGAGACTTGTTAATATTTTTGTTGTGTCTTGGCTAGATTATTGTAGTAACAATGTTGCAACTCTTGTTATTTCTGACAATTCTCTGAAATCTTAGCAGACTTTTTAAAAATCGTGTGTTAAATTGGCCACTAGTGGCAAATTAAATTTATTCGTAGATTTCAACTATTAGGTTCCAATTCAATTCAAATCTGTTCTTCCCCTTTTAAAATTCATCTTATTAAAGCAGTAACTCATTTAAAATAGTAGACCAGACTAGAAGACTAGAGATTTAAATTTTTTCTTTCCAGGACTTTTTTAGCATCACAAACTTTGATAAAAAGCTTTAAAGTTTTTTGGAATGTGAAATTTAACTTTGTCATTTCTTTTAGAAGGGCGCTATATTCCTCCTCACTTAAGGAACAGAGAAGCTACTAAAGGTAAGTTTTTTGAGCAACTTGATATGCTTAATTATTGCTGCATTTAAAAATTGGAGCTTAGGGAAAGTGAGACACCTCGAAGTCTGAACACTGCTCTTTTCTCCTACTGTCAGAATAATTTCAGTTACTAGGGCTTACTAGGGCTTAGAAAAACTCATCTAATGTCAGATAGAGGAAATCTCTGCATTTCCTATGTCACACTCATCTGAGGCCAAGGGCATGGTTTTGTACAATTTCGCTAGTCTTGTGCTTAACCTCTGTATGTAATCATAAATAGCATGAGTTCAATTTGAAGAAGGTGAGTGGGGATCCTACTGTGTAAACAAAACTGCTGCACAGTGATAACAATCCAGTTATTTCTGTCTTGCAGAGGTGCCGAAATGCAATGGGATTATTGGGGAATAGTTAACAAGCATCAGGCATGCTCCTGATAGATGGGAGTGGTTCTCTGGCTTCAACTGCTTCCTTTAAATAGGTCATCTGAGATTTTGGAGGAAAAGGGAAGGTCAGGAAAACTAAAAGCCATGAAGAGGGAAGATACTGGATAAAGAAAGCAGGATTGGAAGGGTGGAGAGTCCACAGGAGCCCATGATTTGCTGTCATTTGTCTATATTCATAGGTAGTCTGTATTAGCTTCACTATCTAAGGCAATACACGGAATATAAGATCTAGGGAATGGAACTAAAATCCTACATGCCATGGGGCCAAAAACATTAAAAGAACTCCTATATTATTTCTTAGGTGTCACATCATTGTCTTTAGTTACTGTACAGTTGGATTCTTATTCCTTAGAATGTACTAGCTGAAATTGACCCCCATGTGTATTTAGTGCTTTTCCTGCCTTATTGCAATGATAGGAATCAAAGCAGGGAAAGAGGCAGTATCATATAGGAGTTAGAGCTGAAATAGGTCTTAGAAATCTAACTCAGCTCTTTATTGGTAGCTAAGGCTGTTAATCACTGGGCTAGTAGAGGCACAGGGAGAAGGAAAGTAACCTAATTAACTTGTAAACTATCTCTGACTATTTAATAAAATGTCACTGAAGCTAGTTAAATCCTCTGCTTGTCTTTAAACCATATACCTGTTGGGCTAATTTATACCTTTGTCATCCCCTTTTACTGAATGTTTATAGCTATACCCTAGGAACCTGTCTACACTGAGTGTGTAGGTATCAGGATTTTCCTTTTTTCTAGGTATTCCTAATTCTCATCTGATACCATGTATTACATGTGAACAGAGCACTGTTCTTAAATTTTTTACTATTGAAACCAAGAAATACTACATTAAACAAAGTAAATTTCTTAATGTTTTAAATGAATATCACTTCTAAGAAACATAGAGACAATGATTGCTCTTTCCTGGTAGACTCATTCACGCCTGTAAAATGAAATTAAATTTTGATGGTCATGTAACAAGACCATAGTCATTGTGTTAAAGGCAAACCTACTGACCTTTTAGAAGTTGTATTCATTTAGAACATTTTCAGACTTGATTGTTTTGTTCAGCCTATAGTATGTTCTAGTACTATGGTAGGAATATTTTTGTTGTCCCTCTGGTCCAGAGATGTGATGGTCATTGGAGGGCTTCAAACTCAGAAACATAGAAATCATGTTTTAAGCTAGTGTCATTTTCTAATTACTACAATAAAATGAGTTTGCTTTTTTTTTTTAATTGAAGGATTCTATGATAAAGACAGTTCAGGGTGGAGTTCTAGTAAAGATAAGGATGCATACAGCAGTTTTGGTTCCCGCAGTGATTCAAGAGGAAAGTCTAGTTTCTTCAGTGATCGTGGAAGTGGATCAAGGGGAAGGTAAGTGATTTATTATCTTCTTGCCTTTCTTGCATGTGTACAATAAAGCAATTTAGAAATTGGTCTGTACCCTGACCATTAAGCATGATTATCTTTCCCCCTTAGTGGACCACCTGTTTGGATGTTAAGTATGTCTTTTTAATCATAGATTTTTAACTGTAAGAAGTCTTCACTAAATTGAACTTACTACACCGAAATTAAATGAGAATAAGAATATGCCCTTTGGCATGATGAAATCAATTATTTTTATATTTCTCTAATTTTATGTATTCTACTTAAAAGAGTAAGTTTAGTGAATGGCCTAATTTGGTTGACATTTTTGTGGATATTCTGTGACAATTTTTAAACCTTATATTTTTGATTACACAAGTGTGATGAACTGACCTCATGCGCCTAATAGCTGTGGTTAGTCCTGTGTGTCCTGCTTTTTCGAAAACAGGCCTAAAACTAAAAACATCTTAATTCAGGTAAGGATTATTTTCTACCTTTTATCCAAAGTCTGTCACACAAGTAAGTTGTCCTTTAAGTAGCATCCTAATGTAACCAGGACAATTGATATTTGGTGTGGTACTTTCCGTTTTTTCTCTAACACTAAAAATATTTGGATGAAAACATTTAAAGGTGTAAGTTAATGTGCTGGTTTCACATATAAGACTGATTGCCCCAAGGATTTTTATTTCTATATTTATTGAAGTATAGTTGCTTACAATATTATGTTTCAGGTACAAAGACCTGATTCTTGATTTCAACATGTATGAGGACTGTATCGGCTATATAATAATAAAAGAGGATACTGAATTTAGAAAATAAAGTTATATAAATGGTATAGTCTGGTTAGAGGGCC
Source organism: Budorcas taxicolor (assembly GCF_023091745.1). Classification (NCBI taxonomy): domain Eukaryota; kingdom Metazoa; phylum Chordata; class Mammalia; order Artiodactyla; family Bovidae; genus Budorcas; species Budorcas taxicolor. The sequence goes on along the minus strand of NC_068935.1, from coordinate 102,664,605 downwards.
TTATTTGTCAAGTAAGAGTAAGCCCGAATTGGACTGGTGACATCCTTGAAATTAGCCATAATGAACCTCTCTCCAGGTACAGTTCTAGTGGTAGGAATCTGATAATGGTTAAATAAGATTTTGATTAATTGCTTGTGCTGTTTAGGTTTGATGATCGTGGACGAGGTGACTATGACGGCATTGGCGGCCGTGGTGACAGAGGTGGTTTTGGCAAATATGAACGTGGAAATAGTCGCTGGTGTGACAAATCAGATGAAGATGATTGGTCAAAACCACTCCCACCAAGTGAACGCTTGGAACAGTAAGTTTCTGAAGTGTATGTTAATTGTGATGAAGCCTTATCAGCTCCGTGTAACAAACTTACCAATCTTCTGATTTCAGAGAACTCTTTTCTGGAGGCAACACTGGGATTAACTTTGAAAAATATGATGACATTCCAGTTGAGGCAACAGGCAACAACTGTCCTCCACACATTGAAAGTGTAGGTATTTTTGCATGACCTTTAAGATAGGGAAGTGTAGATCTTTTCACAGCACATCAAGATGAGATGGGCTTCCTAACATATGAAGACTGCCTGCTTTATCTTGACAGTTTTTTAAAGTTAATTTAAAAACCTGCCTCGTGGTTTGTGGAAAGGGGGAGAGTGAATTCGGTGTTACCATTACTAATAATTTGAAATAGAAAATGGGTCGGGTGTTGACCTAAATGGGAAGGAAATCCAAAAGGGGGATGTGTATACATATAGCTGATTTAACTTTGCCGTACAGTAGAAACTAACACATCATTGTAAAGTAATTGTATGCTTATAAAAACTAACTTAAAAAGTAAATAGTCAAGAAGCTGAGAGTTGAAATAAACAAGGCAAAAGACTGGGGGTAAAAAGAAATAGTAAGTGGGTCAAACATAGGAAGAACCCAAAACTTTTCCATTGTAGTTTAAGCTTATGGAGTGGTTTGGTTTTGTTTTTCCTGAAAATGTGTAAGATGATGACTTTTACTGTAAAGCAAATTGAAAGTTCAAATTGGTTGATAGTTGTCCCCCCCTTGTATTTGTATGAAACAAAATGCTCCAGATAGCATTTCTGCTTGTTTACCCTGATGAATTTCTTAACAGTTCAGTGATGTTGAGATGGGAGAAATTATTATGGGAAACATTGAGCTTACTCGTTACACTCGCCCAACTCCAGTGCAAAAGCATGCTATTCCTATTATCAAAGAGAAGAGAGACTTGATGGCCTGTGCCCAAACAGGTAAGCAGACTTGATGAAAGTAAAAAGTTGTCAAGAATACCTTGACTTGGCTTGCTCTAATAAAAACCAATACCAGGAAAATATGCATGGAGCATTTTAAGTTTCATGAGGAAGCTTGAGTCCTGTATGTAGTCTGACTGGTACACCTTGGTAAGGAGTAGCTGGATGGTATCTCTTTTGTTTTAGCCTTTTGGTTATATTACTTCTAGTGCTTTCATTAGGGTATCTTAGGGATGGCCTGTAGAAAGTCATGAGCTTGATATTACTGTAACAAGTAGATAGGTTTTTGTGATTGCAGTGGTGGGGAAGTGAGAACTGTAGAAAATTAGAGAAAGATAGAGAATAGCCTGTGATCCGTGGAAATGTGGCCAAAAGAAGGTTCATCGATTGGTAAAGTAGTACCTCCCTATCAGTATATACAATACTTATAAGGAAGTATTAGAAATTGACACCAGTTTTGAGACAGAATTCCTGCTCTCTTTACACAAGTACTTCCTAGTGGCTCAGATGGTAAAGAATCTGCCTGCAATGCAGGAGACCTAGGGTTTGATCCCTGGGTTGGGAGGATCCCCTGGATGTGGGCATGACAGCTCCAGTATTCTTGGCTCTGGAGAATCCTCATGGACAGAGGTGCCTGGTGGGCTACAGTCCATGGGGTTGCAAAGAATCAGACATGACTGCGTGACACATACGTTACACAAGTGAAGCAAAGAAGTGAAAACTACTACAATGTTTGTGACCAAAATTTGGTGTGTGTATATATATATGGTTTTTTTTTCTGGTAAATGAACAAAAATATTTTTTTAGCTGATGGACCATGTGGTCTCTGCAACTACTCTGCTGTTGTATGAAAGCAGCCATAGATGATATGTAAATTACTGGTCACAGCTATATTCCAGTAAAGCTTTATTTATAAAAATAAATAGTTTAAACTTAGTTCACTAACTCCTATTACAGGTTGATCAAAGTCATCACTTGATGGTATTTTAAAATTAGCCTATTTTTAGAAATTTAATTTGGGAATTAAAGTGAGATTACTAGTTAATTGCTAAGTAATTGGGCAGTTAAAACACCATCATCTACCAATATATGTTCAAAAGTAATAAGCCAGTTTTTCTGTGGTTAAATGAATATGCTTTCTTTAAAATAGGGTCTGGAAAAACTGCAGCATTTCTCTTGCCCATCTTGAGTCAGATTTATTCTGATGGTCCCGGCGAGGCTCTGAGGGCCATGAAGGTAAATATTTCTGTATAAAATGAGAAAGGTTTCTAAATGACAGACTTGAATTCTAATCTGTATAATTAGTAACAGCATTTACATGTAATCTATAAATTGCAGAAGGGGATTATGTTGTAATGAACCTTTGAGAGAGGATGTTCGTTAACAAGTTTAATAAATTATTTCTTAGGAAAATGGAAGATACGGGCGCCGCAAACAATACCCAATCTCTTTGGTGTTAGCACCAACTAGAGAATTGGCTGTACAGATCTATGAGGAAGCCAGGAAAGTAAGTATGCCTTTCAGGTTATTGGCCTTCTCGTTGATTCTGATGAAGTGTTTTATGACCGTGTAAAAATCTTGGTCTTAAAATTAATAAAATTTTTCTTTGCTTATAGTTTTCATACCGATCTAGAGTTCGTCCTTGCGTGGTTTATGGTGGTGCTGATATTGGTCAGCAAATTCGAGACTTGGAACGTGGATGCCATTTGTTAGTTGCGACTCCAGGACGTCTAGTGGATATGATGGAAAGAGGAAAAATTGGATTAGACTTCTGCAAGTATGTTAATTTTTAAATGTGTGAAAAGCATTTTTTAGTCTTCCAACTTTTATAAAAAGTTAGCTGATTGTAATTTTAATTTGAAGTGATTTTAGTAGAGGCTAAGAATGACCAGACCTTGAGACCAGAGTCAAGTATACAGAGCTAATTTGGCTGTGCGATTTAGTGGCAGAGATCCTGTGCTGTGTCTTATGTACATGGGTCAGATTGTATGGTGTGAGGAACTAAACTACCTGAATGAATAATTAACTGTGCTTATAGAAATGGAAACTACCTTTTCGCCTCAAATTCTAAGCGGGATTTTTTTTTCATGGCAGGTACTTGGTGTTAGATGAAGCCGATCGGATGTTGGATATGGGGTTTGAACCTCAGATACGTAGAATCGTTGAACAAGATACTATGCCACCAAAGGGAGTTCGCCACACTATGATGTTTAGTGCTACTTTCCCTAAGGAAATACAGGTATTGTTTGGTGCTGCAGATCTTACTTAGGAATTTGTTTATCTCAATAGATGATAAAACAATAATTTTTTTCTTTCAGATGCTTGCTCGTGACTTCTTGGATGAGTATATCTTTTTGGCCGTAGGAAGAGTTGGCTCTACCTCTGAGAACATAACACAGAAAGTAGTTTGGGTTGAAGAGTCAGACAAACGGTCATTTCTGCTTGATCTTCTAAATGCAACAGGTATAATTTTAGCATTAGTCTGGTGGCTTAGGGTAATCTATTTGGATCACCTTTAGTGCTTTTCCTTCTCATCCAATACATTCTGTTGAGACAGTCTATTTGCCTCTATTCGTAAGTTTACTAAGTGCAAAGAGAACCAAGCCACTGTTAGTGACAGAAACCTTGTGATATTTTAACTTCAGGCAAAGATTCACTGACCTTAGTGTTTGTGGAGACCAAAAAGGGTGCGGATTCTCTGGAGGATTTCTTATACCATGAAGGATATGCTTGTACCAGTATCCATGGAGACCGATCTCAGAGAGATAGAGAAGAGGCCCTTCACCAGTTCCGCTCAGGAAAAAGCCCAATTCTCGTGGCTACAGCAGTATGTAAAATTTAATTTTATTTTCTAGGCCAGCATGTTCAACTGTTTACTTTGTTTTAAATGGACCATATGTAACAAAAATTATTTTCTAGGTAGCAGCAAGAGGACTGGACATATCAAATGTGAAACATGTTATCAATTTTGACTTGCCAAGTGATATTGAAGAATATGTACATCGCATTGGCCGTACAGGACGTGTAGGAAACCTTGGTAAGTGTGTGATTACTTAGGATGATCTGGTGGCTGCTGATTTTCAGTGTGATTCTTACAGCAAAGAACTTTTCAGGGTCTTAGATGAACTCTGATTTTCAAGGAATGCTATTAAAGTATCAGAAGTGGCAAGGGGGGGAAGTCAAGGTTTGTTCAAAGAACAAATAGCAAATTATCTTTTTAAAAAGTTATTATTCTACTTAATATTCTAATATGAAAGTAAGAATATTGTGCTGCTCTGTGGAAGACCTTAATTTATGTACTTTTTGGAACTGTTTTAGGCCTTGCCACCTCATTCTTTAATGAGAGGAACATAAATATTACCAAGGATTTGTTGGATCTTCTTGTTGAAGCTAAACAGGAAGTGCCATCTTGGTTAGAAAACATGGCTTATGAACACCACTACAAGGGTAGCAGTCGTGGACGATCCAAAAGGTGAGTTAGAAATAATGTGTTTTATTAAATAATGTGTATAATGGAGAGGGGTGTGATTTTTAAGGTTATTTAAGTGACCTTCAGTGTCAGCTTTTCACAGCTAAGGCCTTATAAAATTCTTATTACAGAAAAGAAGGGCCAAGTGGAATTGCTTGAATTGGAAAATCAGAAATTGGTCATTGGAAATTTTAACAAGAATTGGATTGTCTTTATGTAAACTAACGTTTTGTCCTTATAGTAGTAGATTCAGTGGAGGATTTGGTGCCAGAGACTATCGACAGAGTAGTGGTGGCAGCAGTTCCAGCTTCAGCAGCAGCCGCGCCAGCAGCAGCCGCAGTGGTGGAGGCGGCCATGGAAGCAGCAGAGGGTTTGGTGGAGGTGATGTTAAATTTTAATCTCATACCTTTGGGAAAGGCTTTTGCCCTTTTTCATCCTTTTCAAAGAGTAATTTAAAATATTGGCCCCGTAGATTGCTTTTTGTAATTTTACATCAAAATATTTACAGAAGGGAAAGGTGGTATTACACAATGGATGACTTAATAATTTTTTTTTTTTTTTAATCTCTCATTAGGTGGCTATGGAGGCTTTTACAACAGTGATGGATATGGAGGAAATTATAACTCCCAGGGGGTTGACTGGTGGGGTAACTGAACCTGCTTTGCAGTAGGTCACCCTGCCAAACAAGCTAATATGGAAACCACATGTAACTTAGCCAGACTATACCTTGTGTAGCTTCAAGAACTCGCAGTACATTACCAGCTGTGATTCTCCACTGAAATTTTTTTTTTAAGGGAGCTCAAGGTCACATGAAGAGTCGAAAGGAACAATCAGCAGCCCTGTTCAGAAGGTGGTTTGAAGATTTCATTGCTGTAGTTTGGATTAACTCCCCTCCCAACCCCCATCCCAAACTGCATTTATAATTTGTGACTGAGGATCATTTGTTTGTTAATGTACTGTGCCTTTAACTTTAGACAACTTTTTATTTTGATGTCCTGTTGGCTCAGTAATGCTCAAGATACCAATTGTTTTTGACAAAATAAATTTACTGAACTTGGGCTAAAATCAAACCTTGGCACACAGGTGTGATACAACTTAACAGGAATCATCGATTCATCCATAAATATTATAAGGAAAAAACTTATGCAGTAGCCTGCATTAGGGCTTTTTGATACTTGCAGATTGGGGGAAAACAAACAACAAATGTCTCTGAAGCATATTAATGGAATTAGTTTCTAATGTGGCGAACTGTATTAAGTTAAAGTTCTGATTTGCTCACTCTATCCTGGATAGGTATTTAGAACCTGATAGTCTTTAAACAAGCCATTCCAGTCATGATGAGGTGATGTATGAATACATGCATACATTCAAAGCACTGTTTTCAAAGTTAATGCAAGTAAATACAGCAATTCCTCTTTCAGTGTTTAGGCAGATCATTAATTATGAGCTAGCCAAATGTGGGCATAATATTACAGGGAAAGTTTAAAGGTCTGATAACTTGAGATAGGGTTTTAGGAGAATTCATCTACTTAGACTTTTTAAATGCCTGCCATAAGTGAAATTGAAATGGTAGAATGGCTGACCACAGCAATGACCAGCCCTCATTAGGGCCCTGGATGATTTTTGGTCTAATAACGCATGCTAGTGTTGATGTTTTTTGGTCAAGAGGGTATGAACAGGAAGAATTAAATGCAGCAGGCTTTCTTTTAAATGCCGATTCATATTACTCTGTTCAAGCTGCGTTGAGATGTTAAACTGGCTTACTATAGACTTTGTAAAAATGGCTCCAGAAGAGTAACAAACTGAAATCTTTGAGATCACACAGGTTGGAAATATGTACATAACTGCACAAGGTGTCAATTCTGCTATACAGTGCAGTTTTAGTCAGTTTTAGTTGCATAGGTTTCCATTGTATTTATAGTCTGTTTATGCTAAATCTGGCCAAAGATGAGCATTGTCCACCACTAAAATGCCTCTGCCACTTTTGAATTCTGTGCTAATTTTGTGGCCAGAATGCGGTGATCAAAATGCTCAATCTTTTTACAGTGGCATAGGAAGATGGCAAAAATTTCCTAAAGTGCAATAGATTTTCAAGTGTATTGTGCCTTGTTCTAAAACTTTTATTAAGTAGGTGCACTTGACAGTATTGAGGTCATTTGTTATGGTGCTATTTCAATTAGTCTAGGTTTAGGCCCTTGTACATTTTGCCCATAACTTTTTACAAAGTACTTCTTTTATTGCACATTCAGAGAATTTTATATATATGTCTTGTGTGCGTGTCCTTAAACTTCCAATCTTATTTTGTCTCTTGGAGATTGTTGAACGCAGCTTGTCTAGGAAGGGGATGGGACTAGATTCTAAAATTTATTTGGGACCATGGGAATGATAGTTGGGAAGAAAACTATTTGCACACGACAGATTTCTAGATACTTTTTGCTGCTAGTTTTATGTAATATTTATTGAACATTTTGACAAATATTTATTTTTGTAAGCCTAAAAGTGATTCTTTGAAAGTTTAAAGAAACTTGACCAAAAGACAGTACAAAAACACTGGCACTTGAATGTTGAATGTCACCGTATGCGTGAAATTATATATTTCGGGGTAGTGTGAGCTTTTAATGTTAAGTCATATTAAACTCTTAAGTCAAATTAAGCAGACCCGGCATTGGCAGTGTAGCCATAACTTTCTGATGTTAGTAAAAACAAAATTGGCGACTTTAAATTAAATCATGCCAAGGTTTTGATACACTCGTCTTAAGATATTAATGAAACACTTCAAAACACTGATACGAAGTGTCCATATTCAAATATTGTGTGTTTTGTTTCGTTGTGTGTATTTTTTTTTCCAGTGAATGTCTGGCTCATTGCAATCCTGAAACATGTGGTTATCTTTGTTGTATTGGCATAGTCAGTGACTTGGACATTCAGCGATAGCATTTGAGCAAGTTTTATCAGCAAGCAATATTTTCAGTTAATAAGGTTTCAAAAATCATGTAAGAAGTTAAACTTGCTGAATGTAAAGATTGAACCTCAAGTCACTGTAGCTTTAGTAATTGCTTATTGTATTAGTTTAGATGCTAGCACTGCATGTGCTGTGCATATTCTGATTTTATTAAAATAAAAGTTGAACTGCACAGTCTCTTTTGTTGTTGTCAATTGTGGTTTATTATTAGGTGAAAATAAAGTTGTGGTCTTGCCTGAAGAGTTGTAAGATGTAATTTTTTGGGGTTGCCATCCAGTGCTGATTTTGAAGTACCTCTTGGATATAGAATTACCCTGCTACATTAATAAAAAATGAAGATGGTGTTAGTTTGGAATACAGTGAAAAAGACTTTTGTAATAGATGGAAATCCAAAAGATCCTTGTTGATGTACAGTTTATGATTATAGTTTGACATTTATGGATGGAGGGGTGGAAACTATTCTTGGAAGCACTTGATACATAGGATGATTGAACAGTACGGTAATGAATTGGGTAAAAAAATGCATTAGTAATCTAATATGTGCAATAAGTACTTACAGATCAAGAACGTTATTTGGGTTTGGGGTGATGAGTCGCTCAGTTGTGTCTGACTGCAACCCCGTGGACTGCAGCACGCCAGGCCTCCCTGTCCATCACCAACTCCCAGGGTTTACTCAAAACTCATCCGTTGAGTCAGTGATGCCATGCAACCATCATCCTTCTCCCGCCTTCAATCTTTCCCAACATCAGGGTCTTTGCCAATAAGTCAGTTCTTCGCATCAGGTGGCCAAAGTATTGGGAGTTTCAGCTTTAGCATCAGTCCTTCCAGTGAATATTCAGGACTGATTTCCCTTAGGCTGGACTGGTTGGATCTCCCTGCAGTCCAAGGGACTGAGTCTTCCCCAGCGCTACAGTTCAAAAGCATCAATTTGGTGTTCAGCTTTTCTTATAGTCCAACTCACATCCATACATGACTACTGGAGTAGACAGCTTTGTTGGCAAAGTAATGTCTCTGCTTTTTAATATGCTGTCTAGGTTGGTCGTAGCTTTTCTTCCAAGGAGCATCTTTTAATTTCATGGCTGCAGTCACCATCTGCAGTGATTTTGGAGCCCAAGAAAATAAGTCTGTCACTGTTCCCACTGTTTCCGTCTATTTGCCTTGAAGTGATGGGACCAGATGCCATGATCTTAGTTTTCTGAATGTTGAGTTGTAAGCCAACCTTTTCACTCATCAAGAGGCTCTTCAGTTCTTCGCTTTCTGCCATAAGGGTGATGTCATCTGCATGTCAAGGTTATTGATAACTTCTGGCCATCTTGGTTCCTCTTAGTGACTTCCATTTCTTGTTTTCATTGTTGATTCTTTTCTCTGTTTTCACTACCTATATCTGACTAGGTTGTCTAGAAAAATTTCATAAGTAAGATTATTTTGACATGGCAGTATGTTGTATTGTGGAAGAATATTTCTTGTGGAAATGTTTTTTGGAGAAAACAGTAAATCAACACATTTACTTCAAGGAGGTGTCTCAAAAGAGTTAATTATATGACCTAGCAATTCTAGGAAAAGAATTTACAGTTTAGGCTTGCATGTGAATATGCCTTAGCATTATTCACAACCCCCAAAAGAAAGTGTTAGTAACTCAGTTGTATCTGACTGTTTGTGACACCATGGACTGGAGCCCACCAGGCTCCTCTGTCCATGGGGTTTCCCAGGCAATACTGGAGTGGGTAGCCATTTTCTTCTCCAGGGGGTCTTTCCCATCCAGGGATTGAACCTGAGTCTTCTGCATTGACAGGTGGATTCTTTACCACTGAGCCATGTGGGAAGCCCATGTATGTGTGTGTGTGTGTATAATTTTAGTTGAGGTATAATTGTATGTTTCAGGTATACAGTAGTGGTTCATAATTTTTAAAGGTTCTATTCCATTTACAGTTATAAAATATTGGCTATATTCCCTTTGTTGTATAATATACCCTTGTATATTGTTTATTTCATACATACTTGTTCCTCTTAATCTGCTAGGCCTATTTTGCCCTCCGTTCTTTCTCCCCACTGGTTCTCTGTATCTGTGAGGTTTTTGTTTGTTTCTTTTTTTTTGTTATATTCACTGGTTTGTTTTATTTTTTAGATGCTAACTATAAGTGGTATCATACAGTATTTATCTTTCTCTGAATTATTTCACTAATGTCCTCCAGGTTCTTCTGTGTTGTTGCAAATGGCAAATTTTCATTCTTTTTTATGGCTGCATGGTATTCCATTGTTTATATATACACACGTCTTCTTTATCCAGTCATCTGTTGATAGACACTTAGGTTGCTCTCCTATCTTGGCAATTGTAAATAATGCTTGAACATTGAGGTGCATGTATCTTTTTGAATTAGTGCTAAAACATTTTTTTTTAAGTCGAGAATTCAGAATATCCAGCTAACGGGAGATTATCTAATACTTTTTACATGGAACACTGCTATTTATTTATCCTAGGATCATACTTCTCTTTTGAAACATGTCCATGGTACAGGTGTATCTATGAAATGCCACATTTTGTGGAGAACATTCATACAAGAATATTAAGGAGTCCAGTTGCTAGTCATGGCAGCCTGGGTATTTCGGATCAACCCTCCTGCTGAAGATTACCATAAAACTGCAAGTATAAATTTCATGGAGGCCTTCCTGTTCTGAGCCAGTAAGCATCTTCTGGAAGGGTGCCTGTTAGAGACAAGTAAGTAAGTTAGTAACTGCCTGTTCCAAAATGGCAATATTCAGCTAATCCCAAACTTGGAAGAAACCTTACACCTTTTCAATTTCATCTTAAAACTCATTATTTTGAGAGTACTTTGGAGTCTTATTTCAATATTCATTCTCAGCATGCTTGGAATTTAATTACCATAATGTTCTAGAATTTTAATAACACTTAAAAATTTAATGGCAGTTTTCATCAAGGAACTGTGTCCTTGGAATGTACTGTGGTGACTAACTGTAGACATTCTTTAGTTGGCATACACTTAGGCAGAGCCTTGTCTTTCACAAGGGGCCCCGAAGCTGCCAAGTGCAATTCATGGTCCTGTTTAGTCTGTGGATTTCAAAGAAATCTACAGTGTTAACAGTTTATTTTATAAGAGGACCTGTGGGATAAATTTATCTCAGGTATCAGTGTGACAAACAGGCTTTGCTTCTGAGAAACATGTTTTTCTCTTCTGAACAGTGTGAAAACTACATGATTTCACTCTCCACCCCCCGCCCCCTGCCAACCCCACCCTCAAGGTCTATGGCATTTACCCCTAGTTGGATCTTCACCTACTAATTTTTTTTTTTTCTTTTACCTACTCACTTTTTCTTTTCTGACTTTTTTCATTTTCTTGCATGGACATGTATAAGTTGCCTCCAAATTTCAGAGTTAAAGTATAAATCTATAAAATGAAACTTCACACTATTTTTTGTTTTGGTTTCTTACCAAACGAGTATCCTGAGACAGGAATTTAGATTTAAGGATGATAAAAATTAAATCTGGCAGCGCAGCAACTCAAGTGATCTTACTCATTTCTTGCTTAGGACTTTGTCGTTCAGTTGCTTAGTTGTGCCGTGACTCTCTGTGACCCATGGACTGCAGCATGCCAGGGTTCCCTGTCCTTCATTATCTACTTAGGACTTGAAAGTGTTACTCCCTCAGTCACGTCTGACTCTTTGCAACCCCATGGATTGCAGCCACCTAGGCTCCTCTGTACATAGAATTCTCCAGGCAAGAGCACTGGAGTGGGTTACTATTTCCTTCTCTAGGGGATCTTCCCAACCCAGGGATCAAACCCGCATCTCTATGTCTCCTGCATTGGCAGGTGGATTCTTTACCACTAACACCACCTGGGCTGAGAATCTACTAGGGGAGATCAAACAACTAGTGAGATTTGTTTTGAATGGTAATGTCAATAAGTTAGACATAGCTACGGGGTTACTATGTTTTAATCAAGCAGCCAAAATAAAAGTGTGTAGCACTAGAAGATCAGGGTGTGTTTTGATAATAGATCTGCTTAAAAGCTTAAGAAAGGAACTAGCATCATCCCTGGCCTTATTGTGCTTTTTCTCCTCTCACGTGCTTTCTATTACTTTCTCGTAGAGGAAGTATGGAGGGCTCTTGTTTAAGGACCAGTCTTCTGTTTGTGCCTTTCTCATCTATTTCTGCCTTTTTCAAAAACCTAGCAATCTCATCTTTTTTTTTTGCTTTTTAATATTTATTTGGGTGCACGGGGTTTTAGTCGCAGCATATATAATCTAGTCCCCTGACCAGGGATTGAACCCAGGCCCCCTGCATTGGGAGCAAGGAGTCTTAACCACTGGACCACCAGGGGATCCCCTCTCTCATCTATTAATGCATTATCCATAATGCCCTCTCTCCCGGATTCTCTTTTTTAATTACTTATTTTCAGCTGTGCTGGAGGCTTTTCTCTAGTTGCAGCGAGCTGGGGCTACTCTCCAGTGGCAGCGTGCAGGCTTCTTATTGCGGTGGCTGCTCTTGTTGCAGAGCATGGCTCTAAAGTGCACCGGCTCAGTAGCTGTGGCTCCCAGGCTCTAGTGCACAAGTTCAGTAGCTGTGGCCCATGGCCTTAGTTGCTCCATAGCATGTGGGATCTTCCTGGATGAGGGATCGAACCTGTGTCTCCTGCATTGGCAGGCAGATTCTTTAACATTATTCCAGCATCATAGTTGGTGGGGAGACACCAGAAGAATTCACAATTATTATTTAATGATGTACTGGAGATACTAACTGAAGCATATATTTTCCATATTTTTTCCCTATTCCAACATGTTATCAAAGAATTCCTCTATGTTTTCTTCTTTTTTTAAAAAACACATTTTTATTTTGTTTGTTTATTTTTAGCTGCATTGGGTTTTGGTTGCAGCAGGCTGGCTCTTTGTTTTGACCCTCTGGCTTCTCTAGCTGCAGCTCTTGGGCTTAGTTGCCCTGGGGCATGTGGGATCTTAGTTCCCCATTCAGGGACTGAATCCCCGTCCATGCATTGGAAGGCAGATTCTTAACCACTGAACCACCATGGAAGTCCCTGTTTTCTTCTTTTATAATAGTTACATGTCTATTTTTATGGCTATGTCTTATGGTTATATTTTATATATTAATTTTTTAATCTGTTTGGAGTTCATCTTGGTGAATGATAATGGTGTATAGATCCAACATTTTTTACTTTTTGACCCAGTTACCATCTACTGAAGTATGTCTTTCCTACGCTGTGTTAGGATAGGGTTAAAATGTAACAAAGAGGCTCTGAAATGCAATGACTTAAACAAGGTAGTAATGATTTCTCTTACCTACCAGTACAGAATTCATGTTCACAGGTCAGTAGGTGACTCTGTTGCCCTCAGTCATTTGGATTGAAGTTCCTTCCCTTTTATTCCTCTACCTTTAGGGCAGTAGTTCTCAAAACATGATCCCTACTCCAGCAGCATCAACATCACCTGGGAACTTGCTAGAAACACAAATTCTTGGGGCCCACCCCAGATCTGCTGACTCAGAAACAATGGAGATGGGGTCCAGTGATCTGTGTTTTAACAAGCCCTCCAGGGGATTCTGATGCCCTTACGTGTGAGAACCCCTCATTTAGGGTATTGTCCTCATCTGTGTGGTTCAAATAAACCTGCATTATAGATAAGCTGAAAAAAGACAAAGAACCCAGAGGAGGCACACTAACCAATATTTTCATGTGTCAGTACAGAAGTGGCACACATCACTTTACTCATGCCATTTTGGCAAAATCTTCATCACATAGCCGCATCTAACCACAAGGAAGATTGGGAATTGTAATTTAGCTGGGCACATTCTACTAGAAGAAGGTGTGAATGTATTTGGGAGGGTACCTAACAGTCTCCAACACAGTTAACAATTTTCAGATATGAAACTCCCATTATACCAATGGACTTACTTCTGAAATTTTTCTATTGTGTTAACCCTGGCCTTTTATGTCATGTGCTAGACCCACATAGTTTTAATTGCTGAGGCTTTGTGATATGGTTTAATATCTTTAATATCAACGTTCTTTTAGAGTTTAATTTTTCTCTTCTTGCTTATTTTTATTTTCTATAGTTTAATTTTTATTGGAGTGTAGATGCTTCTTGCTTATTATTATTATTTTTTAAATGACAGTTTAGGTCTAAACATTTGTTAGGTTTTTTTGAAATGAAGATCTTTTACGTTTTATGTGATGTTTATTTCTAGGTATTTTATGTTATTATTTGTCACTGTTATAAATGGAGTATCTTCTTCCACTATATTTCCTAGCTGCTAAAATCTTGGTCCAAGATAACTTCCTTTCTCACCAGAACTATTCTAACAGCCTCCTTAACTGGTCTCCCTGCCTCCTTTATGGTTTCTGATCTCTACCTGATTAGGTTCCTCCCAACTTCCCATCCACCCTGCTCCTATTAATATCATACCAACGTTCCAACCCCTAACCATGCCAACATCATCCTTTCGGCTAGATCCTCCTTTTTTCTCATGGCTGTCTCCTCCTCATTCAGGTCTTAACTCAAATGCCGCCTCTTCAGAGAGGCCTACCCTGACATTGCTAGCTAACTAATAAAAGTTCCACGCAAGCCCTAAAGGAGAGATGTGCAATCTCGGACAGGACCCTGGGCCAGTCCCTTGCCTAGGAAAGGTGCGGCGGGAGCCGCTGAGGCTGATGACTCTTCTTTGGTTGCACTTCCAGCTAGTGGGGGACAGGTCACAGAGGGCTGTGCTTCCACTGTCTCCTGGTCACTAGATGCGGTACATGCTTGCCAGATGCTTCCTGGTTACCTTGACACTCGTATATTGAGGGCCATCCTCCCCTACTGCCTTCTTCCATGCTAAGATCTATAGCATGAAACCACTTTCACTTTCTAAAACTAAGATGTCTCTTTATATGCAAGAGAACACCACCCCACTAACTGTGACCTTCAGCAAGTACCTTAACCTCTGAATCACAGCTTCTTTAGCGTGAAGTAGGAATAACAGTACCTGCCCATACACTTAGCTTGTGGTAATTAAGGGGACAATGTATGTAAAGTGTCATATTATGATCCCATGATATCAATGGATATCTAATAGTAAACAGTCACAACTGTCACAAAAAAATAAAACCCTACCCCCCCAAACCCCCATCCTTCCTCTACTCTCCCAGGGTAGAAAGCTCAGAATCACCCTGACCACTTATTTCACTACCTCTCTCCACCAGCCGGTCACCCAAAGCTGCCTCATCGTTTCTGAACACTGCTCACGTTTGTGGTCCCTTCCCTTCCTTGCTGCCTTCAGCTCAGACCACAGAAACAGCTGTCTTTCTGCCTCCATCCTCTCTCCATCAGTGACACATCCCTCTCTGCTCTCCTCACTAACAGAACTCCAGTTTGGCTCAGGATGGATGTACTTCTCTAAGAATATTTGGCTCCTCAGCCTCCCTTGCAGCTTGAATCACCTTATCCCCCAGTTCTGATCAATGTAGGTAGAAAGTCCCTAAGCTGAGCGCCCCTTCCCCAGCAAAACCTCATGAGAAGACTTTTGGCTCTACTATTATTTTTTCTCTCCTAGAACTTGGAGCATAACACCCAGAGAGGCAGGAACTCTTCTGCAACCATGAGGACAAAAATATATGCTGACAATGGTGGAGTGGAAGATAAGCCAGCCTGTATTCTAGATGACCCGGTGAGGCCAGTGCCCCAGCCTGAGCTGTCTTTCTCTGGACTTTTTACATAAGAAACATAAATCCCTGTGTATCTCATTCTCCATCCTTTGGGCTGCTATGTTTGTAAGTCTTCGGCAGGTTTAATTTTTTTCTAAATAAAAAAATTGAGACATAAAAGAACTTGTATGCTAGTGGAAAAGGACACATCCAATGATCTCTCATGACACAAATATTTTCCATCATATGAGATATTATTTACATGACCCTTCTGCAAATATTATAAAGTTCCTTGTTTTAAAACTCTAGCTGTATATTTTTTAAAAAGACAACACACATATACACACTCCTCCCAGGGATATGGAGAGCAATGATACTGTGTCATCATAGTTCCACTAGGACAGAGGTGAGCCTGCTACATGGAAAAACCAATAGCAAGTCATCCACAGCCAATGACTCTGTGATAATGACCATCACTCTTGTTTTAAGGGCTTCCCTGGTGGCTCAGATGATAAAGATAAAATTCTCTCTTTGAGTCATTGAACTTGCTAGTTCTTACAAGCACCCTGATAGTAGGAATTGCAGTAGTTGTGGTAATGGTAATGCAGTTATTTTTGAGAGGGGCTCCTTACCTTTTAGAGATAACATTTTTAACAATGAAATGATGTCTGGGATTTGTTTCAAAATAATCAAAGGGGAAAGTGGGTCAGGGTAGAGATTAAGCAAGATTGGCCGTGAGGTGATAGTTGTTAAAGTTAGGTGATGGGTAAGACTTAAAAAAAAAGTCCCTGGACTTCCCTCATGGTCCAGTGGTTAAGAATTCGCCTGCCAATGCAGTGGTCACAGGTTCAATCCCTGGTCTGGGAAAATCCCATATGCTGAGGGGTAACTAAGCCCATTGGGCTTCCCTTGTGGCTTACCTGGTAAAGAATCTGCCTGCAGTGCGGGAGACCTAGGTTTGATCCCCAGGTTGGGAAGGTCACCTGGAGAAGGGAACGGCTACCCACTCCAGTATTCTGGTCTGGAGAATTCCATGGACTGTATAGTCCATGGGGTCACAAAGAGTCGGACACTACTGAGCAACTTTCACTTTCAACTAAGCCCGTGAGCCACAACTCCAGTGGGTCCCTGTTGCCCTCATGGAAACCCAGATTCCTAATGTGTTGACATCGCATGGCTCCTGCTTCATCTTTCCTATCTCTTAAAAAAATTTTTTTCATCATTCCCTTGACTCCAGTCACACTGAACCGCCTTTCTTTTTCTGATCCTGCCGGGTCTTTGTCTCACTTCCTGCCTTTTGTACATGCTGTTCTGTCAGAAACACTTCTTCCCCTTCCTCTGGCTAATTTACATCCTCCAAATCTCTTTAGTGATTGGATCCATCTGGGGCCTGAAAAAAAAAAACAACAACCCAGAAGCACACTTGGCAACATGAAAACAATTTACATGCAGTAAGATTGACTTTTTTAAGGGTGTACAGCTCTGAGTTCTAACACGTGTATAGACCTGTGTAAACACCACAATCAGGATATAGAACAGTCTCATCATCCTGAAATGCTCCCAAAAGGTATTATTTTATAAGTCACACCCTCCCCTCACCCTTAACTCCCCAGCAACCCCTGATCTGTTCTCTAGTACTATTGTTTTATCTTTTTGAGAATGGTATATAAATGAAACCATAGAGTATATAACCTTTAGAAACTCGCTTCTTTCACTCAGCATACCTTAGCGATTCAATCATATTATTGCATGCATTAACAGATCATTCCTTTCCTTTTATTGCTGAGCAAATAGTTTGTTGTATGGACGTACCGCAGTTATTTTCTCCATTCACATGTTGAAAGGCATTTGGATGTTTTCCATGTTTTGGTGATTATGAATAATACTGCTATAAACATTCCTATACAACTTCTTCTGCAGAAATAAGTTCTATGTTTCTACAGGTAAATGTCTACAAGTCAGATTGATGGGTCATGTGATAAGTACACATTTAATTTTATGAGACTGTCAAACTGTTTTCCATTGTGAACTCCCATCAGTAACATCTGAGAGTAGCCACCCTTCCATGTCATTACATGACTAGCACTTGCTGTTGTATGTTTTTTTTTTAGTTTTAGCCATTCTTTCTCTACACATTTTAAATTTTCGTCCCTATTTTTTTAAAATTATTTTATTGAAGTATAGTTGATTTACAATGTGCTAATTTCTGCTGTACAGCACAGTGACTCAGTTATACATATGTATACATTCTTTTTTATATTCTTTTTCATTATGGGTTATCACAGGATATTGAATACACTTCCCTGTGTTATACAGTAGGACCTTGTTGTTTATCCATTCTATATGTAATGTGTTTTAGCTATTTTAATACTATGTATCTCCTGGTGCTTTTGTTTTCCTTTTCCCTAATTGTTAATGATGTTGACCATTTAGTCATGTGCCTATTTACCATATATATTTTTTCTGTTTGTTTAAATCTTACGCTTGTTTCAAAAACTGGTTTGTTTTCTTATTGTTGAGTATTAAGAGTTATTGATTTATTCTGGATAGAGGTCCTTTGTTGGATATGTGCATTACAGATATTTTTTTTCTGCAGTCTGTAGCTTGCTTTTCATTCTCTTTAAAAAAATTTAATAACACTTTTTTTTTATTGTGGGGAAAATACACATAAACCTAACATTGATCATCTTGACCGTTTTTAGGTGAGCTCACTGGTTCGCTGTTAAGAACAATATTGTATAGGAACCTGGAATGTTAGGTCCATGAATCAAGGCAAATTGGAAGTGGTCAAACAGGAGATGACAAGAATGAACATTAACATTTTAGGAATCACTGAAATAAAATGGACTGGAATGGGTGAACTTAACTCAGATGACCATTATATCTACTACTGTGGGCAGGAATCCCTTAGAAGAAATGAACTAGCCCTCATAGTCAATGAAAGAGTCTGAAATGCAGTACTTGGATGCAATCTCAAAAACAACAGAATGATCTCTGTTCGTCTCCAAGGCAAACCATTCAATATCACAGTAATCCAAGTCTATGCCCCAATCAGTAATGCTGAAGAAGCTGAAGTTGAATGGTTCTGTGAAGACCTACAAGACCTTCTAGAACTAACACCCAAAAAAGATGTCCTTCTCATTATAGGGGACTGGAATGCAAAAGCAGGAAGTCAAGAGATACCTAGAGTAATGGGCAAATTTGGCCTTGAAGTACAGAATGAAACAGGACAAAGGCTAACAGAGTTCTGCCAAGAGAATGCACTGGTCATAGCAAACACCCTCTTCCAGCAACACAAGAGAAGACTCTACACATGGACATCACCAGATGGTCAACACCAAAATCAGATTGATTATATCCTTTGCAGCCAAAGATGGAGAAGCTCTATACAGTCAGCAAAAATAAGACCAGGAGCTGACTGTGGCTCAGATCATGAACTCCTTATTGCCAAATTCAGACTTAAATTGAAGAAGGTAGGGAAAACCACTAGACCATTCAGGTATGATCTAAATCAAATCCTTTCCGATTATACAGTGGAAGTGATTCAAGGGATTAGATCTCATAGAGTGCCTGAAAAACTATGGATGGTGGTTCATGACATTGTACAGGAGGCAGTGATCAAGACCATCCCCAAGAAAAAGAAATGCAAAAAGGCAAAATGGTTGTCTGAGGAGGCCTTACAAATAGCTGAGAAAAGAAGAGAAGCTAAAGGCAAAGGAGAAAAGGAAAGATATACCCATGTGAATGCAGAGTTCTTGAATGCAAGGAGAGATAAGAAAGCCTTCCTTAGTGATCAATGTAAAGAAATAGAGGAAAATAATAGAATGGGAAAGACTAGAGATCTCTTCAAGAAAATTAGAGATTCCAAGGTAACATTTCATGCAAACATGGGCACAATAAAAGACAGAAATGGTATGGACCTAACAGAAACAGAAGATATTAAGAAGAGGTGGCAAGAATATACAGAAGAACTATACAAAAAAGATCTTCATGACCCAGATAACTACAATGGAGTGATCGCTCACACTAGCCAGACATCCTGGAATGTGAAGTGGGCCTTAGGAAGCATCATTACGAACAAAGCTAGTGGAGGTGATGAAATTCCAGTTGAGCTGTTTCAAATCCTAAAAGATGATGTTGTGAAAGTGCTGCACTCAATATGCCAGCAAGTTTAGAAAACTCAGCAGTGGCCACAGGACTGGAAAAGGTCAGTTTTCTTTCCAATCCCAAAGAAAGGCAATGCCAAAGAATGTTCAAACTATCGCACAATTGCACTCATCTCACACAGTAGCAGAGTAATGCTCAAAATGCTCCAAGCCAGGCTTCAACAGTACGTGAACCATGAACTTCCAGATGTTCAAGCTGGATTTAGAAAAGGCAGAGGAACCAGAGATCAAATTGGCAGCATCTGTTGGATCATCAAAAAAGCAAGAGAGTTCCAGAAAAACATCTACTTCTGCTTTATTGACTACACCAAAGCCTTTGACCATGTGGATCACAACAAACTATGGAAAATTCTTAAAGAGATGGGAATACAAGACCACCTTACCTGCCTCCTGAGAAATCTGTATGCAGGTCAGGAAGCAAGAGTTAGAACTGGACATGGAACAACAGACTGGTTCCAAATCGGGAAAGGAATACAAGGCTGTGTATTATCACCCTGCTTATTTAACTTATATGCAGAGTACATCATGCGAAATGCCAGGCTGGATAAAGCACAAGCTGGAATCAAGATTGATGGGAGAAATATCAATAAACTCACATGATAATAAATAATGCAGATGATACCACCCTTATGGCAGAAAACGAACTAAAGAGCCCCTTGATGAAAGTGGAAGAGGAGAGTAAAAAAGTTGGCTTAAAACTCAACATTCAGAAAACTAAGATCATGGCATCCAGTCCCATCACTTCATGGCAAATGGATGGAGAAACAATGGAAACAGTGACAGACTTTATTTTTGAGGACCTCCAAAATCACTGCAGATGGTGACTGCAGCCATGAAGTTAAAAGACGCTTACTCCTTGGTAAAAAAGCTATGACCAACCTAGACAACATATTTAAAAAGCAGAGACGTTACTTTGCCAACAAAGGTCTGTCTAGTCAAAGCTATGGTTTCTCTAGTAGTCATGTATGGATGTGAGAGTTGGTCTATAAAGAAACCTGAGCACCGAATAATTGATGCTTTTGAATTGTGCTGTTGGAGAAGACTCTTAAGAGTCCCTTGGACTAGGGCTTCCCTGGTTGCTCAGCTGGTAAAGAGTCCCTTGGACTGCAAGGAGATCCAACCAGTCAATCCTAAAATCAGTCTTGAATATTTACTGGAAGGATCGATGCTGAAGGTGGAACTCCAATACTTTGGCGACCTGATGTGAAGAGCTGACTCATTTGAAAAGACCCTGATGCTGGGAAAGAGTGAAGGCAGGAGGAGAAGGGGACGACAGAGGATGAGATGGTTGGATGGCATCACCGACTCAATGTACATGAGTATGAGCAAGCTCTGGGAGCTGGTGATGGACAGGGAAGCCTGGCATGCTGCAGTCCATGGGGTCGCAAAGAATCAGACATGACTGAGCGACTGAACTGAACTGAAGTGAACTGGTATTAAGTTCATTCATGTTGCTGTGCAGCCATCACCACCATGCATCTCCTGAAATGTTCATCTTGCAAAACAAACTCTGTACCTCTAAAACAGTAACTTCCCATTTCCCCCTTCCCCAACCACTGTTCTACTTTCTGCTTCTACAGATTTCGCTATTCCGGGTTCCTCACGTAAGTGGAATCATACAGTATTTGGCCTTCTCTGATTGACTTAATTATAGTCACCTCTACGCTCTTTTTGGTTATTATATTCATGGAATATCTTTCTCCATCCTTTCACTTTCAGTCTATTTGTATGCCTAGATCTAAAGTGAGTCTCTTGCAGATAGCAAACAGTTGGGTCATTTTAAGAAATTTATCCTATAAATTTCTGTCTTTTTATTGTAGAGTTTAATCCACTACATTAAAAAATCACTTACATTTAATGTAGTTATTGATACATTAGATTTAGAACCATCATGTTATTATTTTGTTTTCTGTTTTTCCCCATGCCTTTTTATTCCCCCATTTTTCCTTTTCTGCCTTCTTTTGGATTATGGGAATATTTTTAAACATTTCAGTTTAATTTATTAATTGGATTTTTTTTTTTACTCTATTTCATTGTGTAGGTTTTTATTTATGTATTTGGTTGCACCAGGTCTTAGTTGTGGAATGTGGAGTCTAGTTCCCTGACCAGGGATCAGACCTTGGAGTCTTAGCCAGTGGACTATCAGGGAAGTCCCCCACTATATAGTTTTTTAAATGGTTGCTCTAGGGATTATTATACATATACATAACTTTTCACTAATATTTTATTACTCCAAAAGGAGTGTGGAAACCTTCCCATCATATAAGACCATTTACTCTTTTTTATGTTTTAGTTATTGTATGTATTACATCTATGTACATTAAAACTCCTGTAGGAAGCATTACAATTTTTGCATTCAAATGTCATATGTATTTTAAAGAACTTAGGAGGAAAAACTCTATCATATTTACTTAGATACTTACCATTTTTCTTTCTTTTCTTTCATTTGTAAAATTTCATATTTCCTTCTGGTATCATTTACTTTCTGTCTAGAGAACTTCTTTTTAGAGCAGGACTCACAGTGGCATATTCTCTTAGCTTTTCTTCATCTGAGAATGTCTTTATTTTGCCTACATTCTGAAAGATATTTTCACAAGATATAGAATTCTGAGTTGACAAATTTTTCAGCACTTAAAAATGTTATTTTTAAACTTCTGGCCTTATGGTTTCTGATGAGAAATATCTAGTCATTTGAATCATTATTCCTTTGTATGCAATGAATTGTTTTTCTTTGCTTTAATTTTTTTTCTTTGTCTTTGCTTTTCAGAAGTTTGGTTGTGTGTCTGGGATTTATTTCTTTGAGTTTATAATGTTTTTTTTTTTTTCAATCATTTTGAATCTTTATGCTCATATCTTCCTTCAAATTTGGGAAATTTTCCAATTTATTTCTTCAACTATTTTTTTCTGCATCATGCTTCTCCTTTCTACTTCAGACTCCAATGACATGAATCTTACACGTTTGGTCAAATCCTGGATGTTGGTTGTTTTTTTTTTTTAAGTCATTAATTTTATTTTTTGGCTGTGTAGGGTCTTGGTTTCAGTGCACAGGCTCAGTAGTTGTGGCACACTGGCTTAGTTGCCCCGAGGCATGTGGGATCTTAGTTCCCCAACCAGGGATGGAACCTGAGTCCTCTGCATTGGAAGGTGGATTCTTAACTACTGGACATCAGGGAAGTCCTTGTTCACTTAAAAAAAATCTTTTTCCCTCTGTTGTTCAGATCAGATAATTTCTGTTGATGTATCTTCAAGGTCACTGAGTCTTCTCTGTTATCTCCATTTTTATTGAGCGCATCCAGCAAATTTGTATTTCTTATTTCAGTTATTCTAATTTTTAAGTTCTAAAATTTCTTCTACTTGGTTTCTTTTTGTAGTTTCTATTTTTTTTTTTCTACTGACACTTTTTATAATTCCAAGAGTATTTGCTCATACTCCTTGGAGCATGATTATACTATCTGTTTTAGAGTGTTTTCTGACATTTCCAACACCTTGGTCACCTTAGGGTTGGTATCTATGGATTGTCTTTTCCCTTGTGAGTTATTGTGATTTTCTTGGTTCTTCATATGCCAAGGCATGTTATATCCTGGACATTTGACTGTTATGTTATCAGACTCTGAGTCTTGCTTAGATTCTATGGAAAATGTTAATTTTTTTGTTTGTTTCTTTCAGGTAGGTTTAGGCACCAAGTTCTGACCTCTCCTTTTGTAGGCTGTGGTTCCAATGTCAGTTTAGTTTTGAAATATTTTCCAGTGCTGTTCAGATCTGCTCCATGTGTGGGCCACCCAGGAGCCAATCTGCATGTTAGACAGTGTTGTGCTCCGTAGCTTAGCCGGCAAAATCTTCAGTATTGACTCTTTAGAGTCAAGGCCATATATGTGGGCTTGGGCTTGAGTCCAGGACTTTACGCACAACTTTATGTGATCCCTTTCTCAATTTCCCTTCTCTTTGCAATCACTCTATATTCCTCAGCTCCAAGGGGACCCCCATCCTGGTCCTATGGTTAGAAAGCCTGGGCCTTAGCCTCGTGGCTCTGCCATATAGCTCCTGTGACAGAGTTTGCTTTCTTTTAATTTTCATTTCATTTTTAATTTTAAAAAATATTTGTTTATTTATGGCTGTGCTGGGTCTTCATTGCTGTGTATGGGCTTTCTCTAGTTGTAGAGAGTGGGGGCTACTCTCTAGTTTTGGTGTGTGCGTTTCTCATTGCAGTGGCTACTCTTGTTGCGGAGCACCGGCTCTGGGCACGTGGGCTCAGTAGTTGCAGGTCAAGGGCTCCAGAAGTTGTGGCGCATGGGCTTAGTTGCTCTGTGGCATGTGGGATCTTCCCCAACCAGGGGCTGAATCGGTATCCCCTGCATTGCAAGGCTGATTCGTAACCACTGGACCACCAGGGAAGTCCTCATTTCATTTTTTTGGCTGTGTGGCTTGTAGGGTCTCCTTGACCAGGGACCAAACTCACGCCATTGGCAGTGAATTCGAGGAATCCTAACCATTGGACCTCCAGGGAATTTCCTCTATCTGTTTTCACGGTCAAGCTGAAGAAGGACAAAACAATCAAAAAGCAACAGTGATTTCCTGAGTTCTTTGTACCAGAGTTCCTCTAGTTAGAGAGAATTCCTTTGGTTAGAGAGAAATTTTAGGTACCTGCTCAGCCACTGTTGCCATTGCTGCTGCCATGGGACTGTAGCTTTGAAAGCGGGACTTGCTTGGGGTTTGGAGTTGGAGGGAAAAAAAGGTATTTTTCCACTTTCTCTATCATTTGGGGCTCCCCTTCCCATTCTATGAACCAGAAAGAGAACACTTATGTGAATATCTTTTGCTCCACATCTGGTATACAATTCTGGGATTTGTACTGTCTTAATCCAGGCCAGGAGATATGCGAGGTAAAAAAAAAAGTCTAGGAATCTCACCACTGGATTAGCCATTCTTTGAGTTCTGATATATATCCCCAGTCTACCTGCTACCATTTTCTTTTCACAGTCCTCAAATAAGGTGCTTCATACACTCAGCCCAGGATTTTCAGTTGCATTTAGTGAGAGAAAGAGGATTGAAAGTAATTCTTCCATCATCTTAACCAGAATCAGAACCTAAGTTTTTATTTTGAATTTGGATTTACAAACATGTCACACAAAAAAGGACAAAGACTTTCTACATATCCTTCACTCAGCTTCTCCTGGTTCTAATATCGTACATAAAACCTGAACGAACTTTTTGGCCAACCCAATACAATGATCAAAACCAGGAATTTAAGCTCAGTGTGATGCTGTGAATCTTAGCAACAGCAACAACAACAACAAAAAAACCCAATTAAAAAATAAGCAGAGGAGCTGAGCAAACATTTTTCCAAAGGTGACATACAGATGGCCAATAGGCACATGCAAGGATGTTCAACATCACTAATTATTAGGGAAATCCAAATCAAAACTACTGCATGTTTTTACTTGTATGTGGAATCTAAAACATCAAACAGGGCTTCCTTGTTGGCTCAGTGGTAAAGAATCCACCTGCCAAAGCAGGAGACATGGGTTTGATCCCTCGTCTGAGAAGATCTCACATACAGCAAAGCAAGCCTGTGAGCCACAACTATTGAGCCTGTGCTCTCGAGCCCAGGAATCACAACTACTGAGCCTACATGCCACAATTCCTGGAGCCTGAGTGGCCTAGAACCTGTGCTCTGAAACAAGAGAAGCCACCGCAATGAAAGGCCAGTGCAAAAGAATGGCTAAGTAAAATAAAATTAAAAATTAAAAACAGAACAAATGAACAAACATAACAAAACAGAAATGGAGTTATAGATACAGGCAAACAGATGGTTGCCAAAGGGGAGAGGGTAGGGAGAGGAAAAAATTAGGTGAAGGAGATTAAGAAGTACAGACTTTCAGTTGTGAAATAAATGAGTCACGGGTATGAAATGCACAGTGTGGGGAAAATAACTATGTAATATTTTTGTATGGTGACATACCATAACTAGACTTACCATGGTAATCATCATTTGAAATATCAAATCACTATGTTGTGTAACAGGAACTAACAGTGTAGTAGATCGATTATATTTCAAAAACAAACAAACTCATAGAAAAAGAGATCAGATTTGTGGTTGTCAGAAGTAGCAGGGAGGGTGGACGGGGAATTGGATGACAGTGGTCAAAAGGTACACACACACTACCAGTTATAAGTAAATACCAAGGGATGTAATGTACAACCTGATTAATATAATAATCAACACTTGGCCATAAAAAAGGTGAACTGTTATCCAGTTATGACAACACTGGATTGATGTTGAGGGTATCCGGCTAAGTGAAATAAGTCAGATGGAGAAAGACATGTACTGTGTGATTTCACTTATTTGTGGAGTCCAAAAAACAAAAAAAAGAAATGAACAAACAAACCAAACAAAAATAAATATGTAAATACAGAGAACCAAGGAGTGACTACCAGAGAGGAAGGGGTAGGGTTGGGGAAGGGCAAAAATGGGTAAAGGGGGTCACCTATAGGATGACACATGGAAGCTAAACTTTTGGTGGTGAGCATACCGCAGGTATACAGAAGTAGGAATGTTGCACACATGAAACTTACATAATGTTAGAAACCAATATTACCTCAATAAAAATAAAGAATAATAGCAAAACAAAAATCTATGAAATTAATTCAAATTTCACCTTTTTTAAAAACCCAAGATTATTTTACTGTGTTAGGATCCAACCCAGGATTCCTCATTGCATTTAGTCCTTATATCTCAGTCTCTTCCAATCTCTGACGGTTCTTCCCTTGTCTTTCTTTGATGCCTCTGAAGTGTACTGGTCATGTATTTTGTGGAACATCTCTCCGTTCAGGTTTGCCTGATGTTTTCTTGTGGTTAGATTGAGGTTATGCATTTTTTTAGCAAGAATCCACACAATGATGCTATGCTCCTCTCACCATATCTGGGGATACAGGATATTAATGTGTCTCATTACTGATGATGTTAAGGTGGTTTGTGCTGTGTTTCTCCATTGAAATTTACTATTTCCTCCTTGGTTATTAATAAATATCTTGGAAAAGATAGTTTGAAACTATGTGTATATCCTGTTTCCCTTCACACTTTTGCTCTTGGCTTTTATTTATTTATTTTTTGGAGCTTTCTGAAAGATCTTTAATAAGGTACCTTGGGAATTCAATTCAAAAAAAAAAAAAAGAAAAGAAAATCAGGTTGGTTTAACTATTACAGATGTTTCAGTGCAGCTCCAAAAGTCTTTATAAATACAGTCATTTGAAGAGGTGGTCCTGGTCCTGGATCAGATTATTCCTTGTGTTTCTGAGAACAGTAAGAAGGGGGAGAATTGTGATGTTGGGAATATGCTGCTGCTGCTAAGTCACTTCAGTCATGTCCGACTCTGTGTGACCCCATGGACTGCAGCCTACCAGGCTCCTCCGTCCATGGGATTTTCCAGACAAGAGAACTGGAGTGGGTTGCCATTGCCTTCTCTGTGCTCTCGGCTTTTAGCATCCATCAGTGGATCTTGCCCGCCACTGTTATTACTGTGTTGTGTGTTGTTCATATTTCCCTTCATTCCTTTTACATTTATTAATTGGAATTCTCCTGCAAGGAAGAGCTGTCTCTTCTCCCTCATTTATTTATTGTTTTGCCCCCACCACTTGGCTTGTGGGATCCTATTTCTCCAATCAGGGATCACCCCCACACCCTCGACTGTGAAAGTGCAGAGTCCTAACCTCTGGACCACCAGGGAAGTCCCATTTATTCATTAATTCAGTTATTACTATTAGGATGGACTCCTGGATATTTATTTTATTCTATAGGATATAATTCAATACTGTCATTATTTAGTTTGTTCTTCAAATCGTTCTAACTTTGGCCATTAAGAGCTCT
The DNA here is from genome assembly GCF_023091745.1 of Budorcas taxicolor. Lineage (NCBI taxonomy): Eukaryota > Metazoa > Chordata > Mammalia > Artiodactyla > Bovidae > Budorcas > Budorcas taxicolor. Next base: position 102,637,243 of record NC_068935.1, on the reverse strand, counting down.
TTCAGAGGTGTCCCCAGTGGCCCCAGTGGTTGAATCCATGCTTCCATTGCAGGGGGTGCAAGTTTAATCCTTTGTCATGAACTAAGATCTCATAAGCTGCATGGCCCGGCCAAAAAAAATAAACAACAGAGGGTGGGGGGGATAAAAGGTGGACTTTAGTGCCCTTTCAACATTCTTCCATCCTTTCGCAAGCACTTTCTTACTTTCTTGATGCAGAACTTTTGAGATTTTTTAAAATATTTGTCTGTGCTGGGTCTTCACTGATGCACGTGGGCATTCTCTAGTTACAGCGAGTGGGACTACTCTTCCTTGTAGTGTGCCAGCTTCTCATTGCAGTGGCTTCTCTTGTTGAGGATCACGCTCTAGGGCGTTTGGGCTTTAGTAGTTGGGGCACATGGGCTCAGTGGTTGTGCTGCACGGGCTTAGTTGCTCTGAAGCATGTGGAGTCTTTCCAGATCAAGGATCAAACCGATGTCCCCTGCATTGGCAGGCGGATTCCTAACCACTGGACCAGCAGGGGAGTCAGAGATATATATTTTTTTAATTGAAGGGACCATTTGCAAAGGTGTTGGCAGGATGAAAGGAATTAACAGGGGATATTGAGGCACCCAGCAACTAGCAACAGCAGGAAGCCATTAACACCCATAGATCTGAAGGGGTAGGTGGAGGCAATGATGCTCTGGCAAGAGCCGAAGCCATGAAAAGGGGCCACTTGACAGAAGCCATGGCCACAAATGGTTCTGGCACTGCCAGAACTACAGTGGGGCATAAAACAAAGAAGAATGGAGACTCCAATTTCTTTTTTTTTCCACCTCAGTCTCCTGCCTGTTCTGATGAGCTGGATCACCTAGAAGCCAGAGAGGCAAGGGAGCTTGGTTGCTGAAGTCTGTTAAAGGTCAGCTTCCAAGCATAGAATGGATCTGGGGGCAAATGGAGAATAGCCATCACAAAATATCACTCCTTTCAAGAGTCCTTTCCTGACTGCCAAGCCTGGTCAGATGCCTACAGCCTCCTTGTCCAAGCACTATCATGGCATATTGCTAGTTTCCCCCTATTGGTCTCTCTCCCTAGATGGTCAGAGAAGTGGAGCTGCCCTGTGACCCCTCTCAGGGATGGCCCTTGGTAGGCTCTTAGTATATGTTGTGGGAAAAGATGAGATCAGGGTGATGCAGGCCAGAGATGGAACGATCACAGGGACCACCACTCCCCCAGGATTCCACTCCTGGATCTGGTCACCCTTTAACCCTTTGGAGGCCGAACACATACATCTTGTAGTCTTCATGTCTCCGTGTCTTTTACATGCTATTTGCTGTCCTTGGAATGCTGATTCCTACAGCTGGTAGGTGATATTAGATGGGGCAGATGATGATGTTGAAGTTGGGTGATAGGAATATAGGAGCTCATTGCACCAGTCTCTCAGTTTTTGTCTGCCTAAGAATTCCCATAAGAATAGATTCTAAAAGCAGCATTTTTGGGGCACACACTGCATGCCAGAGCTTTTGCTTACAGATGCTGGGGACACAGTGGTGAACCAGCTAAATGTGTGTGTGTGTGTGCTCAGTCACTCAGTTGTGTCCAACTCTTTGCCACTGTAGCCCACCAGGCTCCTCTGTCCATGGGATTCTCCAGGCAAGAATACTGCAGTGGGTTGCTGTTTCCTCCTCCAGGGGATCTTCCTGACCTAGGGATCAAACCCTCATCTCCTGTGGCTCCTGCGTTGGCAGGCCACTGCAATTCTTTACCACTAGCGCCACCTGGGAAGCCCCAGCTAATGGAAGAAAGGAGGCTATACAGCCGCTCCTCCTACTGGAAGATTCCTCTCTGCTCCATGTCCTGCCCTGGCCATGCTCAGGTGGCCTGCCCCCCACCCCCTACCTGTCTCCTCCATAACTCTGACCCAGCACAGAAATGAACAGGATTTTCCTGGCTGAACTGTTGCCTGACTTTGTCCCCACCATTCATATATTGAAACCCTAAACCCTCGATATGGTGACATAAGGAAATGGGGCCTTGTTGAACAAGCTTCACTGGTGTCCACTGGTGTCAGCAGTAGGGATAGAGGCTAGACAAGTAAATCTATGCTGCTGGCACAAATACTGAGCTCCAGAATGGTGCTGGGGTGGTAGGTGACCGTTTTTTATGTGAAATCGATGTAAGGGGCTCATTTAAAGCTTTGTATGTTGAATTATTTTGGTGAAGAGAACGCTGCAGGATTGTCCTTTAGTAATCAACAATACATATCTACCCAAACTGAATATATACGTTCCCTGACCTAGCAATTCTGCTCCTAGGTATAGACCCAATAGAAAGGCAAACGGTTGTCTACCCAAAGATAAAAATGTTCACAGGAGCACTTTGCAACAGCCCCCAGCTAGAAACTACCCAAATACCTGCCACCAACATGGAACAGAGAAAGGGTTGGTGTCTTCACACAACTGAATACTATATAGTAACAAGAATGAACAAGCTATTGGTATCTCATGGATGAGTCTCATCATATGGAAGGAAAAGGCAAACAAGCATGAGTTCATACTGAATGATCTGTTTATATGAAGCTCAAAGGGAGACCAACGAATCCCTGATATTAGAAGTCAGGATAGTAGCTATACTTCACTAAAAAGTTTTAAAAATCCATGAGACAAATGGTTTACAAAGTACCTTTGCACATCTGTTGTCTTGTTTTTCTGTTCTTTCTCAGTCCAACAATACTTCTTTTCAGATATATGATTTATATGTAGCAAAGTGCAGAAATCCTAAGTGACCAGCTCAATGAATTCTGCCACATGTCCACACCTGGGTAGATGAAATTATAGAACACTGCAGCAGTCCTGAGAGTTCCCCTACATTATCTTCTTTTCTTTTCATTGACAACCTCAGGCTAGCAAAGGAACATCAGCCTGAGACACGGAGACCTGCCGAAGTGCCACTGCCTCCCTGGAGGCAGGACAGCACTGCCCTCAGGGCGGAGGAATGGCTGAGAGGTCCTCTATCTTGAGCTTGCAATATTAGCCAATGAATTAAATTCCTGAAACAGGGGGCTCTGTCCCGCTTTACATATAGCCAGGCAGGGAGTTGGGATGGCAGGATGGGAGGCACTGTTTAGTTATTTTTTTAACCTTGGTCATTTTCCAGAGTCATCTGCCAACCATCAACATTCTGGATGATGCCCTAGAGTCTGAGAGTTATCATCACCAGGTGGGGGGATGCTAGTGCCAGGCTAGAAACTGCCCCCTGGGGACAGAGTGGCCCCCAACCCACCAAACTGGGTGGGCAGGGCACCTGGTAAGGAACAAGGCAGTTCCAATCCACTGATGCTGCTATGGATTGAGGCCTGGAACGTGCCTCCAACTGAAGCTTCTGGAAGGTCAGTGTGGATGCATTCAGAGTCCAATTCTCACTGTCCCCCAAGTCTGGTCTGGGGCTGGATGAAGTTGGAGGGCTGACCCTAAGCAAGCTCGAGGGAATAGAAGGTGCACCTTGGGGACTTCCCTGGTGGTCCAGTGGTTGGGAATTCACCTTGCAGTGCAGGGGTCGTGGGTTTGATCCCTGGTCAGAGTACGTGCACCTCAATGAAAGATCCCGCAGGACGCAAAAGACTTCATGTGCTGCAGGCAACTAAGACCCGACAGAGCCCAATAAATAATTTTTTTTTTTTAAAAAAAGAAGGTGTACCATGAGCTCCCCCATGGATTTCTCCCTCCAATTCAAAGCCCTTTCTTGAACGGCCTCTATCCCTAGGACATGGCGCTGAGGACACAGCCCGAAAACCTGGGTGGCCTCATTTCCTCAAAACTCTGGGAAGTTTCTTGGCCCTCTTAGCAGAAGTCCTCTTGACTCTTCCAGTCACGAACAGAGCTCCCCTACCCCCTCCTGGGACTGGAACCCCATCCTGGAAAGGCCAGAAGACTGCCAAGCAGGCAGGGGGCAAAGGTCTCACCTGCTTCTCCCTCAGGGCAGAGTCCGGTTAGCTCTGCTCTCACTGGCTTCTGCAACTCCACTCTCACTGGCTTCTGCAAGTGGGAGGTTGAGGAGCTGGTGACTCATCCGATTTCTGGGAAGGAAAGGATCAGAGGTTCCGATGGGCTTATTTGTTTATTTATGACTGAGATCTGGATCACGAGGCGACATGCGAACCATACAAAGGCTTGATAAAATTTAGCAGAGACTTGGGCAGCAGACCGTGTGGAATCCATTCGTTTTTCTATTTAAAAAGATGGGAGAGGGGAAAGCCTTCATTCCAAAGCTGCAAATGAACTTACACCATCTGCTCCTCTCCCAGCCAAGGAATACAATTCCAGGAAGTAGGAGAAGGGAGCCCTGTCGGGGCTGATCGGTGATGGCTGTCAGCCGTGAACAGTTGTTTATCCTCAACGACTATTTCCACGTAGACCTCTCGCAGGGGTCTGCTGTTCTCGACATGGCAGAGAGGAAACAAAACCTCTGATTCCATGTACAGCAGTCGTCCACCCCAACCCGCGCCCCGCCCCGCCCCCTCCACCATTTGACTGACATGCGGTGGCCTTGGCTGAGTCCTCCCTGGGACTCGGTAACAAACCCAGAGACAAAGAAAAGCCGGGGCTCGGCTGACTCTGACCCAGCCCACAGGGAGCCTGCGCCGGCAAGGCAAGGAAACACCCTTCAGTTGTTCCAGGGACTAAGGTTTCACTTGGTTCAAAGAAATGTTCTTTGTGTTCTCAGGAACTATGCTTCTGAGTAACAGCTGTCAGAGTCCTACACAAATAGCTTCATGTGGATTTGCCACAGGATCCGGGGGCGGGGGGTGGGGTGGGGTGGTGGGCTTCGCTATGAATTCTAACCCTATGATTTCAGCACCTTTTCGCTCCATGTGTGTGGAGGGGAGAGGGGACTAGAATCATTTCTGGATAGAAGTCATACAGGCAAAAAGAAAAAAAAAAACACACCTCAGAAACAAACAAAAAAGAGGACGCTTTGCTTTGAGTACAAAGGAGCCACGCCTCGGCCTGAAAGGTCCTTGAAGAGAGATACAGAACTAGACAGCTAAAACCACAGGCTGCCCAAGCCTCAGTGAGATCGAGGTGAAACGGAAACTTCCTGTTTATTTGAGTCCTTTAAAGCTGTGGGGGCGGGGATTTAAACCAGGGCTGTAGCACTTCGAAGGAATCACAACTGCTAGATCAGTCTGGAAAATTGTGGCACCCCCTGGCCCACGGACCACGCCCTCCGGTTCCCACCTGAGGACTAGACGGAGGTAATAGCATAATCAAGCAAAGGAGTGAGCCAGGGCTACCACCAGATGCTTCCAATTAGCCGATTTTAACCTTACAGCATCCTTCTTGGGATGGGGGTGGGGAGCAGGGGTGAGGATGGAGAGCAAATGCCACCCTCATTTTTTTTTTTTTACACAATAGAGGCCTGCCCCGGAGGCTAAATGACCCAGTCACACACAAACAGCAACACAAAGGCTGAGTCAGAACCTGGCTGGGTCTCAGGCCTTACCCCCAGAGCAGCTGCTTCCTCCTAAATATCTCTAAGCCCTCAGTTTCTTGGGCCTTTAGTTTATTTATTTATTAAAAAAAAAATTTTTTTTTTGGGGGGCCTTTAGTTTTAGCACCTGGGCTGCCATGCTTTTGCTCCTAGTTACGCTGTTTCCACCACCTCCATCTGGGGATCTCTGTGGAAGTGAAACTGCGTACCGCAGATGGGACTTAAGCCCTATTGTGCCTCAGATGGGACTTGAACCTACAATCTTTGGCTTAGGAAAGGGATTTGAACCCCAAATCTCCCAGCTGAAACTGCATACCCCGTCTCAGGACTTAATGAAGCTCAGGTTCTTTGCGTCTTGGCCCAGAAGGAATTCGGTAAGAGGCAAACTGATAAGTAGATTTTCTGAGAGATACACACTCCACAGATAGCCTGTGGGCCATCTCAGAAAGGGAGAGGAGGTGTGTGCTTGTCTGTGTGTGTGAGGGGTTAGTTTTTATGGGCTGGGTAATTTCATAAGCTAACAATGGGAGGATTTTTCTAAGTATTTTGGGGAAGGGGCAGGGATTTCCAGGATTTGGCCCCTGCCCACTTTTTGGCCTTTTGTGGTCCGCATTGTAACTGTCATGGTGTCTGTGATTATGTCATTTAGCATATGCTAATATTATTACAAGTGTGTAATAAGGCTAAAGGTCCACAAGAAGTCAAATCTTCTGCCCTCTTGGATCTAACCAGTTTTTGTGTATCCTCAACGGCTATGTCATTCGTTTAGAGGTTGTGCCCAGCTCCATTCTCTCCTGTCTCAGAAGGTCATTCAACCCAGGGCCACCCAACACCTCAAAGTAGTCCCAGGATGGTAGACAAGCAGGGCTTCCAGAATTTAGCACAGGAATCCTCAAACTTTGTCATACCCATGGAATGTGTTAAAAATACATATGGCGAGGATGTGGAGAAACTAGAACCCTCACATTGTTGGTGCAGCTGCTGTGGAAAACACTTCAGCGGTTCCTCAAATAGTTAAACATAAGTGTTATCCCATGACCCAGCAATTCTAGTGTCTACCCAAGAGAAGTGAGAACTTATGTCCACACAAAAACTTGTACACAAATGTTCACAGCAGCTTTTTCATAATAGTCAAAAAGTGGAAACAGGCCAAATATCCAGCAAAAGATGCATGGAAACAAAATGTGGTCTATCCCTACAGTGGAATATCATTCAGCAATTAAAAGGAATGAAATACTAACACCTGTTACAACATAGATGAGCCTCGAAAACTTAAAGCTAAGCAGTCACAAAGGACCACACAGTGTATGATTTTGTTTAAAGGAAATTTCCAGAATAAATCATAGAGACAGTAAGTGGATTAGTGGTTGCTAGGGGCTGGAGGAAGAGGGGAATGGGGAGTGACTGCTAATGGGTATGGAATTTCCTTTGGGGGGGTGATGAAAATGTTCTAAAATTAGCCAGTGGTGATGCTTGCAAAACTCTGTGAATATATTAAAAACTATAACGTGTATACTTCAAAAGGGTGAATTTTCTCCTCACAAGGAATATTCACTAAACTTATTGTGGTAATCATTTTCATGACTTATGTAAGCCAAATCATTACGCTGTAGACCTAAAACTTATACAGCATTGTATGTCAACCAGATCTCAATAAAACTAGAAGAGAAAGAAAGGTGAATTTTATGTAAGGTATAACTCACTTAAAGTGAGTGAAAGTCGCTCAGTCGTGCTCGACTCTTTGCGACCCCATGGACTGTAGCCTACCAGGCTCCTCCGTCCATAGAATTTTCCAGGCAAGAGTACTGGAGTGGGTTGCCATTTCCTTCTTCAGGGGATCTTCCCGACCCAGGGATAGAACCCAGGTTTCCCACATTGCGGGCAGACATTTTACCATCTGAGCCATCTGGGAAGCCCTATAACTCACTTAAGCCATTACCAAAAAAAAAATATAGACATCCGAGCCTACCCTCAGAGATTCTGGTTAAGCAAGTCTAAGATGGGATCTGTGTAATTGCCGTTTTAGTAAAGTACCCTAAACGAGTGATTTACAAGGAAATGTATGACTTTGAAACTGCACAACTCAGATTGGGACTTGAACCCAATCTTTTTTTATTTTGGGGGGTCACATCATGGTATGCCACCCACACCCCCTACAGTGAAAGCGGAGTCTTAACCACCAGGTCACTAGGGAAGTCCCTTTTTGTTCTTTTCCGGCTGTGTGGCTTGTGGGGAACTTAATTCCCTGACCAGGGATTGAACCCAGGCCCTTGGCAGTGAGAGTGAGAAGGCCTAACTGCTGGACCACCAGGGAATCCTCCCATATATCTTTTATTTTTAGAATGATAATTGTAAAAAGATATAATTTTATTTATTTATAACCGCGCTGGGTCTTCATTGCTGTATGTGCTTTTCTCTAGTTGCAGAGAACGGGGGCTACTCTCTAGTTGTGGTGCACAGGCTTTAGTTCCTCCTCAGAATGTGGGATCTTCCTGGAGCAGGGTTTGAACCTGTGTCTCCTGCATTGGCAGGCAAATTCTTTACCACTGAGCCACTAGGGAAGCGCCTCCCACCCCCTGTCTTTTAATTGAGATCACACACTTAATCTCAGGACTTACTGAAGTTCAGGTTCTTTTTGTTGTTGTTACAGGTAGAAATAGTTTATTTCTCTTCATTGCTAAGTAGTATCCCACTGTGTGGATATTAAACAAATTGAAGATGTATTTCCCCTTTTTTAAAGAGTTTCCTGTGCTATACAGTTTTTCATTAGTTACCTATTTTATATGTAGTAGTGTTTATATGTTAATGTCAATCTCCCAGTTCATTCCACCCCTCCCTTTCTCCCCTTGGTGTTCATACATTTATTCTGTATGTCTGTGTCTATTTCTGCTTTGCCAATAGGTTTATCTGTACTATCTTTCTAGATTCCACATATATGTGTTAATACATGATATTTTTCTCTTTCTGACTTACATCACTCTGTATGACAATCTCTAGGTCCATCCAGTTCAGTTCAGTTCAGTTCAGTCGCTCAGTCATGTCCGACTCTTTGCTACCCCATGAATCACAGCACACCAGGCCTCCCTGTCCATCACCAACTCCCGGAGTTCACTCAGACTCACGTCCCTTGAGTCAGTGATGCCATCCAGCCATCTCATCCTCTATCATCCCCTTCTCCTCCTGCCCCCAATCCCTCCCAGCATCAGAGTCTTTTCCAATGAGTCAACTCTTCACATGAGGTGGCTAAAGTACTGGAGTTTCAGCTTTAGCATCATTCCCTCCAAAGAAATCCCAGGGCTGATCTCCTTCAGAATGGACTGGTTGGATCTCCTTGCAGTCCAAGGGACTCTCAAGACTCTTCTCCAACACCACAGTTCAAAAGCATCAATTCTTCAGCACTCAGCTTTCTTCACAGTCCAACTCTCATATCCATACATGACCACAGGAAAAACCATAGCCTTGACTAGATGGACCTTTGTTGGCAAAGTAATGTCTCTGCTTTTCAACATGCTATCTAGTTTGGTCATAACTTTCCTTCCAAGGAGTAAGTGTCTTTTAATTTCATGGCTGCAATCACCATCTGCAGTGATTTTGGAGCCCCCAAAAACAAAGTCTGACACTGTTTCCCCATCTATTTCCCATGAAGTGATGGGACCAGATGCCATAATCTTCATTTTCTGAATGTTGAGCTTTAAGCCAACTTTTTCACTCTCCTCTTTCACTTTCATCAAGAAGCTTTATAGTTCCTCTTCACTTTCTGCCATAAGGGTGGTGTCATCTGCATATCTGAGGTTATTGATATTTCTCCGGACAATCTTGATTCCAGCTTGTGCTTCTTCCAGTCCAACGTTTCTCATGATGTACTCTGCATATAAGTTAAATAAGCAGGGTGACAATATACAGCCTTGACGTACTCCTTTTCCTATTTGGAACCAGTCTGTTGTTCCATGTCCAGTTCTAACTGTTGCTTCCTGACCTGCATACAGGTTTCTCAAGAGGCAGGTCAGGTGGTCTGGTATTCCCATCTCTTTCAGAATTTTCCACAGTTTATTGTGATCCACACGGTCAAAGGCTTTGGCATAGTCAGTAAAGCAGAAATAGATGTTTTTCTAGAACTCTCTTGCTTTTTCCATGATCCAGCGGATGTTGGCAATTTGATCTCTGGTTCCTCTGCCTTTTCTAAAACCAGCTTGAACATCTGGAAGTTCACGGTTCACGGATTGCTGAAGCCTGGCTTGGAGAATTTTGAGCATTACTTTACTAGCGTGTGAGATGAGTGCATTTTTGCAGTAGTTTGAGCATTCTTTGGCATTGCCTTTCTTTGGGATTGGAATGAAAACTGACCTTTTCCCGTCCTGTGGCCACTGCTGAGTTTTCCAAAATTGCTGGCATATTGAGTACAGCACTTTCACAGCATCATCTTTCAGGATTTGAAATAGCTCAACTGGAGTTTCATCACCTTCACTAGCTTTGTTCGTAGTGTTGCTTTCCAAGGCCCACTTGACTTCACATTCCAGGATGTCTGGCTCTAGGTGAGTGATCACACCATCGTGATTATCTGGGGTTGTGAAGATCTTTTTTGTACAGTTCTTCTGTGTCCATCCATGTCTCTGCAAATAGCCCAATTTTGTTCCTTTTACAACTGATAATTTTCCATTGTATATGTGTACCACATCTTCTTTATCCATTCCTCTGTTGTTGGACATTTAGGTTGCTTCCATGTAACTTAGCTATTGTAAATAGTGCTGCAACAAACACTGGGCTGCGGACTTCCCAGGTGGTCCAGTGGCTAAGACTCTGTGTGCCCAGTGCAGGAGGCTTGGGGTTCGATCCCTGGTCAGAGAACTAGATCCCACATGCCACAAATAAAGGTCCCATGTGCCACAACTAAGACCTGGTGTAGCCAAATAAATACATAAATATTTAAACAAACAAACCCATTGGGCTCTATGTATCTTTTGGAATTATGGTTTTCAGATTCTTGATGTTGCAGAAAGAATTCAGTGAGAGACAAAGTGATAGGTAAGAAGTGGATTTATTTAGAGAGATACACATTTCACAGAACGCAGTCCCTCTCAAAAGGCAAGAACAGCCTTGGGATAAACACATTCCACAGATAGAGTGTGGGCCATCTCAGAAGGCGAGAGGCCCTGAAATACAGGGTGGTTAGTTTTTATGGACTGGATCATTTCCTAGGTTAATGAGTGGGAGAATTGTTCTAACTCTTTAGAGGAAGGGGCAGGGATTTCCAGAAGCCGGACCACTGCCCACTTTTTGGCCTTTTATGATTGGCCTTGGCACTGTTACTGAAAGAGTGTGTGGGTCTGGCTACTCGCTGCTCAAAAGCTAATAAACAGGCCAGGATGGTGAAAACGAAAGTTTGCTTTATTTCAGATGCCGGCAACAGGCTTGGTGGGCGGGGTCGGGACTGACGTCTGTTCAAAGGCCGACTCTCCGCCCCACCCCCCAACTGGCAACCAGTGGGGCAAGAGCTTTTATAGTCAAAAGGAGGGGCTACGTGCAGAAACAGCACAGTCAGCTCTGACAGTCATCTCGAAATTGGTCATCTTGATTTAGGTATAGTTAATCTGCTGTTCCAGGGTCCACTTGTTCCCATTTCTCTGAGGCCAGTTCTCAGAACCGTGGCAGCTCATGTCCTGGGCACAGTCTGGCCATCATGTGGTTAACTTCTCCACCTGGGGTTTTAGTATCGCTAAGACAGCTCACAGGATGTGGCTCAAAATATTATCTATAGTCCTTGAGAAGGAACTAAAGGTCCTTGACTATGCTTAATGACTACGTTATTATTATTTGGTCTCCTTTGACTGTTTTCCTTTGTGTCTGCATTTCTCATTTCTCTGATTAAACTTAATTCTTTGAAATTTTCCACAGACAAAAGGCAGGCAGAAGACATGGGTGGGTGCAGGTGGGGGGTGGTGGGGAGCAAAGACCATGGGGTCCTGCTCTGTTTCAGAGCTGTCATGGTGCTGGTGGGTGTGAAACCTGTATGCAGGTCAGGAAGCCACAGTTAGAACTGGACATGGAACAACAGACTGGTTCCAAACAGGAAACGGATTATGTCAAGGCTGTATATTGTCACCCTGCTTATTTAACTTATATGCAGAGTATATCATGAGAAATGCTGGACTGGAAGAAGCACAAGCTGGAGTCAAGATTGCTGGGAGAAATATCAATAACCTCAGATATGCAGATGACACCACCCTTATGGCAGAAAGTGAAGAGGAACTACAAAGCCTCTTGATGAAAGTGAAAGAGAAGAGTGAAAAAGTTGGCTTAAAGCTCAACATTCAGAAAATGAAGATCATGGCATCTGGTCCCCGCACTTCATGGGAAATAGATGGGGAAACAGTGGAAACAGTGTCAGACTTTGTTTTTGGGGGCTCCAAAATCACTGCAGATGGTGATTGCAGCCATGAAATTAAAAGACACTTACTCCTTGGAAGGAAAGTTATGACCAACCTAGATAGTATATTGAAAAGCAGAGACATTACTTTGCCAACAAAGGTCCATCTAGTCAAGGCTATGGTTTTTCCTGTGGTCATGTTTGACTGTGAAGAAAGCCGAGTGCTGAAGAATTGATGCTTTTGAACTGTGGTGTTGGAGAAGAGTCTTGAGAGTCCCTTGGACTGCAAGGAGGTCCAACCAGTCCATCCTAAAGGAGATCAGTCCTGGGTGTTCATTGGAAGGACTGATGCTGAGGCTGAAACTCCAGTACTTTGGCCACCTCATGTGAAGAGTTGACTCATTGGAAAAGACTCTGATGCTGGGAGGGATTTGGGGCAGGAGGAGAAGGGGATGATAGAGGATGAGATGGCTGGATGGCATCACGGACTCAATGGATATGAGTTTGAGTGAACTCCGGGAGTTGGTGATGGGCAGGGAGGCCTAGCGTTCTGTGATTCATGGGGTCGCAAAGAGTCGGACATGACTGAGTGACTGAACTGAACTGAACTGAATGTATTATGAGGGCTTCCCAGGTGGCGCTAGTGGTAAAGAACCCTCAGGAGACCCAACAGACAGTGGTTCGACCCCTGGGTTGTGAAGATCTCCTGGAGGAGGGCAATGCACTCCACTGTTCTTGCCTGGAGAATCCCCATGGACAGAGGAGCCTGGCGGGCTACAGTCCATGGGGTCCCAAAGAGTCAGACATGACTGAAGCGATTGAGCGCACATGAAGTGTATTACGATGAGAATGTGCTGCTGCTGCTAAGTCGCTTCGGTCGTGTCTGACTCTGTGAGACCCCATAGGCGGCAGTTCACCAGGCCCCTCCGTCCCTGGGATTCTCCAGGCAAGAACACTGGAGTGGGTTGCCATTTCCTTCTCCAACGATGAGAGTATAATAAGGCTCAAGGTCCACTGGAAACCTACTTTTCTGCCTTCTTGGGCCTAACCAGTTTTTGTGTATCCTCAACGGCTATGTCATTCTTCTAAAGGTTGTGCCCTGCACCCTCCCCTCCTGTTTCAACATCACCCATGTCACACTGGGGAAACATAAGGGTCTCCTAGGGGACAATTCAGGATCAGACCGTGTGGTCTTAGGAAACAGCACAGTTGTGGAGAGGGAGGACAGTTGTGGGCCAGGGTGGCCTGTGGGGGGGTGGAGGGTGAGGGAAGTAAGCTGAGCCTTGGAGGAGAGACAGGATTATGCAGACAGAAGAATGTGTTCTGCTGGGAAATGGGGCCTGAGAATGTGCATGGCACGTGCTGGTTGGGGGTCTGTGCAGACTGACATGCGGGTGTGGGCTGAGGTTCTCCCTGAATACAGGATGCATTGCAGGCAAAGATGCAGAGCCAAAGATGATTATAATGATGGAAAGAAAGCAGGGTTTTAGGAGGTGTAGCCCAGATTTTGTGTAAAAGTGTACTTTGAGCAAGGACTGGCAGTAAAAGGCCAACTGAGAAGCTGGGGCAGGAATCAAGAAATGAAGTGGTGGGGGTCTAGGCCTGGGGCTGGATCGGGGACTGGAGAGGAAAGAGCAAAGTCAGAGTTTCAAGGGGAATTTAGCATGAGCTTGGCTAATGGAGAATGAATAAGAACAGTCAGAGGGAAGTCTATACAATTGTAGACACATGGCTATTTCCTGAGTGAGGCCAGAACCTGGTTTAAATCCTAGCTCTGCTGCTATTGGCTATGTGACATAGGCAAGTCACATGACCTCTCTGTGCTTTAATCTTCCCAACAGTAAATTTCAAATAATAGTAACTATCTCGTTGAACTCCCCTGATGGTCCAGTGGTTAAGAATCCACCTTCCAGTGCAGGGGGCTCTGGTTTGATCCCTGGTCAGGGAATGAAGATCCAGCATGCCGTGCAGCCAAAAAAAAAAAAAAAAAGGCCAGGGCAGGCCACGACTTCAACACCATAAGTACTTGGGCTGCCCCGTCTGTACTGGGTGGCCAAGTCAGGCTAATCCCTGTGGAAAGAATTGTGTTCCTCTTATCTATCCTTCTGATATTGATGCTTGCCTTACATTTTAGGGTAGGCAGACTGAGGTGTCCAGCCCTTGAGTGTACTTTTCTGAGGGGCCTGGAACACTCTGGCTGGATCCCAGGCTGACAGGAAAGCAGGTGCTCATTTTTCTGGAGGCCACCCAGGTCCTTACTGGTAGAGTCCCTGCTCAGGCCACACCTGTCGGTGCCAGGACAGGTGAGTCAGGGCCGGGCGAGAGCCCCAGGGAGTGCTCCCTGTCAGCAGGGAGCCTGGTCCTGGCTTGGGGCCAGAGGACATGGGAGCAACTCAGTTCCCATCCACTACCATGGCAACCAGGGCAGGGTGGCCCCATCTAGGTGCCAGCATGGCAGAGGCCATGGGAGTGCCCAGGGGCAGGTGGGCAGGTCACTTCCGTGGCCAGGCCTGCTTGGTTCATCTCCGACCTGGCCCAGGAGGGCATGTTGGGCAATTTCCGGAGGATGGCAGTGGTTGTGCATACAACCCCTGATTTCCACATAACTTGCCCCTTCTTGTTCTTCCTGTCTGGGGTCATTTCAGTTGTGGCATGGTTGTTACTTTCCATAGCAGTTCAACTGAGAAAGGAAACCAAAAAGAGCATCTTTATTTGGACTGAGAGGGAAGTTTGGAGATGGCTTTCATTTTTCCTGCCGAGGCTCCCCCACCTCACCCCGAGGCATGTGGGCTAGGGGGCCCCCTGGATTGGAAGCACAGGGTCCTATCCACTTGTGGATAGCTTTTCAAAGCCCTAGTTGAGAAGGGAAGAGTGGGAATATCATTTTCTGAGGCTCTGGGGTACCTCAAGAAATTACAGAAATGACAGCCGTTTTTCATGCAATAATATTCATCCTCGTGACACAACATGGATATGGCACAGCCTCGTTTGCCAAGTGGTTTTGAGAGTTTTCTGATTTCAAATGCCTGTGTTTTCTGCCAATTTTTAAGTGTGAAAGCTGTTCCCTCAAATGATTCAAGTAGACAACTCATTCTGGCACTCCAAGCCACTGTAGTTTGATCCTAGCACCTCAAAAATCAGTCTTCTCCCTTAGTACTCAGTAACATACACTCCAAGCTTGTTCATTCATTCATTCATGCATGCATGCATTCAGTAAACAGTTTTAGAGCACAAAGTGTGTGCCAGTATATTGCTTGAAGCTGAGGATTCAGAGATGAAACACATAGTCGATGGGGGAAGGGAGGGAGAAAATAAAAACAAAGATACCCTGGAATGCCATGGTGGACCAGTGGTTAAGACTCAACACTTCCATTGCAGGGAACATGGGCTCGATCCCTGGTCGGGGAACTAAAACGCATGACCAAAGACAAACAAATAGGACATTCCTGGTGGTCCAGTGGTTACGAATCCGCCTGCCAATGCAGGGGACATGGGTTCGATCCCTGGTCTGGGAAGATCCCACATGCTGCAGGGCAACTAAGCACCTCAATACTGAGCCTGTGCTCTGGAGCCGAGGAACTGCAACTACGGAGCCCACATCATGCAACTACCGACGCCCTCCGGCTCCGCAACAAGGGAAGCCACCACGATGAGCAGCCCATGCACCGCAACTAGAGAATAGCCCCCCCTCCAGCCACAACTTAGAGAAAGCCCACACAGCCAAAAGTAAAAGTAAATAAAATCACTTTAAAAAGAACAAAAAGACCAACAAGAAATATAGCCTTCCATTCTGTGTGAAGGTGTTATGCTAGATGCTGAGCTCACTGGCCACCGTGCTAGGCAAGTAACTGCTTTCTCCCCCAGGGGCCTGCCTCTCTCAGTACCATTCATACCAAGTAGAAAGAGCCAGTTGAAGAGAGGGGAAGTCTCCCCTTCCATTGCTCCTACTAGTTTCCCTTTCCTCCTTTGAAGGAGGAAGGCAAAACAAATAAATGAAACCGTTTCATTCTCTTCAAGTACCCCAAAGGGCAGAGCTCATTTTGTTCTTTCGTTTGTATTTTTTTCTGAACACGTAACACACACAAGAGAACCAAGGTAACCTGGGAACAGCCTTCCTCTTTCCTCTGTCCCCTAGTCACACAGTCCACTCCCCAAAGTGTTCTTGGGACTGGTTTCTCGGGTATATCCCCAAAATATCTTGTGCATTTACCAACAGATCTGATTGTATATCTTTGGGGAGCCCTATATAGATAGTAGCATTCTACACACCACCTAAACCTTGCATTTTTGCCTAAATATAATTCCTGATGTTTCTACATCAGTATATCTGGAATGGTTGCATTTTGGGGGCCATACCATCGTGTATTTGGCTAGTCTTCTATTGATAGATATTTAGGTGGCAGACTTGCTGTTACAAACAGTGCCGCAATGTATGTTGCTGTTTTGGATCTTCTTGCACATGTGTGAGTACATCTGTAGGATGAATCCATAAAGGTGGAGTTGCTGGGTCAAATGGATGAGCAACTTCAATTTTCATAGATGTTGCCAGCTTGCCCTCCAGAGAGGATATACCTATTTATATGCTGGCCAATGAGAAATGAATCAGCCCGTTTCTCCACACCCTTTTAAACACAGCATATTAGTTTTCTAATTACCACAAACTCAGTGGCTCAAAACCCCACCCATTTATTAGTTCACAGTTCTGTAGGTCGGAAGTCTGGCATGGCATGGCTGAGTTCTCTGCTCAGGGTCTCATAAGGTTAAAATCAAGGTATTGGCTAGACTGAGTTCTTGTCTGGAGGCTCTGGTGAAACATCTGCTTTCAAGCTTGTTTCTGTTGTTGGCAGAATTCAGTTCCTTATGGTTGTAGGACTGAGGTCTGCCTCTCCTTGTTTGCTGTCAGCTGGGGGCCATTCTCAACTCCTAAAGACTGCCCGCCTTCCTTGCCACGTGCCCCCCCACCCCAATATTAAGTGAACAACAACAAATCAAATCTCCTTGTGCTTTGGATCTCTGCCTTCCCTGTCTCTGACCTCTAGACCTAGATTTAAAGAACTCATGTGATTAGGTTATACCTATCCAGATTACCCTGAAAAGTCACTTGTTTGGGGAACACAATCACATCTGCAAAATCTCTTCACAGCAACATCTAGATGAGTGTATGAATGAAGAACTGGGAGAAGGTGCTGGTATACCATGAGGTGGGAATCTTGGTATCTTAGAATTTTGCCTGCCACACACTGGATTATCAAACTTTTTCATGTTTGTAAAATGTGGGAGATGAAAATGGAATTTATTGGATATTTTTCTTTCTTTGCCTGGGAATCTTTTCAGTGTTTAAGATCCATTTGCATTTCTTTGTGGGTTTTTCCCCCCCTCTTTGGTGAATGACATCTGCTTATATCCTCTGCCTCCTTTACTACTGGGTTCCTGGTCTTTTTCTTTTTTCTTTTTAATTAACAGAGCTTTTTTTTTTTTTGAGCCACACCACACTGGCATGTGGGATCTTAATTCCCTGACCAGGGATCAAACCTCTGTTCCCTGCAGGAGAAGCTAGTATTCTCAACCACTGGACTGCCAGAGAAGTCCCTAGGAGAGCTCTTTATATGTTAAGGATCTTTCCTACCTTAATGACTTTGTCTTACGTATTTTATCTAGAGCCCTACCCTCCTCCTTGCTGCATCCAGAAGTACCATTCATTCTTTACAGCCCAAGTCAAACCCACATTGCCCAGAGGCCATGCCTGACTTTACCAGTACTCACTTATCAACTCCTCTTCATTCATTTCTTACCCCGTTCTGTGCTTTATGTTTATTGGTTACTTTTGGCTCCCCAGCTGGGATGTTGAGTGCTTTTTACTACAGGGATTCAAAGAGATTCGGGTATTAGACTAAGCATGCACAAAACTGGTATCAGTAAACTGATAAATTGATGCCTTGAACTGGAAATCAAAATTGCAGGTTTTGTCTTCACATTTCCTATGTTTATTACAAATATACATCACCACACACCCTTAACAGCCTAGTCTTTGTGACGTCCATCCATTTTTGTAATTATTACAAGATACCTGAGCATGTTAAGGGCTTTCTTGGTGGCTCAGATGGTAAAGAATCTGCCTGAGATATGGGAAACCTGGGTTTGATCCATGGGTTGGGAAGGCCCCCTGGAGGAGGGCATGACAACCCAGTCCAGTATTCTTGCTGGAGAATCCTCATGGACAGAGGAGGCCACAGTCCATGGGGTCTCAAAGAGTCGGACACAATTGAGCGACTAAGCACAACACAGCACACAGCATGTTAATGAGTATTCTCTCATGTAGTTGCTCATATTTTTGGTTAGTTTCTCTTTGACATGGTTTGATCAGTGAAATGTGTCTCCAGATCTGTAACATTTTTGCACATTATCTGATTTGAAATTAATTTAAGATTTTATCAGAGAATATGTGTTCATTTCTTAGAGTCAAGTTGAACTGAAAGGCTCATGATAAATCAGGGCAATCACTCTGCCCCAGCCTTTCCTATCTCCTTCACTTTTCTTCCAAAGCAGATATTTTCAGTTTTTTCTTTCCTTCTCCTGATGTATTTCTCTAGATTTCTAATACACTTAAGCCACTATGTTTTTTTTTTTTTAATTTTGGTTTTGGCCCCACCAAGTCACATGTGGGATCTAACCTGTACCCCCTGCACTGGACCACCAGGTATGTCTTATTTTTAAAGTTTAGATGTTATCTGTTGCTTACTATCATGGTGATGAAGACTGGACCTTTTCAGATACCCTGATCCCATTTGTTCCCTTCCCTCTGCTCCCCCCAGTAGAGTTCTTTTTTAAATTTTTGATTAAAACAAGTCACTGTATACATTATTATGGCCATGCAAATGTTCACTGCTGAGCTAGACTGTGCTTCACAGCCACACTTCCTTTCTGACTCAACAGCTCTGTAAATGTGGATATATCAGTAAGGATACACTAAGCTGCAAGTAATAGAAAACCCATCTCACCAACAGTGGCTTAAACCACAAGGCTGTTTCTTACTTTCTTAACATGTATAAAGTAGAAGGGCCAGTGGGTTGGTTCAGAGGCCTGGCAGTATCATCAGAACCCAGTCCCTGCCCTCCTTCCATTTTGCCATCCTGTGTCCTGGTTTTCATATTCAGTTTTGCTTCTACAAGAGAAAGAAAATTCTCCTCCCATACCTCTCTCTTTTGTTTTGATTGTACAGGGGGTGATTCCTTTCTCAAAACTCCAAGTGGATTTTCCTTTATAACTCATTGGCCAAAACTAGGTCACATAAACTCCCAGCTGTAAGGGAAGCTGGAAAAGCAAGTATCTGCGTTTTCACTCTCTATAGTGAAAAAAGAGGTGAGGGATGAGTAGCCAACCAATAACATCAGCCTCATGGGGTGTTTTTTTCCCCGTAAGTGGCAGAAGACTCAGCTTAAAATGACTTAAACAATAGTGAGGTTTGTCATCTCATAAAAGAAGTCCAGAGCTTGGGAATTCCAGAATTGGTTAATTTAGCGACTAACTCAACAGTATCAGGCAAGTTCCAAGCCTTTTCCATTTTTCTGCTGTGTTGATTGTTGGCTTTGGTCCTCTGGCTTGTCTCTGCATGGTCACAGGGGGGCTGCAGCAGCTGCACGGGTCACAGAACATCAGCTGTATTGAAGAAAGAATGTCCTGTCTTCCTGTCCTTTCTTTTTTAAAAAAAATATATTTATTTATTTATTAATTTTTGGCTGTGCTGGGTCTTCGTTGCTGCATGGGCTTTCCTCTAGTTGTGGTGAGCGGGCTTCTCATTGCAGTGGCTTCTCTTGTTGTGGAGGATGCATGGGCTTCAGAAGTTGCCTCATATGGGCTTTATAGTTGCGGTTCCCAGGCTCTAGAGCAAAGGCTCAGTAGTTGTGGTGCATGGACCTGTTGCTCTGTGGCATATGGGATCTTCTCAGGTCAGGGATCGAACCCATGTCTCCTGCATTGGCAGGCAGATTCTTTACCACCAGGGAAGTCCTTCTTATCCTTTTCTTAGAAACTTGACAGCAGGTTTTTTGGGTCTCATTGACCAATATTGTATCACCTATTTATTTGTAAACCAGTCACCATCAAAGGGGATAAATTAGCATGATTGGCTTTTACTAATCAGTATTCTCCCTCTGGCTTCCTGGTGGCTCAGATGGTAAAGAATCTACCTGCAATGCAGGAGACCTGGGTATGATCCTTGGGTTGGGAAGATCCCCTGGAGTAGGAAATAGCAACCCACTCCAGTACTCTTGCCTGGAGAATCTCATGGACAGAGGAGCCTGGCGGGCTGCAGTCCATGGGATCCCAAAGAGTTGGACACAACTCAACGACTAATTCTCCCTCTGGGCTTCCCAGGTGGCACTAGTGGTAAAGAACCCACTTGCCAAGGCAGGAGAGATAAGAGACTTCGGTTTAATCCCTGGGTTGGGAAGATCCCCTGGAGGAGGGCATGGCAACCCACTCCAGTATTCTTCCCTAGAAAATCCCATGGACAGAGGAGCCTGGCGAGCTATAGTCCATGGGGTCGCAAAGAGGTGGACACGACTGAGCAACTTAACACACATGCACAGTCTCCCTCTGGGGGACAAAGAGGAGTCCCCACACTCCTGAAGTAGATGAAACTGACCTATACTTAAACGAAGTTAGAGTTCTATTAGCAAAGAAAGAGGGATGGCAACTGAGGAGGTAGGAAATAATTTCTGCCACACCATTTTTTCGTGGAGTTTATAGTTGCCTTGACTTTTCATTCACCTATTTTTTTTGGTAAATTTCATAAATGTTTATTCAGGTGCTACCAAATTCAAGGCACTATTCTAGGTATTGGGTATTCCTCTTCAACAAGAAAAACTTAGTACTTGGCTTTATGGATTTTACAAAACCATACAGACTAGGAGCATTGATCAGTGGGCAGGTCTCTTAAGCTGTCCTTAATAATTGTCTTCTGCAATTTTCATGCGCATCTGCACGTACTTATTTGAGGAACTCAGCCTGCTCAACAATTGTGTATTCTTTTAAAATTTCAAACATTTCAAAAAAATAAATAAAATAAAATTTCAAACATTTCTTGACTTGTCCCTGAATACTTAATTTGAATTCTTAGGAGAGGTTTTACCGTTTCAGAGGTCAATGACTTTTCAGATCCCTCAAACTGGATAATCAGCCAAACAATCTCACTTCTGTAGAAGTGAAAGGATGGATATTTTTGTTTTCTTGTGATAAATATCTTTAGGAACATCCAGCCATTCCATGTTAGTGTTTAACTGCTGTTCTCACTGAGAAATAAAGAAGGATGAGGCCACATTATGATATAGAAGGAAGGAGGATTTTTAAAAGATTTCATGCTTTTTGCAGACAATCCTTTTCAAGGCTATTTTCCCCCAAATTGAGTTAGAATAAACAATAGATCTTCTTAAGATTTGCCTCTACCGTCATTAGCAGTTTCATTTCTAGGAGCTACAAAATTGCAGAAGGTTTTCTTCTAAATTCTGCTGTGACTTTATAAGTTTTGGTTTTCCAAAGTCAATATTTATATTTTTATTTTGAGCCGACACACCAGGGATTTCAGTAGCATGTCCTTTATGGCTCATAAAAATACAAATATTTATGTAATTGCTCAGTTAACTACCACAATAAAATGTCAAGTTCAGGATCTTTGGGACTTCCCTCTTCTTCCCGTGGTTGAGAGTCCCCATTCCAATGCACGGGTTGTGGAGAGCTAGGATCCCACCTGCCCCTCTGTCCAAAAAACCAAAACATAAAACAGAAGCAATATTGTAGCAAATTCAATAAAGGCTTTAAAATAGCCCACATGAAAAAAGAATCTTAAAGCTCAGGGACTTTCACATTAACTATTTTCATAAAACAGTTTAGTAATGATAGGAACAACTTTTCATGTTTGAATTTAGAGAAGTCTTTCTAGGAGATAAAGTTTCACTCAATACCATTGACAAACTCTTAACAGGCTTTGGAACAAGACTTTTCCACAGTTGTTCTGCTTTTTGTTAGTGCTGATAGAAGACACTACTTTTAAATGTGTGAAAATTGATGTTTAGTACAATTTGAAATCATGGCTATGTTAGGCAATGGGGTGAGCTATTTGAAAGACAACTGTTTATTTGACTATAAAGGTACTCTTCCATTTTAACAGAATAGTTTCATGAAAATTTTCTTCACAGACACAATAGAAGTTGCAGAACTGGTAGGAAACTGATGGTTCTTCGGTTGTGTTTGTGAAGTCAGATTTCCCACTGTAAAAGAACATTTACGGCACTTTTCCATGAGTACAGACGGTGCAAGTTCAACATGTTAAAACCTACATGTTCTTCTCATGCCTTTTGCACTCATTTTGATACTGAAATGGAAAATTGCATTTAAATGTTTCCTCAAAGGTTTCCTTAAACTCTTTAAACAGCCTGGAACTGTTGACAAAGTTAGCCCAACTGATTCCCTGGGAGCCCTGACCTTTTGTTGGTGAGGAATTTTGCCCAAGGCTTCCCAACCTCCCACTGGACTTTGTCCCTCACCACCCAGCTCCTGATGTCATGTGTTCCCCTTTCAGGTTCAGTCCTCCTCTACCCTTTGGTCTGCTTGAAGGATCTCAGTTACGTCAGACCTGGAGCTCCCAGGACACACCCAGCTTGGCCTTGCCACCGGCTCTTTCTGTTCTAGCTGCTTCCTGCAGGGGCCCCCACCCTGGCCTGGCCCCAGAACGGAACCCGGCACTGGACTTCCAGGCCACTCCTCACCAGGGCAGAGGCATGCATCGTGTTATAGGGACAGGGAGGAGGTGGCTGTGGCCCTTCAGGGTGTGGACCATGACCTGCCTCCTTAACTCTCCCCCGGCCCCATGCATGTGTCCCTGCCCAGGACGGGCTGGGACATCTGCTCCTGATCACTGAGCATCCGTGGGGATCGGACAGCTGGACTTCCTCATGGACCCACTTCATCCATGTCACAGCACGATCTGATACACCTCAGAACCTGCACTCAGTAGACCTCTCTTTACCCTGTTTACCAAAGAGCGTTTCCACCTCTGCAGGCCACCCTTTACCTGATTGCCAATTGAGGCTGCAATTTTACAGAATGATAACCTTCCTTGAACGCTTTCTGTGTGCCCAGCACTGCGCTGTTTCCCATGGATTAGCTCCTTAAGCCTAGTTACAACCCTGTGTCATCGATGTTCAGTCGCTCAGTCGTGTCCGACTCTTTGCAACCCCATGGACTGCAGCACATCAGGCCTCCCTGTCCCTCACGACCCTGTGAGGTGGGTACCATGTTCAGTCCATTTCCCAGCTTAGGGAATTGAAGCTTCTAGAGTTTCTGTCACTGGTCAAGAGTTAGCACAGCTTTCTAATTCATGCCCCATAGCTAGACTGAATGACTCATGTGGCCCCATGCCGATTCATCATCCAGGTAACCTGCCAATTCACCTCCCTATATCCAGAACATTCCATTCCTTGGTCATTAGAGCTTTCATCCCTACTGCCTCTGAGACCAACTCATAACGCCAGCTGCCAGTTAATATCTAGCAGGGCTTCTCCTTGCCCAGAAGGACACAGTGCCTGTCAGCTTTAAGAGAGGCCAGTGGGAAACCCTACAATGAGGGGGTGAGGGAAATATGACCAACAGATATTGGGCTTCAAGGAGACAATCAGAGAAAATAACCCAAGACTCTCTTCCCTCCTACTGCCTCCACTCTTCTTGTTGAAAAGCTGAAGTATACTTTCTCAGGCCATGCAGGCTCACAGGCTTCCTCAGCCTTGGAGAATTCCACTGTTGGTGACCCCTGTCCGGTCACCTCACAGCATCTTCTACCACTCCTTGCCTCAACTGGCTCATCGAGGGCCTACCCCCCTTTCTCCCTGTATGTGTGTGCTAGGTTGCTTCAATCATGTCTGACTCTCTGCAGAACCATGGACCATAGCCCACCAGGCTCCTCTGTCTGTGGGATTCTCCAGGCAAGAATACTGGAGTGGGTGGCCATGCCCTCCTCCAGGGGATCTTCCCAATCCAGGGATTGAACTTGCATCTCTTAAGTCTCCTGCATTGGCAGGTGGGTTTTTTTTTTTTTTTTTAAACCGCTAGTGTCACTTGGGAATCCCTTCCTCCCTGTATGACTTTCTTATTACGGCTGTAACAAGTGATGACAAACTTACTGACTTAAAACAACACCCATTTATCATCTTACAGTCTGGAAGGTTAGAAGTCTGGACATCAGAGTGCTGGCTATATTACTTCAGGAGGCTCTAGAGGAGAATGGATTTCCTTGCCTTTTTCAGCTATAGGCTGCCTACATTCTTTGGCTTATGTCCCCTCCTTCCATCTTCAAAGCCTTGAATGTAGCATCTTTCAATCTCTCTCTCCCATCTGAGCAACCAACACTTTCACTTTTCTGCTTCCATCATTAATCACTGCAGATGGTAACTGCAGCCTTGAAATTAAAAGATGCTTGCTCATTGGAAGAAAAGTTATGACCAACCTAGACAGCATGTTAAAAAGCAGAGACATTATTTTGCCAACAAAGGTCCGTCTAGTCAAAGCTATGGTTTTTCCAGTAGTCATATATGGATGTGAGTGTGGGATTATAAAGAAAGCTGAGTGCCGAAGAATTGATGCTTTTGAACTGTGGTGTTGGAGAAGACTTTTGAGAGTCCCTTGGACAGCAAGGAGATCCAACCAGTCCATCTTAAAGGAAATAGTCCTGAATATTGATTGGAAGGACTGATGCTGAAGCTGAAACTCCAATACTTTGGCCACCTGATATGAAGAACTGACTCATTTGAAAAGACCCTGATGCTGGGAAAGATTGAAGGTGGGAGGAGAAGGGGATGACAGAGGATGAGATGGTTGGATGGCATCACCGACACAATGGACGTGAGTTTGAGCGAGCTCTGGGAATTGATGGACAGGGAAGCCTGGCGTGCTGCAGTCCGTGGGGTCACAAAGAGTCGGATACAACTGAGCAACTGAACTGAACTGAGCATCACGTATCACCTTCTCCAGCTCTGACCCTCTTGCCTCTCTCCTAGAAGGACCCTTGTGATCACACTGGGTCCAGCTGGATAAGCTATGCTGATTTCCCCATCACCAGATCCTGAACTTGATGATCATGTCTACAAAGTCCTTTTTGCCACATAAGGTGACATAGTCACAGGTTCTGGGGATTATGATACCTCCCACCAGAACAGCCTACCAACTACAGATAGGAAGCAGAACACAGGGGAGGAAGTACTGGGTTGTGGCAGACACCTTGCTAGCTCGTGTTAATATGTTCTGTGGAAAGAGGAGGTGGATCAGGAGCACCTGAGGAAACCTGTTTTTCTTCCCAGGAAAACACCAAAGTTTTTGATTCTTCCTTGCCCTACTCAGCTGCCTGGGGGGTGGGAGAGGGCGGATGGCAGAGAGATGGGGCCGCCCATAAACTAGGTCATCTTAGCATCCCCCATAAGATGAATGGTTAGCAAGGAAAGCCACTGCCCTTGCACACATCCCTACTCCCTCTGCCCTGTTCTACCTCTGCTTCTAACCTGGAAACTTGCCTGTTCATCCTACGTTCCCATCCTTGGCCCCAGTGGCAAGCCCACTTTCTGGCTTCTCCTACTTCAGTAGAAATCCATCTACCATCTTTGGTCCCTGGATGCCAACTGCTCATGGAGGTAGACATGTCTCAGAGAACCGTTCCTTTGTTTACCCTGGCCCCTTGCCCACCGGCATTCTGACCAGAAATGCACCGCACACACCATCTTCCCTCAACAGAATGTGGGTCACTGTGAGCTCAACTTTGCAAATGATTGTGAAGTGGGGTTTTTTTTTTTTTTTCAGCTCTACTATCTCAAAAAATGCTTAACAACTTGCTTCATGTATAATTCATCAAGATCCTGGAATTTAGGGGGAAATGATGATTTGCAATGACATGCAGACAGACTATTTAAAATCAGGATTGTCCAAGAATAGCCAGAACATATGATCAACATCTGGAAAACATCTGCATGAATGGTGTGGCTGCAACAGATACCAGAGATTGGAAATTTTAAGAACTGTACTGAGGGTTTCTGGGTCCTAAGAACAGCAAAATGAAGTCCTTGTAGATTATATAGCAAATGGTTCTTTTTGGATGCACCATGCGGTGTGCAGGACTTCCTTGACCATGGATTGAGCCCGTGTCCCATATAGTGGAAGTGTGGAGTTTCAACCGCTGGACCACTGGTGAAGTCTGTTTGTTTTTGAAGCTTCCCTCTTTATTATAAACTAACACAGAGACACAAGCAAAACAAATGTAAGACTTAGTGAATTATTTTAGGCCAAACATCCTTTTAACTACCACCCAGCTCAAGAAACAGAGCTTTGCCAGGCACTCTAGAAACCTTTTCATGCTTCTCATTCAAATCAAAGCCCCCTCCCTTGCCTAGAAGTAACCATGATCCTGACTTTTCTGCTAGTCACAAAAAAAAATACAAGAGTTTTATCACCTACTTTTGCACCCCTACACAAGGTTAGCTTCCCTTTAAAAAAATTATTTCGGGAGTGTAGTTGATTTACAATGTTGTATTATTTTCAGGTGTACAGCAAAATGATTCAGTTATACATGTTTATACATCTATTCTTTTTCAAATTCTTTTCCCAATCAGGTTGTTACATAACATTGAGCAGAGTTCCCTGTTCCTTGTTTGTTATCCATTTTAAATATAGACTGGAAGTTCTTTTATTTTTTTGTCACAGACTGCCCCAGGCAGCAAGTTCAGTTCAGTTGCTCAGTCATGTCAGATTCTTTGCGACCCCCATGGACTGCAGCACCCCAGGCTTCCCTGTCCATCACCAACTCCCAGAGTTTGTTCAAACTCATGTCCATCAAGTCGGTGATGCCATCCAATCACTTCATCCTGTCATCCCCTTCTCCTCCTACCTTCAGTCTTTCTCAGCATCAGGGTCTTTTCCATTGAGTCAGTTCTCATCAGGTGGCCAAATCATTGGAGTTTCAGCTTCAGCATCAGTCCTCCCAATGAATATTCAGGACTGATTTCCTTTAGGATTGACTGGTTTGATCTCCTTTGCCTCAGGCAGCAAAGGGAGGTCCTAATCCAATATTGCCCTGGGATGTGGGCAAGAGGACCCAGCCCTGGGCTCTATGCTTAGGAGGGTGCCATATACCATGAGATCTCGAAGAATACGCATGGTAGAGATTGCCTTGGGATCCAGCGGTCAGTGCCGCCAGAGCCCTAAGCCCAGAGTTCTGCCCTTTGCGGGATAGCCCCTGGTGTGATTCAAGGACTGTTCAAGCCCCAGGGAAATAAATCTGTGCTGTAGCTCACACTGTATTTTCAAAACAAAAGGCAACTATTTATGGACACCATGAGGGTTTGCAGGCTGTGCCTCCTCTGATCTTGGAGAGGCCACTGCTTCAGAGGACCAGGAGGACTTGAGCTGCAGAAAGTTGCGGTGAAAGAAAAGGCAAATTGACTTGTCACACCCTTCCTTCCAGAGAGCATGAATGCAAGATTCACATATAACCAAGTATCATTTCCCACTGATGCTGCGTGTCCGTATTCTTGCTTATCTTCATGGTTCCAGAGGTATCGCATAGTGACTAGGAACACCATGAGACATTACAAAATTTGTATTATTCTTAAATCTATAATACACATGATAGCTACACACACACACACACGCACACACATGCACACACACTTTTAATGTGAAGGAAGCATAATGTTAGCTCTACTATAGAGCCCAGGATGGGCATTGAACACTAATCATGCAAAAGTTATGTATTTAATAAAAGCATTTACCAAGACTTAAACTTTCAAATTAATAAAATTTTAGCATAATTGAAATCATTTTGACTTGAAATTTTGATGTATACATTTTAAGTAGACGTGTGCTATGGGGCCTGTGGTCTTCTTACCTCGGGGCCAACCTTGTCCTGGGCCCAGGCTACCAGGCAGTTCAGAGGAATGTCCCAGCAGCCCTGCTAACTGCAAACTGCTTTCTTTAAAATTTCAGCACCTGAGCCATTCCCCTTTGAGAATGCTACAGTTTCCTCCCTCTTCCCTTTTTGCTTCTATCTCTAATATTTCAATTATGAACACAGATTACTTGATCATGTGCTAAGTCACTTCAGTCGTGTCCGACTCTTTGCGACCCCATGGACTGTAGCCCACCAGGCTCCTCTGTCCATGGGATTCTCCAGGCAAGAATACTGGAGTGGGGTGCCACTTCCTCATCCAGGGATCTTCCCAATCCAGGGATCCAACCCATGTCTCTTAAGTCTCCTGCATTGGCAGGTGGTTTCTTTACCACTATTGCCAAATCCTAAAACCCTTCATATGTTTTGTGGTAGCCTGGAATAGTAAGATGTCAGAGAATTTCTTTTCTTCATAGCTTTTCTGCTGCTGCCAAATTCTCTACTTTTCTAAACTTTTCAAGTTTTCCAAATGACTTTTATCATCTAAAAAAAGAATTATAAAGGGGAAAAAAAAGAGAAACTTCTGTTGTTGAGCAGGACATAACTCTTCTTGATCAGGAATCTGATTCCAACACACTTTCAGAGAATTAGTTCAGTCATTCAGTGACTGTTGGCTGAGCGCCTACTTTGTGTCAGGCACCATTCTGGAAGCTGGAGAGAGAGCAGCACAGCTTTATTTTTTGTGGCGGGGGCGGGGGGTAGGGAAGCCACAGGATGAAGTCAAATGGATGATGGTTGAGAATGAGGAAAGGAAGGAACAGGAGGTAGATTTAACTCTGAATTGATTTGGGATTAGTTTGTTTCATCCTCCACCTAAGTCTCCCAAACTATGAAATAATTTTAATACTCCGTACATAAGCTTATGCCACAAACCCTATTTTATTTATTTTATTTTCTTCCAGTTTTACTGAGATTGACACAGAGCACTGCATACGTTTAAGGTGTACAGCATGATGATTTGACTTAAATACTTCATGACATGATTACTATGATGTTTAGTGAACATCCATCATGCCATATAGATACAAAATAAAAGAAAAAGAAAAAATATTTTTTTCCTTGTGATGAGAACTCTTTGGATTTACTCTCTGAACAACTCTCATATATAGCATCCCGCAGTGTTAATCATATTAACCACATTGTATGTTACATCCCTCGTATTTACTTATAACTGGAAGTGTTACCTTTTGACTGCCTTCATCCAGTTCCCCCTCCCACCATCCCCCTGGGAACCACAAATCTGATCTTTTTTTTTTTTTTTTTCTGTGAGTTTGTTTGGTTTTGAAATATAATTGACCTGCAACACCATGTTAGTTCCTGGTACACAGCATAGTGATATTTCTACGCAACACAGAATGACCATCATGGTAAGTTCTACTTACCATCTGTCACTATACAAAGATATTACATAGCTGTTGACTATATTCCCTGTGCTGTACATTTCATACTGGTGACTCACTGATTTTTTAAAACAATTATTTATTTCTGGCTGTTCCGGGCCTTCATGCTGCACAGGCTTTTCTCTAGTTGTGGCGAGCAGAGGCTACTCTCCAGTTGTGTGCACAGGCTTCTCATTGCAGTGGCTTCTCTTGTTGCAGAGCATGGGCTCTAGGCTTCAGTAGGGTACGCAGGGTTCCGGAGTCACGGTTCTCAGGCTCTGGATCACAGGTTCCGTAATTGCGGCACACTGGCTTAGTTGCTCCACAGCAGGCGGGATCTTCCTGGACCAGGGATCGAACCAATGTCTCCTGCATTGGCAGGCAGATTCTTTACCACTGAGCCACCAGGGAAGCCACTGCCGACTCATTTATTAACAAACCCTTTTATTTTGTTTTTTTATTTTACTTTACAATACTGTATTGGTTTTGCCATACATCAACATGAATCCGCCACGGGTGTACACGTGTTCCCAATCCTGTACCCCCCCTCCCACCTCCCTCCCCATACCACCTCTCTGGGTCATCCCCGTGCACCAGCCCCAAGCATCCTGTATCCTGCATCAAACCTAGACTGGCGATTTGTTTCTTTTATTGATATTATACATGTTTCAATGCCATTCTCCCAAATCATCCCACCCTCTCCCTCTCCCTCAGAGTCCAAAAGACTGTTCTATACATCTGTATACATACAAATGTATACATCATATACATTTGCTGTCTCGCATACAGGGTTATCGTTACCATCTTTCTAAATTCCATATATATGTATTCAGTTCAGTTCAGTCGCTCAGTCGTGTCCGACTCTTTGCGACCCCATGAATTGCAGCACGCCAGGCCTCCCTGTCCATCACCATCTCCTGGAGTTCACTCAGACTCATGTCCATCAAGTCCATGATGCCATCCAGCCATCTCATCCTCTGTCGTCCCCTTCTCCTCCTGCCCCCAATCCCTCCCAGCATCAGAATCTTTTCCAATGAGTCAACTCTTCGCATGAGGTGGCAAAAGTACTGGAGTTTCAGCTTTAGCATCATTCCTTCCAAAGAAATCCCAAGGTTGATCTCCTTCAGAATGGACTGGTTGGATCTCCTTGCAGTCCAAGGGACTCTCAAGAGTCTTCTCCAACACCACAGTTCAAACGCATCAATTCTTCGGCACTCAGCCTTCTTCACAGTCCAACTCTCACATCCATACATGACCACTGGAAAAACCATAGCCTCGACTAGACGGACCTTAGTCGACAAAGTAATGTCTCTGCTTTTGAATATGCTATCTAGATCGGTCATAACTTTTCTTCCAAGGAGTAAGCGTCTTTTAATTTCATGGCTGCAGTCACCATCTGCAGTGATTTTGGAGCCCAAAAAAATAAAGTCTGACACTGTTTCTACTGTTTCCCCACCTATTTCCCATGAAGTGATGGGACCAGATGCCATGATCTTCATTTTCTGAATGTTGAGCTTTAAGCCAACTTTTTCACTCTCTTCTTTCACTTTCATCAAGAGGCTCTTTAGTTCCTCTTCACTTTCTGCCATAAGGGTGGTGTCATCTGCATATCTGAGGTTATTGATATTTCTCCCAGCAATCTTGATTCCAGCTTGTGTTTCTTCCAACCCAGCGTTTCTCATGATGTACTCTGCATATAAGTTAAATAAGCAGGGTGACAATATACAGCCTTGATGTACTCCTTTTCCTATTTGGAACCAGTCTGTTGTTCCATGTCCAGTTCTAACTGTTGCTTCCTGACCTGCATACAGATTTCTCAAGAGGCAGGTCAGGTGGTCTGGTATTCCCATCTCTTTCAGAATTTTCCACAGTTTATTGTGATCCACACAGTCAAAGGCTTTGGCATAGTCAATAAGCAGAAATAGATGTTTTTCTGGAACTCTCTTGCTTTTTCCATGATCCAGCAGATGTTGGCAATTTGATCTCTGGTTCCTCTGCCTTTTCTAAAACCAGCTTGAACATCAGGGAGTTCGCGGTTCACGTATTGCTGAAGCCTGGCTTGGAGAATTTTGAGCATTACTTTACTAGCATGTGAGATGAGTGCAATTGTTAGTATACTATATTGGTGTTTTTCTTTCTGGCTTACTTCACTCTGTATAATTGGCAAATGGGCAATTAGTCATTATTCTAATGAAATGGAATAATTTTTATATGTTAAATATATTCATTTACATGTTTCTTTATTCTCTGTGTGCTAAGTCACTTCAGTCATGTCCAACTCTTTGGGACCCCATGGACTGTAGCCTGCCAGGCTCCTCTGGCCATGGGATTCTCCAGGCAAGATTACTGGGATGGGTTGCCATGCCCTCCTCCAAGGGATCTTCCTGACCCAGGGATTGAACCCAGGTCTCTTATGTCTCCTGCATTGGCAAGCGGGTTCTTTACCACTGTGCCACCTGGGAAGCCCTATTAATTCTCTAGGTTAGAGTAGTTGCCCACTCGCTCCTTTGAAAGACAAAGACACCGACAGCCACCTAGGGGATTCACAGGAGAGCTGGGACCAGAATTTGGGGAGACAGTATTGAGTCACTGATGAACTAAGGTGCTCTGCTGAGTCATCTGGGACAATTCCTCTAACCTTTTGAGGAGACTTTGCTAAGTTGTCCTTAGTGTTCGTGTTCTGCTTTATCTTAAACCCCTCAGTTCCCCTCTGTCTCCTGACTTCTTGGGGTTAAACCTTCAGTCTGCAAACCTGAGGTCTGATTCTGCCACAAAACTCTGTTCTCGGCCCCCTCGGCTAACTACTCTTAAAAACTCTGCTTCTCTCCTTGTGACGTCACAGAAGTCCTAGGAGATGTCCTTCCCAGTCACAGAATCTCTGTGCTGTCTATGGGAATATAAATGTACGAGTATGTTTTGGCCCCAAATTTTATCTGACTGATAGACACAGATAGATGCGCTTGTATCCCAGACTTGTCCTTGGAGCTTCAACTGAAATCTCCAGTCACCCATTAGCCATTTCACCACATCCAGGGGCTCTGCCACCTCACATGTGTCAAACCAGCCTCCTCCCTTTCCCATCCACGTTATTTTTTTTCTTCTGTGTTCTCTCTCTCTTTTAATATTTATTTATTTATTTCTATTTATCTGGCTGTGCCCTATCTTCGTTGTAGCACATGAGATCTTGGATCTTTGTTGCATCATGCAGGATCTAGGCATGTGGGATCTAGTTCCCTGACCAGGGATCAAACCCAGGCTCCCTGCGTTGTGAGCATGGAGTCTTAGCCACTGGACACCAGGAAAGTTCCTCCTCCTTTGCCCTCTTAACTGATGGCAATTCCATCTAACTAACCTAGTGAGCTCTAAAATGGAATCATTCATTTAAAAATATTTATTTATTTATTTTGGCTGCACTGGGTCTTAGTTGCAGCTTGTGGAATCTTTAGTTGCAGCCTGTGAACGCTTAGTTGGGGCATGTGGTATCGAGTTCCCTGACCAGGGCTTGAACCTGGGCCACCTGTGTTGGGAGCATGGAGACCACCAGGGAAGTCCCTGCAGTCATTTTTGAGATTTTGTGTGTGTGTGTGTGTGTGTGTGACATATGAATGTGCCATGTGTGTGCTTAGTCACTTAATCGTGTCTGATTCTTTGCGACCCTATGGACTGGCCTGTCAGGCTCCTCTGTCCATGGGATTCTCCAGGCAAGAATACTGGAGTGGGTTGCCATGCCCTCCTCCAGGGGATCTTCCCACCCCTGGGATCGAAACCGGGTCTCCAGCATTGTAGGCGGATTCTTTATCCATTGAGCCACCAGGGAATCCCAGGGAAGCCATATGAATGCTTATGTTTAAAAATTCATGAAAAAAGCCTCAATGAGAATGCATAATGATGAAAATCAGCCTCTTTCATGGAGTCATGGGGTAGAAGACTAGCAGCTGCTTCCCCAGGTGAGAAGTCTATTGCAGATTTTTCTTTGGTTGAAGATTTCAGCTTCTTGCTCAAAGGAATAGGAGAGAGGGTTCTTTTTTGTGTGTTTTTAAAAAAGTTTATTGACGTATAGTTGATTTACAATGTTGTATCACTTTCTGGTGTATAGCAAGGTGATTCGGATATATATATTCTTTTCCAGATTGTTTTCCATTATAGTTTATTGTAAGATATTGAATATAGTTCCCTGTGCTATACAGTAGGACCTTATTGTCTATTTTATATATAGCAGTGTGTATATTGCTAATCAAACTTCTAATTTATCCCTCCCTTGCCCTCCCTTTTCCCCTTTGGTAGCTATAAGTTTGTTTTCTATGTCTGTGAGTCTGTTTCTGTTTTGTAAATAAGTTCATTTGTAGCATTTTTTTGATTCCACATGTAAGTGAAATCACATGGTATTCATCTTTCTTCTGAATTCCTTCACTTCACATGATAATATCTAGGGCCAACCATGTTGCTGCAAATGGCATTAATTCATTCTTTTAATGGCTGAGTAATATTCCACTGTATATCTA
This sequence comes from Budorcas taxicolor, assembly GCF_023091745.1. Lineage (NCBI taxonomy): Eukaryota > Metazoa > Chordata > Mammalia > Artiodactyla > Bovidae > Budorcas > Budorcas taxicolor. Next base: position 102,603,553 of record NC_068935.1, on the reverse strand, counting down.
TATACCCTATCTTCTTTATCCATTCATCTCTTTATGGACATTTAGGTTGCTTCTATGTCTTGGCTATTGTAAATAATGCTGCTATGAACATTGGGATGCATGTATCTTTTTTGAATTAGAGTTTTCTCTAGATATATGCAGGGGTGGGATTGCTAGATCATATATTAATTCTATTTTTAGAAACCTCTCAACTGTTTTCTATAGTGGCTGCACCAATTGACACTCCCACCAACAGTGTAGGAGGGGTCCCCTTTGTCCACACTGGAACCACAGACAGGGTTCTATAATCCCCGCCTCAGGGCGGGGCCCTGGTATGATGGGGCACGCCCAGATGACGCTGGGAACTTGACAACTGCTGAAAAAGGCAGGCAGAGTGGGAACACTCAAGTTAGCTGGAAAGGCAAAGTTCAGGTCTCATGCCCCTTCCTGGCCCGTTGCCAAGCCCCAGAGCCTTGACATTTGAAATTTGAATATTTTGTAAATTGATCTCAAATTGAAGAGAGAAGATTACTTCCATTGGAGTGGGAAAATGGCATCTGTGGGGTTAGGGACTATAGAGGAGGTCCCCACTCTATTCCTACCTGGGGGAGGGAAGGAAACAGGGAAGGCCTCTGTGAGGGGCTTTCTTGTCACCTGTCTTCAGGTTTTGGGTGGATGTGGCCAACCCCCACTAGCTATTGCCTGGTTGACATTTGACTTTAATCAAACTTTCTACAAAAGCATGGTTGTTTCCTTATGTTTGTAGAATGGGAGAAAAACCTGTCAAACCTACCCTTGCCAAGGGTCTGAATGATTACTTCCTTCTTGAATTCATTTTAATCTGTGGTACTCCCACAGCCAGTACCATGCTTGGATCTAGGGTAGTGGGGCCCCGGCTCTGTGGCCCTCATTTCAGAGAGCCCCCTTTCAGAAAACACACTTACTAACAGGCATATAAGCACCTTTTGGCTTAGGATCAGCTTGTGGGCATTGGCATAGGCTGGCCTGTGACTGTGAACATCCACTCCCAAGACTGACTGGTGTTTAGGAAACCCATGGCCTTCAAACAAAAGGAGCCCAGAGGGGAATTCCTGGTGACCCAGTGGTTAGGACTCTGTGCTTTCACTGCTGAGGGCCTGGGTTCAATCCCTGGTCAGGGAACTAAGATCCTACAAGCCTTGAGGCCAAAAAATAAAAAGGTGACCTGAGCCATATGCTGTGGAGATTTGTGGGTTGGGCTGCTGAAGACTCCAGAGGTAGGGAGTGTTTCAGAATGTGAGGAGGAAGGTTTGAGGGACTGAAGCGCTTGGTAAGAGAAAGGACGTTGTCACTGAATATCACATGAGTATAACCTATTGCCCCAGTGATTGCGTGTCCATTTTCTTGCTTCTCTTAGAATTTCAATGCATGGTTCTGGACGTACTCATGGAATTAAAGTGATTTTCACATATAGCAGCTGAGTAACATCATCAAATATTGAACAATATTTTAAGATATAAGTAGTAATAAATAATTTTATTTTAAAATTACTTTTATATTTTAAAACATAATATAAAAATTTATATTACTCTTTAATTTGTTGTATATGTAGGTCTCAACCTAGTGTGTGAAATGTTTTTTATATTGTTTTATTGTTGTAAAATATGTAGTAATTAATTAATCTTTCAAAAACAAATTAAAATGTCATCTTTATTTAAATAATTCAGATAAAAATTTGGTGTCTGTTGATTATATTTCCCATTTCTTTAAAAATGTTTTTATTATGGTAAAACACATATAACATAAAATTTACCACCTTAATTAGCTTTAAGTGTAGAGTTCAATAGTATTAAATACATTTATATTGTTTTGCAATCATCATCGATATCCCTTTCCAGTATTCTTTTCATCTTGCAAAACTGAAACTCAGTACCTATTAAACACTAACTTCCTGTTTCTTCCACCCCATCCCTTGGCAACAACTGCCATTGAATTTTAATACACAATTTTGAATATTTTATGAGCAAAAATATTTTTGAAACATATAAAAATGTTTAAATATTTTGATTTTTGCTATGTGAAAGTGAAAGTGAAGTCACTCAGTCATGTCCGACTCTTTGCGACCCCATGGACTGTAACCTACCTTTCCAAGCAAGAGTACTGGAGTGGGTTGCCATTTCCTTCTCCAGGGTATCTTCCCAACCTAGGGACCGAACCCAGGTCTCCCACATTGTGGGAAGACAATTTACTGTCTGAGCCACCAGGGAAGCCCAATTTAAAAATTTGGTGTAAATATATTAAAAATGTATACAGTTTTAATGCAATTACATCTTGTGAGATAATAGAAAATACATATATTGGTCTCTGTGTCTGGTTTCTGGCACAAAGTTCCCCAAACCCTTGTCATTTCCTCAGTGATAAGAGCACTAGAAGCATCTTTGGTTTTGTTATTTGATCTTTGGCCCCAGTTCCTGACACAGAGCTCTTAAGTCGCTTGGAATTTACTGGGTGATACAAGGGTTCTTTGCTCTAATGAGGTGTCTCTTGGTGGGGTCCTGAATGGGGACTGGATCACCAGTAAGACCAAAGCATGATTAGAAGCATGGAATTTTCAGTCCCATCCCTCATTCTCCAAAGCAGGGAGAGGGATTGGAAATGGAGCTAGTAATCAACCATGCCCCCAAATACTGGGTTTTGGAGAGTTCTGGGTTGGTGAACATATGGAGATTTGGGGAGAGTGACACACCCAGACAGGGCTGGAAGCTCCAACCCCCTTCCCACATACTTTGCCCTACACCTCTCTTCCATCTGCCTGTTCATCTGTATCTTTTATCATATCCTTTTATAATAAATTGGTAAGCAGTACATAAACCATTTCTCTGAGTTAGATGAGTCACTCTAGCAAATGAATCAAATTCGAGGAAGGAGTCATGAGAACCTCTAATTTATAGCCAGATGGTCAGAAGTACTGGCAGTAACCTGGGCTTGCAATTGGCATCTGAAGTTGAGGGTGGGGCAGTCTTGCGGGACTGAGCCCTTAACTTGTGGGATCTGATTCCATCTCCAGGTAGATGGGGTCAGAATTGAGTTGAATTGTAGGATACCCACCCAGCTGGTGTCACAGAGAATTGCTTGGTAGGGAAACCCTTGGAAGAAGAAATTCAAGTGTCAGAAGTGTTGTGAGTGTGGTAATAGTGTGGGCATCAAAGACAAACATAGGAGAGAGACTACATTTTTTCTAAAACACATCTTCATTAAAATCCTTTAGATAGTTACTATCAACAGAATACTAGTTTTGTGAATTGTTAAGTTATAGTAGCATAATTTGTGACTTTGTAAACAAAGGCAATAAAATAAAACTTAAGCTGTATATATATATGCTAATATATGAATTATGAACACCTTTATTTTATTACTCCCCTAAACTCACAAATGGATATCACCTAAACTCTACTCATGGACATCACCAGATGGTCAATACCGAAATCAGATTGATTATATTCTTCGCAGCCGAAGATGGCGAAGCTCTATACAGTCAGCAAAAACAAGACTGGGAGCTGACTGTGGCTCAGATCATGAACTCCTTATTGCCAAATTCAGACTTAAATTGAATAAAGTAGGGAAAACAACTTGACCATTCAGGTATGACCTAAATCAAATCCCTTACGATTATACAGTGGAAGTGAGAAATAGATTCAAGGGATTAGATCTGATAGACAGAGTGCCTGAAGAACTATGGATGGTGGTTCATGACATTGTACAGAAGGCAATGTCATCCCCAAGAAAAAGAAATGCAAAAAAGCATAATGGCTGTCTGAGGAGGCCTTACAAATAGCTGTGAAAAGAAGAGAAGTGAAAAGCAAAGGTGAAAAGAAAAGATATACCCATTTGAATGCAGAGTTACAAAGAATAGCAAGGAGGGATAAGAAAGCCTTCCTTAGTGATCACTGCAAAGAAATAGAGGAAAACAATAGAATGGGAAAGACAAGAAATCTCTTCAGGAAAATCAGAGATACTAAGAGAATATTTCATGCAAAGATGGGTGCAATAGAGGACAGAAATGGTATGGACCTAACAGAAGCAGAAAATATTAAGAAGAGGTGGCAAGAATACACAGAAGAACTATACAAAAAAAATCTTCATGACCCACATAATCACGATGGTATGATCACTCACCTAGAGTCAGACATCCTGGAATGTGAAGTCAAATGGGCCTTAGAAAGCATCACTACGAACAAAGCTAGTGGAGGTGATGGAATTCCAGTTGAGCTGTTTCAAATCCTGAAAGATGATGCTGTGCAAGTGCTGGCTCAATATGCCAGCAAATTTGGAAAACTCAGCAGTGGCCACAGGATGGGAAAAGGTCAGTTTTCGTTCCAATCCCAAAGAAAGGCGATGCCAAAGAATGGTCAAACTACTGCACAATTGTACTCGTCTCACATGCTAGTAAAGTAATGCTCAAAATTCTCCAAGCCAGGCTTCAACAGTACGTGAACCGTGAAATTCCAGATGTTCAAGCTGGATTTAGAAAAGGCAGAGGAACCAGAGATTGAATTGCCAACATCCACTGGATCATCAAAAAAGCAAGAGAGTTCCAGAAAAACATCTACTTCTGCCTTATTGATTACCCCAAAGCCTTTGACTGTGTGGATCACAACAAACTGGAAAATTCTGAAAGAGATGGAATACCAGATCACTTGATGTGCCTCTTGAGAAATCTGTATGGAACAATAGACACTAGTTTCAAATCAGGAAAAGAATACATCAAGGCTGTATAATATTACCCTGCTTATTTAACTTATATGCAGAGTACATCATGAGAAATGCTGGGCTGGAGGAAGGACAAGCTTGAATCAAGATTACTGGGATAAATATCAATAACTTCAGATATGCAGATGACACCACCCTTAAGGCAGAAAGTGAAAAAGAACTAAAGAGTCTCTTGATGAAAGTGAAAGAGGAGAGTGAAAATGTTGGCTTAAAACTCAGCATTCAGAAAACTAAGATCATGGCACCTGGTCCCATCACTTCATGGCAAATAGATGGGGAAACAGTGGGAACAGTGACAGACTTTATTTTTTGGGGGCTCCAAAATCACTGCAGATGGTGATTGCAGCCATGAAATTAAAAGATGCTTACTCCTTGGAAGGAAAGTTATGGCCAACCTAGACAGCATATTAAAAAGTAGAGACATTACTTTGCCAACAGAAGTCCATCTAGTCAAAGCTATGGTTTTTCCAGTAGTCACTTATGGATGTGAGAGTTGGACTATAAAGAAAGCTGAGTTCCGAAGAGTTGATGCTTTTGAACTGTGGTGTTGGAGAAGACTCTTGAGAGTCCCTTGGACTGCAAGGAGATCCAACCAGTCCATCCTAAAGGAAATTAGCCCTGAATATTCATTGGAAGGACTGATGTTGAAGCTGAAACTCCAATACTTTGGCCACCTGATATGGAGAACTGTATCAGTTGAAAAGACCCTGATTCTGGGAAAGATTGAAGGTGGGAGGAGAAGGGGACAACAGAGGATGAGATAGTTGGATGGCATCACCGACTCAATGGACATGAATTTGAGTAAGCTCTGGGAGTTGGTGATGGACAGGGAAGCCTGGCGTGCTGCAGTCCATGGGGTTGCAAAGAGTCGGATATGACTGAGTGACTGAACTGAACTGAAACTCAGAAAATACACAGACATACATAAACATAACTGATTTCAGTAGTTTTTGATAATTTATTGACTTTCATTCATACAAAAAATATCATAGCTTTACATATATATTTATCAACTTTATCATTGTGAGGGTGTTTTTGTCAAGATAGGAGAATAGAACATATTTTATTGAACAGTTTGCTAACTGGGTGTATAATTTAGTCTTTAGACATATAGTGTAGGGCCTCCTTTTGTACTCTGGTCCTTGGCAATATACGTGGCCAAATTTAGCAAATGAAAATACAAAGGCAGTTAAATTTGAATTTCAAATAAACAATGAATAAAATTTTTAGGATCAGCATATTCTATGAAATATTTTTTAATTGAAGTATAGTTGATTTATAATATTTCAGGTATATAGCAAAGTGATTCTGTTATGCATATACATATATATTCTTTTTCAGGTTCTTTTCCACTATGTAGGTTATTATAAGGTGTTGAATATAGTTCCTTATGTTATACAGTAGATCCTTATTGGTTATCTATTAATATTTTATATTTAGCAATGTGTACATATTAATCCCAGACACCTAATTTATCCCTCCCTTCCTTCCCTCTTTGGTAACCATAAATTTATGTTTGTGGGTCTGTTTCTGTTTTTGTATATAAATTCATTTGTATCATTTTCTTTAGATTTTGCACATAAGCGATATCATATATTTGTCTTTTCCTGTTGACTTATTTCAGTTAGTATGATAATTTCTAGGTCCATCCATGTTGCTGCATGAAATATTTGAAATATGCTAAAAAACTATGCACTGTTAACCTGAAATTTAAATTTATTGGGCTGCCGGCCTCTACTTTATATGACAACTCTACTTGATTTCCTCAGATATAAGGCAGACACTTGCCCACAACCCACTCTAAACTGTGATTTTTTACTATAACTCAACTTTGTGTAACCTGCTAGGGTTTAAAAAAAAATCTAGATAGGATTCATTGTGTGTATTGGAAGTCTGTGCTTAAGAGATAAATGAATGGAGGAAAAAAAGAAGAATCTTACCTAATTTGGTGAGCCAACTATTGCACAAGTTGAAGCCAGAAAGTTATGTCATTTTTATGTACATGTGAGAATTGCTCCTTTTACTTTAAATTTAGGTATCATAGGCGTTCAGTTTGTGGGTTTCTGAAGTTTTCAGTCCTAGGAAAAAGGGAATACAAAGTAGCCGTCCTCAATTTTCTTGAGCTTCCTTTTGTCTTGCCAGTTCTGTGGCTGTTCCATCAGCTCAACTCAGTCCTATAATTATGGTGTCTGTGTGCAGGAAACAAGATTTGGAAAGGAGGCAGGAACAGCTCCTGCTGACTCAGGTCAATTTTTTCCAAGTGAAATATCTGTAATTAGGCCAGTAATGATATTTTCCTGGAGAAAGAATTGAGTGAATTTAGGAAGAGTTTCAGAGCCCAACATGCCTGTGGAGGTAGGGGGCAGTTGAAATGCAAAATAAGTGTTCAGTACAATATTCATCCACCCACTTTTTTCAAGAAACAGATTTTTAGTAACACCAATCCTGTCCTTTGAAGAGAGAGATCTCCAAGAATGAAAGAATATAAATGTTTTAGGAAGAAACATGGGTGGTTAAAACAAATATTTTCATTGGGAAAAACTTTTTAAAACAAGTTCCTAAACCCAGAATTCACGAAGCAAAAACTGGTAGTTTTGATCAATATAAAATTTTAAATGTCTCTATAAACAAAAATACCATACCTAAAGATAAAAAACAATTTTTAAGAGTTTGATATTGAAACTCCAACTAAAAATCTTAATTTAGTTAAAAAAATAATTGTAATATATTGTGGAACTATTGGTAACTTTGTTCTGTATTTTCCAACTCTCCTATAAATGTGTTATCATACTTTCATAATTTAAAAAAATGAAAAATCTTTTAAAAAGACAAAAAATAATACACACCCCCAAAAATCTTGACATGCACATGGCAGATTATAGGCAGATTTCCTGAATACATAAAGAGCTCTTACTAATCAGTGAGAACAAAGACTAGACCCAGTAGAAAATGAGCAAAGGTCAAGAACAGGTAATTTACAGAAAAAGAAATATCAGTGGCTAATAGGCATGCAATAAGATGCTGAACATAAATACTAATTAAAGAAATACAAATTAAAATGACAATATCAGCCTATCTAATGGTCAAAGATTTAAAAGTTTGACAGAACCAGGACATGGTGGAAACAGAAATTCTCATTCTCTCTTGATCTGTGTGTAAATTGACAATTCCTTCAGGAGGTAATTTAATAAGACCTAATAATTAGGCAATATTTCTTCCCTGGTGGCTCAGTGGTAAAGAACCCATATGCCAATGCAGGTAGATGTGGGTTCGATCCCTGGGTCAGGAAGATGCCCTGGAAATAGAAATGGCAACCCACTCCAGTATTCTTGCCCAGGAAATCCCATGAACAGAGGAGCCTGGAGAGCTACGGTCCATGGGATCGCAAAAGAGTCTGACACGACTTAGTGACTAAACAATAAGCAACAACAACAACAAAGTACAGTTTAAAGATACCCAAACTGTTTGAGCCAGCAATTCTCCTTCAAGGAATTTAGCCTATTGATATACTGAAACAAGTGGGTAAAGATAAATGTGAAAGAACATTTATTGTTGAATGGCTTATATTGCCCAGTGAGAGGCATTGGCTAAGACATTTGCAGTACATGTTTACTGTGGTTGAATGAGATAGATCTGTAGGTCCTGATGTGAAAAGATCTCCGTGGTAGTCACTAAAGATGTTCTGAGGGACTTCCCTGGCAATCTAGTGGTTAGGTCTCCACACTCTCACTGCCAAGGGCCTGGGTTTGATCCCTGGTTGGGAAACTGCAGTGTGGCCAAAAAAAAAAAAAAAGTTCCCCTCAAATTTCCACCCTTCTCCCCCCGCTATACACAGGGTAAGATTGTGGCCAATGATATGTAAGCAAAAATGACATATGTCCCTACTGGTGTGAACACCTTAAGTACTGGTGTATGATATCCCCTCTCCCTGCCCCAGTGATTGTGGACATGTTACTGAGTCCACGCTCTGCTCGCCACATGACATGGTGTTTAGGCAAGGAGTCTGACTTTATTCAGAAAGCCAGCAGACCAAGAAGATGTCAGACTAATATCTTAACCATCTTATCAGAGTGTGGATGCCAGGTTCTTTATAGAACAGAGATGCGGGGATGTGAGGAAGTAAAGTAAAATGGCCATTAATGTTGCAAATATCTCCTGGAATGGCCAGCCTCAGGAAACAGACGTGTTAATTTCTTCCTTCCTGTAGCCATCCACAGGAAGACAGAATCCTGAACAAAGGCACTTTGGTTTAATATTCAGGCAGAGGGGCAGGGTTCCCCAAGGTAGGCCTTATATATGGACAGTATCCTTTTAGTGAGCAAAAGCAATGGGAAACAAACGTTAAAGTAACAGATCCAGCATGGAGTCAGAATCGACTTCCCTGTAACAGACACAAATGTTGGGATGGGGCTTGGGTCTCTGAGTGACTATGATGAGCATGAATCTCTTATTTCCCCAGCTTAGACATGTAGTAGGAGGGGGGAAATTTAAATCACCGAGATTGTGAATACTTTTCATTACTTTAGCATATTCCAGCACATCATGACTCATACAATCTCCAAGATAATTGTTCATGAAAAAAAAAAAACCAACCCAAGTGCCAAAAGAGTGATCTCATTTGTATGCATAAGTATTTAGATGCTCAAGATATTTCTGAAAGGAGAAACTTAATAAGGCTTACAAAAAAAGCATTGCAAGGAGGCAGAGATGAGAAAGGCAATTTCTGCTTTTCACATTATAACCTGTACTGTTGGGTTTAAAAAAAGAAAAATATGGTAAGTTTACATTTAAAACTAGCTAATGTTTCCACAAAAAGATTCCTACAGGATTGTTCATGGGTGCCTTATTCACAGTAGCCCCAAACTGGAAATAGCCCAGATGTCCTCAGAGAATGCATAAACAATTGCAGTATAATCATACAATGGAATACTCACTATCCTGCAGTGGAAATGAATGAACTACACTGAATGTCATAACATGGATACTTATACAGATAAGACCCTGAGCAAAAGAAGCCACACACAAAAGAATAGGTACAGTTGATTCTGTCCATAGCAATTGGCAAAACGAATTTATGGTGTTAGAAGTTAGGAGAGTGGCAGGCTTCCCTGGTGGCTCAGTGGTAAAGGATCCGCCTGCCTATGCAGGAGACATGGGTTTGATACCTGATCTGGGAAGATCCCACGTGCTGTGGAACAAGTAAGCCTGTGCGCCACAAGTATTGAGCTTGCGCTCTAGACCCTGGAAGCCACAACTACTGAAGCCCGAGTGCCCTAGAACCTGTGCGTGGTAATAGGAGAAGCCACCCCAATGAGAAGCCTGCGCGTCGAAACTAGAGGAAAGCCCTTGCAGCATGGAAGACCCAGTATAGCCAAAAATAAATAAAATAAAATAAAACCTGATTGAAAAAAAAAGAAATTAGGGAAGTAGCTATCCAGCAAGGTGTTCTGCCTGAGGATGGGCTGGGGGTGAGGGGGCCCAGGCTTCTGGGGTAAGGGCTGCAGGGCTGTGCTCAGTTTGTGGAAATGCATGAAACTGTATCTTATCATAGGTGTACTTTCCCATATCCAGGCTATACTTCAACAAAAAGTGCAAAATCACATCTACTTGATATAAAGAAGAGACCAGTAGAAAGAAGGCAGCATTGGGCAGGCAGTGCTGGCCAGTGGTACCCTGTTGACAGCATGGTGTGCAAGCCCAGGCATGCTTGTGCACTGCAGCCCTGAGAGACAAGGGCTCTGGTGTGAGCCCCCCCAAAAACCTGAGCAGGCTGCACCCTTCCTCCCATGCATGACCTCGGCCCCAGCCACTTAGCGTGGCATTAAAAAACCCTGTGTGGACATCTGCTGGAGCCAATGTGGTGATCAGGGTTTTCCAGCCGGGACAGCGTGTCCTTGGCAACCAGGGCAGGAGCCTCCGTTCTGTTGCAGGAAAGATGCAGAAACACAAGCTCAAACAGAAGCTGCTGGCCTCTTGGCAGCGATGCTTAATTATTAATCGTTTCCTGCAGGAGACTTTGTTTTTAACATAAAAAAATATCTAATTGAAGCAATCTTATTGAACAAGGAATCTTACCATTTAACCCATTCCTATATAGCGCAGTACAGGAATCCCACCTATTTTAAACTACTTTCATAATAATACTAAGGCATTGTTTGCATTTGTCCCTGTCATTCTCTCCCTAAAGTACAGCAGCATTTTCCGAGCGATATGTTTGCTGTCACAAAAGATTGAACGGAGAAGTGCTTGGAGAATCCACTGTCCTCTTTATGCAATAGCTGGGAGATTTGCAAACATGGAAAACAATGCCATTCCTCTGGCTAATTTTGTTTGTTTGGGAAAATATAGGTTTTTTTTTTCATAAAAGAATATGATTAATGTTAATATGTAATAGGTTTCTTATTTTCAATGAATTGATGAATACTTTTTCTTCATGTTTATTTATTTATTTGGCTGCATCAGGTCTTAGGTGCGGCACTCAGGTCCTGCAGGATCTTTCCTTTGTGGCTTGGGTGGGATCTTAGTTCCCCCACCAGGGATCAAATCCATGTCCCCTGCACTGCAAGGCAGATTCTCAACTACTGGACCACCAGGGAAGTCCCATGAATATTTATTTTTAGATTTTCTGTTTTAATTTCTATACAGTAAATATTGATAGATATAACCCACACAAGGCACAGCTCTTTGGGGGTCCTCAATAAATGTTAAGAGTGTAAAGGCATCCTGAGACAAAAACATTTGTGAACTGTTGCTAGCTCTATAGTTTTTCCAAAAACTATTTTTTCTTTGTAGATAAATTTAGATTTACAGAAAAGTTGTAAAGCTGGTATAGGATTCCCATGTACCCCTCACCAAGTTTGCCCTAATGTTAGCATCTTCCATAATGTACATGGTACCTTAAGAACCGACAACATTGGCACATTACTTTTGTGTGTGTTCCTGTGGCTGAGCTAAGATGTGGGATCTTAGTTTCCCGACCAGAGATGGAACCTGTACCGCCTGCAGTGGACGCACAGAGTCTTAACCTCTGGACTGTCAGGGAAGTCCCAGTACATTACTATTAACTAAACTACAGATTTTGTTTGGATTTCCCCAGTTTTTTCGCTGTCATTTTTTGTTCCAGGATCCAATCTGAGATAGTATCAATACATTCAGTGCATGTAATTTATTTTTAATTGGAGGATAATTGCTTTACAATATTATGTTAGTTTCTGCCATATATCAACATGAATCAGTCATTGGTATACATATGTCCCCTCCCTCTTGAACCTCCCTCCCACCTCCTACCCCATCCCACCCATCGAACCTCCCTCCCACCTCCCACCCCATCCCACCCGTCTAGGTTGTCACAGAGTACTGGTGTGAGCTCCCTGAGTCATACAACAAGTTCATACTGGCTATCTATTTTAAATATGGTAACATGTATGTTTCAGTGTTGCTCTTTCAAATTGTCCTTCCCGCTCCATCCCCCACTGTGTCCACAAGTGTCTTCTCTATGTCCGCGTCTCCGTTGTTGCCCTGCAGATAGTTCATCAGTACCATCTTTCTAGCTTCCATATATATGTGTTAATATACAATGTTTGCTTTTCTCTTTCTGACTTACTTCACTCTGTGTAATAGGCTCTAGGTTTGTCCACCTCATTAGAACTGACTCAAATGTGTTCCTTTCATGGCTGAGTAATATTCCGTTGTGTATATGTACCACAGCTTCTTTATCCATTGATCTGTTGATGGACATGGAAACAACCTAGTGCATGGAGTTTTTCCTGATTTTTCAAATTTCAGTGACGGTCTTTTTAGGCTTTTAAAATCTATGTTGGTGAATGCATAATATACACCCAGCTTTGTACTTTATTATGAAAAGCTCATAGATCATAAGCACAGAGGTGGAAGAATATTCACAAACAACATCTAGAACAAGAAACAGTACATGGCCGTAGCCCCAGAAGCCCCCTTCATGCCCTATTTCAGATACTACCTCCCCAGAGATAATCACCGTCCTGATTGCTAACAGCATAAAAGACTTTTGCCTGATTTTGTACCTTATGTAAATGGAATCAACCAACTACAATGTGTGGTCTTTTGGGTCTTTTTTTTTTTTCCTCACTAGTCTGTGAGATTCATTCATTGTGTGTACTTGCAGTTCATTCCCATTGCTTTAGAGCCAAATTTTTCTGTGTAGGGGCAGAGAGTAAATAAAGATTTTAAGCCTGTGAGCCATGTATTAATAGTTTCTATCACAACTACTCAGCTCTGCTGATAAGAAAAGCCTTAGACAGAAGGTAAACAAATGAGCATGGCTGTGTCCAGGTAAAACTTTATTTACAAAAACAGGCAGCAGGCTGGATTTGACCTGCAGGTTATAGATTGCAGACTCCTACATATAGTATCCCATTGTGTGAATATCCACAACTTACAGATCCATTGTATTCCTGAAGTGTGTTCTAATAGTTTGCAGTTTGGGATTGTTAGGAATGATGCTGCTCCGAACATCCTAGTACGTGAACTTCTCTTGGGCGTATATCCAGGAGTAGAATGGATACTGCCAAACAGTTTTCCAATTCGATACACTCCCAGCAACAGTGTATGAAAGTTCAGTTATTCCATGTCCTTACCAATGCTTTGTATTGTCTTCTGAGCCATTCTGGTAGGTGTGAAGTGGTATGGTTTTCATTATGTAATTATCAAGTCATATTATGGTTATCATTTGTAATAATTTCCTAGTAATTAATGAAGTTGAACAACTTTACATAGACTTTTGGGAAGTGTGTATTCAAGTCTTTCATCCCTTTACGCTTACCAAATATGCATGCCTGCTATTTCTTTCTTTCTTTCTTTTTTTCCTTTTGGCCATACACGGTTTGTGCGATGTTAATTTCCTGACCAGGGATTGAACCCAGGCCACCTGTGGTGGAAGCATGGAGTCCTAACCACTGTACCACCAGGGAAGTTCCATGCCTGCTGTTTCGAGTGCTTTTTCCACTTCAGATTCCTTTATGTGAACATCTTAATGTTTTCACGTGGTGCACATGTCATTAAAATTTTGCTTAGTTGTCACTCATATTCCTGTATACCGTGTTGTTTTCATAATTCACTATTACCACTTGCTTGAGAGCTTTTGTTTAAAATGGGTTTGTGTGTGTGTGTGTGCGTGTGTGTAGTAAAGGGTTCTTTGGGTTACATTCCCCAGAATAAAATTACTGTGTCAAAGAGTTTGAATACTTGTATAGTTCTTGTTACATGTGACAATTGTATATTTTGTGTTATGTTTTCATCGCTTAAAAAGTATTCACTTACAGAGTTGTATTAGTCAACTCTTTTGGTTAAAAGGTACAGGAATTGAACTCAAAACCGCTTAAACGTCAAAGGAAATTTATCCTTTGAGGATAAATTTGCATGCCTGCTATTTCTTTCTTTGCAGGCATGCATAAATTGGGGGGAGCAGAGGAAGGGAGTTGTTGTTTAATGTTGTTATTCAATGGGTATAGAATTTCAGTTTGGAATGATGGAAAAGTTCTAGAGAAGGATAGTGCTAGATGGTTGCACAACAGTGTGAGTGTACTTAATGCCACTCAACTAGTATTTTATTTATTTTCAATTAAAAAAATCATTTGTTTTTAATTGAAGGATAGTTGCTTTACAATATTGTGTTGGTTTCTGCTATACAGTAACATGAAATAGCCATAGGTATACATATGTCCCCTCTCTCTTTAATCTCCCTCCCACATCCCACCCTATCCTACCCTTCTAGGTAAAATGGCAAATTTTATGTTCTATATATTATGCCACAAATTTTTTTTTAAAGAGGGGGAGAATTTCTTGGCTCTATCAACTGGGCTTGCTTCAGGCATGGCTGGATTCAGGGGTCCAAGCACTATCTTTAGGCTTCTTGTCTTCTTGCTCCCATATCTTTGTGTTTTTCTTTGTGTAGATTTCAACCTCAGGTAGACTCTCTACAGAAAGCAACTGAGATGGTCGCCAGCATCACAAGGTTTATGTTCTCCTTAACCCTCAGAGTTCTGGAGAATTTACCATGATTCCTTCTCCCCAGTGTCCTTATCAGTCTTTGAAAAGGGCTCTTGATTGGCCTGTGTGGATCACATGCCCATTAGGACAATCACTATTTTCAGAAGAATGAGTTACTCTGGTCACTTGGGTTACCTCCCCTTTGTGGATCCAGGGGATTGACAGTTTCACCAAAGTCATGCAGAGTGGGGGAAGGGATATTCCCCAGAGAAAGATATGACCTCTGTTACCAGAAGGGAGAAGAAATGGGGCAGGGCAAAAACAACAGATGTCCACTACATATGTTCTGGATTTCCTGTGTAACTCAAGCTCTTCCTGAGAGAGAGCATTTAACTGTGTCAAAACATTCCTATGTGATCGGCATTTTGTTTTTGTTATTTTTAAAAACTGTAGTGCCTTGTGGTTTGACCATTTGGTGGACAGTCTTCTCTGCCTTTCTGCAAATACCAAACCTAGTAAGTTGTATTAACTCATTAATGTGTGCTCAATCAGAGAAAGAGTCTTTGTGATGTAATATATGGTCATAGTTTTTTATATGTGTGTTTGCAAATGATATAACCTATGAGCATTTGCGAGAAGACTATATAAACTTGTCCCATCTTTCATTTCCCCACATGTTTGTTAAACTCATGCTGTTTATGGAATTGCCTTCTAGCATGTAGCACAGAGGTCCTGGAACACAGTGAGAGCAAGCACCCTGCCCCCCACCACCCCGGCTGCCAAGATTTTTGAATGAGTTATTCAATCATGTAGTATTTTCAAATATATTCTTTGTCTAATATTTCCTGAAATGGAATGTTGAGAGTTCCAATTAAAATAATGTTTACTTTCTATTTTTTCTTGACTTTTTGTGCCTTTTTGTCTCTCTTCTTTTCCTGACTTTTTTTGTGATGGTTTCTGTAACATACACATTCAGTATTTTTCAGTTTTCATGATTTAATGTATATTCACCCATTATGTAACAACCTTACTTATTCATTGTACTGCCTTTTGCTGTTACACCTGCTTTATCTGCAACCAAAAAGTAATCCCAGCTTTTCTTCTGTTCACACAGAAATATCCTCTTACACTGCCAGTCTGTTGATTTTTTTGGTTTGTGCATCTCTTATTGGCAACAAATTGTTACATTTTGTTCTTTTAACAATCAGTGAACTGCCTTTTTAATTTTTAATTTTAATTTTGTTTTAGTTTGCTAAATTTTTATTGACTTAAGAAAAAAATTTCCTGGCCTCAGAGAGGAGGGCAATATAATCCCCCAATATTAGCTAAGACAGTCTAGTGCTTCTAAAGCCCCAGTCTTAAGCTGGAATGCAACATTCTCAATACCTCTTATTGTTGTTCACTCAGTCATGTGTGACTCTTTGCCACCCCATGGACTGCAGCACGCCAGGCTTCCCTGTCCTTCACTATCTCCTAGAGTTTTCTCAGACTCATGTCCATTGAGTCAGTGATGCCATCCAACCATCTCATCCTCTGCTGCTTCCTTCTCCTCCTGTCCTCAATCTTTCCCAATATATCCTTCCAATGCAGGAGACACTAGAGACGCAGGTTTGATCCCTGGGTTGGGAAGATCCCCTAGAGTAGGAAATGCAAACCACTCCAGTATTCTTGCCTGGGAAATCCCATGGACAGAGGAGCCTGGTGGGCTACAGTCCATGGGATCGCAGAAGAGTCAGACATGACTGAGCGACTGACCATACACACAGACATATGTATATATGTGTGAGCCTGAGGAGAATATTTCCCTTAGAAAGAGTAGAGTTGTATAAATCATCACATTTCTATCATTGATGGGACTGCTGACAGTTGTGTCATATTTTAAAGTCACCTCTAAAGACAGTATGTAACCTTATATCATGAATTTTAGGCATTAACTGTAACTTCAGTTTATTTTTTATGTTCTCTTTTCCTTTCTGTGGAATTTCCTCACTTTGGTTAGAAAAAAATGAGGAAGAAACATTCTCATTGTTGAAACCCAGTTTATTTTGTTGTGTTGTATGCTACTAGAATGAGATGAGTTTCAAAGAAAAACAATGAATAATTTCCTTTTAAAAATTACTTATTTGGCTCTGATGGTTTTTTGTTTTGGCACGCATGAGCTTTGTTGCTGCATGTGCAATCTACTTCCCTGACTGGGGATTGAACCTGGCTCCCTGCGTTGAGAACTCGGAGTCTTAGCAACTGGACCATCAGGGAAGTCCCAATAATATTCTTATTTATATGTTCCAAGTCTATTTAATGGATAGTTCTCAAAAGATTGGCTGAGCATCTCCAAATTTGTGGCTCATCACCTGTGGACACCCTTGAATTAGAATTATGTAGGGCTGTAGCTTTGCTTGATAATCCACTTAAGTGAAAGAATACTCTTCAGTCTTTATGCTAATCTTTAGTGTAGAGTTCTGTTGTTTCCAGAAAAATGTTACAACCAAGGAAACCACAAGAGAACTCATTTCTGATATGATGTTCATAAAATGGCTTTAGAGATGGCCTTGGGTATCTATGTGATGAAGGATTTTCATGTCCAATTTAACATCCACCTTACTGTTTGAGAAATAACAAAGCCTTTCTGCACTTTTGGGCTCCAAAATCACTGCAGATGGTGACTGCAGCCATGAAATTAAAAAACGCTTGCTTCTTGGAAGAAAAGCTATGACCAACCTAGACAGCATATTAAAAAGCAGATATTACTTTGCCAACAAAGGTCCATCTAGTCAAAGCTATGGTTTTTCTGGTAGTCATGTATGGATGTGAGAGTTGGACTATAAAGAAAGCTGAGTGCCAAAGAACTGATGCTTTTGAACTGTGGTGTTGGAGAAGACTCTTGAGAGTCCCTTGGACAGCAAGGAGATCCAACCAGATCATCGTAAAGGAAATCAGTCCTGAATATTCATTGGAAGGACTGATGCTGAAGCTGAAACTCCAATACTTGGTCACCTGATGCGAAGAACTGACTCATTGAAAAAGACCCTGATGCTGGGAAAGATTGAAGGTGGGAGGAGAAGGGGACGACAGAGGATGAGATGGTTGGATGGCATCACTGACGTGACAGACATGAGTTTGAGTAAACTCCGGGAGTTGATGATGGACAGGGAGGCCTGGCATGCTGCTGTCCATGGGGTCGCAAAGAGTCAGACACGACTGAGTGACTGAACTGAACTGAACTTCTGCACCTTTACTCAATTTGGAAGATCAAGTTAACCAGAGAGTCCCATGAGACCATTTTTACTAGAAATCCAAGCCTTGTAGTTGAATCTGTCAACTACAAGTTGGCACATGTCATGGGCACTTGCCATCCACCTCTACAACGATTAAGTCATGTGCTGCTGTAGCTGCTGACCTTCAAAACCCCCTGGAAGTCAGAGTTCAGAATGGAGAGCAGACTTGAGGCACTCTGTGCTGGAAGAAAAAATGGCAAGACAGGTCCTCAAATAGTCAGATATTTTCAGGACTGATTTTATGAGCCCAATTCTTGTATCTCCTCATATGTAGAAAAGCACTAAAGTCCTTCATGGTGATGACTGTTCCTCATGACTAGTGAAGGTGTCATGAGACTAGTAGAAACTGTAAGGTGAGTGCAGAGAAAAAAGAGTGAGCCAGGCAGTCAGGCAAGAAAAAAAGAAATTTATTAGAGGGAAACGAGAGGGTGACTGGCTCTTAAGGAGAACCAGCATTCTCCCTTTCTGATGGAGTCCTTCTTATACCCCACCAGTGAAAAATTCTCTGAAGGGATGGTCACGTAGCTGGAGGTCTGGAGTCTGGTGGTCTTGCAGCTTTGAGAAGATAAGCGCCAGTGAGATAACAGGATGCCATTTGGACAATTTGGTCAGTCTCATGGATCACTGTGATTTTAGTCTTCGTTTATAAGGTCGACATAATGAGCCATCTTATCAATGAGGCCCCATGTCGGCCCTATCAGAAACCTTCTGGAAAAATATGTCCTTGGTTACATGTATTCCCCCTTCATCAAAATCTCTTATATACTGATCTTTCTCTCTGCCTTTTTGGAGCAGTTTCTCAGCTATCTGAGGCGCTGTGTCCTGAGCTGCAGCCCTCATTTTGCCCCAAATAAAACTTAACTTGCAACTCTCACATTGTGTTTTTTTTTTTTTAAGTTGACAAGTCTCTGCCAATAGTACTGGGTCCACTGCACATTTTACTTGCTTATTCCAGATAAAGATATAGTGGGAGAAATATCATTAGTTTAAGAGTGAGTGGTAGCACTGTTTTGTGCTTATCATGCAGCCATTTCCCCATCTAATCGCTAACAGTACTCTGATTTTCTTTGGGGCTTCCCAGGTGGTCCTAGTGGTAAAGAACCCGTCTGCCAATGCAGGAGACATAAGAGACGTGGGTTCGATCCCTGGGTTAGGAAGATGCCCTGGAGGAGGGCATGGCAACCCACTCCAGTATTCTTGCCTGGATAATCCCATGGACAGAGGAGCCTGGTGGGCTACAGTTCATGGGGTTGCACAGAATCAGACACAAGTGAAGCGACTTAGCAAGCACGCATGCGCCTAGCCTCACGGGACAAGGAGTCTTGAGTTTAGCTTATCATAGCCCTCTTATGCCCTATCTCCAGAGACTCAAGTCTCCCATCTTCCTTTGCGGTTAAGAGTAGCCATGCGAAGGAGCAGTCTACTGGGCGCTTTCTGGCAAAAAAATTTCTCTTGGTAAGAAATAGAGATGAGGAGAAGGTGGTGACTTCCCTGGGTGTACTGCCCTGATTCCTTCCTTTGAAAAGTACATGAAGTTAATGTCTGGAGCCACAGCTGCTATCTTGCAACAAGCCTGAAGGTGAGAAGCCAAGATGCAACAGTTGGGGAATGGAAGGTAGGAAGGCACCAGGGCTTTTGGTGGTGTTACCTGTTCAACCAACCCTGAGCCCACTACCTCAGATCTCTTATTAAGTAAACAATAAATGTCTTTACACTTTTAATACTGTAGTTCTCAAAGTGTGTTCTGGGGAGCCTTAAAACCCTTTAAAATGTCCCATGAGAACAAAATTTTAACTAAGCAGGGTCCTAAAAGGACAGACCCCCCCCCACCACTCCAACCTGCCTCTTGTTTGTAGAAAAACTGTAGCCTCCTAGACCTTCCCCAAGTTCCAAAGAATAAATTTAACCAGAGAAGTGAGAACATGCAGAAACAAAGAAAAACAGTCAAGCGAGACAAAAGAATAATAGTGTAGCCATTAAGCAAAGTCAAGGACCTTTAGTTCCTCCTTCAGGGCTATAGCCAAATCCTTTGAGCCTTTTGCAGATACTGAAACACCCATCAGGTGCTTGCATGCTAGGTTGCTTCAGTCCTGTCCAACTCTTTGCGACCCCATGGATTGCAAAATGCCAGGCTCCTCTGTCCGTGGGATTCTCCAGGCAAGAGTACTGGAGTGGGTTGCCAAGTCCTCCTCTAGGGGATCTTCCCGACCCAGGGGCCAAACCCACGTCTCTTACATCTAACCTGCATTGGCAGGCAGGTTCTTTACCACTAGTGCCACCTGGGAAGCCCAAGAGATCACAGAAAGTCCTTTGAGCCGGAATTGAACCAGCGATTTATGGACTGCCGCTGCTCACTCCCTCCAGTCCTCTGCTCTGCCAACTGAACTAAGAAGTTAACTGTAAGCTGCCCAGAAGCCCGCAGACCTCAGACCAACCAGCTGGTCATATACCCAGCAACTGTCTCCCTCATCTTTAAAAGTCTTCCCCTGAAAGCCACCAGGAGTTCAGACCTTCATATACCCAGCAACTGTCTCCCTCATCTTTAAAAGTCTTTGCCTGAAAGCCACCAGGAGTTCAGACCTTTTGAGCATTACGTGCCTGGGCTCCTTGCTTTGTGCCTTGTGCGAAAGGCTACATTTTCTTTCACCACAACCGGGTGTCAGTAACTGGCTTTACTGTGTGACAGAGTAGAGCCAAGCTTGGTTTGGTAACAGTTGTTAAGACGTTATTTACCTTTTTCACCCTCATTCTCTCACGAGCATACAGTGGGGCTTTCCAGAGGGTCCATGTTGTTTAATATCAGAACAGATTGAAGGGAGAAGCTGCTAGAAAATCCAGCTGTCTTCTATTATATCAGACATGAAAGATTTGCAAAAATGTATCAGTCATTCTCACTCATTTTTTGCTTTTGTTTTGGAGAATAGAGCTATTTTTCATTAAAATGTACTATTTATGTTAACACGCAGTGGGGTTTATAACTTATTTTTTAATGAATACAAATCTTGAAAGTTTCTCAGTTTTAACTTCTCATGCAGTAAATATTGACAGATATAATCCACATGAACAAAGGCTTTGGGGGATCCTCAATAATTTAAGAGTGTAAAGGAGTCCTGAAAACCAAAAAAGTGTGAGAGCTGCTGACCAAAGAGAGTGGGTTTTTTTGTTAATTGCTGCAGAAATTGTTAATTTCTGAAAAGCATTCCTGAATGACTTGGGGTTGAATTCTTGGGTGAGAACTGTCTTTGTTTAGAAAAGCAAACTAATGGGCCATTGTGGTTATAGAAAGATAGCAGGGCTGGGACCACCTGGGAATGAGACAAAGAGAAAGCCAGACTGCTCAGCATAAGAAAAGCCTGAGAATCTGGGGTGAGTTTGCTCTGGAGAGGAACAAAGAAGGGGGAGATGGCCCACAAAGTGACTGGAGGTGGAGCTAAATGGGAGAGAGGCCCAGGGAAGGGAAAGGGCCCTTGGTGGGGAAAGGGGTGTGGAGTGAAGGGAAGAAGTATTAGGGGAACCATTGACTAAAACCACTGCCCTCGCCAGGCAGCATGAAAGTGAAAGGGGGCTTCCCTGTTGGCTCAGACGGTAAAGAATCTGCCTGCAATGCAGGAGACCTGGGTTTGATCCCTGGGTCGGGAAGATCCCTTGGAAAAAGGAATGGCAGCTCACTCCAATATTCTTGCCTGGAGAATTCCATGGACAGAGGAGCCTGGTGGGCTACAGTCCACCGGCTCACAAACAGTTGGCCAGGCACCATAGTAACAATTTGCATGAATTATCTTAAACCGGAGGCCCTCCTGGTAAGGAATGCGGAATTAACAAGCTACCACCAACCGGAAGAATTTAGGAAAGGTCTTAGGAAAGGTCGAAAGGAGAGATGAGATGCTAATCCATATGTCCTACGAATTTCCCAGAATCCTTCTTGCTGGACTCCATCTTGGCTGAGCAATGCATGCACCTGAGTCAGAATGACTGGCCAGAGATAACCCAGAAACTGACCCCATCACCATAAAACCTGAGACGCGAGCGATAGTGGCAGAGCTCTATCCTGAGTTCCCTTACCCCGCTGCTCTCCACCTGGGAGCGCCTCCCCAATAAAGTCTCTTGCTTTGTCAGCACGTGTATCTCCTCAGACAATTCATTTCCGAGTGTTAGACAAGAGCCCACTCTCAGGCCCTGGAAGGGATCCCTCTTCCTTCTACAAGTGTATGAATGAGAGCCACCTACATTCTGTCTTAAACTCTCCAAGTCCTCAGCCAGAATCTGCTACACATTTAGAACAGCCTTGAGTGGAGTTTTGGGGACATCAAAGACAAGGGGCTTTATTCCATGTTAGGGTTGACAGGGAGTGGAGAGAAAACAAGAGGTGAAGTGTGGGTGACAGAATTCTGAGCAAACCAGAAATCAGAATCAGAAGTCACTAGGTAAAATGTACCCCTCTCACCCCACTATCCATGAATCCCTGTAGGCATTGGAAAAGGACATGGGGCTTCCTATCACAGGGGAATTTGAGACCATTATATTAGAATTTCAAAGAGCTGCATCACTGTAGCTGGTGTCTGCATTAGCAAATCGCTTGTCAGCTGCTTCCTAGAGGCTTTGGCATTTAATGGCTGAAAAGTTGCCCTCATCCCTTTCTAGGTGCCAAAAAACAGGACTCGGCTCCTCACCTCCTGGTGAAGACTTTAAAAAGTAGGTACAGGTCTCTGGAGATCTCTTGGGAAGCAGTCAAGTCAATTTTTCCAAACTTGCAATCTCAGCATTTGATTTTGTTACTGCTGCCCTCCAGGTTTTGGCAGGCTTACCTAAAAAGATGGCTACTTTCAATGTTCATTTACTCTGTTTACAAAGAAAAAGGTTTCTGTTGCCAGCATGCTTTCGCTCAGATTTGGGGACTCTGTACTTATTTAATATGTTTTAAAAGTCTAATGAGGAGTTAGTAAGCATTTGGAAACTTTGCAGCTTTCAGGATGAAAGCAGCCATCTGTGGTTATGACATCATCACTGTTAATTACCCCTTCGCAAAAATCTGCCTGAATGGAGAAGAGGTGGGTGTGTCTATGTGGGTATTTAACGTGATGATTAAAATATATTAATGATAGTTTTCACTTCTCAAGCACCGTACATCTTAGGATCTCTAAAAGTGCTTCCACAGGCTTTAATTAGCTCTTATAACTCTACTAGGAAGAAGTAAAACAGCTCCATTTTACAAAAGAGGAAAGTGAAACACAAAGAGAAGGGTCCTGTTTGAGAGTAGAATAAAGCTGCTTCCTTGCAGTTCAGCAGTGAAGCTCAACCTTTCTCCTTTGCTTGACCAAGAACTTACACCCACAAGCTTTCGGTGAGAAACACAAAATGGTTCCCATCTTGACACGCTAGACACTTGCACCAAAACAGAACATTTGGGAGTTCAATATTACTTATTATAAGCTGCCTCCTAAGGTTATCTAAACAAACAAAAAACCCAAGAAAACCAAAAATCAAAGGGATTATACAGCTCAGAAGTTCTGAGTCTCAGTTTCCTCCATAGTTTAACCATTTTGAATTCTGGGTTATGTATGAAACTGTGCTAGATCAGAAAAGGAAGCCATAATTGCCAATTATTCCATGTTTTATAGATTGTTTTCATTTTCAATGAAGGAAATGTAGGGAAGTTGATAGAAATGCATAGAAGGAAATGTAGAGAAAAATGCAAAATTTTCTTCCCACCAGATATATTTATCTGTATATCTGAAAAGGGCCAAATGAAGAGCATACTTTTTAAAAGCTATTATGAAAAAATTTCAAACACACGCAAAAGTAGAGACACCCCCATGTATTCATTACTCAGTTTCCACACTTATCAACTTTCTGCTATTTTTATTTCAATTCTCCCCCGACACTTGTTTTGTGGGAGTATTTCAAAGCAAATCCCAGATATCCTATTTCACCATAAATACTTCTATATTTTTTCCTAATGTATAAGAATTAAAAAAATAGAACCATAATGCCATTATCACACCCAACAGAAAAGTAATTCTTTAATATTATATAATAGTCTGTATTAGTTTCTACTGATTGTTTGAAAATTGTCCCAAAATTGCATTGACTACTATCTCCTTTTCATTTTTGGCTGTACCCCACAGCTTGGAGGAATCTCAGTTTCCCAACCAGGGATTGAACCCTGGGCCATGGCAGTGAAAGCCCAGAATCCTAACCACTAGACCAGCAGGGAACTTCCATTGACTACTATCTCTTAAGTCTCTTTTACTTAACAGGTCTCCCTTCTTTTCCTTTGTTCCCCCTCTCCATTAATTTATTGGGAAAACTGGCTCATTTGTCCTGTCGAACTTTCCACAGTCTATATATTTAGCTTATTGTATCTTTGGAGTCTTTTAACATACTTCTCCATCCTTCACATTTCTTTAAATGGTAGCTAGATCTGAAGGCTTGATTAGCTTCAGGTTCTTTTTTTCTGTTCCAAACTTCAGTGGTAGAGCTGTGTATTTTCTATTATATCACATCAAAAGGTCCCTAATGCCTGGGGGGCATTTGGGGGAATATTTAAGAAGGATCGGTAGGATGCATGATTTCATTGCAATATAGTGATTTCCTCCTTTTATCACTTCTGCATTTATTAGCTGTGATTCTTTTATAAAGAAAAAATATTCTCCCATCAACTAGCATATTTGGTTATCCTGAAATACAGCCCATAAAAGAAAAGGCAAGATAAATGCTTGATTCTTTCCCTGTAGTTATCACCTTGGAGAAAAACGCCCTAGTAACCTCCAAAGTCATGGATTTAACAAAACTGTTTATTTCATTTTATAGTCACTATTCTTATTGGCCCATCTTTGGCCAGTGGAACCACTCAACCTTCCTTCTACTCAAATATTTCTGATGCCTTGTCTTCTGAAATAATGAGATGTTCCAGGATCATGTACTTTGCCTGCCCCAGACCTGCAAACAGACTCCTTCAAGGAGCTCTGGCCCCTTTTACTGGGAAATGAAGAGATCTACTTTTTGATGGCAACCCACTCCAGTACTATTGCCTGGAAAATCCCATGGACGGAGGAGCCTGATAAGACTACAGTCCATGGGGTCGCAAAAAGTTGGACACAACTGAGCGACTTCACTTCACTTCACTTTTTGATGCAATGTAAACGAGGCTCCAAGGAGGTGTATCTTTGGGCAGTGGGCAGCGTTTGCTGAGTGATACAGCAGGAAGGGATCCTAAGCCAGCTCTTATTTACAAATGAGCAAACACGGTACCAGGCACCATCAGAGTTACAAGGCGGGGTCAGGAGGGCAAGGCTCTGGAGACCTTCCTCAGGGTGTGACCTTTGACAAGTCAAGCCCTCGCCCTGGCATCCCTTCCAGCCGGATATTCTGCGGCTCCAGGTGCATGACTAACGTTTCCGGCACAGACGCGCCCTGGGACTTTCCCGTGCCCCCACCCCGCCTCGCCGAGCTTGTGAGAGTGGCCCGCGGGGGCGCGGAGCCGAGGAGTGGGAGCCGCCCTGCCCGGAACCGGAGCCTCAGCGCCCCCTGGTGACTGCAGTGGATGGGGCGGGGCTTGGCGGGGGCGGGGCTCAGCGCCCGGCGGCTCCGCCTCTTCGTTCCCGGAGGGGTGGGGGTTGGGCCGGTGGTTGCGGGCGGGAGCTGTAGAGGTTTCGCAAGGACGTGACCTTAAGGGGAAAAAACCCCCACCGTGTCACGAGTGGTTGCTAACCGAGGTTAGCGAGCTGAACTAGTTCTCCAACGCCTGGGGAGGGAGGGATGGAAGGAGGGACTAGGCCGAAACGTCCAGACATGTGACTCGCTGCCTACTTGCACCTCCATTAGAGCGGTGGCACGCCCTCCGCCCTGGGGAGGATAGAAAGGCGTGCGAGCACCCTGACTATGTCTGGGCCTGCAGTTGGGGCGACGTCAGTCCACCGGCAGTCAGCAGAATGAAGGCACAGTTTCCTCTGCTCCTCCCCTCCCCCCAATTCCAGAACCGCGGCCCCTGAGCACAGGCTGATCTAACTAACCAAGCCCCTGAGAGCTGAGTTTCCATTGGAAAATTGGAAGTGAGAGGAAGTAGGCTGATTTGCTCAAAGAGAATAAAGGAGTTAAATGCTGGAGCCGTAGAAAGGTTTCAGCGGAGGTAGTTTAGAGGTGCCTGGGGAGAAGGGGAGTGGCTCCCTCCTCTTTTCCCCCTTCCCCGAGCACAGGAGTGGCCAGGGGGATGGGGATCCATGGTATTCCAGTCTCACTAGGGTGCCAGAATAACCCAGGGACTGGGAGGCAGGAGGACTGGGTCCTAGCTCCACCTCCACTTCACTGTCACCCCGGGGAGCAGGTCACTTAACCTTTGTGGGCCTCAGTTTCCCTACTTGAAGAATACTGGTCTGGACTAGATTGTGGAATAGTTTCAAGTACTGTAAGGCATAGGAAGTGGGGGTATCTGTCCTGAGACCACAGAATAAGTCAGAGAAAAAGCTGGGGTCGGGCCAAGGCTGTCGTGTGCCCCAGTCTTTTTCTATAGTTGTCGTGTTCCCCCAATTCTCACATGGGCTTTATTAGCAGACATTTGTGCACCACTATCTGGGACGTGGTGGCAGAGAGAGTTCCCCTGCTCAAGGGCTGTGGCATGGCTTCCCTCTTCTTCCTTGCCTGTGTCCATTGCACACCACAAGGGCCCTTTCACACATTAAGTGTCCATTAAGTCCATTTAGTGAAAGTCGCTCTTTGTGACCCCATGGACTATACAGTCCATGGAATTCTCTAGGCCAGAATACTGGAGTAGGTAGCCTTTCCCTTCTCCAGGGGATCTTCCCAACCCAGGGATTGAATCCAGGTCTCCTGAATTGCAGGCGGATTCGTTACCAGCTGAGCCACAAGAGAAGCCTTATCTCACACATGTCCTCAAGTAAACGGCTGCTGTTTAAGGGGTCACTGCTTGAGTGTGCACAGTGGTGGTACAGACTACCCCCAGGAGGATAGACTAACAAAATCGGGTTCAGAATCTGTTGGGCACGGAGTCCTGAGGTCCCAGGTACCCAGAATCTTGTGCCCATGTCCTTGGCACCTTGACTCCTGGTCCTTCATCTTGCCCAGTCTGAGGGTGGTAACTGTCAGATGTTATGGCGGTGGGACCACACCACAGCCCTGGACCACTGAAACAGTACAGAGGTCAGGGCTGATGCCTGTGGGCAAGGAGGGAGGGTGCCAAGAGGGTCTCATCTCTTAGAGGAGGTGGTGACTTGTGCTAAGCCTGTGGGAAGGCTGTGGTTTCAGCGGGTGGAGAAGTTCAGAAAGAAAGGAGCAAAGGCCTTGAGGACCGGCCATCCAGGGTCGGAATGTCTGTGAACTGTGACCATGATGTAGAAAGGCGGGAGGCAAATCTGTGTTCTCGGAACAACAGGCTTCAACTCCAAGTATCACTGCACAATGGAGGGTGAGGCCACCAGCTGTGGAGTCCCTGAGGGGCAGCCTCACCCATCAGAGGAGGGTGAGACCTTACAGCTCATCCCAGGGCAGCTCTGCATAGAGCAAAAATCCTGATACCCCTCCCTGTACCATGCCTCCTTGGTCATCAGCATTTCTTTCCTTTTTTTAATTTAAAGATTTTTTTTAAATGTGGACCATTTTAAAAGTCAATATTGAATTTGATACAATATTGCTTCTGTTTTATGGTTATTTTTGGCTGCAAGGCATGTGGGATCTTAGCTCCTGACCAGGATTGAATCTGTACCCCCAGCCTTGGAAGTCGAAGTCTTAACCACTGGACTGCCAGAGAAATCCCAATCAGCATTTCTTTATCAATGACAAATTGGGGAAGGGATTCCAAGGTGGCTCAGTGGTCAAGAATCTGCCTGCTAACGCAGGAGACGCTGGTCCGATCCCTGAGTTGGGAAGATGCAGCGGAGGAGGAAATGGCAACCCACTCTAGTTTTTGTTTTTTGTTTTTTTAAATTATTTACAGCTGGTTGGGTCTTGGTTGTGGCACTTGGGCTTCTCTCTAGTTGTGGACTTGGGCTTAGTTGCTCTGTAGCATGTGGGATTTCAGTTCGATTTTAGTTCGATCAGGGATCGAACCCGTGTTCCCTGAATTGGCAGGTGGAATCTTAAACCAATGGATCACCAGGGAAGTCCCTGCTCCAGTACTCTTGCCTGGAAAATCCCATGGACAGAGGAGCCTGGTAGGCTACAGTCCACAGGGTCGCAGAGTCCGACACGACTGAGCACATACAACCAACAGCCAAACTGGGGAAGCTTGGTTACTCCCCCAGTCCTCTGATTTGTTACAAGAGATAAACGCCTGGAAAGACGTTTTCTTTAGGAATCAGTGCATCACCATTATTTAGCCTGCTAGCCAGAGGCTGCTGGAAGAGGAGTGGCTCCCCATCTCCTCTGGGAGCAGCCTCAACCAAGAGTGGGAGTGGGTGGACAAGTGCCCCGCTCCCTGCCCTGCGGAGGAGATCGTTCTGAGACGTGTGCTCAGTCTTGTTTCGCAGAGTTTGCTAGGGTATTAGGCTCCACATTCGACTCCGCGGAATTAGGCTCTGCTGGCTCACAGCGCCAGCTTGTTTGATAACACCATTGATTTCTACCTTCCCCAGGCTCCTGCTGGGGCTTCCACAGTCGCTTCACAAATCCAGTACTTTCATTTGTATCCTTGTCCCAGGATCTGTCTCTGGGGGGATCCGAACTAAGCATAACGCCATTTCATGTTGCAGTTGGGTCCGGGGTTGCTCGTCAGTAAATAAAAGCGTGAAAGGAAGCGATCTCCGACTTCCTTCCAGGGCTCGGCTGGGAGTTTGCCTCATCCGCCCGCCTCCTATCAAATGGAACGGGGCACCTTGCTTTGTTTCACTCGGTGCCAGGCTGAACATGCCCGCGCGGGCTGACCCTGCAGAATAGTCTCGTCTCCCTGTGGTGTGTGTGTGTATACGCGGGCCAGCAGGAGTCGGCAGCAGAGAAATGGAAAGAATCTGGTTTAGTATCCAGCCCCGCCCCCTTCCTCCCCATTTGAGGCCGCTGAAGTCTGAACCCCTGAACCCGTGGAGGAATTTTGTCTTCTCATTAGCGGCCCCGTGCTGAGTCCTGCTGGCGGCTTCCAAACCAATGCAGCAGGAATGACAAAGAAACGCTAGAGCTCCCCCCGCCCCCACTGCTGATGGAAGCTTTTCTAGAAGGCCACCTGCAAAGGCAAAGCCCCGCATCCCGGGCGCGTCTATGTCACGTGCTCACTTAGCCCACTCCTCCTCCCTTTTCCTGCCCCTCTCATCAGCCACCAGCTGCATCAAGACCGAGAACCAGCGCCGGCAGCCCCCACCTCCGAGTGGCGGCGTGTCTGTGTGTGTGTGTGTGTCTGTGTGGCGGGGCGCTGTCTTGTCCAAAGACAGGGTCTAGTCTTATGTTTCTCCTCAGGGCCTCGGCAGTCCATCGCACTTCCGGTGACACCCCTTCCCCTCTTGCTTTTTTTTTTTAAACCCCCTGGGAACTAGTCTTTGATGACCAGGCTCCTTGTTCCCCAATCGGTCAGTGTGACTAGCTGGTGCAGTGAATGGGCCCTCCTCTGTCTCTCGCCTGACAGGCTTCTTATTGTTCCTTACTTTGCACTCAGGAGAAATGTCTGATTTCACAGGCAGAGGCAGTCTTCCTCAGGGAGACCCTTGGCCCAGAGCCCCAGGCCCACAAGCCTGCTGAAGACTGAAGGCAAGGTGGACCTGGAAAGCGCAGCCCATGGTCATAGGTGTTAACAGGCTGGTCTCAGGGCTGTGTTTTAGCCTGTGGCCTGCTGGTGGCAGAGCAGAGGCTTCTTGGGGCCAAGGTTTGGAAAGAAGTCTGTAAGGATGCCCCCAGCATGAGTGGTCACCAGAGGAGTGCTGTCCACTGCTCCCACCTGAGCAGGGAGGGCCCACTCCTGGCGATAGGGACTTCATTTTTGGGGGGGGGAGGGGATCCTCCAGTATAGTTTCTTTCCTAGCAGAGGTTATGACAAGTGCAGCCATATTTTGACTTTCAAGACCCAAATGGAAGAAAACAATTCCCCAGGGCACAGTAGTCTCTGTTGCCTGGTTCCAGGCCAGGACAGCCAGGATGTGACAGGTTGCCATGGATACCTGGTGAGCAGAGGAACTTGCTGAGCAGAGGATCAGACCCTACAGTCAGGCCTGGTGGATCTGATAGGGCCAGAAGAATGTAGGGACACCTAAACCGCTGTCATCACCTTGAGCAGAGCCCCTCCTCCGCTCCCCTGAACCAGGGCTTTCCACTTTAGGGCTCATAGTTGTTGTCCGTCAGTCGCTAAGTCGTGTCTGACTCTTTGTGACTCCATGGACTGCAGCACGCCAGGCTTTCCTGTCTGTCACCAACTCCCAGAGCTTGCTCAAACTCACGTCCATTGAGTCAAAGATGCCATCCAACCATCTCATCCTCTTTTGTCTCCTTCTCCTCCTGTCTTCAGTCTTTCCCAGCATCAGTCTTTTCCAACAAGTCGGCTCTTCGCATCAGGTGGCCAAGGTATTGGAGCTTCAGCATCAGTCCTTCCAGTGAATATTCAGGGTTGATTTCCTTTAGGATGGATTGGTTTGATCTCCTTGGTGTCCAAGGGTCTCTCAAGAGTCTTCTCCATGCATAGGAATCTTGTTAAAATGCAGATGCTAGCTCTAGGGGCCTGGGGTGAGGGGTGCTGAGACTTCCCCATTCCTAACCAGTTCCCAGATGCTTCTGCTGGTCCGAGGCCACACTCTGAGTTCTGGTGGATTTGGGGAATCTCAGCCAGGTTCTGAAAATGGCCATGGACCTGTTGCCTTGGGTGGGGGAGGGCAAGCATCACCTCGACCTCAATGCTGGGACTCTAGCCTTGGTGATAGGCCCACTCCAGTCTGTTGTTGGATCATCTGCCATCAGCTTCTCAACAGAGAAGGGAAAGCAGCAGTCTGCATTTTGAGAAAACATCATTATTTTAAGCTGTTCGGCCCCTTCCCCATCTCTCCAAGTTTTATGACACATCCTTGTTGAAATGCTGATAATGCTATGTGGGTGGCGGGAAGCCAATTTCTGGCTGTTCATTGCTTGAGGCTGGGGTTGGGGTCAGAGCAGGAGGCGGGGTCTGTGGAGGGTTTAAGGAGAGAAAGGGGCCAGGCAGATGGAGAAGCCAAGGCCTGGGAATAAAGCTGATTGGTGTGTCAGCAAAATCTGTCACTGGCTTTGGTGATTCGAAAGGCAGACACATTCTTTCATCTCTGTTAATCCTCATCTGATACAGGATTTCCCTGCCATTAAATCTGGAGAAAGAAAAATAGGTACTCAAACCTGCACTAGCAACTATTTCTCCTCTCCCCCTGCTCACCATCCTCCCTGCCCCCACTTTACTTCTCTGTCGAATCATTTTTAACATCTGTGGCTGCTTGATTTGGGAGATGGATGTGCTGGGGGAGCCGAAGGGCACCTCGGCGGAGGAGCGGGATCAAGCAGACCCCCAGGATGGTAAGCAACACTTGGGGACCATGTGGGAACACCCGGTTTCCTCTCTGTCCATTTCCTTGCTGGGTTGTCAGTGAGTCCGTCTGAGTTGCTGTCAGGTTTTAGCTTGACGGAAGGGTTTCCAAACAGATCCAAGCTGTCAATTTGGCGGGGGGCCTGTCTGATTGGCTCTTGTTACTGGTTTTTCTTAAGGCAACATCAGGATGATGGGGAGAGAGGTGTGTGGTGAAGAAGCGGGAGAGGCAGGGCATTCAGGAGGAAGTGAAGGTATAGGGTGAGTGACCTGGTTCTCCAGTGACCCCTCCTGGGCACCCGGTGACCCGTGTTCTCTCCCCTCAGGTGGGGATTCCACAGCTGGGTGGTTCTAAGCCAGCAGGTGCATGGAAAGCTGCAGGATGCTGAGCCTGCTGCTGCATGGTGAGTTCCGGGGCCCCCTCCTTCATCCCCTAGCAGACACCTGCCAGTGGGTGCAGGGGTTGGGGAGCCGGTAGAAGATGCTTGAAGATGTGTGGAAACCGCAGGGCTTCCGCCCAAGAAGCATGGGCTTCAGGTGGCTTCCATGAAAGCTGAACCTGGGCACCAGTTCTTCTGAGTAGGCTTCACTGAATATGTGATCACGGGGGAGGGGATGGAGCAGGAGAGGAAAAAGCAGGTGGGGGGGTTGGGTTTTTTTTTTCCATTGTTGTTTCCTGAGCCAAATATATGAAATAACCTCTTGGTGGTTTTCTTATTCTAATTTCAGATATGAATTCACTGGTGTAATCACCAAAAAACTACAGTGGTTTTCTAATCCCATTATTTTAAGCTCATTTAGTTTAAAAAAAAAAAAAAACAGACTCAATTCCTTAGGAAAATCATCTTCCTAAAGGAAGAATATGACATGAAACATATCATGTTAGAATTATGTGATTAGGGATGTTTAGAAATTTTTTTCTAAGTTTTTTTGGTCCTATTGTTACATGGATTTCAATACAACAACTCAGCCCCAATTTTTTCCCACATCTGTACAGCTCCGGCTGTTCCAACCTAACCCAGATAGCCCAAGGAAAAATCCCTTGTTAAGTTCTGCAGCAAATGATTTAGACAAAGGATCTGTTTTCCTGACCCTCGAGTGAATGTAATTATTTGAGGTTATAACGACCCATGTAATAGGCCTCTGCCGTGCTGACAGAGAAAATGTTACCAGATAATTCTAGAATTCAATAATAGAATTTTCTCACTCTTTAATTCCACCTTTTCAAAAAGTAGAGCTTGCTCTATTCGAGGAATCAACAGGTACACACTGTACCTTCAATACACTCTAGGGATATCATGAGAGAGATAATTGCATAGCCTTTGTCCTTGAGAAATGTACATTCTTTAATGGCTGACTCAATAAGTAAATGAGAAAAAAAAAATTGGAACAAGGCATAGGGAACAGTGTGATAAATAGGACATGACTTCCTAGCTGGAGGAGACTCCAAAGGACAGAGGTTGACATTTATATAATTACAAACAGCCAGCTCCTTGCCATTTCTCCTACCTAGAAAGGATATGAAATTTGATTGACTCACTGGGACAGAATGTTTGCTTCTAAGAGCCAACGTGATTTTCAATCTGTACCCAAAGCTTTCCTGTTCCTCACGGAAAGCAGACAGTATTCATAGCTGGTATGCTGCCAAACAGGAACTGTCCCTGCTGCAGAGACCCGAAATACAGCCAGACTTCTTGTGACAAGTTGGAGAGCTGAGCGGTGACATCATTTGCTAACAATAGACACACTTAAAATTAATGACTGTCTTCCACATCCCCTGGCGCTTTCATTTAAAACGCACTCAGCAGCGCAGACAATATTACTCTGACTACAAGGCACAGGATTACGGATGACATGTTCCCGAAGAAGCAGGCAGGGATAGGACTCCACCTCCCCAGCTAGAGAAAAATGGCTGAATCAGCCTGACAAAACAAGGTCATGGTGGAATCAGAGGTGGCTCACAGCAGGGTAAATGTGGAGCAAAACGGAAAGAGAAATTCTCTGGACACGAGGTCTCCTGGCCTCTCCTCTCCCCCAACCCCATGGCAACCCTTGCAGGGTCTTCCTGCTGTCCGCAGCACAATATACCTCTTCCTTATCCTGATTTACAGGGGTCTTCATCAAAGGCTTGCTTTAAACCATGAGTGTCTAATGAGGGCCAGGGTTTCTGTCTTATTTGTCTCCTGTCTTCAGAGTGCTTAATAAGGATTAGGTTGTTGAATGGGTGAAGCTGCTAAGATTTGAATCATGACAATATCTGATAAAAGTCTTGCATTTACACACACACACACACACACACACATATATATAGTGGTTTAGTCACTAAGTCATGTCCGACTCTTTGCCATCCCATGGACAGTAGCCAGCCAGGCTCCTCTGTCCATAGAATTCTCCAAGCAAGAATACTGGAGTGGGTCGCCATTTCTTTTTCAGTTGATCTTCCCAACCCAGGGATCAAACCTGGGTCTCCTGCATTGCAGGGGGACTCTTTACCAACTGAGCCAGCAGGAAAGCCCATATATGTATACACACACACATATATATATATGCACACATATATATGAAACTCTTCAAGTCAGTTAATAAGGCAACCCAGTTTTTTAAAATTGGCAAATATTTTTAAATAGCTATTTTTTCAAGGAAGATATACAAAATGCTAATAAGCATATGAAAAGATGCTCCATGTCAGTAGTCATTGGGGAAATGCAAACCCAAACCACAATGAGATGCCACCTCACACCCACCAGGATGGCTGGAATCAAAAAGACTGTTGCAAGTGTTGGTGGGGATGTGGAGCAACTGGGATTCTCAAAGTCTGCTCGTGGGAATGCAAAATGGTTCAGCCACGGTGGAGAACTGTTAGGCAGTTTCTTGGGTGGTAACTCAACAATTTACCATATGGGCCGGCAATCCCACTCCTATATAAAAAGGAAATGAAAACACATGTCCACAAAAAGACTTGCACCCGAGTCCGTACCTCAGCTTTAGTCACAAGAGTTGAAAACTGGAAGCAATGCAAATGTCCATCACCAGGTGACTGAATATACAAATGGCAGTACATTCATACAATGCAACACTGCATAGCAATAACAAAGAGTCGTCAACTGGTATTTGGAACAACAGAGCTGAATTTCACAAATGTAATGTTGACTGAAAGAACCATTTGATTTTGTTTACACGAAATTCTAGAACAGGTGAGGCTGTACTTTGAAAACCGCATCAGTGGTTATCTGGAACAGAGGATGGGAAGGGGACTGCTGTCAGAGGGGCCTGGGGAAACTTTCTAGGAGGCAGGAATGTTCTAAATTGTGATTAGGGTGGGGGTTACATGGGTGTCTATGTTTGTCATACTTGCTGAACTACATACTCTTAAAATGGAGACATTTTATTGTAAGTAAATTATACCTGAATCAATGTGACTTAAAAAAAGGAAGGTTGTATGTAGAGAGAGAGAGAGCAGCTGCACCCCAGGAGAACAAATCCTTCGTTATCGACCAGGTGCTGTGGAGAGCCGGGTAGTATGTGTGTGAGATTTGATGTCATTACATAGAGAAGTAGCGCCTTCCTTTTGATTGCTAAGTAATTTTCCCTTGTTGGAGTGTACTGGTTTGTTTATCCATTGCCCTAGTGTTGAGCATTTAAGTTGTTTCCAGTTTGGGCCAAGTATCTTTAGGCCTGGAGGACTTTTTGAGGCCTAGTGTTTACCTCAGATGGGATAGCTCGCCACCTCGAGATCCACAGGGCCTGTGAGGCCATCAGCAGACCATCTCTCTGAAGACCAACTGATTTCTCCACCCACCATGATTCACACTGGCCGGCAAAGCTACAGTGTGAATCCTTGAGCGTTTCTTTTCTGTCACAGACAATCTCTGGATGATGTGAGAAGCAAGTTATGGGGTCCCCGTGAGATGAGAGGCCATGGGATGGTCCCCCTCACTGCATTTCTGCTTCTCTCAGCCTATTTGGTTCTGAACATCCAGCACTGGGGCCTGGTCTCTGGAGTAGTTGGGATCGAATTTTCCAGGAGAGGGGAATGACTTGTAGAGCCAAAGTGGCTGAAGAAATTTTGCTGAAATCAGAAAACGGACCATATTTTCCCTTGCTATTTTGGTTTCATGAGACACAAGTTCTTTGCAAACAATGAGGATGAAGAAACACTTCAAACTTATTCTGTGGTTGGAAACTCCATGAGTAACTGTTTTCCTAGCAAACCTCAAGGGGCCAAAGCACATACTTGAAAAGCCGAGGACCTGCAGAGAAATCCCTCAGCTGGTCTGCATTAAGACATCATTCTAAAAAATTAAAAAAGAGACATCATTCTGTGGGCATCTGAGCTCGGCCATTGCCGCCTCCCTTCAGCTTGGGGGCTGGACCAGAACACTGAGGCAGAGACCCATTTCTGGTGTTTTCTCCAATTCAGGGACAGCTTGTAACATTTTGTTGTTGTTGTTTGATATAAAATTCACATAACAGAAGATGAACCGATGGACTGTTAACAAGTTGAAAGTATAGAACTTGATGGCAGTTAGTACATTCACAATGTTGTGAAACTCTCCTCTCTGTCCAGTTGCAAAACATCACATCCCGAAAAGGAACCCAGTACCTATTTAGCAGTCACTTCTCACTCTTTTCTTCCCCTAAGCCCCTGGCAACCACTAATCCACTTTCTTTCTCCATAGATTTGCCTATTCTGGATACTTCATATAAGTGAAATCATATGTGGCCTGTGTGTCTGGCTGCTTTCACTTAGCACAATATTTTTGAGGTTCAGCCATGTTGTAGCATGGGTCGGTACTTCATTCCTTTTTATGGCAGATTAACATTCCACCCTGTGGCTAGACTATGTTTTGTTTGTCCATTTGCCTGTTGATGAACATTTGTTGCTTCCATCTTTGGGCTATTGTGGGACATTTGTGTACAAGTATTTGTTAGAACACCTACTTTCACCGAGGAGTGCAACTGCTGGGGCATATGGTAACTTTGATGTTTAAAGTGAGTGAAAGTGTTAGTCAGTTTTGTCCAATTCTGTGACCCCATGGACTGTAGCCAGCCAGGCTCCTCTCTCCATGGAATTCTCCAGGCAAGAATACTGGGCTGGGTAGCCATTCCCTTCTCCAGGGGATTTTCCCATCCCAGGGATTTAACCTGGGTCTCCTGCATTGTATGTAGATTATCTACCGTCTGAGCCACCAGGGAAGCCCAATTTTATGTTATACCCTGTGACATTTTATACCACAGAGGCGAATCCCATCTTTATAAAGTTGGTCCACCTAGACCCCTGGTTTTCGACTTGGGCTGTTTATTGGAATTCCCTGTGGAGCTTTAACAGTACTGATACCTGGTTCCACTCTGGAAAATTCTGATGTAATTGGTTTGGTGAGTTGGTTAAAAGCTCCATAGGTGATTTTAATATGCAGCCCAGGTAGCAAACCATTCTATTTTTTTTTTTTTTTTTTAGCAAACCATTCTAAATTCTTCCTTTGAAGTCTAACTTGTAGTAACAACTTCAGTATTCTGATGCTGGGTATTTTGTGTTCCACCCTTGGGCAGACATTCACCTGGTCCTTGAAGTACTGATCCTTTGGTGAGATTTAATCTTGTGACAACATTGGCTCATGGAACTTGCTGTTGGCTTGCCTCAGTGCTTTCATAGCTATTTCAAGCATTATCAGTCGTCTATTCATCACAATTGTCAACCTGTTAACAGGTGAGGAAACTGAGATACAAAACAAAAACCAAAAAAGGCAGTGTCATCAGAGTTTATGGGAGATCTAAAGTGACAGGCCGCTGCCTCACGGTGAGTGTTTCTAGACTGAATGCTCTGGAAAAGCCCCACATGGGAATACTGGAGCTATGACAGAGGCAGGCTGAGCCAAGGCTGGTTCTGCTGAATTTCTCATCTTCCCCTCCCTACCTCAGGCTGGGAATAAAAACATTAAAGACTTTTCAGATTTCCACATGGATCCTTCCCCAAAATTCCAATGGGGGAAAATAAATTGCTAAGCAACTGCCAGTGAGTTTGACTTTCTCTTCTCACACACTGTGATCTTTATTTTAATTTGGCAAATGTATTTTTGGCCAAGGTATTCCCATGGAACTCAGCTTTGGACAGCCAAGGAGATTTGTCTTTGGAATGATCACTTCTGATTCCAGGAGAGACCACTTTTCATTTGAATTTAAAAAAAAATCGGGGATGGCGTAAACAATTCCATTTTCAATATTCCATTTTCAATATTTCCTGGAGATGAATGGCACAGAGCTTTGTTTTGGTTGACAGGAGCTGCCTGGTTTCAAGTTTGAGTTGTTCTTTCTCTTTCAAGGTGAAGAATTCAAGAGGTTCTGGGAGGGGGGGGAGGGGGAGGGACCAGAAGGCGATGGTACTTGAGGGAACCTGTCTCACTTAGGATGTTGCTCAGGAATGGCATTGCAAACCTTAGAACCCACTCCAGGTCATTGAAGATGAGAAGGGGTTTATTCAGAGATGCTAGGTGTTCCCAGACTTCCTGGATGGAGGTCCACCCCCCTGAAGCAATGCCTAAATCAGGTAGGGGGGCAGTTCCAGCAAGATCCCATGGCCACCACATGCTGGGTGCCGGGTGCCAGAAATTCCACCATGGGAGCCATGGGAACCATCTTGGCCAGACAGTGGTTTCCACCTGGCACCAAGTTCTGAAGTCAAGCCTTGCTGGATGTGTGGGACTGGCAGAGCTACGTCACATGCCTGGGGCCTAACTGCAAGGGAAATTGAGAAAAGAGAGTTTCTGGTTTCTACTTGAGGAGGCAGGACTTAAAATATAGGAAATTCCCTAATTGTACGAACAGTACTTAAAAGGTTGTGGGTAGCCAGAAAAGGGCACTGGTCCGTACAGATGGTTTGAGTAGGTTTCTGAAATGGAAACAGGGGAATGTCTCAGAAATAGCTATAGCAGGGCCTTATGCTTTCTAAAGGCTAGTCAGGAGCTTTGCACTCTCCCTGATCTTTTCTGGGATCCTCGGGGCCGGTTTAGTTCTCTGCACACTAGTTTCCTCAGCTTGTCTTTTGTTCTTGCTCTGATCGACTCTGCCTAGGTCAGATGTTCCAGAGAAGGCGATGGCACCCCACTCCAGTACTCTTGCCTGGAAAATCCCATGGACGGAGGAACCTGGTAGGCTGCAGTCCATGAGGTCGCTAAGAGTCGGACACGACTGAGCAACTTCACTTTCTTTTCACTTTCATGCATTGGAGAAGGAAATGGCAACCCACTCCAGTGTTCTTGCCTGGAGAATCCCAGGGACAGGGGAGCCTGGTGGGCTGCCGTCTATGGGGTCGCACAGAGTTGGACACAACTGAAGTGACTTAATAGCAGCAGCAGCAGCAGCAGCAGTAGGTCAGATGTTCCCCTGCAGTCCAAACAGCTGTGACTCGGACAAGGCTGCAGAGACACACAGGACCCTAAGTGAGGTATTTTTCTTAGACGTGGTGCTTGGCAACAGTTGTTGTCCAGCTGTGGAAATGAGAGCCAGAAGGGCCCTCCAGGGTCAGGAAGTGCAGGCTTTTCAGTTCAGTTACAGAAAGGGAAGCTCAGAAAGGTTAGGGGTGGGGGGTGAGGGATAGTACAGTACAGTGGAAAAGACAAAAATCAAAGGTTGGTGTTGTTTAATTATCCTGGACCTCTGTTTCCTTTTTTGTGAGAAGAGAATACTACTACTTACTTTGCAGGGTTATCAAATTAAATGATATAGCAAGCTTCAGTTCAGTTCAGTCACTTGGTTGTGTCTGACTCTTTGTGACCCCATGAATCGCAGCACGCCAAGCCTCCCTGTCCATCACCAACTCCCAGAGTTCACTCAAACTCACGTCTATCGAGTTGGTGATGCCATCCAGCCATCTCATCCTCTGTCGTCCCCTTCTCCTCCTGCCCCCAATCCCTCCCAGCATCAGAATCTTTTCCAATGAGTCAACTCTTCGCATGAAGTGGCCAAAGTATTGGAGTTTCAGCTTCAGCATCATTCCTTCCAAAGAACACCCAGGGCTGATCTCCTTTAGAATGGACTGGATGGATCTCCTTGCAGTCCAAGGGACTCTCAAGAGTCTTCTCCAACATCACAGTTCAAAAGCATCAATTCGTCGGCACTCAGCCTTCTTCACAGTCCAACTCTCACATCCATACATGACCACAGGAAAAACCATAGCCTTCACTAGATGGACTTTTGTTGGCAAAGTAATGTCTCTGCTTTTCAATATGCTATCCAGGTTGGTCATACCTTTCCTTTCAAGGAGTAAGTGTCTTTTAATTTCATGGCTGCAATCACCATCTGCAGTGATTTTGGAGCCCCCCAAAATAAAGTCTGACACTGTTTCCACTGTTTCCCCACCTATTTCCCATGAAGTGTTGGGACCAGATGCCATGATCTTCATTTTCTGAATGTTGAGCTTTAAGCCAACTTTTTCACTCTCCTCTTTCACTTTCATCAAGAGGCTCTTTAGTTCCTCTTCACTTTCTGCCATAAGGGTGGTGTCATCTGCATATCTGAGGTTATTGATATTTCTCCCAGCGATCTTGATTCCAGCTTGTGCTTCTTCCAGCCCAGCATATCTCATGATGTACTCTGCATAGAAGTTAAATAAGCAGGGTGACAATATACAGCCTTGATGTACTCCTTTTCCTATTTGGAACCAGTCTGTTGTTCCATGTCCAGTTCTAACTGTGGCTTCCTGACCTGCACATATGTTTCTCAAGAGGCAGGTCAGGTGGTCTGGTATTCCCATCTCTTTCAGAATTTTCCACAGTTTGTTGTGATCCACACAGTCAAAGGCTTTGGCATAGTCAATAAAGCAGAAGTAGATGTTTTTCTGGAACTCTCTTGCTTTTTCCATGATCCAGCAGATGTTGGCAATTTGATTTCTGGTTCCTCTGCCTTTTCTAAAACCAGCTTGAACATCTGGAAGTTCATGGTTCACATATTGCTGAAGCCTGGCTTGGAGAATTTTGAGAATTACTTTACCCTGAGCAAATTCTTATTAAAAGTTGGTTGTTGTAAGAGCAAAAGAAACCCATCAACTATTATTAATTTGAAAAATAGTAGACATGCTTATATCACCTGGACAACATAGGGTGCCATACTTCCCAAACTGTGTCCTGTGCATATCAGCTGTCCTTGGGGGTAGAATACATCTGCAGGCCATGTGCTGTTGAGCTCCTAGAACCACTTCAAGTAGGTCTGTTCCAGGACTGCATGTGTGTGTAATCGTGTAGAATGCATTATGTCAGCTCTCTTTTGCTCACCATGTTTTTGTTGTGTCAGTAGTTTGTTCCTTTTTTTTGCTGAGTCGTATTCCACTGAATTACTATGTTGTAATTTATTTCTCTGCTGTTGAGTAATTTCCTGTTTTGTTCTATTCTGAATAAACCACACTGAACTTTCTTGTATAGTCTTTATGTGGACATTTTTTTTTTTTTTCGTTTCTTTTGGGTAAATACCTAGGAAAGGAATTGCTGAATCACAGTCATATCTTTAGCTTTAATAGATACTGTCAAAAATTTCCTAAGTCATTGAACTATATTTTCCATTGTCATCAATGATGTAAGAGAATCCCATTGCTCTACATCCTTACCACTATTTAGGGTTATCACCCATTCTAGTGAGTGTGTAGGGAATCTGATTGTAATTTTAATTTGCACTTCCCTTTTGAACTGTGGTGTTGGAGAAGACCCTTGAGAGTCCCTTGGACTGCAAGGAGATCCAACCAGTCCATTCTGAAGGAGATCAGCCCTGGGATTTCTTTGGAAGGAATGATGCTAAAGCTGAAACTCCAGTACTTTGGCCACCTCATGCGAAGAGTTGACTCATTGGAAAAGACTCTGATGCTGGGAGGGATTGGGAGCAGGAGGAGAAGGGGACGACACAGGATGAGATGGCTGGATGGCATCACTGACTCGATGGACGTAAGTCTGAGTGAACTCCGGGAGTTGGTGATGGACAGGGAGGCCTGGCGTGCTGCGATTCATGGGGTCGCGAAGAGTTGGACATGATTGAGCGACTGAACTGAACTGAACTGAATGGCTAATGATGTACAGCACCTTTTCATGTGCTTAATGGCTACTTAATAAATTCTTTTGTAAAGTGCTCAGGTCTTTTACTCATTTTTATTTAGTCTTCTCATTCTTCATTCATAGGAGTAGTTTTTATATTCTGTATACAAGTCATACACACAAACGGTATCTTTAAAAAAAAATAGCTTTATTGAGGTATAGTTGATATATAACAAATTAAACATATTTAAGGTATGTTTGAGTGAACTCCGGGAGTTGGTGATGGACAGGGAGGCCTGGCGTGCTGCAATTCATGGGGTCGCAAACAGCTGGACACGACTGAGCAACTGTACAGAACTGAAGGTATATCCTTGTGAAACTATCAGCACAACTGAGAAAATGAATATATCCCATATCCATCACCCATCGAATTCATGCCCTTTTATAATCCTTCCCTTCTGCCCCTCCGTGCCTTCCCACCCATCCCCAGGCAATCACTAATCTTTCTGTTACTATATACCAATTTGTAGTTTCTAAAATATTTTGTAAATAGAATCATATAGTACGTATTCATTTTTGTCTGGCTTCTTTCTACTCAGCAGAATTATTTTGAGGATCATCCATGTTGCATATATCAATAATCTTTTAATCACCGAGTAGTATTCCACTGTATGCATATATCATAATTTATTTACCCATTCAACTTTTGATGGGTGTTTTTGTTGTTTCCAGCTTTGAGTTATTATGGATAAAGCTGCTGTGAACATTCATGCTCAAGCCTTTTGTATGAACATGTGCTTTTACTTCCCTACAAGTAGAATGAACTGATCATAAAGCAGGTGAATGTTTAACTTTTAAAAAAACTGCCACATTGTTTCCAGTGTGGTTACACCATTTGACATTCCCACCAGCAGTATAAGAGAGGTATAGTTATATAGGCTTTCCAACACTTTGTATGGTCAGTCTTTCTAATTTTAGTCATTCTAATAGGTAACTGTTTTTTTTTTCTTCTGAGTTTTATGATTTTATTAGCACAAACAAAATGTGCACACCAGCTGTCTATTCATTTTCTTCACCGTGCAGGCTGTTGTTGGGATTGGTGACTCTGACGGCCAGCTGGGCTGCTCTTTTCACAATGGCCTTGTGGTTCCTGGAGAAGGCATTGTGAGCAGTCTCAGCACAGTAAGAGTTTTTGTCCATCAGCAGTACTTCGAGCTCCTTGACATTGTGGATGAGGTGCTTCCCGAAGCCGCTGGGCAGCATGTGCCTTGTTTTCTTGTTGCTCTAGTAACTGATGCTGGGCATCAAGGTCTGGCCTTTGAATCTCCTGCGCACCCTGTTGTCAATGCCTCTCGGTTTCCGCCAGTTCTGCTTAATTTTGACATATTGTTCTGACTGGTGCTGGATTAGCCTTTTGGTCCCCTTTTGGGTGATCTTGGGCTTCAGGAGGGGTCTGAAGGCGGCCATGATGCTGAGTAAGAGCTACCTGCGACCTCTATAGGCAGCACACTGAGGAAGACTGCGACCTCTATAGGCAGCACACTGAGGAAGAGAGAGCAATAGGTGACTATTTTAACATGCATTTCCCTAACAACTAATGATGTTGACCATCTTTTCATGTCTTTGTCTCCTGTATATCTTTTTTTGGCAGTGTTTCTTCTAATATTTTGCCCATTTATTAATTGGGTGATTTATTATACTTTATTATTTAATATTATTTATAAATTTATATTTATTTAAATATTATTTAATAAATTATTATAATTTATTGCCTATTTTCTTATTAAGTTTTGAGAGTTCTTTACAAATGCTGAATACAGGTCATTTATGAGATATATACAAAGGATATATATAAATATACCTTAAATATCTTTTCTCACAGTCTGTGCTTGTTTTTTCGTTTTCTTGACAGTGTCTTTCAAAGAGCAGAAGTTTTAAATTTTGATGTCTCTAATTTACTACTTTTTTCTTTTATGGGTAATGCTTTTTTTTTTCCCCTAAGAAATCTTTACCTACGACGAGGTCACAGAGATATTCTCCTGTGTTATCTTCAAGAAGCTTTATAATTTTAGCTTTTACGTTGAGATCTATGGTCCATCTAAAATGAGTTTTTGTGTATGCTGTAAGGTAGGAGTCAGTATTCTTTCTTATTTTCTAGGAGTTGCAATATGCATCTTTAATTTATCATGCTCTACTATCCCCACCTCCCCCTGGCATGGAAAAACTCTCTTGTCTATTTGATTAAACAAAAATAAAATAAGCTACATGGGAACAATTTTAAAGTCCAAAGAGATACCAACTTTAAGGCTGCAGTAGCTGACACAGCATCCCCTAGCTATCTTCTCCAGCCTTCTCTGTGGGCCACAGACATACATTCAGATGCCTGTGAGCTAACATGGGAGTTTTTGAACACTTTTCCATTGGTTCTTCACCAGCTTATTGCCTGTTATCCCTGAGGCCTGCAGTATATCATTTAAAATTTTAAAAGTAAAACTCCAGAGCTGGGGGAAAAACCCACCCCAAACAAAAACCCACATTAAAGGTTTTGGGGAAAACCTTTGCTTCCCCATTCTCCATTTAATTGATGGAATCCACACCACCGTTGCAATGCCCATTTTAAAAAGTGTCAAGAGGCAGGCAGCACCCAGGTGGGCTTGCAGCATGGTTTCTGTGGCCCAGGCAAGTATTTTGGTGGTGCTATCCCTTACATCATGTCTGTATCACGGTCTACTTTGAATAAACCTTATACAGTTTCATGTCTAACGTAAGATCCTTAGG
Organism: Budorcas taxicolor; assembly: GCF_023091745.1. Lineage (NCBI taxonomy): Eukaryota > Metazoa > Chordata > Mammalia > Artiodactyla > Bovidae > Budorcas > Budorcas taxicolor. The sequence goes on along the minus strand of NC_068935.1, from coordinate 102,559,322 downwards.
AGAGTACAATTTAGGGTACCTCCCTTCTCATTCTTTATGCTATGGTCATATTTTTCATTTACTTATGAAACATATGTAAATGTTTCATTTCATATTTTATTACATATTATTACATTGATATTTTTGTTTTCAACAGTGACTTGTCTGTTAAGCAATTAAGGTGAGAGGAGAGTAGTCTTTCATATTTAGTGGCATATTTGCATTTCCATGGCTCTTCAGTCCTTCCTGTGGATCTCACTTTCATCTAGTGTCATTTTCCCTCAAGCCAAAGAATGTCTTCATTTCTTGCTCTGCAGAAGATCTGCTGGAGATGCATTTTCTCAGATTTTGTTAACCTGAAAGCATCTCTATTTTACTTCATTTTTGAAGATATTTCCATTGGATATAGAATTCTAGTTTGCCAGATTTTGCTTTTGTTTCAGTGGTTTAAAAGATATTTTATGTTTGGGCACAAGAGTATATATAGCCATTTCAGAAAAGGTTTTAAGATACTTCCTTTAAGGAACATTTGTCTAGACACATCTTCCTTGCCTTGTGTGAAATTAATAGCTTAAAAAAACCTCTGTGAATGGTTCCAAATGCAAACTTTGAAATTGTTGAATAACTTAATTAAGATGCATTTCATTCCTGGTTTATGAAAAAAAGGATATCATGTTATTGTATTATGGCTCCTTTGTTGCTGATTAGTCAGGCATCATTTTTAAATTGATGTTTTTCTATGTAATATGTCTTTTTTCTCTGGATGCCTTGAAGAATTTTCTCTCTACTTTGGTTTTCAGCAGTTTGATTGTGATGTGCCTAGATAAATGTGTTTGTGTGTGTGTGATATTAGTTAGGAGTTTGCTGAGCTTTGTGTTTTTAATCAAATTTTGGAAACTGTCTTCAATTATTTTTCTGCCATATTCTCTTTCCTCCTCTGGGACTCCAAATACATGCACGTTAGTCTAATTGCTTGATATTGTCCCACAGGTCATCGAGGCTGTGATATTTTTTCCAATCTCTTTTTTTTTTGTCTCTGAGCTTCATTTTGGGTAATTTATTTTGACTTCTTTCAAATTCATGAATATTCTGTGTCTATTCTGCTGTTTTTCTTATTCAATGATTTTTTAAAAAAATTTTAGATATGGAATTATTTCAGTACTAAGATTTCTATTAGGTTCATTTTCATAGTTTCCATACCTCTTTTTAAAATATATATATAATTGATCCATACCTCTTCTAAAATTCACATTCCTCATGTCTTTATCCGTTATACCCATCTTTTCCTATAAATTCCTTAGCATTTATAATAAATCCTTGTTTTGTAATTTCAATGCCGGGGCTGTCACTGTGTCTGCTGCTGTTGACTGTATTTTTTCCTCTTGAGAAATGTCATATTTGGCTGCTTCTTCGCATCTTGTTTTAACAATCTTGTTTAGTTAGTAAGTCTTGTCCGACTCTTTTGCAACCCCATGGACTGTGGCTTGCCGGGCTCCTGAGAATCTAGTTTCTATAACTACTATCTACAATATCTGCTTTACATCAACTACTACTAGATTTGTCCATTTTGGACAGAGGAGATTCTTCACATATCTAGTAGTATTTGATGTATGGCAGATATTGTAGATAGTAGTTACAGAAACTCAGCATTCTCTTATCTTCCTTTGAAGTATGCTGAATTTTCTTCTGGCATTTGGTTAAACTACTGGCAGATCCCCTTGATCCATGGGAAGCTTGGTTTCAGTCTTTGTTAGGGAAGGCCTAGTTTAGTTTTCCCCTTTGCCCTGGGAAATGGTCTTTATTCCTAAGGTGTGACCCTCTGGGGTTTCAATGGAAAGCTCGAAGTATTTTATAAGCCCTTCTAACTTGGTGGGCTTTGAACTCTAATCTGTTTCCCATTACTGGGAAATTGCTGCAATCTCTGTTTAATGCTTTTGGCCTTCCATTCTTGGCTCCTTGGAGTCATCTCCCCCCACACACACTTGAGGACTCAAACAAGTATCTAAGTGAGGCGAGTTTGTGTGCCAATTTTCTGGCACCTCTTTTGTGGCTCCCTCGTTCTCATGGTTTCCCTCCTCAGGCCACTGCTGCTGCTATACACTCTGACCTCTTAATTTCTCAGCCCAGTAAGACTCTTGCTTTCTGCTTGAGCTCTACTGCCAAGCATGTAGACTTACCAAGTGGCGCTAGTGGTAAAGAACCTGCCTGTGAATGCAGGAGACATAAGAGGTGAGGGTTTGATCCCTGAGTTAGGAAGATCCCCTGGAGGAGGGCATGGCAACCCACTTTGATATTCTTGCCTGGAGAATCCATGGACAGAGGAGCCTGGTGGGCTTTCCATAGTGTCACAAAGAGTTGGACACGACTGAAGTGACTTAGCATGCATGCCCATGTGCAGGGTGGACTTGAAAATGCCCTGAGAGGAAAAGCCAGTTAGATGTGCTTCTTACCCAGTTTGCTTCTCTTCATTTAAGGGTCCTATCTCCTCTGGCCACCTGTTTAGGTTTGTTTCCAAAAGTGCCTTCAAATGATTTTTCTTTTTCCATTCAAGTATAGTTGATTTCCATTTCAAATGATTTCTTAAAAATATTTTTCCAGAGTTGACACTAGCAATCAGCAGGAATGTTAGTCTGATACAAGCTACCCTGCCATTATTGCAAGCAGAACTTGCCCAACTATGTTACTATTTTTGTTGTTGTTGTTTAGTTGCTAAGTTGTTTCTGATTCTTTTGAGACCCCATGGCCTGTGGCCTGCCAGGCTCCTCTGTCCATGGGATTCTCCAGGCAAGAAAACTGGATCAGGTTGCCATTTCCTCCTCCAGGGATCTTCCCAACCCAGGGATGGAACCCACGTCTCCTGCATTGGCTATTATTTTTAATAATTAATTTACTGGCTGCACTGCACATCATATAGGGATCTGAGTTCCCTAACCAGAGATCAAGCCCAAGCCCCCAGTAGTGGAAGCATAGGGTCTTTACCATTGGACCATCAGAAGTCCCTATGTTACTATTTTATAAAGTTTTGTTTTGGTGCCGTTTTTCTGGATCACTAGGCATACACTTAGCCTTCATGTTGGGTAAACCCATACTGGAGTTTGGTTGTCTAAGAATTTACTTGATTTAGTTTAAACTTCACTAAATAATCCAGTAAATCAGTTATTGTTCATAATGGCTATCAAAGTTTCAGAGGTTGAAAACAGGTCTTTAATAGTGACATCATCTTGAGTGTTTAAAGTTAAAACAATTTTTTTTTTATTTTGTGAAATAGGTAATACATTCACATGGCTCAAAATATACAAGGTAAAAAGGATATATAATAAAATGCTTCACCTCCACCTTTTGCATGTATGAAAAAAAAATTGGCAGCAAAACAGCCAAAAATTTGATCTCTTGTGTTATACAAACAAATTGAATATATCCTGTCTGTCATAATCCAATGAATTCTTTGACAAAGTTTTAAAAATAAATGACATTCCCAAGCAGGAATTGTTACAGACGAAGGCATCAATTCCATTTAATTCTGCCAATATTTACTGAGCCATACAGTGTGCTTGGAACAATATTATCTATTGTGGAGTAGAAACATGAGTCATATGGTTGAGAGTCCACTTCCCTTAATTAGAAAGGAGAAGAGAGTAGAATGAAGGACTCTTTGTAAGGAAACCTGATGCTTCTGCTTGACCCAGTTGGAAGAGTTAATAGAAAAAGGTTCGGCCTCTGTCCAGCCAACGCCTGGAGTTAAGGTTGTATTCTTGGCTCTGTCTCTCTAACAGGGTGTCTGTCCCGCCCAGCTGCTGCCCTGTTTACAGCCAAGTCCAGCACAGGGTCCAAGAACCTTGCTGGAACTTTGGTGCCTAGTTCACACTTCTTTGGGAGAAGGGAAAGCAAAGTCTCTGGAACATTAGAATGTTGAACTAGCTACAGGGTACAACTCAAGGGCTGCTCAAAGGGCTGAGTGTTCTCTAGCCAAGTCTCACAGGGCTGAATCCCCTTCCTGGCAGCTGAGAAAAACACAAGTGTCCATAACAGATGTACTGAAAAGACAGCTGGAAGCTGAGCAAAGCTACAGAGGCAGCAGCAAGCAGATCGACACACTCCTTGTGTGGCCACACCTTCAGGTTCCCACAAAGGCTTGGTTAGGCAAAGCAGGGTAATGTGTACACAGTGGCAGAGACTGCGTGGTAAGTCAGGCTGTTTGCTAGGAATTGGGGAATTCTGCTGAGGACAGGTAGAAATTCTGAATAACAGTGGTCAGGTTTTACATCTGGATACCTTTGTTCCTTTTGCAAGAATTTCAGATGGAGCAGAGCCCACTTGCTAGCTGGTCCTGTCCAGAGAATAAAACTTGTACATCCTCCATGCTGCCTTTTCCACTGGAACTCAAGATGAGGCTTGGGTCTTCTGGCTACCACACGGAAGCAGGCCATGCCACTCTGCTTTCCTGCAGGGGGCGAGCCACCTGGCGGGCTTTGGAAGTCTGTAGCTGATCTTCCATTCAAATGCTGAGAACAAAATTAATTTATAAGTGCCAGTCCTTTCCTGTAATGTGCAAAAAAGGCTCTAGAGAACAAAGGCTGGTGAATGGAAGTTAACCACAGTGTCCATAAGTACTTTTTGAGATGTGTGAGATGATAATTTATTTAGTGTGCTGTCCTTAAGGCTTACTTATAGTGACCGTTAGAGGAAAAAAAATGATTGCTAGGTTTTCCCAACCTATTCCCTAATTGTCCACCCCCCTTTTTTGATCTTGCTGTATCACATGTGGGATCTTAGTTCCCCCACCAGGGATCAAACCCATGCCCCCTGCAGTGGGAACACCAGGGAAGTCCCTAATTCTCCCTTCTTCATGAGGCTTAATTTACTCAGTAGGGGTTTTCAGGAATTGAATTCTTATGGTGGGAGGGACTATAGCAGCACCAATAGAAATATAATGCAAGCCACACATGTTTAAATTCTCTAAGCAGGCCAATAAAAAAGGTAAAAAGAAACCACTGCTATTAATTTTAATATTTTAGCTAAGCCAATATATCTAAAATATCATTTCAACATGTAACCAATATAAAAATTGATGAGATATTTAAAATAATTTTTTTGGGACTTCCCTGGTGGTCTAGTGGTTAAGACTCTGTGCTTCCAGTTGCAGGGAGCACAGATCAGTCCTTGGTCAGGGAACAGAGATCCTGCATGTCTCCCAGTGTGACCAAAAAGAAAAAAAAAATGTTTAAAATACCTTCTTCTGCTACTGTTTGGGATCTGGTGTATATTTTTCACTTTGAGCACACCTCAGTTCAGACTAGTCACATTTCAAATGCTCAACAGGCAAGTGTGGCTGGGGGCTAGGGATTGCGCAGCACAAGACTAGAGCAGAGGCCACAGTGATGCTGTTCAGGTCCGTCTATGCATGCAGGTAACGAGCCTTCTGGGCCCTATTCTAGGAGAGCACAAGCGATCATACAGGCAGGAGATGGGTGGATAGGATGGGGTCAGGTGCCGGATTCCAGTTGAGTTTTGCTGATGAACAGAACTGGAAAGCCAAGGGAAAGGACATGATGGGTGGGAAAACCTGAGGAAGGTCTGGAAGGTGGAACGAGTGCCGCGCGGAACGTCTGAGAACTCGGTGGATGGCCGCATCCTGCCACGCGGAGGGATAGGTTCCAACCTAGGGAGATCCTGTGGCTGACAGTTGCCTTTTCTGTCTTTTCTTCTCCCTCCCCGCCCTGTCCCCATCAGCGATGGTCCTCAGTCTGCCCAGCGCCCGGGCTGCCGAGGACACCTGCGTGAACGCCTGCCCGGCTGCCTGCGTCTGCAGCAGCGTGGAGCGCCGCTGCTCCGTGCGCTGCGACCGCGCGGGCCTCCTGCGGGTGCCGGCCGAGTTCCCGTGCGAGGCGGCCTCCATCGACCTGGACCGCAACGGCCTGCGCTTCCTGGGCGAGCGGGCCTTCGGCACGCTGCCGTCGCTGCGCCGCCTGTCGCTGCGCCACAACAACTTGTCCTTTATCACGCCCGGCGCCTTCAAGGGCCTGCCGCGCCTGGCTGAGCTGAGCCTGGCGCACAACGGCGACCTGCGCTACCTGCACGCGCGCACCTTCACCGCTCTCGGCCGCCTGCGCCGCCTCGACCTGACAGTCTGCCGCCTCTTCAGCGTGCCCGAGCGCCTTCTGGCCGAGCTGCCCGCCCTGCGCGAGCTCGCCGCCTTCGACAACCTGTTCCGCCGCGTGCCCGGCGCGCTGCGCGGCCTGGCCAACCTGACGCATGCGCACCTGGAGCGCAGCCGCATCGAGGCCGTGGCCTCCAGCTCGCTGCTGGGCCTGCGCCGCCTGCGCTCGCTCAGCCTGCAGGGCAACCGCGTGCGCGCCGTGCACGGCGGCGCCTTCCGCGACTGCAGCGCCCTGGAACACCTGCTGCTCAACGACAACCTGCTGGCCGCGCTGCCGGCCGATGCCTTCCTCGGCCTCCGCCGCCTGCGCACGCTCAACCTGGGCGGCAACGCGCTGGGCCGCGTGGTGCGCGCCTGGTTTGCCGAGCTGGCCGAGCTCGAGCTGCTCTACCTGGACCGCAACCGCATCGCCTTCGTGGAGGAGGGCGCCTTCCAGAACCTCTCGGGCCTCTTGGCCCTGCATCTCAACGGCAACCACCTCACCGTGCTTGCCTGGGCCGCCTTCCAGCCCGGTTTCTTCCTGGGCCGCCTCTTCCTCTTCCGCAACCCGTGGCGCTGCGACTGCCGCCTGGAGTGGCTGCGGGACTGGATGGAGAGCTTCGGACGCACCGCTGACGTGCCCTGCGCCTCCCCGGGCTCCGTGGCTGGCCTTGACCTCCGCCAGGTGGCCTTCGGGCGCTCCTCTGAAGGCTTCTGTGTGGACCCTGACGAGCTGAACCTCACAGCTTCCAGTCCCGGCCCATCCCCTGAGCCGGCGGCCACCACAGTGAGCAGGTTCAGCAGCCTCCTCTCCAAGCTGTTGGCCCCGAGGGCCCCGGTGGCGGAGGTGGCCAATACCACCAAGGAGGGACTGGTCAACACCTCGCTGTCTGACAGCCTTCCCTCCCTCGGGGTAGGCGGCTCGGGCCACAAGACCCCGTTTCTCGTGGGCTCTGGTCTCCTGCTCAGCGTGGCCCAGCACGTGCTGTTTGTCCTCCAGAGGGACTGACTGTGCCACACCGGGGTGGCCCGGACTACCTTGGCGGGGCGGAGGGGAGGTTGGTAACTGGGCTGGATGGTGGCTGGTGGGGAGAGGGGCACAGGATGGGGGCAGGGAGTGAAAGTTTCAGCCAAGGATGGAAGGACCAGTCTGTCATCAGAGGTGACCTGGGAAGAGGAGGACCTTGGGAAATACCCTGTTCAGGAGAGGGGGGATTTATGGATTTCTGCTCCTGTCACATGAGCATCAGTTGAAAAAGAGAAGCAACAATGATCAGCTGCCCTCTGGTGAGAAGAGTAGGAATTGGAAGTTTCTGTGGCTCCAGAACTCCACCCCTGCCCCTCCCCACCCCCATCTTCTAGGAAACTGGGTCTGCATGCCTGAATTAGAGTTAATCCATTCAGTTCAGTTCAGTTCAGTCGCTCAGTCGTGTCCGACTCTTTGCGACCCCATGGACTGCAGCACGCCAGTTAATCCATTTCGCTAAGTACTAAAAACTGTGCCAATTCTCCTGGTGGGGCAACCATTAAGTCCAATCCCTTTGTTTTCTAGTACAACTCTCCTCCCCCTCCTCCAGGAGCCTGGGGACACTAGGGTCCAGGAAAATGGGTAGGACAGAAGGCCAATGGGAAAGGAAATTAGACCCAAGGTAGTGGAGGTGGTTCCTCTGGTCCCAGATGTGTTAGGAGGTGTTTAAAACAGATTCATTTTACTTACTCTGCACTTATTCCCAGGGGTGGCCTTAGCTGCAAAAGAACTTTAGGGCAGGGTAGGGAAAAAAAGAGGAGGGGTATTGTCTGTGGACAAATATATTTGTAAAATCTTAAGGTTAAAAAAAAAAAGATTAAACAGGTTTCTCTCCTGCAGGACTTTTCAAGGGTCTTTCATATGTAGACATGCGTTGTGACTCTCCCAAGGAGGCCACAAAATCCTCTTTGCTTTGTGTTTTGGAAAGACACAGAGATGCTATATTAGCGGAGCAGGGAGTCTCCAGCTTGGACGATCCATTAGGTATGGGAATTATCATGAGCTTCGCACTTCGGGGCTATGAGAAAAGGTGGCAGCCGGTAGCTGGGAAGGGGGTGCTGAAAGATTTTCCAGGGTGCAAGGTGGCCAACTGTAAGCTCCCAGGCCTGAATGCCAGAGTGGGCGCTGTGTGTCTCAAGTATGTGCTCAAGTCATCCTTCACACATGTGTAATGATGACTGCCTTTGTGACACTCTGGCAGTCTCTAATCTTAATGTCCTCTCTCTGTATTTGAAGGGCTGGGTTTTCAAAGCCCACATGGATTCAGGGTGCACAGAGCTGTGTTCCTCAAGGCCATAGTGCTTCTTCTGTGTCTCCAGGTAACATGAGGTATTAGAAATGTTGCAGAAAGCACCACTGAGGGCAGGAGTGTTCAGATGGATTGTGACTGTTAGTGGTTATCAGCTCAATGGGTCTCAGCTGGCATTTAAAAAAATAAGGTATAATCAAAAAGTCACAGAGCATCGTGTGTAATAAGTATGACTTTGTGGAACTTTTTATTTAATCTGTATGCATTTGTTCAGATTGTATATATGTGTGTGTGTGTGTCTGGATTGCTGCATACAATTTATATTGTGGTTTATTGTTAAAAAAGTTTGAAAGTCACTAATCTGGAACACACATGGTTCTTTTTAAACGTTTTCTTTGGAAAACTCTGAAACCTACAGAAAAGTTGCAAGAATAATAGAATGAACACTTCAGCCTTTCACCTAGGTTTCTCATTTGCTAACATTGTATTGTATTTGTTTTGTCTCTCTCTTTGTTATTATCATTTCTCACAAACAGTTTGAGTTAGTTGTAAACATCATGCCCCTTTACCTATACATACCTCAATGTGTATTTCCTAAGAACAAGGACTTTCTCTTATCCACAATGGCACTGTCACAGTCCTGAACTTTATCACTGGTAGAATACTATTATTTAAAATAGACTCTATATAGAAATTTCTGCAGTTGTCAAAATGATTTTTTAGGCAGTCGTTTTTCATGTGGGTGGAAAATGAGGTTCTTAGGTTGTGGCTTGTATTCATTTGATCACAGTACTCAAAATTCTTAATTCATCAGTTGATTTTTAAGGTTTCAAAATAAATTCGTTCTTCAAATGTCTTACTTTTGAAATGTGAGAACCAGATGAGGTCAGAAATGTTGTTTGTTCAAACCGTGTGTTGTGGCCATGGTAACTGAGTGAGGATCACGAGAATCCTGGAGGCGAGATCTCTGCATTGGGTAACCATGTGCATCCACAGCAGCCTGCGTTTCTGAGGAACAATGTGCTGCCTTGGGAGGAATGTCCATCTTTTCATTCGGAGTGGGTTCCTGAGAGTCAGCTTCAAAATGCTGTTCCAATTCTGCCTGGTGGTTAGGTGGTGAGCTGTTTAATGAACATTTGTTTGGCTGAATGTTTCTGAACAAGTATAAGTGCTGAAATAGCCTCCAGGGAGACAGATTTTTATAGAGCTATCCAGCCCAGTAGAATTCTGGGAACGTGGGAGTTCCTTACTGCCAAACAGATCCAGAGCTGCCTGGAACGAGTTCCCAGCGAATTGTGGCCATTATGAGCTCTCATGAGAGGAAGGAGAATGGAGAATTCCCAGTTCAGAGTTCAGTAAGCTTCTCACCCCATCATTGGCTAATTAGTACCTTGAGAAATGTTAAGGTCCTATGGGTTATGCTAAGCAAATCCATGTGCCCGTCAGGATGGACCATGTTATGCTATGGTAACAAACAACCCCCAACCTTGGTGGCTGACTGAGGGTTATTTCTTGGTCATGCTACATGTCCAACATGGACTTATTAGGGGGGCTCTGTGTATTGTAGCCACTCAGGGACCAAGGCTGAAGAAGGATCTGCCATTTGAGGACATTGTCATCCAAACTTGGGCCCTGGGATTTGCTGCAATGGAGAAAGCAAGCTTGGGAGAATCATTGCTCCAAAATGCTTCCACCCAGATGTGACACCTGTTGTTTCTCACTTTTTACTGGCCAAAAATGTCACACAACCGCACTTTAACAAGGCAGGGAAGTATGGTTTCCCCATGTGCCCAGAAAGGGGAAAACTGGGAATATTGGTGAACACTGGCAATACTCCAAAGCAGTAGAGACTCCAGGCAGCTCCCCTGATAGAATCAAGTCTGGACTGCTCAGAATTGTCAGAAGAAATAGAGGCTTGAGGGGGCAATCTGTTGACTGAGTCACTAGCCCCAGGCTTTCTCTCCTTCCAGCACCCTAACTAGGCTTTGAAGACAGTGTTTGCTTTAGCCTATAGGAATGCTGTGGCCTCACTGTATTGGTTCTTTCAAGAAAGGGGAGAGAAAATATAGACAGGAGGTTCATATTTACCCCTTAAACAAATGTTTCCCATGCCAGCATTAAAACCCCCAGAAGCTTGAATTTCCAGGGGTCCATCAGAGCCAAAGAGGTCAGTCAAGTTCGATCCTCAGCCTGCACGCCTGCTTGCTGGGCGGTCCCTTCCTTATCCCAGCTCCATAGGTCCTGAAAACTGAAGTTCAGTGTTCCAAATGAACAAACACTTCCGGGAACACCAGTTAGCTTAAACTTGCACAAAATACTGTAAGTATTTTTCCTTTCTTGGCCATGACACATGGCGTGTGGGATATGAGCTTTTACTTCCCCAACCAGGAATTAAACCCATGCCTCCTGTAATGGAAGCACAGAGTCTTAACCACTGGACCACCAGGGAAGTCCCCAAAAGTTGCACGAAATAAAGTCATATTTCTCTCCAAAGAACACCAACATCAGGGAGATGGGGTGACACAGCTGAGAAAAAAATACAGAAATCGCCCTCCTTTTAAAGTGTTACATGTATAACCAAAGTTTCTTTTATCTTGAAAGATACTCCCTTTTTCTGTTATCAAACAGGACTGTTCATTTCCTGCTCTGAGACTGTTCAGGTTCCCCCAAGAGCGAGGAGTGTGTCCTGCCTTTACGTTTGCACTTGGCCCCATAGCTTCATAGAGCAGAGGAAGATTATCCCAGAGGCATTTTCATGTTTTAAGCGTCAGTAGTAACTCGATCTCTGCTCCCTGTCCTCCACGCATGCACACACTCACAGGGGAGGAGCTGATTGGAGGAGTCACAGGCAACCTCTTGTCTTAGAGCTCTTTGGTGTCTGTCTACCTGAGGCCTGGGGTACAAAGCTGGAGTGAAACGGCCCCTCCACAGTGAGCCTGGCCGACTTCCGTGGCTGAATGAATGTGGCTTATGTTCCTTCTATTTATGTTCCAGGCACAGAAAATTTAGAAGCACTTAGACAAACATTTGCACTTTTCAAGGGAGTTCCCTTGAAATGTTGCTGACTTTTACTACTGTGCTTCTGAAAGGAGAAAAAGAGTTTTTGTTCATAACCAGACTGAGTGAAACACCAACCTGCAGGGAGGCCCATGGAGAGCCACCACTGTGGTTCCCAGTGGCCTAGTGGGAGTTCTGTCTGCCATATATGACCTTGAGGCCGAGGCCCACTTGTGGCTCACTCAGGATCCATTAGTGGGTCATGGCATTGGTAGTGGCAACCAGCATTAAGAAATAATAGTAACATGGGACTTCCCTGTTGGTCCAGTGGTTAAGAATCTGCCTTGCAATGCAGGGGATGTGGGAACTAAGGGTGGGGGAACTAAGATCCCACATGCTGCAGGGCAGCTAAGCTGGTGCACTGCAACTACTGAGCCTGAGCGCCACAACTAGAAAATCTGTGTACCACAAGGAAAGATCCCGCGTTATGTAACACACACCCTGAGTGCTGCAACTAAGACCCAACACAGCCAAATAAGTAAATATTAGAAAAAATAATAGTGACAAGGTATTTGGGGAAATTTCAGCAAGCATCTCAGATGTTAAGAAAGGCATTATTTCATGAAATTTTTGCTTCAGTTATATCTGTGTATGTGTATACTGGAGCCCAGTATAAAAATGTACTCTCACTGGGGGTCACAATCGTGAATATTTGAAAGCCACTGTCATAGATCACTTTGATTCCTTATATGTTTTCAAAGAGCATAGGGTTGAAAGTAAAGCACAGGACTATTTTGTTGATTAATTTTCTTAGCCAATTTATTTTCTTGCATCATCACTAAAAAGTAGACTAGCCTTATTTATTCCCTGTTTAAAAGACTTAGATCAAAAGAAGCAAGATTGGGCATTTCGAAGAGCACCTGGGCAATTAGAAGGTAGAATTGAGGTGCTCTTTGATGGACTTGAAGAGGCAGGGTGAAGTGGTATGTGCAAACCAGGTGGCTAATGGGTGTGCGGCTCCTACAGTGAGGTTCTGTAGAGGCCCACAGAGCGTTAATGGTTGTTTCATTTAATAAGTTAATAACTAATAATGTGAATGCCTTTGAAAGACCCTCTTGGTGTCTCACAGTGATATCTATTATTAAAGCATCCAATAAGATGAAAAACAACCCCGAGTAGAAGATTGAGGTCATGATCATTTAGGGAAATCCCGCAATGTCACCTCAATGTCCTAGTCCTAATATTATATATAACTGCCTTTATAAGCTGTTTCTAATTCTATTCCAAATGCTTGTTGCTGTGGAATTCAAATGGGTACCATTATTGACTATCTATTATGTGTCAGAGTCAGTGTCTGATCATCAAATTCTCTCATTCAGGCATTCTTATCCCTGTTTTACAGATGTATTTAGAAACTAAGGTTTAGATAATGTTAGAAGTAACTTGGAAGTTTTTTTTAAATTTAAATTTATTTATTTTAATTGGAGGCTAATTACTTTACAATATTGTATTGGGGAAAAGTTTTGAATCCAAATCTCTATGCTCCAGACCCACAGTAAACTCCCCTGCCTCTAGATTTGATGTGACATTTTTCACCAGTGGAAACTTTTCTATTCTGGAGCTAGTCATTGAAGTTCAGAGGAAATGACTTAAAAAAAGATTCCAAAAGAATTGTATGCCATGACCAAGTGGAATTTACTCCAGGTATGTAAGGCTGCTTGAACCTTTGAAAATCAATGTAATCTAACAAATCAACAAACTGAAGAAAATCATATAATCATGCTAGTTGGTGCAGAAAAAGCATTTGGCAAAATCCAATACCCATTCATGATAAAAAGACTTAGCAAGTTAGAAATAGAGGAGAATGATCTGAACTTGAGAAATAAGCATTTAGAAGAAATCTGCAGCTAATATCATACTTACTGGTGAAGGACTGAATGTCTTCCCATAAAGTCAGCAACACACGGATGATGTCCACTCTTGCCACTTCTACTCACCATAATACTGGAAATTCTAGCTAGAGTCATGAGTTAAGAAAAAGAACTAAAAGACCTACATATTTGAAAGAAAGAAAACTGCCCTTATTTGCAAATGATATAATTTTCTGCATAGCAAATTCCAAATAATATGCCCCCAATTCCTAGAACTAAAAAGTATATTCAGTAAGATCACAGGGAACACGATCAATACACAAAAATCATTCATATTTCTTCTTTTTTTTTTGGCCACACTGAGTGGCATGTGGGATCTCAGTTCCCCGACCAAGGATCAAACCTGTGGCCCCTGCAGTGGAAGCACAGAATCTTTACCATTGGACTGCCAGGGAAGTCCCCAGAAGCAATGAACACATAGAAACAAATTAAAAAAAAAATACCATTTACAATCACTCCAAATGCTTAACATATACATGTAACAAAACATATACAGCATCTCTATGAAATGCTGATGAAAGGACTGAAGACCTAAACAAGACACACTGTTCATGGATTGGAAGAGTCAACATTTAAAGGTATCAGTTCTCCAGAAAAAGAATTTAGAATAATGATAGTGAAGATGATCCACGATGTCGGAAAAAGAATGGAGAAGATGCAAGACATGTTTACCAAAGACCTAGAAGAACTAAAGAACAAACAGAGATGAACAGGACACTAGAAATAGATTAATGGCAGAAAAGCAAACAAATGTTTGGCAAACTTATACATGGGAGAGACCCCAGAGAACTGAATAACTCACCAAAATGGCCAAAGCCCTCACCTTAAATACCATCTTCAGCTAAAGACAAAAGAGGATGTTGGTGCTGGGGGACATCAGTTGTGGAGGTGACCAGGAAAAGCACAGTGAGACAAAGGTAAGGTGGTTGTGCAGGTTTAATTCCTTACCTTCTCCACTGATAAGAGTTTCTAGAGGTAAGGTTATCCACCTCTTCCTGGTACTGTGTGGGAGACACCCTTATAAAGGAGATTTCCCTTCTACAGTAAAGGTCTCTTACAAAAACGTAACTTCTGCTTGGATTTCAGAGTACCTCCCAGGTCTACTGTTTCTTAAAAAATTACCATCCTAAAATAATCCTTCTCCGCCAGAGAGACACATTTTGGGTCAGCAAGTTTTGCTCTCCTACAGAGTAACGCGATTTCTATCACAATCTCAGCAAAGTCCTTGGTAGACTTAAGACAAGCATCTTTAAAGTTTATACAGAAAAACAGAGGCCATAGAATAGTTAAGCTAATCCTGACAGAAGATGGTAAAGGGGGAGGAATCACTCTTTGTGAAGACTTAAGTCTTACTGTATAGCTACGCTAATCAAGACAGTATGGTATTGTCAGAGATAGGTGCATAGAAACATATATCAATGAACAGAACAGAGAACCCAGAAATGTACCCGCACAAATAGGCTCAGCTCATTTCTTTTCTTATTAATCCTCTTTTGATCTGGATTTTTCTCAGTTCCCCATCCTGTTTTTTCTTCGTTATTTTTGGCTACTCTGGATCTTTGTTGCTGCGTGCCTGCTTTCTGTAGTTGTGGCAAGCCTACTCTTTTCTAGTTGCAGTGGCTTCTCTTGTTGCAGAGCACAGACTCTAGGCTCACGGCTTTCAGTAGTTGCAGCACTTGGCCTCAGTAGTTGCAGCTCAAGGGCTCTAGAGCACAGGCTCAGTAGTTGTGGCTCATGGGCTCAGCTGCTCCATGTCATGTGGAATCTCCCTGGACCAGGGATGGAACCCATGTCCCCTGCATTGGCAGGCAGATTCCTATCCACTGTACCACCAGGGAAGTCCTCAGCTCCTTTTTCACAAAAGTATTTCCATGGAGGGAGGATTGCCTTGTCAACAAATGGTGCTGGAGCAATTGAACATTCATGTGCAAAAAAATGAAACTAGACTTAAGCCTCACACCTTAAACAACTCAAAATGAATCTTGGAATTAAATGCAAAATACAAAATTATAAAACTTTTAGGAAAAGAAAAATTATTGGGATTTACAAGGCTAAGGAGTTCTTTGACTTGATATTGTCAGGGAGGAAGAAAGTCAAAAGAAGACGTTAGGCATAGTAGTTTGGGACTTCACAGGCAGTGGAGGGGGGGCAGGCAATTCACAAGAGATGGAAAAGCAAATGTTTGGTAAATAAATGTTTGCTGAGCCATGCACAGACAGTGAGACTCACTAATTTTAATAGACTTCCCTATGTTCCTCCCTGTCTACTCACTAGTTCGTACTGTAGTTATCTATGGTGATAGCTCTCTTCCTGGAACAGATCCTCTAACTGCCTTAAACCTTTTAGGCAGTTAGGAGGCAGGTCAAAGGTCCTTCCTGAGTCTCTGGGGCCTTAAAAATAACCTACATTAATCCTCAGGCCAAAGGGACACAATTCAGGGCAGTGTAGTTTGCTTCCCTACAACATGGTTGCATTTTTTTGATTTTCCCTGGCTCCCACCAATAAATTTCTTTGAGGACCTTTTTTGCTTTCTCTAGTTTAAAATATGTTCTTCAGCAAAACAGAACACTGTCCATTATGCAGAACATTATCAAAAAACTCCCCCTGGGGCTTTGAAGCTTCTCTCTGTGAAGCTAAGTGGCATTGCGTGTTTCCCTGGCATGTGTTTTGGTCCTATAAACGAGCATCCTCTGGTCCGGGAGCTGGTTTCCAGATGGACGAACCCACCACAGCACATCACTAATTTCAGGTTAAGGCTGACCAAGAACAATTTGTGCTTTCTGGTTTCTCTGGCACATGGCTGATATTACAGGGCTGACTCATTGTGATTAATCCAGTGACTGCAGGCACAGCCTTGTGGAAAGACAAAGCCAGCATCACTTGTCTCACTTCACCACTGAGTGCCGGAGCTTCCATTTCCTCATCGGGAAAAAGCTTTTTACCTCAAAGAGCTATTGTGAGGCTTGGAGAGTTGAACTAGCTGTGAAACACTTGCGCCAGCCAAGGAAATGTGAGTCACCATTTTGAGTCTCAAATAAGATTGGATTCAGCTGTGAGTAACAGAAACCTCCAAATACTCGTGGCTTAAACAAGGTAGAAGTTTATGTCTCTCATGATCAAGATCCAGGGAAGCTGTAGGGGAGGAAAAATAATTTTTCTTCTACCCTCCTGAGTTCTTAGCTGAGACCCCTGTAATAAAAGATGGATTAACAGAGAAAAGGGACTTCCCTGATGGTCCAGGGTTAAGACTCTGCAGTTCCACTGCAGGTGGTTCGGGTTCCATCCCTGGTCAGGGAAGTTCCATATACCATGCGATGCGGCCAAAAGAAAAAAAAAAAGCCTACAAGTTTTAATTAACGTGTATCTCCTCTGTACCTGGGAGAGATCCAGGAAAACTAATTTCCTGAGGTGGCCTAACCAGTTTCTATATCATCTTCAGTTAAGGACGAAAGAAGGTGTGTGTGCTGGGCGTGGGGGACAGTTCTGGGGGGTCACCAAGAAAATCACGGTAAACAAGGGTAAAGTTGTTATGTAGATTGAAGTTGGCACCTTCTTCACTGATAAGAGTTTCTTGTGATTTAGTCTATCTTGTAAAGAGAGGGAGACACACTTAAAAACGAAGATTTTCCTTGTAAATGGCTCTTACAAAAGAGTAGCTTCTGTTTTCAGAGCTTCTCCTACACCTCATTTCTCAAAATAATCAGCTGAAAATAATCCTTAGGGCTGTTAAAAAAAAGACAATGGGCCCAAAATGGATTCACTTGGGCTAAACCTACGTCACCAAACCAAGACTTATCACCTAATTTAAATACAGTTTCAACCTCTCCCAGGAGTAGAATCTTAAGCCAATCAGTTTGGAAGGTCAGCACTAATGAGGTAATCTGCCTGATGGACTCCTGCCATCTCCCAAAGGAGCTTGACCTTGCCACAATCCTCCCTTTGCTAGTAACTTCCTTGTCCTGCCCTCTTCTGCCTAGGAAAAGGCAAAATGAAAAGTCTTTCATTTTGTACAGCTCCTCAGAACTCCTTTCTATCTGCTGGATGGGATGCTACCCAGTTCATAAATCACTGAATAAAGCCAATAAGATCTTTACAATTGGGAATTCCCTGGTGGTCCAGTGGTTAGGACTGATTCTGCACTTCCATTGCTGGGGGGTCTGAGTTCCATCCCTGGTTGGGGAACTAAGATCCCGCAAGCTGCACAGCATGGCCAAAAAAAAAAAAAAAAAAAAAACCAAACAAGAAAAAGAGACCTTTATAATTTACTTAGTTGAACTTTTTTTTTTTTTTTTCCGCCTTGGCAAAGAGGCGTTTTTTGGAGTGGTGCTACCCTCCAAAATCTGGAGCCTGTGTGGCAGCTCTGCTCCACAAAGCTCTTACAGACCCAGATTCTGCCTATGTTACTGGTTGTCTGTGTGTGGTTTCTCTTCTCACAGTCACCTCTTGATCCAAAAGGGCTGCAGAGCATCATCCAACTCTGTCACCTTTACTTAATACTTCACTCCTGTCACTTCTGTTACCACATGAGTGGTAACGTTTCCCACATTAAACAATTCTGTGACACCAGCTAAGTGTCCTACAATTTAACTCAATTTTGACACCATCTACCTGGAGATAGACTCTGATGTTGAAAGCTCAGCTTCTCTGTACATGGGTGCCGGATCAAATCTCGGAGATAGAGTTTTGGGTGAAGTAGAAAAGAGTAGCTTTATTGTACACTTTATCCATACTTCGGGGTGTGGATGGGGAGGCATTTTTTGTTCACCAACCAGGAAGCTCTCCAAACACTGTCCTTTTGGGTTTTTGTGCAGTCACGATGGTATGATCACTCACCTAGAACCAGACATCCTGGAATGTGAAGTCAAGTGGGCCTTAGAAAGCATCACTATGAACAAAGCTAGTGGAGGTGATGGAATTCCAGTTGAGCTATTTCAAATCCTAGAAGATGATGCTGTGAAAGTGCTACACTCAATATGCCAGCAAATTTGGAAAACTCAGCAGTGGCCACAGGACGGGAAAGGTCAGTTTTCATTCCAATCCCGAAGAAAGGCAATGCCAAAGAATGCTCAAACTACTGCACACTTGCACTCATCTCACATGCTAGTAAAGTAATGCTCAAAATTCTCCAAGCCAGGCTTCAGCAATACGTGAACCATGAACTTCCAGATGTTCAAGCTGGTTTTAGAAAAGGCAGAGGAACCAGAGATCAAATTGCCAACATCTGCTGGATCATGGAAAAAGCAAGAGAGTTCCAGAAAAACATCTATTTCTGCTTTATTGACTATGCCAAAGCCTTTGACTGTGTGGATCACAACAAACTGTGGAAAATTCTGAAAGAGATGGGAATACCAGACCACCTGACCTGCCTCTTGAGAAACCTATGTGCAGGTCAGGAAGCCACAGTTAGAACTGGACATGGAACAACAGACTGGTTCCAAACAGGAAAAGGAGTATGTCAAGGCTGTATATTGTCACCCTGCTTATTTAACTTATATGCAGAGTACATCATGAGATATGCTGGGCTGGAAGAAGCACAGGCTGGAATCAAGATTGCCCGGAGAAATATCAATAACCTCAGATATGCAGATGACACCACCCTTATGGCAGAAAGTGAAGAGGAACTACAAAGCCTCTTGATGAAAGTGAAAGAGGAGAGTGAAAAAGTTGGCTTAAAGCTCAACATTCAGAAAATGAAGATCATGGCATCTGGTCCCATCACTTCATGGGAAATAGTTGGGGAAACAGTGTAAACAGTGTCAGACTTTATTTTGGGGGCTCCAAAATCACTGCAGATGGTGATTGCAGCCATGAAATTAAAAGATGCTTACTCCTTGGAAGAAGAGTTATGACCAACCTAGATAGCATATTGAAAAGCAGAGACATTACTTTGCCAACAAAGGTCCGTCTAGTCAATGCTATGGTTTTTCCTGTGGTCATGTATGGATGTGAGAGTTGGACTGTGAAGAAAGCTGAGCGCCAACGAATTGATGCTTTTGAACTGTGGTGTTGGAGAAGACTTTCGAGAGTCCCTTGGACTGCAAGGAGATCCAACCAGTCCATTCTGAAGGAGATCAGCCCTGGGTGTTCTTTGGAAGGACTGATGCTAAAGCTGAAACTCCAGTACTTTGGCCACCTCATGCGAAGAGTTGACTCATTGGAAAAGACTCTGATGCTGGGAGGGATTGGGGGCAGGAGGAGAAGGGGATGATAGAGGATGAGATGGCTGGATGGCATCACCGACTCGATGGACGTGAGTCTGAGTGAACTCCGGGAGTTGGTGATGGACAGGGAGTCCTGGCGTGCTGCGATTCATGGGGTCGCAAAGAGTCAGACACGACTGAGTGACTGAAATGAACTGAACTGAACTGAACTGAATTGATTAAATCCTTGACCGTTGGTGATTAATTCAATTTCCAGCTGCTCCCAGGAGGCGGGGGGTGGGGGGTGGGGGTGGGGCTGAAATTTCTAACCCTCTGCTCACTGAGTTGGTTCCCCTGGCAACCAGTCCCCATCCTGAGGCTAATCCAGGAGCTTGCCCCAAACACCTAATTAACATACCCACTGGTGCTTGAAAGGGACGTGTTCAGAGTAACAGAAGTCACCTTCATGGCTTTTATCACTTAGGAAATTCCAAGGGTTGTAGGAGCTCTATGCTAGAAACAAGATCAAATACATATTTCTTAGTATAAATCACAGTATTGTGCCAACAGATCCTCAGTCAAGCCAGAAGGAGGGAGAAAGAGGGTGAGGAAAACCACATCTTCTATCA
Organism: Budorcas taxicolor; assembly: GCF_023091745.1. NCBI lineage: Eukaryota > Metazoa > Chordata > Mammalia > Artiodactyla > Bovidae > Budorcas > Budorcas taxicolor. Next base: position 102,539,234 of record NC_068935.1, on the reverse strand, counting down.
AGAATGCTCTCTGACAGTTGGACGAACCCCTCTGCTCCCATCCTGTTGGCCAAACCCAAGTCACATGACTAAACCAAAATGCAGAGGAGGCTGGGAGATGTCATTTTTCTCCTACTCAGTTATATAGCTGGCTAAACAATGAGGATTCTATTACTGCAGATAAAGGGAAATTATATAAAAAAGGGAGACTGCCACAACTTGGTTGGTACCCTAGGAAAGTGGAGGATTGTTATGTAACTTCCCCCAGTCACCTGGGGAAAGGTGGTGCTGTCAGCAGACTTTGATCAAGGCAATCAAAATATTCACAAGTGTGCTTTCACATCCAAACTTCTCCAGGGTCACATCTGGACTAAAAGTCAGAGCCCCAGCCCTCCACTCCCATCCCCACCCCTGAGAGAACTCACCCGACTTTCCAATTTGGTAAACTATTGTATGGTCAGGCCATTCATGATGGTTGCCATCTTGAATGGCTGTACATCCCCAGCCAGACCAGTGCCTGCTTCACCTACACCTACTCACATGAATGACCTTTCTACATATTTGCCCCAGGCTCCAGTAAGTGGCTTGTTCTAACCTTCAGATCAGAACATCACCATAGAGCTTATCAGAGGGGCGGTGAGGGGTGTGCCCCTCTGCTGGTTTCCTTGTTAACCACTGACCAGTCCACTTGACGTCAATTTCCCCTATAATTGGCAACCTCCTCCTGTCCCCAGACTGAAAACTGCCTCCACGACCTGCTGGCGAGATGTTGCTTCAGGGTTTTGCTTTAGATATGTAAGATTTTCCGTCCATTAAACTGTTGCTGGAGAGCAAATGTCTCGTCCTGGGACCCCAAAGTGAATGGCCTTCACTCTGCGTAGGAAAGAATTCAAGAGCAAGCCAAAGCCCAGGTGAGTTTATTTAGAAGGATATGCATTCCACAGACACAGTGCTGACTGTCTCAGAAAGTGAGAGCGGCTGTGGGGTATGGGGTCATTGGTTTCTTTGGACTGAATCATTTTATACGCTACTCAGTGGGAGGAATGTTCTTGCCGTTTCAGGGAAGAGTGGGGTCTTGGCAGGAATTGGGCCTCTGCCCACTTTTTGGGCTTTTATGGTTGTCTTGGAACTGTCGTCTTGTGACGGGGAGTAATTTTGAGTGTTACAATGAAGGTGTGTGTGTGCTCCGTCAAGTCCGACTCTTTGTGACCACATGAACTGTAGCCTGCCAGGCTCCTATATCCAAGGAATTTTCCAGGCAAGAATACTGGAGTGGGTTGCCATTTCCTCCTTTGGGGGTTGTTCTCAACCCAGGAACTGAGCCTGTGTCTCCTGCACTGCAGATGGATTCTTCACCACTAGAGCCACCTGGGAAGCCCCGTTACAAGGAAAGTATAATAAGCTAAAGGTCAATGGCCAGGCTCTTCTCAAAGCCATCTTGGTTTCAGCTGGTTCCTGTTGGTCATTCTTGCATTCCCAGCTGTGCCCCCTCTTCATTTATTTAGTGATTGTGCCCTGCCCCCTTCCCTCCAGTCTCATTTCTCCCTCAGAAAGTTTTCTCCCATAGTCTTTTGGGAAGCAGAAGGGTCATGGACCTTCTGTAACTGCTTCAGAGCTGGGTAATGGCGTCAGCCCTGCTGGTCAGAGAGTAGAAATCTCTGGATGCCTGGTCTAGGGGTCCCCGGGGCAGGATAGCTTCTTGTTTTAAGTCGAAGGGCAGTATGGCCTGGAATCCTTGCAATGCCATCATTTTGATGTGGAACTGTTGTACCCTGAAAAACATGAACTAGGCCTGTGAGGGGCAGGAACCCAGGAGGGCTATGCAGGATGCTCTAACGGAGAACCACGTGGCATTAGGGTCTGACCCCTGGTTGTAGGGTGTAACCATGATGCTTGTTCATAAATCTTCTTGATGTCCATCTTGATCTGGCCCGAACTGTTGACACAAGTAGAGCAGGTTTCGTTTATGACTGCACAAACACCACCCTGCTCAGCCAGCAAGTAATCTAAGGCCTTTCTGTTGTCCATAACCACACTGGCCAGTGAGTTTAAAGAAGTTGAAAGTCTGTTTAGGGCATTTCCAGTGGTCAGGGCCAGACTCTATAAAGTGTTGGTTACATTTTCTAGGATTACCTCATGGTTGGCAAAGCCTCCCCATGGAGCTGCCAATCCCCCTTCCAGTCCTATTCTTGCCAGTATTAATCCAATGGCCCTCTTGGGATAGTACTGAGTGTTACTATGTAGTGTTACTAAGAATGGGACCCAATGTCCTAATGTACCGGCAGGCTCCTTTGTGCCACACACTATCAACATAAGGATAAGCATGTACACAGGGGCCAATTTTTCTCCCAGCTGCCCTTGTCTTTGGGCCCTCGTTCTGGCGAGTGCCACATACGCAGACATATACTGAAGGTGCAATAAGAGATCTGGGAGCAGACGAATTTAACAAGGAAGCCGCCGTCTGAATCATGGAAAAGAGTTTTGAACACAACTCGGGGATAAGGGCCTATTAATATATTCAAAATAGTTAAGTTCTGGAGTATTCCATGCCCTTGGGTTAGATGAGATGGTGAAGTAAGAGGGTTTTACCTACAGCTTCTGTGGAGTCTAATTTTTAGTCCATAGCATGGACTAGTCTCAGCGCACAGAGTGGAGGTGTTTGTAGGAAGGCACTTTGGGTCCAGGTTCCAAAACGCTGTGATGATGTTACCATCCGGTGGCTAGGGATTGCTCCAAAGAGGCTCACCATAGCCAAGAGAACCATTAGAGGTGTAGTAGCATTGGAAATATGACTGGTTTTCTGGATAACAAAAACAGCCATCATTAATGGAAAAGTTATGTCACCTTTTAAAAAGAGTTAAACTTAGGCAAAGTGTTCAGCCTGAAGGGAGTAGTGCCCAGCATGCTCAAATCTTGGGCATGGAAGGGAGTGGGCGCTGGATTTTTATGTGTGTGTGTTTAAATCTTATTCTGTGCTAGGTCTGTGTTGCTGCGTGAGCTTTTCTCTAGTTGCAGTGTGCCGGCTTCTCATTGTGGTGACTTCTCTCGTGGTGGAACACCGGCTCTAGGGCGTGAAAACTTCAGTATTTGGGGCATGTGGGCTTCAGGAGTTGCAGCTCCTAGGCTCTAGAGCACAGACTCAATAGTCGAGGCACACGGGCTTAGTTGCCCCACAGCATGTGGGATCTACCTGGATCGGGGAGCGAACCCATGTCTCCTGCATTGACACGCGGATTCTTTACCACTGAGCTACCAGGAAGCCCCACCATGTTTGAATTGCTAATACTCTGTTGTGTGTACCTATCTGTACCTGTAACAATTGTTGGAAGCCAGGATATTTATGGCAGACACAACATTTAACTAGTTTTTCTCCCAGGGAGACTACTTTAGATGTTGACTAAAGCATTATTTTCCCATTTTGCCTGAGCCATGACATTGTCAGAAGTCCTACTAGGAGTATCATAGCTTTTGACATCATATTACTGTATTTTTATCTCAGACCCAGTAAGGATAAAGAAGATATTTACCAGGGCAAGGGGATTCTGAAAAGCTGCAGAGTTAAGAGCATGATAGAAACACAAAGATGACTAGGCCCACCTACCACAGCCATGTGAAGTCACTTACCTGTTCTCTTGAACAGGTATCTGCGGTCTTCCTCTGGCTCGCAAGAGTAGGTCCTCTCTGGTTCCTGTTAGGACTTAAAAGATACAGGTTTTATTCTAGACAGATGTACCCAACTAGTAACTCTCTGTAGCTTGTCAGCAGCTGGGGCACTTAGTAGCATTTGATATGGTCCCTTCCGTTTTGGATGTAGCTGGTTCTCAGGCGACTCTTCCCAAGTTTTTAGTAGGACAAAGTCCCCTGACTGGACTGAGACCTTGACCTTCTCTCTTGTGGGGGTGGGCAGCACTTTGTTTCTATATTCTTGGATGGTCTTTTGAACCTGGCTCAAGTTAACAACTGGGGAAACCAGTTTATGGACTTCCTCATGGAGTAAGAGATCTGAAGTTAAAAAGGGGTTTCCCATAGATCATTTCAAATGGGCTACGTTTTAAAATTCCCTTTAGGGCCATTCTAGTCCATAGAAAGGCTACAGGCAGGAGGGAGACCCAGGTTTCTGAAGTCTCTTAGCACAGTTTAGCGAGTGCTGATTTTAGAATTGCTTTTTCTTCCTTGCCTGACGACTGGGGCCTCCAGGAAGAGTGGAAGCAATGGTTAATACCCAGAGCTGCAGAAAACTTGTGGGTCACCTTGGTGGTGAAGGAGGGTCGTTTATTACTCTGTGGGCTTTTGGGCAACTTGAATCTCCGAATTATCTCTTAAAGTAGAAATTTGGTGACACCTTGTAGTTTTCATTTTGATTTCTCTAATAACTAGCAATGTTGAGCATCCTTCCATGTGTCTTTTGTCCATCTGTATATCTTCTTTGGAGAAGTGTCTATTTAGATACTCTGCCCATGTTTTGATTGGGTTGTTTGTTTGCTTGATATTGAGCTGTATGAGCTGTTTGTATGTTTTGGAGATTAATCCCTGGTTGGTTGCGTTGTTTGCAAATACTCTCTCCCATTCTGTAGGTTGTCTTTTTGTTTATGGTTTCCTTTGCTGTGCAAAAGCTCTTTAGTTTAATTAGGTCCCATTTGTTTATTTTTGTTTTTATTTCCAGTACTCTAGGAGATGAATTCAAAAAGATATTGCTGTGATTTATGTCAAAGAGTGTTCTGCCTATGTTTTCCTCTAGGGGTTTTACAGTATCTGGTCTTAACATTTAGTTATTTAACCCATTTTTATTTTTCTGTGTGGTGTTCTAATGATCTATTTTCATTTTCTACATGTAGCTTTTACATTTACCAGTTTCCCCAGCACCACTTATTGAAGAGACTTTTCTCTGTTGTCTTTCCTCCATTGTATATTCTTGCCTCTTTTGACATAGATTAATTGACCCTACATAGATGCTTGGATATATTTCTAGGCTTTCTGTCCTGTTCCATTGATCTATATGTCTTTTTTTCTGCCAGTATCATACTACTTTGATTACTGTAGATTTGTAGTATAGTGTGAAGTCAGGGAGCCTGAATCCTCCAGCCCCATTTTTTTTCTCAGGATTGCTTTGGCTATTTAAAGTTTTTTGTGTTTCCATACAGATTTAAAATGTTTTTGATCTAGTTCTGTGAAAAACGCCATTGGTAATCCTTTAGAGATTGTATTGAATCTGTAGATTGCCTTGGGTGGTCTTTTTGATAATATTGATTCTTCAATCCAAGAACATGGTATATCTTTCCATCTGTTTGTGTCTTTTTTTTTTTTTTTTGCTTTTTCTGTATGCTATTTTATATATTTATTGAACTTTTTATTTTGTATTGGGGTATAGCCAGTTAACAATGTTGTGATAGTTTCAGGTGGACAGCAAAGGGACTCAGCCATACACATATATGTATCTATTCTCCCCCAAATCGCCACCCCCCATCCAGGCTGCCACATAACATTGAGCAGAATTCCCTGTGCTATACAGTAGGTCCTTGTTGGTGATCCATTTTAAATATAGCAGTGTGTACATGAATTTGTGTCATCTTTGATTTCTTTCATCAGCATGTTATAGTTTTTGAAGTATAGGTTTTTATCTCCTTAGGTAGGTTTTTTTTCCTATGTATTTTATTCTTTTTATGAGATGGTAAGTGGGATTGTTTCCTTAATTTCTCTTTCTGATATTTTGTTGTTAGTGCAATAGATTTCTGTGTATTAATTTTGTATACTGCACCTTTACTGAATTCATTGAGCTCTAGTATTTTTCTGGTAGCATCTTTAGGATTTTCTATGCATAATATCGTGTCTTCTGCAAACAGTGACAAATTTACTTCTTCTTTCCCAATTTGGATTCCTTTACTTTTTCTTCTTTGACTGCAATGGCCAGGACTTCCAAAACTATGTTGAATAAAAGTGGTGAGAGTGGACATCCTTGTCTTATTCCTGATCTTTTCTTTTTAATATATAATCTTATCGAAATGTAGTTGACTTACAGTGTTTCAGGTGCACAGCAAGGTGACTCAGTTATACAAATACGCATATTATTTTTGAAATTATTTTCTATCATAGGTTATTACAAGATAATGACTGTAGTTCCCTATGCTATATAGTAAATCTTTGTTGCCTGTTGCATATCTATTTTTTAATTAGATATCTAACATTCTATTCATACTGAGTCAAACAAGTGGAATCAAAATGTCATTTTTTTAGTTAGGCAAAAATTCATAGGTTTTCTAAAATATATATATTATACATATTTATATGTATACAAAAGCGTTTCCACTATACTTGATAAAGGCTTGAGAAAGAACATTAAGAAAGAGAGATGGGGAAATTGGAGAACATAAACTAAATGAAATGGGAGCACTGACTATGGAATAAAAAAAGTGAAACAAACTAGATAAAAGTAAAATATCATCATATAGTCCAGTTGTTTTTAAACATGACTGCTCAGTAGAAACATATCTGGAGCTCTGGAGAAAAAAATCAATACCTGAGCATTTGTATTTTTCAAAAAATTTCAAGATAATTCTGATATGCATCTGGATTTTAAATGATTGCAGGTTTTTCTACTAAATGGTAGTTTTAGTGATATAGAATTCCATTATTTTTCTGTTGACCAGTCAGGATACAATGGTATTAAGTGAGTAAGTCACATAATCACGAGAGTAAAAGATGTTTATCAGTTTTCACAATCAATAGCCAGACAAAAAGTAAAAGACAATTACAATTGCAAGTCATAATGTTAACAGGATTAACTTAACAATATAAAATAATTACACACAATTTGGTGGGGGGTAGTGGTCAGGCAGAGTGATGTGGTAAGTGGAAGTTCATACATGCACATGTTTTAATCCACCCAGCCAGTCTGTGTCTTTTGGTTGGTGCATTTAATCCATTTACATTTAAGATAATTATTGATGTGTATGATCCTATTACCATTTTCTTAATTGTTTTGGGTTTATTTTCTGTAGGTCTTTTCCTTCTCTTGTGTTTCTTGCCTAGAGAGGTTCCTTTAGCATTTGTTGTAAAGCTGGTTTGGTGGTGCTGAATTCTCTTAACTTTTGCTTGTCTGAAAAGCTTTTGATTTCTCCATCAAATCTGGAGAGTCTTGTTGGGTAGAGTATTCTTGGTTGTAGGTTCTTCCCTTTCATCACTTTAAGTATATCATGCCATTCCCTTCTGGCTTGTAGAGTTTCTGTTGAGAAATCAGCTGATAGCCTGATGGGAGTTCCCTTGTATATTATTTGTTGTTTTTCCCTCATTGCTTTTAATATTTTACCTCTGTCTTTTTGTTTGTTTGTTTAGTTTGGGCTTCTCTGGTGGCTCAGAGGTTAAAGCGTCTGCCTCCAATGCCGGAGACCTGGGTTAGATCCCTGGGTCGGGAAGATCCCTGGAGAAGGAAATGGTAACCCACTCCAGTTTTCTTGCCTGGAGAATCCCGTGGACGGGGAAGCCTGGTAGGCTACAGTCCATGGAGCCCCAAAGAGTCGGACACGACTGAGCAACTTCACTTTCACTTTCACTTTAGTTTGGTTACTGTGTGTCTTGCTGTGTTCCTCCTTGGGTTTATCCTATCTGGGACTCTCTGTGCTTCCTGGACTTGGTTGACTATTTCCTATTACTATGTTTGGGAAGTTTTCAGTTATTATCTATAATATGAATGTAGGTGCATTTAATGTTGTCTAAGAGGTCTCTTCGGAGAAAGCAATGGCACCCCACTCCAGTACTCTTGCCTGGAAAATCCCATGGACAGAGGAGCCTAGTGGGCTGCAGTCCATGGGGTTGCAAAGAGTCGGACAACACTGACCGACTTCACTTTCACTTTTCACTTTCATGCACTGGAGAAGGAAAAGGCAACCCACTCCAGTGTTCTTGCCTGGAGAATCCCAGGGATGGGGGAGCCTGGTGGGCTGCCATCTATGAGGTTGCACAGAGTCGAACACGACTGAAGTGACTTAGCAGCAGCAGCAGCAGCAGCAGCAAGAGGTCTCTTAGGTTGTCTTTATTTCTTTTCATTCTTTTTTCTCTATTCTGTTCTGTGGCAGTGATTTCCACCATTCTGTCCTCTAGGTCTTTTATCCATTCTTCTGCCTCAGTTATTCTGCTACTGATCCCTTCTAGTCTATTATTCATCTGTTTGTTCTTTAGTTCTTGTAGGTCTTTGGTAAACATTTCTTGCATCTTCTCGGTGTTTGCCTTCATTCTTTTCCTGAGATCCTGGATTGTCTTCACTATCATTATTCTGAATTCTTTCTCTGGAATGTTGCCTATCTCCACTTCATATAGCTGTTTTTCTGGGGTTTTATCTTATCCCTTCATCTGGGACATACCTTTCTGCTTTTTCAGCATGATTGACTTTCTGTAATATGGTTTTTGTTTTAGCTGCTGTGGAGCTGTGCTTCTTCTTGCTTCTTCTGTTTGCCCTCTGATGGATGAGGCTAAGAGGCTTGTATAAGCTTCTTGATGGGAGGGACTGATGGGTAAAACAGGGCCTTGCTCAGTAAAGCTGTAATCCAATTATCTGCTGATGGGTGGTGTTGCACACCCCCCCCCCCCCTCCAAGTAGTTGTTTGGCCTGAGGCAACTCAGCCCTGGGGCCTACAGGCTCTATGGTAGGGTTAATGGTGAACTTCAAGAGGGTTTATACCAAGAGGGACCTTCCCGTGCTCCTGTCCCCGTGGTGAGCCCCTGCCGACCCACACCTCCACAGGAGGCCCTCCAACACTGGCAGGCAGTTTTGGTTTAGTCTCCTGTGGGGTCACTGCTCCTCTCCTCTGGGTCTTGGTGGGCACAAAACTTTGTGCCCTCCAAGACTGGAAGTCTCTGTTTCCACCAGTTCTCTGGAAGTCCTATAATCAAATCCCGCTGTCCCTCAAGGCCAGATTCCGTGGGGATTCCCAGGCCCTTTGTCAGATCCCCAGGTTGGAAAGCCTCAAGTGGGGTTCAGAACCTTCACAACAGTGGGAGAACTTCTTTGGTATTACTGTTCTCCAGCCTGTGGGTCACCCACCTGGCAGGTATGGGATTTGATTTTATCATGATTGTGCCCCTCCTACTGTCTCACTGCAGCTTCTTCTTTGTCTTTGGATGTGGAGTATTTTTTTTGGTAGATTCCAGCATCTTCCTGTCGATGGTTGTTCAATAGCTGGTTGCAATTTTGGTGCTCTCGCAGGAGGAGATGAGCACATGTCCTTCTACTCTGCCATCTTGAACCGGAAGCCTGTTCACGATCTTAGAGGGAATGCTTTCAGCTTTTCATCATTGAATATGATGTTAGTTGCGGGTTTGTCATAATGGCTTTTATTATGTTGAGGTATGTTCCCTCCATGCCCATTTTCTGGAGAGATTAAAAAAAAAATCACAGATGTATGTTCAATTTTATTAAAAGATTTTTCTGCATCTATTGAGATAGTCATATGATTTTATTCTTCAGTTTGTTAATGAGGTGTATCACTGATTAATTTGTGGATATTGAAAAATCCTTGCATCCCTGGGATAAATTCTACTTGATCATGGTGTATGATCCTTTAATGTGCTGTTGGATTCACTTTGCTAGTATTTTGTTGAGGATTTTTGCACCTATATTGTATCATCAGTGATATTGGCCTGTAATTTTCCTTTTTTTTGTGTGTGTGGTATCTTTGTCTGGTTTTGGTATCAGGATGGCCTTATAGAATGAGTGTGGAGGTGTTCCTTCCTCTGCAACTTTATGGAATAGTTTCAGAATAGGTATTAACTCGTCTCTAAATGTTTGACAGAATTTGCCTATGATGCCATCTGGTGCTGGACCTTTATTTGTTGGGAGTTTTGAAATCATAGCTTCAAATTTCAGTACTTGTAATTGGTCTGTTTACATTTGCTATTTCTTCCTGGTTCAGTCTTGGGAGATTGTACCTTTTTAAGAATTTGTCCATTTCTTCTAGGTTGTTTATTTTATTGGCATATGGTTGCTTATAGTACTCTTTTATGGTCCTTTGTATTTCTGTGGTGTCAGTTATAACTTTTTTCATTTCTAATTTTATTGATTTGGGCCCTCTCTTTTTTGTGTGATGAGTTGGGCTAAAGGTTTATCAGTTTTGCTTATCTTTCCAAAGAACCAGCTTTTGGTTTCATTGATATTTTCTGTTATTTTCTTCTCTATTTATTTCCGCTCTGATCTTTATGATTTCTTTCCTTCTGCTACCTTTGGGTTTAGTTTGTTGTTTGTCTAGTTGCTTTAGGTGTAAGATTAGGTGGTTTATTTGAGATTTTTCTTGTTTTCTGAGATTAGCTTATATCACTGTAAGATTACATCTTAGAACTACTTTTGCTGCACCCCATAGGCTTTGGATTGTCACATTTTCATTTGTTTCTAGGTATTTTTTGATTTCCTCTTTGATTTCTTCAGTGATCCATTGGTTGTTTAGTAGCATATTGTTTAGCCTCAATGTGTTTGTGTTTTTTAGAGGTTTCTCTTTCTGCTGCTGCTGCTGCTGCTAAGTCGCTTCAGTTGTGTCTGACTCTGTGCAACCCCATAGACGGTAGCCCACCAGGCTCCCCCGTCCCTGGGATTCTCCAGGCAAGAACACTGGAGTGGGTTGCCATTTCCTTCTCCAATGCATGAAAGTGAAAAGTGAAAGTGAAGTCACTCAGTTATGTCCGACTCTTAGCGACCCCATGGACTGCAGCCTACCAGGCTCCTCTGTCCATGGGATTTTCCAGGCAAGAGTACTGGAGTGGGGTGCCATTGCCTTCTCCAGTTGATTTCTAATCTGATAGCATTATGGTCAGAAGCGATGTTTCATGTGATATAAATTTTCTTCAAGTTACTGAGACTTGCTTTATGGCCCAGAATATGATCTGTCCTGGAGAATGTTCCATGTGCACTTGAAGAATGTGTATTCTGCTGCTTTTGGATGGAATGCTCTGTAATATCAATTCAGTCGATTTGGTCTAATGTGTCATTTAAGGCCTGTGTTTCCTTATTGCATTTCTGTCTGGATGATGTGTCCATTTATGTAAAGGGGTATTTTTTAAAATGCTTTTTTATTAATTTTTATTGCAGTATAGTTACTTTACAATGTTGTTACTTCTACTGCATGGCAAAACGAATTAGTTGTATGTATACATATATCCCTTCCCTTTTGGATTTCCCTCCCACTTAGGACATCACAGTGCATTAAGTAGAGTTCTCTGTGCTATGCAGTTTGTTCCCATCAGTTGTCTATTTTATAGATAGTATCAATAGTGTATATATGTCAGTCCCAATCTCCCAATTCATCCTACCCACCTCACCCCCCTTGTATCCATATATTTGGTCTCTACGTCTGTGTCTCTATTGCTCCTTTGTAAATAAAGTTATATATACCTGTTTTCTAGATTCCATATATATGCATTAATATACAATATTTGTTTTTCTCTGACTTACTTCTCTCTGTATGACACATTCTAGGTCCATCTGTGTCTCTACAGATGACCCAATTTTGCTCCTTTTTATGGCTGAATAATATTATATTGTATATATGGACCACATCTTCCTTATCTATTCCTCTGTTGATGGACATTTAGGTTGTTTCCATAGCTTGGCTATTGTAAATAGTGCTGCTATGAAGATTGGGGTGCATGCATCTTTTAGAATTAGAGTTTTGCCTTTTCTGAATATATGCCCAGGAGTGGAATTGCTGGCTCATATGGTAACTCCACTTTTAGCTTTTTTAAGGAAACTCCATACTGTTCTCCATAGTAGCTGCACCAATTTACATCCCCATTAACCGTGTAGGAGAGTTCCCCTTTCTCCACACCCTCTCCAGCATGTAATATTTGTACATTTTTTGATGATGGCCATTCTGACTGGTATGAGATGATACCCCATTGGAGTTTTGATTTGCATTTCTCTAATAAGTAGCAACATTGAGCATCTTTTCATGTGCCTGTTGGCCATCTGTACAGCATGTATCTTTGAACACTATAGTTTTGCTTGTTTTCAATGTTTAAATGGAATCATACTCTACATATCCCCTTGTGTGTATCTTCTTTTTATTTGGCATTATATTTATGAGTTTTACTCTTGTTTTGTGTGGTCCAGTTTGCCCATCTTCCTTGCTTTGTGATATCTCATTGTATGAATAGACTTCACTGTATATACTTGCTCTACTGCTGCTGGATATCTGGGTTATTTCCACTTTGGGGCTCTTGGGAATAATGCCACTATGAATAATCTTCTACATATTACTCTTCTGTACAAGTATGTACATTTCCATTGTATATATACCAAGCAGTGGAATCACTGGGTCATGGGTTATTCATTAGTTGATAATGCCAAATGGTTTGTCAATTACATTTACAAGTTACATTTCTTCCCATGCAGTATGAAGTCCTCATTCCTCCACATCATGACCAGTACTTGCTACTGTTTGATAACACCAGTGTGTGTTGACTGTATAGTATCTTGATGTTTTAATGTACACTTCTCTAATCACGGCTGATGTTGAGAATATTTTTATATGTTTCTTGGTTAGTTGGATACCTACTTTTGTGAGGTACCTGTTGAAGTCTTGTACATTTTTCCACTGGATTGTTTGCCTTATTGATTTGTAGGAAATCACTCATTGACATATTTTGTAATATTTTCTCCCATCCTATGACTTGCCTTTTCAGCTTCTTAACCATGTCTTTTGATAGTGTTAATTTATTCTTAAGATCCTAAATTTAATACTCTTGTTTATCAGTCTCTTTCTTTATGGTTTATGCTTTTTGTGTCCTGTTTAAATCATCTTCTCCTACCCTACATTATGAGGATATCCTAGAATACTATTTCTGTAGAAGCTTTATTGTTTTGCCTTTCACAGTTTAGTTGCTCTGTTGTGTCCGACTCTTTGCCACCTCATGGTCTGCAGCACGCCAGGCTTCCCTGTCCTTCACTATCTCCTGGAGTCTTCCCAAACTCATGTCCTTTGAGTAGGTGATGCCATCCAACCATCTCATCCTCTGTCGTCCCCTTCTCCTCCTGCCTTCAATCTTTCCCAGCATCAGGGTCTTTTCCAATGAGTCAGTTCTTTACATCAGGTGGCCAAAGTATTGGAGTTTCAGCATCAGTCCTTCCAATGAATATTCAGGACTGCCTTTCACATTTAGATCTATATTCTGTGCAGACACACATATTTTGTGTGTCTGATGTAAAGTATGGGTCAAGAATTTTTTTTCCACATGTTTATCCAGTTGTTGTCACATATTATTTATTGAAAAGACTATTCTTTCCCCACCACCTCTCTGCTAAGGTCCAAATACGCTGGGACTCTTTCTGGGCTATTTTATGCTAATATCACATTTATCTACTTACTATAGCTTCACGGTAAATCTTAAAAGTCTTTAGAGTCACAGACATAGAAAATAAACTCATGGTTATGAAAGAAGAGAGGGAGGCAGGGAGGGACAAATTAGGAGTATGGGATTAACAGATACAAATTACTATATATAAAATAGATAAGCAACAAGTATTTATACCACAGGGAATTATACCCAATATCTTATAATAACATATAGTACAATATAATTTGTCAAACACAATATTGTAAATCAATTATATTTCAATTAAAAAAAGTCTTTAAAGGAATTTCTCATAACTTGTTCTTCTCCTTCAAGTTTGCTTGCCTTGACTATTCTAGATCCTTGGAATTCTCATGTAAATTTTATGATCAGTTTGTTAAGTTCCACAAATAAACAAACAAAAAAAGCCCTAGAAATTGTGAATTTGATTGCATTGAATCTGTAGACTATTTTGAAGAAAATTAGCACCTTTATGAGGTTGCATATTCCCAGTCATAACTATGGTGTATTTTTCCCTTTATTTGTCTTAAGTTTTTCGATCACACTTTATAAACTATAACCTACATAGGAGTCTTTCATGTCTTTGGTTAGACTTATTCCTAGGTGTTTGATGTTGTTCAAATCTTCTATAGCCCTACTAATTTTTTGTCTGCTTCCCTATCATTACTGAGAGAGGGATGTTATAATAGCCCACTATTATGTTGATTTGTCTATTACTCCTTGAACTTCTGTCATTTTCCCTCTGTACTTTGAGGAGAGGTAATTAGGTGATTACCGATATAGAATTGTTATATCTTCCTAGTGATAGGATGATAAACTTTTTTATTATGATGAAATTATCTCAGTAAATGCTTTTTGCCTAAAGTCTGTTTTCTTTAAAATTAATATAGCTACACTGGCTGCTTTTGGCTGTTTTTACAATATATTTTTTCTGTCCTTTTTATTTTAAACCTTTATGTAATGCTTAAGATGTCTTGTAAGTCTAGAGACTAATTTTTAAAATGTACAGTCTGATCATCTTTTTCTTTTAATTGGAATGTTTAATCTATTTCCATTTAATGAAAAACTTAAAATATATTTGGGTTTGCATTTATTTTCCAAGGACCTTCAATTTGTCCCTTCTGTTATCATTGTTTCTCTTTCTTGCCTTCTTATGGACTGACTTATATTTTTATTTAGCTTGGAAGTTACACTTAAAAAATTTTTGTTTTAATGGTTACTCTAAACTTGAATCCCTGACTCACAAAAGTTTAATATTTAATTAAGACTCATACCCTCACCCTTGACCATGTAAAGAGCTTAAGACATTAACTCTTTTAAAAACATTTTATTTTAGGGTTGTGTTTTTTTTTAATTAATTTATTTTTGGTTGTGCTGGGTCTTCATTGCTGGGTGCAGCTTTCTCTAGTTGCAGCGAGTGGGGGCTATTCTTTGTTGAGGTACGTGGGCTTCTCATTGCAGTGGTTTCTCTTGTTGCAGAGCCCAGGCTCTAGAGCACACAGGCTTTGGTCGTTTTGGAGCACAGGCTCTAGAAGGTGGGCTCAGTGGTTGCAGCACGAGGGCTTAGTTGCTCTGTGGCATATGCAATCTTCCCAGATAAGGGATCGAACTTGTGTCCCCTGCATTGGCAGGCAGATTCGTAACTGTTGGATCACCAGAAAAGTCACATGTTAATTCTTTTTACCTCCTTCTCAACTTATATGTCAGAGTATGTATTTTAATTCTGTGTATATTTGAAACACAACTGAACATTCAGTTCAGTTCAGTCATTCAGTTGTGTCCAACTCTTTGCAACCCCATGGACTACAGCACGCCAGGCTTCCCTGTCCATCACCAACTAACTCCCAGAGCTTGCTCAAACTCATGTCTGTCGAGTCGGTGATGCCATCCAACCATCTCATCCTCTGTTGTCTCCTTCTCCTCCTGCCTTCAATCTTTCCCAGCATCAAGGTCTTTTCAAATGAGTCAGTTCTTCGCATCAGGTGGCCAAAGTATTGGAGTTTCAGCTTCAGCATCAGTCCTTCCAGTGAATATTCAGGACTGATTTCCTTTAGGATGGACTGGTTGGATCTCCTTTCAGTCCAAGGGAGTCTCAAGAATCTTCTCCAACACCACAGTTCAAAAGCATCAATTGTTCGGCACTCAGCCTTCTTTATTCTTCAACTCTCACATCTATACATTGCTACTGGAAAAACCGTAGCTTTGACTAGACAGACCTTTGTTGGCAATGGACCATTAGTGTTATTTATATACATGGGCTTCCCTGGTGGCTCAGAGGTTAAAACGTCTGCCTGGAATGCAGCAGACCTGGGTTTGATCCCTGGGTCGGGAAGATCCCCTGGAGAAGGAAACGGTAACCCACTCCAGTACTCTTGCCTGGAGAATCCCATGGATGGAGAAGCCTGGTAGGCTACAGTCCATGGGGTTGCAGAGAGTCGGACATGACTGAGCAACTTCACCTTCACCTCACCCATCTATTGGTGGCTCAGAGGTTAAAGCATCTGCCTGCAATGTGGGAGACCTGGGTTCAATCCCTGGGTCGGGAAGATTCCCTGGAGAAGGAAATGGCAACCCACTCCAGTATTCTTGCCTGGAGAATTCCATAGACGGAGGAGCCTGGTGGGCTACAGTCCATGGGGTCGCAAAGAGTCGGCGGACACGACTGAGTGACTTCACTTTCACCCATCTATTTACCTATTTTTTCCTCATGTGCTCAGTAGTTTTTTTTGTTGTTCTTCAGACATTGTATCTGCTAAATATTTGTGGCAAATAGATGAGGCTGCTGCTGCTGCATCGCTTCAGTCGTGTCCGACTCTGTGTGACCCCATAGACAGCAGCCCACCAGGCTCCTTTGTCCCTGGGATTCTCCAGACAAGAATACTGGAGTGGGTTGCTGTTTCCTTCTCCAATGCATGCATGCATGCCAACTTGCTTCAGTCGTGTCCGACTCTGTGCAACCCCATGGACAGCAGCCCACCAGGCTCCTCTGTCCACAGGATTCTCCAGGCAAGAATATTGGAGTGGGTTGCCATTTCCTTCTCCAGTAGGTAAGGCCTAGGATGATTATATCTTCCTCTAGAGATAAATGACATTTTTTTTTTCTCTGCAGGGCACCTGGGCACAAACTATCTCTGATTCCATCTGTGATTCGAATGTCAGGGCTTGAGATGGTTTGAAGCTGAGGGGTCACCGTGAGGGTCTATGATGGGTCACCCTTACAATTAGGAGGTAAACTCTCAGGGTCCCCAGTGAAAGTGAGGGAAGTTCACTAGCTCCTCCTCAACCCCTCACCTTCCAAATATGCCCTGACTCTCATCCCTTCCCTCTACCCCTGGGAAGCTGCCCCAAGTGCTACTGGGCCTCTTTGTCCCCTCCTCTGGAATGGGCAAATGCCTCCAGAGGAAAGTGGCCCTAAATGCTCAGTCACTCCCTTAGACATTCAGTTCAGTTCAGTTCGGTCGCTCAGTCGTGTCTGACTCTTTGCGACCCCATGAATCGCAGCACGCCAGGCCTCCCTGTCCATCACCAACTCCCGGAGTTCACTCAGACTCACGTCCATCGAGTCAGTGATGCCATCCAGCCATCTCATCCTCTGTCGTCCCCTTCTCCTCCTGCCCCCAATCCCTCCCAGCATCAGAGTCTCTTCCAATGAGTCAACTCTTCGCATGAGGTGGCCAAAGTACTGGAGTTTCAACTTTAGCATCATTCCTTCCAAAGAAATCCCAGGGCTGATCTCCTTCAGAATGGACTGGTTGGATCTCCTTGCAGTCCAAGGGACTCTCAAGCATCTTCTCCAACACCACAGTTCAAAAGCATCAATTCTTCGGCACTCAGCTTTCTTCACAGTCCAACTCTCACATCTATACATGACTACTGGAAAAACCATAGCCTTGACTAGACGGACTTTTGTTGGCAAAGTAATGTCTCTGCTTTTCAATATGCTATCTAGGTTGGTCATACCTTTCCTTCCAAGGAGTAAGTTTCCTCCAAATCCTGGTCCTGTAATTCTTCACTATCTTGTTAGTTTACTAATATCTCTAAACAGATGTGTTAAATATTTCAATCAACTGTTTCAGTTGTCTTAAATATGAGGATTGGTCCAAATCACATAGTCTGCTATTAGTAGAATGTGAAATCTGGTGGCTCAAACGTAAAGAATCTGCTTGCAATGCAGGAGACACAGGAGACGTGGGTTCAATCTCTAGGTTGGGAAGATCCCCTGGAGGAGGGGATGGCAACACACTCCAGTATTCTTGCCTGGAGAATCCCCTGGACAGAGGAGCCTGGTGGGCTACAGTCCATGGGGTTGCAAAGAGTGGGACATGACTGAAGTGACTTAGCATGCACGCATGTGTGAAATCTGTTATTAAGACTTTAATTTCTAATTGTCCTGATTATTTGTGAGTTTCGAGAAAGGCTATTTTGATTTTATCTTCTGTGACTTGCTTGTTTATGTATTTGCTCATTTTTTTCTCTTTTAAATTTTATAAATAATGGATGATAATTCTTTGTCAGTTAGATGTGCTGCTAGCATTATCTCCAGGTTTGTGGCTTATCTTTTCGGTTTGCTTATGGCATCTTCTATAATTTCATTTTTAATTTAAATTAACTCAGCTTTATTGATCTTTTTTTTTCATGGATTGTACATTTGATCGTTAAATGTTCTTGTCCTTTGTTCATATATTGGGATGTTAGTATTTTTAACCACTTTATATAAGTTCATTGTATAATAAATGTATCAACTCTTTATATATCATATTTGCTGCAAAATGTCCTTCCAAGTTTGTGGTCTGCAACTTTTTGATAGAAAAGTTTATATTTTTATGAGATCAAATCTTTTGGTTGTTTTGTGACTTTGCTTTCTTCTTATAAACTTAAAAGTTACTCTCTTCTAGAGTTTTCCTGACTAGTTCTTTTCATTTTCTATCCTTTCATCAAAGAGTTCTTTGTCTAAAACTAGTTTTGATATAGGGTGTCTTAATTGTCTTAGCTTTGGAACAGATTACAATCTGGAAGGGTTACTCATCCCTCCTTGATTTTCTTTCCTAGTATTTCCTTTAATTAAAATTAGGAAAAAAAAAAAAACCACTGTTTATTCTGCTAGATGAATAGTCATTTTGTAAAGGTCCAATATTTTTGTTTGGATTAAAAAATTTTTTTTTGGCCATGCTGAGCAGCATGTGGGAACTTCCCTGACCAGGGGTCAAACTCTCACCCTGGAAGTGCAGTATCTTAACCACTGGACCACCAGGGAAGTCCCTGTTTGGACTTTGGTTTGGTGCTGTATTAAACTTCCACATTAATTTGGAAAAAAATTGATGCCATTAAAATACTTAGCTTTTCCATTCAGGAACATTTCTGTTTATTCAAGTCTTTTATATTCTCAGCGCAGCTTTGAGGTCTTTTCATATAAATCCCATGGATTTTGCTGGTTTTTAAAAACTTGTTGCAATGGAGAATGGCATCTGCTTTTACCATGAACATTTTCTAACTTTATTGCCATTATATAAGGATAGCATTGAGTTCTGAGTGATTTTGTACCTGCTCTTTATTAACTTGAATGGCTTGCCAGTTGTTTTCATGGGTATTTCAAGGTACACGATAGTATTATTAGCAAATATGCACAGTTTTCTCTCATCTTTTCCAACTTTGATACTTCTTTCCTCTGTTTTTGTTGGTGTTTTAAAAGCAATATTAAATAATCATGGCAGGAGGATTATATTTTAGTGTGTGTGCTTAGTATATGTTGAGTATGCCCCCCTCACTGCATTAAAAATATTGATATATTGAGATATATTACTGTGGAAAAATAGCAGCCTGGCAGAGATACAGTGTTTATAGCATTTGTCTCCAAGTGGCAGAATCTGGCTGAATGTCTCCTTTTTGTTTATCCATATTTTCTAATCATTCTAGGAAGATCATGTGTTATTTAAATAATTTAAAAGATAATTCCAATTGTAATGTCTTTATTGTGTCACTTTTAGGTGGATCATGTTGACTATGAGTTGAAATAGCTATTTATCTGCTGATGACATTTTCTATCTTATTTGTAAGAGTTTTTTATTTGCCTTTAGGAGTGCGGGCTGAATTTTGTGAAATTTTTTTTGGCAGCTGTGAAGATGATCATATGATTTTTTTTCCTTTTTTTGGTAATTGAGGTCTACTTTATGTTCAGTAGAATGCGTAGATCTTAGGCGTTCGGTTTGATGTGTTTGGCATATGCTGATGTAACCACCACCCCAAATGGGAAATAGAACATTTCCATCACCCTAGAAAGTTCTAGGGAAAGTCCTGTGGTAAGCTGTTGATTCGTGTGGCTGAGCCTCCACCTCCAGGCTGCGAGCGGGCTTGATTCCCCTGTCTCCAGGCTCAGTTTAACATCTCAAGGGCCTGGTGCCACATGTCACGTCCCAGTAGGCTGTCCCCTCTGGTCACTCATCATACCATCCTGGGGATAGAAGGGAAAACAGATTCTTTGCCAAGCAGGTGGCCATGGGGAGGGAGAGATAAAACTGCCTCCTGAGATGTGAAGAGGGAACTGCAGACACTTGGAGCATTCAGTGATCTAGCCTGAGAATGTGTCTCTGGCCAAACTGTTTCTGGGCACCACTCTCTGAAATGTGAGGATGGGGGAGGATCATGGAGAGAGGCCAGTGCATACACCGCCTTGACCATGGAGTTTCACTGTAGGCCCTGCGGCCTGTGTGCTGTTCCTGGAGAAAATCAGATGCCACCTTGCCTGGTCCTTTAAGGAGACTTGGTACTCTCAAGGTATTCAAGGTCACTACTCTCAGTGACCTTGAATTCCTGGTCAGTGTCTGCTACCTTGTGCCAACGTAGCTGGGTTCTTGTTGCAGATCTGCAGGCTCTGCTGCAACAGGTCATGGACTGATCCCCAGCGTTGTTTATTCAGCTTATCATATTACTGTCAACTGGGCAAAATGTAGAAGTACGTGTTTCTATTCATTCCTACCAGCTTAATATTGTTGCATGTGTCTTCAATGCCCTGAAGTGCAGAAAATGAGCTTAGTAGTAGCATTATGCTTTTGGTTATCTGTACATCTAGGGTATGAACTCTGCAGAAAGATGATTTGTGTGCGTGTGTGCTAAGTCACTTCAGTCGTGTCCAACTCTTTGCAACCCCATGAACTGCAGCCGGCCAGGCTCCTCTGTCCATGGGATCCTCCAGGCAAGAATACTGGAGTGTGTTGCTATGCCCTCCTCCAGAGGATCTTCTCAACCCAGGGATCGAAACCGTATCTCTTATATCTTCTGCATTGACAGGTAGATTCTTTCCCACTAATGCCACCCGGGAAGCCCTGAATCAGATGACTTGCGGACCCCTGAATCAGAAGGCCAGAGGCTCAAATTTCTTGTCTGGATGTGACCCAGACTCTTCTGTGTGTTTTCCATAGGGTGAGGTTTACCTGACTGAGGTAAATAATTGCTCCTGTTTGTTTCCTTAATATGTGTCTTCTCAAAGTTAGCAGTTAAAAAAAAAAAAAAGTGAGCCCTGACAGTATATTTAGGCCCGGCTATTTCTAGGGGTGTTGGCACTGGATACATGCAAGTGTGGGTTTCTGAAGCCACCCTGGTTCTGTACTTGGGCAGAGAGCCCCGGCCCAGGAAGACAAGGTGTGAAGTAGGTCATTGAGGCACACAAGGGGGCGTCTCAGGCCAAAGCCCAGCTCCCAACCCCAAGGGCAGCAGGCTCCCTCCTGAGGCTTTCCATGCAAATGTCAAGCAAGGGACGGCCTTTCCTTGCTGGGCGCTTGTACAGCTTGACTGAGCTTAGTCACCTCTTCCTAGGAGCTGTCGCAGCTTGGATTTTTTTTTTCTTTTTCTGTTTAAACCTGAAGCTATTTAAAGCCTGCATCCAAAGGCAAGTAGTTGAGTTGCAGGGCCAGGGGCCGCATGCCTCTGGGGTGGGGGGCAAGGCCAGGCCTTTATGGGAAGGTCTGCAAGGCCTAACCCTCTCCCTCTGATCCTCGGGTGGTTTGTCCTGCAATCTGAGGAGACAACTACCTTTTCGTGTTTTATACATTTTATTCATACATTTCTCCAACTTTGAAATGACAAAAGCCCAATTCTATGGTTTCCCATTACACAGCATCCTACAGGTATGTATATTCTACAAAGAATACTATGGAGTTTCTCTTCCTCCCCTGTCACACAAGAGACAGCTGATTAGGGTTGCGTTGACTTGTCCTGTACCGACAGTGCACCAGTGTTCTGGGTGTTCTGGCGACAGGGCAAAGGGATCAGGGCAGGAGGGCGTGTGCTAAGGCATGTAAATAGATAAACACAGAGAGAAAGAAAAGCGGGACATTTACAAAGAATCCGAACCTTTCCGATGCCCTCACCTCCGGGGTGTCGGAGGACACAGACGCTCTTGCACACTAAGGCTTGGCTGTACCCTGCAAATACTTACAATTGGATACGGTGAAATATACAACAACTGTTAACATCGCTCTCTTTTAATCACTGAGACAATACTTCAAAACCTTTTATAAAAAGGCAATTATACATACAGAAAAAAAAAAAGGAACACGTTGGCAAAACTTTATGCAAAATAACCCCAGAACTGAGTTTGAACGGCAACGTGCCTGCCTGGCAATTAAACATGATGCTATGGTCTCTGCACATGGGTATTGGGATTGTTAGGCCTTTGTGTCAGCTCCTGGGCCTGCTGCCCCCACAGCTTCTCACCCCCTGCACAGGCGCCCTCTGGGGACACAGCAGAGACCAGAAATTGAGTCCCCCCAATTCTTGGTTTCTTCAAAATGCAAATAATGGCCAGGGCTGCTCACGGTGGAGAAACCCCTATTTCTACCCCCGAGCAGAACTCCTTCCAAGAGACTGCACATCCTCTGGGTCCTAAGATGGTCACCCCCAGGGCTTGATAGGTGAGACCACTGGCACGTTCCTTTGGTCACATGTGGGAGAGAAGGGAAGGAACACAGATGGGGCAGCGAAGCTCCAATGTTCTACGTGTAAAGAAATAGGGGGTTGTGCTTGGGGCTGGAAACGAGGTCTCCCGTGTGTGGTGCCAAACATCTCTGTTTTCTTTTGCTTGGTCCATTTGCACAGGGTCAAGAGAGTTGATGGTTAGTTGAGGGATGGGGGTAGCTCTGGATTTTCTATATGTCAGCCCACCTTCTGCAGCCCAAGAGAAGTAGAGAGAAGACCAGATAAAAAGGATGTGGACTGGTGGACATAAACTCTTTCTTCCTTTCTCTCACTTCCTGGATGCCTGTTACCCCTAAACTTCACTCACTAAACTAGAAGACCCAAGACTTCCAATAGCTCCAAGTTTAAGGCAAACCGATGAGTGGGTGTGGGCAAAGCCAACCAAGCGTTCAGCCTTACAGATGACGTCCTGTAACCAAAGACACCAAGTGGAGAGGAAGACCTTACTTCTAAAGGCGTAAGAAGTGGAAAAGTTCTACCAAATGAAACAATTCATGAGGAAAGCTTGTAGCCCTTCTGTAAGCTGCAGTCAGAAGCAAAAGATCTTTCTAAGAGGAGAATAAGAGGTGCAGAACAAGAGAAAGAACACTTGGGGACCTTGGTATCTAAGCCCTTGGAAACAGGATGGAATTAGGAGGCTGTGTTCAGTTCTGGAAAAACAAGCCCCTCCTCCGTCTCCCCCACCCCCGGCCCCGCAACACACACACAAACACACACACTGGTTTGACGATAGGAAATAAGCAGGATGAGAATCCACAGGGGCTTGTTTGGAATGCTGATTGCAAGATGCCTTCTCTTCTTTCCAAGGAGATAGCCTGGGAGGCATTAAGAATATATTAATCAAGAAATGTTCTTGCTAGCTTTAGCGGTATGTTCTCTTTGCCCTCAAGTGACTGACCTGAAATGAAGAAAAGGACATCAGGGGGAGACAAGAGCGGTTGCTTTGGGTCACCTGTCCTTAAAGGGCAGTGTCCACGCCGGACATTTCCACTGCTCAGTGTCCCCAGGGGTGGCTCAACTGATTATACTTTTTCCAGGAATGAACTCAAAACTTATTGAACAGATTAACCACAAGTGATTTAAAAACAAACCAAAAAAACCCCTCTATAATCATGAGATCAAAGTCTTAAAAAATAATCATAGCATGGAGTCCAGGCCCAGTGGGCTGGCCCCATCAGTGGGAGATGGACTGGGCCCTGGAGAAAAAGGAGCATATGCTGGTCCTTCGTGCGGTAAGGGCTTTGCAGCATCTTTGGATACCTCACTGCCAACGGGACGGGCTCAGAAGATGCCTTCTGAATGCAAATTGCCAAGAAGTAGGTCACCCATTTCTGTTCCTCTCTGAGCAAATATTTTAAACCATCTCACCTAACAGGAGATACACTTAATTGCTTTTTAAAAGGCTACCATATTATCTCAACACTGGGATGCTTCCTGAATTAAACTGAGTGACATTTTCCTTTTTAGTGTTAAAATTGAACATGCTGCCTGGGCAAAGTAATTACTGTTTTATGATTAGAAAATCAGGACATTCTTTTTAACAGCTGATTTGACATATTAACCCCTACCCCCCTTTCTTGCTGTAAGGAATAGGACTGGAAAGAGAGCCCTCAGAATATGGCTGAATTGACCAGTGTTAAGATTTAATAATCTAATCATCTGCTCTGTTCTTTGAAAGGAAAAAAATGATTTTGTGGATGGAATAGAAACAGTAAAGCAGCTTTTGAGCACTTTTCTGATTGCTCAGTGGACAACTGAAATGGAGTGGCAGCAGCAGTGTACTGTAATTACTCTGGATTCAGAAATTTAAGTCTTTTCTGCTAGGTCACAAAGACACTGCTTTAGGATAGTCATATATTAGCAGAAGGGAACAGATGACCTCTTTGAGAAGTCAGAATGAGTTCTGGGTGCAGGAATTTTGCCACCTGCACAATGGTGAGAATGCCACCAGCCTGTGTGCTTCTCAGCCCTGGGGCCACAGACTACACTGGCATTGCTTTTCTCTTCCTCTGCCTGACCTGCCTTTACCAGCATGGTGGGTGGCTCGACAGGCATCGTCAAGCATCCCCGGAGACCTGGTCTCAGAGGGCAAGTGGGCTATGGGGGTTCCTACCAGAGGGAGGGAGCTTCATTTCTCAGGTGTCAGTTGCATTCTTCTTTGTGCTTCATTGGAAACGAGGTAGCACGGGCACGCTCACACTGAGAAGAGCCCCACTGTGACCAACACCATCCTGGGAATGACTGGCTGGCCTTGGTGGCACTTAGAGGGCAGTCAGTCCCATCACAGCCCCAAATAGCTCTCGGGGTTTCTCCCTCCATCCAGGGTGTCTCTGGTTTAGTGGTTTGGTCACCCTGAGATGGGACCCCAATGGCAGCAGTTTACTTAGCAGTTTGTAAGCTGTATACTCATCGGGTCACCGACAAAGGACAACATCGGCGGAAAACCCAGCACTGTTCGGTAAGAGTAGGGGGAGGGGAGGGTGACACCCTCAAAAGAGTATACAAAGGCCTTCTCTGTGTGGTCCTTCAAGAGGAGCTGTTCCGCTCAGAGCACATCCTGCATGTCCTGCCAGGCACAAAGCAATGAGGCCATCTAACCTACAAGAAGGAAACACGATGGTATTTTTTTCAAGGTATATAGAACCACTGACACTCGAATGGAAAAACCTGCCACTGACCTCTGGCAAAAAGCAAGAAAACTGCCAGCCTGACTCACCTGTATTGGAAGAACGTGACCTCACAGAAGGGTGATGGGATGGTTAATGTCTCTGATGCAACAAGGACATGATTATCCTGTGCCAACGGATATAGCAAGAGGAAGGAGAAACCACATGTTGCCTCCAGCACTTGAGTGGCCCTCGGGTGCACTGTGTTCTGGGAGCCAGACGAGGTCCCAGCTGTGCTCTGGCAGAGTATTTTGTTGTCCTGCCAATTGATAGTCATTCCTAGGCCTTCGATGGTTCAATGAGCATCTAAAGGATTATAAAATCTAAAAGGTCATCACCTTGTAAACCTGAACAAATCTATGATGAAATGAAGGACCCAAAGGCATTTAATTATTGAACACATAAAAGGAAGTATATTTAAAAAAAATTGGTCAAACTGTCCTGTTATCATTTTAAAGGAATTTACAGGGCTGTTATAGATTATTATTCTTTTGGAATAATTCAGTTTATAGCAAATGCCTAAACTGGTTTCTTCATTGCACAGTATATTCTCTTAAAACGGGTGCTTTAAAACAATTACATACATATTAAAAATCCTCATTTCTTTGCTTAATTAAAATGTTAATACTCTCAGACAACACAGATCTGAAATGGTGAAACCAGCAATTCCCCCTCCCACCTTACAACAAATTAAATCGAGACAAAATTACAAACACATTTCACTACATGGTTATTATTAATAAAAATCAGTTTCTTTTGTTCGTTTTTTTTTTATAAAGTTGCCCGAAATGCAAGGGATGTGCATAGGTTTACAACTTAGTCATAATAGCATTTTATTCTTATTCCCCTGGGTGTGCCCTGTGAACGGAATGTACTTTGTTGTAGATTACAGATTGTTTTGTCCAACACAGACACACCGACAGCATAAACGCTCGCGACTGTCCACATGCATTAAGAGTCAAGACCCAACTTCAAATCTCTAAAAGGTTTACAGGGTGCTTCAAAGAGACAGTATCACATTATCTGGATGTTACATAAAGGACTTAAAAAAAATACTA
This sequence comes from Budorcas taxicolor, assembly GCF_023091745.1. NCBI lineage: Eukaryota > Metazoa > Chordata > Mammalia > Artiodactyla > Bovidae > Budorcas > Budorcas taxicolor. Next base: position 102,513,232 of record NC_068935.1, on the reverse strand, counting down.
TTCTAAAAAAAAAGAGGAAAAAAAGGCCTTTAAAAATTTATGAGTTTTGTAATCACTAGACTGATTATTTCAAATAAATAAAGGAAAGAAAGATATTCCAATCCATAAAATCAGACTCTAAAAAGAATGTAGTGTTCCAACCCCAGTCAAGGTAACAGAATCATTGTTTATTATTATTAAAATAGATTATAGAAAGCAGCATCTATTTTGTGCAGTTTTTAGGGGCCTTGGAAATAAAAAGCTATGATTTCCAAAAATATAACATTCCAAAGGATTGAATAATACATACATTTAAAGATACATTTTATTAAAGTTTAGGAGAACTGATTAAAAAAGATACTGTCTCTTTAAATTAGTGTGTAATTGTTTTTCTCCTCCTATCTATTCGGACATGACAATAATTATAAATGTAGGTCACACTACAACTAGGTAGTCTCTAGGGACCACGACCTGCTGACACAAGGCCGATAACAAAGAGGCTTTTCCATGTATGAGGTGGCTCCCAGTTATGCGGCAGATATCTGGGGGAGGGGGGCCTAATAGACCCAGGAGACGGGGACCCACTGCGGGGCTGTGCACACGTGCTCCACGGCTTCCTCCAAATGTCTGATTGTCTCGTCGATTTCATTGTTGATAATTGTGAGATCGAAGTAGTGTGCGTATGTTCTCTGTAAGATGTCAGACTCCTTCTGCAGACGCTGAAGAGATTCATCCTAAATGGTGAGGGGATGGAGGAAGGGGTGGGCAAGGGAGGAGGGAGAAGCAAAGATGAGAGAGAAGTCAACCAAGATGGTTTTCTCGGGCTACATTTCTGTCTGTCTCGGTGTCAGAAACAGTCGAGGCCCACCTGTGATGGGACATATCTGAGTGTGAGGCCGAGGCCGCTTCGTGACAGAGGAGACGACGGCCCCCAGGATGGCAGGGGCACAGAACGATGGCTTACAACCGTGACTGCTCACCGTGCAACAGGGCCTCTGTGCCACCCTGGATGGACCAGGACACGACACTCCTCAGCAAACACGCGACCCTGCTCTGGCTGAACTGTGCCTGTCTGGAGTCAGCTGAGGCTGACTATCGGAGTCGAGCTGTTCTGTGCTCATCCCCCTGACCCAGGCCTGCCTCATCTCGAACCACTCTCCTGTTTGGCAGAGTGGAGGGGGCTTTGGGGGCGGGGGTGAGGTCAGAGCCCTGCATCCCCTTTCCTTGGTCCTCTGCTCTCGCTTGCACTGAGCCCCGGAGCCCAGCTGTGTTTGCCCCAAGAAGCCCCTGCCTCTGGACAACAAATGAAGTTGAATTTTTCTGCCATGTTCCTGGAATTCAATTACATATATAATGCATTGCCTTCACTCACTAGCAGTGGATATGCCAGAGGCAAAAGCTTTTCGGATGTTACCAGTAACGGATGAAATGAGGCCATATCCCAGATACAAAAGCAACTGACACCCGATGAATCCCTTCAAGGTAGTCTGTGTTGGAAATGGCCAAATATCACTGTTTGTAGGTCCTCATATCTCTTATGGAAAAAGCTCTGAAGGAGAAGCAGCTACTCAACTCTTTGCTGCAGTAAAGACTTTCCCTAAACTTCTGCCGTGAGCCCCAGAAAGCCTCAGGATGGCAGCTCTTTGAAGATGAGGGTCTCTTAAGGGCCACCAGAAAGTCTGCCTCTGCATCTCCATGGAGCAGATCTGGTTATACTGAGCTTTTAATGGGGAAGTTCAAGATTGAAACCAGGATTCTCTGTAAGTCAAATTAACTGATTAGGTAGGTGAGCTGTTGGGTGGACTCTGAAATATATATCCATCAATAGATACAATTCAATGCTTGTTTGTTTGATTAGTATCTCTCTCCCCAGCTACAGCACAAACTTGCCCTGCTGTACCCAGCACTTGGCATTGTGCCTTATACATAGTAAGTGCTTAATAACCCTTACCAAAAGAGCAAGCACTTGGCTGGTTACCACCGGCTGTGATAGGACGTGAGGAGTGTTAAACTGGAAGTCTACTAGGAAATGGGGCCCACGATGACAGAGACCCATCTCTGAAAGGTGTGGTGCCATCATTTGGGAGCTGTTGGCACTCACTGCAGGCTTAGGACCCCTCTTCTTTTCCCTGAGGCCCACCTGTTTATAAGAGACTCTTCCTGGGGGAACCTTGGTGTGTGGTGCAACCCTTTGACAAGGGGATTCGAGGTAAGATAGTAACACTCGATTCCATCACAGCACTGCAGTGGGGATGACAGACACCAGACAAGCTGGGAAATGAATCTTTCAGAGTGTCCTGCTAGGGACACTCTGAAATGAGAGTGTCCTAACCTGTTTTGTCATCTACCAGAATGTCAAAGCAGGATGTGGCATGCTTTCAACGTTAGGTATTAACTACTTCAGCGTAGGTAAGACCTCAGTTAATCATTACCTTCTAAGGTCATATCAACACACTTTCTGCTTGCACTTAAAAAGCATAATATTTTCACTGTGGCTCGACAAGAAACACAACACAAAAGCCCCATTTTAGGAAACATGCACTCATCCAAAGACAAGAGTGCTTCCTACCAGTATGAGAAGGAGCAATTCCTACCATGTCATGCTCCGGGCTAGGGGATTCTACTGGAATATACAGTAGTCCTGGGCTAACATAAAGTCCTGGGCTTTAAGATCCACTAACAGGGCTTATAATTTGTTCAGAAAGCTGGGCTGATGAAAACATTCAAGAAAATTTATGACAGAGAGCATCACATTTTTAATGTAGTTCTCCGCCCCCCTTAAAGTTCCCTCTTAACGATCTTATAAGATGAAGTTATATTTGTCAGTTTCTTCCTCTACAACAGCTTGTTTGCAGGCTTGACTTAACATGAGCAGGGTTTAACTCAGTGAAAACAAAATGCCTTTATTCTAACAGCAAAAGCAAGGATTTGTGGGAACAAAGTGTCTACATTCTAAATCTATGAAAGGAAACAAGGCTGTATTTTATCACCTCCTAGCTGGTACTTACAGGCAATTTTCTGCACCATTTTGGCAGCTATGGAAAATTAGTAAAAGGGCAGGAAAAAAGGCAAAAACAAAAACAAAGCAAAGATGGTAATTCAAGAAAAATACATGGTAACCAAAGGATAAGAGCTAACCACAACATGGAGTTTCAAACATGTTTGTGTATTATATAAGACGGAAAAGTAGACTTTACCAAGGAATACATCTTTTGCAAATGAAACATCTAAAAATGACTGAAAATATGAGTGACACAGAAATCAAGATATTTAATCTTCTTTAAATCTAGATGACTTCCCTGGTGGCTCAGATGGGAAAGAATCTGCCTGCCATGCAGGAGATGCGGGTTTGATCCCTAGGTCGGGAAGATCCCCTGGAAAAGGAAATGGCAACCCACTCTAGTATTCTTGCCTGGATATTCAATTTTTTTCCTTAAGGTGAAAATCTCCAAGCTTTGATTTTACTGTCATAGACTTGGGTGAGTCTAGGTCACTGTTAACTAGACAGTGCCAAGAACATTCTGGTGGGTTCTAGACCCTGTGGAAGGGATGGTCTTCAGTATTAACTTTGTAGAGAGTTTCCTCATATGAATGACCTGACAGCAGCAATATATTTACTGGACATGCCATAACTACCTTCTCATCAGCCTGGCAGTAGCAGGCTATGTGAGCCAGCTTGGTTCTAGATGCTACTGCCGAGCCTCACAGGCACCATCTCCATGGTGGCTGCTGACTTGAGTAGGCCTGAGAGGGGACTGAGCTCATTTCCAGGTTTGGGAGTCTCCAGGGGCCCAGGTAGAGATCCTGCCTGGGTTCTGCACTGGAGGCTGCTCAGGGGAGCCTGGGCAGATCAGCCAAGGCAGTGGATGCTTTATGGTTGTCCTCAGGCAAAGCCATCTTTGGCCCCGAGCTCTGTCAGTACAGCTGTGATCAGGGAGGCAGCCTCACAGGGCGGGAGTAGGCCTATGGAGAAGGCTGACTGCACTGGACACTCAAGCTTGAATTTGCCTAATGACTCTGATCTTGGAAAAACCATACTTCTCTGTGGGGTGTAATTCCTCCTTCTGAACGAGGACCTTGATCTCTGGAAATCTTAATGGCTGGCATGGGGGACAAAGCAGAGCTTCACTTAGTTGTCTTAATGAGATGGGGCTTTGGCCGTGAATGAGCAACACAAAGGCATCCTTACTCAGCGGACTGCTGAGTAGAGGACAAACTGAGTAATTCTTACCTCGTTCAAACCCGGAGTGATAGTCGGTGCGGCAATAAAAACAACAAAAGGAGCAAACTCCGCTGTTCTCAGGACCTTCAGTGCCTGTGTAAACAAAGAGGAAAACTGAGACTTAGAAATAACTGATGCAGTGTTCAAACAAGCCCATAGAAAATGATACAACTGGAAAAGCCCTTGATTCAAATTTTTGGCCAGATATTATTAAATTTACCAACATTATAAATAACTTATATGGCTTCTTTTTGTCCAAGGGGTGGACAGAAGCCGTTGGAAAATAAAAGCTGACAAACTGGACATTTTTCTTAGGAATCTCATGAATCGATCTGAATTATTTTTCTGCAGAAAAGTGAATACTGATTATGTTTGGTTACTGTTCATTCAAACCTGGTAAGTTCAGTTTTTAGGAAGTGCATTTTGGGGTAGATGGGGGTGAGCAGGCTGGCTCAGAACTCGTCTAGAGCCCACCAAGCCACACTGCAAATTGCTCACAGGGAGAGCAAGTCCTGACCACTGTGACTGTGTTCACAGCGACACAGGCCTTCTGAGCTGTCCCAGGGGAGGCCACCCGCCTCTACTCTGGGACTCTACAGGGAAGGGAGACCCCATGTAGAGACGGAGCCTGGAGCTACTCTAGAAGCCGTGTGACTGTGAGTAATTTGCAGGCCTGTGATAATACCTGTGTTCAAGGGAGAGGCACCTCTGAGGCCCCTTTCAGTTCTGTTCTGAGGCATCCAAAACCTCTAACTGCAAGCTACTAGTGTGCACAGAGATACTGCAAAGTCTGCACTTGATGCTGTGGGAGTTGATTCTGGTCAGGGGTTGGTGCTTCTGCCCTTCCTCTCTGAGGACAGGGCTCTCCCCTGACCCCAAGCAAGGGGTTACACCCCCACCCTGCAACAAAGTCCAACATAGGCACACAATTCACAAGTGACTGACATGTAACTAGTTCGTATGCATCAGGGGTAAATATCTTGCTGTCCTTTATTTAAGAATCTAACATGTCTATTCTGTTAGCCACAGTTTGCTTTCTAAACAGCCTTCCAGTTGTTTGTGTTGCCCTATCCCTACTCCCCCATCCCCACCCCCAGTGCCTGGTTTGCTGTAGTAGCAGTTTGGACTGCTTTCCAATTCCCAGGTGGCTCAGTGGTAAAGAATCCGCCTGCCAATGCAGGAGACACAAGAGACGTCGGTTCAGTCCCTGGGTCGGGAAGGTCCCCTGGAGAAGGACATGGCAACCCACTCCAGTATTCTTGCCTGGAGAATCCCATGGACAGAGGAGCCTGGCGGGCTACAGTCCCTGGGGTTGCCAAGAGTTGGCCACGACTGAGCATGCGTGCACAGAGCTCCTTACTAGCCATGTGATCTTGGTCTTGGTCAGAGTGAGCCTTCAGCACACAGAGTGATTGTTCTAATGGGACTTCCCAGGTGGCGCTAGTGGTAAAGAACCCGCCTGCCAATGCAAGAGATGCGAGTTAGATCCTTGGGTCGGGAAGGTCCCCTAGAGGAGGGCATGGCAACGCACTCCAGTATTGTTGCCTGGAGAATCCCATGGACAGAGAAGCCTGGCAGGCTGCAGTCCATGGGGTCGCAGAGTTGGACACAACCGAAGTGACTTAGTATGGCATGGCACAACCCTACTAAGCCCTGCCACTAGAATGATCTTTGGGAACTACAAATTCCCTCATATCACCCCTCCACTCCACACCTTGCGAGACCTCCTTCTTGGCCTTGGGATGAAATGTGGCCTGGTCCACGCTCACCTTTCTGTCCCCCTCTGTGGACAGGCCTTGCTGAACTGCTTTCAGTTCCACAAAGGGTCAGCCTTTCTCTTCCTGCTCCCTCTGCCTGGATACTCACTCCATCCCTTGGCCCCCCTTCCCCACTCTCCTTGTTGCTTGGCTGAGTGTTCGTTCTTCTGCAAATCCTTTGTGAGCTCTGAGTGGAGACAGGCGTCCCTCTGGTGTGCTCCTGACACACCCACACTTATTTCCACACTTGGAAATGCAAGTGTCTGGATGCCGCCAGCTAAGCTTCTTGAGGGCAGGGCTGTATCATTCAGTGGTTGCCCTCCTGCCCCAAATGGCATCTGGCAGAAATTGTCTTTTGATCAAGCAAAGACGTAAAAGTAGTACATACAATTCATACAAAGTCTGTTTTGCCTTTTGAGGCAGGTTTGATTAGAGGGCATTGTGTTTTCATGCCTCAAGCGACTCTCTTCAGCCTTTATGAATATCAAGGCATGGAAGAGGCAAACTGGTTGCTCAAGGTTTTGACTTTCCTGTTCAGTGCAAGGCTCACTTTCTCTAGGATTATGTTTCTGAATTTTAGTTACAGTTTCTCCTTGTGGGGTAAGGGAGTGTGGCACATTATTTTGCCTGCCATCAAAGTGCTGTCAAAAAAAAAGTGCCTTAATTGTGAAAGTCACAGGCTCAGATTCCCCGTGGGAGAAACCTCTTCAAACCTGCATATGTTCATTTTTTTTTTTTGAGGTAATTGGCATTTCTTTGCAAAGCCTTTTGTGACAGAAGATTTTCGCAAGGTATAAATACCATGAAGAAGTCCATATATAGCTCAATGGAGCTTAACAGGGATCTGCGCTTAGAATGGGCCTTTCTATCATTAATATTGGGGGGCCTTTTTCCTATCCTTCCTATGCTCATGAATCAAGTGACTCCAGGGTCAGTTGAGACATAAGTTTTCCTGGTCACTCCACACCCACCCAGAGTCACCTTCTGGGCAACTTGGATGGGGACAAACTAAGGCATAGTCCCTACCCTTGCTCCCATCCCTGAGGTGCCAGATAGATGTCCACGAGCCATAACCCTCGGATGAAGTTGAGAATACCGCCCCTGGTGTGAAACGGACTTTTCTCCACTCGATGACCACAGCCTAAAAGCCACCTAATGGAGTATTTTCAGTTCTAGTCTGTTATCCTATTACCACACCAGAAAACTCAGCAACTGTTATCTGCCTGTGGATTACCCTGCTCTATGCAGCATTCACAGGCTTCCCAGGTGGCGCAGTGGTAAAGATCTGCCTGCCAACACAGGAGACGTGGGTTCGATCCCTGGGTCAGGAAGATCCCCTGGAGAAGGGAACGGCAACCCACTCCAGTATTCTTGCCTGGAGAACCCCATGGACAGAGGAGCCTGGCGGGCTACAGTCCATAGGGTCACAAAGACTGGAACACGATTGAGCAACTGAGCACTACCACCACAAGACATTCACACCCTTCGTCTTTAACCATGAAGACGGGAAGGTCATTCAGCACCTACTGCATGAGGCCGTCAATGCAGACTGTAGTCACCACACCACCAACTGCCTCTTTCGTCTAAGAATCAGGTGATATATTCCATTAGCAGTTAACTCCAAGGAAAAAGCCAACATACTTTCCACTAGATGAGAATTATGTGATTCATGACATTCTCCTTTTTGTCCTGGCTGCCAGGAAGTTGCGAGCCTCATTTCATGTTTATCACAGTAACTACAGTAGCCTCTGTGGTTAGTATATTTGCATCCTCCTTCTGCTCATGGCTTTGACTTTCTCTCCTATATTACTATAGTTTCAAAAATGGTAAGATGCCTCGAATCCTGACTGAGACCTTGGCTAGTCTCCCTCCTACCTTCAGCAGTCACCATGCACATCCTCTGTTGTTCTTGAAGGCCTCTGTCCCCAGACTCTGCTCTACTTATGGCTCTCAAGTGGGTGCCATTTTCCGGCACAGTCTTAGCTTGCCTGAAGTTCAGGAGCAGGAAATGGTATTGCTTCACCAGGATCCCCCTCCATCAGGCCATTAATAGGTGGCTTTAAGATGATCTCTAAACCGTCTTCCTTTTTGACTTTTAAGATGAGACATAGATTTGTTAATATTCATAGGCAAATAGCTCTTTCTGAATCCCCAAGAAGGCAGAGTCTAGAAAGACCACTGAAAATATGTTGGATTCAGACAGGCAATGAAGCATTAATTTAACATTTAAAGCTAACTCTTTCTCTTTTGCAGATGAGTTGATTTAATGGCTCATCTGTGGCCAATAATTAATCTCAGGTTACTACCCTCAAGGAATAAAAACTCATTTGACCAAATATCTAAGAAGCAGCTATCTTTAAGACTCAACTGGTTTTTGCATCTAACCTGGACTGGTGATTCGTTTCACATATGATATTATACATGTTTCAATGCCACTCTCCCAAATCATCCCACCCTCGCCCTCTCCCACAGAGTCCATAAGATTGTTCCATATTAAAAAAAAAAAATTAAAAAAAAGATCTTAATGACCCAGATAACCACACACACACACACACACAAGACTTATCTGTTTTTTGCAAAATTAAAAAGTACTTCAGGGCAAGCATCGCAGTCATTTTGGAGAAAGATCTAAGGGCTTAACAAGAACACAATGACCCCAGAAACTGGCTTCACATAACAGCTCCTAGTTCAGAACCTGGCTCTTGTTTCTAAGCCCAGATCCCTAATAAGTACATCCTCCTTGATGACAATGTTTCCCCCTGTGGGCAAAAGCAAAGCCACAGCAATTCTGTTACTGGCAACTCTTCAATGCAGCAAATGGCCAAATCAGAATATAATTAAAATCTAAAAAAAAAAACCCCAAAACCCCCCCCCCCCCCCCGTTTTTGGTTACATCATGTGGCATGTGGGATTTCTTAGTTCCCTGACCAGGGATCAAACCTGTGCCCCCTGCAGTGGAAGTGCAGAGTCTTAACCACTGGACCACCAGGGAAGTTCCTAAAACTGTCTTGACTACACATTGGAGCTATGAGAGTTCTGACATTAGGGACATAGATTATTTTCTGAGCCATGGCTTTATTTCCATGAGAAATCAGCTCTACAGCTTTCCTCAGGTTTAACTTCCTTAAAGATTTTTCTAAATGTTAAAGATTTAAATTGTACTCCTATATACAAGGTGCACCAGCTTAAGGATTAATCAGGGTTAACTTTTCTAGGATGCTACAGTGAAAGGAGGCTGGGATTTTCTGTTTAAAAAAACAACTCGAATTCAAACCAAGACTGTTCAAGTGATAGGTTAAGCCTTGATTTCTTCATCTACAGAAGTGGATACCGATGTCTCGATCTCTGGTTACAAGGATTAGGTGGAAGAACTAATTGCTTGGCAAATGTAGAGGAACATAATCTATTCCTATTATTTTAAGAGAAGTCAGGTAACTCATTTTTGTCTAGTCTTTACCATGGTCCTTTGGGATTAAAGTAGAACTGTAGCATCTTATACAGTATTATTATTAGACATGTGTTCAGTTTGGCCTGAACTGTCTAAAGTCAGTTAATATGGCACAGACAATGAGCTGAACACCAGTGTGGGCTTTCTAGGGTGTCAGCTGTGGCTGAAGGGAGAGAGTCGTAAAAATGCCACCTGGCACTTCTCTCATTATAGATGGTTTTTGATGAACACTGAGGAAGGAGTTTCATCCTTACCAGCTTGCCTTATTTGTATTCTTAGCTCCTGGCAGAATGCTTAGAACATACTAAGCAGTTAATACAGGCTGGTTGAGTCCAACTGTCCATGACACACAAGGGAGTGGGTAATCAGTCGGCCAGGGTGGGAAAAGGGCATGGAGAAAACGTCTTAAGGAGAGAGACTCCCCGAAGCAATGGGGCTCTGCCTGACAGCAAGTTGGTCATGGCCACGGGCATCCTGAAGGCAGGGTGCAGGCCCTGTCTAGCCGTGGGGGCGAGTGGGCTGAAGGGAGAGAAGCCTGAGGGCGAAGCCCAGGTGGTGCAGGCTCTGGGCACCTGTGGCTGGACCACTGGATGTGATGGTCACGGTGCCTGGGACCAGAGCGGTCAACCAGACTGATGAGGGAAGCGGGATCTGCATGATCCCCAAGCCCAGGGCCCTATCTCTCCCGAGGGACCCCAGTTCTGAGAGGAGGGGGACAAAGGAGGCAGGAGAGAAGAAAGCGGTGAGCCCCGCCAGCAGACAGGGAACAAGGAAGATGCCCAGGTCAGGCCACAGGTTGCTCTGGTGCCCAGTGCCGCACGTGGGCATCCTGGTAAGGCCGAGACAAGTGTCTCCCGCTCAGCAGTGCAGAGCAGTGCAGGGCTGGGCAGGGGCGAGGGCACAGGAAAGCTGGGCGCCAGGAGGGGAGCAGCGGTAGCAGCGACAGCAACAGCGGTGGCGACAGCGGCAGCAGGTGAGGCAGAAAGCCCTGGAACGTGGGCTGAGGTAACGCGGAGGGGTCTGAGGAGCCCTGCAGCCAGCATACTGCTAGAGACATTACTACCAGCAGAAAACGACGTTCAGGTGAAGACCAGTGTGGAACCCAAGGACAGGGTGTCGAAGACCAGGACCAGGATTGAGACTTTGCCTCTAGCCACCCCTGGCCAGAAGATTTTTCCAATCCCTAGTAAGGAGGGATCAGTAGTTAAACAAAAATCAATCTACATTACACATCATATATTTAGTTCTCTAAAGGTCCAAGTTCATTGTTAAGTACACTGTATAGCGTTCACCCTACTGTTGCTTTCCTCCCCAGCCCCTTAAACAGATTCCAAGTTCAAGAACCCCATCAGGTGCTGCGACATGGAAATGGCTGAACCCCCTGGCCCTGAGGTTAGGATCTTGGGGCCAAGTAACTGAGCCGCCAGGCCCCAGGTCACATAAATCCTGGTTAAGCTGGTTCCATTCTCTCTTTGGGGATGGTTAGGGGCCCAAGTCTCACACAGTGGCCCTTGACCAGGGATCTTCCCTGCCCCGGGGTAGCCAAGTAAGCCTTCTGGTGAAACAAAGCCTGCTGGAGGAGAGCTGGTCTACCATTTCAGCAGGTGGTATAGTGATTCTATTTATAAGTGATAAGGGATTTTCTGTACAGGTCAGTTGTAGAAACGGCAGGCCGCAGAGTCACATGGGCACCCACAAGCCTCTCCTGTAACCTGCCCGGGTGTCTACAACTCCCAAATCCTTCCTACTAGGCTTTGAGTCCCACTTGTTAGTTTGTCCTCAGATGAAAAATAGCTTGTGAGCATTTTTGATGTAAGGCCTTGTGCTTTTTCCTTTTCAAGTTTAATAATTTCAATTTCTTCCAGCACAGGATGCATCTGCAGATCTAATCGTCTCTGAGTCCAGCTCTCTGAGCCCTCTCCAGGTTCTCGATATGCCTTCAAGTTTAAGCTCAGGGTCAGGCACTGTCCCTCAGTAAAGAGGTGGAGGAGGCTGAGAACCACCACGGGTCTGTACCCCTGCTCCACCTGGCATAACCTGGGGCTTGCTCGTGCTTGCACTCATAAAGCTAGGGCTGCACATCAGATCCAGGGCCCAGGGTCAGAATTTCTTGCTGGTGATTAACCTAAGATGCTGGCAGAGGCTCTGATGGTCTAGTGTGAGCTGTACCAAGAGAGGAAAGGTGGCTGCGGTGTTTAACCAAGTGCCAGAGTCTCATCCTGAGTCAGATTACTGGAGGGTTTCTGGCAGGCACAGACCTGATCAGGTGCCTTAGTGAGCACCTGAGTATAATGAATCTCATAAGAGAACAGTTTCTCTTTCTTAGATACACTGTGTGCGCTCTGAGCACAACGATTAGTTTGCATTTTGGGTGGTTAACTCATGGTGCCTTCATTGCCGATACTTCCCTGCAGCTTGCTATTAGATTATTATGTGACCCATGATGTTCTGATGGCACTTTTTGATTTCAGAACCTGAGCTTAGCATGCAGGCAGGATGACGACGTGCCAGGGGTGGCCGGGCATTACCTGAGGCTCCACGTCCAGTATCGCAATCAGACCTTGCTCGTGGATCTTGCGGATGGTCTCCAGTTTTGTCCCGTACATTGCATCCTCGTGGCTGCCGTACTCCAGGTACTCGTTATTAGAGATGTCTTGCATCATTTGGTCATGAGATACAAAGTAATAATTCTTTCCATTTTCTTCATCTTTCTTTGGAGGTCTGGTTGTATCTGCAAAGTCACAGGTCAAAAGAGGTTTAAGAGGCTGAGCATAGGAGCCAGTACTCCCAATGGACCTGTGCTATGCTGTGCTTAGTTGCTCAGTCACGTCCGACTCTTTGTGACCCCATAGACTGTAGCCCGTCAGGCTCCTCTGTCCATTGGGATTCTCCAGGCAAGAATACTGGAGTGGATATCCTATCCTTTCTCCAGGGGATCTTCCCAACCCAGGGATTGAACCCAGGTCTCCTGCATTGCAGGCAGATTCTTTACCAGCTGAGCCACGAGAGGAGCCCCCAGTGGACCTACCCAAACTCATTCTCTCTTAAAAGCCATGGATCCTGTAGCATATGTCATGCTCTATTCCCACCCCCAGTAGCTTTGTAGAAATCAGTTCTAGAAGTCCTATTTGTTCATGTGACATCAGAACACAGTAGTTGGTTAGTTGTTTGGTTTGGTGAACCTTTCCATGTCTAGATGAGATCTATTTCATCCCTTCAAGGGTAATGACAGGGGCAAGACACTAAATGATCCAGGATTAACTTAACTTACTGTATGCTTTAATGCAGTTAGGTCTTCAGAGAAGGAAAAAGGAGAATTAAACAATGGAAAACCCCAAATGGTTATTTAAGTAAATGAAAATTTTAAAAGTTAAAAATTCAGTTCCTCAGTCTTACTAGCCACATTTCAGAGATTTAGTACCCACATGTGGCTAGTGGCTACTGTATTGGACAGGACAGATATAGAATGCTCTCACGGGAGAACATTCTATTGATTAGTGCTGGTTTACAGCATCATGTACAAGGAGACTATTAGAATACAGCTAAAGGGATACTGGAAACATAATGACCTTAGCCAGACATGGCCATAATAGTTAGGAAAGACCTAAACCAGGAATTGGCAAACTATGGCTTGTGGGCCAAACATGGCCTGCTGTCTGTTCATGTGAATAAAGTTTTATTGGAACACAGCCATGCTCATTTGTTTACATATTGCTTTCAAGCCACAATGGCGGAGTTGAGTAGTTGTGTCAGAGACCACATGGCCTTCAAAATCTCAAATATTTGCTGTCTAGTCCTTTACAGAAAAGGTCTGCTGACCCCTGACCTGAGTCATTGTTTACTAAAATATCTGCCCATAAGTCCTACTTCTGTGGGATACTAACAGGACCAGCATTCTCCAAAATGCACTTTAGGAAATGTTTTTCTAGATAAGCCAGAAACAACAGGTTTAGTTTTCTTTCTCCTTTGCTTCTTTGCTTTTTTCAGCAGGGACAAATTTATGCAACTCTTCATTGTACATGAGTCCAAACCCAGGGGGAGTTCCCCATCTCCTGCTGCAACTAGACTATACAACTCCCAAGTGCTCATGGACATCGAATGTGGATGTTTAAAGAAGAACCCTTTCTCCAGGCACACACAAAACTGAAGAAACAGTGTACTACACTGACGCTGGATTATGTGCTATATACACACCCACGGTCAAATATTATGGCAAGGAGACATGATTAGGGTCAGCAAAGCACGCTTTAAAACCAAGCTAGTTTATTGGCTATTTAATAACATAGAATTTCAATTGCTTATGTGATCAAGAAGAAAGGTTACCTAAGCTTGCTATACTCATGGTCTAGACATAAGGAGAATTGAAATAATATTTGGAAGTATTTTACTAGAAAACTCAAGTGGTACCAACTGAAAGAATATTTGGTTAATTTCTTTTCTTTCTTTTTTTTTTTTTTTGAGTAAATCAGATAGGGTTCTGGGATGAGAGTGGTCTGATGAACCCTCACAACTCTCTGTGGTGTAGAGAAAAGTCAGTGGTGTTGACATGGCATTGGAAGGTGCTGCAGGATGGAGTCAATCATCACGCATTCTCCTTTAGCTCTTCCCACTCTGAACAAAGCTCTAACTGTGAGAAAGCTTTTGGGATTCAAATTTTAAACTTTGAAATAGTAATAATAACAACAACAACAACAATAATAATAAAGTGAGAGTAGTAAGGTGGCTATTATCTATCCAGTATCTGCTAAGTACTTCACATGACTGCAAATCCTCTTCATCTTCCTGGAATTACTTCATTTTGTAATTGAGGAAGCAAAGAGGACATGAGATTAAAGATAAGATAGAGAAAATCAGGAGAATAAAAATATTATAGATTTCAAATTCTTTACAATAAGCAGTGGATAGCCCATTGTGTTTTAAAAGTGATAAAAGTCAACAATTTAGGTACTGTGGGCTCAATAAAGGACAGAAATGGTCTGGACCTAACAGAAGCAGAAGCTATTAAGAAGAGGTGGCAAGAATACACGGAAGAACTGTACAAAAAAGATCTTCACAACCCAGATAATCATGATGATGTGATCACTAATCTAGAGCCAGACATCTTGGAATGTGAAGTCAAGTGGGCCTTAGAAAGCATCACTACGAACAAAGCTAGTGGAGGTGATGGAATTCCAGTGGAGCTGTTTCAAATCCTGAAAGATGATGCTGTGAAAGTGCTGCACTCAATATGCCAACAAGTTTGGAAAACTCAGCAGTGGCCACAGGACTGGAAAAGGCCAGTTTTCATTCCAATCCCAAAGAAAGGCAATGCCAAAGAATGCTCAAACTACCGCACAATTGCACTCATCTCACATGCTTGTAAAGTAATGCTCAAAATTCTCCAAGCCAGGCTTCAGCAATACATGAACCGTGAACTCCCTGATGTTCAAGCTGGTTTTAGAAAAGGCAGAGGAACCAGAGATCAAATTGCCAACATCCGCTGGATCATGGAAAAAGCCAGAGAGCTCCAGAAAAACATCTATTTCTGCTTTATTGACTATGCCAAAGCCTTTGACTGTGTGGATCACAATAAACTGTGGAAAATTCTGAAAGAGATGGGAATCCCAGACCACCTGACTTGCCTCCTGAGAAATCTGTATGCAGGTCAGGAAGCAACAGTTAGAACTGGACATGGAACAACAGACTGGTTCCAAATAGGAAAAGGAGTGTGTCAAGGCTGTATATTGTCCCCCTGCTTATTTAACTTCTATGCAGAGTACATCACGAGAAACGCTGGACTGGAAGAAACACAAGCTGGAATCAAGATTGCTGGGAGAAATATCAATCACCTCAGATATGCAGATGACACCACCCTTATGGCAGAAAGTGAAGAGGAGCTAAAAAGCCTCTTGATGAAAGTGAAAGAGGAGAGTGAAAAAGTTGGCTTAAAGCTCAACATTCAGAAAACGAAGATCATGGCATCTGGTCCCATCACTTCATGGGAAATAGATGGGGAAACAGTGTCAGACTTTATTTTGGGGGGCTCCAAAATCACTGCAGATGGTGATTGCAGCCATGAAATTAAAAGACGCTTACTCCTTGTAAGAAAAGTTATGACCAACCTAGATAGTATATTCAAAAGCAGAGACATTACTTTGCTGACTAAGGTCCGTCTAGTTAAGGCTATGGTTTTTCCTGTGGTCAGGTATGGATGTGAGAGTTGGACTGTGAAGAAGGCTGAGTGCCGAAGAATTGATGCGTTTGAACTGTGGTGTTGGAGAAGACTCTTGAGGGTCCCTTGGACTGCAAGGAGATCCAACCAGTCCATTCTGAAGGAGATCAACCTTGGGATTTCTTTGGAAGGAATGATGCTAAAGCTGAAACTCCAGTACTTTGACCACCTCATGCGAAGAGTTGACTCATTGGAAAAGACTCTGATGCTGGGAGAGATTGGGGGCAGGAGGAGAAGGGGAAGACCCAGGATGAGATGGCTGGATGGCATCACGGACTTGATGGACGTGAGTCTGAGTGAACTCCGGGAGATGGTGTAGGACAGGGAGGCCTGGCGTGCTGCGATTCATGGGGTCGCAAAGAGTCGGACACGACTGAGTGACTGAACTGAACTGAACTGAAGGAAAATATTGTTGTATCAAAGAAAACTATACTATCATTAAAACCTATGTTTCTGAAAAATAATTCATCTGGGTAACATTTATGACATACTGTTGGAAAAATTAGTTTACGAACAGATTGGACGAGCACAATTTTGTTAAACTGTAACAGTGATAACACACACATACACATGATGTGTTTGCACTAAGAGAAGTCTGGAAGGATATTCAATAAAATACTGATGGCACTATTATTTGGGGGGTGGTGGTGGGACTTCCCTGGTGGCTCAGTGGTAAAGAACCCTACTGTCAATGCAGGAGACTTCAGGTTCAATTCCTGGGTCAGGAAGATCCCCTGATGAGGAAATGGCAACCCACTCCAACCCACTCCAAATGCCTGGGAAATCCCATGGACAGAGGAGTCTGGCAGGCTACACCATGGGTTCACAAAGAGTCGGACTTGACTGAGTGACTAAACAACTATTGGGGGTGGGGTGGGGTTGGGATTAACTGTTAACTCATTTTCTTCTTTGTTCTTTTCTGGATTTTCCAAATTTCCTATAATCAACAGTTCTTACTTATGTTATCAGAAAAATATGTAAATTACAAGATTAGAAAAATACTAGGAAAAATATACTTAATTGCTTACGTGGAATAGGGTATGCAAACCGGTCTGGGTGCTTTGTGATGAGGGTGTTCTTTATGTGTCTTCTCCCAACACCATGTGCACCTATGTCATTTTTTAAAAAGTTAAAATTGATAATTGTTAATAATAATTGTAAAATGTTTTGAAGATGAAAATAAGAAAGCAACTTATATAGTCAAACTTACCTAATAGGACTAGTGTTTTCCTTTTGAATGCTGGCAGTTTTACTACTTCTTCATATGTAACAAGATCTAATTGATCAAACACTAAAATGCAAAGATTTAGAAGGAATATAAATTTACAGAAGGAATAGTTCATGTATATAAATTATAATTTTACTGGCAAAACCAAAATTATAGTAAATCCATGTCTTAAGAAATATGAATCCAACTTATGATATATAGCTCATATGTAATTTAAGTCATATAACCTTTTGGGAGAAGATTTCACTTTTACGCCCATGAAAATGCACTTTAGAACCAGGGGCATCCAAAGACATGTTGGGCACATGCATATAAGTCCAATTGTAAAAGATACTGCATATCTTTTCATGCAGTATCCAACAAATTGTATGAGTTCATTCCAAACCACATGCTGTTCATATTTTTGCAATTATAAAAAATCAGCAATACTAAAAAGAAAAAGTCTCCAGACAGTGACCAACATGAATATAGCATGAATGCAATTAGAATTAACCAAGAGGCCAGCTAGATTATTTCTAGGGATGGATGAGAGATGCATGGACAGCTGGTCTTTAACTTGACGGTTCTTTCTTTCAGCAGAGTTGCTGAAGGTAGCATGCTAGATTTTGTCAAAGTCAGGTTCTGTAAGTATGATTTCATAAACTTTGAAATGAGCATCTCACAGGTTTTATTGTAACCCAGCTAGCTATCCATTCAATGGAAAGTCTTGGGTGTGTAAGTAGGGGAATATGCTTCACTGGACCCCTAACTTTGTCAGCCTGTGTATGGTAAGTTGGGATGGATAGAACCGGAAGAAGCATGAAGCAGTCTGAACTGAGAAGAAAAGCTTTAAAAGCTTTTTTTGAACCTGATTCTTAATAAAACTATTACAAAAACTTTCCCAAGAGGATGACTGTTCCTGTTGAAGTTTAAGATAGTCCGATTCTCACACACATTTGAAAATTCTCACAAGAAGGTTAAAATCATGTATCTGTGTTCCCGTAATATTTTTTTCTATGTGGTATTACCCAAATGTTGTCAGGCACACACTGAAATTTCTTTTTTTTTTTTTTTTAAATAATATTGAATAAGGTCTGGATTTTAGAGGGGTTGCAATAAATTCCATGAAACTGATTCCATGGTGTAATAGAGGAATCTACAATGCTTCAGTCAATCATTAAGAGAAGCATCTACTCCCTGAAATATGGCCAAATGCTTTTGAATATCAGCTCAGTCCTTAACATTTATGATTTTCCTAGTAGCAAACAACCTTAAAATGCAAAATAGGATACTCTGGAATGCAAAAGATCAGAAACAAATAGAAGTATCATTCCCAAAATCTTAAAAAAGAAATACAATATGTTAAAAATAAGGGTTAGTGCATGTTAATGGGTATTTGTGCATTTGTTTTCTTTTGATAACTTGATTGCATAAAGGTTGACTAAAAGACTTTAAAGCATATTTCTCTAGCAACAGCTAAAAACCACAAAATGCTTTCTGTGTTTAGAATGGCAGATTCACAAAATCGAAATGAACAGGAGGTTCTCTGCACGGCAGAGCTAGCTAGTCATGCTGCAGTGGTAATGGTGACGAAGAGTTGTAAAAATAAAAGCAGGAGAGCAGACGGCATTGCTCTTTATACCTGTTGCCCTCTGAGTGCTATGTCCATCAAGAAAAGTATGCATATGAAAGAGGTCCATCAACAAGCTGATATATTTGAGTATCTAGAAATAATCAAGCATCTCACAAAAGAGCAAGATGTTGACACTTATTTTTCCGAATGGTATATACATCTCTTTCTCTCTATAGATTCTATTCAATCTTACTGAATTAAGTCATCTTTTTTCAACCACATAAGAATGAGTTAGATATTAACAATCAATATGACAAACAAATGAACAGATATGTTACACATCAATATCTTAACTATAAATGAGTAGCATGAAGAGGTTACTCTGGTCTAAATGAAAAATCATCACATGGCCACAGGATGGAGAAACAATAAAAGAGGATATTTTCAAATATGACATACAAGGAATATAAGGAGAACACTTAGAGACTGAACTTTTAAAGGTTTTAAGCTGTTTGCTGATTAGAAGAAAGGGACTTGATGAGAGGAAATCGTCAAAAACAAAGAGGCACAGTCACTCAACAGGTTACTTACATGCACAGAGGCCATTGGGAGTAAGACAGCATGAAAAATGTACAGGGGTCATTGAAATATGGCTTTTAATATATTAGTAAAATAAAAGTATAATATGCACAAAAGAAACTTTACCATGCAATATTCTAAACACAAGGCAAATAAATCACATTAAGAAACAAACTCATTTTAATAAAAAATCCAATAATACCCTTATATATAAGTCAGTGGGTTTTATATACTAGCAAATGCATACAAATTTTATCTGGAAATCATTACAAGAAACCTTTTTCAGGGAGTGTAGGTGTGGAAGTCTTTTGCTTTTCATTTTGTGTCTTTTCTAATCACGTGTACCTATTACTTTTACTATTAAAAAAAACTGTCAACAGGGCCACTTTCAGTTGTCTTTAGAGTTCTCAGTATTAAAGAAAACAAAAGTAATAGCTTTTTAAATTCAACAGTACTAATTTGTGGTACTAAGCATAATTTAAACACACCTATGAATGGTATTGTAGAAATCCTCTATAGATTTGTTTATATTTGTATATATAAATGGGGTTTCTCAGGATATTTAAATACCACTGCTCTGGGCTTTACCATTAAAAAAAATGAATTAATGAAGACTTTAAGAAAAAAGTTTGTATTAATAACTTGATCTAACACTGATTTTGGAAGTCCTAGGGCTGAGGAATCTCAATGCCTCAAAGAGTATAGTTCTTCTAGAAGCACGACAATGCTTTTTGTGTCAAATTTGTGACAAAAATTTTTTTATGTGTTACAGAAAATGTATTTGCTGTAAAACTCAAACATAATCAAATCTATTCCCAAGGCTTCAGAAATACAGTCTGGCACATCGTCCTGACTTCTCTGCAAACTATTCAATATTCAAGACACCTGTAAGTATTTAGGTAACTATTCTCCAGTAGAATCTTTTTCCATAAAAAAAAATTTAACATTTATTCCTTGTCTTAGTAGGAAAAGCCACATAGTATCTTCAAATACTAAACCTCCACTTAGGTGAGAAATTTCACACAGGTAACACTGGGGCTGAGTGCACACACAAATGCCTGCAGTGGCCAGGCAGCTAATTTGTTTGAGTGAATGGGTCACGTGCAAGCATGGAGCCATGGAGACAATGGATCCTATAGAATGAGTGTCCATCCAAGAGGGACCTCAACAGCCTAGAGTTGCTAAGGGAGGAAGTGGGCCCCATGTTATCACACTCCGTTCCTTCAAGGAAAAGTAGAAACCCAAATTTTATGTTAAATATTTGATTTTCAGATGATTATTTTAAACACTAGGTGTGTATGGAAAAAACAATATTTGTTTATGGGTCACATTCAGCTGATAGACTCCCACTATATAAAGTGAGAAGTAGGCAACAGTTTGAATAGAATTATGCTTTAACCAGACATGTGGAATTTCCAGGTAACAGAAATGGAAATAATTAATTCTAGTATTTTATCATTTTCATCAGTTCTAGGTCTTAATAAAGTTCTCGTCTTTCATTTTTACTACAAATATAAACAACTTCGGAATATAATGATGAGGTTTGGATCCTGCTATCAATAGTTGCAGAATTCTCAAAGAAAGGAAAAAAAATATGGCCCTTATTTTTAAAAAATTATTTTTCAATGTATAAAAATCAGTTGCATTTCTTTTTTTAATTGAAGTATAGCTGACTAACAATGTTTTAGTTTCAGGCTGTAGCAAAGTGATTCAGTTTATATATATATTCTTTTTTTATATTATTTCCCCTTATAGGTTATTACAAAATATTAAGTTCCCTGTGCTATACAGTAGGTCCTTGTCGGTTACCTATTTTATATGTAGTAGTGTGTATATGTTAATCCCAATGGCCCTTATTTTACTTTACTGAGGACTATAGGAAGATCCCCTACTGTATTTTACAATCAACTCTTGAATAAAACAGAAAACTCCTTTCAGGAATATAGTTTGATTTGTGGCCTATGAACCCATTTGTCTAGTTCTTGGTATTTAAAAATATGATATTTCAAAGTACTCAAAGCATTTGCTTTCCCATTGAAAGAGAGAAACAGTATGTGTTTCTCTCTTTTAGAGCAATTCTTTATGTCAACAACACCATGTATTAGGGTAAACTTTCATCATAGCTAAAAGCAGAACAGCTGATAAAATACTTGACTTTCCTTCCTGACAGTTTCATCTCTTATAAAGTCAAGGTAATAAGCAAATGGTTCTTCTGGTCTTTATGATTAACAAAAGGCAAGAATTGGTTTGTGATGGGGAAGAAAGCTGAAGAGAAGTGGCAGAAAGGACTTGATGAGGAAGACCACTGCTTAGGAATATGCTACAGGACAAAAAGTGGTGGTGGTCTTTGCTACTCCTCTTAATTTTAAGTTTACAAGATCTTAGATACATCCATGGTTTTGGATAGGAGAGTTGTGTTAAAAGACGACAGAGAAGAAGCATCTCTATTCCATCTCTATGAGGTTCCTGCCTTCTCTATCAGGGGTGATAAAGCCTTCTATATAATGGGCAACGTTTACCAGAGCTAAACCCTCAGCTAAGGGACAGTGACTGAGTACTTGGCTTCATTAAATGATACCCATTTGTCAGGCCCAGTGATGAAATAACCTGAGATCCACTGAACTTTAGAATTGGCAAAGATACCCTTGAGTGACTAAAACCCAATTTCTTCATTTTGAGGCAATTTTGATTTGCTTGAGTTGAATGGTTACTCAGGTGTGCTAACTCCTGGTCCTAGCCCCGGCTGGCTATTAAGCTTACAGGTGTGTTTGCAGGCTCACCAAGTACCACCTATGACGAATCAGAGAGAACGGGAACAATGGAAGATCAGTGGTGCCCTGGTGGTCAAAGTGGATTGACCACCAGATGGGATACTGGTTCTCTGGTAAAATTCTTAAGTGAACTGTTCAATGGATTCTTTGTCAGAATTTAGAGATTCTAGTTTTTCAACTGACTTCTTATTTTTCCTCACACTTGAATTAAAGAGTACTGGCAAACTGAATACTCATGTCTACATGCCCTCTATCAGGACAGTATAAAAAGCTAAGGATGGATTAACAGCCTCATTGGCCATTTCTTTGTTTTTCTAGGTTTAAATTAATTTTAATGCCATCTATGTAAAAATTACAAGGTGATACATATATATGTCATATCAACAGACCTTTTGAACCTGTTAGAAGCTGATGGAAATCAAGGTGATTATGGAGACTTGGCAATAACCACTGAGATTTTGTGTTAAACAACATTCTGCTGATACTACAGTGAATTTATTCAAATAGTATTACTCAAGCATTTACAATTAGTTTTAACTACTTATATTTAACTAATCTACTTTAAATATTTCTTCCCTTTATAAAACAAAAATGCCATTATTAGACCAGTCTTCTATAGTGGTGCTTAATCAGAGATGATCCATTTTATTGGAATAAAAATATGATGGGAAACATTCCTTATTTAACTGAACCATTTAAAATTAAGCCATGTGGTCACTCACATTCATTCCACATTAAACAGTACTTCAAAGTGTTTACTTTTACTCTCAGATCAAGAAATGAATCATTCAGAGTTTCAAAATATTTTTTCCTGGTAAATGCTAATAAAACATTCTACAGAGGGAAAAGCATTTCATATTTGTCAGAAATATTATACCATCAAATTGGGTATGCATGATTGCATTCACTTGATTTTTTTTCTTTTGCCATATATTTGATGTTTGAGTTATTTCTGAAACCTTGGGAACTAGCCTAATGCCCATGTTGGGGCTTGCAATTCCTCAGAAAAAGTTCCTTATAAAAGGAGTCATATTAAGAAGGTATTAAAAGTAAGCAAATCCCACTCTATACCATCATGCAGTTTCTTTAACTTAAGTTACATCCTGTGAGTCTTCTGGGAATTTTACTGCATTGACAGAGCATGGCTTTTTTGTATTCATGTCAGTTCTTAGCAAATGAGTGACTATTTTGACTTAAGTTGAATGCAAGCTTCAAAACAGACAAATATACCATGAAGGGCAGGCCAAGATAACGTTCTTGGTCTTTTAGGAGCTAGGAAGTACCGCGAAGGAAGAAGACTAGTGACAGGAACCAACGCCATTTGTGCTCTTTCAAATCAATCACAGCTCTGTTAAGAGTGCACATTTGCCCTTAGGAATGTGTCACAGGGCTATATCTTAGGGCCAGAGAGGAGCCAGGGGTGAGGGTATTTGCTCAAAACCAATCTCAGCAAGAGGCAAGAATCCAGGAGCCCTCAATCCCTCATTTCTCAGGGCAGGACTTTATGTACTGGGTTCTCTGAGTTCCAGAGAGTTCTGTTTCCAAATAGCATTTTCTTCCTATAAAGTAGAGCTCTGTAAAATATTTGGCAAATATAAGCAACATAATAATTGAAGGGAGGGGTTTCTTAAAAGTTTTGTAAGCTGATGAAAGATCTCATGTGGTGACATTTTTGGATAGAGAACTCTGAAGACAGAATTGAGGTGTGACATCTACTTTGGTCTTTGAGATGTTTAACCCATCTTAATAAGTCGTACTTTTCCCTACCTGCATTGTGCTTTGCCAAATATTTATCTTTGTACTGCTTCTTTTTCTTGCCAAACCAAGTGCAGCTGGCCTGCTGCTCCTGTTTGGTCTTCTCCATGGCAATGCAAGCGACTCGCCTAGCACACAAAGAAAGGGGGAAAAAAAACCCACAAATGTATAGTTTTATGCTGATAAGAGAGAAAAACCAGTCATTTGAAGAATGAATTGCATGAACAAACTCCTCAGAAATGCTTCAAATTATTCAGTAAAGGTTTGTTCCTTGAAAATTTCCTAGAAATGTTTTTTTAAAAATGCAGGTTTCTAACAAAATAACATTCTATCACTTGAACATATACATGTAACTGAAGACACAGAAGAGAAGTAAACATAATAGTCATGAAATACAGTGCAATGAGTGTGGGATTTTGAGTTGAGACAAGTCTGATTTGAATCCTGGCTCTCTCAATTATTAGCTTTTATCAATTTAGTGTTAGGTACTTTTCTGGAAAATTTACATATATTAATTCATTTAATCTTTCTAGCGACATGTGAAATTATGTCTGTTTTACAGATGAGGGGATCAAAGGACTGAGAGGTTAATTAATTTGTCCTGTGTGTGTGCTCAGTTGTGTCCAACTCTTTGCAACCCCATGGGCTGTAGCCTATCAGGCTCCTCTGTTCGTGGGATTCTCCAGGCAAGAATACTGGACTAGGTTGCCATTTTCCTACTCTAGGGGATCTTCCTGACCCAAAGGATTGAACCCACATCTCTTGCGTCTCCTGCATTGTCAGGCAGATTCTTTACCACTGCATCACCTGGGAAGCCCCTAATTTGTCCCAATCAAACAGCTAAATAAGTAGGAGAATGAGGACAGTTTGGCACCAGAGCCCATGCTCTTAGGCGGTACATTGTTTTGGTAAGTTCCTTAATCTAGAATCCTAGAAATGTTTAAAAAACGCAGGTTTCTAACAAAATAACGTTGTCACTTGGACATTTTACATATAACTGATGACACAGAAGAGAAGTAAACATATAGTCATGAAATACAGTGCAATGAGTGTGGGATTTTGAGTTGAGACAAGTCTGATTTGAATCCTTGCTCTCTCAATTATTAGCTTTTATCAATTTCGTGTTAGGAGTTTTTCTAGGAAATTTACATATATTAATTCAGTTAATCTTTCTATCTCTTGGATGACTGTTGGAAACAACTTTAACAAAAAATGTAAATAATACCTCTATCACAGTAGCAGGCACAGTAGTTGCCTAATAAATGGTACTACTATTACAACATGGAGATTCTAGGTAGGGAAAAAAACTATGATTGAACTCAGTTAGGATTACATTCAGAAAAATCATAATTTTGTTCTACATGATTACAGCATTCAACATTGGTAACATATGCATAAATGTTGTTAATAAGTTGCTCTCTTAGGTTCAGTCTAAGCAAGTACTTATCTTTCAGGATATTGCCACAGAAGGTTTTGCTTACTTAATGACTTTGCTTGTGGGCCAATGTGGGGGTCCCTGAGTGAACCACATATAAGGAGAATTCAAAAACACTATCAGAATGCCATAGAATGCCATTGAAATAGTGAGTTGTTTTCTAAGGAAGTTGTACTGCCTTGTTATTCTCCCACTAGCAGTGCAGAGTTCCTATTGTTCCACTCCCATGTCATTACTCGGTGTTATCAGTCTGTAATTTTATCCATCATGGTGGATAAGCAGTGAAATAACACTGTTTTTGTATTTCACTGATCATTAATGAGACCGAGCACCCTTTCATATGCTTATTGGCTATTGGATTTCTTCTTTGGTTAAGTGCCTGTTCAAAGACTACTTTCTAAGCCAGTTGTCTTTTCCTCATTGATTTGTAGGAAGTCTTTATATGGCCTGAATATTATACTTTTGTTAGTTATATATGATGCAGGTATCTTCTTCCACTCTGTGGCTTGCCTTTCTAATCTTTTTATAGTACTTGATAAAGACAACTTATTAGTTTTTAGTCAAATCTAGCAATATTTTCATTTATGGGAAATATTTTTGTATCTTTTTAAGGAAATCCTTCCTTGTCCCTAAAGATATTCTCCAGTATTACCTTCTCAAGAGTTTATAATTTTGTCTTTCATGTTTTGGTTTTTAATACACCAGGGCTGGTTTTTGTATATGGTATGAAGTTAGGGGTCAATTTCTCTCATTTCCTGACCCCCCTCAATGGATACCCAATCATCCCAGCATAACTTATGGAAAAGTCTATTCATTCCTCACTAGTGACTATGTATGAGAGTGTTTAGGGGGTCTCTTCAGTTGGCCTATTTGAGCATCTCTAAGCCTATACCTTATTATCTTAACTACCAAAGCTTTATAGTAAGTCTTGGTATCATTGAGGCAAGTCCTCTCTCTCTATTCTTCTAGAAGAGCATCTTGACTATTTCCAGTTCTGTGCATTTCCATGAAAATTTTAAAATTAGCTTGTCAATTTCAAAATGGTTGGGAATGAATTGCTCCCAATTAATCAAATTGGGAGGAATAGATATCTTTGCAATATTAAGTCTTCTAGTCCCTAAATATAGTATGTCTTCTTTTATTTAGATCTTCTTTAATGTGTCAATAAGTTTTATAATTTATCCTCTAAATGTCTTGAATAACTTTACTAGATTTGTTCCTAGGTTATTGATTTAAAAAGATTTTATAAATGGTTTTAAAATTCAAACATATACAATAATACTGTGTAACGAACCTCAAATACCTACAACTCAGTTTCAACATTTATTAACTCACAGGTTATTTTGTGTTATTTACAACCTACCCACCCTAAAATTAGGCTTCCCAGGTGGTGCAGTGGTAAATAATCCGCCTGACAACGCAGGAGACACTGGTTTCATCCCTGGGTTGGGAAGATCCCCTGGAGAAGGAAATGACAACACACTCCAGGATTCTTGCCTGGAAAATCTCATGGACAGAGGAGCTTGGTGGGCTACAGTCCATGGGGTCACAAAGAGTTGGACATGACTCAGCGATTGAGCATGTACCCTAAGATTATTTTGAAAAAAAAAAAAAAAGAATCCAACTTTGTATTATTTCCTCCTTAAATATTCTTAAATTCCCTTTAAACCTATAGGTTTCCCCTTCTTCCCCCTCCTCCTTTTCTTCTTGTAATTTATTTGTTGCAGAAACTGGTTGTCTGTCCTATAGTTTCTAATTTCACCCCTGTGGTGTCTTTAGTAAGTCCCTCTGTCTTTTGTATTTCTCGCAAACAACTAATTACACTCGATCTTAGCCAAAAGGCCGAGAAGCAATGCAAACAACTAATTAGATATAGAGGTCTAATTAAACTTGAGCTTTATTTTTCTTTTGCAAGAGTACTTTATAGTATTATGGTGTTATATAGGGTATTTTTAAAAATTACTTTCTATTTTTTTACTGATAAATAGAAATATAATTGATTTTGTACACTGATTTTTATATCAGCCATCTTGCTAAACTCTCATATTAATCATAATTGTTTATATATATATTAATAGATTTCTTTGAATTTCTACACAGAATCCTATCACCTGTAATTTTGTTTTTTCTTTCCAATTATGTTTGCTATAGGTGTATTGTAGATGCTCTCAATCAGGTTAAGGAAGTTCCCTTCAATTTCACAGTCTGTGAGAGTTTTAATTATGAATGGATTTTGGATTTTAACAAATGCTTTTCCTGCATCTAATGATGATGACTTTGTGGATTTTTCTTCTTTAATCTGTTAATATGGTGGATCGGTTTTCAAATGTTGAACCAGCTGTGCATTCCCAGTACAAACTCTACTGGGTCAAGATGTATTATTCTTTTTGTATATTGCTAGATTCAGTTTGTTAATATTTTGCATCTGTGTTCATGAGGGATATGGGTATTTAACATATTCAAATTTTATTGAATTTTGGTATCAGGGTAACACTGGGGACCTGAAATGAGTCAGGAAGCGTTCTCTTCTACTTTCTTGAAGAGTCTTTCCTCCATGTCTCATTCTTTCTCTTGCTCATTGAGGGCTTTATTTATATTTATTTTTGGTTAGGAGAAAGAGATTTATTGGGAAATAATGTGAACTGTCTCTCAGCAACAGTACCAACGTCAATCTCCATATATTACCTAAGTGGCATACAGAGGAGGCTGATGAAACCTTTGGGAATTCTTCCAGTGCAAGCCAATATGTGCTGTTAGTCATAACTACAGCTTCTGTGAGGCATACGCTCTTTGGAAACCTAAACAGAACTCAGGCATTTTTGAAAGGTTAAGAGACCAAAATAAAAAAAATCCTGACCTTGTGAAGCTTATGTTATAGTGTACAGAGTATCTTACAAGAAATGATTTTAAGCTTAAAAAAAGTTCCCAGTAAAAATTTGTGGTGTGGTCATATGTGGTGTAACGAGAGAGGAATGAAACTGATTTTTACCAGGCACTCAGGAAATGAATGTTATTTCTTTTAGCTCTGTAAGTGCAAGAAAACTGTTAGAATTTAGGTCAACATGGAGGAAATTTCAAACACATGTTTAACATTTATTGCTGACTTGGATGAGGATCTAGTAGGCAAGGGGAGGGATGACACATTCAGGGACTCAAATCATATCCAAGGATTAGACTGACGGGCCTTGTCAAGCAAGATGAAATTTACCACGGATAAAGAAGGTAAGGTATTCAGGTTCAAAAAAACTGATTTCTCATCTGGGGAATGTGAAAAATTTGATTTGCTAGCAATACATCTAAACAAAGCTTCCGGGTTTGGCTGATAGTATTGTTTCAAATCTTTCTCATTAGCATTACATGTCTACCATATGACATTCTAGAGACCAATTCACTTTTTCAACAAGGAATTCTTTTTCCCCTCAGCTGGGAATCTCTTCTTATACCTCCAAAGTCCTACTCAACATCTCAAGGAACATACTGCCCAGTGGGCCTCTTCCTCATTATTCTAGTTAGAATTTCTTTCTCCCTCTATAGTCTCTGCAACTTTACTGAGCTCAGTTTTTCTGCAGTAAACTGAACATAATATATAAAGTATAAAATTTCAGTTTTGAAATATTATACATCCCATGAAACCATCATCATAATCAAAATAACAAATATTTTCATCATCCCAGGACTTTTCTTATGCCCTTCTGTAAGTCCTCCTTCCTCCTACAGATCCCCAGGAACTAAAGGTTAGTTTTGATTTTCTAGAGTTTTATATAAGGGAATTATATAGTATGTTCTCTGTTTTGCCTGGAAACCCAGCCTAGTGGTTTTGAGTTTCATTCATATTGTTGTGTGTTACCAATAATTCCTTTAACTGCATCCTATTGTATAGATATGCCATAATTTGTTTATCCATTGACCTGTTGATGAAAACATTAAAAAATGTTTAGAAATTTAATTTAAAAATTAAAAAAAAATTGTAATAGGTATGCGGCCACTAAGTTTTTGTTAGTGCATTTTTTTGTCCTTGGAAATTCCTTTAGGTTCTATTTCGAATCTGTTATGCCATTCATCCCTCCCCACATACTCTGAAGATATTTTTTAAGCATTGTTGTTCAGTCACTCATTTATGTCTGACTCTTTGGGACCCCATGGACTGCAGCATGCCAGGCTTCCCTGTCCTTCACTATCTCCTGGAGTTGGCTCAAACTCATGTCCATTGAGTCAGTGATGCTATCCAACCATCTCATCCTCTGTCGTCCCCGTCTCCTTCTGCCTTCAATGCTTCCCAGCATCAGGGTCTTTTCCAATGAGTTGGCTCTTTACATCAGGTGGCCAAAGTATTGGAGCTTCAGCATTAGTCCTTCCAATGAATATTCAGGGTTGATTTTCTTTAGGATTGACTGGTTTGATCTCCTTGCTGTCCAAGGGACTCTCAGGAGTATTCTCCAGCACCACAGTTCGAAGGCATCAATTCTTCTGTGCTCAGCCTTTTTTATTGTCCAGCTCACACATCCATACATGACTACTGGAAAAACCATAGCTTTGTCTATATGGACCTTTGTAGGCAAAGTAATGTCTCTGCTTTTTAATACGCTGTCTAGGTTTGTCATTGCTTTTCTTCTAAGGAGGAAGTGTCTTAATTTTCAAGGCTGTAGTCACCATCCACAGTGATTCTGGAGCGCAAGAAAATAAACTCTCTCACTGTTTCCATTGTTTCCCCATCTATTTGCCATGAAGTGATGGGATTGGATGCCATGATCTTCATTTTTTAATGTTGAGTTTTAAGCTAGCTTTTTTTTTTTTTCATGTTCCTCATTGCCTCTTTGTTCAGGTCTTTATTCAAAATTAGCTGTCCAAAATGATTTGGCATTTATGGAATAAACAAATTTCAGTTTATGCAGCAGCCTTCTTTTCCTCTGAGGTGGGTTTCTTTTCTGTGGGCTTGTTTTCAGCTGCTGGTTTCTTGGTCCCTGCAGCCTTTTTTCGCACCACAGGCTTCTTCAGCTTCTTATCACCAACAGCCTTCTTTTCTTTGTTTCCCACCACAGGCTTCTTGCCCTGAACCCCCTTCTGATCTGATTTGGCTTCTAGTGCTGCTGCTGCCTTATCCATGCGGATTTTGTGATTCTTGGCCTGCAGAAGAATGGTGTTCCGGCGCATGGTCTTTGCGTACGGGTTAAGCTTCAACATGATTCTCAGGTTTTTCAGTGGATTCTTCTTCAGGACTCTGCGATGAATCTTCTTGCGTGGTGCTCGGAGTGCTCTTTGGATTTCTGGGCTTTTCAAGATTCTGCTAAGGTCTGTATTGAGCATCTTGTGCATGGGGAGGTTGTAGTTACTCTTGAGGGAGGCTGCTTTACGCCAAGTGCCATATAGCTCATCTAACTTTCGGAAAGCACTTTCAGTCCAAATGCAGAAACGTCCCACGTGACCACCAGGAGCAAGTTTCAAAATGTTCAGCTTGCTTACATTAAGCAGAGTAATTCCAGGGATGTTTCTGAAGGCCTTGATGATCCCATTGTCCTCATTATAGATGATGCAGGGTCCCCTGCGCTGGATGCGGCACCGGTTTCTCATTTTGCCTTTGCCGGCTCTCATTCGCTGAGAGGCGTAGACCTTTCTGATATCATTCCAGGGCTTAAGTTTCTTCAGGAGCAAAACAGCCTCCTTGGTCTTCTTGTAGCCTTCAACTTTATCTTCCACCACCAAAGGAAGTTCAGGAACTCCCTCTATATGATGACCTTTAGACACGACCAGCGCCGGTAAGGCTGAGGCACCCAGTGCAGAGCAGATGGCGTATCGCTTCTGCGTTGTATTCACTCTGCGGTGCCAATGTTGCCAGGTCTTGGTTGGTGCAAACATGCGGCCCCTACGACACATATTTCCAAAAGCACCCTGACCGGAATGGTGAGTCCCGCCACCTCGAACCCTGGGAATTCGAGCCACAGCTCTGCTGGTACCCCAAGACTCAGCACTGGTTTGATGACCTGCTAATTCACTGACAGCATAGGGCTGTCTGTTGTTTTTGCGCAAGTTGGTGTGAACAAAGTTAACAATATCGGGTCGAATGGGAGCCTTGAACACAGCAGGCAAAGTGACATTTTTGCCAGATGACTCCCCCTTTTCGGAGTACACTGATATCAGTGGACGAGCACACGCCATGGCGGGGAGAGGAGAAGGCCACGCTCCTCTCACCCTGGCGGCTCCCACAGGAAAAGTAAGCTAGCTTTTTTACTCTCCTCTTTCACCTTCATCATGAAGCTCTTTAGTTCTTCTTTGCTTTCTGTCATAAGGGTGGTGTCATCTGCATATCTGAAGTTATTGATATTTCTCCCAGCAATCTTAATCCCAGTTTGTGCTTCATCCAGCCCGGTATTTAACATGATGTACTCTGCATATAAGTTAAATAGCCAGGGTGACAATATACCACCTTGACGTACTGCCTTTCCTGAATTGGAACCAGTCTGTTGTTCCATGTCCAGTTCTAACTGTTGGTTCCTGACCTACATATAGATCTCTCAAGAGGCAGGTAAGGTGGTCTGGTATTCCCATTTTCCAGCTTGTTGTGATCTACACAGTCAAAGGCTTTAGGATAGTCAGTAAAGCAGAAGTCGATGTTTTTCTGGAATTCTCTTGCTTTTTCTATGATCCAATGGATGTTGGCAATTTGATTTCTGGTTCCTCTGCCTTTTCTAAATCCAGCTTGTACATCTGGAAGTTTTCGGTTCACATACTGTTGAAGCATAGCTTGAAGGATTTTGACTATTACCTTGCTAGCATGTGAAATGAGTCCAATTGTGTGGTAGTTTGAGCATTCTTTGGGACTGGAATGAAAATGGACCTTTTCCAGTTCTGTGGCCACTGCTGAGTTTTCCAACTGTGCTGGCATATTGAGTGCAGCACTTTAAAAGCATCATCTTTTAGGATTTGAAATAACTCAGCTGGAATTCCATCACCTCCACTAGCTTTGTTCGTAGTGATGCTTCCTAAGGTCCACTTGCATTCACATTCCAGGATGTCTGGCTCTAGGTGAGTGATCACACCATCATGATTATCTGGGTCGTGAAGATCTTTTTTGTACAGTTCTTCTGTGTATTCTTGCCACCTCTTCTTAATATCTTCTTCTTCTGTTAGGTCCTTACCATTTCTGTCCTTTATTGAGCCCATCTTTGCATGAAATGTTCCCTTGGTATCTCTAATTTTCTTGAAGAGATCTCTAGTCTTTCCCATTCTATTGTTTTCCTATATTTCTTTGCATTGATCACTGAGGAAGGCTTTCCTATCTCTCCTTGCTATTCTTTGGAACTTTGCATTCAAATGGGTATATCTTTCCTTTTGTCCTAGCCTTTTGCTTCTCTTCTTGTCTCAACTATCTGTAAGGCCTCCTCAGACAACCTTTTTGCATTTTTCTTGGGGATGGTTTTGATCACCGCCTGCTGGACAATGTTACGAACCTCTGTCCATAGTTCTTCAGGCACTCTATCAGATCTAATCCCTTGAATCTATTTGTCACTTACACTGTATAATTGTAAGGGATTTGATTTAGGTCATACCTGAATAGCCTAGTGGTTTTCCCTATGTTCTTCCATTTAAGTCTGAATTTTGCAGTAAGGAGTTCATGATCTAAGCCATAGTCAGCTCCCGGTCTTGTTTTTGCCAACTGTATAGAGCTTCTCCATCTTTGGCTGCAAAGAATATAATCAATCAATCTGATTTCTGTATTGACCATCTGGTGATGTCCATGTGTAGAGACATCTCTTGTGTCATAGGAAGAGGGTGTTTGCTATGACCAGTGCATTCTTTTGGCAAAACTCTGTTAGCCTTTGCCCTGCTTCATTTTGCACTCCAAGGCCAAACTTGCCTGTTACTCCAGGTTTCTCTTGACTTCCTACTTTTGTATTCCATTCCTCTATGATGACAAGGACATCTTTTTTTTTTTTTTTGGTGTGAGTTCCAGAAGGTCTTGTAGGTCTTCATAGAAGCATATTACTGATTATAACAGATATATGGAAGTATTAGTAAACAAGAAACCTCACACCAAGTGCATAGCTGGACTTTCCCTGGCTGTCCCAGGCTATGTGTACCTGGATGCAAATTCATTTGGGGTAGACCAGTGGCCACGATGTTTTCAGGGGAACTTTGTTTTCCTTTTGCTCTGCTCACTGACAAGGCATCCTTCTCTACAGTCCCCTGGTGTGGAAGGGAAGTAAGGAATGCTTATTAGTTTGTTCTTAACCTAGGGGTATAGCTTTTTGCAGTCCTGACAGTGTGGGATGGGTCTCCTAACTGATTCTACTACTTATACAGGCCTTACTGGGTCTTAACCTTGGTCCTCTCGCAGAGGAGTTCTTAGTAATAGAAATGCCCTCATGGCAAAGTGGACCAATTTGGAACTCTCATTTTTACTGCTCTGATTAATAGCTTTCATATAAAAACTGGTCACTGAGTTCCCCAATATCTTTTCAGGTACTCAGTGCTTTTAAGGTAATTTTCAAAAACATATTTTCTGCAGCACTTTTCATTTTTTTCCACCAGGAGGATTGGTCCAGACAATCTAATCTACCATTATAGGAAATGGGAAGCAAATCTGCTTTTCCACTGTCATTTCTCAGGCTTCCCCCAGGGGACTTAAGAGTTATAGGTATTGATGAGATATAATTTATACAAATGATCTGACCAGGGAGAAGAGGTCTAGAATCTACATAAATATTTTCAAGAGACACTCATTCATATATGGCAACATTCAAGAACACATTTTGTAAAATGTAAATATCAGTGCTAACATAATAACATCACTAGCAAAAGGACTTAGACATCACCTTCCTCTCACTAATGCTTAAATTGTTTTTTGAAGATCAGACCCAAAGACGGCATCAGAGGGAAGGCTTCTACTTCTGCTATGTGGGCCTATGTTTCCTAGTATAAAATGATGGCATCTGAAGTTCTTAGCTCCAACGTGCTAAATTTAAAAGTATTTTTGGGAACACTGGAATAGCTGAAAGAAGTGATCAAGCAAAAGAGATTAACTGAAAAATCCTTTTAATTAGTAAAAAACTGGGTGAAAAAAACTCTGTGTCTATGAACTTGATGCCTTTAATCTCTTTTAGTTAGGTTCAAATAAGTATTTTAGACATGCAGATCTCTTTCTTTTGAAGATATCTCTTTGGCACTAGATTTCTGATATATATTGCCAAAGTACAGACAAAGGTAAAACTATCAGCATTTTTCAAAAAACAGCAAATTATAACAGTAATAACAGAAATAGATTTTGCCAAAATATACAGTAATCCCTGACTCCTCTCAGTTAAAAACATGTCTGAAAACTGCCTGATTTTAACCTGCTTTCAAAGCTTAAACTTTCTAACAGACACACATTTTTAAAGACCTGGCAGGGTAAAGAACGAAGCTTCTGTCTCCTTTCTAATAGTGAAACACTTTAAATACCTGGAGTGACAGTGAATCCTGGCATCTGAGTTTTTCACTGGTGGTGGAGTGGAATGGGGTTGGTGAGGGCATGTGGAGGGGCAAAGAGAGGGGACATTAAAAAAAATGCAATTCTATAACGCTGGAAACAGCATACAGGCGTAGAGGGCTCTGCTAAGAGATCACGATGTGACTATGACCTGACTCAGCCTCTCTCTAGACCTTCATCTCCTTCTGTGTGAAACAAAGACCTGACTCTATAAATAGGAGCTCACTTGGGGCTGACAACTGAGAATTCTCGGCAGACTCATTTGAATTGCGTTTGGTTAATAGAGTAAAGAATATATTAAACAGGTTTTACCCTATAAAACAGCAAAATATAAAGGTGAAAAATGGCTTGCCAGGCTTCGTTTATATAAGAAACCAAAACAACACAACACAGACATACCATTCCTGAAGTTCTGGAGAAGGAATGAGACCTGCCGTTCCATTTTTGGAGTTTTCCAGTTTACCCTGCCACCAATTGTGATCGTCCTTACTAATAATCTGGATAATGTCACCAACTCTGAATCGAATGCCAGCTTCTTTGCAGGGGATGAGGTCATCCTTAGCTGGATCATATTCAAACTGTGCTCTTACATAGATCTATAAAACAAGAGTTGGTAAGAAAAAACGCCATGGTGATATGAAAGAAAACAGTCAGCTCTAACCATGGACTAACACTACAATACGAACAGGACATTAGATGGTGAACACAAATATGATGCATGGAAATACAACACAAAAAACTGCTACCACTAGAACATTGTACTATTTTTGATGTGTACAGTTACAAATCTCTGCTCTTTTTATTTGGATAGAACACTTAAGATATTTGTTCAATAAAGACTTAATTTCTGCTTTTACTATAACAGAATAGGCTTAAAATTATAGTGAAATATGCTTACCGTTTGAAAATCTGCATATATGTAATTGATATTATGGGTAAGTTGTCATGATCACGTGGCAGGCTTTAAGCCATAACCACAAGCATTCAGGGAAGGTTTTAACCCTAAAGCAGCACGATACGAAACTAGCAAGAACTCAGTGTTGGTAACGTGCTATAAAATGCCTTCATGACAACTGGCAGTGTGTCTACACACTGCTGATAAACTTAACTGTAACTCAAACATTTTAAAAAAGCATTTAAAGGTAGTTTAATTTTGCAAATAGCATTTCTACTTTATATTCGCATTTTATTCTTCTTCGAGAAGAAAAATGAATTTAAGTCCTACGTTTGCCAATGTAACACTTAAAATCTGCACAGAGCTTCAGGAGGTGGATAGTTCAAGGCTCTGAGTTTTATGATATGTAAATGTAACTAGTAAATATAAAAGGAAACAGATTAGCATACAAGGGGTTATCACATGGCACCATTTTATGAATTACTGGATTTCTAAATAATGTAAAACAAGGTGCTAGATATTCAGTATTGCATCATTTGAGTGATTTCTATCAGGTG
Source organism: Budorcas taxicolor (assembly GCF_023091745.1). Taxonomy (NCBI): domain Eukaryota; kingdom Metazoa; phylum Chordata; class Mammalia; order Artiodactyla; family Bovidae; genus Budorcas; species Budorcas taxicolor. Next base: position 102,477,380 of record NC_068935.1, on the reverse strand, counting down.
CTAGTTTATGCAAATCTTAACTCCCAATTTGATTACTTTTAAGAGCACATTTCAAGAAAAATTCCATAAATTTTCTATCTTGAAATTTCATTTGAATATTAATATTAAAGTCACTGTAAAACCAACCTGAAGGGTTTGGAACTATTGTGTTATTATTCTGTTTGTTTCTTTTCAGAAATCCAGCCTATAAAAGTTATAAGTCTCTGCATTTGCACCTAAAATTTATACTCAAAGTGCCAGCAAATAAAAGTTGCTTGTCTCAGGCAGCACTTAACTTTTCATGTTTGATTAGGACGTAAAGCCAGGATTTTTCTGTTGTTGTTTTTTCCCCACTGTATATGGCTTTTAGAAATACACATGCAGATACAAATTAAGAAAAAAACCTTCAAACATCAGATAATTATTGCTTAAAAATGTTCATTGGCATGTACATTTTAGTTATTCTTAGAATTCGAAGAATTCTGTAGCCTTTAAAAATTTATTTCCACCCCAGAGGCAGGCCCATAAGATCCCCAAAGGCTGAATTCTTAACCATCAACACAAAATGATCAGGTTGAAATTACAATAACCATCACAGCTACAAAGATGTTAGGGAAAAAGTCCTTATAGAGAATTAGTCATGTGTAATGTGTTAAAATGAAATGGTACAAGCTCTCAATGCTCAAATGTTATGGTCCAAAATGCAGACATTATGGGATGGAAAGGGTTAATAAAGGATTGGCTATTAGCAGCTCAGTTTAGAGAAGTTTCTATAGAGGATATCTATTCACCTGTCGTCCTTTTGGTTGGGTAGTTGATGGCAAGTCCTGTAGAATAAAGCCAACCCAGGAGAAAAATTTTCATTTACTTTTCAAAGAGTACAAGGTAATTTGTGTGTTCTGTTACATTATGGTTAAAAAATGAGCTAGATTTAAGTTGTAAAGAGATAATATACATTATTCCATTTCTCAGAAATGTTGAGTTATCAAAAAAGAAAAATCAAACCCAGGCCATTTAGCAGCAAGCTGAAGAAAGCAGGTAAATTTAAGCAGAGAGAAATGTGTTCTTAAGAAACAACTCAGCATCTTCAACACAAAAGCCACTGCAAGTGAAACAGCCTATTTAAAAACCCCCCTCAAAACTCAAAAGAGCTATTGCCCTTTTCAACTTAGTCACTGCAACCATTTAAGATTTTGAAAAATTCAATGGTTGTATGGATTTTTCATCATCTTAGAGTTGTTAAATGTTAACTGTTATAAATAAATTCCTTCGGTAGCCTATTTTGAAGTTGCAAATAAAAGTTACAGGAAATTTTCTAACATTTCTCTTACTTTTATCATTCCATCTGAGGTGATCTCAAATTATTTATAAGTTATCTCAAATTATTTGCAAATTTACCTCATAAAAATGATATATTTTTAAAGGGCAAGTTAATAGGAAAAGAGTGATACTGCTGTATCATTAGAACTCTCATTTTTAACAGCAATATCAGCAACTTAAGAGATTTTATTATTTCAAAATATTTCAAAAATTCACACACCTGCACCTATAAGTGCTCCCATTTGCTTACATAAATTAAAAACCATTCTTTTTACTTTCCAAAATGAAAAAAAGTAAAATTCCAAGTTCAAGTCAAAATATAAAGTACTTTGTGTTAAAGATGTGATAATAGCGTGGCTTAAGTGCAGTTTGAAGCCAGTTCCTTTTGCTTTTCATATCCAGGCAAGGCTTATAATTCACAGAAGTATGTGCACGTACCACAATAACAGAGGGCACACCAATTCGTAAACTTAGATAGCGGAAACTAAACATGTTGCTGATATCACTCAGAATAGACAACTACAGAGCCCGAGAATACCCAAATTCCTACTCTGCAAAATTCTTAGATTTCTTTATCTTTTTCAATTAAAAAAAAATGTTGAGAAATTTCAACAAATTTCCGTTTAAATCCTCTGCATAACTTTGAGCAAAGTCATAGACAGTAGCTGGGTGACACAGAAATATTTTGAGAATGACTAAAGCAGTCTTGAACTACATTTCTTCAAATTTAACTAATGAAAGGTATTTTTAATGAGAAGAACAAGATTTTCCAGGAGTAAACTGCATTGTAGCTGTAGTAGCCTTGTATATCGGCAGAAGACAATATTTCCACTGAACACATGTAACTAGAACACTCATGGCAGGTGGCACCAACAAAATTGTCACACTTTGCTGTGTGGAGCTAGAGTTCTTACCGAAACAGAATTGTTAGTGCTGCTATGACCATTAGCTGGGGACTGTCTGGAAGTGGAGGGGGAATCTCTCTGAAATAAGACACAAGGTTCATTAACACAGAACACCAGCAGAGAAACAAGAGATATTCACATTAACAGTTACAACCACAGTCTGACAACCATTTCCTTTGAGGTTTTAGCTGTAAAGGTGCCATACTGACTTACTTGCATGATTTCAGAGAAGCATGAAAAAAATGTTTGTGCAGTCTGAAGATTCACATGTTGTAAGTGATGACTGTGTCATTTCATTAATCATTTCTTTCCTGTCTCTAACATTCTATAACCTTTGCTTTTTTAAAATGAGAACCCGAAGGGTGACTTGATATTAAAATCCTATCAACTACTGTAAAGTGACAAGGATTATTATAACATTGTGCTAAAGATCCCAACTGCATATCTTTTTAAATTGAAAATTAGGTGTTAAAAGTATTTAATAATCTTTAGGTACCTCAGTATCAAAAATTACTGAATGACACAATTTGAAGTGAAGTCACTCAGTCATGCCCGATTCTTTGTGACCCCATGGACAGTAGCCTGCACCAGGCTCCTCTGTCCATGGGATTTTCTAGGCAAGAGTACTGGAGTGGGTTGCCATTTCCTTCTCCAGGGAATCTTCCCGACCCAGGGATCGAACCCAGGTCTCCCACATTGTAGACAGACGCTTTACCGTCTGAGCCACCAGGGAAGTGAAGTGAACCTTAAAAAAAGACTTCTTACGTTGCAATCACCTTAGAATCTTTCTAGGCTAGATATTACTAATAAGGGTAAAAGATAGTTATAGACGAGAGAAGAAACCTTTTTTTTTAGAATATTTTAGCAGATTAATTAAAACAATAATTTTGGGCCTCTACAAATATTACACTTCTGGCAAAGATTCCAGCAGCCACAGCCAACTATACTATATGACACACTCAAAATCCTTTCCAGGCTCCACTCCCTTGTTGTCCAAATCAACTATAATGTTAAAACAAGGAGAGGATGAAAGTAAGTATTTAAAATTTTAGTTGAGTTCTTGGAAATCTTTGAAATGTGCATGTCTGCTCAAAAGACATTTGTTTTTTTTAGAAGACTTAAAGAAAACTTCTGGAACCTGTTGGCCTTTAAATAATGGGATCCCTTAGATGAGGATTCTCAGATGTTAGTGAGCAGAATGTCTAGGTGCCACCCCCAGAGACTCATGTCAGTAGGGCCAGGGCGTGGGGTGGGGGGTCCCCGCTTTTACCAATGGCCAGGGTGATGCTGAGATAGGTAGCCAGAGAGCCTTTCTTTAGGAAGTATTGTTGTAGCTGGGAAGAATCCAACCACAGGGTTGAACTCTGCCAGAGGACAGGAGAGTCAAAGAGATTGGTGGGGGAGGTACCTTTATTCCTACTATTCAGAGGTTGAGAAGGTAGGAGGGGGCTCTTTTTACTCAAGAGCATAGCATTTATGTGTCCTACTGATCCTACCTCAAAACCAGTTCAACCACTCAAAAACACAAGAGAAACTTATATTAATAACTAACACTATCTTCTTGCTAGTGAGCCAAAAAGACAAAAACCAATTGCATTTACTAAATTTCTTCCAAGATGTGAAACGGTATGAGGACCACTTATGATTTTTAAAATATCAGAATGCTTGACATAAAAGGTGCATGTGACAATTTTTCTTTTCCAGCAAGGTTTGTGTACTAGGTAACAAATTTCAAAACTGAATCCTGGAACAGAAGCAGTTCTGTATTTTGTTTTGAAATATAACTGAAGTTCCATAAAAAGCCACCAAGAGGAGCTCAAGACTTGATATAACAGAAACCCCACTTGTCATGGCTCACTAAAAACATAATTAACGAAACTACAAATTCTTATACATATCTTCAATAGGTTTAGGAAAAACAGGAAGCCTCTGATTTTTCTTGTGAAATTTACATCATTACTAGAGACAGGAAGAAACATAATTTCTCCCTCAACTTCTCCTAAGTACAAATTCAGTTTTCTAGACGGGTTCCAGTAAGTTGCCAGCCAGTCTTAAACATTCACTGTACTTCATACTGATGTTACACATACTTGGAAGGTGCACAGGAAAGTGCGAGCTTCAGAAAAAAATATTCAAACTGAAGGTGCAATGGCCAAAGGATGCTCTCACTTAGGCTGGTTCATATTTCCAAATATAGAAAGAATGATTTTTGAATCTCACTAGCTAACCAACAGCAAACTGAATAATATAGGTTGGGAAAGCTACAGTTTCTCAAGGATAAGCCTACTGTAAGAAAGGAACTTGGGGTTTGTATTACTCTAGAACACTTACTTGTTTCCAAGTCAGATAACATTCCAATTTAAACAATTTCACAGAAGGTTGCAAAAACCTCTATTCCACTAATAACATCAGTTATCAATTCCTCATAGGCTTAAAATCCATCTAGAGACCTGTCAGAATTATTTGAATAACTCTATCTTAACAAGAAATAGACCACTTTTCAGATTCTTGGAAAGAAGAACTATCTAATGTGATTTCTTAATAAGAGAAGTGAATATACTTCCTGGAAATATTATTGCAATTATCATCTTGCATCCTCTCCCAGAGACCCATTCTTTATTAAACCTCTGTCATTATTTGGAGCTTCTCTCTATGTATTTTGCTTCGCTTCCAGCCTGCAGGAAGTTCAGGTGCTGAGGAGAACCCCATGGAAGAGGGCTGAGTAGGTGGGTGGGACCTACTCTGTTCCGTTATCTTTGTTGTAAAATTGGTGTGCAGTGATCAACAGCACAGGCAGAAACAATTTCCCAGAAGAAGCCAAAACATTCAGCCATCAGCAGACAGTTAGTTAAGAACCCAGAGGAGATGGGGTCTTTCATAGAGCTATTACCTCACAGGACGATGACTGAGTGCGGTAACTTGGCACGATCTTGAAGGTGATACTCCCACGCATTTCCCGCTAGAGGAAACAGAAAGGAGAGCTCTTTGAACAAACAAATGTTGCACACAACAACGCGTAAGAAACCACTGAAAACGTTTCGGGGGTATTTAGTTTAAGCCAGCCGAGAGCGCAGGGGCCTAAAAACGAAACCGAGTTACAAAAGCAGGAACTGCTCACAGTGACAAAGGAAGCTGCTCCTGGGAACAGCCCTGCAAAGTCAAGGCTGACTGCCCTGTTCACACAGCAATGGTGCAACAGACCTCTGATGGTGATCTTTTCATAGATGTGGAGATAACTCTAAGTGACATGCCTTTCGAAAGTGAATACAAGTTGAAATGGACTACAGAACAAGTAATTATGTAAGAATTATATTTGGGAGGCTACATGATGATGGTGTACTCCATAAAATCTGCTTTTTATTTCATAATTTAGGCCTTAGTTTTTTTTTAAAATTTAATTATTTAATTGGAGGCTAATTACTTTACAATATTGTATTGGTTCTGTCACACATCAACATGAATCCGCCACGGGCGTACGCGTGTTCCCCATCCTGAACCCCCCTCCCACCTCCCTCCCCATACCATCCCTCCGGGTCATCCCGGTGCACCAGCCCCAAGCATCCTGTATTGAACCTGGACTGGCGATTCATTTCTTATATGATATTATACATGTTTCAATTAGGCCTTAGTTTTGACTGTCAGTGACTCTGTGGTGCTTATTGTACCTTCAGTAGATATAAATAGCGCAGGAGGCTGCTACACTATGGTGGGAAGAAGGTGCAGGCCAGAGGTCTAAACATCTCCCTCTGCTCGCCAGGGCCTGTCATTCTGCAGCCCCCAGCCCGCCCCAATCCAAAGCCTAATCTGAACACCAACTTTGGATATATATGGTAAAAAATGGCCTGGTCTACCATGACTTTCCTTTCTCCTGCTCTATAGAGAAATCCCATATAGCTGGCTATGACTCAGATACACAGGAAAGAGGTTTCTGACATTGCTGATGTCAGCAGAATTGAGGTCAGTGAGAAACTAGTTCACAAGTATGCACAACTGCAAAGGTTTTCTTTAAACATCTGCTAAGAACCAGAAGACAAAGGACTGAAAGGAGAATGTTCAAGCCCACACTGCTGAAAATGGGCAAAATGTTTCTAAGCTCTGCTGCATGTAAACATTTTTCTAGTTCTCAGTTTCTCTGAATGTTGCACAAGACCACACAGATGATGGTACCAGATTACAAAAGAATACCCCTTATTTAATAAGTTAATGAACTGAAAGTCGATTTCAGAAAAAGAGACTTTCATTTACTCACAAGCATTTTTTGCAGCTGTTCCACTGTTTGGTTGGCTACACTGATGCCATTGATTTCTCGAATTTCATCTCCAACATGAAGTGTACCTAAGAAATTACACAAAATTATAAACATGAAATGATATATACTTTTATAATAATAAAATCCAAAGTCAGCAAGGTAAGTAATTTAAAAAAATTAAGCTAAATACTGAAGTCTGAGTGACCTCCGGGAGATGGTGATGGACAGGGAGGCCTGGCGTGCTGCAATTCATGGGGTCGCAAAGAGTCGGACACAACTGAGCGACTGAACTGAACTGAACTGAATATTTCAGAACCAGGTATGAGTTAGGCTCATATAATAAACTCGCCAAAACAGATACACCTAACTTATGGAGGACACAGTTTTGAAAGATGACTGTAAAAATCTGCTTATTTTTCTGAGAGAGTCTGTATGTATATAGCTGTTTGAAACTATGACTTCCAGATGCAGCCTGTCTGGGTTCATATCTCTGCTTTATCATGTACTAGCTTCAAGATCTTGGGTAACTTACTGAGAATTTCCCTGAAAACTCATATTTATAAAATGTCAATGAAAATAGTATCTATCTCATAGGACTGTTGTAAGGATTAAATGAGTTTATTAGATGCAGAAGACTTAGAACTGTTCTTGGCGCATAGTGCCATTTAAGTATTTGCTGTTATCATCATTATCATCTACCAGATATGACACAAAGGTTGTTGATTTTTCAAAGAATTGTGGTGATAACATCTATATATCAATAAATTTATATTAGACATACTGCAACTTTTTAATAATAATTTGGTAGGCGTTTCAGGGTTCTGTCACACTTCAACTAGAAAAAGTGAGAAACAATGGTTAAATAGTGTTATGTAAGTTTTTGTTTTATTTATGAATTGCACAAATGTTTAGTTATTGACCTGACTTCATTATGAAAAGCTCATGGTGTCTTTAAGACATACACACTAAAATGCAGATAAATAAAGAGCCTTGTATTTGCTTCAAAGTAATCCAGGGGCAGTAGGACAAATACAGCTGAAATCAGTATGGTCACGAATTAACAATAATTCTACCTGGGTTATGGGTAGGTAGGTGATCACTGCACTATTCTTTTCTCTACTTGAACTCACTGCACTGTTCTCTCTAACCATGTTTGAAAGTTAACATAATAAAACATAAAACAAAAATTTGGGGACTTTTGTCTTCAGTATGGTGGATTAGGCACTCACAAACTCTTACAACTATATCCCGTGTAGGGCTCACCCCTTGAAGTGTTACTGGTCTCACAAAATGAATGTGAATCCCCAAGAATACTTCCCATTTCCATCCCCACTCTCCCTTCCACAGATAAGAACCCAGTGAGCTGGATCCAGAGTGGTGGCAAAATCAAGATGGAATGAAACCAGTGGGAGGGGTAGATGACATTGCCACACTGCCTGCTGGCTGCCTTCTGAGTCTTGGGCCAATAGCAAGTTAGAGAAGCTAAGCCCAGGATTCTGCAGGGAGCCAAGACCCAGTTCAGTGGCACTCTGTGGCAGCTGGTAAAACACAGAAAAGACCATTTTTGGAGGAAAGTATTCCCAGTTTAGCCTCCCATGACTTCTACTAATTTGAGCAAGCAAAAAGCTTATAATCAAAGATCACCAAACATACAATAAGGCAAACTATTATGTGAGTCATCAGAAAGAGAAGAAATAGATTTAGATCCTCAAGGAGGATAGATGCTGGAATGGTCAGATATAGACGACAGGAATACCTTGTTTTCTTGTGCTTTGCTTTACTATGCCTCAAAGATAACCACAGTTTTTATAGATTGAAGATTTGTGGCAACCCTGTGTTGAGCAAGTCTATCTGTGCCATTTTTCCAACAGTGTTTGCTCACTTCCTGTCTCTGTATCACACTTTGGTAATTCTCACAATATTTCAAACTTTCTCATCATTATTATATTCGTTATGGTGATCTGTGATGAGTGATCTCTGCTGTTTTGGGAGTGTTATGAACCGCGCTTATATAAGATGGCAAACAACTGACTGTTGAAATTGCAGCAAAGGATTTAGAATATTACATAAACTTAGTTAATAAAGCAGTGGCAGGGTTTGAGAGGATTTACTCCTGTTTTGAATGAGGTTCTACCATGGGTAAAATGCTATTAAGCAGTAGTGCATGCTACAAAGAAACCATTTGTGAAAGGAAGAGTCAATCAATGAGGCAAACTTCATTGTTGTCTTATTTTAAGAAACTGCCACAGCCACCTCAGCCTTCAGCAACTACCACCCTGACCAATCAGCAGCCATCAACATCTAGACAATACCCTCAACCAGGAGCAAAGAATATGATTTGCTGAGGCTTAGATGATGGTTAGCATTTTTTAGTAATAAAGTAATTTTAAATTAAAGTATGATCCAGAGGGATGGTATGGGGAGGGAGGAGGGAGGGGGGTTCAGGATGGGGAACACGTGTATACCTGTGGCGGATTCATGTTGATGTATGGCAAAACCAATACAATATTGTAAAGTAATTAACCTCCAATTAAAATAAATAAATTTATGTTAAAAAACCAAAATACTACAAAGCTACAAAACAGAAAAAAAAGACATAATGCTACTGTACACTTAGTAGATGATAAGTGAAGTGAAGTCGCTCAGTCGTGTCCGACTCTTTGCGATCCCATGGACTGCAGCCCACCAGGCTCTTCCATCCATGGGATTCTCCAGGCAAGAATACTAGAGTGGGTTGCCATTTCCTTCTCCAGGGGATAGCACAGTACAAACATAACTTTTATGTGCACTGGGAAACAAAAATTCATGTGACTCATTTTATTGCAGTGGTCTGAAACCAAGTCTGTAATATCTCTAAGGTATGCCTGTATAAAATAGCTATATGTTAAAGAAAAAGAAAGAAAGGGACCTTTTTTTTGCAAGGATGAGCATGCAACAAGAGATTATCAGGTGTGAACAGACAGATCTGAAAATAAGAATAAGAACAAGTGATTAGTACTTCTAGAAAGGAAAAATATAATCAATAGTATAAGTCAATGAATGGATGAGTTGAACAGGAGTTCAGATATGGCTGAAGAGTTTCAGCTAATTGGAAGACATAACCAAATAAATTAACTAGAATGCAGGTCAGAGAAATGAGATAAGGAAGATAGGAAACAAGAAATAAAACATGAAAAAGATATTAAGAGATATGGAGGGAATGTCTAACACACATCTACCTAGAGTTGAGAAGGAGATGATAGAATGAAGAGGCAATATTTTAAGAAATATGGCTGCAAATTTTCTTGAATGATGCAAACATGATCACACAGCTCCAGGAAGAATAATGTATCCCAAATAGGATAAATAAAAAGAAAGCCATGCCAGGAGGTAGTAAAACTACATAACATCGAAGACAAAGAGCTTAAAAAGTCCAGGGAGAAAGGAGAGATCACCTACAAAGCAAGGACAATTGTAGTGACACCAGACTTCTCAAGATCAAACAACATATGCCAAAAGAAAATGGAATGGTAACCATTAACCTAAAACTGTGCTCTCAGCAAAAGTAATCAAGATTGAGGTGGAAATGAAATATTTACAGATAACACCACCTGAGGGAGTTTATCAACAAGAGACTATCACTAAAGGAACTATAAAGGATATAGTTTAGGAAGAACGAAAAATGCTCACCAAAGGGTGGTCTGCAATGCAAAAGGAATAATGAACAAATAAAATTGTAAACATTTATGTAAATTCAAACAACAATGGTCATGTATCTTAAGATGATTTCAAATTTGTGGATTTAAAATAAGACATGTGTTCTGGTTTCCTCGGTGTGTATGCCCAGCAGTGGGATTGCTGGGTCATAAGGCAGTTCTATTTGCAATTTTTAAAGGAATCTCCACACTGTTCTCCATAGTGGCTGTACTAGTTTAAAAATGTTGGGCAAGAATAATAAGTAAGTCAAGTAAGAAAGTGAAGTCGCTCAGTCGTGTCCGACTCTTTGCAACCCCATGGACTGTAGCCTACCAGCCTCCTCCATCTATGGGATTTTCCAGGCCAGAGTACTAGAGTGGGTTGCCATTTCCTTCTCCAGGGGATCTTCCTGACCCAGGGATTGAACCCCGATCTACTGCATTGCAGGCAATGTGTCTGAGCCACCAGGAAAGTGCATGTAAGTCAAGAATGGGATCTAACTTGATTCCAATGTCTTTGTATTCTTTGAGAGAGTGGAATTAATATACTGTTTTCCTTTAGTGTGAAAGTGAAAAGTGAAAGTCGCTCAGTTGTGTCCGACTCTTTGCGACCCCATGGACTGTGGCCTGCTAGGCTCCCTTGTTTATGGGATTCTCCAGGCCAGAATACTGGAGTGGGTGTAGCTGTTCCCTTCTCCAGGGATTGAACCCAGGTCTCCTGCATAGCAGGTGTCTGAGTCATCATATGTCAAGTTAAATATGTATGACAAGTTTTCAAGGTAACCACCTAAAAATAGAAATAGAGTGCTGAAAGTCTAAGCTGCTAGGGTGGAATGAACAAACATGAAGAAAAAAATCAGTTAAAATATGGAATAAATTAAAAAAAACCCAAGATGATATAAATCATTACTGAAATATTAATGGACTACAGTAAATACTGATGGACTATCCTTGCCCATTAAAAGATAGCAATCATCAGAAAGTGAAAGTGAAAGTCACTCAGTCGTGTCCAACTCTTTGCGACCCCATGGACTATACAGTCCATGGAATTCTCCAGGCCAGAATACTGGAGTGGGTAGCTTTTCCCTTCTCCAGGGGATCTTCCCAACCCAGGGATCGAACCCAGGTCTCCTACATTGCAGGCAGATTTTTTGCAATCATCAAAGGGCATTACAAAATGAAAACCCCAGATTTAGAAATGTTTGTAAGACACATTCCACAGCACACAGGCACAGAATGGTTAGAAATAAAAAAATAGAAGAAGACATGTTAGCAAATAACTAAAATAAAGCTGGAATAACTACATTAAAATAAAATAGGTTTTAAGTAGAAGGTATAATAAGGATAGACATGGTTACCAGGCACTTCTATGCTCCTAATAAAACAGCTTTGAATATATACATCGAGAGATCTATAGCTAGAAATAGAAAAACTCAACCGTGATAATTGGAATATTTCAATAATTATTGATAGGTCAAACAGAAAAAAAATTAGTCAATATATAGAATGTTTGAACAACAATTAACCTCAAGCAATCATACAGAAAACTCTGCATGTAACATGAACAAAACAGTCTTCTTAGGCACAACATGGGCCATTTATAAAAATGATGAAAGGTCTATGCCATAAAGCAAATCTCACCAAACCTCAACAAAATGGTGTCATACAGACCACACTCTGACTCCAGTGCAATTAAGTTCGAAGTAAAACACAAAAAGATAGATAGGAAACCCTCTTAAATGTGGCACATAAAAACATCTCTAAATAACTTGTAGGGCAATGAAAAATATAATAATAGAGATGTTAAAAATACAATAAAAATGCTTCATCTCAAAACTGGTAAGATACAGATAAAACAGTACTTCAAGAGGTAGAATTTAATCTTAAATACATAGAGATGAAGAAAGACTGGAGTAAATGAACCAAGTGTCAGATTTTAAAAGTTAGATAAACCAATAGAAAGTAGAAGGAAGGAGAAAATTAAAAAATAGGTCATAAAACAATAAAATAGGTAAGTTGATCAGGAGGAAAAAGACAAGGCACATATAAATGACATTAGGAATAAACATGGGTACATAATTACAGAGGCAGTAGAAACATTAATAAAAACCTAAGAGGACACTAAGAAGAAGCTTACTAGAATAATTTTAAAAATGTAAAAATTTTCAGGAAAATATAATTTACCAAACTCACTCACGATATAGAAAGCCTGACCAGCCTTATGAATGTTAAAGAAACTGACAGTGGTAAAAAAAAATATTCCTTAACACAAAACAAGACACAAAACTCCAGGCCTTGATTGTCTTATAGGCAAGTTCCACTAAACTTTCAGGCTACAAATCATTCCAATATTATACAATATTCAGAGAACTTATGAAAAGAGTTTCTCCAAGTCATTTTATGAGGCCAAGGTAACTTTGAAACTAAAATCAGACAGAGAAACGTAGGAAAGGAAAATTAAGCACAGGCCAGTCTCACTTACAATTGCAATCACAAAAATCTAAAACAAAATAATAGTACATAGAATCAAGCAGTACGTACCAAAAGATATTACACAATGAAAACACTAGGCTTATCTGAGAAATGCTGGGGAGGTTATCATTAGGAAATCTTTAAAAGTCATTTACCATATCAAAAGAAAAGAAAATAAATCATCTTAGCAGATGTAGAAAAAGCATTTGATAAAATTCAAACTCATCATAACTTAAATGTCCAGTAACTCAGAATATAAAAGAACTTCTTCAGCTCTAATAAAAAAGTATCTACTAAAAATCTATAGTAAACATTCTTCTTCATGGGGAAACATTGGAAAGCTACCTCCTAAAAACAAAAATAGGACAAGGATACCCACTATACCACTTCTATTAAAGACAGCGGGGGCTAGCCAGTATGGTAATAAAAGAAAAAGAGATTAAAGAAATACTGATGTAACTTTACTGAATTTAAGCAAAAAATTCCTACAGGATTCTAAAACCAAGTATCTTTATGTGTGAGTGCTATCCACTCATGAAACCTAGAGACTGCTCTGAAGGTAGCAGTAATGCCAGGCACCATCTCTGTACATAAGCAGTCATCTTTAAAGGGACAAGAAAGCACTAAAAAGCTGATGGCGTTACCTCTTGCTCTCCAGGGTGAAGGAAAGAAGTGTAAGCACATATACAACACGATCTCAAAGAAAGGAAGTCTAATTTTTGGACAGGAGAATCACTTTTGGATCAGGCTCTAAATACTAATGCACGTGACACAGTCGCTTCAGAGAGGAACCTAGACCTGCATGTCCAAATCTTATCCACTGGACAGTTAGCAGTAGTTCCACTTTCTCAAAAAAAAATCATTTTTTGTCTAACTTCAGTCCTTAGTGAATTCCCTTCTCAACTGCATTTACTGTAGCAGGTGTTAAGAACTTAATCACAGGTTTGATCTTTCTTATTATTTTACCATTGAAATATTGTTATTTATCAACCTCTAATTTCCTAATTTATTAATAGTATATCTCATTCCTGAATGAATTAGTCAACTGTCTTTTAACTTTGCAAGTATATATACATATATCTTATATCCCATGGTAGATGTGTTCCATATATCCTTGGACGCATATGATACTTCAGTTTATCTCCTATGGCCTCTAATAAGTCAGGATCTAAAGAGTGACTCAGAGATGCTCCAGCAACAGAAGTGTATAGTATAACTGAAGCATGTGGAGATGAATACAAGTGAGTGGAGGCCAACAGTGATTAAAACCAAAGACAGATAAATCATTTATATAAACCATCAATCAAACTGATTTTTTATATGGATCATAAAACACTATACTATATGAAAAAAATCTAAGGTAGGAAAGAATTATATATGGAACTTACCTTGCCTGTGAATCATGCCCCCATGCATGATTCTTGCAACAATACAGTGATTTAGTTCATTCATTTTTAAAGTGATTCCCTGTAAAAAGTTAAGCAAAAATAGAATTACTATGAGAGGGCATTCTTTTTATATCTGTGATTATGCTGTAGATAACCTTAACTACAAAAGTAGGAAAACATTAAAGAAAATATAGAAAATGGAGGAGAAAACTCCACTATACCATGACAGAAATATTAATTTTGATATTTTGGTTACTCTAACAATAGTATACATATATTTTATATAATGCTTTTTAATCTTATAAGTATTTTCCATGTTGCTAATTCTCCACTTGGTCATGTATTTTTCTTTTTTGAGGTATGGATTTGTTTAGAATTTGTGCATCTAAATACATGAGGATTACTGGTTTGAAGTTTTCTTTACTTGCAAAATGTCTGGTAGCATTACTTCTTCCTCCTCCTTTTCATCAAAAACAATAAGTTGGGAAGAATTCTTTCCTTTTCAATGTTTTGGGAGGAGTCTGTGTACAATTGGTACTGTTTCTTTATTATATGTTTGGCAGAATTTACCAGTAAAGCCATCTTGGCCTGGAGTTTTCTTTGAGGGATTTTTTAAAAGACTAACTTCAACTTTTAAATAGTATAGGGCAATTCAGTTTATTCCAAACTGAGTTTTGGTAGTTTGTCTCCCCAAAAATGTGTCTATTTAGTTTAGGTTGTTTAATTTATTGACATAAAGTTGTTTACCATATTTCCTTATTATTCTTTTTATATCTGTAGGATCTGTAGTAATGTTACTTCTCTTATGCATGATATTGGTAATTAGTGTCTTCACCCCCACACCTGATTGATCTGATCTTGTCAAAGGAAAGGCTTGTTTTATTGATTTTTTTATTGTTTCACTTTCTATTTCATTGATTTCCACTTTGATCTTTATTATTTCTTTTTTTTTAACTCACTTTGGGTTTAATTTGCTCTTTTTTTTTTGGTTCTCGTTTCTTAAGGTGGAAGGTGAGGTCATTGTTTTAAGATATTTCTTTTAGGACTGGTATTTAGTGCTACACTTTTCTCCCTAAGTACTGTTTTACCAGTATTCCACAAGTTCTGGTATGTTGTGATTTCATTTTCATTCACTTCAAAACACTTTAAAATTTCTCTTTTGATTTCTTTCATCCATGGGTTATTTGGAATTGTATAATTTAGTTTTCAAGTGCTTGGGGATTTCTCCTGACATCTTTCTGTTATTTATTTTTAATTTAATTCCACTGTGGCCTGAGAATATACTTTGATATTAATATAGTCATTTCAGCTTCCTTTTGATTAATGTCATCATAGTATATCTTTTTCTAGTCTTTTCCTTTAAAATGATTTGTTTTCATTTATAAAGCATTTCTTGTTGGCACTATATAATTTGGTCTTGCTTCCCTCCTATACCCCAATCTGACAATCTCTAATTTTTAATTTGGGAGAATTTAGACAATTTATATTTAATATGATTACTGATGAATATATCTTCTTGCTATTTGATTTTTATTTGTCCCATCTCTCCTATGCTCCCCTTTCTGCATTCTTTTGGGTCAGTTTATTTATTGTCATTCTATTTCCTCTCCTGTTTTATTAGCTATAATTGTTTTGTTGTTTTAGTGGTTGCTTTAGGGTTTATAGCATGCATCTTTAACTTATCAGTCTACTTTCAAGTGATATTATACCATGTGAAATGTATTATAAGAATCTTATAACAGTATACTTCCACTTCCTTCCTCCTGACTTTTGTGTTGTTATATATTTTACTTTTACATGTTAAAAAATCCCAAACACATTGCTACTATTTTTGTTTAGACTTCCATTTACCTTTCAGAGAGATTTAAATGATAAGGATATCCTTTAACATTTATTACACTGTAAGTCTATTGAATTCTTTCAGTTTTGGTAAGTCTGAAAATGTCTTTATTTTGCCTTTTTTTAATTAGTGTTTTTTAAAATACTACTTTATCTTTTAAATTAATTTTTATTGGAGTATAGCTGCTTTACAATGTTGTGTTAGTTCCTTGCTGTACAACAAAGCAAATCATATATATATGTGCATATATATATATAATATACATATCATATACATATATCCACTCTTTTTAAGATTTCCTTCCTATTTAGGTCACCACAGAGCATCAAGTAGAGTTCCTTGTGCTAAATGGTAGGTTCTCATTAATTATTTTATACATACTAGTGTACATATGTCAGTTCCAATTTCCCAATTCGTCCCACCCCTGCTCTCCCCCTTGGTAACCATCAGTTTGTTCTCTATATCTGTGACGGTTTCTGCTTTGCTAGTAAGTTCATCTCTACCATTTTTCTAGACTCCATATATAAGTGATACTATATTTGTTTTTCTCTGACTTCACTCTGTATGACAATCTCTAGGTCCATCCACATCTCTGCAAATGGCACCATTTCATTCCTTTGTATGGCTGAATAATATTAAAAAATTCCAACAATATTCCAGTACGTACACACACACACACACACACACACACACACACTGTATATCACATCTTCTTTATCCATTCCTCTGTTGATGGACATTTACGTTGCTTCCATGACTTGGCTATTGTAAATAGTGCTACAACGAACACTGGGGTGCATGCATCTTTTCAAATTATGGTTTTCTCCAGATATATGTCTAGGAGTGGGATTGCTGGGTCATACGGTAGCTCTGTATTTTAGTTTTTTTTGGAACCTCCATACTGTTTTACATAGCTTGCCTTTATTTTATGATAGATAATTATACTGGGTTTAGAATTCTAAGTTGAGAGGTTTCCCGCCCCCCCCCATACTTTAAAATTATTGTTTTCTTGATTATATTGTTTCTCATAAGAGATCTGATATCACTCTTATCTTTGTCCCCCTGTATGTAACATTTCCTTTTTAATCTCTGTTTTTAAGATCTTCCTGTTTATCACAAGTTCTAAGCAGTTTGATTATGATGTATCTTGGCATTGTTTTCTTCATGTGTCTTGTGCTCGGGGTTGACTGTGGTTCTTGTATCTGCAGATTTTAGTTTTCATCAAATTTGGAATGTTTTCAGCCATTATTTCTTCAAAAACACTTTGTTTCTTCCTCACCCTCCCTCCCTCATAGATTCCAATGAACCAAATATTAGTTTGCTTGAAGTTATCCCACAGCTCAGTGATATTCTTTTCTCAAAATTCCTTTTTCTTTCTGTGTTTTGTTTTGGGTAGTTTCTATTGCTATGTCTTTTGAGTTCACTAATCTATTCTTCTGAAATGTCTAAACTGCCATTAATCCCATAGTACAATTTTCCTGCTAATTCAAATACTGCTGTCAGTTATTTTTTTTATTTCTATATTCTTAAGCATTGTCCTGAGATGTAGTTCAGTTATTTGGAAAGAGTGATCCTTTGGGCCTTGCTTTCAGAATTTGTTAAGGCGGGTCTGGAGCAATTATCTGTCTAGGGCTAATAATTCCTCATTACTGAGGCAAGACCTTCCTAAGGCACTCCATACAATGCCCCTTGAATTGGTTTTTCTAGTCTGGGTGGTGGGAACAGACTGAGTGTCGGGCACTGTTCCCTCTCATCCTTTTGGATGGCCTTTCCTTGGCTCTGAGTAGGTTCCTGTCATAAACATGCAGATCATTATTCAGATAAATACAGGAGGGGGACCCTCTAGAGTTTTCTCTCTGTGCAGCTCTCTCCACTTCAGGACTCTGTCCTATGAATGTTACTGCTTTGGTCTTTCCAGGCCCTCAGCTCTGTGTCCTCAGGGAGTCTGCTCTGCCTCAGTTGCCCCTCACCATGCTGTGGCCTGGAAACTCTCTCATGTCAGTAAGGTGGGACGATCACTGGGCTCATGTTATTTGCTTCCTGTTTCTTAGGGATCACTGTTCTTTGCTGCCAGATGCCCAATATCTTGAAAACAGTTATCGTTGTGTGTGTTCTTTTTTATTTGTTGTTGTTGTTGTTTCAGGTGAGAAGGTAAATCTGTTCCCTGTTATTCCACCTTAGTTGGAAGTGGAACCTCTATATACTTAATGCCAGAATACTATTCTATGGAATAGATTACAACTTTTTAATTACAAGCCTTCTGGACTGGTCTTTTTAAAAAAATATTTATTTGTTGGCTGTGCTGGGTCTTCATTGCTATACGCAGGCTTTCTCTAGTTGTGCTGAGTGGGGATTATTCTTTAGATGTGGTGTGTGGGCTTCTCACTGGGGTGGCTTCTCTTGTTGTGGAGCACAGGCTTTATAGTGCAGGGCTTCAGTAGTTGCGGCTCGCGGGCTCTCAAGTGTGGGCTCAGTAGTTGGGGAGCATGGACTTAGTTGCCCCATGGCATGTGGAATATTCCTGGATCAGGGATCAAACCCATGTCCCCTGCACTGGCAGGCAGATTCCCAACCACTGGACCACTGGGGAAGTCCAATTATAACTCTTACTTTCCAGTTATTCATCATTATAAGACAAGCATTCATAAACATATCTTTGTACTAGACTTGGTTGTTTCTAAGAATCACATGGAGACCTTTTAGATAATACTGATTTTTAATTTCACTCTTTGGATTAGTCTGGAATAGAGCCCAGATCTATATTTTTAACAAGCTCCCTCAGTGAAAACTGGTCTTGAATTTGAGATGAGTGGGGGTAGCAGGACTCTGTCTTATCTTCTTCACTGGAAAATAACACTGTTAGGAAATTCCATGAAAATATTTGAGACTTTATAATCTAGACCCTGCCTGAATTTGTACAATTCTACAATATATAACTTTGCACAGTTCCTATTTTGTGGTTCTTAGAAGTGGTAAGCAAGCAATTAAAAATAAACTGGTTTCCCAAATGTTTCTAGTCCCACATTCAACTGTACTGCTCAACTAACTTGTACACTCAATCAGCACATATGGTTACCAAGAGAGGTGCTCCTGGAAAAATGCTATAAATTAATGTGTAAGTCAAATCTAATTTCATAAGGGAAATGACAGTACCATGAGGGTTCCATTCTTGAAATTACCAAATTAGCATATTCATTCAACCACTATTACTGTGAACCTGTTATATGGCAGATACTCTGCTAGGCATGGAAGTGAATGAGATAGACAAAAAGAAAAAGTGGGCAGCCCTATGGAAACTGAGCTCCAGGAAGGGGCAATGTCTTGTCCGCCACTATGTCACTGGCATGCAGTCATCTGCACATCGTTGTTGTTCAGCGGCTCAGTCATCTGTGACTCTTTGCAACCCCATTGTTTCCTCTCATGGCTAGGGAAAGTTCACCTCAAATCAACCGAAGTTAATATTTATTATTTTGTCTGCTTCAAACGTTTCTCTGCAGAGAAGAACTGACTCATGTTTTCTCTGTTCACAAGTTCCCAAATTCCAGGGAAAGGCTTGGCCCAGCTACTGCTGAACCTAGCCCAGCTTGCTATAAACTCCTGGCTTTTCCTTGTTTACATAAGCCTCTTCCCAATTGTCTACTATTTGAAGTTCAGTGTTTAACACATGCAACTATGGGAGTTTCCCAATCAATAGAGAAATAAGTAAAAGTGTGAAGTTAAAAACGGGAAAACAAGGGTGTAATGTGAATATATCACCCTTGGGGGATGGACCTAGAATATATAGTTGGATATATTTTAGAAGGTCCAAAAAGCAAAAGAAATCAGACAAGTATATGCTGCATGATACTATAATGTTTTTTAACAGGACAAAGAAGCAAATGAAGTTGTATTAAATGTAAAACTATAGAAAACTATATTCCTGAAAATATATGTCAGATAAAATAATTTCCATTTTTATGGCAACCAATTAAAGGGATAGGAACTACACACCTTCACTAGGGTCATAGAAGATGGAAGAGAGAGGGCTTCTTTAAGGAGACTTTTGGGGAAGACGCAAGGCTATTTTATGCTTGCTGAAAAATGTAACTCAGGGGTACAGATTCATGCCTTTACTCAGTCTGTGTTTCTAATGTAGTTAACCTTCATACGGAACATCAAGCAACTCTCACTGGATTGCTTTAGAACATGACGATCACAAGACACTTCTGGGCCTCCTTTTCTTTTTTTTAAGTCTTTATTGAATCCATTACAATACTGCTCCTGTTTTATGTTTTATTTTTCTTGGCCATGAGGCATGCAGGATCCCAGCTCCCAGACCAGGGATCGAACCTGCACCCTTTCTATTAGAAGGCAAAGACTTAACCACTGGACCACCAGGGAGATCCCTGGGCCTCCTTCTTGTGGTCCCTTCTACTTTCCTATCTACTCTGATTGGCTGAACATCACCCCTTCTCGTGCTTCTCTGACACTGTCTTTCCTCCCCTATAGTTCTGTCATAATCATACCTGTTCAACAAACTGTGCTAAAATGCATATCTACTTGTTTAATGTAGGGAGCCCTGGGACTTTCCTGGTGGTCCAGTGGTTAAGTCTCTGCCTCCTGTGTAGGGGGGACAGGTTCTATCCCTGGCTGGGGAACTAACAGCCTGCATGCTGCAGTGTGGCCAAAAAAAAATGTAGGCAGCCCTATGGAAACTGAGCTCCAGGAAGGGCAATGTCTTGTCTGCCACTACCTCACTGGCATGCAGCCACCTGCACATTGTTGTTGTGCAGCTGCTCAGTCTTCTCTGACTCTTTGCAGCCCCATGGACAGCAGCACACCAGGCTTGCCTGTCTTTCACTACCTCCCAGAGTTTACTCAAACTCATGTCCATTGAATTGATGATGCCATCCAATCATCTCATTCTCTGCCACCCCCTTCTCCTCCTGCCCTCAGTCTTTCCCAGCACCAGCCTCTTTTCTGCACATAGTAGGTACTACTCCAGTACTCTTGCCTGGAAGGTCCCATGGATGGAGGAGCCTGGTGGGCTGCAGTCCATGGGGTCGCGAAGAGTCGGACACGACTGAGCGACTTCACTTTCACTTTTCACTTTCATGCATTGGAGAAGGAAATGGCAACCCACTCCAGTGTTCTTGCCTGGAGAATCCCAGGGACGGGGGAGCCTGGTGGGCTGCCGTCTATGGGGTCACACAGAGTCGGACACGACTGAAGCAACTTAGCAGCAGCAGCAGCAAAAACATTTGCTAAATGAATGAATGAATATATGAAATGAATGAGGGGAGTGTTAGACTTCCAGAGCTGGGTAGGATCTGGGTAGGTAGAAATTTAAGCACACTTTTGGTCATACTTGCTAAGAAAAGTATGAGCAAAATGAGGGCTCCACGGACATGAAGTGATTTGCCTGAGGGACCCAAAGCTGCTACTGCCTGGGCTCTTAAGAGTTGCTTGGTGAGCACCAGACAGGTGAGGTGACTTGCATGTCCCATTTCTGCTGTAAGTGCTAATACAGTCTAACTGGCAAAGAACAGTAAGTGAGAATTACAACCTGAATGTCTAGGGTTGAGGGCTTTCTGGAAATTGCCATCATAGGATCACAGCTCTGTAATTCTTCCTTTAACCTGGAAAGCAACTGGGCAACTTTCTTAAGTAATCTGTTTTCCTATATCCCAGGATCCCTTTTCTATGCTCTGAGGAGCAGATACAAATGCATACGTTTGAATGTTTTCCTTTTTCCTAAAGAAATCATTCGTTCTAAAAACTGGAACTTTCCCAACATTCTCTGTCTCAGTGGGTAGCATCACTGTTCACCTGACTATGAAAAACCTAAAGCTTAAGGTCACACTAGACACTTGCTTCTGCCTCGGTCCCCATCGACAATCCATTCTCAAGGCCTCTTGAATTACTCTTTTATTGAATCTATTCCCTTCTTTCCACTCGACATCCATCCCTCTAGTTCAGAGCTCCATCATCTCTCCATGTATTACTGCAGTTACAGTCTCTTAACTGGTCCCCCCCTAGCCACTCTTGTCCCCCTCTAATCCATCTTCCAGAGTGCTTATTTTTAAAATGAAAATCTGATTTTATCTCCCTGCTTAAAACTCTTTAATAGCCTCTCACTGTTTTTAAAATAGATAACAAAATCAATACTTATGAGGCCCTCTTCCTGACACACATCTTGTTTTCTACAGTCTAGCTGTGGTACCTTCTTTCCATTTTGAAACTGGGCTAAGAGCCTTTTCACTAGCAGGTTTCTGCATATGCTACTTGGTTTGGCTGGATGGTCTCCCCTCTCACTGCCCCCTCTGTGCAGTTAACATCAAGGACCCTTTCCTTGATCTTCCCAGTCTATGAAACTTCTATGAGGATGAAGCAGGGTTCAGCATCAGTTCTATTCCAATGCTTCACCTAAGAACTGAGAAGGTGAATTCATACTAAACAGGTAGGTGTGAATGGAAGGAACTTTAACAATGGCACTCAATTCTTTGAATGTCTTCCCAATTAGTCTTCCTCTAATTTTGTTGAGGGCAAAAGATCTGGACACCACTCGACTTGTAAACGGAATTTTAGATGTTCACCTTTTCAACACCAATTCCAGTATTTCACACTGGACCCTTTCCCTGCTGTCCCAGAGGTCTTTACACGCTAGACTAACGTATCAGGTCTGTCCTTTCTTTGTTGATGTTGAAGAGCAACTGTGAAAGGAGAGGGGGGAAGGAACACCAACACACCTTAGGCACGGGGTAAGGCAGGACAATTTTAGGTGGGGGTAGTGGGGGTGGGGTATGGTGGTGGCCTTGAAGTGAGGATCTGGAAACTGATTTCTTGAAAATTCTCCACACCCTCCTTTCCGCCCCACCTCTAGTAGTATAGGTTGAAGCTAGGTACTCGAACTCATGCTGGGATTTTATGAGAATACAGGAGATTTTTTTTTCCCCCCACTTACCATTGGTTCATCTGTGTTCTTTTGGAACTGGACCAGGCGAACTCTGGTCACGTTCTCCATATCCATGTCTCCGTTTGCACTTTCTGGAGAATCACCATTTAAATAGGGAGAAGTGGGAGGAGGTGTAACCCTCAGCGCTTCATCACTGTAAACTTCATGAGCCACTACATCGTGAGTCTGAAGTAAGGCCTGATATTTTATGAGGGAAATAAAATATTAATAATACAACTGTTTCAGTAGGAGTCTATTACATAAACACATAAAATTATTCTTTGCCTCTCAAAGGTACCTCTCATCTAAAGAGAATTCAAAGCACATTACACCTAGATAGAGCCATGCCATAATTTCTTTCGGACACATAATCATGACAGATGGAGCTTCCCAGGTGGCACTAGTGGTGAAGAACCCGCTTGCCAAAGCAGGAGACATAAGAGACAGGGATTCGTTTTCTGGATCGAGAAGATGCTCTGGGGGAGAGCATGGCAATCCACTCTCGTATTCTTGCCTGGAGAATCCTAAAGACAGAGGAGCTGGGTGGGCCACAGTCTCTTGGGTCGCCAAGAGTCGGACATGACTGAAGCAGCTGAGCATGCACAATCATGATAGATGGAGTTTCAAAAATGAAGGAACAAATGAAAGAATGAGTGACCCAATCAATGAATGGATGTGTTTGTTCATTATCTGGGTAAGAGGTGTTGTCTGATGCTCTAAAAAACTGTCCAACTAAGTTGCTCAATTAAAGGCGGACATAACCCAATTTGAAATAATTGAGCAGAAAGAATCTTTTGTACATAGAGCTGGCAAATTTGTGCTGGGGCTGAAAATGAAAACAAATTTAAAAAGAAACAGTGCAATAATTGGTGCCTTGAGCAAATATCTTTTACCAGTGGTATTAACAATAACTGCTACATAATGCAAAGGATAATTTATAATGTATGACTTAGTAAAAGAAAGAAAACCACACACAAACGTATCTGAAGAAATGTAATTTCCCCAAATATCACATGATATGGAGCTCAAAATCTTAAACCTAGTTACTGTTTTTGCTCATTTCTACTTTTTGGAGCACTAAACAAAAAATCAGCTGACAGTTATTATCATGACTTCTTTTTGCAAAGCCCATTAACAAATAAAAAGTGATTTCTTTGTGTTGATATCTTCATATGTCCTCATGGTGAAACTGGGTAACAAATATCGTTTTGTTTCCCTGAAAAAGCTATTCTTCCACTTACTGTACATTTCATGCCATCATAAGAAAGTTTTTAATAGGAATAAATATTTTAACATTTCTACTTCAAAGAGAATTTTACAGCTGAGTATCAATGTATTTGGCACTTTATACATTATGTTTTCTTGTGAGCTAACTATAAATTCAGTTCTTTTTTAATGTGTGATCTGTAGGGTAATGAAATATCTGAGATAATGAAACATAATTAAAATTGCCTTAGCAGCATAACCTGTAGCATCTCAAGTTATTTAATTAAAAGATTTACCAAAGTCATGACTCAACTATTTTCACTTTTCAGTTATATATATGAGGCAAAAATAAGGTAACAATGTGGTAAAATCATAAAGATGATGGTGCTGATTAGTCATCAATAGAGCGTATGCTCTATTCAATACCCATCTGAATTTATAATAGAAATGGCAGATATTTGCAAGATCTCAGAGGGCTGGTATAGGCACCGAGGGGCAGTAAGTAGCACAGCTTGAAAGCCAGCTTCCACAATGGCCCTGGGGACCTGGGCTTCCTGACCTGTGTCCTGGCTACACCCAACATGAGTACCCCTGGCCAAAGTGGTGGTGGCTGTGCTATAGGGGGAAATCCTTCTTTGGCTGGTTTAATTATAGCCTCTTTAGAGACTAAGATTTCAGGCAGAAAGCAAAAATTAATTATAGGTGAACTGAAAAACTTCATCTGTTAAAATTAGGTTCATTGTCTTAATTATAGGGCTTCCTAGGTGGCGCTTGTGGTAAAGAACATGCCTGCCAATGTGAGAGACATAAGAGACGCGGGTTCTATCCCTGGATTGGGAAGATCCCCTGGAGGAGGGAATGGCTACCCACTCCAGTATTCTTGCCTGGAGAATCCCATGAACAGAGGAGTCTGGCGGGCTACAGTCCATAGAGTTGGATACGACTGAAGCAACTTAGGACACATGCATTAATTATAGATGTGTTTTCTATAAACAGTGAATTTAAAAAAATATGCTTTGTATGACTGGAGGACACATGCCTAGGTAAACAGAGAACCAAGTTTCATTAGGAAAATGCCAATTACATGGGTTGGAGAAAGTGTTTATACTGTTTTTTGCAAACGGTTTCTATCCATCCTTTTAAATTATATAAGCAGACACTTGTATTAATGTTTTATTTATAAGGAAGGATAAGCCCACAATCACAAAAATACCAAAATTGAACTGTAAGAGAAAAATCCTTAAATTATATCACCAAATGAGGTCATACTTGATACTAACTTTTATTTGCTACTGTAAAAGACTGCTACCACAAAATGAAACTTTTATCCAACACATACACAAACAAAAAAAAGGGGCTACTTACAGATTGCTAAAGTCATTAAAAGAGTATGCCAAATAAAAAATAGAGAAATTAGAGTTTGAATATTTTTTTCAAGTATGTTATGAGGTGATTCAGCGATTGTTACTAAGCTGAAATAGCTATTATATTTAATTACATAAGAAGAATCATGTAAAAGGAAAAAAACAATTTTATGTTTTGTATGTAAAAGGGACATGGACAAGAAAACTAAGAACTTCAGACTAGAGTGGGAAAAATTCATTTAAAATTTATAGGAAAAAAGAAATTTTAGGTTTGAAAGTGGTTCTTCTGGCTTCTTAATTACAAATCATAAAATTTATCATTTAATAATGAAACTTTCAAGTCAACCTAAGTTGATTATAACCACCTTGTTTTTATTGAGAAAGTAAGATACCAATTTCAAAAAATAGGATTTAGGACAGAAAATATTGAAGGAAAAAAATCAAAGCATAGACATTCAATTCTGTTTATTGTCTTTATCCTTAATGTTTTTTATTTTACAAATGCAATAAGCAAAGGATCTGTTCTCTTTTTAAAAAAAAACCAAGTCTTTAAAATGGAATAACTGAAAAAGGATAGTGTGCTAATATTTTTTATCATGACCTCTCGAGTACAGAGTTTAAAAAATCATTTAAACCTATACTCTCTTCTTTTAATTACTGTAAATATTTATAAGTATCTGTATTTTTAAATGTAAGGTAACCCAACATTAAATCCTCATGTTTTAATGATCCAAAAGCAAAGAAAAAGTCAAATAATTGAAGAAATAAGTACAAAATTATATGCTAAGAACAACATATAATAAAAATTATAAATTAAAATTTTTTCCTTTATTAATATTTCTTTAACAATACCAAAAATTTGAAATCATGATCTTAAAATGCTTTTAAAATAGAAAGCTCTAGCATTTAAAAATTTAACATAGTATATACAGCTCAGAATTATACCTCCCACTCAGGACATTATCCAAACATATGCTTATTTGGGAATGACCACTGAGTTCAAATTAAGTTTATAGGAAAATCAATCCTTGTTACAAGTCATTTAAGAGCACAGCCTTTGGAGCCAGAAAGATCTGGGTTTTGAACCTCCACAAGGCCACTTACTAGGTAGGTGACCTAAAGCAAGCCTCTTAGCCTTTCTAGGGTACAGTTTCCTCTCTGAACTGTAAAATGGACTTAGTTACATTACCTCACATCTCAGGCATCAGCAAGTCCGTGTTCAACCACCTCTAAGGCAGAATCCCGATCTGCTCATTTTCCATCAGCCCCATCCTTCTCCAAGCCTCTACCACCTCACAGAAGCCTCCTAATTGGTCTCCCTCTCTTAACTCTTATCCTCACCACAGTCCATTCTCTACACAAGAGCTCCAGCAATCTCTAAAAAAGCACAGGTCTAACAATATTTTCTTGCTTGCAGTCACTGTCACCTGTGCAATCAGGAGAAAATCCAGATTCTTTACCATGGCCCCGAAGGCCCTTCGTGGTCTGGCCTCTGCCACCCTTGCCAGCTCTTCCTGTATCACTCTCCCCTTCGTTTACTATATCCCAGCCACAATGGCCTTTCTTCTGTACTCTGAACCTATGAAGCTCTTTCCTGCCTCTGGGCCTTTGCATTTGCTCTTCCCCATGCTTGAACATTCAGAAAGCTGATTCTTTCATAAAACAAGTCTCAGCCCCCATGTTAACTCCTCAGAGGGCCTTTCTCCTGACCCTCTGAAATAGCTTCTCCTTTACTATCATCTCTGCCCCATTGTCCTGTCTTTTTTTCATAGTTATTATCACTATATGAACTTATCTTGTTTGTTCTCTGGCTCACTGTCTGTCTCTAGTTCACCTATCCATGCCCTACCTAGAATGGAAGTTCATTGATCCTATTCACCACTACCCTTAGTGCCCAGCGCAGTGTCTGGCATACAGTAGGCATTTACATATTTGATGAGTAAATGAAAATGTCTTTTAAGCACCTAGCTGGGTGTTCAGAAATTACAAGTGAAAGTGAAAGTCATTCAGTTGTGTCCAACTCTTTGTGACCCCATGGACTATATAGTCCATGGACTTCTCCACGCCAGAATACTGGAGTAGGTAGCCTTTCCCTTCTCCAGGGAATCCTCCCAACCCAGGGATCAAATCCAGGTCTCCTGCATTGCAGACAGATTCTTTACCAGCTGAGCCACCAGGGAAGCCCAAGAATACTGGAGTGGGTAGCCTATCCCTTCTCCAGCAGATCTTCCTCAGCCAGGAAATTACAAGAACTATTTATTATTTCTGAAAATGCTTACTAATAGCAATGCACATATTAATTTCTCTCTGATGTCAGAAAAGCAAAATAAACCAAGGCTTCGAAGTTAGGTAAGTTGTGAGAGATGGGGCTGTCTTAGCTTTAATGGTTTTCAAAAAAAAAAACAAAAAAACAAACCTTTTAACCTTAAAAAAATGATTTTATTTGAGTATATATTATTTTCTTTATTTAGCTTACTTCGAATCTGAAAGATCTACTGATCTCAATGGTCCTACATCATTCTCGGAACTGAGCTGAGGGTTACTTATCAATTTATAGATAGACCCATCTATCCAGAATGTACAGGCTTCTATCTGCGGAAAACACACTGCACAGAACAGTCAGTTGACTAACTTATCTGCAAATGGGCAAGTTCCTAATCTATTCAATGTTTTACTGAGTACTGTGCCCTAGACATGACAGATACTATGGAGTAACTAATAATATTCATTAGCTAACAATTATTAGGCATCAAGGCTATATCAGACACTGTGCAAAGCACAGTAGATGTATCATCTACTTAATTCTTATTCCAAGTCCATGAGGTTGGCAAATAGCATCTTTACAATTTGGTATTATCTGGTATTGTAATCTTAACACTCTGACATATGGCTGAAAGCACATTTGATGAAGATGGTTGTATTTTGTAAGAATTAGTAAAACTCTCTTTTGAAAGTGAGGTTTTATTTCTATAGAAGTTTAACTGTTACTCACCATGAAATGAGGTTGTGTTAAAATACGCTTTAGTTCCTTTGCATCGTTATTCTCAGGGTAACATGAAATTTCTTCCAATACCTAAAAAAACAAGCAAGATATAAAATAGTATGAAGAAGATGCTAGATTGAGAAAATATAGAATTCTTTTTAAATTAAAAAGTATGAATGGATTTTTATGGCAGGGAAAATAATTATTCTGGAAAAAAATTCATCATTTTATTCAAAGTTATTAATACATAGGAACTACATTGGTGGTAATAAGAAATAAATTGCTGTACGAGTCTCTGCCTTCATTGCCCAACTATAAAACTCAAAAGATTATTGAAAAATACAAAACAAAACGACAAGTCTGTAATACATATTTATTACAGGCCTAGGTAACTTAATTAAACTTAATGGGAAAATGTCTCCGCAAATCTTTTTCCAAACTTACCATCGAGATGAATCTGTAGTACAAGTTGATAACAGATTTCTTTTATAATTAACAAAACTGTCCATTCCTTTCAGAAAGATTAAAATTGCAAAGGCTCAAACAAAAATAAAGAAGAGAAACACAAATACTTTCCCTTGTAGCCTGTTATTCTCCACACTCATCTCCTCACATAGATAAAACCACGTCTTGGCAATGGTTCCTAGAATTAATTGCCAGGGCATGAAAGGGTTCCCAGTGGGCTCAGTGTTAAAGAATCAACCTGCCAATGCAGGAGACCCAGGTTTGATCCCTGGGTCGAGAAGATCCCCTGGAGAAGGGAACAGCTACCCACTCCAGTATTCTTGCCTGGAAAATCGCATGGACAGAGGAGCCTGGTGGTCTACAGCCCATGGGGTCACAAAGAGCTGGACATGACTGAGCGACTAACACTTTCACTTTTCAACAGAAATATACATTTTGATTGTAACTACAAAAAATTTAGTGAATAGAAAAGTGAATAGAAAAGGGGAAGTGAAAGTAAAAATTACTGTGTAAGGAGATGGGATTATAGATGAATTTCTACTTTCCAAACTTTCTGCAATATTTTTCTAACGTTGAAAACATGTTAACATGTTTTCTAATGTTTCTAATGTTTTCTAATATTTCTATACTAAAAAAGTCAAAAGTTTGTGAAAGATGTACATTAACTGGCAACTTATAAAATTGACTTCTCTCGGAAGTTAGCTGCTATAAATATTTAATTAACTTTCGAATATTACCACCTTAAAAAAAGCAACCCAAATTTTCATAGCACATCGATTTCCACCAAGTGTGGTAAAATAACTTTTTCCTTCTTTTTAAAAAGAGAAGTAAAATCAATATGCTAACCTGTTCAAGTTTACATAGCAGAACCAGAACTAGAAATGGTGCTGCTGAGATTTCTTTTTTCTCTTCTGTATGTAAATGCTCAGTGATAAACTTAGAAATACTAAATCTGAGTATAATAGTCCAACTGTGACTTCAAGGCAACTGCCTCTTACTGTGTGGCAGAAACATTTTCATTAAAGGTAGCACATATGAAACCCAAATACATTTACAAAATACTTATCACTTACCTCTTTGGCTCTCTGTACTGCATCACTTGGAGGATTCCTGATTTGTGGTGAAGACTTCGTGTTAATTTTGTCATACAGCTAAAAGCAAAGGAGAATATCCAATCAACATTCATAATTCCTGGCTAAAATTCAAAGCTTCATATTTATTATCTCACGAAACAATATTTTCCCCTTAAAAAGGCATGCTGATGACTGCAGTGGGATGTTCTTCTTAAATCTCTTATTCATTCAAATGAGATTTGTCACGATGAGTGCTATGCCTATCTTTTAAAAAATCATCAATATTTCAGTAATCACAGCATTTTTTTCCTCTGATAGAAGCGACATTTAATAAGATGAATAGAGAGTAGAAAGAAAGAATGCTTTCTGGCCAAGAAATGTCTGAAGGAATTTTTACAGAAATCTGAATCTTGGGAAAGGGCAAACCCAATTCCTTCTAGGAAGGAATGTTCTCATGAAAGGTTTATACTTGTTTTACTAGGGCTGTTCATTAACAGTATCAGTGCTGGCATCCTTCAGCAAGAAATTAAGGACACAAACCTTTTTCCTTTTTAACCTGTAAATTCATAGATTACAAGAAGACATTGAAAAGAATCGATATTTTAAAAACTCCACAAATCTAAATGATCCAAAATTTAACTTTCTGAAGAAATTTAAGAGAAAAATGTCTGCAGTGTAGAAATGCAATTAAAATATTACTTTCTGCCTCAGATGAAACATCTCATTCAACAGTCTGCTTTGAAAAGTGAAAAGCTGAAAATGATCTCAGTTAGTCTGCCACTTCTATTTCCTAACTTCTCTAAAATAGGTGGGGGGTTTTGGGAGATCGTTTTTTTTTTCTCTCTCTCCTACGTGCACCAGTGCCAGTGCAGAGGTCAAATACTGTAAACATTCTCCAGATTACAGTTAGACTTGTTTATACTGATGCAAGATAAAACTTTACGACTTGTAAATATTTGAGCCATACCATACATAAAAATTCCTAATGATTGACAGGCAGACAGATAGGACAAATAAATAAAGCCTAATGATAGCAATGTGAAGATATAGCAGTGACCATTTGAAAAAGTTAGCATTAAGAAAGTACTACTAAATTAGAGCTTAAATAAATAATGTAAGAAGGCTAGTAAAATATTGGTCTATTTAAAGTATTATATTAACATTTAGAGAACTAGCAATATGTGGCTTATGTATAAAAGTTTGCTCAAATCCCTGTAGCATACATAAGCGCAGTCTCTGTCCTTTGAATGACTTCCATCTCTAAAGATTGTGAATTCTGAAATTTGGAACCAGTGAATATTATTTTTCAGTAGAAATAATATTATATACTGTCTCGGTTCTCAGACTAGTCTATAGAGACAAATTAAATACTGTACATCTGCAATAAAAAGTAGGAGGGGAAAAGAACCCAACCCTCCCAAAATAAGGAATTATAAGTTAAAAATAAAAAAACACATTTAAAATAGCCAACACTTAAAAAATATCACCTGACATGTCATCATATTAATAAGCAAACAAAATAAAAAAATATACATGGATAATGAGAAGATTTTTAAAACTCTTGAATGCTGTTTAAAAACAGACCAAATTTAATCTGAAGCTTTATAAGTTGTTGGCACTGTCATTTATAATTACAATGTCTTTATAATGCCTAATTTTACCACAAAGAGTTTTGCCATTTTCTTGACCAACTCAAAGTCGCTCAGTCATGTCCAACTGTTTGCAACCTCATGGACTATATAGTCCATGGAATTCTCCAGGTCAGAATACTGGAGTGGGTAGCCTTTCCCTTCTCTAGGGGATCTTCCCGACCCAGGGATCGAACCCAGGTCTCCAGCATTGCGGGAGGATTCTTTACCAGCTGAGCCACAAGGGAAGCCCAAGAATATTGGAGTGGGTAGCCTATCCCTTCTCCAGTGGATCTTCCCGACCCAGGAATCAAACTGGGGTCTCCTGCACTGCAGGCAGATTCTTTACCAACTGAGCTATCAGGGAAGCCCTGCTTGACCAAGGACTATTACTAATGTTACTTTCAAAATTTTCAACCATGATTAATTTCTGTTTATACATTTAATAAATGCACATTAGTTTTTAACTCACAAAGCAACAAAACTTCCAAGCTCCCAGAATCACTCTATCACTGGAGGCTTTTTATTTTTGGCTTGGTCTTACAATGTGGTTCCTTAGGTGAGTGAATCTTGAGAACAAAAGCGGGCTCTTTTTGTTTATCACCCACCCTTTGTCGCCTGCCCCCATCTATCAATATACAAAGTATACTTAGAAAGATGGGGTCTGGGGACTTGGCCTGCTGTCTTAGACTTTCAGTTAAAGCCCAAGCTAAGGCCAGTAGGAAGTAAGTGGTCTGTTAGTAAGCTGCCAGGCCACCCCTCTAGGGCTTGCTGAAAGGTAGCTAAATTGGTCCTTCCATACTCATCCCAGCACCGTATTTTGCCTGACATGTGGTGTTTGGGGTCCCAAGTGAAAAGAGCCTCCTTCCTGGTTGGAGGCTGCCTGGGGCAGTCCTTGATGGCAGGGTGAGAGGTCAATAGCAGGGTAGCCCGCACTTGCAGTGTATGTTGTGGCAAGAATGTGTGTTTTCCGTGAGTCTGGGAGCTGCCTCAGAATGTAATCTGGCTGGAGCCATCTTGGTGGAAACCTGACCAAGAGGGTTGTCTGCACAGAGCAAGGGGACCCAGAAGTGCCTGCGGGGTCATGGCTGAAGGCAGGAGCTGAGAGGGTGCTGCCGGGGCCAGCGGCAGAGTACACCGATGACGCAGAGGCAACCTGGGACTGAGACAACATCGGGATGCCTGCCATACCGTGGGCGCTAGCAGCCAAGACAGCACTGGCTGCCTGAGGGACATGACTACAGGGCCTGCTGTTTAAGTGTTTTCTCTCTTTTCTATGATCAGACTCTCGAGCCCTTTGACATTCAGTAACAGCACCCTACTATGAGGCTGAGTACATTGTAAATGTTTAATAAATGTTTCTTAGAAAAGAAGAGTATTTAACTGGTGTACAGGAACTGTAAATGGATACTAAAAAAAAAAGAAACAGAGCAGGAATACTTATTTTAACTTCTTTCTTTAGGAACCAGATATCATGGATCATCTTTCTGACTGTACAGTTAAAAGCCTTCCCTCAAAACTAAGAAATAAATTTTGACCACATTAATTCTTTTAATTGTTTTGCTATGTTTCAGGCCTGACTTCAAAAATTTTTCAAGGTAAAAGAGATCTTAGATATTGACATGATTCAACTCCTCCATTTTAAAAAAGAGAGAGCTGATATCCGGTGACATGAAGAGAACACACAGCATCAGGGAGCCAGAGTAGCAGGGAAGAGACCGGCCTCCTGATGCGTGCTGCTCTTTCTCTCACATGACAGTGCCGTGGCTTCCATTAGAATTCAGTAACACAGTCTCATGCCAGGGAGACACCTTCAGCAAATATGTGGGGAAAGAACTGTAGAAAATGCCATTTATAAGCTGTAGGGGAAAAAAAAGTAACTAAATATGATTTGAAAGATATTAGGCAATCAACTGCAAGTCTTGCCCTATTAAAGAACGTTTACAATCCTCATCCTTGCCCGGCCAAATGATGACCATTTCAGTTTTGTGGGCCATATGGACTCTGTCACAACCACTCAACCCTGCTGTGTGTGTGAAGGCAGCCATCAATAGTCCATAAATGAATGGGTATGGTTGAGTTCCCATAAAACTTTATTTACAAAAACAGGTGGCTGGCTGGATTTGGCCTGACAGCTGTAGTTGCCAACACGTGCTTTAGAAGCTCAAATTGAAGGTGAACTGAAATGACAAAATATATTTCTGTTGGTTGTTTGCTTCCCTGCCATCTGAAGACTTCAAGCGTGTTTGTAAAGCTGAGGTATAGAAGGTGAGGCAGAGGGAGGGAAGAATGTTAATAAACTATTCCTAGAGAGAAAACAAGAATGAATGTCTCAGGGTTTTTCTCTTTCTAATGCAATTATAGTTACGCAAGTTCAGCACTTTTTATTAAAATGCACACACGCACACACACAGCCCAAGGCAAAACGAGGAAATGTGAACAGCTGCAAGGGGAACAGACTGTTTCACACTGTGTCAGTCCCAGACAGGCCTGCTCACTGCCAGTGTCTGGCACTGGGTCATATACGACCCCACACGGCTGCAAGGACACGCTTCATCTGTCTGTCTTAAGGAGTGTAAAAGCACAGTTCCGTTAAGAGGCCCCATTCTATACTTGAGATGGGTTGTTTTTGTATAAAAGCAGAATAAAGCTGGTGGTCATACTCAATTGAATTCTGCTGAGATTGTACTTTCAAACATAATGATGGTGAAATAAGTTGATGTCACTTTTTTTATTTACATGCAAAACACTAAATCAAGCTTCTTTTTTGTTTTTTAACCCTACTCCATGGCACCTCACTGTCTTCTGATTTCTTTCATCAAATAGAAGCTTCTGTTTTGTTCATAGTTTGCACACAGTACTTAACAGTATCAACATTTAAAATGGAATGGTTGGTGGAGAACCTATAAAATTACTATCATCAGGTTAGATGTCCCACTAACTTACTAGCAGAGAGAAAACCAAACCTAAAGGACCAGAATATACTGTAGATGCGAAAGATTATGACTTTTGCTATAGATGTGAGCCAAATAATGAATGGGTTTGTAGAGTTGCTGGAACATAAAAGTTCATTAAGCTACCACCATCTTACCACCTAAATCAAAGATATCAAAGAGAGTCCCCACTGGAAAAGAATTAGAGTTTTCAAGAGTCAAATATTTAGCTGCAAAATATGCAATGAAATGTGTCTTTAATGTTAGTAAAAAGATAACAACAGTGTTTACAAGTTTATACTGCACAACGATAATGGGAATTGAAATGACTTGCTCTGGAAACAGACTATCATATTAAGAATTTCTTTGTAGTTGCTGTGAAGAAGCTAGGTGATTAGGAACAAAGTTCCAATGTCGCATCTTTTCAATGAACCCAGCAGATCAGCCATTGATATCCAACAGTATTTTATTTTATTTTATTTTTTGTTTGAGATACATTTGAGAACTGGAAAAATGTTAGGGAAAGGTGATTTAATACTAAAATATAAGGAATTGATATTCAACTACTGTGCTGGAGGTGGTCTTATGAAGCTAGAAATCAGAGAACATCTGAGCTCTAAAGAACTACTTTTCCTGCTCAAGTTTATGTATCAACTCACTGTCTTTAGGTTAAAAATATAAAAATGTCCTCTCAAAGATCTTTAGTGTCATTAAACATGACAGTCGCAAAATAAAAAGACAACCTACTGAATGGGATAAAATACTTGCAAATAGTATGACTGATAAGGGGCTAATATCCAACATTTATAAATGACACATATACAACTCAACATCAAAAAAAAAAAGAAAAAGAAAAAAGAAATAATTATCATGTGATTAAAAAATGGGCAGAAGAACTGAATAGGCAATTTTCCAAAGAGGAAATGCAGATGACCAACAGGCACATGAAAAGACACTCAACATTGTTAATCATCAGGGAATTGCAAATGATAACCTCAGTGAAATATCACCTCACACCTGTTAGAATGGCTATCCTCAAAAAGAACACAAATAACAAATGTTGGTGAGGATATGGAGAAAAGGGAACCGTAGTATGCTGTTGTTAGGAATGTAAATTGGTACAGCCACTGTGGAAAATAGTATGGAGGTTCCTCAAAAAACTAAAAATACAACTACCATATGATCTAGCAATTCTATTCCTGGGTATGTTTCTTAAAAAAAAACAACCACTAATTGGAAAAGATACCCGCACCCCAATGTTCATAGCAGCATTATCTACAATTGCCAAGCTATGGAAGCAACCCAAGTGTCCGTCAATAGATGAATGGATAAAGAAGATGTGGTGCGCGTGCACGCACACACACACACACACACACACACACACACAATGGAATACCACACAGTCATAAAAAGAGTGAAACCTTGCCATTTGCAGCAGGCATTATGCTAAGTGAAATAAATCAGACAGAGAAAGACAAATACTGTATGATATCACTTCTGGGTGGAATCTAAAAATAAAACAAACTAGTGAATATAACAAAAAAGAAAGAGAAACATAGAGAACAAACCAGTGATTACCAGTGAGGAGGGGATTAAGAGGGACAAACAATTAGGTATAAAATAAGCTACAAGGATATACTGTACAACACGGGAATATAGCCAGCATTTTATAATAACTATGGACTATAATCTTTAAAAATTGTGAATCATTAATTGTACTGTGCTGTGCTATGCTTAGTCGCTCAGTCATGTCTGACAATTTGCGACACTATGGACTATAGCCCGCCAGGCTCCTCTGTCCATGGGGATTCTCCAGGCAGGAATACTAGAGTGGGTTGCCATGCCCTCCTTCAGGGGATCTTCCCAACCCAGAGATGCAACCCAGGTCTCCTGCACTGCAGGTGGATTCTTTACTGTCTGAGCCACCACTAGGAAGCCCCACTAATTGTACACCTGTAACATATAATATTATATGGCACCTGTACTTCAGTTTAAAACAATGACATAGTTGAAACTTGGAAAACAGCAGTATATTTAACAGTGGTATAAAGATTGTGTGATGGGAAACGTTAAGTGTGAAATAAACACACTACAAAATTTAAAATGGCATTTTCAAATATTTTAGGAGCTATAATTAAACTTTGGGAAGAACTTATATAGTCTATCTTACAAACCTAAAGATGATTATGCATCATTGGGATATTATGATTTAGAAAAGGAAATTAAGTCACTGAAGGCATTTTGCTCTCACAGGATTAAATAATGTCTATTCTATCAGCATAAAAAACTGCCTAACAGTTTATATTTTGTAAAATTTCTAAAAATCAATTCAATTAAAATAATTGAAGAAAGCACTCAAAGATTAGTCATGCCGATGACTCTCCATCTGAAATGGAGATAATATATTCCATTCATTTGATGAGCGTACTTTCATTATCTGTACGTGATCCTTCACAGTTTGTACTATGTACTAACTTTCCCTCTAAAAGTTCAGAAAACATGCAGATAGCTAAATTTTATAAATCTTAAACTAAATTTGTTTCTCACTTGAAAAAAACGTGTATCAAATCCACAAATCTAGTGATGGTAATAAACTGGCAAGAGTTGCACCTCGGAATTTAGATTTTTCCTAGAGAAAGATTCAGGGCTGCTACCAATATTATGGCCCAGTTTAATACTGGATAACTCAATTTAGAAATGGATACCCAATGGAGTTTACTTAATGGCCAATAAGCATGTTGCTGGAGACCCTTAAATCAAGTTTTATAAACTCATGGTGGGGGGTGTATACCCTTTTGAGTCTTAGGACTGGCCTAGTGGCCTAGCGATATACTGCTCTATCTAAATCCATGATAAAAGTTTTCTTCTGATGGCAAACAGGAAATTAAAAATCAATATACCTGGACCATTTTAAGATTTCCTGAAAGGGTTGTAAAATACACTGGATCTTGACAGCAAAATCCTACCAAGGAGGCCCCTGTTTGGTTTAGGTTTTCCCTGTCTGTGTACAGAGCTGCTTGTGTTTCAATACTATTAGAACATTGCTCTTTCAGGGATTTATCTTTGATCCGAGAAATTAAGACTTGCTTAACCTCCTAGTTCAATCTAAAAAGACTGTTGACGGCCTAACAACACAGGCCACTGTGGTGGATTTCTGTTCAGTTGGATGCTCGCTCTGAGAAAATCAAAGACTGGCCGCAGATGACCTAACTTGACTGACCTCACTTGGTCTTTTTCAGTTGGCCAATAACTCTAAAATGAAGCCTTGTAAGAAACAAATCATAATGCCTATTCTTGAGCAAGCAAAAGAAAGCATGAGGAAAAATAACCAGTTAGATGATACAGGCAGGCTTTATTTTACTTTTAATTAAATCTTATGAAATAGGGCACTTTCGAATACTAGATCCAAGTTTTCCCAAATGTGAGAAATTTCACTATGATATACATTTCTTTTCCATAAAAAACCTACCAAAAATTTTTTTTTAAGTGCTAAAACCTCATTTTATAAGGTGTTCTTCTGAAACATCTACATTAATAGTTAAATACTATTTAGGGTAACTGAATTTCCTATTATTAATTTGCTGCTTTGAAAGAAAATATTTACATTAGGTATGTCATATGATATTTCATTACTGAGGCAGTTTAGTCAGTTTTGATTTAGGATATGAATTATTTTGTATAAGGAAACACCAAGCATTGGTACAAGTAGCTGTAGCAAAAATGAATTTCTGTTGTGGGAAGTTAAAAGAGAACAAAAAAGACAGTCTGGCAGAAGTGGTTTTATGAGATAATGTTTGAAAGACCACAAAGAGAAGAAAGCAACTATGTTCTTGGATGTGAAGGCTGCAAGCCAACCACATTGAACATTCTTCAACTGAGCATACCACATTCTTTTATGGGGGAACACCCCCTCCAACCCTTCCCTTGGGAACAGCATGAAGAAGAATCAGGGCCTGTTGCACTTGGAAGGCTTTTTGAACATTCCCCTGCCTTCTGGTAAAGTGGACTATAGTGCTACAAAAATAGAAGAACACTCAGTGGGAAACACTGGTGCTGGGGACAAGCTGACTCTTGGTAATTTAGAGTAAATTCCAGTCACTCTTTTAGGAGGTGATTCACCTGGACAAATAAGGGAATGAGAGGGACTGCTGTAGTTAACAACAGTTTCAGTGAAACTCACACATTCCTTTCACAGAGATGTATATCATAGGAGCTAACCTGGAGACCACAGAGAGAGCAATTGCCTGGGGATGAAACTAAGGCTGAATTCCCCACTACTGGCTACTTTTACCTGGAGGATTTGCCTTTTCCAAGTATATAATTATCTACCACAAAATATTGATATTGGATGAATGGATAAACAAAATGTGGTATACACACAAGATGGAGTATTTTTCAGTCTTTAAAAGGAAGGAGATTCTGATACATACTACAACAAGGATGAACCCTAGGAACATTATGTTTGGTGAAATAAGCTAGTCACAAAAGAACAAATAAGGTATGATTCCACTTCTCTGAGGAACCTACAGTAGTCAAATTCCTTGAGACAGAAAGTGGAATGGTGGCTGCCAGGGGCTAAGGAGAGGGGGAAATGGTTTATTTACATCTTCCTTACTTTCTTTCACCAGTGGTTATAATTTTTGGTGTATAATCTTATATCTCTTTTATTCAATTGTTTTATCCTTTACAATAGTATTATATTTTTAAAATTTTATCTTCACTTTATTCATTGCTTTTATATAAAAGTATAAATTTTGTATGTTGATCTTGTATCCTACAGTTTTGCTAACCTTACCTATTAGTTCTAGTAGATGTTTTGTAGTTTCCTTAGGATTTTCTATGTATAAGAATATACCTCTATGAGAATATGGTTTTACTTCTTTTCTAGGCTGCATGCCTTGAATTTCTTTCTCTTGCTTTACTGCACTGGCCAGAACTACCATAAAAATATTAAATAGAAGTGGTAATAGTGGAAAATTCTTGCTTTGTTTCTGGTTATATTAGTTTTCTATTGCTGCTTAACAAATGACCATATTCCTAGTAGCTTTTTCCCTCCCTTTATGTTTATTGATATTTATATTGAGAATGAAGAAAAACTAATTTGAAAATATTTAGGTCAGATGATATTTCTAGTTCTCTTTATCTTAGGAATGTTGTTTCATATGACACTTTCCCTATTGATATTAATATTTTGATACGTTGATGGAAACAGACATTGGAGTTTTTGCCCAATCAGTTAAAAACAGAGGAATGAGACCCCCCATGTCTAAAGCAAGCTTGTCAATCTCCAGCCGCACGAGGGAGGGGGCACAAGGCCACCTGTGCCCGGGCACTTACCACCCAGATGGTTTCATATTTGCTGAAGTTTACTCTTTAAGACTACATGGGACCCTGGGAAGGTACCAGTAGCTCAGCCTCTAAAGGTCCTTAGGCCTTATTTTTGCAGACATGTAAGTGCAAATCGACCAGACTACAAATCCATGGGAAACTTCGCTTTGGTATTTCCTGACTGGTAACCTATTTAGACATCCAAACTCAACACTGTATCAACTTACTTCTCAGACCCCAGATTGCTCAAAAACATCCAATTATTGCAGAAGTTCCATGTTTTTCCCTATTAGGAAACTTCTGAGTTCTAAAAATAAGCTATTTCCAAATATGACTACCAATTTAATATCTTTAAAAAAGCGAAATAGTAAATCAAGAGTTGTAATTTTCCAGTGTTAACTCCAGGTCAGATAGAAAAACTCTCTAACTCTCCCTAAGAAGCAAAAAAAAAAAAAAAAAAAAAAAGTAATAAAGATGTCAATAATATAAAATATGGAGGATTAAAGACATCAACTCATTTCTACACAATATTTTAAAATATTATTTTATTATAAAAATTACTTATAATAAAAAACTGCTAAATTGCTATTGTAGTTAGTCTTTGCATTATTAATCTAATCACTGATTTTTTTAAAGAACTTCTCAAGAAAATAATCTTAATTAAGTGGGGCACCACATTTACCATGGAAACAGCAGTCTGTAACAAATGTTAACAGCTGCTCAGAGGTATGACAGATGGTGGGTGAATGTTCAAAACTTAGTCCTCAAAGTTTGGCAGAGAGGAATAAATGTGTAATTTAACAATGTTTTGTAACATTGTTGACTTACAAAATAAACATTAATTCTGTACTAGGAAAATTTCTACAAGAACCTAATAAGACTGAGAATCACCACCAAATAACATTTGCAAAATACTTTATATCTGGAAAAAACTCTTGATTTTTCAGCCCACTGAAAACGCATCCATCATCTCACCATCCAGTGTATCATATACAAGTTCCAAAACTGATTCAAAATATTAGTAAAAGAGATAATTACACTTTCACATCAATTCCCAAGAAAGAAAGCCTAACTAATGAACAACAGGGTAACACTTCATTATTTTATAGTTGATTTTTATAATCTGCACTCATACTTGAAAAATCAATTCAGGGCAAAATTAGTTTTCCATGCTGTGCTGGGCTGGAGATTCTCCCCTCAAATTCATGGCTACCTGGAATCTCAGAATGTGACTTCATTTGGAAGTCAGGTCTTTGCAGATAGTAATTAATTAGGATGAGGTCATATTGGACTAGAGTGGGCCCTAAATCCGGTGACTAGTATCCTTATAAGAAGGCCATGTGAAGACACAGAATCACACACATACAGAGAATGCCCTGTGAAGATGGCAGCAGAGACTGAAGTACTGCAACTACAAGCCGAAAAACACCAAGGATTGCAGGCAACTACCAGAGCAAGGGAGGATTCTTCCCTGGAGCCTTGGAGGGAGCATGGTTCTGCTGGTACCTGACTTAAGACTTCTAGTCTCCAAAAGTGTAAGAATAATCTGTTATCTTAGTGAAAGTCGCTCAGTCGTGTCTGACTCTTTGTGACCCCATGGACTATACAGTCCATGGAATTCTCCAGGCCAGAATACTGGAGTGGGTAGCCTTTCCCTTCTCCAGGGGATCTTTCCAACCCAGGGATCGAACTCAGGTCTCCCGCATAGCAGGTGGATTCTTTACCAGCTGAGCCACAAGGGAAGCCCAATTGGTTATCTTAAGCCACCCCATTTGGGGCAGCTTTAACAAACACACGCCAAAGTGTATTTTCCTAATAGTGATCAATGTATTTCATATACAGAGCATCACTGTGCCAGTGCTTTAAATCTTTGAAAGCAGAAATATTGAAACAAGCTGGACCAGGCACAGTTCCTCCTCTTTCTCTCTTCCTACAAAATGAGAATCAGCATATGTGTGCCAGGGTGAACTAGTTGAATAGCAAATATTTAGACATTCTGGATCTATTTCTAACTACAGATTATACTAGAATTCAAATCAGAAAGCATTTCCTCCCTCAGTGGAACCCACAGTGTTTCTCCTTTTGTTTTAATGTACATTCTTTCCATACAACAGATATTTTGTTTCCCTCAAACTAATTCTAAGAATGTTTCTTCAAATTCTGAGCTTGTTACTATTTTAAAGGCATGGCTAAAAAAAATAGAGTGCTACACAGTCTTTTATCTTCTGCAGGAACTTAACCTTGTTTCGTTTGGTCAGCTGAAAAATTATGACCACATACTTAGCGATTGTGAGTGTTATTGAATTAGTAGAAATTATTTAAATATAATAAAAATATTTCATGAAATGACTCAGTGAGACTAAAGTAGCAATCAAGACATGGTCCACAAAACAAGGCCACTAGGTGTCACTGCTTGGAATTCTTGAAAAAACCAACAGAGATTCTGCAAAACAAAACAATCTGATTCCAAGAACACTAGAAGGAAGGACAATGAACGGTTAAAGTTGAAAAGCTTCTTCTCAAGTGTTGGTCTGTATAATGATCCTTTTTTTGTTATGCAGACCATAAGTACTGAAGTACTTAAACATTTTTCAATGGCTAGACTTCTCTAAATGGCAGCCATTTGAACACTTCATGGATCTCATGATTGAAATGTTGCCTGTTAACTCTGAAACAAGAGCTTAATGAGCCATATTTAAGGGCTGTAGATCAAGGGGGCATTATCTCATTTAGGATGATTGAGCTTTCATTGAAGGATGGCTCAGTTTGGATCAAATGCATCCCAACACTGCCCAGAGCTGGCCTTATAGTCAGTCATCTCAGGAGAGTTCTGGGCTTCACACGTAGTACTTGCCTGCAAAATTCTTAAGATGTGATGTCTTTGAGGGAGCACAGCTTATTTTTAGGCCACCAGCTCCTTTTCAAATAGAGATGCATTGATGGGGCAGATACTGATACAGACACTTCTCTAAGTTTATAAGTAATAAAAATCCAAAGAACTTTAAACACATTTTTCCTCACTAAAATCTACGAATCTCTCCTGAAGTGGTGCCAACGTCTACCCAAGAATGCAGCACTTATTCAAAATAAATATTTGCAGTGAGGTCTGAGAAGTTTAGCATTGGATGGTAGTGGTGGCCTGGCTCAGTTCCACAATCCAGCCTGTGTTTGATTATCTGCCCCTCTTTGTAGAAGCTAGCAATGTTCTTGTATTTCCTCTGCAGTCTCAAGCTTGGTATGCCGTTACATTAAGTAAGAAGAATACAACTCTGAAAACTAATTTGGGCTTCTCTTAGCCTTTAAATGACAAAAAGTCCTTGATCTAAAGAAGGCTAGTAAATCTTAGCACTGATTAGCGCTGAAATAAACCAAACCAAATCTTCATGCTCTGCTGTAGCTTCTTTCAAACATCCTACTTACTAGTTTTAGTAAAAGCTATGTCTTCTATGGAAAATTCACAACTGTCACAACTTTCTGTATCTGGGACTTCCCTGGTGGTCCAGTGGTTAAAACTCTGCACTTCCACTATAGGGAGTGTGGGTTCGATCCCTGGTTGGGAAATTCCTGTATGCCTTTGCCAAAAAAAAAAACAAAAAAAAAAACCCAAAACCAAACCAACAAAAACAAAAAACCAAAACCAAAAAGAACAAAACTTTCTGCATCATATGAAACAATAATAAAGAATAGATATTTAAACAGCCAAGGAAAAGAGGTCAAACTAATTCAAATAACACATTAACAAAAACAATGATGACAAAACAAAGGAGAAAATGGAATGCTAGGAGCTATTCACAAAATAGAATGCATTTCAAGGGCTTTTTGGTGTCCAAAGAAAATAACAAGCTATTTAAAATAAATTTAATCTGAAATGTTCTCGAATTACTTAAGATAAATTACACTAAGGAGAAAACCCATTTCCTTATCTTCCTGAGCACATTTTTTAGCTTTACTGAAGTATAATTGACAAATAAAATTGTAATATATTTAAAGTGTACTACATGATGATTTGATAAATGTAAACATTGTGAAAGGATTCTAACAATCAAGTTAATTAATACATCCATCACTTCAAATATTTATCATTTCTTGGGGATGAGAATACTTACGTTCTATTCTCTTAGCAAATTTCAATTATAAAATACAGCGATATCAACTATAGTCACCATTCTATACATTAGATCCTCTGACCTTGAAGGAGGAAACAGACAGAGCTGGACTCCATCTTAGGCCAGTCTGTGAACATTAGGCTACACGCATGGTCCACCCTCCCAATTGACTCTGAACTTTGTGCCCGGTGTCTATAGAAATGGCATACCAATGGAAAACCAGACCCCCCCACCCCTCCCCGATAAAAGAGCCTCAGGACTTGTACTTGGACTCTCCATTGCCTAAAAGAATATGCTAATTGTCTCTGTAACAGAACAAAGTGGTAAATTCCATTATGTTTACCGGGATATGACCACAGGCCTATTGATAATATCCACTGTTTATCTAGTCTTGTGACACATGAATTGTAAGTTAACTTTGATCGTATCTCTCTTTTACCTTGTCCAGACTAGTTTCAAGGAATTTGGAGAGGTGGGTTTGAGCAAG
Source organism: Budorcas taxicolor (assembly GCF_023091745.1). NCBI lineage: Eukaryota > Metazoa > Chordata > Mammalia > Artiodactyla > Bovidae > Budorcas > Budorcas taxicolor. The sequence continues at coordinate 102,433,046 of NC_068935.1, read as the reverse complement.
TACACTTAGGGTATATAAGGTTTTCCCAAAAACTGGTTGGGGTCCTTGGCTTCAAGAGGAGACTCTCCCTTGGGCCCACCAGTGTAATAAACTGCACTCCACTATTTGCATTGTCCTTCTGAGTGAGTTTGTTTCCTGAAACGTGTGGCTACAACAACCTTATTTATCTTAGAACCAAAAGTCTGTACCCTTTTACCAACTTCTCCCCATTTTCCCCACCTCCCAGCCTGGGCAACCACCATTCCACTTTGCTTCTATGAGTTCGACTTTTAAAAAAATTGATACTATGCAGTATTTGTCTTTCTCTGTAAACTATTTCCCTTGTATGGCTGAGTCCTTTAGCTGTTCACTTGAAACTATCACAACATTGTTAATTGGTGGTAGCCCAATCCAAAATAAAAAGTTAAAAACAAAAACAACCAAAAACCAAACCAAACCAAACCAAACCTATTTCCCAGCTCTCTTGCAGCTACTTAAGCATGTAACTAGTATTTGCCAGTGGAACATAGACAACTCTGATACAGCCCACTTGCAACCCTCACCCTGCAAAATTTTCCATTTTCTCTCATCTGCTGGCTGGGTGCAAAGGATGCAGTGGAATAAGCCTGGATCCCTGAATGCCTGTGTGGAAGAGACTCTTCCTGCTCCTCTCCTTCTCACCTACTGCAGTTGACTGTAATGTGAGCAAGAAATAAACTTCTATTCTGTTAAGCCACTCAAATTTTAGGACTGGATGCTGTAGCAGTTATTCAGTCTTGAGTTGATACATATACTATGTTAAAATATGTAACTATTAAAAAATGGTAATTAACTTGATCAAATCTATGGATAGAAGCAACTGTGAGATACTATACTTGGTGGGAAGTTGAAACATACTGTGACACTCTTAGCTGGGCTTTTCCCAAACTGGTCCTTACCAATTTGGCAGGATTGTGAATGAAAATTCTCTGCCCAAATTAGTTTGAGAAATGCTATTAGAGTTAAGTGTTTTTTTTGCTATAGGACATCTTAGAGATGCTATATACTAACACCTGTTGTGAATCCATATAAAGGGAACAAAGAACATTGCATTTCCCAAACTTATATAGCCAGTAAAAAATTTTAATCAATAAATTTTAGATCTACTCCTCTCTCTTGAATGGTAACACCCACAACTATCTCCCAGAACAATGCTCTGTAGAATACATCATGGGAAATTTTGCATTAGTTTAATTCATATAATATGGTCGATTAATCAGTGAGCACCACAAAGTTCTAGGCATCCCAAAGCAAATTTTATTCTTATTAAGGGAAGATTTTTCTTGTAAAAAGACTAATATGTACAAGTAGACTAATGTGTGCTAAGAAAGGTATTTTACTTAAAAATATGACTGAAATGAAGGCAGATGTGAACTGTTAGCTTCTGACTTGTACCTGTCAGTGCAGTCTGTCATATTTAATAATGGAATATATCCTTATGCTTTAAAGAGAGACACCGAGTTTATGAAGACCAGCAATGTTAAGTATGAGATGTGTGTGTGAATAGAGTCCACTGCACAACATCTTGGAGAAGGCAATGGCACCCCACTCCAGTACTCTTGCCTGGAAAATCCCATGGATGGAGGAGTCTGGTAGGCTGAAGTCCATGGGGTCGCGAAGAGTCGGACATGACTGAGCGACTTTGCTTTCACTTTTCACTTTCATGCATTGGCGAAGGAAATGGCAACCCACTCCAGTGTTCTTGCCTGGAGAATCCCAGGGACGGGGGAGCCTGGTGGGCTGCCGTCTATGGGGTTGCACAGAGTCGGACATGACTGAAGCGACTTAGCAGCAGCAGCGCAACATCTAACTTAATTCTCTCTCTCCTATACTCATGTTTGAGGTGCAATGTTTGAAAACAATATTTAGAAGCAATGAGAGGCAATCACAGCAAAGCTCAACGGATTCTTCTAAAGATATACATATATACTTATTTTTTTCCACTGGACTTGTTAGGCTCTGTTGCATTTCTACCATATATAAGAGACTTAATTTCAGTTATGAATCTATGACGGATGGCTTCCTGCATTTCTCACAGACGGGCAGCAACTGGAAAAGGACTGTTATGGTAACTATTCAGTTTACCCAAAAAAATTAATAAAGAGAAAGACTTACATCTAGTAGTGTGTGAAGATGCTGATCCTGGAAAACACTGTGTAGAAAATCTAAGTCCTTTTCACTGCAGTCTGTAAGTGCATGAATCTCTTCCAGGCTGTCCAGCACCTGTGACACTGCTCCTAAGGGGAACAAACACAACAGAAACAGCCAGTAGAGAAAGTCAATGTCAAACCCACCTTAATAACCTAAATCTGACATTTCAGAACTGTGGACTAACACATTTCAAAGGTTCATGTCTTTACTGGAAAACAGACTTAGATGTGTTTCATATCACTTAATGATAGAGTATTTGCAGTGAATTTATGTTTTTAACAATGTATTTGCACGTTCCTCATTTTTCAAAGTAAATTGCCTCTTGTCTTACTTGGATTAGGGCAATTCATCAACTACAACTGAGCTACTAGAAGATCTGGGTGCAGAAAGTCATACATCAGAAAGAGACTGTGGGTTCCCAGGACTCCATGATGTTTTGAAATATGATAGAAATAATGGAGGTGGTCATTTCACACAGGGGCTTTCCAACAAGAACAGAACGTGAAGCCAGATGTAGATGTGAGGGACAAACCTTCAACTGGGAGCTCCTGCTATGTAAATCCTTCTAAGGATTAAAAAAATAAAAAGATTTATTTAATTATTTAATTTGGCTGCGCTGGGTATTAGTTGCGGCATGTGGGATCTAGTTCCTTGACCAAGGATCGAGCCCAGGCCCCCTGCACTCTGAGTGTGGAGTCTTAACCACTGGACCACCAGGGAAGTCCTCTTCTCAGGATTTTTAAGGCTCAAACTTAACTAGCAAAAATCCCACTCCATTCTTTTTCCTCCCTTTACATACAAAGTCAGTTGTTCTCAGTTAATTGGGCCCCCTTTTACTAAGGATAGATATACTGATTGACACGTCAGAATACCATAGTAGATATTAGGGGAAATAATTTTTGTAGGACAGTGTGGTCGCTTTAAATTTCCTCTAATAACTGGGAATCCAGAGAGGTAGTAACAAAGTCACTTAGCCTTAAAGAAATGGTTAGCCTGTTCTGCTCTGCAGACAACACACACATATGCACTCCAGAGAAAGAAAAGCACCCTGAGAGCCTACACTTCAGGACATTAGTGTACATAGTGTTAGAGACATTCTAACAATAGGTGCCTCACTGCACATGTAAATCTTAAATCTGTAGTTTTCAACCAGCAGCAATTTTGCCCCTCAGGGGGACATTTGGCAATGTCTGGAAACACTTTTGATTGTCACAACTATGATGGTAGTCAGAGGGGGGAGATGGGGAATGGGGAAGAGTACTACTTTTCCAGAAGGCAATCTGATAATTTATATCAAAGAACCTCAAAAATGCTCATGCACTTTAATTCAGGATTTCTATTCACAAAAACTTACATTAAGGAAAAAATAGGAATTGTAGAAAGATTTGTGTCAGGATATCTATCATATAAAATGGATAAATATCTAATAATTAGAGAATGATTACATAAACTATAGAACATCCATGAAATGGAATACATAGCCACATGAAATTCATTTTTGAAGAATTTTAAAGACAGAAATCTGCATGATATAAAATTTCAGAGAGCAGAAGGTAAAACCACATAAACTGTGTACCCCCAATTATAACTGAAAAAAATACAAATTCAGAAAAAAAACCCAACAGAATGAAAAATACCAAAAAGATAATAGTAATTATATTTACTTTCCTGCTTCTATTTCATTCTGTGTTTGTCCATATGTTCTAAGGTTTCTACAATAGAAAAAAAGTTGCTATACAAGCAACTGCTTTTTGTAGTATTTAATTATGTTAACAATTTGGGGCTTAAGACACATTAAGTGGTTATCTATGTGGAAATTACTGTAGTTAATTTTTTAAAATATTTGACTTTTTCCCTTTCAGTTAATTGTAGATCCACATGAACTTGTAAGAGATAATACGGGAAGATACCATGTGCCCTTCACCCAGTTTCCCCAGTGTGGTAACATATTGTAAACTGTCATATAGCATCACCAGGAATATTGACATTGATATAGTCAAGCGACAGAATATTTCCATCACCCCAAGGATCCTTCATGTTGCCCTCTTATAACTGCAATAATTTCCTTCCTGCCCTTCCTACCTCCTAACCCCTGCCTGGCAACTACTAACCTGTTCTCCATTTCTATAATTTTGTCATTTCAAGGGATCTATACAAATGAAACAATATGGTGTGTAACCTTTTGGGACTGGCTTTTTTGACTTAGCATAATTCTCTGGAAATTCATCCAAGTTGTTGCATGTATCAATAGTTTAATCCTTTTTATTCCTGGGTAGTAGTCTATGGCAGGGATGTGCCACAGTTTACCATTAATCTGTTGACAGGATTGTGAATACTTTTAAATTTTGAATAATTACACCTACCAGGCTATTGGTATGCCTTCACTGAAAACAGTAAGTGGACACTAAGTGGAATAAAAAAGGTACAAGGCAGAAACCAGTCCTCATTTCCCCTGCTAGTCTTAAAAGTGTATTAATCTAATCCACTTCCTTCTCCCTGCTCATCTCAGGACTTTTACTTTGTTCTGAGAAGGAAAAAAAATCTGGAAATTAGTTAAAAATCAGGTCTCTTGTCATCCCTCACTAAAAGCCTTGGAAAGCAACAGGTGATGTGAAGAAATTGGTCCCAAATATTCCACTGAGTCCTTGATCCCGGTACATCATCAACAACAGAATTATATGGTGCCAGGTTTATAAAGTTACTAAAGCCAGTTCTAAGCTTTTGGATTAACTGCAACAACAAAAATACTAATGAAATGTGTATTTTTTTTTTGTATATTAAAAAACTTAACAGAGAGCAGAGAAAGCTAATTACTATTTTCACTCAGTTATCTTAGTGGAATCTTATCTAGTTTTTATTGTCTCTCTCCAGCATTGCTTATGCTGATCTATTCTATCTATATCTATTGTATTCTATGAAGTAGTTTATTAATACTATAAGATTAAAATAAAACAAGCTTGTATCTAGCGAATACTAAGATGGTAAGTCTAACCACTGGGAAGCAACTTTGGCTGCATCAGACTAGGGACGTATCATTTGTTGGTTTGTGAACTCCCAAAGCTCTGTGCAATCCATGTCCTACAAGCATCTCCATGCATTATCCAACATGTGCACTTGCTCACTCTTCATTTCTGTGCTGTGAGGTCCTTAAGGCAGGCCAATATTTGACTAACTTCATTATCTCCACAAAGTATGCCTTGAATGAAGTATTAAAGAAACAAGGAAACAGTTTTCATTTCAATCCCAAAGAAAGGCAATGCCAAAGAATGCTCAAACTACCACACAACTGCACTCATCTCACATGCTAGTAAAGTAATGCTCAAAATTCTCCAAGCCAGGCTTCAGCAATATGTGAACCGTGAACTTCCTGATGTTCAAGCTGGTTTTAGAAAAGGCAGAGGAACCAGAGATCAAACTGCCAACATCCACTGGATCATGGAAAAAGCAAGAGAGTTCCAGAAAAACATCTATTTCTGCTTTATTGACTATGCCAAAGCCTTTGACTGTGTAGATCACAAGAAACTGTAGAAAATTCTGAAAGAGATGGGAATACCAGACCACCTGACCTGCCTCTTGAGAAACCTGTATGCAGGTCAGGAAGCAACAGTTAGAACTGGACATGGAACAACAGACTGGAAAAAAAAAAAAAAAAAGAACATGATGTCCTAAGGCAAACATTTACTTGAAAGTCTAAGACAATTTGTGAAAATAAAGTTTCCAAATAGCCAAATAAATAAATAAATAAATAAAGAAAGAAACAAGGATAAGAGCAGTTCCCAATTCCTGAGTGTTTGTGATGTGCCGGGCACATCCCCAGGACAACATAGTAAGGTAAATACAGTACCCGACCTTTCTAGATAGGGAATTGAGGATCAGAGAGATCAAGGAAGGTCACAGCTAGAAGTGGTAAAGCCAGGACTCAATCCAGTGTGTCTGGATCCAAAGTGTATGTGCTTCTTGACTTTCTATGGTAACTGGCTGGATTAGGAAATGGAGGGAGAACCTTCAACTAGAAGTGACACGTGGTTTATGCAAGTGACACGTGGTTTATGCATGGATATGGAGGTTAGAAAAGAATTTGAATCCTACTGGGTCAGACAGGAAGCAAAACTTTTATCACATGTTCCTGCTTTTGCCAGGTATGAGGCAGGGGTTTCAAGGAAAACAGATATGATCCCCGGTCTCAAGGAAAGGGCTCTCATGCAGGTGTGTGAAGTAGGCACATTATACCTGGAAGCAAATGATTTAGAGGAGGTAAAAACTAAAGTGGCACAGAAACAGGCTGCCCAGGGAGAAGCTGGGACAGTCTCAGAGGAGAGGCGAAAGTTCAAGTCACTCAATCATGTCTGACTCTTTGCAACTGAGTCAGTTCCTAGGCAGGTTGATAAGAAGTCCGGGGTCTCTGAGGAGGAGAGAGGGGTCTGGGATTCTAAAGGAGGAGGAAAGGACAAACATCTTTTTTTTTCCCTCTACATTCCTTAGTCTTAGTCATATAAAACTTTTTTTTTTAAAGCCTGGAACTGATGATTACACACACACAAAAACAACTCAGTTTATACTAAGGATTATATAACAACAATGCATCTTACTTGAGGAAAGGAACCCCTTTCCTTCCTGAAAACCTTCTGACTAATCTTGTGATCTTAAAATGTATATTATGGGAGTGGGTCTGATAAGATCTTTCTATTGTTAGGTTATAATTCTGTCATCTTAAAATGTAAATTGTGGGAGTGGGTCTGAAGTGAAGAAGTGAAAGTTGCTCAGTCAGGTCTGACTCTTTGCGACCCCATGGACTATATAGTCCTTGGAATTCTCTAGGCCAGAATACTGGAGTGGGTAGCCTTTCCCTTCTCCAGGGGATCTTCCCAACCCAGGGATCAAACCCAGGTCTCCTGCTTGGCAGGCAGATTCTTTATCAGCTGAGCCACAAGGGAAGGGAGTGGGTCTAGTAAGACCTTTACAACCTTGAGACATTCTTTTGATTTATTGTAATAACCAATTAAAAAAGTATAGAACTCCCTTTTCTAAGACTAGTGAGTGGGGCACTCTCTGTCCTCCTTCTGATATCTATGTCAGAAGCTTTCTCTGTCTATTTTCATATTTAATAAAACTCTGCTGTACAAAAGCTCTTGAGTGATCAAGCCTGGTCCCTGTTCCCAAAGCTAAATCTTCGGAGATCATGAATCCGACATTGTTCACCTTAAGCTATCACGATCCCATTGACTATACAGTCCGTGGAATTCTCCAGGCCAGAATACTGGAGTGGGTAGCCATTCCCTTCTCCAGGGGATCTTCCCAACCCAGGGATCAAACCCAGGTCTCCCACACTACAGGCGGATTCTTTACCAGTTGAGCCACCAGGGAAGCCCAAAGAGGTGGATGAGCAGGAATTCAACATCTCCACCTAGGTTTCCAATCTGCTCTGACAGACCCAGTGGATGCTTTGCTGGAAAGCACAAGGGCAACTATTAACCTGTGTCTCTAGTAGGTAAGACCTACCAGGTCAACAGGTCTATTTAATTTCCTTGGATCTGTCACCTTTTCTGAATTGATTTATAGTCTCATCTTGTACCCAAATGTGATTAACTTTGTAGGTTTTCAATCATGAAAGGCAGTATTTCCACAGGTGTGCTCAAGTTGCCTCTTTCAAGCTCTGAAAAGTGTCCCTAATTTAAAAGTTTCTGTCATTAGCTAGGAAACTTAATAGTCCTTATTCCATCCCTCCTTTGTCTTTTCATATTGAATAAACACATATTTTTGGTCTAACCTCAAGATCTTTCTTTACTTTTGATTGTTTTAACACCTCTCCTGACACCGTTTCTAGTTTCGTTCGTTCGTTCTTTGAGTATGACCAGCAGAACCACATCTCACAGATGGGTAAACTGATATCTGCAGTTCAAGTCACATAAAATCTCATAATTTTTCAGTTCATTATAAAACATTAATATACACAAAGACATTCCTGCGGCTTTTCCATTGTTACTGTTTTACATACAGAGGCAGAAGTAGTAATTAATGTAACACAACAACACACACTGGATCTTAAGTTGTCACTCGTATTTATTTTGTTGATCAATAACTGTCATATCTGAAAGAACTACTCAGTTTTCTCAAAAGCTGAAAAGGATTTTTTTTTCTATAAAACCCCTGAATGAACTTGTGACTATCTTGAAAAAAAAAAAATCAATAAATAGTATGTAAGTTCACCTCAGAGGGCAATTTATCTAATGGCAGGACTGTAGGTATTCCATTCACTTTTGTTTTCTAGGCTACATTTTGCAGAGTGTTTTGTACAAAAAAACACTAATAAAATATGTTTGATTAAACTTATTGTTTTCTTCTGAAAGTAGCATCGACATACACACACTACCATGTATAAAACAGATGGCTGGTCAGAAGTTGCTAAATAACCCTGGGAGCCCAGCCTAGTGCTTTGTGACAACTGAGAGGAGTGAGATGGGGGGGGTGCAGGGGGGAATTTAGAAGGGTGAGACAGATTGGGGAGGAGGGGAGGGAGGGGATATATATATTATTATGGCTGATTTGCATTGTGGTATGGCAGAAACCATCACAACATTGTAAAGGAATTTTCCTCCAATTAAAAATAAAATAAAAAATTACTGTTTTCTGAGCAAATTATGAAGCATTGAAAATAAAATATTGTAATAAGAAATATGTAACCACAGAAAAGTTTATTTTATGGCACTGTTTCCTTAAAGTCATGATGAAAATTATTTTACTACTTATATTTGTATAACAGTTTATAATTTCCAACATGTTTTTTATGCTTGTTATCTTATGCGATTCCACCATAACCCTGCCCTGAAGACAAGTGTTTCTATATTTGGAAAAAAAGGAGGCTCTTTCATGTTAAATGACCCTGGGGCCACAGCAGTTGAGTCGTAGAACCCAGGCCTCTAGCACCTAGTCCTTCCACTACAGACTGATCCCTCCTGAAACCATGCCCTCACCAACACACTTGAATACATTTCTTGGTCTAAACTTTCACAATGATAAATTTATTAGAAAGTAATCAAGTTCTGTCTTTGGAATAGTATTTTACTTTAGCTTCTGCCTAATTCATTTGGTCATCAAGTTTGTATCTAAACAATAGGTTAATAATCATACATTTTAACTTTGAACATTTCTACCTTCCCCAGGAATCTCATGGATACAACTTTCTCAAAAGTTTTCTGCTACTGTTATGAAATAATAATCAAGAAAGCATAAATATGTCAATTGTTTTAAAAATATGCTTTAAAAACTTTGAGTCTAGAACTGTTTCATTAGAAGTAGAAAAGTCTCATAAAAATGTTGACTGAGTAAAAATAACCTGAAAGGAGGACAGAAAAATAAATAGTACAATGCTTAAACTGTTCTCAGTGTTAAAGTAGGTAGAGTCTGTCATAAAACTATTTCCCCCAGCTTTACTATGAAAAATTTCAAACATATAGAAAGTTGAAAGAATTGTATTCACTACCTAGATTCTACAATTAACAGTTTGCAATATTTGCTTTATCACATATCTATCCACACATCAATTCACCTTATTTATCATTCATCTCAAAGTAAGTGGCAGAGTGGTCAACATTAGTACACTTCACCTCTAACTAAACACATTGGCATAGATTTTAATACTCCCCTCTCTTTCTCTCTCTCAGGTAAAATTTATATAGAGTGAAATGCAAAAATCTTAAGTGTATCATCCAATGAGTTTTCATAAATGTATACACTGCATACATCTGATAAACAGTATATATCCATGTATGCAGTTATTTCAGTAAGAAAGATTTATATGTATACATTTAAAAATTATATATATAGCTGTAAAACCCAATATCACTGAGCAAATTCAGTATCTCAATCTAGTCTAGTTTCACCTGGAGAGTTATCAATAACCTCTATTTCCTATTACATTAGCAGTCCTATTTATATAACACTGAATCAGTATCACACATTCATATCAACCATTCAAAGTCTTTCCTGGCGAAAACAGTAGCATTACAAAAATCTGCTTACTAAGGTAGGATTAAGTTAAAATTCATCAATTTTGGTGTACATTTTCATCACTCCACAAAAGCTCCTTCTTTGAAGTCAATTTCTTCCTCTTACCTTTACCCCTGGACAACAGCTATTAATCCCATGGTACAAAGCAAATTTTGGTTATTAGTCAAGTTATAACCTATAGTTAATCCTGTAATGAAAATTGTATTTTGGACTTAAGCATCTGTGCTATATCCAATTCAAGTTATGAAAACTTACACATGGTGATAAATGCATTAGATTCTTTATGTATAGATTATAGTTGTTTTTGTTGTTGTTTCAACCCCATGGATTGTAGCCCACCAGGTTCTTCTGTCTGTGGGATTTCCCAGGCAAGAATACTGGAGTGGGCTGCCATTTCCTTCTCCAGGAGATCTTCCCGACCCAGGGACTGAACCTGGGTCTCCTGCACTGCAGGCAGATTCTTTACTGCTGAGCCACCAGGGAAGCCCATTGATTATAGTGCAGAGGACTTAAAATTTATTAGTTAAAAGAAGTAAAAACTCTGCAAATGTATTTTGTCAGAGTGCAGATACCATAATTCTAATGCCATTATACTTGTTAAAGCAATCTATATTTCTAAATAGCAACATCGTTGGGCACAAAGTTGTCAAAGTACCTTAAATAACATTATGCTGGTTGTTAATTGCCCATTCATATAAGGCTTTTGGAGAAGGAAATGGCAACCCAATCCAGTATTCTTGTCTGAGAAATTCCATGGACAGAGGAGCCTGGCGGGCTACAGCCCACGGGGTTGCAAGAGTCACACATGACTAAACCGCCACCGCCACCACCACCACCACCACCACCACCACCACCATATAAGGCTTTACAACTAAGGAAAAGCGCTACTTGATACCTTCAAGATGCTCTTCCCCAATGACACAATAGATCTACTTGATTAAAAAAAATAAAAAGAAGGGTACTAAATCTGGAGAAACAAAACCAGTTACAAATGGGAAGTGTCTTATATTTCAATGGTCATTAACATGTACATAGTGGGCAGCCTCTGAGATGGCCCCCAAGATCCCTGACTGCTGGTATTCATGCCCTCATATAATCAGTCCTTTACCTTGGAGTGTAGGCTGGACTTATTAACTCACTTGTAACAAACAGAATAGGGCAGAAGCGATAGAATATCATTTCTGAGATTAGGTTATAAGAACGGTGGTTTCTGTCTTGGGTACACTCTCTTACTTTTGCCCTCTCTCTTTGATTATCTGTGCCAGGGGAAGCAAATTTCAAGGCTGTGAGCAGAACTGAAGCCTATCAACAACCAGGTGAGTGAGCGTGGAAGAGGATTCCCTCTACAGTTGGGCCTTCAGGTGAGATCACAGCTCTTGATGACATCTTGACTGCAGAATCATAAGAGATCTTAAGCTAGGGGTACTCAGCTAAGCCATGCCCAGATTCCCGACCAACAGAAACTGTGAGATGATAAATGCTGCCTTGACATTATTCATTAGAAATCAACAGATAACTAACATACTGTGAGCTTTTTATATTAAATTGGCTGCAATTTGAGCTACAAGTAACTAATACAAGAAAGTGTGACAATGAATTTTGTTATTAGCACCCAGATTTTCTATTTATCTTTGTCTCTTATATACTTTCCCCCCAGTAAGCACAATGCTGAAATAAAGATTTATTCTATTGCTTTAACTGAAATTATTACTGAGATAATTGTAGATTTATATGCAGTTGTTAAGAAATAATATAGAGATCCCGTGTATACTTTGCTCAGTTTCCCCACTGGTAACTTCCCCCCCCTCCCAACCCCTCACTGGTAACTTTTAAAAAAACTACTGTGTAATATCACAACCAGAATACTGACATTGATACAATCCACCCATCTCATTTAGATTGCCTTAATTTTACTAATACTCATTTGTGTGTATGTAATTTCTTACATACATTTTACTTTACTATTCTCACTTATTCAAATTATATCTTTTTGTAATTAAAATCTAGCGATTATATTATTCTTATGTTCTTTCTGATGGTAGGAGTTGTTAAGAGACATAAATCCAGGAGTTTATTTCATAGCTCCATAGCAATACTGAAAATAGTAACAGAGAGTAATAAACACTGCTTATAGATTATATAACAATTAAAGGAACATTCACTTACCCTGAAAGGTTTCTTGAAAGCAAACTATAAAATAAATTGTTAGCCTTCTTCCAGAATAATGTATTTGTGCTGGAAATTAAGATGTGAAATAATATTAAGTGCGCTTAAAATTTTAACACTGCCTCTTTTTCCTCTTATGAAAGAAGTGAGAAGTTAGTAGTATTTGTGTAACAATGCTCCAGGAAATCAGTACATCCAAGTTTTTATTCTATGGCCAGGCAGTGTTAAAATTCATACACAAACATCTAAGCAGAAACAGCTGAGGATAAAGTCAAGCTGGTTATGAACCATGCAAAGCCAAACACTTTTGCATAAAAGATAAACCTTAGAGGAAAACAAAGGGATACCTACTTTCTGCTGCTAGAAGTCCTAGGAGGAAGGCAGCATATGGACAAACAACAAACAGTATGATTTTAGAGCAAGCAGGTTATCAAGCCACAGTTGGGCTCAGTAGATGAGCCACAAGAAGCAGAGTCTCTTAGCTGAGCCCCAAGTGAGCCCTTGTGTTCTGAGAGCACATTTGCTGGGTTCTGAGTCTGGTTTCTTTGATTTGAAATATAAGAACAGAATATTTCCACTTGGAATTGGTAAATAACAAAGCAACAATAATACACTGTTTATCTTAAGATTAAGCCTGACAATTTCTGGAGAATGTATAACTGACTTATTTCAATACTCAAAACAGGAAAAAAACCTCTTATATAAAAATTATTTTACAATGCAAACAGCATACCTAAACATGTTAAACTCTTCTTTAGAGGACTGGTTGATTTGTTTCAATTATTTTTTTCCACTGTTAATGAGAGACTCTGTTAAATTTTTTTAAAATTATAATTATAATTTTGAATAGAATTTGCACTAACACAGGATTGCCAGCTTTTAATTTGGTCAAGCAAGGTCTTTAAGAAAAAAAAATTTACCAAACTACCATTCATTCTTATTTCGTAGAAAGAACAGAAAAGGCATTATCTAAAGATGAAAAACAGTCTATCTCAAGAAAGGACAGTTGGTGACCTTATACTGTTTTCTAACTCCTCTGAACTAACCCCTCACCCCTGCCCGACAAGCACATGCTTTATCATCACTTTTCTCTTTTTGAAATGGGTTTTCTGGAAGAACTCTCAGGTAACAATGGAAAGTGCTTTATGTTTTGTACTGTAAAACAAACTCATGCAAATTTTGACAGAAAGACAGTGGAAAGGATGACATTGGGAACTTAAATGATGGAGAATTAAAGGACTAGAATTAAATAGAGAAGAATTTAGGCTTGAAAATTGAGAAGAATATTAAAAATAAAAATACTTCAAAAAATTAAAATATAGATGTGCTAATTATCTAGATAAAATAAAAGCTTTCTGCAACCAACCATATAACCATTACTTTTACATTACCGTTGGAGAAAAAAAATTGGCAAAGATAGATATTTGGTAAATAATGCTGACAATAATAGATAATGCCTCCCTTGAAATGGCTTAGTATTAAAAGTTAAAAAACCATCACAATATTGTAAAGTAATTATCCTCCAATTAAAAAATAACTTAAAAAAGTTAATTTTAGGAACATATGAATAATTCCTGGTAGCCATGTGAAATTCAGGAAAACATTAGAATTTTCTTGAAAATTTTCCTTTGTTTTGACATCTGACTATATAAAAATTTTCTCTTCATTTAGGGTAGATGATCAGACACATACACTGTATAACAATTTTATCTTTTATTGTTAGCAGCTGAACAGTGCCATTAAAAAATATTTTAGAGACATTTAGCATATCAAATGGATAGACTGCTTTTAGGATCCTTAAGATGTGGAAATTTTAAAAAAGATAGGATGAGACGACAGGAAAGGGAAGCAATAAGGAATGCAAAATTGTGAATAACTAATTTGAGGGCTTGCAAGACAGTGTAAGAAATTTCTTTTTTGTTTAAAAAGCAAGTACTGTAATCAGAAACTATTTCAAAAATATCATTTAGAGATTATACTGGAAAAAAACAGAAAAAATTGAGCAATGAAAATGTATTTAATAGAAAATAAGCATGTTTATAACTGTAGACAATTCCTTTCCCTAGAAGGAAAATCCAGCTCTTGACAGAAAGGAATACTTAAGAGCTCATTAAACTCTTGCTAAGCAGAGGTAAATATTATGGGGCAACAGTAAAGAATCAGGTCTATGAAGCTGTTGCAAGGACTGTCCTACTGTCTTCCTATTGCCAAAGATGAAAATGGTATTAGAGATCTTGGCCCCAAATCTCTAAATATATTATTCCAAGTATGTGACTATATCACATAGTCACAGTACAACATAAAACTCTTATTAGATCCACTCCCCCTAGAAAGGGTTAACTGTAATCTAAGTGTGAAGGGGGAAGGAGTTTCAAGTTAAAAACAACAAAAAGCTACGAATGGAGAGAACAAAATGGACTGGAAGAAAAAAACAGACATGAAACAATAGGGAGCGTTGGGGAACATACCAGTAACACAACTATAGCCTTTAATGTGGGAAGGACTCTGGATAATTACCAAGTCAGCACAAGAGGAAAAGAGCAAGTCCTCCTCCTCAGAGTCTCTTCTTTAAGATTCCCATTTATAAAAGTTTTTGGAAATCACCTTTACTCAAAAGAGGAAGAGTCACATCCCAATTGGTAAAGGTCAAAATGAGGAACTATATAGCTGTTGGAATGGGAAATTTGATCCTGTTATTTTGCACAAGGTATAAGAGCATACCAATTGGTCAGAAACTCTGTGTACATGTGTATGTGAGCATGTATGTGCACTCATGTGTGTAACAGAGGAAAGAAGAAGCATAAATATTGACAAATGCTCATGGTTCCAACAATGAAAGAAGCATTAGCACATCCATTCTTCCTATACGGCTAGTTATGAAGGACAAACAACTCATGCTTTAGGAAGGGCTCTGGGCCCTGATTCCAATGGTAATACATGAACACTGAATGAGCCAGTGCAAGAGTACAAAAACCAAATCACCAGTACAGAGTCAACCATATGACAAGCACTAAGTAATTCTAATGAAAGAAAGAAAAGCTGATGCCAGAGGTCATATGATATAGAAGTTAATAAACACACAAATAAAAATTAAAAACTAACACACATACATGCATTTGCATATACACACAAATGAGACCTATGTATTTTTAGCAAATAATCCTTGAGACTACCTCACAGTAGGATGGAAATCTGAGCATTTTAAAAAATAATTTTGTGAACACTAGTGAGTTTTTTCAGGAGTACCTATAGACATTTCATCAAAATAGGTAATTCTTCTATGTTCCTCCCCCTTGAATGCTTGTATAGACAGGCTATAGACTTCATAAAAAGAGAAGAACCTGTAAATCGTTTCAAGAGATAATTCACAAGACAGGTTTACATCGAAAGATTCAATTAAAAGTAGTGTTGTTCCAAAGTCTGACCTGCTACAGTTGATATGGGGAAAATTTTACATCAGAAATTTGTGTTGAGGTAGAAGGTAATCACAAAGATTCAAGAAGACTGACTACAAATGTTGGATTGGATGAAGTGCAATGTTGGGTCTGGAGGGAGGAAAGGGGAAGAAGTATTTCCGATGTTAAAAATAAAAAGTGAAATGTCGGCTTGGAGCAGTAGGGGAAAGCAATTTTGGTATTAAAACAAAAAAAGGAATCAGATACATGGGGAAGGAATCTGGCTGCTGACAAACTTCTTTAGAATTTCTTGGAGACTAGAACTAGATTCACAGGAAAAGTTTATTCATAATGAAAGAGAAAGGATGTAGACACCACATGATTCACTCTAGCGAATGAATGAATGATTCAATTACCTGAGGAGGTAGGGTCTTCGGAGAAATCTGGCAACTCTTCAGGGGGATCCCCATAGAATGAGTTGAATTTGTGACTTGACACAGCTGCTAGTACTGCACCCTAAAGATGATGAAAAAAATAGATATTTATATATATATTAAAAATTTTCCTTTTGTTTTTGGCTGTGTCATGAGGCTTGTGGGATCTTAATTCCCTGACCAGGGATTGAACCTGGGCCCTCAACAATGAAAGCATGAAGTCTTAACCAATGGACTGCCAGGAAATTCCTGAAAATATATATGATTAAAAGAAATAAACAACAAGGTCTTATTGTATAGCACAGAGAATTACATTCAATATCCTATGATAAACCATAATTGAAAAAATATATAAAAAAGAATGAATCACTTTGTTGTACAGCAGAAATTAATACAACATTGTAAATCAACTATACTTCAATAAAAGCATTGATAAAAATACATAAATACAAAAAAGTTAATCACCAAATGGTTATTTAAGAAATATGGACATAGATGGACATGTTCGTTCAGGCATGTCCAACTCTTTGCGACCCCATGGGCTATAGTCTGCCAGGCTCCTCTGTCCATGGGATTTTCCAGGCAAGAATACTGGAGTGGGTTGCCATTTCCTTCTCCATGGGATTTTCCCAACCCAGGGATTGAATCCAGGTCTCCCACACTGCAGGCAGACTCTTTACTGCCTGAGCCACCAGGGAAGCCCACTGAGATGACCCAGAGGGATGGTATGGGGAGGGAGAATGGAGGGGGGGGGGTTCAGGATGGGGAACACGTGTATACCTGTGGTGGATTCATGTTGTTGTATGGCAAAACCAATACAATATTGTAAAGTAATTAACCTCCAATTAAAATAAATAAATTTATATTAAAAAAGAATTATTCAGGAGGTCAAATATATAGGAAATGAAAGCTAGAAAAGAGGTGGCTTAAAATAATTTTGAATTCTTTTAGATAAAGCACATACACATATACTAGAATAACACTGTCAGGGATTGTGGAATTATATGAAACCATTTACATCTTGAACTTAAGCATGTACTAGACAATGAAATATTCTGCAGTCACTATAAAATGATGCACCAGAAGAGTGTTTAATGAAATGATAAGGTGATTGTGATGAATTACACAAAAAAGTTTTTGAAAATCTATAGTATGATCCTATTTTTGAAAAAAGTTAATCAAGACATAAAAGACTGATATATATTAAAATGTTAATAGTATTAATTATTCTTGGATAGTAAGAATGAAGTCTTTTTTCTTTTTTTAAAATCTTTTTTCCCTTTCTTTTTGATACTAATAATGACTATGCATTACTCTTGTACAGTAATTCTCAATTAGGCTACCCAGTAGAATCAATTACATATTGACTATTTTAAAGCACATGACACCTCCATTGATTCCTAGCTCAGAATCACTGTCATACTGAATCCATGACATCTCTTAAGACTACTGGGTAGAAAAATGTTGGGAATGATTGTTTCAGTGACAAGAATGATAATGTTAGTAAGTGTCCAATCATGTGAGTGTTAGGCGTAGGTCAGAATATCCAGGTGTGTTCCTGGGTGCTGCCACTTTCCATCTGCATGACCTTACTTGAGTTAATCATTTAACCTCTTGAGGTTTTCTCATACAGTGAGGATATTAAAAGTGACGTAGCTTACCCTACATGACTGTCAAAAGTTGTAATGTTTATCAAAGTGCTTTGTGAACCATAAAGCATTTTGTAAGTGCAAATTATGACTGTGTTTAGAGAGCTAAATAAACAAAGAGTCAGACATGACTTAGCGACTTATACAACTACTAATATGTAGCTAGAACCTAAGCAGAGCCTTTGCTGCTCTAGGTAGAATTTTTCACTTAGGTAGCCTGAGTATCATATCACCCTTGTAGTCTAAGTGTAAAGTAGCCTAAGTCTATATTTTAAATACTGACCCCTTAGATTTTTTTGGAAAAAAATGATGACTCTTTTGTGAATGCAGGGATTCATTAAATATCATTGATAATCAAAATCTATTTATGAGTATGTGCTCAGTCGTGTCTGACTCTTTGCAACTCCATGGACTGTAGCTCATCAGACTTCTTTGTCCATGGGATTTTCCAGGCAAGAATACTGGAGTGGGTTGCCATGTCCTTCTCCAGGGAATCTTGGTGACCCAAGGGTCTAACCTGCATCTCCCTTGTCTCCTGCACTGGTAGGCAGACTCTTTACCACTAGCTCCATCTGGGAAGCCCCAATAATCACAATAATGCATAAAAAAATTATTAATAATCATTAGTAATTCTAATAACATTATTAATAGAAACACATTCCTACACGGTTCATTTTTAGAAGGGTGGTTATATAAGGTTTCTTTCTACAAATATAAATTGAAAAAGAGAGACAAAAGAGGGAAGGGCAAAAATAGAGAAGTGATCTTGATGATGATTCCATGCAACTTTCAGATTTCCGTAAGTCCAGGGTTAACGCCTGAGAGTGTCTCATGCAGAATTTTATGAAAATAATTGTACTGAATGTTGACTTCTTTCTGTAGTAGAAGTTTATTCCACTTTATATATATGTTCTCTAAAAGCTGGGTGAAAATGGAATTTGTATAGATCATAGCACATGTTTCCCACACATTGAAATTAAAATCTTTAAGATGCTTTTTATTTCCAAATAAAGTTCAGCTGAGTTTCTTACTATATTAGTTTCATGTTTTAAGTCCTGTTCTAGCTATTAAATACCACTGTAGCAAAAGATCTATAAATACTTTTACTAGGAAAGCGCTCTTTAAAAGAGCCCTAAGAGGTAAATTCTTTTAAAACAATAGTAGCAAGTTCCTGATTTATCTGTCTTATGGTTAGCAGTTTTGTTTATTTAGCTCTGTAAACACAGTGGCGGCTGCGACGGACGGCGCAGAAGCGCGGCGGCTGCGACGGACGGCGCAGAAGCGCGGCGGCTGCGACGGACGGCGCAGAAGCGCGGCGGCTGCGACGGACGGCGCAGAAGCGCGGCGGCTGCGACGGACGGCGCAGAAGCGCGGCGGCTGCGACGGACGGCGCAGAAGCGCGGCGGCTGCGACGGACGGCGCAGAAGCGCGGCGGCTGCGACGGACGGCGCAGAAGCGCGGCGGCTGCGACGGACGGCGCAGAAGCGCGGCGGCTGCGACGGACGGCGCAGAAGCGCGGCGGCTGCGACGGACGGCGCAGAAGCGCGGCGGCTGCGACGGACGGCGCAGAAGCGCGGCGGCTGCGACGGACGGCGCAGAAGCGCGGCGGCTGCGACGGACGGCGCAGAAGCGCGGCCAGGAGAAGCTATTCCACACCCAAGGTCAGGGGCGGCGACTGAGAGTGCCAGGCTGCGACAGCGCAGGTGCAGCTGAGAGGAGTTTTCCCACGTCTGAGGTCAGGGGCGGCGGCCGGGAGGCGCTACCCCACGTCCGGGGTCAGGGGCGGCGGCCGGGAGGCGCTACCCCACGTCCGGGGTCAGGGGCGGCGGCCGGGAGGAGCTACCCCACGTCCGGGGTCAGGGGCGACGTCCGGGGTCAGGGGCGGCGGCCGAGAGGAGCTACCCCACGTCCGGGGTCAGGGGCGGCAGCCGGGAGGAGCTACCCCACGTCTCGGGTCAAGGGCGGCGGCCGGGAGGAGCTACCTGCTGCGCGGGCGCAGGAGGGCCAAGAGGAGCTACTCCATCTTCAAGGTCAGGAGGGGCGACCTCATCCAAGGTAAGGAGCATCGGCTGTGCTTTGCTGGAGCAGCCGTGAAGAGATACCCCACGTCCAAGGTAAGAGAAACCCAAGTAAGACAGTAGGTGTTGTGAGAGGGCATCAGAGGGCAGACATACTGAAACCGTAATCACAGCAAACTAGCCAATCTGATTACACGGACCACAGCCTTGTCTAACTCAATGAGAGTAAGCCTTGCCGTGTGGGGCCACCCAAGACGGACAGGTCATGGTGGAGAGGTCTGACAGAATGTGGTCCACTGGAGAAGGGAATGGCAAGCCACTTCAGTATTCTTGCCTTGAGAACCCCATAAACAGTATGAAAAGGCAAATGATAGGATACTGAAAGAGGAACTCCCCAGGTCATTAAGTGCCGAATATGCTACTGGAGATCAGTGGAGAAATAACTCCAGAAAGAATGAAGGGATGGAGTCAAAGCAAAAACAATACCCAGCTGTGGATGTGACTGGTGATAGAAGCAAGGTCCGATGCTGTAAAGAGCAATATTGCATAGGAACCTGGAATGTTAGGTCCATGAATCAAGGCAAACTGGAAGTGGTCAAACAGGAGATGGCAAGAGTGAATGGCAACATTCTAGGAATCAGCAAACTAAAATGTACTGGAATGAGTGAATTGAACTCAGATGACCATTATATCTACTACTGTGGGCAGGAATCCCTTAGAAGAAACGGAATAGCCATCATGGTCAACAAGAGTCTGAAATGCAGTACTTGGATGCAATCTCAAAAATGACAGAATGATCTCTGTTCATTTCCAAATCCAAGCCTATGCCCCTGCCAGTAATGCTGAAGAAGCTGAAGTTGAACGGTTCTATGAAGACCTACAAAACCTTTTAGAACTAACACTCAAAAAAGATGTCCTTTTTGTTATAGGGGACTGGAATGCAAAAGCAGGAAGTCAAGAAACACCTGGGGAAACAGGCAAATTTGGCCTTGGAATGCGGAATGAAGCAGGGCAAAGGCTAATAGAGTTTTGCCAAGAGAACGCACTGGTCATAGCAAACACCCTCTTCCAACAACACAAGAGAAGACTGTGCACATGGACATCACCAGATGGTCAACACCGAAATCAGATTCATTATATTCTTTGCAGCCACAGATGGAGAAGCTTTATACAGTCAGCAAAAACAAGACCAGGAGCTGACTGTGGCTCAGATCATGAACTCCTTATTGCCAAATTCAGACTCAAATTGAAGAAAGTAGGGAAAACCGCTAGACCATTCAGGTATGACCTAAATCAAATCCTTTATGATGATACAGTGGAAGTGAGAAATAGATTTAAGGGACTAGATCTGATAGATAGAGTGCCTGATGAACTATGGACTGAGGTTCGTGACATTGTACAGGAGACAGAGATCAAGACCATCCCCATGGAAAAGAAATGCAAGAAAGCAAAATGGCTGTCTGGGGAGGCCTTACAAATAGCTGTGAAAAGAAGAAAAGTGAAAAGCAAAGGAGAAAAGGAAAGACATAAGCGTCTGAATGCAGAGTTCCAAAGAATAGCAAGAAGAGATAAGAAAGCCTTCCTCAGCGATCAAAGCAAAGAAATAGAGGAAAACAACAGAATGGGAAAGACTAGAGATCTCTTCAAGAAAATTAGAGATACCAAGGGAACATTTCATGCAAAGATGGGCTCGATAAAGGACAGAAATGATATGGACCTAACAGAAGCAGAACATAATAAGAGGTGGCAAGAATACACAGAAGAACTGTACAAAAAAGATCTTCATGACCCAGATAATCATGATGGTGTAATCGCTCACCTAGAGCCAGACATCCTGGAATGTGAAGTCAAGTGGGCCTTAGAAAGCATCACTACGAACAAAGCTAGTGGAGGTGATGGAATTCCAGTGGAGCTATTTCAAATCCTGAAAGATGATGCTGTGAAAGTGCTGCACTCAATATGCCAACAAGTTTGGAAAACTCAGCAGTGGCCACAGGACTGGAAAAGGTCAGTTTTCATTCCAATCCCAAAGAAAGGCAATGCAAAAGAATGCTCAAACTGATGCACACTTGCACTCATCTCACACGCTAGTAAAGTAATGCTCAAAATTCTCCAAGCCAGGCTTCAGCAATACGTGAACCGTGAACTTCCTGATGTTCAAGCTGGTTTTAGAAAAGGCAGAAGAACCAGAGATCAAATTGCCAACATCCGCTGGATTATCGAAAAAGCAAGAGAGTTCCAGAAAAACATCTATTTCTGCTTTACTGACTATGCCAAAGCCTTTGACTGTGGATCACAATAAACTGTGGAAAATTCTGAAAGAGGTGGGAATACCAGACCACCTGTCCTGCCTCTTGAGACACCTGTATGCAGGTCAGGAATCAACGGTTAGAACTGGACATAGAACAACAGACTGGTTCCAAATAGGAAAAGGAGTACATCAAGCCTGTATATTGTCACCCTGCTTATTTAACTTATGTGCAGAGTACATCATGAGAAACGCTGGACTGGAAGAAGCACAAGCTGGAATCAAGATTGCCGGGAGAAATATCAATAACCTCAGATAGGCAGATGACACCACCCTTATGGCAGAAAGTGAAGAGGAACTAAAAAGCCTCTTGATGAAAGTGAAAGAGGAGAGTGAAAAAGTGGGCTTAAAGCTCAACATTCAGAAAACGAAGATCATGGCATCTGGTCCCATCATTTCATGGCAAATAGATGGGGAAACAGTGGAAACAGACTTTATTTTTTTGGGCTCCAAAATCACTGCAGATGGTGACTGCAGCCATGAAATTAAAAGACGCTTACTCCTTGGAAGAAAAGTTATGACCAACCTAGATAGCGTATTCAAAAGCAAAGACATTACTTTGCCAACAAAGGTCCGTCTAGTCAAGGCTATGGTTTTCCCAGAGGTCAAGTATGGATGTGAGAGTTGGACTGTGAAGAAAGCTGAGTGCCAACGAATTGATGCTTTTGAACTGTGGTGTTGGAGAAGACTCTTGAAGTCCCTTGGACTGCAAGGAGATCCAACCAGTCCATCCTAAAGGAGATCAGTCCTGGGTGTTCACTGGAAGGACTGATGCTGAAGCTGAAACTCCAATAGTTGGCTACCTTATGTGAAGAGCTGACTCATTGGAAAAGACCCTGATGCTGGGAGGGATTGGGGGCTGGAGGAGAAGGGGACAACAGAGGATGAGATGGCTGGATGGCATCACCGACTCAATGGATATGAATTTGGGTATACTCCAGGAGTTGGTGATGGACAGGGAGGCCTGGCATGCTGCGCTTCATGGGGTCACAAAGAGTCGGACATGACTGAGCGACTGAACTGAAATGAAACACAGTGACTGCATGTGGGCTCACAAGTTCAATGCAAAATGGGTCCAAAACAGATTGTGGATTTATAGAATTTTATTAGAGTTTGAGAGTCAACCGTAAAGATGATTCATTCTAAAGAGACGTATTTAGCAGATGAGGAAAACAGGTCCAGAGGGGCTTACTAACCGCTTAAGGTTGCTGCCAACTTAAAGAGACAGGTCAGGAGTAGACAGAATTGAGGTGTTCTGACTACTCTGGTCAGTTCAACAGTTTTTACTATTACAGAGGTCAAAAATACTTTCCTATAAAGGGCTAGACAGTGAATATTTTAGGCTTGCAGAGCATATGTTCTCTGCTGCAACTATTCAACTCTGCCATTCAGCGTGAAAGCAGCTATTTCTGTGGTCCAATTAAACTTTACATATAAAAATAGAAAGATAGATGCATTAATTTATGAAAGCATAGAGCTCTTTATGGATAAGCATCTTATGGATTGTATCACTGACTCAATGGACATGAACTTGGGCAAACTCCAGGAGATAGTGAGGGACAGGGAGGCCTGGCATGCTGCAGTGCTGCAGAGAGTCAGACATAATTGAGTGACTAAACAACAACAACAAAGAACTCTTATGTGAGTGCTTTAGTTCCCAGATTGTATATTGTCAACCTCCCTACTATGCTGTTGCTACTGAAGAGCCTGTGGGTACAACAACATAAAACCAGATCTTCTAGTAGTTCTTGAACCTTCCCACTTCTATTGAATCCTTGTTAAAGAAGCTTTTCTATCTACTTTAGATGATATACTCCCATAAGCTTTGAGTAAAACATAACAAGTTTGACTTAAGACCATTCACAATCTGATAACTAATATTAAAGATGCAATTTTCTACTCAGCACATTAACCTAGAAATGAGAAGGAAGATTCTAAATTCAAAGAAAAAGAGAAGTACAAGTAATTAAGCACAATCATATTTGTAGTTAATATGTCAAACATGAAAATGGAATGCTCCCTACTAGAAAACTCTGTGTCTCATTTTAGGAAGTGGGAAGCAAACAACAACAAAAAAATGGTTAGCTCATACTTCTGCTAAATTAAACTACTGTAGACACTTAAGGGAGCAACGAAGTTATTGAGTAGGGAACAGGAGAGTTGAACATGGATGAATTACTGACTTGAAGACAATGTCAAAAGCCAATACTCCCTTTTTGGTGATCCGTAAGTGAGCTCAGAAAAAAAACAAAACACCATGAAGCTTGATAGGCATGAGGGCAGGGAGGTATATTTTTAAAAGTCTAAATACAAAACATGCAAGCATGAGATGTAGAATAACGCATTGGCTTTGTACCCAAGTGGTGAGGACACATCTAATTATTTTTTGATATACAGAGGGGGCAAAAAGCATCACGGGCACACAAATAAAAGTGTGACATAAGAATTGAGAGAGGATCATCTTACTAGGATTCAGGATACTGAACTCAAAACCTTAAAAAGGGTGGAGAAGCTGGAGAGGTTGAAGCTGGAGAGAGATGACCAAACGGCTAGAAAAATCACTTCAAGGCAGAAATGTTAAAGGACTGAGGTTGGCTACATTTAAGAATTAGGTCCTACATGATAATGAGGTAAGACCATAGATTAAATCAGAACCTCCCATGTCTCTCCATGCAGTCACAACCAAAGTTGTCATTCAGTTTAGTCAGCTTAGCCTACATGTATTTGATACTTAAGCACAGTCTAAACACAACTCTAAAACCTAGAATTTCATAATTAAGTCAGGACACGTGATTAAAGGAGGTTGTGCTATCGTCTCTGAAGATTAAAAATGAGACTTGGTAAAGTCAGTATGGCTATATTTAAGAGCAGTTGTGGGGCTTCCCAGGTCGTGCTATTGGTAGAGTACCTGTCTGCCAATGCAGGAGACTTAAGAGATGCAGGTTCCATCCCTGGGTGGGGAAGATCCCCTGGAGAAGGACATGACAACCCACTCCAGTATTCTTGCCTGGAGAATCCCATGGGCAGAGGAGCCTGGCGGGCTACGGTCCAAAGGATTGCAAAGAGTTGGTCATGACTGAAGTGACTTAGCATAGCACAAGAGCAATTGCATGGAATAAATAACTGAGGAATCCTTTTGGGTCTGTGTAAAAGTATTTTATAAAGATGATCTTTTAATGTATATAATAACTTTCAAAAGGCAGACAAACTTTGGAAGTAATAAATTCTGCATTTCAGAATCAAAAATGCATAGAATTGCTTTGCAAAATATAGGAAGATCAAACTCATGTCAGTTATTATTTATGTAACTGTTCATACCAGAATAACAGTTTTCAGTTTTCAGAATCAAAGGTGCCCTTTGGACACAAGATTTACTGCCCTGAGTGGCTGGAGCCCACCATCTTTGTGCTCATGTGCTGTCCTCTCTGGTAGTGAGAGGACTGTGGGTATAAGTGCTGGTTTTCATTAGGGCACAAAGGTCCTTGTTAAATCTTTAAGCTCTTGTTGAATTGACAGAAAGGGGAAGATTGACAAAAGTGAAAGTGCAGTCACTCAGTCGCGTCTGACTCTGCAGCCCCATGGAGTGTAGCCTACCAGGCTCCTCTGTCCATGGAATTTTCCAGGCAAGAGTACTGGAGTGGGCTGCCATTTCCTTCTCCAGAGGATCTTCCTGACCCAGGGACTGAACTCAGGTGTCCTGCATTGCAGGCAGATGCTTTACCATCTGAGCCACCAGGGATAGCTCAGATTGACAAAAGGCAGCTAATTAGAGCTTCCTGGCTGGCCTCTCAAAGATGCTGCTTAGGGGTTTCAGAAGTCTGGCAGGTAGTAGTGCTGTACAACAGAACTTTCCGTGATGATGGAAAGGTCTTATGCCTGTACTGCCCCGAACTGTAGCCACTAGCCACATGTGGTATTGAGCAACTGAAATGTGGCTAGTGCAACTGAGAAATCACATTTTAAATTTCATTTATTAGTTAAAATTAAAGTATCAGTAGCTACATATGCCTAGTGGCTATTGCACTGGACAGTAAGTACTGGAAAACAGCATTCCTCAACATTTTTTTTCTATTTCTGCAAAGTACAGGAACCCAAGAGACCAACTGGTAAGTCAGAGAAGTAACACAGGCTATATTTTTGTAATCTGCAAAATCAATAAAGGAAAATTATAGGAAGTTATCAGAAATCTCCCTTCCTTTCTGTATATACAAGGAATAAATGGTTTTAACCTCTAAACTGAATTATGTGGATGCAGCTCACCATTTCCTGAACTGATTGCAATAAACTTACCCAAATATGGGATATTACTTCTATTTGTATAGAATATCTTTGACATACTTCACTATAGGGAAATTTGCTTTCTAATTCATGAACCAAAGAGGATGGTTTCTAGAACAGATTCCCTCCTGAGCCTCTTCCCTAGATAGACAAGCTCAGGCACCCACAGCCCTTTTGCATCCCCCGCCCCCTCTTGCACCATAACTCCTTCATGTAAATGGCACCCAGGGTTAGAGTACAGGAATGCCTCCTGAAGAGACACATACCTATAGAGCACAGATTTTTCAGACAGCCTGGAGCACACAGTTTGTCCCATGCATCCTAATATTCAGTCTGAGAAAATACAATCCTCATATCTAGTATTCTTGCCTGGAAAATCTCATGGACAGAGGAGCCTGGTAGGCTGCAGTCCATGGAGTCACGAAGAGTCAGACACTTACTGAGCGACTTCACTTTCACTTTTCACTTTCATGCATTGGAGAAGGAAATGGCAACCCACTCCAGTGTTCTTGCCTGGAGAATCCCAGGGATGGTAGAGCCTGGTGGGCTGCCGTCTATGGGGTCGCACAGAGTCAGACACGGCTGAAGCAACTTAGCAGCAGCAGCAGTCCCGTGCTCAGGACTATGTAGTTTATATAAGAAGCATTGCTTCTAGAGGATTTAAAAAAAACTGAAGTATTAAGCTCAATTTAATAGAGCTCAGCTGTGGTGTTCTAAATGGGAAGGAAATCCAAAAAAGAAGGGATATATGTATATGTACATGTGATTCACTTTGCTGTACAGTAGAAACTAACACAACTTGTAAATCAACTCCAATTAAAAAAACAAAACAAAAAGATTCTAGAGCTTGGTATGAAATAAAAGGAGGGGAAAAATTCAATATATGAAATGTCTGATAACCAAAATGGGGAAAAGAGTTTTTCCATTATCACTCACAGATGTAAAATAAAACAATGAAAGAAAGGAAAATAAAAAGAAATGGGTGATAATTCAAATCACAAGCAGGGTTCTGTAAACATTTAAAACCTACAGTTCGAACGATAGTCTGAAAATGATGTTAATGCTTTATAATTGTCCAAATAATCCTCTCATCAGGGAATATGTTGTGTCCTGTAGGCTGCTGAACAGGTTAAATGCCAAAATGAATGTATAAATGTGGAAAGGAACAATTTCTGATTGCTGAGTGTTGATATTATTATAACTAATAATGAGCAATAATCTTGAAATTTCAGTAGAGTAAAATGAATAATGTTTTACATTCTGGCATAAAATAGTTCCATAAAATTTTCAGAA
This sequence comes from Budorcas taxicolor, assembly GCF_023091745.1. Classification (NCBI taxonomy): domain Eukaryota; kingdom Metazoa; phylum Chordata; class Mammalia; order Artiodactyla; family Bovidae; genus Budorcas; species Budorcas taxicolor. Next base: position 102,405,329 of record NC_068935.1, on the reverse strand, counting down.
TGGGAAAAAGATTTAATTGCAAATATAATAAACTCACTACCAAAAATACCTTAGAATTTATTCAAACAGGTATAAACCTTTTAGAAGGCAAATTATTTATAGAGATCAAATATCTTATTAAATACATGTATACATTCTGATGCCAACAATTTCAGTAGTAAACTTACCCTAACAATATGATCAGAGGTGTACAAAGATTTAGTAATAAAAATAGAGCCAATGCAACAGTATTTATGGCCACGGAAAACTGGAAGTAATGCCCATGTCCAGTAGCTGGTTAGTAAATGATGATGTGTACATAGGATGGAATTTTGTAGACCCATTACAAGTTTGTGCTTCAGAGTAATGACTCTCAATAAGGTAAACTTATCAGAATCACCCATGTGGCTTTTTCAAAAAAATGCATGCCCCTCCAACCCCTTGCATGCCTGGAGCTGAGAGGGATGGTTAGTGTCTTGGATGAGTTGAGTGGTGCAGTGAGTTACTGTTAGTATGTGAATGTGTCACATCTCTCAAGTGTGCAAAAGTGAAAACCAGTATTTAAGAAGAATATTTGCATAAGTTCACATAAATAAAACCAACCCTTTTAAAGTGTAAATTCAGTGCTAATTAGTACAGTCACAATGTTGTGCGATGACCATTCCTGTTTCATCCCAAACCCATTAAGTAGTCTATACCCATTAAGCAGTCCATCCCATTTAGGAATTACAGCTGTTTATAAATAGAGATAAAATCAAGCATATTAAATAAATCCTAAAATAATAATGAACCAATAACAAAATATTAATAGAAAAGGGTATCTATGGAGAACTTATGACTGACAAGTACTATTCTAACTGCTGCTACTGCTGCTGCTAAGTTGCCTCAGTCGTGTCCGGCTCTGTGTGACCCCACAGACGGCAGCCCACCAGGCTTCCCCGTCCCTGGGATTCTCCAGGCAAGAATACTGGAGTGGGTTGCCATTTCCTTCTCCAGTGCATGAAAGTGAAAAGGGAAGGTGAAGTTGCTCAGTCGTGTCCGACTCTTCGCGACCCCATGGACTGCAGCCCACCAGGCTCCTCCGTCCATGGGATTTTCCAGGCAAGAGTACTGGAGTGGGTTGCCATTGCCTTCTCCATTCTAACTGCTATAATATATTAAGTCATTAAATCCTTACAACCCTATCAGTTAGCTATTATCACCATCATCCCCATCTTATAGATAAGGAAACTGAAGCACAGAGAATTGAAATAACTCGTTCAAGGTTACACAGCTAGTGTCAGAGTCAGGATTCACCTCAGGCAATGTAGCTCTAGAGGCCATTCTTTCTCTGAATGCTGTACTCCTCTTTCTTCTTGCTACAAAATTTCCTACCTCTGACTTAGTTACAAAATCAATTTTCTACTGCTTTCTGTGAACTTCCCTTTTAATCACTTCAAAGGGAATCATAATAATTAGGTTGTTTCCACCATTTGATGAGCTTAAAAACAGTGTCTGAGTAGAAGGATGGGTACCTAGCTGTTTACTTGTGAAAATAAATTGGGCGGTGGGCTCTGAAAGCCAGGAAAGTTGCAGTCTTTGTTCTAGAAGCTCTTAGAAGTGGCAGAATGAGAATGAGTTTTTTGAGGAGAGTAGGTATAACCAGCTTTAACCAGGGTGACTGCATCACTGAATGGGATGCAGCTTTACCAGAAGCTGAAAAACCCTCAATGACAAGCCTGCTGATGTTCCTAATTCTAGGTTGTTTGGTGGGTCTTAAAATTTTAAATAGGTCTGCAAAGGGATGTGGTAAATTCACATGACCCCTCTCTGCTGTGACAGCTTGCTCCTGTCCAAATGAATCTCAGTCACTACTTTGGCTATTTTAGGCCCAAGTCTGATTCTGTGGCACTGGGAGAAATACAGCATGTATTTCCCGCGATGAGGCAAGCCTGAGCCCTGTGGTAAAAGGCTTGTATTTGGGCAGTGAGAGGTTCGGTCTCAGACAGGGTAATGTCACATAGGCCAAAGCAACATCAGAGTTAAAAAGACTTCAGGAAAGACTTGAGACAGAGGTATAGTTAATAGCTTCTTTGGGAAAGAAACTAATTTCAAAAATGGCTGACCAAATTTCACTTTGGCTAAGATTTTGTTTTCTTTTGTAGCCTACACTGGTTCAGGTATATAGTAAAGCATGCAAACAAACAAACAAACCAACCCCAGAGTCTTGGGAAACTTCTTTGGGCACCATCTCAATAATGGCATGTTATCAATAATTATTTTTCTGGCGAGGATTTTTAAAGTAAATAGAGAAGAGCTAGTCTGAACCTCCTGACTGCAAAATCAACTAGGAGAAAGGCGAACTGGGAATAATCAACACCAACAGTGACATGTTAGAATTGCCCTTACTCTACAGTTGCACTTTCCGGTAGAACTTTCTACAGAGATGGAAACAGGCTATATTTGCATTATCTGATACGGCACCACTAGGCTATTGAATGCTTGGAATGTTCTAGTGTGACTGAGGAACAGATCTTTTATTTATTAATAATTTAGGAGATCAAACCAGTCAATCCTAAAGGAAATCAACCCTGAGTATTCACTGGAAGGACTGATGCTGAAGTTGAAACTCCAATACTTTGGCCACCTGATTTGAAGAGCCGCCTCACTGGAAAAGACCCTGATGCTGGGAAAGATTGAGGGCAGGAGGAGAAAGGGATTACAGAGAACAAGATAGCTGGAGAGGACGAGATGGTTGGATGGCATCACTGACTCAGTGGACATGAGTTTGAGCAAACTCTGGGAGATAGTGAAGGACAGGGAAGCCTGGCATGGGGTCACAAAGAGTCAGACATGACTGAGTGACTGAACAACAACAAATTAATAATTTTAACTAATTTAGGGGACTTCCCTGGTGGTCCAGTGGTTAAGAAACCACCTGCCAATTCAGGGGACAGAGGTTCAACCCTAATCAGGTAACTAAGATTCCACATGCTGCAGGGCAACTAAGTCTGCACACCACAACTACTGAGCCCATGCACCACAACTGGAGAGAGGCCTGTGTGCTGCAACTAAGACCTGATGCAGCTAAACAAATACATCAATATGAACAAATAATCATTTTAATTCACTTAGATTTTAACAGTTACATGTGGCTAGTGGCTAATATGTTGGCCAGTTCAGCTCTGTATGATAATATTGTGCCTTACATAGTTTTCCAAAAATTCATAAAAACATTCTTATAAATCTAGAGTTGAAGACAATCATTCACAACATTTTTCAAGGGTCAGCTACTAGTGAATGAATAAATATTATTGCAACTTATGATGTATCTGAAAATAGTTATGAAGAAAAGTTTTACAGCTTGCAGGAGTCACATGGCTAAGGAGGAGTCTTATCTAATCAACCACTTAGAGGACAGAGTTAAGTTTTTTAATAGTAATCAAAGTAAGTCAAACCTGAGTTAATTTTAAGATCATAATATAATCCTTTCCTCTGTTGCAGGGAGGAGGGAAATGCTGTCCCTTAAGATTTTTGTCCAGTGCTGTAAAGATTCCATTATCTTATTCTGGGTCTTTTTCAAAAACCTCAAAAACCTTTTAAAGTCAAATGGGCTGTCCAAAGGAAGTAATAGTGCTTTTTTTCTTTTCCAGTGTGTTGGAGGATAGGGAGTATGGTAAATGGGAGAAAGGTATCCTAGGAAGAATAAAGAAAAAGTGAGAAAATGATCTGGAAATATTTTCTAGTAGACCAAGGTTGTGGGGATTTTTACTGCTTTGTGATGGTTGCTCAATCCTAGTTCCAATTCTAATTTTGTGTTGTTTCCATTGAACTAAACTTAGGTTTTCTGTCAAAATATTTAAGTTTGAGAAAATGTGGCCTAGATTAAAATTCAACAATAGTGGATAATAGCAAGTTCCTATTTTTAAAGTAATTATATCTCTGCTATGAATTTTTAAAGATAACATAAATCTAAAATGTGATTCATCTTCCATTTATTATAACTTATTGCTGGGACTTGTACTTAGATATTACCTTACATTATTTAAAACCCCCAAATCTTACTGAAATAATGGTAAATTTTGGCATTGAGAATTTGGCTGTAAGAAAACTACAGCCAACACCAGTATAATATTTATGGGCACTGAAACAGAATAAAAATATCAGCAAATGCTTCTGTCTGGCTTTTTGCTGATTTCTTTAATTTACCTTCAGTTTCCTCCGTGCATTGAATTTCCTCAGTTGCTCTACTGTTTCTGGAAGATGAATCTTGTAGGCGTAACGATCCCGCTCCTAAAAAAAGATGAAAGATAATGAACACACATAGCTCTTTAAAAAAGTGAAGAAGCTAAATTTAAAATAAACAACAAGCCCAATTGGATATGAAGGTCAAAACTGATAGTAAAATAGTATTTCATCTTCATCAATAACAAAGGGCTAAAATAATGGTCCATGTAATTTTTCAGATACATGGCTATATGGCTAAAATAATTCATCATAATTATTATGAAGGCATGAAGTTGACACAATCTTGTCAGGTAAAATGAGCCTTCAGGAAATCAACTCACAACTAATTCAGCATTCTGAGTTGTCAAGAATAACTGGATTTTAAAAGAAAAGTCCCAGTATCTTCAAACTAGGACAAACTTATCAAGCCCATTCTAATCCAACCATTTCTCCATGTGGGATCCCCTTCAATCTCTGATGGATGATCACTCTGTTTGACTTCATACAATAGGAGAGTATTAGTTTATGGCAGCCCACTACAATTTTAAGGACGTGAAAAAATTCTTACTCAGACCACCTGTGGCTTGTCTGGACTAGCTCTTCTCTTTGGGCATCACAGAGTAAACACAATCCCTCTTCTGTATAATACTCCTTTAGTAGTTATGAGGGGGTTCATGCTTCCATCGAATCTATTCCTCTCTGTGATAATATCTCCAGTTGCCAACTTCTCATGTGTATTTCAAATGTCCTGTCATTCTCCTTATTGTCCTCTTTGGTTCTAATTTGTCAATGTATCTTGAAGATTTTATGCTACAGGTACTTATTTTAGAAATATTTCTTGAGTTCCTACTATGTGCCAGGCATCGTTCTATGCACTTGAGATTAACAAGTAAACAAAACCTTAACAAAGATTCTGGCCCTCATGTAGTTCATATTTTAATGGGAGAAGATAAGAAAATACAAAGAAGGGAAATTATAGAGTATGTTAAGAGTGCTATGGAATAAAGCAAAAAGGAAGGCAGGGTAAAGGTACATTGCAATTTAAAGTAGGGTGGTCAAAGTATGACCCAACTGAGAAAGTGACATCCAAGGGGTGAGGAGAGTGGTCTAGGCAGATAGAACAACTAAGTGCAAAGGCCTTTCAAAGGAGACAGTGTGCCTGAAATTTTCAATAACTAGCAAGGAGACTCATATGTGGAGTAAATAGTAGATCAGATTAGAGAAGTGGCAGGGCTGGTGCAGGCCATCAGGGGCCTTTGACTTTTATTTTGAGTGGGAGATGGAGCACCTGGGAGGTTAGCAGCTGGAGTGACGTGATCTGACAACGTAGAGGAATACTCTGGCTGTTGTGTTGAGACTAGATTGGAAAGGAGAGACTTAAAAAAAAAAGCATGGAGACCAGTTAGGAGGTTATTGTAGTAATCTAGGGGGGAAATGAAGGTGGATAAAACCAAATGGAAGCAATAAAGACAGTGAAAGGGAGATAGACTCTGAATGTAGTTTGTCCTGAAGAAGTTTTACTGAGGTATAACTAGCATACAATTAACTGCACGTATAGTATGGGATAAGTTTTGACATACGTATACAAACATAAAACCATCCCCACAACCATAATGGACATATCCAACTCTCTCAAAAGCTTTCTTGTGTCTCTTTTGTTACCCCCTTCCCCATCCCCAGGCAACCACTGATCTATTCTGTTACTTTAGATTAGTTTGCATTTTCTAGAATTTAATATAAATGGGATAATATAGTACATATTAATTATTATCCAACTTTATTCACTCTGCCTAAATATTTTAGCTTCACCCACATTGTTGCCTGTATCAATAGTTCATTCTGTTTATTGCTGGGGGTATTCCATTGAATGTGCTGTGCTTAGTCACTCAGTCGTGTCTGACTCTTTGCAACCCCATGGACTGTAGCCCGCCAGGCTCCTCTGTCCATGGGCATTCTCCAGGCAGAAATACTGGAGTGGGTTGCCTGCCCTCCTCCAGGGGATCTTCCTATCCCAGGGATCGAACTTAGGTCTTCTGCACTGCAGGCAGATTCTTTACCATCTGAGCCACCAGGGAAGCCCATTCTATTGAATAGATGTACCATAACTTGTTTATCCATTCACCTGTTGATGCACCCTGGGTTGTTTCCAATTTTTGCCTGTTATGTATAAGGATGCCATGAACATTAATGTACAAGTCTCTGTATGGACCTAAGTTTCATTTCTCTTAGGTAAACATGTAGGAGTAGAATGGCTAGGTCATTTTGTAAGAATATGTTTAACTTTTTAAGAAACTGTGCAACAGTTTTCCAAAGTGGCTATACCATTTTACATTCCTACAACAGGTATGAGTTCCAGTTGTTCAACATCCTCACCAACATTTGGTTAGCCCCTGGGTAGCATACAAGAAGGACAGACTAGATGAGTATTGCAAAGGCATTGAAAATGAAACTGGCATTTGAATCATAGTATGTAAAAATGGGCTAGGACGTGTGTTCTGAATCTAATTGGATTAACTGCCTACCAAAATAGAAGATTTAAATAAGAATCATAGTCTCATAATATAATAATACTAAAAATGCCCAGCACACTATCCAAAATTACTCTTCATACTAAGAACCAGGAAAATCTCAACTAAATTAAATTTAAACACTTCTACTCTACAGGCTTTAACCCTTCTGTAGGCTTCCTAATTCTGAATATCTCCAATCACTCACCAAGCCTCATCAATTTTCCTTAATCACTCTCAGTTTGGATACTTCTTTCCCACTCCCACTATGACTCCCTGGTTCTGTCCCCTGTCACTTCCTGGCTAGACAGACCAGCTTCTGTAGGACCTTTTTGCCTCTACTGCTTGTATCCTGACAGGTAACCCACTTGTGCACAGTGTCCAAAGGAATTACATGAGCATGCTGCTCATATAATTTTGCATCACTCAAAAGCTTGCAGTAGCTTTTTACTCTCTATACCCTAATATCTAAAGTACCAAATTTGGCATTCTAGATATATTCTTCCCTCAAACCAAATTTTCACTCTACTGCAACCCTATTGAAATAGCTGACCTTTGTATGATACGTGTTTCCTGACCCCTTCCCCGAATACCCTGAACACTTATAATGCTGTGTCTCCTCTGTGCCTCCCACATGGGTATATGGCCCCTTTAGTTGTATTAGCATGTGCAGCCTCCCTCCCCACTAGCTAGTGTGTAGCACCAGCCTACAGTGACTCACACGCCCCGTTAGTTTTCCAGGGCCCATACTCCCGTATTCTTGTGAGACGCCTCTCACGTGTGACTTCTTTGAGGTTATCTTTCTATGTCTTTATGTTATATCAACAGCATTTGAAATTCCATTTCACGGTCTCACCATGCCTTTCTCTCTTTAATATGTTGGGAAGTTTAGAAGATAACAGACAGTGAAGTGAAAAGGGAGGGAATGATACAGTCAAAAACTTTTTTTAAATAAAATTATGCTTAAATTATGATTCCTGATATTTTCTAAGCAGATGAAATCATAAGATTAAAAAAAAGTCTATTAATGTACCTCTTACCACAAAACAAGTAAATATTAACTCCACAGCATTATAAAACTAAGACAAAAGAATAAAAATAATATTTTCCAGATTAAATAGTCCTACTTGAAACTAACAGTAATGTGATATGAATTCAGAAAAATCTGATTAGCAATGTGTCTTGCATTTAAAGAAGTGTTTGATTCACTATCCATTGTGCACATGAGATGCTAAATATACATTTAATTGATGTGTTGATTGGTTATTCCCAAATTCAAATTGATTAGGCTAATATAAATATCCTTTTCATCTTTATTATAGTCAATATACTTGGAATCTACATATTAAGGCTACAAAGGGTGTGAAAAGAGCTTAATTATTTGTGAGAAAATTACAATCTTAGTTGGTCTTACTTTTGTTGGAATGAATATTTACAGCAAACAGCACTAATTTAGATAAAAGTATAATTTAACAACTTCAAGACACTCACATATTAATTGGTCTATTTACTCAAATTCCCATTTTATATGTCATGATTGAATAGGACTTTTTTGTGGTCTTGCCAAAGAAAGAATAATTTTTCTTTGACACAAAACAGTGGTATCATGACTTTTGGTACTCCTTACTACAAGGATTTTCATCATTTTATTTCTTTACATTGCAATTACTCAGGAGTTTTTCATATTTAAACTTTAGCTTAAATTTTAGCCATTGCTAAATTATCACCACTTCTATGCACAGCAATGATTTAAAAGTATACATGGAAAAGTACTGAAATATAACATAAGCCTGTTCTCATCAGCTTGATAACATTCTCATTGAATTCTTCCATCTTCAGATAACACACTGTAGTGAACAGTCTTCAGGAATTTTTTCAGTTAAGTTACTGATACTTTTGTCTTTTGTCTTTCTGGTGCCAGAAATCTGTTGTCTATTAAGCTCAGATTATTTGGCAAAAGAACTATAATCATTGCAGGGATAAGAGTTTCCAAAAATAAATATTATTAGTCAACAGATACAAGATAATGAAAGCCAAATTTTCTAAAGGATATTAAAAATGACTAATACGGCTGCCATTTTCACTGTTACTTGGCATTTAAACTAGCTGCAAACAAAAAAAGATCCTCATGATAAGAAACTGAGAAAAGCAAAGGAAAATCAGGAGGTTCCCTGAATTGTTTATTCCTGGGAGAAAATAAGTACTAAGAAAGTATCTCAGAACTGTTCACTCTTTTCTGGAGGAAGTCAGGAATAACTATAGCTAGGGAATTCAAGTCAAGAATAACTAAAGCTGAGTATCAGAGGATTGATTGCCGATGTGAAAAGTAATATTCTTAAGGAGAATCTATATCTACTGGAATCTCAACATTGTTCAATCATACTATTATCCCATGTCATCACTGTTAAGATACACTATTAACCTATATTTAAATATTATTTTGCATAATTTCTGGGGAGCTAGCATGGTATAGTAGTGTGAATACATTTATACATTCACTCATGAAATCATTAACTGATATTTATGAGCACCTACTAAATGTCAGGGGCTTCCCAGGTGGCGCTCGTGGTAAAGAACCCATCTGCCAATGTAGGAGATAAGAGAGACAGGTTCGATTCCTGGGTGGGGAAGATCCCTTGGAGGAGGGTATGGCAACCCACTCCAGTATTCTTGCCTAGAGAATTCCATGGACAGAGGAGCCTGGTGGGCTACAGTCCATAGGGTCGCAAAGAGTCAGGCACAACTGAAGCGACTTAGCATGCACACACTACATGTCAGACACTTTCAAAGGTTCTATACAGAAGTGAACCAAGAGATAAAAATTCCTGCTCTGTATGCAGCTTATATTTTATGGAAGTAGACAGAGAAACAAATAAGTAAAATGTAAGTATGTCTCATGGTGACCAATGCTATGGAAAAAAAGTAAGGCAGGGAAGGAGGGTAGGGAATACTGGTGGCAGGGGACATTTCTTCCTTCAAATTTTAAATTGGGTGGTCAGGGAAGATCTCACTAAGAAGCTGCTATCTAAGCAAAGACTGAAGATGGTGAGAGAATAAGCCATGAAGATAGCTTGGGGAATAGTATTCTAGGGAAAGGGCCTGACTAACACAGGCGCTGAGGCAAGTGTGGGCCTGCTGTCTGAAGAACAGCAAGGAGGCTGACATGAGGGAACAAAGTGAGAAGAGGAGAGTAGGAAGGGGTGAAGTCCAAGAGGTATCAGGGAGTGAAATGGTAAACTAAATTAATAATACTTCAGGAGACAGGTCTAGCCTAAAGGTAAAAACTCCGGGTGTACAGACAGCATTTGAAGCCACTAAAACTATTAATAGATGAGGTCTCCAAGGGTCTGGGGCTTCCCTGGTGGCTCAGCTGGTAAAGAATCCACTTGCAATGCAGGAGACCTGGGTTTGATCCCTGGGTTGGGAAGATCCCCTGGAGAAGGGAATGGCTACCCACTCCAGTATTCTGGCCTGGAGAATTCCATGGACTGTATAGTCCATGGGGTCACAAAGAGTCAGACATGACTGAACAACTTTCACTCTCACTTTCCAAGGGTCTGAGTGTAGACAGGAAGATGAAGAGCAATGGGCTGTAGCACTCCATTATGAAGACATGGTGCAGGGAGGTGAGGAAGAATCGGCAGGATCTGGAAGGGGCTGCCACAAAGGTAAAAGGGAAACCAGGGAGAGAGGTGCCCTGAAGCCAAGGGAGGACAGAGTTCCAGAAGTATGGATGTCCAAATGCTGATATGCCAAGAGGGAGAATCATGAGCTCTGACCACTAGACTCAGCAACGTGAAGGTCACTGGTGACTTGACGACTTGACAAGAGCTATTTTAGTGGAGTTGGTAGGATTGCAACCCTGACTAGGGTGGGTTCAAGAGAAAGAGATGGGAGAAACTGAGGAAAGTGAGTAGAAATAACACTTTCTAGGAGTTTTGCTGTCAAGGGGACTAAAGAATAGGGGCAGAGGCTGGAGCGGGTTGTAGGGTTAGGAGAACATGTGTGTGTGTAACAAAAATAAGTGGTAGCTTGTTAGATCCCACAGAGACTGGAAGGTGCTGATGCAGGGAAGGGCTCACAAGTGGGAGTGCTGACCTTGAGTAAGTGAACAGGATAGGATCTTGAGTACAAGGGAAAGGGGTGTGGTAGGCTGAATCCTGGTTCCAGCTTCAACAATTTTTGTGACTTGGGGCAAGATTCTTAACCTGAGGCTTAGCTTTCTCACCTGTAAAGTGAGAATTTCCTGGAACTGTTGAACACTGTAATGTCTTCATCAAATAGTACTATCTCACTGAAGCCCCAAGTTATAATTTTCTTTAATAGTGATACTTCATTGGCAGGATGGGATATAAAAAGAACTTTTAAAATCTGCTTTTTCTAGAGCCTAGGAACCACAACTACTGAAGCCCACATACCCTGGAGCTCCTGCTCCACAACATAACAAGTCCCTGTGACGAGAAGCCTGCATCCCACACTAAAGAGTAGTCCCCTCTTGCTGCAACTAGAGAAAGCCAGCATGTAGCAGTGGAGACCGAAGTGAAAGTGAAGCCGCTCAGTCATGTCTGACTCTTTGCAAGCCCATGGACTGTAGCCTACCAGGCTCCTCCATCCATGGGATTTTCCAGGCAAGAGTACTGTACTGGAGTGGTTGTCATTTCATTCTCCAGGGGATCTTCCCAACCCAGGGATAGAACCCAGGTCTCCTGCACTGCAGGAAGATGCTTTACCATCAGAGCCACCAGGGAAGCACCCAGCACAGCCATAAATAAATAAATAAAATTTAAAAAAATCTTTTTCTTAAGAAAATAAATCTTATCTAGTATCTACTGAAATAAAAATAATGCTATAAAGTATACAGTCACAACCAAAGCAATGATAATCGCTTTTTAAATATCACACACTAAGTGCTCCTTCTGTTGTTCATGTTGTGCATCCTTGGAAGATGTGTTGGTAGAGAACAAACAAGCCTTCCTCTGGGATGGATTTTGCCTTAATTCTCTTTCTTACCCTCTTGTGATGAAGCTGAATGTCACTAAAATGAAACATCCTCTTAGATGTTTACAGAGAGTGCATAGAAACAGTAAATAAGGTGAACAAAACTAATGAAAAAATGCTCAGGAAAAAAAAAGGGTGGAAAGGGGCACCTTACGGAGTAATGCATTCTTGTCACTGGAACTGTCCAAACAAAGTGCCACCTATGAGCTCACATACCTTAAGCCATGGGTGATTCAGTGCTTCATAAACAGTGATCCTCTCGGCGGGATCCAGCATCAGCATTCGGCGTACGAGGTCTTTGGCACTTTCAGAGATATGGCTCCACTGCCTTGGATTCATCTGAAGAGGGGAAAGGAAAATTACACAGTTAGGTTCAGTGAGATGTTAATGTTCACTGTTAATATCCCTACACTGTTTCAATGCGAATAAGATTCAGGTAGCAAAGTAGAGAAATCGGATTCTAAAGACTTGCTTTCTAAGGAAGAAGAGGACTGAGGTCATACATTTCCTATTGTTCAACACATGAGAATTTGCATCAGTAAATATTCTTTATACATATTCTGGTTAGATATATAATAACATTTTAAATAATTGAAGAACAGAATGTTCACGATTCCAGGTTCTATCTCAGGTAAAATAAAAAGTCTAGCATCTAGACTCTAAGCAGATGAGAATACTTTGACCTAGAAAGGACTAAAATAAAATTTAAAAATTTTAAAGAAGTGTTTTTAATATTTTGTTTTTAAAACTGGGAATTATCAGTAACTGTGAAGCCACACAAAGTAGCTTTTATTAATAGGATACTTTGGTCACTGTATGTCATTTTCAGCATTTAGGGAAAAATATATTACTATAGGCCTTACAAAAAACCCAATTTACTTGTATGTTATTCTTAGTGAAGTGAATTTTTCCCCTCTTTTAGAGATGAGACAACTAAGCTACAAGGTAAGTCGCCTAAAGCCAAACAAAAAAATAAATTATGAGTTGTTCCTAAGACACAGGACTCATGAGCAAGGCTGTGGATCTCTGAGGAAAAGAGTTGGAAGACTCCTGGGAAAAGGGGTATGTCTGAGACCAGGAACCAGGAAGAAATGGAAAGGATTGCTTGGGGCTTGGAGTTGGGAAGGCAAGTGGGGCCAGGAGGGAAGAGATGGAGCAGGGTCTCACTCCCTATTTAATATCAGGAAACTGACTGAGTGAGCACGTAGGAGCTGTCTGTTGCCAGGAGCTGTAAACAATGCCATGGCTTTAACCGGCAGAGACCCATGTCATTTTCTATGGGAGAAAGATGCAGAATGAAGTCCGCCACACTTTAAAGCCAAATAAAATCACCGCTTGCACTGTAGTACACACGAATCATTATAATCTGGCCAAGGTTTAGCATCAGACATTTTGCTCTGGCTAATGTGAGGCTTTGTTGTAGTAGACAGAGAGTGGAAAATGTTCCATCTTCTTTGTCTAACAGGCATAATTCTAAGCGGTAATCACTTCCCTTGTCAGATCCCTTAATTAAAAGCGAATGCCGTGAGACTGTTGAAATACTGTCATCCTACTGAAACTGTGATCGGTTGACAAGCTTGAAATAGGGAGGCGAGTGATTGGATGGGGCTTAGACAGCCTTGCTTCCTCTTCTCCATCTTGGAGATGATGTTCTCTTTCATGTCTGAATGACCTGTCCTCAGGAAAGGTGTTGAGAAACCATCTGAAAGTGGTCGTAAGATTTCTGAAGTGAGCAGAGGTTGAGAAGTATACTCCCTGGTCCTTTTCATGAGGGAGCCCAATCCAGGGTTTTCTCTTTGGCAGAAAAGAGTAGCTGATATTAATTTAGGAGGCTGAGTATATCTTTACCATCTGAGCCATCAGGGAAGCCCTTGAATATATAAGGGATAACAAAACAGGGCTATAAAGCAGTCTTAATTATTTGAATATGAAAGCGAGGCAGCTGAGAACTCCTGCTGTGTAGACACTAATTGGATATCCAGAAACAAATGATATAAGGTGACATTGTATCTTTTATAGACTTGGGGAAATATATTTTTGTCCTTTATAAAAAATTAATTGAAATTAAATGTTAGCATATATTTTAGCTAAAGTATTCTCTCCTATCAACCTTAAAAGATCAAGTAAGCTAGTAAACGAGAATAAAAAAGTTAAAATTACCCATTCATCTGCTGATGGACATTTAGGTTGTTTCCATGTCCTGGCTATTATAGACAGTGCTGCAATGAACATTGGGGTACATGTGTCTCTTTCAATTCTGGTTTCCTCGGTGTGTATCATGTAAGAAACGAATCACCAGTCTATGTTCGATGCAGGATACAGGATGCTTGGGGCTGGTGCATGGGGATGATCCAGAGAGATGATATGGGATGGGAGGTGGGAGGGGGGTTCAGGATTGGGAACTCATGTACACCCGTGGCAGATTCATGTCAATGTATGGCAAAACCAATACAGTATTGTAAAGTAAAATAAAGTTAAAAAAAAAAGTTAAAATTATTTAAGACCAGTAGTAGTTTATAAACTATGACATTTTAAATATATTACATTTAAAATGTGTCATCAAAATTTTCTTGAAAATACTCATAGAGATCAAGGATTTTTAATTTTTGTTGTTGTTAAGAACCACCTCGGTGGTAAAATATTTTTGAGATCTGCTCCCAAATAATCTAGTAGCATGTAGAATATAGATAAAACAAGATTGGCTGGATGTTGATAAATATTAAAGCTGTGGGTTCATTATACTATTATCTCTCCTATTTTGTTAGAAATTTTCAGTAACAAAAATTTAAAAATGAATGCTGACACAATCATAGTATTTTTTTTAAAGGCCCAAGAGTCATCACTGATAATAAAGATGGATCTGTACTTTAAGCTAAGCTACTGAAAACCTGGGGCCTTTGTAAGGAAAGCCATGAGTATAAGCGAGAGGTGAGGTTAGCCAAGTAAGAGTAAATATGTTATTAACTTTAAACCCCCAGGTACAGAAATTATAGTATAGCTGCCACTGTCCATCTGACTATATTATACTAGAATACTAAGAATAGGAAATTTTAAAACAGTCAAACTTTTGGACATATTTTACTAGTCCAAATTTTTTTCTAAACAAAGAAACAAAGATAACTATTCAATGCTTTAAAAATAGACAAGATCAAATACCAAGAAGCCGTTGGAATGAAGCACATTGCCTTGGAAACCAGGAAGTTAGCAACTGAACAAACACAAAGGAAGAATTCTATTATTAGCAAATGCTTATAGCTCAAGAAGGCAGGTGGGAGATTTTATTATATGGTACCTACGTCATTAAGTTGCTGTGAGGATGAAAAGAGTCAATATAAGTAAAGTGCTTAGCACAGTTCCTGGAACATAGTAAGCACTGTGTATGAGTTAGCTATCATTGCTAGTATTATTATTACACTGATAGATTACTGTGTTTATTTTCACATGTTAGTATCCGTGATTTCACTTGGCAAAATTCAGTGAGAAAGCCATAACTGTGCATTCCTGATAGCCACTCACAATTTCCAGGGATTGAAGGGAGATGATTACTTACAAGCAGTTTCCTGAGACCTTGAAAGGATTGATTTTATTCCCCAATGGTCAACTGACTCTAAGAAGCAGAAGAACCTATACATAAAATGTCTTTCTCTGTCAACAGAGTTTTCCCATAGATCTTCATCTAAATAAAGACAAATCTGTGTACCTTTATATATAAGCCGATGGTACACAAGGAAAAAAAGTACAAACCATTCTCACTGACTCACTTCCACAAGCTTCAGTTGCGGTTTACAGAATAAGGCCACAACTCTGAAATTACTTTACCTTGATTTCTTTTTTCCCCTTAAGTTTTGTCAAGTCCCATATAAAATTCTAACATTACTGAGGAACAGAGGAAAAAAAAAAAACTTTAGGGGCTTCACAGTTTTGGAGTGTAGTGTTATATGAATATAAACCTGTGTGTTTGGTTTTTATGTTGCCAGGCATGGCTGAAAACGAAAACAGTGATTTTGTTGAATAGAAAGTGCATGTGTTAATAATAACGGGAGGAAGGAGAGCTTCCTCAAAATAAACTGCCCTGATTTGATATCCAGACACATACTCTTCTGTGCTTCCTATACAGAGCATCATATTCCATCAGCCATACAAGGTGGCACAGGGCAATAAAGTGTATAAGCTAGGGTAGTGAAACCAACCCCAAGCTTATTTCCAAGAACCTTCTAGGTCTTTTTGGTATAGCCACTCATGATGTCAGTAATGGCTTCTTAAATTATTTAGTAATGAAAGTAATAATGTACTAATCAGAAGTCTGGGAACAGTACATGTAGTTTGCAATTCACAGTAGCCAAAGATGAATATAAATATTTAAATTACACCAAAATGGCTCTAAATTACATTATGAAATGCAGTTGTGATACTGGCATTTCAGTTTATCCTGGAAGGTAAATGGCAAGTTTTTCAGCTGTGCTGGCTAACTACATAAAATGCAATAAAATAACATGCATGCTAGAGCAAAAACAAATAAAGGTTAATAGACACTAAATCTAAAAGTAAGATAAAGAATTACTAAAATTACCTGGATGAAATTTCCATTTTACTTTAGAAATGAAGTAATAAAAATAAAGCCCTTTTCTCAAATTACACAAAGAAGGGCCAAAGAAGTTTATGCTCCAGCTCAGCCTGAATAAATGGGTTTGATCACCAGACAGCTAATGGATATTTTAAAATCTGGGCTCGGGTCTGTCACAGACACCTTACCCAGGGTAAAATAAAATCTCACATTCTCTCACAGTAAATTCCAAGGAGTATTCCAAATTCTTTCCCTGAACTAGAATTTTATTTGAAATAAGTGGGGCACAAACAAATTACTATGAATTTGAGTTAGCTAAACAGGCAGTTTCACTAGAGTGTACTTGTGGTCAAAGATTTTGACTTGTAGTGTGGCTTTGTGACTCTGAGGGCCCAGAACGTGGAGGAAAAGGGGAACACCCATCGGGTCTCTGGTCTTTATACTGTATCAAAGACAAGTCGGGTCCCTGTTTTCTGGACTAAACACAGAGTTGGAATCCAAATACATGGGATAGACTAGAGGCAGCACAGAGGGAATGAGAAGGGAGGAGTGAGGCAATGGTTTTTTTTAAAGCCAGTCATCTGGATGATAATTTGGCTGCGATCCACTCTGAAATTTACTTGAGAGCTTTGTTGCCTAACAAGGCTAGTGGATCAAAGATGCAAGCAAAAAACTTTTCTCTGACTAGGGTAACTATGTTGACCATCAATAAACAATCCAAAGAGAGACAATAACTTAAAACATTTTTTTCAGAATAATTTAATCTCAATGGAAAAATAAAACGTTCATAATATATTACCTTATATTTTCCTTTAATAATGCCTTCAAACAATCTTTCCTTGGTTCCATAAAAAGGCAAACAACCGCTTAGCAGGATAAAAAGGATCACGCCACAACCCCAGACATCTACAGGTTTTCCATAAGGCTCTCTCTTGACAACTTCTGGGGCCATAAAATGAGGTGTTCCAACGCGCCCTATATTTAAAATGACAACATCAAGGAAAAAAATGTTTACATAAAATGGGTTTCCCCCCATTTGAAAACTGAAAATAACAGTGTGAATGACAAGTTTAACAATGTAAATATTACCACCTCTTCCCTCCTCTATAAAATCAAGGGAAAAAAAGGCAGAAAGAAAAAAATTATTTATCTAATCACCTCTTGAAAATACTGAGCCCAGGAGAGAGAGGTACTCTGTCTTCTAACACTGCTACTTCCTATTGAATTCTGCAGGGTGATGGTAAATATTTACCTAGTTCTTGCATCATGAAGAAGTTGTTTAAATTTTATAGTTTTTACATGTTTGAAAAAAATTACTAAAAATACAGAGCAGAGACAGTGGCAGGGAGAGGGGGAACAAGTGAGAAAATATCTGTGGAGAAAAAGATTACTTTTGACTGCCAAACAGAGATTCTCAAATTAAACCTAATGCTGAGAACTTTTGCTTGGAATATGACTCTGAATCCGAAATCCTGTTCAGTAGATTTTAGGAATTAATTGCAGCAATTAACAGTGGTTAATATTTTGTTATAATAGGATTTTAGCTTCCTTCAAATATTGATATTGGAAGAGAATGAGAGCAAATATATGACATAAACCAAAGCAAAATCATGAGGCTCTTCCCATTCGATTCTCTTCGATTTCTATCTTCTTTAAAGTGTTTTTCTTTTTTCCTATCAAAATTAGGTTTCAGGAAGGAATCTGAAAGCAGTTGTTTGCACACCAGTAGCCATCTTTGCCGCAGCACCCCCTTTTCTTCTGTAGAACAAAAGATTTGTATCCTAGGGAAATTCCTGTGGGAGGGGACTGCCTGCCAGATTTGACAGCTCTTCTAGCTCTAGGTGGGCCCAGTGCCCTCCTCTCTTCCCTTCCCCACACCCCCGACCTCGTCATCCTGAGTCCAAGATAATTTTTATTTCAAAGACTGCACAAAACTTTATGGAGAGCTCAGAATGGTGTTCAGAGTTTAGAAAAAGACCTCAGAGATCTTCTAATCCAGCTAGAGAGAAAGCCTGTATCATAAAGTCTTGTTGGTGATTGCCAAACCTGATTAGGATGGAAATGGTTGGGAACAGCTCTGAGCTTGTGTACTGGGAATGTTCCTTTGCTGAAAATTGTGGATCCCCTTCTTCCCCCATAACAGAGGAGATTATGTTCAGGGTTCAGAGAGTGAAAATATTTTTATTTAAAATGTATGGTAGATCAGAGGAGACTCTGTACCAGTTAGAAGGAAAGATTTTTATTTTCATGTTGCCCCATTTAGTTTCCTCAAGTAACATAAAGAAGTGTGAAATGACGAGAACTAAGCCTCCTACTTCATTAACAGCTGGGACAGGGCAGTGCCCTTGGAGAAATGTGCCTTGGTCTGATGGACAGGAGCTGGTAAAAGTAGGGAGCAGCAGGGTAAGAGATCAGAGTACTCATACCAGGGCACCAGCCAGGTACCTGCTGGTGGTTGGGATACTGCTTGGAAATGCAACTTGCCTCTTACTACAAGACAGGGCCAAGCAACTCAAAATGTAGGTCTCAATCTGGGACTAGTCAAGAGCCCCCATGGCCAGCCCTGGCCAACCAGGGGGAGGTTCTCTCCATTTATCTAGATTGAAGACTACCATGGTATTGGAGAATCAGTGTTCATCCTCGAGGAAGATACATGTCTTTTGGTTAAGGAATTTGCTCATAAATGAAAAGGGGAAAGACCATCATGTGTTCGTCACTCAGTCATGTCTGACTCTTTGCGACCCCATGGACTGTTAGCCCGCCAGGCTCCACTGTCAATGGAGTTCTCCAGTCAAGAATACTGGTGTGGGTTGCCGTTCCCTTCTCCAAGGGATCTTCCTGACCCAGGGATTGAACCTGGGTTTCCTGCATTGCAGGTGGATTCTTTACCACCTGGGCCACCAGGGAAGTGAAAGAATTTATAGGAGTGGATTTTTAAAACTTTATTTCATGCAGATTGGTAGAATGTGAAAGGACTGTAGTTACCCTTTAACATATACTGACCTCCCCAATTTCCTGGTTTGTGATCACCTGACTTTTCCTTCTTTGTGGTCACTTGATTTTTATGATGCTGACCACAGAACTCTAAGAACGGGAAGCCAAATTACCAAACCAAATTAAATGTCACTGTGCATGAGACACTTCAGATGTGCAGTTAAAAATTTAAATGTTAGTTTTTTTGATAATATAATAAAACCTTATTACCCAGAACCTCAGGGAAGGGGGAATTGTTTTGAATAGGTACATATTCATTATACTTTAGGACCTGAATCTTTACACACCCACTCCTTTTTACTTTAAGAATTTTGGATGGCTCTCTTTCTATAATTTCCTGACTTCTTTTATATATGATGCTGCACATAATTCAACCTTTTCTTGATGACTCAGAATTATTATCGTGATACCAATGAAAGAAATCTGGTATGGAACCAAAAATGCACTGCATACCCCGGAGAATAAAGCTTGATTTTTTTCAGTATAAAGGGCTGCTGTGCTTTCCACCTTTTGGTATCTGCTCAACATATTTTTGTTTTGGTCAGGCTTTCATTTCTTTTCTTTCACTATGCTTACTCTGGCCTTGTCTTCTCCTCATTTGTTGCATAAAATTTGCTATAAACTGTAAACTCATTAGAAACCAGATTCTCTCACTTAGTAAAAATTTCCCAAGTGCCTGCTGGGTCCTAGACACAGTGGTCTAGGACCACTGGGGACATACAAGGGATAAGCCATGGTCCCCCTTTGCCCTCACAAAGCTCAGTCTTTGATATAATTACAAATCCCTGTGTGAAATGCTATATGAAGGCATGTAGGCCAGACAGCTATGGGAATATGGGAGAGAACGAACAGGGTTACCTAACTTGGGATGGTGACAATCAGCCTGCTTCTAAGAATACTTTGTTAACTAGATACACAAAATGACAAAAGGCATTCTAACCAGAGGGAAAGACAGGTGTAAGCTATGAAGGAATGCCAATCTACAAAACTTCCTGAAAAATGGAAGCATGTCAGCCTCAGAGTGTGTCTTCACATGTTCACTCGAGAGAACCGTGAACAGGTACTAAGGGCAGAAAATGTCTTGCTGCTATTACATTTATTTTCTAGGTTCCTAGTTATATTCTGGATAAGTGAGTTTCCAAACAGCTGAGTTTCTGATAGGGAACATGTAAATATATGTAAATGGCTTTTTATTATATAGGACATATAATGGACAGAATTACTTTTGATTTGGAGGACTCAGTGATCAAAGATTCCAATCTAACAGGGAAATAGCTTTCTTTTAGATATTAGCAAATGAGCTGATACATTTTCAGAAGTATCTTAAACAACATGAAAACTTTTTATAAGAGAAATCATTTATCCTTTATCTACATATGTAGATTGCATTTTAAAGACATTGTAATACTTGAAGTAGTAATGCAAGCAAAGGTATGTTTAAGAAATGACAGTATTTTGACCACCACAAAGTATTTTGACTCTATAAGGACTGAGAAAAATAAATTTTGCACAACTGATACACTGTGGGTTAAAAATCAGCTTTAAAAATACAAACTTGATGGGAAAGATTCATGGACTTTAGTAAAATAGACTAACATGTAAAAAATGTCTGGATAAGTCATGAATCTGTTTTTCCCCTTCAGTCAAGGAACATAGTAAAATGAAGTCCATACCATCTTTAATGCTAACAGGATGCAAATTGAGATCAAGAGAAACAAAGTCACTCTAAATGGCCAATATATATAACAGCATATAAAAGGAATTCATTTTATATCATATCATCCCATCAACCTTGAGGATATAATCATCAGAATTTGTTATTTAATTGTGTAGCCTTAACACGGGGGTGATCTGTACAAATAGTGGATGTGAGAGAGTTAAACAGCAATGTTTGTTTAGAAACAACTTGGGATTTGTAGTTGATTACAAGATTAATATGAGCCACCAGTGTTACAACAGGGTTGTCCTAAAAGCTCATGCAATTTGGGGAGGCTAATAGGAATGTAAGATCCACAGCAAAAGCAGTGATAGCTTCAAGTTTCTACGTGTTGGAAGTGCCTGGAGATATGCTCAGTTTTGGCTCCGTACTTGGTGCAGTCAGGAGACTGAAGCAGTTTATGTGAGGAATGATGGCTAAATCAACCTAGGCGAGTTAACTTGGATAAAAAGGTGGATATGATGGCAGTTTTTAAGCATCTGAATGACTATCGTGTGGAACGATTAAAATTTCTCACCGTGGCTCCAAAAGCCAGAAGTAGGACTCCTGGGTGGAAGTTACAGGAAGATAGACTTCTGTTTAATGCAAGGATGGATGTTTCAATAGTTAGGGAGCTTTTAAAAAATGGAATGAACTGTCCTGGGACATAGTGAATTCTTTGCCACCTGAGGAATTAAACTAGAGTTCAGTCTTTTGCAGGGAATTTTATGAGAGAATTCAATCATTAGTTTACGAGACTGGAGAAGTTTAAGGCCTCTTCGAATTCTGATTCAGTGATTCTGTGGTTAAACTGCATGTTGTTACCTGACCCTATGGTCAGTCTTCTGATCACAGATGGTCAGTTTCAAACTTTTCATAGGTTTTGAATTCACTAGTTCATTAGAATTAGAAGAAAAAATAATCAGTTTTCAAAACAGTACTCAACTTGCAATTTCTCATATTCTTGGAAATGATTAACTAGAAGAAAACACAAAACTAGAAGAAAATCTAAACACAATTTAATTTTGGAGGGCAATGTGGTAAATAATGATTTAAAGACTACAACTATGACTCATAGCTCATTTTTCAGAAGATGGCCTATGTTAATACCGCTTTGATATTTTAGAAACAGTAAATGAAATGAAATGAAATATTCTGTGTAAAAGATTATTATTTTGATATTTATCATTTGTCAGGTATTTTAATTTAATATAAGCATTCTTGAAAGATGACAGGTTTTAAAAGGTTCTGTTGATATTTTTCCTCTTTGTGAAGGCTGGCAGTACTTGGAGATGGAAAATAGAAAGCAATGGCTAGAAGACTAGTAGTTGGTAGAATGGAGAACTAAGCAATTTGCAAAACTAAAGAACAAAACTAAAAACAGGGCAGCATTCTGAGCTGGAATCTACTGAAAGGAATAAATAAAACCAAATACTTGAATCTGTAATTAGCATCCACCTCTGCATACTGGTGAAGAAAGTTTGTTTTAACTTTTCTTCCTTTTTTATTCTGGCATGGGAAATTTCTAGTTATGTTTGCTTTGGCTAATAATAAAATCAGTCTGTGCTCATATCTGCTTGCTCTTCCCAAACACACAGACTGATGGCCTGAGTGTGACTCTTTCACAAGCGGAAAGAAGAAAGCAGTGTGAAATTAAAAATCAGCCACAGATATAACCTGAAAGAAGTGAATCCACACACTTTAGATTTGACTTCATTCGGCCAGTTCAACTTTAAAAGTCGCTTTGCCTCAAATATCACCTTCTTCCAATACTGTTTTAATCTCTGTATGTTGGGTCTCTTCCCTGTTAAATGTTGAGGATACAAAGAGTAAAAAGATGGAGTCTATTCTTAAGAGACTAAGGAGTCTATTCTTAAGAGACTAAAATTCTAATTATTATTATAGAATTATTAAATTCAAAACTATATTATGGCACTTTTTTTTGGGTGGGGTGGAATGTGGTCTGAAACACTGAGGATAGACTAATATTTAGTTTGAAAACTTTACATCAGCCTAAAAAGTGATGCAATTTTGAAGGAAATTTTTTAAAAAAGTACTCTTACCTCCAGCTACAAGTCCAGACTCCCCTAATTGAATAGCTACCCCAAAGCCCCCAAGTTTAACAGGTGCCGAATTTTCCTTTGAGGCAAGGAGAACACAGTGGGGCTGAAAAGAAAAACAAACCAAAGAAAATGATTAATTGTCAATGAACAGTTTACACAAAGCCAAATAACATGACCGTATTTGTTGTTGTTCAGCCGCTAAGTCGCGTCTGACTCTTTGTGACCCCATGGACTGTAGCCTGTCAGGCTCCTTTGTCCATAGGTTTTCCCAGGCAAGAATACTAGAGTGGGTTGCCATTTCCTTCTCCAGGGGATCTTCCCGGACCAAGGATCGAACCTGTGTCTCCTGCATTGGCAGGCGGATTCTTAACCACTGAGCCATCAGGGAAGCCCATATAGTAAAATACTTTAAAAACTCCTGGAATTACTTTGGATGCTTGAATTATTTGTCTATTCTCATGTCTGGCTGATTTCTCCAAAGACTTACCTGTTTTATCCAACATTTTTCAGGAATTATTTGCTTCCAAGATTAGGGTGTGGTGCTTGGAACCACTCAGGAGGAATGGATGTTCAAGACAGACAGACAGATGTGTTTTCTGCCTTTTCATGCAATATTTTCCCTCACTGAGTGACAGCCTACATTTGTTTAAGGAAAAGTATATTTTACACCTAAGTTTCCTGAAGTCTGACTTTATCTACAGAGCCACTGTATCTTGGCCCTTAGGGGATGTTGATGACCCTTTTTCTGCCCCCTGTCCCACCATCCTATTTTTCTTTATTCATTCCACTCCCAAGTAAGATTTAATGACTCTAATTGAGCCCTTCTCCTCGGGAATTCAATGCTCTTCCTTCCTGGGGTCTCTTCTCTGGATGTGCCCTTCTTTTCTGTGGGAAGGGGAAGTGAGAAAAGAGAAGGGGGGAAGGAGACTACTGGGCTGGCCTCTAGTCCAGGGTAAAGACCTCCCCACCCAGCCCCGAGGAGCAGCTGCTTGACCAGGGCTGTCTAAGAATCATATGATTTTTGGTTACAGTGAGAGTCTCTTTATAGGACCTAGTCCTCCTGCATATGCTTTTTTCTGGGACATTGTTGAGGCTGGTGTCAGGAAGGCATTTAATTGTAGGGAACTTTGGTCTCTGCTCAAATACTATGCTCCTCTCTGTGACTAACATTACATATGTTATGACCTGCTCTTAAAATATGGGTTTAGTGAAAAAGGCAAGCCTCTTCAGGCTTGGAAGATAAAGGTATTTTTTATTCTCTCCCACACTTGATCAGATATAAAATGACCCAGTTTTAGTTCAGGTTTAGCCTACATGATAGTGGGCATGAAGAGACCCATACAATAAAATTCTGAGCTGGTACACCCAGAGTGATGTTTGATGATGGATATACAAAAGTGGGAAGGATTAAAAGAATCCTTTTAGAAGCTATTTTTTGTCCAAGCGTATTTAAAGACCTTTACAATAGAGTGTAGCACAAAGAAAAATGAGCCCTTGAGTATAAATGTGTGTATGAGTGAGAGAAAGAGGAGAGAAAAAGCAAGCGTACATGGATGGTGAACAAACTGCAGGAAGACACAAAGTAGCTGGTAGGGTCTATGGAAGGACAGGCAAACCTCTACAGAAACCAACTGACAGAGTGCTCTCTCTCAATGTGAACTTTCAGTTGGTTCAAACAGAGATCAATGATAAGAAATCTAGTGTAGGGCACGGCAAATGAACAAGCCTAGAAAAGGAAGGGCCTGATGCAGAAGAAGAAAATACAGACTAGGCCCAGACAGGGTCTCCTGGCCAGTGTCATCATTACCTTTTTAGGAAGGAGTAGTAGAAGCTTAAATTTGAATCTCAGGGCATACACTTTATAGTTCGTTGACTATATTTATGCTTAAGTTAATGTTACACTGAGATTTATCCAACAGGGTGTGGATTCAGTCACTCTCAACAAACCCTTTAGTGAGATAAGTCATAAAATTGGAACTTAAGATAAAGAATAAACAAACCAACATACGTAAATGAATAGAAGACTCTAGTAATGTTAAGTGCTAGGGAGGGAAAATTAAGCTGGTGAGGAGGTAGGTGTTACAGGTTTGGAGACTAGGGAGCTGCTATTTAGTAAGACAAGGAGTGTCAGAGAAGACCTCTCTAATAGGGTAATAGGTGAACACACACCAGAAGGAAGCGGCAGAAAGTCACGTGGAGGTAAGATCCTGGTGTGGAGCATACTATGTAGAAAAGCTCAGAGGCACAAAGGGGGTTGCTGTGTTTGGAGAAGAGTGAGGAAGCCAGTGTGTTGGGAAAGGAATGAACAAAGGTAAGAGTGGTAGGAAATGAGATTTAGATGATCAATGACCCTATTGTCTAGGGTTTTGAAGTCAGGGACAGAGCTCTGGGTTTTAGGCTGAGCAAGATGGGAAACCATTGGGAAGTTTTGAGCAGGAGAGCATGAAGATGAGTTTTAGGTTTGGAAAGGATCACTTGAGCTGCTGCGGGGAGAAGAAATGGCAAGGGCGCAAGAATGGATGAAAGGAGACCAGGTAGGAGGCTTCTGTGGGTGTTCAGGCAAGAGAAGATGGTGATTTGGACTAGACCAGAGTTATAGAGGCTGGGAGGGTAAAAAGTGGTCACATTTAGGATATGTTATGAAGGTAAATTTGACAAGAACTGCTGCTGGATATGAGGTGTGAAAGAGAGAGATAGGTCAAGTATGGTAATTAGGTTTTTGTCCTGAGCAACTGAGTGAAAATGAGGATGTCATTTACTGAATTTGGGAAACACAGGAGTAGAAATATGAAAGAGGGGTTGAGAATTTGGTTTCACACAAATTGAGTGTGAGGTCATTTAAGACAGGAGAGGGAAGGCTGGGACTAGAGATATAAATTTGGGATCAAAAGCATGTACATAATATTTATAGCCAAGATAATGAATGAAATCACTTAGGGAGTGAACTACTAATAGAGAAGATGAGGTCAGAGAATTGAGACCTGGTACACACCAGTATTTGAGGCAAGGAAGATGAGAATAATCTAGCAAAGGAAACAAAATGTCTGGACAGTGAAGCAAGGGGAAAATCAGAAGACACTGGTGTCCTGAAAGGCTACTAAGAAGTCATTAAAGGTGAGAATTGATCATGATATCTGGCAACTTGAAATTCACTGATGACCTCGATAAGAAGGATTTTGGTGGTATGAAAGTGAAGTCGTTCAGTCATGTCCAACTCTTTGTGACCCCATGGACTGTAGCCTGCCAGGCTCCTCTGTCCATGGGGTTCTACAGGCAAGAATACTGGAGTGGGTTGCCATTTGGTGGTATAACAGAGACAAAAATCCCCTCTGACCTATGTTCAAGAGAGAATAGGAAGAGATGATGTGGAAATAGTAAATTCAGATATCTTTCAAAACTTTACTGTAGTAGGATTAGAAAAATGGGCTGTAGCTAGAAGAGAATGTGAAGCCAAGGAGGTTTCTTTAACTTTTTAACATTTACAACTGGAGAAACCAAATTAACAAAACCTTCATGTACAAATCACCCAGTTTCACAATTATTGACATTCTGTCATTATTGCTTTATCTATCTCCAACCATTTATTGTTATTATGTTTTTGCTGAAGTCTTTTAAAACAAACCACATCATTTCACCAGTAAAATGTTCACATATGGGGAATCTGAGTGAAAGGTGCCTGCAATTCCTTGTATAATACTTAACCTGTAACCCTATTTTAAAGTCACTTAAAAGAATTCTCCTTGTGGTTTTACTTTCAACTTGTTACATAGTGAAGTCAATTTGTTTTAACTAGATTTTGACTTAATTTGGTGTTCTAATTATACAAAACATGTACATAAAGTTTCAAAGGCAACTGTGTTAGTTGCTCAGTTGTGTCTGAATTGACTCTTTGGGACTCCATGGACTGTAGCCCGCCAGACTCCTCTGTCCATGGGATTTTCCAGGCAAGAATACTGGAATGGGTTACCATTTCCTTCTCCAGGGGATCTTCCTGACCCAGGGATCAAACCTGGGTCTCCTGCATAACAGGCAGATTCTTTACTGTCTGAGCCACCAGGGAAGCCCAACCATAAACAAATACCTTTCAGAGAGGCCTACCTTTTGTTCCCTCCCCTCAAGCCCAGTCTCGCCCTCCTCATTGGCAACCATGTGTACCCGTTTTTGGTTTATCCTTCCATTGTTTTGTTTTGAACATGAGACAATGCATACACATACTCAAAGTTTTCACATAACAACATATGCATTAGGTCACTACATCGACATCTTCAGGGAAATTTTGTTTCGTTTTTTAAAGACAGACATTTGCATGCTGGTGGGAAAGATCCTATAAAAAGGAAAAAAATGACCTCAGAAAAGAAAGGGGATGGGATGTAGTGTACAAGTGGGAAGGGGGTTGGCCCTAGTGACAGTGAGGGAGGCACCTGTAGATGCAGGCAGATGTGAATGTTAGAAGATGAGGAAGTTCTCTTCTGAGCACTTCTATTTTCCATTTACTTGAAATAAAAAGTGATCAGCAATTGACAGTGGGGAAGGAGAGGGGGCTGTTGGCAGCGTGAGAAGAGTGAAGGTGTGAAAAAGTATTTTCAAAGGATAGGAAAATGAACTAAGACAGTGGTTCTCAAACTTTAGTATCATATAGAGTTGCTGGCCTACATCCCCCCAAGTTTCTGACTCATAAGGTCTGGGATGAGGTTAAGACATGCATTTCTAACAAGTTCCTGAGTGACGTTGATGCTGCTAGTCTGGGAACCCATGCTTTGAGAAGCCCCAGACTAAGGAAATAGGGCAGGACTGCTGGCAGCATAGGAGCCCACTCAAGGTGTGTGGTCATGAGTTTAAAGCAAGACCCATGAACACTATTCTGTGTTTACACCCAGTGGTCCTCATTTTAGCTGGTGGGGTTCAGGCCTGGAATGGGAGGTCAGCTGAATTTAACCAGGGTTGGGATTTAGATAAAGAGAGGCAGGTGGGTGATATCAGTAAGAGCAGAAACCAGCGTATCTGTTTATTTCTTCTTTTCTACTTTTATCTTTTGTATAAAGAGCTAAGATAGCAACAAAGTTCAAGGAAGGGGAAGGGTGAGCGGAAGAGGATGTATGGGAATAAGCTAAGAACACCGAGACAAAAAGCACAAAGCTCAGAATGAACAGGAAAAAGGATCATACAAAGGAAGAACTAAGAAAAGCTTATACTCAAAACTGGGTCACAGTAGGGTCATTAGGGAACTGAAGATTGAAACAGAATTAGTGTTTTGAAAAGGGGATCGCTTAGGTGTGGAAAAATAGCTACTATGATAAAAAATTTATATTAGATTTTATGAAATAGAACATATAATAAACACTAGTCATTAAAAAATTCCTGCCAGGATTCTGAAAAGCTATTTGTACACCTGTGTCTATTGCAGCATTATTCACAATAGTCAAGAGGTGGAAGCAATTCAAATGTTCACTGACAGATGAATGGATAAAGAAAATGTGGTCTATACATACAGTGGAATATTATGTACCTTTAAAAAGTAGTCTGTCATATGGTACAACATGGGTGAACCTCAAGGATATTATGCTAAACAAAATAAGCCAGGCATAAAAAGCCAAACACTGTATGATTTGACTCAGATGAATTATCTAGAGTATTGAAAATCACAGAAAGTAGAAAGGTAGTTGCCAAGGGTGGGGGTAGAGAGAGGAGGGGTTCTTGTTTAGTGGACACGGAATTTCAGTTTTGCAAGATGAAAAATTTCTAGATACAAACATATCAATAAGTATATTTAGCACCACTGAAGAATATAAATATACTTACACAGCATAAATATAACAATATAAGCATATTTGCACAATATAAATATACTTAACACCACTAAACTATACATTTAAAAATAGTTAAGGTAATATTGTGCTTTTTTACACCTGCCTTCCCCACACGAAATTCCTCCTAGACCAATACAGTAATGATCTTCCTTCTCAGAAGTTCTAGGGGGAAGTAAGAGCTACAAAATGTTTTTATTCTAGCAACTTAAAAATATTCTGTCCCATGTGTCAAATTTATGACAAACTAAGAGCACTGGAGAACACGATGTTTAGGAGAGAGAATGTACTCCCAGATAATTAGAATTGTTAGATAAAGCCCAATGAGTTAAATATTATTTAGTGCAAAATAAACAGAGTTGCAGGGCAATAATTGTGGGGAGGATAAGAACTAACTTTTCTTCCCTTCAGATGACAACAACAAAAAAAGGGGAAATGTGATTAAACTGCAGGGCCAGCAGTTAAGATGGACATATAGTGGTTAAACACTCCCTGCAGAGTAACTTCACTATTTTCTTTAAAATATAGGAGATATTTCAATCTACTTGGGAGAGTTTATCAAGGAGAGAATACTATTACAAATTTCATCTAATCCTAAAATTATAAGATTCTGTTAGAAAATAAATCCAAGGTCTTAATTAAGGGAATACATAAAATACACTAAGTAACACTTTAAAACTAAATAATAAAATGATTCATTACTCATGTTACTATAATGCAATATAGGAATGCTATTTTATGTTGATTGCCAGTTTCTAAAATGAATCCAGAAAGAGAAATTAAATGCTTATGCTTTAAAGGTCCAGACAGCATATTATGTATCGTTACTTAGGAAAAACAGAAAATGAATATTTTAGCTTAGAATTTATAGACTTCAGTATTTGGGGGGAGGAAGGAAAATTTTTCATAATTGTCAAGGTGGAAGGTATTCATGTAAAAGATATAAGCAGTTTCCTAAAGTTGTGTTGATTGAGCTTAAAGATAAAAGTTTTGCATAGTGGTGAAGTTTTTAATATTTTCACAGGGAGTCTAAGGGTTGTCATATTGAAAAAAGAAAGGAGAAAAATACACCTATTACCACATTCAAATATATTAAAAAAGACAAACCCAACCAATTGCACCACAACCGGATGGAGGAACCCAGCTGACACACCAAGACAAGTCTGTGTGTAGGGAAGCCTGGGGATCAGCTCCTTTTACTTCAGGAGAGCCTGAACTGTGAGTATGCCTTGATTTCACTGCATAAATGATCCTTTTTGAAGTTACATTTTGATGATCTGAATAATAAAAATGAAACTTGCTTCATGGGTGACTAGCAATGCTTTGCTTCCAGAACTCTGAGTAAACTGCTTGAACGATACCACTGCCTTGACTTAAAATGAGGCCATATCTTCTTTAGGATATGCGATGTTTAAGATCACACTATCAATATAGTCACATTGTTTGTACTATGTTTTGTATCCTGGACAAAGACTTGCAGATCTACTTGAATTGATTAAAAGTTATTTTCATATGTAACACACTTTATTTCCATAAGTACCTTTTAAGTTATGCTGACTCCCTACTTTTAATGATAGTATTTTCTTTATTATATGGCTTCTATTTTATGGTCATTACCAGATCAATTAAAATTTAAGTTTCATGTTTCAGAGGTTACTATGGTGAATATTGGAGAAAAGAAAAAGCAAAATACACTTTAGTCAATGCACTTAAATTTTAAAAAATGTTTTAACCACAGTTAAATTGATAACAAAACCTTATGTACTACTAATAGTATTCTTTCCAAAATGACATGCTTTTTAATTTTCATTTTGTATGCAGCAATTAGTGCAATTTTTAAAGCATGGCCTGAATGATTCAGTGGATATCACGTCAAACTACAAATGTGAAAGGCTGATAGCACTGCCAAATAGGTATGTATTTTCTATGTGATGTTTTCACAAACATAACCAAACTGCATTTTTATACATGAATTTATTATATGGAAAATAATTTTCACTGATATTTTGTTAGCTATAAATTCTGAAAAGCTTCAACTATTTTTTAACACTTATTTTTGGTTGTGCTCGGTCTTTGTTGTTTTGTGTGGGCTTTCTCTGACTGTGGTGTGCGGGCTTCTCATTGCAGTGGCTTCTGTAGTTGCAGAGAGCAGGCTCTAGGCACATGGGCTGTAGTAGCTGCAGCACGCAGTAGTTGTTGCGGGCCCTGGAGTGGGCAGGCTTCAGTACGTGTGGCATATGGGCTCAGGAGTTGCGGCTCCGGGGCGCTAGAGTGTGGGCTCAGTAGTTGTGGGGCATGAGTTTAGTTGCCCCGTGGCATGTGGAATCCTCTTGGACTAGGAATTGAACCTATGTCCCCTGCAATGGCAGGTGGATTCTTATCCTCTGTGCTACCAGAGAAGTCCCCCCAAACTGCATTTAAAAAGCTTTTGCTCATTGGAGGCTACAGTGGAATCTTGGGTCCTGCCCCTGAGTACAGAAGTTCCTATAGCAGCCAGTTGAAAAATTACTGGCACAGAAAGGTGGTGCTAGTGGGTACAATGCAGCAGTAATAACAGGGTTGCAAACGTCAGGATTTGTCAAGTAATACCATTAAAAACCATTAACCATCTACTATCAAAAAACCACAGTGACCACATCACACAAGTCACAACTCATATCCACTGGGAAATTGGTCCCCTCTGTGAATGTAGTGATTTGTTTATCTTCACTGGCCATTCTTAACAAATCAAGTAAGTAGTTTTGAAAACATCAGTAAATGGCCTTGGGAATAGAAAGTGACTGGCACATTGTAAAGGAGACAGAAATCAGCCATTAAGTTCAAAATGGAATCTTATCTGTTAATTCATTAATAAATGACAACACTAGCCATTCAATATAGGCTTCTAAATGATGGATATTATTATTATTAAAAAAAATACATTATTCTCTTTGAGCTTGAAAGTGCAGCAAAACAAGGAAGACTTATTGGTGATCTTACTCAGTTATTATTTATCTGCAGATTGGAGCTGAGGCAAATGGTTTCAGGCTTTGTGCTAAATGGCTTTCTAGAAACATCTTGATCATGGCTATCAGGCCTAGAAATAAGTTTGAAAGATATACTTTGGGGGAAAATCTGTTCAGCATTCTGAGAATTTCAGCAAACTCTGGACTGACTTACTTATTTTCATGAACATAGCAAACAAAAAGATTAGTACCTTTTTCAAAGAGGTAAATTTAGGTGACATAATCTTTCCTTAAAATTGCTAGTGTGGATAATGTTAAAGGAATCATATCAAAGTATTGCTGACAGAACTCATCATTGATAAAGAAGATGCTGATCATTTGGGATTAGGAGGAGCGAGGTTTGGTGAAACGGATCACTGGCTCTGAAAGTCAGATGGATCTGTGGTCATGGGTAGCAATCATGAACATCTTTATTTTTCATTAATACCTCCCTCACAAAGTTATTATAAGGATTATGTAAATGAAATAATATAAATATGCTTATTAACACACTGCCTGGTAGACAGCAAATGCTAAATAAATATTACTTATCGGTTCAGTCATCTAGCTCGAGGGTTCAATTCTGACTGTACATTAGAATGCCCTGAGGAGCTTTTAGAGGAAACCATTGCTTGGAGCCCATTCCAGACCAATTAAATCAGAAGATCTAGGGAGGGGGCCAGGCACTGGTATCTTTAAAGAGCCATCAAGAGGATTCTAATATGTAGCCAGGACTGAGACTTACTGAGAGTCCCTTCTACAAAGTACCCAATCATGGTAGTCTCAAAAAAATCTCTGGTGGTAAGACCCTTACTACTTCCCAAGATAGATGGTTTCATTCTAAAAAAGTATTTCCTTAAAAGGAGACATCTGTTTTGGCATTTTTACTCACTGGTCCTTGTTCTGCTTTCGGGAGACATACAACACAAGGTGCAATCCCTTTCTCCACGGCCTTGAACGCATTCCCATCTCCAGGCGCCTGTTCCCTTCCACTTGCTCCTTGCTCTTCCCCACCCCAACCCCCACTGGCTCTGTGGCCTTTTCTTAGTGTGCTGCTGAGGATGAAACCCTGTACTCAGGGTCAGACCTTACCAGTTGAGGACAGAACTGGATTAGTAGGACAGTCTTCATTGAAGACACTCCACAGGCATGAAGTCAACCAAGGACAGGCTAGTTTTTGTTGCAGCCACATCACACAATGGATATGGCAACTGCAGTCAACTACAACTGTGTTTCTGTTAACGGAGCTAACGCCTTTCCTGTACTTGAACAGTTGATTTTAATATCCACATGTAGGACTTCACAAACTTTTTGAGTAAATCCCCTCTTTCATTCAACAGCATTTATTGTGCTAAGCACTTGGTACACAGAGGCAAATTAAGCAGACTTGTTTCCTAACTCTGTTGTTCAGTTGCTCGGTCGTGTCCAACTCTTTGCAACTCTATGGACTGCAGCACGCCAGGCTTCCCTGTCCCTCGCCATCTCCCGGAGTCTGCCCAAGTTCACGGCCATTGAATGAGTGATGTCATCCAACCATCTCATCCTCTGTCGCCCTCTAATGGAGTTTAAAATATAGCAATGGAGAAAAGAAAAGAAAAGAAAAAAAAAAACCCTCTACAGTTTTCAAAGTTATTTCAGCTATCTGAGCTCTCAAAATCACGTCACCTGTCATGCCTCAGCTCACTTTCATCAGTGGCCATGAGCTGTTTCTACCTGAGCCTCAGTCATCTCCCTATGTGACCACACAACACAGGTTCCCCTCCAGGGGCCCTTCTCTTCCTGGTAATCTACATTGCATGTTCAGCTCCATTTTTGGCAGCCTGACATTCTTCCTAGATTGCCTTTTCCTTTTTAGAATTTCAGCTGACCAGAAGCACACCTGTAAGTTTCTAACAACTTTGTGAAATCTGGCTCCCTGCAGTTGAGACACACAAAAGACTGGCCTCGGTCCTCTTGCCTCCCTCCCTCTGTTGTTCTGAGCCTGCACTCTGGGGACAGGCTGTCACTGGGGATTACATAACTTCCTTTTCACCAGTCAGTTCCCCTTCCAAGGATTCAATTTCCCTCTTTACAAAAATTTAAACTGGAATTTCATCCTCTACTAAAATGGTTTCTTCTGGATGAAATTATGGGTAGAGTTTTAAGAAGGGCTAAGTTCTTTCAAATGTTTTTCTCTGTGTATAATGTCAAATCAGGAAATGAATTATGGTAATTCAAATCTACTTTACAGCATTCAAAGTTTGAATGCACACTCTTGCAAAGATATTTTCCGAGAGCAGGGTCTCTGTCATATTCACCTTCATTTTACAAGCAGTATTTAGGAGGTGCTAGGGGTAAAGAAACATCAACAACCTCAGATAAGCGGATGATACCACTCTAATGGCAGAAAGTGAAAAGGAACTAAAGAGTCTCTGGATGAGGGTAAAGAAGGAGAGTGAAAGAGCTGGCTTAAAACTAAATATTAAAAAAACTAAGATCATGGCATCCGGCCCCATTACTTCATGGCAAATAGAGGGTGAAAAGGTGGAAGCAGTAACAGATTTCCTCTTCTTGGGCTCTAAAATCACTGCGGATAGTGACTGTAGCCATGAAATCAGAAGACATTTGCTTCTTGGCAGGAAAGGTATGACAAACCTAGACAGTGTGTTGAAAAGCAGAGACATAACTCTGGTGACAAAGGTCCATAAAGTCAAGGCTATGATCTTCCCACTGGTAACGTACCATTGTGGGAGCTGGACTGTAAAAAGGGCAGAGCGCAAAAGAATTAATGCCTTCGAACTATGGTGCTGGAGTCCCTTGGATAGCAAGGAGATCAAACCAGTCAATCTTAAGGGAGATCAACTCTGAATACTCACTGGAAGGACTGATGCTGAAGCTGAAACGCCAGTATTTTGGTCATCTGATGTGAATAGCTGACTCATTGGAAAAGTCCCTGATACTGGGAAAGATTGATGGCAGAAGAAGAGGGTGTCAGAGGATGAGATGGCTGGATGGCATCACCAATGCAACGGACATGAACTTCAGCAAACTCCGGGAGATGGTAAGGGACAAAGGGGCCTGGTCCATGCTGCAGTCCATGGGGTCACAGAGAGTTGGACACGACTGGGCAACTGAACAACAACAGTGGTAAACAACCTGCCTGCCAATGAAGGAGACATAAGAGATGCAGGTTCCATCCCCAGGTTGGGAAGATCCCCTGGAGAAGGTACTGGCTACCCACTCCAGTCTTCTTGCCTGGAGAAACCTATGGATAGAGGAGACTGGCAGACTACAGTCCATAGGGATGTAAAGAATCAGACATGACTGAAGCGACTTAGCACAAGATATTCACCAAAATGAAATTAATCAAAAGGTGTTGTTTTAAATCTGTCACTGAACACTTGTATATGCCAAGGTAAACAAAAGAACAGTTTTGTTGTTTGTAGAATGCATTTCTTTTCATTTCTACAAACAAACTAATGCTTAGAAAAGGTTATTTTATTGAAGGTCACAGAGTTAGTTAGGTCTCATTTTGATGTGAGACCCTGAATGGCTGTTACACCTGCTAAGAAGCTTCTGTAATTAAGTATGGCAGTCATTATAAGAAAGAGATGTGATGTTCAGTTCAGTCGCTCAGTCGTGTCCGACTCTTTGCGACCCCATGAATCGCAGCACGCCAGGCCTCCCTGTCCATCACCAACTCCTGGAGTTCACTCAGACTCACGTCCATCGAGTCAGTGATGAGACCCCCTAGAATCCTATCCTCTCATCTTCTCTTTATGATGACCTCTCAGACTGAGCTCTTCAGAGCTGCCAATGCCAAACAAAGAGCAGGTAACAAATAGCATTGCTAACATTGTCTGCTGCCACAGACAAGTGGAATTCACACACTACCAACAGTCCCAAACGCCCTAGCCCACAGTCTATGTCACCTGCAGGTACTTACTTTCAAAATCTTGGATTGCATGTCCTCTTTCCTATTTACATTGCCACTCTATGCTTCTAGGTCAGCGGACTCTCCAATCTGACTCTCTGGTGGCCATCATCACCTGTCTTTGTTTTGTTTGGTTACTTTGCTCTCCTGTGCAAATGTTGTGAGTCTACCTAACCAGGTAAGTGCTGTGCTCTATTGGTCTGTTACATTAATTGCACACCCCTGTAGGCAAGTGATTTTAATACCTTCAATGAGGTGTTAGATTGAAAAAGAAATTTACGACCCTTTCCTCTATTCCCTGGAAAAGGGGATGGCAACCTACTCTAGTATTTTTGTCTGGATAATTCCTTGGACAGAGGAACCTGGTGGGCTACAGTCCATGGGTCACAGTTGGACATTTTTCACAATGTCTGAAAAATCAATCATCTACTATTTGTGCAAATAGTTGGACACAACTGAGCAACTAACACACCTCTATTCCCACTGTGGAATGAGAGACTGCCACAGTCTGTCACACATTACATGGCAATAGGTACCAAAATGAATGAATGAATGCCATCTATGAGGGACAGAGTCAAGGCAGGAAACTGGACAGGGGTCAGCAGTGGGTTCAGTTCACTCATGTCTCATGTCTTCACTTTAGGGAAACTGACAACTCATCTTTGAAAAATATGAGCTGTCATCTCTATCTCCATTTCTATTCCCATCCCAGCTTCCCCAAGAAAAGACAAGTTCACAGTTCAGTTGATTTTAATGTAACAACAACAGACCTTGAACACTGACCATAGGATAGAAAAGGTTAGTGCAGGATGCTCCAACACTTTTACACTATGTGCTGCTTGTCTTGTGATACCATAATGCTCCTGCATAGATTGTGGAGATATCCACATGGTCCAAAGTAGGATAAAAGAAAAGTTTCTTACAATGTCTGAAAAATCAATCATTTACTATTTGTGCTTTGAGCTAAAGTAATTGTTACCAACATAACAAACGACTCACTCAATGTTTGGCATTCTGTTGTAGGAAACATCTGAGGACATAAAAACTACACTCAAGGAACATGTCCTTTTAGCACCTTCATTTTTTGATCCCTACAGAAGAGATTGAGAAGTCAGATGGTGATGATGATGACAACTTCAGTCAGCAGCTGGTCTTACTCCTCCAAAGGAGTGTACTTTAATTATAGCATCCAATCGCCACACAACTTCTCAGGAGCATCAAATTTTACTGCCTGCTCCATGGATGAAAAATTACTCTCCAGTGTGTTAATAACATTCTACTCTGTTATCTTCATCATGGGGCTGGTTGGAAACATAATTGCCCTCTATGTATTCCTGGGTATCCACCGCAAAAGAAATTCCATTCAGATTTACCTACTCAATGTAGCCATTGCAGACCTCTTACTTATCTTCTGCCTCCCTTTCCGAATAATGTATCACATTAATCAGAACAAGTGGACACTAGGTGTGATTCTTTGCAAGGTTGTGGGAACACTATTTTATATGAACATGTATATTAGCATTATTTTGCTTGGATTCATCAGTTTGGATCGTTACATCAAAATTAATCGGTCTATCCAACAACGGAAGGCAATAACAACCAAGCAGAGTATTTATGTTTGCTGTATAGTATGGATAGTTGCTCTTGCTGGATTTTTAACTATGATTATTTTAACCCTTAAGAAAGGAGGTCATAATTCCACGATGTGCTTCCATTACAGAGATAAGCTCAATGCAAAAGGAGAAGCAATTTTTAACTATGTTCTTGTGGTAATGTTCTGGCTAATTTTCCTACTAATTATCCTTTCATATATTAAGATTGGCAAGAATCTATTGAGGATTTCTAAAAGGAGGTCAAAATTTCCGAATTCTGGTAAATATGCCACTACTGCCCGGAATTCCTTCATTGTGCTTATCATTTTTACTGTATGTTTTGTTCCCTACCATGCCTTCCGATTTGTCTATATTTCTTCACAGCTAAATGTGTCGTCTTGCTATTGGAAGGAAATCGTTCACAAAACCAATGAGATCATGCTGGTTTTCTCATCTTTTAACAGCTGTTTAGATCCAGTCATGTATTTCCTGATGTCCAGTAATATTCGCAAGATAATGTGCCAGCTTCTTTCTAGACGATTTCAAGGGGAAGCGAGCAGGAGTGAAAGTACTTCAGAATTTAAACCAGGATACTCCCTACATGATACATCTGCCGTGGCTAAAATTCAGACTACTTCTTAAAGCACTTATGTTGAACATATGAAAAAGTGATAAAATGCAGCCTAATTCCCTGAAGAACAAAAAATCATGAAACAAAGCTCAGGTCTTCCTGAAGTTCTTTGCTTATCTGTGATATTTCATTTGCTTAACTGTAATATATTTCAAGAGTAAGCTCACAGTCATCACTAGAGTACATCTGTATATAAAATCTTTTACAAATATATTGTTAGGCTAATGCTGTTAACATAGATGATAAAATTAACTGAAATTTATGGTTTTGACTATAGAATAATGAAAGAAAATGTCATAGTTTCTCAAGTCACTAAAGTAATTATTCAAAATCAAGTACCTAATACTAATTTAAAGTGTGTTTAACAGTTAACTGATTTCAGGACTGACTTAGAATATCAGAAAATATATGTTCATTGTCATTTGAAAAGCTTGTATAATTTGCCACTGTATTCATTTATGTCTAAGCCTATCAACAGATAAAATGATAATTAATAAAATTCTAACAAATCTGAAATCAACCTATTATCTATCACTTCTTAGATAAAATAGAAAGAATTTAAATACTGTACAGTAAAAATCAAACAACAGATGGGCTAAAATTCAATAGCCTAGCAACAGGACTTAAGATTGCAACTTACTTAAAACAGATTTATTAGCAATTTAGCCATCTTGGACCGCACAGTTTGGTAAAGTATAATTAAAGATGCATATACCCTATGAGCCAGCAAGTTCACTGCTAGGTATACATCTTACAGAAGCACTGAAACATATACATAAAACACATGTAAAGATGCTCACTGACCTACTGCTCATAATACTAAACAAATGGAAACAAACTAAGTATGAGTATGCATCAGCAAAGGAATGGAGAAATAAACTACACCTGCATGCATCAACATGGAGAATTCTCAAAAATAACATTGAATAAAAAACAAACAAAAACTGCAAAGGGTATCTACCATCAGAAATAATTTATGTAAAATACAAAACCATGTTCAAATTCTTTACAGATCTATACATATGCAATAAAAATATAAAACATGTGGTAACAAACATATACACCAATTTGAAGTTAATGGTTACATCTGGAGAGATTCGAAGCAAACATGGCAAATTATTAATAATGTTTCTTAAGCCTGTGTGGTGGTACATGAGTGTCATGTTATTTTTGGTATATATCTCAGTGTTTAAAATATTTCATAACAATACAGAAAACCTGTAGAATACAATTAAAAAGAGCAAATTCTGAAATTTTCATGTACATTAAAAAATAGAGAGTAAACTAAGAGAAAGGGCCCTTATATTCTTTTAAAAAAATTTTATTTCACTGACGTATAGTTGTACATTCTTTTTCTTTTTCTTTTCCTATTATGGCTTACCATAAGATACTGAATATAGTTCCCAGAGCTATGCAGTAGGACCTTATAAATTTTTTTATTACTTTGCTTTGACAACATCAACAAATACCAAACTGAAATTGAGTAAGCATGACAATACTGATTTCCTCTCATGTTCTCAAAATAAATTTTTTTTTACATTGTTAGTAAACATTTTATATCCCTATGTGTCTCTATTGTAAACATACAGTTTGAATGGTTAAATTACATTATCTATTATTATTACTAGTTAAGGAACATTTGGGCTCCAAAATCACTGCAGATGGTGACTGCAGCCATGAAATTAAAAGACGCTTACTCCTTGGAAGAAAAGTTATGAGCAACCTAGATAGTATATTCTAAAGCAGGGACATTACTTTGCCGACTAAGGTCCGTCTAGTCAAGGCTATGGTTTTTCCAGTAGTCATGTATGGATGTGAGTTGGACTGTGAAGAAGGCTGAGTGCTGAAGAATTGATGCTTTTGAACTGTGGTGTTGGAGAAGACTCTTGAGAGTCCCTTGGACTGCAAGGAGATCCAACCAGTCCATTCTGAAGGAGATCAGCCCTGGGATTTCTTTGGAAGGAATGATGCTAAAGCTGAAACTCCAGTACTTTGGCCACCTCATGCGAAGAGTTGACTCATTGGAAAAGACTTTGATGCTGGGAGGGATTGGGGGCAGGTGAAGAAGGGGACGACAGAGGATGAGATGGCTGGATGGCATCACTGACTCGATGGACGTGAGTCTGAGTGAACTCCGGGAGTTGGTGATGGACAGGGAGGCCTGGCGTGCTGAGATTCATGGGGTCGCAAAGAGTCGGACACGACTGAGCGACTGAACTGAACTGAAGGAACATTAAAAGTAACATATACGTACTCATAATTCTAGAAGCTTTCTCATTATTTATATTAAATGTGACAATTCCTATAAAGCCCTGCACAATGGTATTATCAAAGAATAAAAAAGTACACCAAGTCAATTCTTGCTATAATATTTGTGTCAAAATAAATTTTGATAAAAGTCAACCTATCTATAAGTTCATAACAACAGATGTTATAGTAACCTGAATCCTTATAGTAACCTATACACCTTACAGTAACCTGCATCCTGTAGAATATTTCTACATTTTTAGAAAAACTTGCTAAACTTACCAAATTCGAAGCTACTTATTATATATAATCTTCTATTTCTTATTGAAATACGGTCCCTAGCTCCCCCAAGCCAAGGTTTAGTTCTGGAAGCATACAGAAAAGGGAAATGCAGAAGCATATACTTATCCTCACCTTGCAACAGATCTTCAGAACAAGTCTCTAAATAATATTTCACATATGCAAAACCAAACAAAGGCAAAATTAACTGCCTGGTTGCAAGAGTAAGACCTAAATGCTGAGTATTGCTGTTAGTTTTGAAAAAGTTATTCTGTGCAGAGCTGGGTTTGATGGCAGTTGAATTTCTTAGATCAGGTCAATAGAAGAAGAAAATGATGTTCTAGTACAGAAGGTTTTATTTTCAACCTTCTTTTTAAAATAGATTCTTCAGTCCTGCTGATATGAAAGTAGAACTAATATAATTACAGCTCTGTGAAGCAAAGCATTACTGAAAAGTTATCCACAAGAGAAAAACAGCATGAAATAGAGTTTTCTCAACAGGCAGCCTGGATTCTGCAGAAACATATTAACAGGCTAATTATTTTCTAGTTTTTTGAAATATGAATGGAAACTTCTTTTACCAGATATTAAATTTTATTCTTATCCTTTATTAATGATGGCACTGCATGGAGCACATGCAAGGATAAACTTATCAGTGGAGCAGAGCTCACAGCTCTATGCAGACCCTCAATGATACATGAGAAGATTACATGCCAAATTAATCTCTCAAAAGGGTAGAAGCAGGAACAAATCAGAGGGCAACCCAAGATTCTTGATGTGCAAGAATCTTGCAAAGTGGGTTTAAAACTTTTCTGGGTGACTGATACACTTGCCTCCTTCAGAAAGAATCCCTGCAAATAAAGATGACATCACAAAAAGCATCGGGGAAGGAAGAAATCGTAAATAGTGCTGCACTTATTGAAAATAGTGTTGTGCTTATTTAAAAGAAAATAAAAAGCCAATTTAGAGATGGTTGGATGGCATCGACAATGGACATGATTTTGAGCAAACTCATGGATGGTGATGGACAGGGTAGATGGTGATGGACAGGGAAGCCTGGCGTGCTGCTGTCCATGGGGTCGCAAAGAGTCAGACACGACTGAGCAACTGAACAACAACAACTTGTATCACACCCCTCAAAAATTCCAAGTGGATCAGAGTTAGATGTAAATAATGAATGCATTAAAACACTAACTCATCTGTGGAAGGGAGAGGACTCCCTGTTAATAAAATAGAAATAACCATAGGGAAAGAAGCATAGTTTTGACTTTAAAAAGTAGATTATTTGGGGGGGGGCGTCAAAAACTGTAAACAAAAATAAAAGCTAAAGCACAAAGTGGGAAAAATATTCACAACAAATATGACATTTACTGGAGAGTCTTTTATGTCAGGCACCAAAGGACACCAAAAACTTCTAAAGAAACTTGTATTTTTGATCAGAACAAAGCGATTGAATCTCACCATATAATCTGAATTATGTCAACTTGGTTGAGGTAGAAACTCTCACAATGGATGATACCGTGTCCTTTTTCATAGCTACTTGACCCAGTTGAGAACCTAATTCCTCTAAGTGCCTCAGTTCGGTTGTGATTTTCAAATTTAAGATGTGGAGGGCTGGTTTCCTGGTGGTTTCACAATAGACCCTATGCTAAAAAGGAAGTGCTAGGTTTGTCCTAAACTTCTATTTTGCCCCTTCAAGTTCACATGCAAGGGAGTAGGAAGCAAGGTATTGAATAAAATATATTTGTTGATGTGCTTTTTACTGTGCTGGGTGCTTGACATGCATTAAAATCATTTAATCCTAACTGCATTGTGATGGAAGTATCAACTGTATTTTTCATGAGGCGATGCAAGTTGGTAGACTTTTATTCCATAGGCACTGTCTCTGCTAAAACACTGCTTTTCATTTTGCATTTTATTTTGCCCAAGCAAAATGGTAATTACTGAGATGTCTTCTGTTATTAAAAAAACACATCATACATGGGCATTACTATGTAGTTAGGGCAAAAATTCTGCTGTTACTCATCAAAAGTATGTGATGTAAAAAACCCAACATCTTAAAAAACTAGTTTTCTAGCTATCACACATTCATACACTCTGTAAAAGCTCTGCCTGAAATATGGATGATAAAACAGTACAAAAGCAGGTTGAATAGAAGGAGAAAAAATGAAATCAAATTAAAGCATCTCACCCTCATTAATTTTGCTTCTAGCCCAGGAAATGCACAAAGAACCATCCTAAGATGAGCTTTGGAAAAGGTTTCTAATTATGGTTTGGATACAGGTATTGATGATGCACAGAATCTCTTTTTTGCTTTAGTAAGCCATACAAGCTATTCCAGGGGCAACAGTGAACTGTTAGTTATACTGTGGTTTGGTAATTCCACATATACTCTTCTCTTAGGTATAAAATAGTTCAAATATACAACAAAGCAAAAATACAATGTAACAGGCAGTAAGCACCCATCAGCGAAATTGTGCAGATATCAAATGTTTGGGCTCTATTCACTTAACTGTTTTCTTGTACCTATACATAATCTAAGAAGATACACTAGAGCTCACCTCGAGGTAGCCGCTTGCCTAAAGTTAGGTATCTCTCTGGAGTACATGTTTACCCTTTTATAACATACGTAAGTGGTACAAATAACAATGTACATTAGCTTTTGCTTAAAAAATTTACACAAACAGTATCTTACTCATACACCCTTTTGTAACTTTTTTCACTCAAATTGTGTTTATGTGGATATACGAAGGTCCCCTTCATCTTCCCAGATGCATAGTGTTTATTGTGAGAACAAACAACAGTTTGATTCTCCATTTCTCCTAACAATGGGCCTTTAGGTGGTTTCCACAGTTTCGTTATTAGAAACCACGTTCAAGTGAAGTCTCCTGCGCGCATGTGTGGAAGTTTGCTATGGTTGACACCTAGAAGTAGAAATGCTTGGTTGTAAAGGGTATACACATTTTCATTTTATTTCACTTGTGACGAACTGCTCTCCAAAGTGATTTTTATCAGTTTATACACCTATTCCATCACTAGCAAGATGAGAGTTCCTCTACCCACATCCTCACCAATACTTGGTTTTATCAGATTTACTAACTTTTGCCAATCTGAGAGGTGTGAAATGGCATCTCCCCAGGGTTTTAATTTGCATTTCCTTGATTACAAGTGAAAAGGAGCAGCAGCATCTCTTTGCCCATTCATGTTTCTTCTTGGGTGAATGATCTATTCATATCTACACCTCTTTCCCTTTTCCCTATAATGAGTTGCCTGTATTCTTTTTTTCTTTCAAATCATTGGCATAATTCTTTAGATATTCTGTATACTAATCTTTGGTTCTTTATATGGGTTGCAAATAACTTCTACCAGTCTGAGACTTGTCTTTTACTTTGCTTATGGTTTCTTCTGCCAGTCACCACTAGGAAAGGAAGACATTTTCTAATCAATAAATCTAGAGGAACCCTGGCCTTCTGGAATATGACACCCTTCAAGGACCAAGCTAAAGAATTTGTAGATGAAATGATCTTATAATCAGACAGCTTAGCATTTCATTCAGATATAGTACACAGGAGTGCAAATGAGGTGTCCTTTGAGAAGAAAAATGTTTCCTGAGTGTTAACCTACAAAATTCAAACATGTTACTATAGACATGCAAATTATTTTAGAGGGATAGAAAGTCTCCTAGACCAGGAGTAGATCTGTTAAATGTATCAACATAT
Source organism: Budorcas taxicolor (assembly GCF_023091745.1). Taxonomy (NCBI): domain Eukaryota; kingdom Metazoa; phylum Chordata; class Mammalia; order Artiodactyla; family Bovidae; genus Budorcas; species Budorcas taxicolor. The sequence continues at coordinate 102,361,153 of NC_068935.1, read as the reverse complement.
TTAAAGAAAGAACTGGCCATTCACTAGCAAGTGAGAGAAACTTGGAAGAAAAAGTGAGGTGGAAACTATGAAGATGTTGGTATTGCCCATCCGGACAGAGTCCAGGAGAAGAGTCTTAATCAATGGACCAAGAATATTATCACCCCACTGGTAAGGCCACAGCAAGGATTATGGTGGGGCTGGATCCAATTGGTCTTCTTAGCCTAGTGACATTAAATATTAGATAATGAACTAGGAGGCAGCATAACAGGTTCATAGGGCAGCTGCTTCAACCAGACTGACTGAGTTCAATTTCTTGCTTCATCACTTACTATGTAACCTTGTACAAGCTCTTTCCTCTACTGAGAAAACAAGAATAATAGGAATACCTAACTCATAGTGTTATGAAGGCTAAATGAATGAATACATGTTCCTGGCCATTAAGAAACATTCAATGTATGTTGTTGAAATACTCAAATGCCAAAAGAAAGACAGGGGAAATATACAAAATGGAATGGTCAGAAGCTTAAGTAAACATCAGAACTAGGAAGATACACAGTGGAAGCTGACTTGGACCAAATGAGGTGGGGAAAGCAATTGAGCTTTCACCACCAACAGCAAAGTCCAGGACAAGAGCTGTGCAGACCCGTGCTATTTTGTGCTGGTCAGAACCATATTCTGAAACTTGAGCAAGTAGCAGAGCAGAGGAGAAAAGGGGTGGTTTGAAAGAATGGGATTATTTAGCCTTAAGCAGAAGACTAAAGGAAAGACAGAACAAAACTGTGTGTGTGCAGGTGCGCGCGTGTGTGTGGCCTCAGAGAGCAAGCAGAAAGAGGACCAGTGAAGGACAGGAGCTGCAAAAGCAGCATGTTTCACCTGGCTGTAGAACAGGAAGCCAGTGAGTTATCTGCTAGTAGAACTATTTCATTATAGCATGGATCCTCAGCAGGCTGGGAAGGCAGCATTTTGAGCATTTAATAAGGTTTGGAGCTGATGTTCCTAAGATCTCTTTGACAGAAGTTTTGGGTTTTGCCTTCATAATGAGTGGCAACCAGGGGCCACACTCATGTCTTTGTTTTGTTACTGTCACTTGGCTTTGTTATGTGTAATCAGAGTGGTTGAATAGGTTACCACCTTGCATCCTCAACTGGGAGACAAGGCACCTTCATTGTACAACTGGCTTAATGGTATAAACTCAGGTGGGAATGGTAATCACTCTGATGTATGATTATTTTCAAATGTTATCCAGTGGCAAACTTTGGACTAAAAGATCTAGACACCTTTCTTTAACACAGCTGGCAATGCTGTTACAGGCCCTTTCCCGTTATCCACATTTCCTTTCTATGTTTCCTACCTCTTCTCACATTCTGTCCCCTATCAGGACCTTCTAGCACCCCCAATACCCTCAACTCTAATTCTTTCCTCTCCTATACTCAGCAGCATCTCTTTCTCTTCCCCAGTTGAGTTTTATCTGTTTTCCGACTTTCTTGTTGAATCGCCTTTCTCACAATGTATTGTCCTCTTATATGTCCCCTGATCTGTCGGAAGCAGAAATGTCTCATTATTTGGGTGGAAATTTGGTTTATACTCAAAAGAAAAACACTGTTTCCGCTATATTAAAAACAACTTTCAGCTGGTTGCAAAGGGAACTGATGAGGTTTGCATGCATGTTCATATTCAGTTCCCCTTTGTGGCCAGTGAGACTTGAAAAACACTGGAACACACAGGGTCAGCTCTTGTGCAGACTGATTATAGAGTTCCAAATATATGTGGCAAGTGGTGAAGAGGAGTCAGCTAAATAAGTAAATGAGGGCCTCATGCTCTGTCAGCTGGCATTTGTGATCCTGCAAATAACTAAACCTCCAGTAATAAGTACAACTTAGCATGGTGGAGGGAATGCTACTAGAGGGGCAAGCTAAACTAATCATCTTTCTATATCCTTTTAGGCTCTAGTATTGGAGATATCTGGGGCTTCCCCGCTGGTTCAGATGGTAAAGAATCTGCCAGTGACGCAGGAGACAGGGGTTTGATCCCTGGGTTGGGAAAGTCCCCTGAAGGAGGGTGTGGCAACCCACTCCAGTTTTCTTTTTTTTGTTACATGTAATATAGATCTTTTATCTCACCTACATTCTTATATTGAACTATTAATTTTTAAAAAATATATAAATTTATTTAATTGGAGGTTAATTACTTTACAATATTGTATTGGTTTTGCCATACATCAACATGAATCTGCCACAGGCATACACGTGTTCCCCCACTCCAGTATTCTTGTCTGGAGAATCCCATGGACAGAGGAGCCCGATGGGCTACAGTCCATAGGGTCACAAAGAGTCGGATACGGCTGAAGTGACTTAGCAGGCAGGCAATGGAGATATCATGTCCAGTTTAGTTTACTGATTCCTAACATGTTGATGCTCACTCTTTCCATCTCCTGCTTGACCATGTCTAATTTACCTTGATTCATGGACCTAACATTCCAGGTTCCTATGCAGTATTGTTCCTTACAGCACTGAACTTTACTTTTACCACCAGACACATCCACAAATGAACGTTGTTTCTGCTTTGGCCCAGCCACTTCATTCTTTCTGGGAGCTATTAGTAATCGGCCTCCACTCTTAGGATCCACTTCTTACAATCAGGTTAGCAGAAAGAGACTTTTCCTATAGTTTTACTGAAAAGCTAGATTAGTCCTAGAAATAGAAAGGGGCTATTTACAGAGGATAAAAAGTACAAAGCAAAGAGTGTGGATTCCTGATACTTCAATACACCTCTTCATAGAAGAAATGAGCAAAAGAAAATGACAGCTCCAAGACTGAAGTGAGGCACAGAGGGTGTGTCTTTGCAAAGTAAAGTTTTATTTTTGGATGTTATGCAAGAAACAATGGACTCTGAGGTATGCATACTATATTAATCCTTAGTACTTTGAGGGGAAAAAATATAAAACTCTAGTTAGAACATTGCTGTTGCAAGTGTATTAAAGAAAAGATGGTAGATTAAAATTCTCTGCAGCTCTTCCCATCCAGAAGTGGAGTCTGCCCATCTCTTGAGTCTGAGCAGGTACTGTGACTTGCTTTGACCAATGAAATGTAGTGGACATTGTACGGCATCTGAGAAAAGCCTTAAGAGGCCTCGCAGCTTCCAGTTTTGTGCTCCTAGAACCCCAAGACCACCCAGGGTAAATAAACCCAGGATGAAAAATTACATGGAGAGAGATAATTAGCCTGTACCACCATCTCAGCTGAGGCTCCAGACATGAGTGAGGCCATCGCGGACCACTGAGGCTCAGTTGAGCTGCCATCTCAGCTGAGGCTCCAGACATGAGTGAGGCCATCGCGGACCACTGAGGCTCAGTTGAGCTGCCCGATAACGAAGAAGCTGCATGAATGACCCCAGAACAAACTGCAGGATTGAGAGTCACCAAAGCTAGGCGTGGTTTGGTATGCAGCAGTAGATAAATGATGCACATAATATTAAAAGTATGTATGCCATTAATTTCTAACAGGTGACAACAAATATAGTAAGTAATTTCATTGACAAAAAAGACAATGCCTTGAATTATTTTGCTTAAAAGCTGTGTGTGTGTATCTGGGTATGAAAGAGAGAGGGAGAGACATTTATTTTCCACACCACTGAAGAGTGGGGAGTGGAAGGGCTATTGAAGATTTAGGAATGAACAATGTGTTGACAGAGATAAAAACAAGCATATGCTGCGTGATGAGGCAACTGGTTAGGTGATCTCTTAAGAGGAAGGGATCTACAGAGTCTGTTAAGCAGACAGGAAGAAGTGACTACAGGGGAGGGTCAAGGTAATTTCTCCTCTGCTTTCTTCTTTAGGTAAAAGACCTTTTAAATGACATCGGTTAATAACATGACGCGACATGCTATTTTCATTACAAGCCTTTTAGTATTATTTGAGTTTACAAAACTATGTACAGGAACTGCTATGATTAAAAAAAGTTACGAAAAGCTACAGATATGAGAAAAATTTTCATATAATAAAATGTCAGACTTTCTTTTTACCACTATGGTAATTGGAGTTCTGAATGACTTTATGAAGGTAACGCTTGTGGTAATCACTAGTATAAAGCAAAACAAAGTCTCCAAAGGACATAGCCTATTAAAGACAGATTAGTATCAATGGGTTTTCAGCTTAAGGACAGAAATCCATTGCCCATACAATGACTTTTATCTTACCACGTTTAAAGTGTTTTCCAGCTACGAAAATAAAGCAGTTTATCATTTTCTCAGAGCTTAAAAAAAAACCCTAAACTTTTAACTGTTCTAATTTTCTAGCTGGAATATAGTGCAAAGCAGGCAGCTTATGCTTCAGCCTTTAACAGCAGAAGAGGTTTAACTAGGGCTGGTAGTAGATTGCCCTCTACTGGTCAAAGCATCACCAAAGAAATGATTTTCTACAGACTTTCTGTGTTAAAAGTTAACTGTGGTTGCTTCTTTTCAATTTTCTCTACCAAATACTTCTGGCGATATGGAATTCCAGAGAACTTTTATTTCCTGGCTTCAATATTTATTTGTAGGTTTATTAAAACTACATTTTAGACTGGCTTTTGATGGAGCAAGAACAAGAGACTACATGGTAATATTAGAAACTATAACACACATAGTACAATTTGAGAAATATCTAATGAGACACCAATGCTTGCTTAGCGTGATACCTTAAAATGACTACTTCAAGTCTAATGTCTCTCTACCAGTCAAAACATTATGAAGACACAACCACCAATATAAGAAATGATTCAGACAAGGATCACCAATGAATGCTAAAATCCACTGGGTAAAATGGGAAAAAATATATTTAGAGAGTCTCAAAATATGACACCCTCAGACTACTTATCAATTGCAAAGGGCAAAAGCACCAGTATAATGGAGAAGTGAAGTGAAGTGAAGTTGCTCAGTCGTGTCCGACTCTTTGCAACTCCATGGACTGTAGCCCACCAGGCTTCTCCATCCATGGAATTTTCCAGGCATGAGTACTGGAGTGGGTTGCCATTTCCTTCTCCAGGGGAATCTTCCCAACCCAGGGATTGAACCTGGGTCTCCCGCATTGCAGGCAGACGCTTTACCATCTAAGCCACCAGGGAATCTGTATAATGGAGAGTTGGCAGCAATTAATAAATGTCCAGATTGAAACCTGATACAGTTTTGGTCACCAGGGATATTTGGTCACCTTTACCTAAACAGTCCAGATTCTGGTAGCAGCGAAGAATATGGGATCTGAAGTCACACTAACAGTGACTTCAGTAATAGCCCTACAATATACCAGTTGTAGTACCATCAACAAGTTATTTATCCTCTATGGACCTAAGTCTCTTCACCTAGGAAATGACAGTAATAATGGTACCCATCTCAGAGATATTTTAATTAAATATAGCATAAAAAATAAATGAATTAATATATATATAAAGCACTTCAGTGGTTGTCATTTGTTATTATTATAAATTTCTTAAAAGTGGTTCTCAGGAAAGCTTGTTACTGCAATACTTGGGGCTCTTAATAAGAGAAAATAAATATAGACACTAATAGGTATAGGATGTAAGACCCTATATACTCAACTCTTTACTCATCTTCCTTTGACATCTTTTTTTCCCTATAGTGACACAGAGCAGCAGACTTACCCTCCAGACAATCTTATCTAGAGATTCCAAAGAAGTGATTGGTAATAAAATGGCCAGGACATGGTCTTTGGAAGAAAGGGGCAGTGATGAGGGTTCTGGGCACTGATACATGATGCCTTTTTAAGTCCCTAAATCTCACTGCAGGTCATAATCCAAGTCACCAGGGTGTAGGTGTACATATATATTTTATACCTGTGACAATAAAATGGCCTAAATTATTTTAAGAATTCTATCATCCAATGTTCCATTTTCAGAAATTTTAGTCTACTTTTGGCTTTTCAAAGAACTTGAAAACAAAAAGGTAGGTAGGTTCTGAAGCATGATATGAATCAAACTTGATTGACTCAAAGATGTTGAAATTCTAAATTTGACTGTCCTCAAAAATATCTTTGCTTCATCTAATCCAATGCTGAAGTTTCCCTCTCCCTAAAATCTGCTAATTTCCCATCTGCTTTCCAACTGCCACCTCTGTGGAGATTCTAGTGCTAATGACTGCCACCATGTTTTGATGGTGTGCATTTCTAGAAGACAGTGTACCCAGTACGTTCAAGCATATCTGGAAAGACAAAAGCCAAAGGTGAAGTATAGTGAAACTCTAATTGGCAGTTCCATTTTATGTTTTGTCATTAGACCTTTCTTACAAAAGAAAAGAAAGAAAGAAAGAAAGAAAGAAAGAAAGAAAGAAAGAAAGAGAAAAAGTGAAGTCGCTCAGTCGTGTCCCACTCTTTGCGACCTCATGGACTGTAACCTACCAGGTTCCTCTGTCCATGGGATTTTCCAGGCAAGAGTACTGGAGTGGGTTGCCATTTCCTTCTCCAGAGGTAATCACTCTTCTGTGCTATTATACATTTTCACCCTTTGGACTATAATTTCTGTTTTTTTTTTTTTTTAAACAGTTCTCGAGGGAAATACTTCCGAGCCAGCTTGTAGCAGCAAGTAGAGGATCTTCACACCCTGATTAAGGGTGAGACAGCCATGATTATAGCTGCTCATGGTAGATGGTGAGGCCTGAGCACAGTGCAGCTGGAGACAGAGACAGGGATGTGGCCAGACACCACATCCTGAAGAGAGCGGGGACCTCAGAGAGCCTTGAACAAACCACAGCTTTGAGTAACAAGTCTCTGTTTCACTCCTCCTAAAGGTAACTGCTGGCTCGGGTGTGCAGTAAACTGGATAAAGGCTTCCACTGCCTCCTCATCCCACTCCCCCTTGAAGAAATAATTATCTTTTGAATGTGAAGTTCTAATGTGGACCACATAAGGCATGTCTTCTCTTACTGCACACCAGCCTCCCAATGCCCTGAGCTTCTGAGTCATCAGAGACAGGGCTTTAAAGACCCACTGTTGCCATTTTAGAAGACACTAAGCTGGTAGGTCAAAGTAACTGCTTAGTTTAAGCACAATGGTACAGGTTATGACTGAGCTGTCTTGTGTCCTCTGGGTTCTGGCTCTGAGGCAAGTTGAAAAGGGACCCTGTCCTAATCCCAGTGATCCACCAGGAAAGCTTTTTTTTTTTTTTTTTTTTTTTTTAAGGAAAGCTCTTATATACCCCTGCTGAATACAGCTCACTGTGGATTGTCAAACTGCACTGGAGCATGTGTGCCCTTTGAATGTCTAACATCTCAAAAGCAGGAAACTTCATACATGGCAGGACTTACACTCTGGGGAATTACTTTAATACCTCAAGGAGTAAATCATAAGGGCCAGAGCAGAACACTGAGGAAGCCAGTATTTGGCAGAGGATATAGGAAGTAATTCGGAGAAGGCAATGGCACCCCACTCCAGTACTCTTGCCTGGAAACTCTCATGGACAAAGGAGCCTGGTAGGCTGCAGTCCATGGGGTCGCTGAGAGTCGGACACGACTCAGTGACTTCACTTTCACTTTTCACTTTCATGCATTGGAGAAGGAAATGGCAACCCACTCCAGTGTTCTTGCCTGGAGAATCCCAGGGACGGGGGAGCCTGGTGGGCTGCTGTCTATGGGGTCGCACAGAGTCAGTCAGACATGACTGAAGCGACTTAGCAGCAGCAGCAGCAGCATAGGAAGTAATTAGAATGGTTAGGCAAGAGCATTTAGACTTGGAAACAGAAGCAGAACTTTGAAGAAGAGAAGCATGGGAAAGATGAATAAGAACTGAAGAAAACTATAGGTGACCTAAATGAGAAAAGTCCAAGGGGCCACTTTGACAGAGAACTTGCAATTCTTGACATTTCTGCCTAAGCTATATTTCTGGTAATTCTCTGACATCCACACCTTTTACCAATTGCAGTGTCTTAGAAAAATATAAATAAAATTTTCCTTCTATTTCAATTAGGGAACTCAAAATCACTAAAATCATAAAGACTTTACACTGATATTGATGGAATAAAAATTAGCTTAATGAAGTCCAAAGTTTTCCAAGAAAGAATAAAATTGGGCTTCAGTTCTCCCAGTCAATTCTGCTACCTCAGAGCCTAGAAACCCTGTCTATGAATAAAATTATTGAAAACTTGACTCTAGTTTACTTACCCTTACTAACTCTAGAAAAAAACCAGTAATTGCTGCAAAGGTAGAGGGTGAGGTTGAAAAAAAAAACAAACCCAAACATGTGCCTTAAAGTAAATTTACTAGTTGTGCCACCTTGGGCAGGTTATACTTCTTCAGTGACCTCCACACACTACTGGAAACACAGCAACATTTGTGAAATGAATTGCACTGTTTAGGAAAACTACAGAGCATTAAAAAAAATCAAAATAGAGGAAGAAAAGGTGAAAATTACACCTATCCAGGCATTCTTGCCAGATAAATTATGTCATCTGACTCTCATTTTAAGCAGTACTTCTGACTCTTCCTTTGTTCAATGGTTGGTTGCCATCTGTGGTAGCCAGCATCCAAGATGGCTCCCCACAACCATCATCTCCCGATGTTTATACCTCCCACACTGAATCACTGCTGGCCTTAGGCGACCAACAGAATACTGAGAAGTGATGGTGTTGACTTTAGAGGCTAGATTTAAAAAAAGGCATTGAAACTATGGCCTTGTTCTCTTCAATTACTTGCTCTGTTAGGACAGATGGCTACATGACCTTGGGCAACTTATGTGACTTTTCTGAGGTTCAGTTTTCCTCACCTATAAAATGAAGACACTTATTTCATAGTATTTATTTCACAGAGTATTGCGAAGACTACATAAGACATGAATGTAAAGCATTTAACAGGATCCCTGGCACATAACAGGCTTTCATTAAATGAGGCTAATACTAGCGGTGGTGGTGATAGAAGCTGCAGTAGCAGCAATTGATTGGATGCGAGATGTGAAGGAAAGAGAGGAATCAAGGATGAGTCCTAGGTTTTTAACGCTTGAATAACTGAAGAAGTGATGGTATCATCTACTGAGTTTGGGGACAATGGAAGATAAATTGTAGAGAGTAAGGACATTCTTTTTTCTTGGACCAAAGGTGCTTAACCTCAAAAAGGTAATATTAAAATTATCTTTTGATCATTTATAAACAGGATTCCTTTTACATTCTTCCTTCTCTAAATTATTTCAAACTGTTTTCTAAAAATTTTATTTATTAATTGGTAGAAAATTGCTTTACAATTTTGTGTTGGTTTCTGCCATACAACAATGCAAATCAGTCTATATCTATCCTTTCCCTCCCTCTCTCTATCCTACCCTTCTAGGTCATCACAGAGTGCCAGGCTGGGCTCCCTGTGTTATTTAGCAACCTCCCACTAACGATTTCACACATGATAGTGTATATATGTCAAAACTACTTTCTCAATTGTGTCCCACACTCCCCCTCTGTGTCTACAAGTCCATTCTCAACTAGGTTCATCAGTACCACTTTTCTAGATTTCATATATATGTGTTAATATATGATACTTGTTTTTCTCTTTCTGACTTACTTCACTCTGTAAAAGAGCCTCTAGGCTCATCCACCTCACTACAACTGACACAAATTCATTCCTTTTTATGGCTGAATAATATTCCATTGTATAAATTTACCACAATTTCTTTATCCATTCATCTGTTGATGGACATCTAGACTATTTTTTGTTCTAAATAATTTCTTCCTGGAACATGAAGAATTGTTGAAATAAAAATGATAGGAATTCCAGAGGCCAGATTACTCTGCAATCAACGGCCATGTACCCCCAGATGAGTCACTGTTCTTAATTAAATGATGGCAAATATTGCAAAGATGAATAACAGCAGAACAAAATCCAGACAGTCAGGTAGTCCTCATTATTATTTTAAAGAGAAATATCAGCAAGCATTAGGGTGAATTTATCCAATCAACAAGAAATAAGATAAGCATGATGGGTTATGAGAAATGGCAAAGTATATTTCTTAATTTTAAATGAAGATTGTTACAGATAACTGAAGTGCTTGAGCCTGATGAAATTAGATTGCTGTTCCCATCCTCAGACTCCCACTGGTTTAACTATGGTACTTAGCGTTCATTTAGTTAATAGTTAATAGACTGATGAAACAATCCTGTACATCAAATTGGTTTCACAGTTCTTTATATTGTAATATAATTATTGATTTGAGGCATATTTGGTCTTCATTTCTGGCACTTTCTAGGATTTCCCAAATTCATAATGAAATGCTCCAAACAATGTACTGCTTTTGAATCTGAATGGAGGCAGCGGAGGACAATCTGAAGTAGAATGGGTTAGTCTACTGGGGAAATGGCAACCTATGCAAGTATTCTTGCTGGGATAATCCCATGGACAGAGGAGCCTGGTGGGCTACAGTCCATGGGGTTGCAAAGAGTTGGACATGACACAGCAACTGAGTGCCCGCACGTACACACACACACACACACACACACACACCCCCAAGATGAGACCAAAACCCCTGAGTGTAGTCTGTGCTTACAGTGTACTGCTCTGGGCCTTACTTCTTTATCCCCCAGTTTTATGATATTTGATTCCAGTAACCTCCTACAAGTAAAACAACTTTGAATTCTGCTTCCCTTTATTTACAATAAAGCTGAGTTGCAAACAAGCCATCCACAAATGATTTTACAGATAAGTTTGTACCAATATTTTAGAGGGTTACTATGGAATGGTTCCCTCTACCACTTTATTTTTACACAAGTAACTAGCCACGGGGACTAAACCTTTGAACTTAACTTCTGCCAAGCATGCTAATGAAGCTAAGTGAGGTGTAACCAGTTCATGAAATAATAATAAGGAAGCACAGCATATATATTGTCCACCAACTTCCTCCCACTATAGAAAAAGAGAAATGAGTTTTTTTTTTTTGAGAAGGTAGTTGCTGCATTCACCATAACTATTGCATTTCTTCAATACTGTGTTTAATTTCCTTTCTTCCCACTGTAGTTGGTGTCATGCAAGAATCTATTCTCCTTGAATAAAACTGAAAGATAATGGAAGACTGATGATCAGAGAATTATAAGTCTGAAATTGAGCATCACCACCCCGAACAACAGAGCCTTGGCTGGCATAAACTACTGATACAGGTAAGACTGATCACTCAGTTTGAGCTTAAAAGTTAACTCTTTATATAAAAACTCTAACTGGATTAAAATGTTTACATTTTAAAACTGATCACTAAGAAAGGTCAGCATATTAATTATGTAGGTAACCGTTAGTAGCTAAAGTTAGAATTATAGACGTCTTTCATTTGTCAAATTAGCAGAGGTACAATGTGTTACAGGACTGATTGAAGACAGGCATTCTGCTGAGCAGAATGCAGACTTGCACACATTTTCTAGAGAGCCATTCTGTATATGTAACATGCGATTGTTATTTGATTTCTTAAGCCTTATGGTTTCTAAATTTTAGAAAATAATTATCTAGCAGTTTTATAATCAAACTTTACTTTTAAAGGAGAGGTACATAGTAGATACAAGCTTGATGTTTGGCAAGCTAAAGATGGTCAACTAGTTGTTTTCTGTTATACGGAAGGTGCCTCTAGAGTCTCAAGGTCATCCATCCGATAAAGCTAGCCTCTGTGAAGTTCTTTTTACCTCTCGTCTGTTCTGAAGCACCTGCTAGGGTGAAATAGAAAAGCAAGGCAATGGTAATGAATAAGATGATGACAGATGCTCTATGTGGTGGCCTAGCTTTATTTTTAATATATAAAAAGAATACTATTCATTAATACAAAGCATCACCTTTATAGATTTTAGTACACAACGCATTATCTATACAAGGCAGTAGCTAATGTTTTTCTTTAACATCATCACAAAAGGAAGTTCCATTCTTTATGTACTATAAACAATCACTTTGATCAGATAATTTTTTTTCTTAAGAAATAAACTGGCTAATTTCACTCTCTGATTTTTAAATCAATTCCCGTTTGCCAGGGTGTACTGGACTCAGATACAAACTCACTCTGAAGCATATGCACCATTTTCTAAATAAAAATTGCAAAGCAACAAAATAACATGATAGACACTGGTAGACATTAAGGGTCTTAGTATTTGAACCTAGAGATACCCAAGCTTTCAAGCCTTTGAGTGAAGATTTGTTTAAAAAGTAAGTTCAAAATTACAGTGGTATATTTTGGGAAAAATCCCTACTTTTATAATCTAAGATGCAAAAAATATAATCTGATGCTGAATAGGGGTAAAGAGTAAAATATCCCTGAGGGGCTATGAGCATATAAGAATCTCAGAAGGCACTGTTTAGCAAAAAAATTTTGTGTTTATCAAAAGAGAGAATGAGAAGAAAAAAACTGAGTATCCTTATTCTAGATTATAAAAGAGTGGAGAATGGGGTACTTAGAAATGTATGGTGAAAAATATGGAGAACTGAAGCACATTCTGAAAAGAGCTCATGGTTTTTATTTGACCAGAATCCAAAACCTTCTCTTATTTCCAACTAAAAGAAAAATAAAGGAATGAGAAAAATATGAAAAGGAGTCTGTACGTGTACCTTTTGAAGCAAGAGACATTTAAAAACAAGACATTAAAAAGGCCAAATCATACCCGCATTTATACTGTGGTTAAAGTATCCTCTAAAACAACAAAAAACAAAACATTTCTCTGAAAAACCAAGGTACTAAGTTACACACAAAGACACATGAGGGCGCTCTAACCAACAAGCAATAGCAACTACGGTTTGATTCAGAATCTTAAACTAAATTTTACTCAAGTATGATAGATGAGCATTAAATATCTGAAATAAGAAATTACTGATGACATCCAGTAAGGACCCTGGTATCCTGGTGTCTATCCTTGGTCACTACATTTTTCTTCTGTTTAATTCAAGATCTTGCCTGAATGTTGACAAAGAATTGTTTACTTCTGAAATACGAAAGAGACTCTTCTAATAGTATTGGATTAGAGAGAAGCTCTTTAACTTAGCCATGAAAAGACACCATTTTTAAAAGTATTTATGGACAATTAAGGTGGTAATTTGGAGAAGGAAATGGCAACCTACTCTAGTATTCTTGCCTGGAGAATCCCATGGACAAAGGGGCCTGGTAGGCTGCTGTCCATAGGGTCACACAGAGTTGGACACGACGGAAGCGACTTAGCATGCCTGCATGCACTGGAGAAGGAAATAGCAACCCACTCCAGTGTGCTTTGCCTGGAGAATCCCATGGACAGAGGGGCCTGGTGGGCTGCCGTCTATGGGGTCACACAGAGTTGGACATGACTGAAGCGACTTAGCAGCAGCAGCAGCAGCAGCAGCAGCAGCAACAGCAGCAGCAGCAGCAGCAGCAAGGTGGTAATTAAAAATTGGTCTTCTGTTAACATGACCACAAAATACTTTTGCAACAGTTTCCTTTGGTCAGTAAATATTGCTTGCATGTGCCTTTAAATTCTAAAAATGACCTTCCTAGGCCAAAATCAATTCTATTTTACAAACTACCTTAAAATCTAGTATAAGAATTACACATTTCTCTAGTATGAAAGAATAAATCTCAGGCATTTAACTATTTCTATCAAATTTTATTCTTTAGACAAAGGCACCATCCACAATATTCAACTTCCTGCTTTTATTTCAATCGGACAATCGTGATTAGAAAAGGTGAGAAGGCATCTATACTTTCCCTTTCCATTCACTATATTTATGTTACTATTTTATTTTAGCCAATGCTTAAAAAAATTTAGTTTAAATACCATTTGTAATTTTAATATTAAGTATCTGCAACTCTGTTCTAGCTCCTGTGGCAAAATTCAAGGAAATCTGATATAAATGAGTAACAACTCAACATGTATTCAACCATCCAAGATCTCTTACATGGCTTTACCGATCATTTATACCTTCCTTTGTATCATTGGTCTGTTTGGAAATTCTCTCTCCCAGTGGATATTTTTAACAAAAATAGCTAAGAAAACATCAACACACATCTACCTAGCACATCTTGTGACTGCAAACTTACTCGTGTGCAGTGCCATGCCTTTCATGGGTATCTATTTCCTGAAAGGTTTTCAGTGGGAATATCAATCTCCACAATGCAGAGTGGTCAATTTTTTGGGAACTCTATCCATGCATGTAAGTATGTTCGTCAGCCTCTTAATTTTAAGCTGGATTGCCATAAGCCGCTATGCTACCTTAATGAAAAAGGATTCCACACAAGAGACCACTTCGTGTTATGAGAAAGTATTTTATGGCCACTTACTGAAAAAATTTCGCCAGCCCAACTTTGCTAGAAAACTATGTGTTTACATATGGATAGTTGTTCTGGGCATAATTATTCCAATTATCATATACTACTCAGTTGAAGAGGCCACAAAAGGGAAAGAGACGAAGTGCTATAATTCACAGATGGAACTAGGAGCCGAGATCTCTCAGACTGCAGGCCTCATTGGAACCACATTTATTGGGTTTTCATTTTTAGTTGTCCTAACATCATACTACTCTTTTGTCAACCATCTGAGAAAAATAAGGACTTGTACATCCATTACAGAGAAAGATCTGACTTACAGCTCTGTGAAAAGGCACCTTTTGGTCATTCAGATTCTACTAATAGTTTGCTTCCTTCCATACAGCATTTTTAAACCCATTTTTTTTGTTGTACACCGAAGAGTGGATTGTCAGCAACTGAATCATTTAATTGAAATAAAAAACATCCTCACCTGCCTTGCATCAGCCAGAAGTAGCACAGACCCCATTATATTTCTTTTTTTAGATAAAACATTCAAGAAGACACTATATAATCTCTTTACAAAACCTGACGCACCCCATCTGCAACCCTCTGATTGATTTCTGAATGGAAAACACCACCAAACAGAAAAGTGTTCATATGACCCTACTGGGGCCCCTAGACGACGGGTTTAACAGGTCGTAGCTTGGCTGATAATAGGCATCAAGAAAGCTTCTTTGGTTTCTAAAAACAAAATCAACCAACCAACAAACATAAAACTCACTTTATGGTTCTACTTAGAGTGAAAGCTGAGATGGCAGAGACTTATAGAGGCAAAAGACAAGCATACTGCAAGGAGCCCACCACATATGAAACCACCAGATGATTTTGTTTAAACTCAACCATGGATGCTTCTACGCAAAGCACAATAATTCAAAACTATAGGATAAAGCAGCAAATGGTTTATGACTTTCCTACTTTCTAGTAATTAGATTACAAGGGTCCATGTATGGGTAATGTATTGTTGGTAACTTTTAAAACAAGTATAAGAAAAAGTGAATAAGAAATTTCCTCATTTAAGGCCTATCTAAGTGTATGAATAACGTACTGTAAAAAATCCAAGGTTTTATAAATACATTATTTATTTGGTATTATCTGGTCCACGATCCTGGGAGAAGGAATATTCATTGATTCCAGTATTTATGAAGTAGATGTTATTTATAAATACACTTAAATATTTGGATTGGGCTTTGTCAAAATAAAAATGTCATTATATGATCTTCACATTTTGTTGATTCTCCTCTGTATTCAATATAAATAATGTTATTAGTGACAAACAGTACCTAGCATGTAAATGTGTTCAATTAATTTTTGTGAAATAAATGAATGAATGAATGATAGGCAGTATAACAGTATCACCATTGTGAGACTGGTCTCTGGAGTTAGAGTCCCTCGATTCAATCCTAGTTCCAACTCTTATTTAGCTGGACAATCTTAGGGAAATCACCCTCTGTAAGTGTTAATTTCTTCATTTGTAGAACAGAAAAATGCTATGTAATTCATAGGTACTATTATTAAGCCAGATGATGTTACTACTATGAGTAGCTCTCATTTACTAAGCACGTGCTATGTGCTTACAGGTTTCACATTATTATTTTAATCATCACAACCTTGATGTATGCCAATTAACTGATGGAAACACTGAAGTGCATAGTTAAATAAGTCATCTAAAATTTTCTCAAATATTTACCTAAATATTTAAAGAGTAAGCCTTTCTTTATGGTCATTTCTTTCTTAGATGCAATCTTGTAAGACAAATGATGATGGCTATATTCTGTATTATATACAATATAATTAAAAATAAAAAAGAATGTGTGTTTATCTTCCTAAAGAGACCATAAGCAACTTTGGAGCTTTAGTCTATTTCCTATTTCTGCTCCTATGGTACTTGCAATTGCTCGGATAAGAACCAAACATAAATAGCTGAACAAAATTGAAGTTGAATAAACCTGAACTGTAACCTGCTTAAAGACTCATCTATTCCCTACATGGTAATTTCTTCAGTGCTCAAAAAGAAGTTTAAAGTTAGTTCACATAGCACTCTTAAGCCTTTCATCTCATAGCATGTTTTGTTCCAGAATTTAAAATGTAGAAACAATTCACATTACACAGAAACAAATCTGTGTGATTTTCATTGAAAAAGAATAGAAATCAGTAAATAATTTTTTTCCTTTTTTTACTTCAATGTTTAAATGAGAGAAGAAAATGTTCAGAGAAACATGTGAAAAAACATGCTGGCTTCAAATATTTATAGTATACAACTATTCTTTTATAGCAGCAATCTTATTTCTGGCTGATTATTTTTAATTTGCATAGACAAAGGAAGACCTGGGAATTCCAGGTGACTCCTTAAGTGTTGGCTGTAAACAAGGGTGTCTAGGCTAGTAATATCATAGACATGAGAATCACATATTAACTCAAAGTCGACCAAAACACCCAAGTTTCTCCACAGTTACAGCAATACTTTCTTACATAAGTTTTAAAACCCAAACTCATTAGACTAAGAAGAAATGAGAAGCTGATCGATAGTTCTCATTTAACATAAGCAATGCTGAATCAAATCTCACTTCACTTAGGAGTTTTAAAAATATATGTAACTTTGGAAAATCATTATTAAAAACATCACTTTATACCACTATTTAAATAAAAGACACTACACCAAAGTAGACTTCTCTACATTAGAAAAAGGCAAAAAAGAAGATATGCAATTTCTCAAGTTACTCATTCTGGTAGAAAACTTCCGTTTTAATTCTCTGTACTGAGCTTATTAATCACCATGTTTATCTTTACACCATAGATGCTTTCATGAATAGGTGATTGCAAATTATGTTGAATTTTCTGTGTAATTGAGGAACTGACTATTTAATGTCATGACAAATATTTTATAGGAAGTATCACTTTCTAAAATGTATCCTAAATTTGAAGTGTGGATTTCAGGAAAGTGATGCTTTTAATGTGAGTTAACATCAAACACAATTGCAGAAACCCCAAATTTTGACTTAAAGATTGACAAGATTGTGTCTTAACAGGCATGACAAAGGTTTATTTCCCCCTTTATCCTTTCACATATACACTCCCATTAAGGCAACCTGCAAACTATTAATCAGGAACATGAACAATTAAGACTAGAACAGCAAAATGAAGGATGGAGTACTCCTCCTGGCAGTGAGTTTCTATTCTTTGGGGAGAACAGGAAGATGCTGGAGAAGGAAAAAGTTTCCTCCATCCTGTAGGTTTTCCTGACGGGTCTCCTGACCTGAGATGGATTAACAGGAGGAAAAAAAAACATAATAAATTACATACCTGAGGGGAATATGGCCTCATATCCTCTGGAATATGAGGCTCAAGGACAAGCTGGGAAATTGGAACTTATGAGCCAACTGAGAGAAGGAGAAGAGGGTAGGGGTTGGGGACATGGAGATGGAGAAACAAATGTTTGGGAAACAAATGCTTGCTACCAACACTATGGGATGCAGAGGGGACTTTGGTCTCCCTGAGTTCCCCCAGCACACCTAGCCCACATTCTCTGCAGACATCTCCGGTGATAGTACTCTTCCTGGATCAGACCCTTTAAATTGTTTCAGGCGGTTAAGGGGGAGGTGAAAAGAAAGACTTCCTGAGTCTTTTGCTTCTTAAAAACAACCAGCCCCCAATAATCTTCAAGCCAAACAGACACATTGTGGGGGTGGCAAGTTTTGCTCCCTCCAATGTCAACCCCGCTCTGATCTGCTTAAGGCTGGCTGCAGCCCACCTGGGGCTCTGCAGTCTGCAGAGAGGGAGCTGTTATGAGCGAATATGCGAAGACAAGCTGAGAGGGAATCTTGCTTGGCAAACCACCACAGAGGGGCACTGGTAGTTTGCTAAGCATTTCAATCCTGCAACCTAATGCCATGAGCCTTCTTTGACTGCCCTGGGATTCAAAGTAAACTAATATCAGTGGCAAGAGTTACTACAGTACAAATGCATTGGCTGTATGGTACATGCTTGCCACTGCTGGCTCAGAAGGGAACCAGCAGTGAAAGTACTCGCATCTACTGAGCAAAAGAAAGTTGGAGCTGATGTTTTTTTGAAACGGGGGATGGGTGGAAAAAGAGAAGCAAGGTCATCTTAAATTTATCTTGTATTTCTAAGTATTAAAAACCCCACGATCATGCTGAACATGTACATTATGCTAGACAATCTTACAAAAGTAACAGAGAAGGCAAGCCTGCGTGCTTATTATAATAAAGAACAGAACTTACTTTCATCTTAAGGAAACTCTCAATGTTCTATATAATATAAACATGAGGGACTTTTGGGGAGCTGTGGTAAGAGATGTAAGATAAATGTCAAGAGAGATGGAGGAAGAAATACCGTAAGAAATCCACAATGCCACCACAACTAGTGTGATGTGATGAACGCCCATTTATAATGAAGTCTGGCCCTCAGCTGGTGAAAGGAGAACTGATACCAGAAGGTGGCCAGAGAGCAGCCAGGCGTGTTCATGGGTTAGCAAGGAAACCATTTAAAGGAAGCACGCACAGAAATGCTTGGGTGGAGGTTCCTGGCTGAGCAGTTGTGAGATTTGGGGTTTTGCAGTTCTGAGAACTAAACCGGAGCCCCCAAATCTCCTGGGCACAGGCCCTATTCAGAATAGAAAGGGACTGTGTGTCAAGCAGTTTGCTCAAAGAAGCGGCTTAACTTCAACTTAAAGTTAAGTTGAAGTCTTATTAAAATCAGACGTCAGTAGGTCAATGGCGCAGAAAGGTCTGAGGCTTAGTTTTCTCTCCCCACTCAAGTGATGCTTTGTGAGGCATCTCTGGGAGACAGGAGAGACAATAAAACAGCGACTCTCATGGCTGAACAGAGCTAGCGAAGGCCAGCAAGGAGCCAGGAGTTGCATTTACTTAAAAAACTGGACTATTTTTAGAGACAATAAAACAGCGACTCTCATGGCTGAACAGAGCCAACGAAGGCCAGCAAGGAGCCAGGAGTTGCATTTACTTAAAAAACTGGACTAATTTTTTTTTTTAAGTACTTTTCATTTAGGGGTGAGAGGAAGAAAACACTGAAACATAATGAAAGTTTTCACATCCTTTCATGAGAAAAAAACAGGAATAAAAGGGAAGGTGATAGAAAAAAGAAATTTGCATACATGCAATATTTAATGCCTGTAGGGAGGCAAAGCATGAGAAATAGAATATTATGACTGTGGGCATCAACCAGGGGTGGTTTTTGAGGGGGCATTTCGAAATGTTGGGGGTCAGTTTTGAGCGTCACACAGCGGGGAAATGCTACTGGCATCTAGTAGGTAGAGGTGGCAACACAAAGGGCAGCCCCCCACACTAAAGAACCTGGCCCCCAGTGTGTACGGCTGCTGGGAGATGCTGTACTAGATGACACATCTTCCCAAACTTAAGTCAGTCAGTTCAGTCGTGTGGTTGTGTCGGACTCTTTGATCCCATGGACTGCAGCACGCCAGGCTTCCCTGTCCATCACCAACTCCCGGAGCTTGCTCAAACACATGTCCATCATGTCGGTGATACCATACAGCCATCTCATCCTCTGTCATCCCCTTCTTCTCCTGTCTTCAATCTTTCCCAGCATCAGGGTCTTTTCCAATGAGTCAGTTCTTTGCATCATGGCCAGAGTATTGGAGCTTCAGCTTCAGCATCAGTCCTTCCAATGAATATTCAGGACTAATTTCCTTTAGAATTGACTGGTTTGACCTCCTTGCAGTCCAAGGGACTCTCAAGAGTCTTCAAAGAATTATACAATTACATTTTACACAATTTCATATGAAACTGCTTCTTCAAAACAAACAGCTTCCATTACACATCACATGGCACCATAGACTCAAATGTAACCTGATACAACCAAACATTTTTAGACTCAGGTATTCTGATTTCAAAAAGAAATGCCTACCAAGTAAAGAAAAAAGTGTTATTAATATAATTCTAGAATGTTTGAAACCCAATGCTTCTGGATCTATGCCAAGAACTTGGGGGGAGGGGAAGGAGGGAGAGAAGGAGAATGAGAACCAGAACAAGGGAGAAAATGGGAATATTCTTGGCTAGCTAAAAGAGACGATTAAATAATTTAAATTTTTCTCAAAGGAATGGACTGTTGCAATGGTCTTCTGTTTTCTTTACTGAGTAAAAAGGAAGAAAACTTTGACAAAAACTCACTATAGAAATCAAAATCTATATACAGAGGAAATCTATATCCAGACAAGTCACTGAATATCCACTATCTGAATGTGAAGAAAAGCTACTAGGCTGCAAAATTTGTTATTATAAGCAAAGAGTAAGAACATATCCAGTGAAAGTTTAAATTATTAGCCATGGGCAATGTACTGTTATTAAAGTTGCATTATTATTAAAGATCACTACATTGGAAAACCTCTATAAGGCCCTGAATGAAACTACTTTGGGTTATCTAAGCTACTGAAATTATATTAGCAAATCCTGTGGACAAAACCTTCAAATATACCTGGAATCTACTTAAAAACAAACAAAAAAATCACTTCCTTGTTACCACTCTGGCCCTGCCAGGCAGGACCATCTCTTGTTTCCCAAGTTCCACCCTGGAGCCCCTATTCAATCTATTAGAGCAACAAAGCAACGTTTTCCTGTTACCGTGGAAAGTCAGATCACCATCTGTCTTTGTTCAAAACTCTTTGGTGAATCCTCAGTTCTGTCAGAGTAAAGGTTAAAGGTTCTCCTCCCCTCCTTTCCTCTCTAAGTTCATCTACTATCGTCTCCCCTTTGCCCACTTTGCTTCAATCATACTGGCCTTCTTGCTCTCGCTCAAACAGGCCACTCACGCTCCTGCCTTTCTTTACCCAGAATCCTCCTCCTTTGGTGTCAGTCAGCCCACCGTCTCTCCTTGCCAGAGGTCAACTGCTCAATGTGGCCTGCTTCATCACCCTATTTAATACTGCAACCCCTTCTCCAGCAGGCCTCATCCCTTTGGCTGCTCTTTTTTTCTTCCCTGTAGTCCTTTTCACATCTCTAACCTACTATACAGTTGACTTATTTATGCTCAGTGATCAGTGTCTGTCTCCCTGAACTAGAAAGTCAGCTCCACAGGGTCAGTGATTTGGTCGGTTTTGTTTGATGATGTTGCTCTGGTTCCTAGGATAGTGCCAGACACACAGCAGGCACTCAATATGTATTTTTGGATGGATGTCTTCAGAAAAAAAACAAACCCAATCTCAATTTACCAATTAGCTAAATGTGAACACTACAGTTACCATACGAAATGTATAGATTTCAGATACTGAAATATAAAGAATATCAACAATAATGTGTGTCCTGTGTTGAGAGTCTGCTTCCCAATTCAACAATGGTGCCTTTTCTGGTGGTTTCTTCTTAACATGCAGTTTGAGAATCACTTCTCTCTTCCCTTCCTTAGACTGTTTCTGGATGTGTGTGTGCATGCTAAATCACTTCAGTCGTGTCCGACTCTTTGCAACCCTATGGACTGCAGCCTGTCAGGCTTCTCTGTCCATGGGACTCTCCAGGCAAGAATACTGCAGTGGGTTGCCATGCCCTCCTCCAGGGAATCTTCCTGATCCAGGGATCAAACCTGCATCTCTTGCATTGGCAGGAAGGTTCTTTACTACCCTTGCTACCTGGGAAGTTCATGTTTCTGGATGCTTCCTCAAAATTATTTGGCATGTGCCTTAGATATAATAAACTTACTAAAATTTATTACGATAACTTTGAGCCATTGCCTACACTATTCCTGTTGCTTGAAACGTCCTCTCATCCTGTTGTAACTCTCCCATGACTCAAGACTAGCAAATGCAACTTTCTCCATGAATTTTCTGACCCTGCCTTTTAATATTTCCCACCCCATACCTTGGATGATAATTATTTGTTTTGCCTATCTGCGAAGATGGCCGTGAACAAGTTCTCCTATCCTTGTGCACATATGTTGCTCCTCTAACTAAGAGGCGCAACCTGTTTTTCCTCCTCTTGAATCCAGGCTACTCTTGTGACATTTTGACTAACAGAAGGCAGAAGACATAACATGGTGCCAATTCTAGGTTGAGGCTTCATTTTTGCTCCTTTGGTGCCGTGAGACACTGTCCTGCTAGAAAGGGAGGGCATGAGGTGAGAGAGAGGTTCTGAATGAGAGACTGCAAAGAGGACCTAGCCAGCTTCCAGCTGTTCTATTTCCTTCTGCTGAGATGCCAGAAAAGTGAGTGAAGGCTTTGTGGATACTAGCCATGCCACCTTAGCCAACAGCCTGTGAGCCAAAATTGAGCAGTCCTCCTCAAGCTTTGCCCAGCTGCAGAACTGAAAGCAAATAAATGGTGATTGCTATAAGTCACTGTGTGTTGATCTGTAGTAGCTGGTAACAGATACAGTATCTCATCTGTCTACTGAGACCATAATGCCCTTAGGGCTCTAAACACAGTATACTGTGTGAAGTAGGTACTTGGATATTTGTTGAATAAATCAATCAGAACGTAAATGAAAGCTGAAGCATAGTATTCAAACATAACTACTTAGGGATTGTATTTGGTTTTGGATTGTCATTATACCATGGCCAACCAAAACGCTGACTGACTCTATTATTGAAAGTATTACAGTAGAGTGTGTTGTCCATCATTATTTCTCATATGATGCTGATATAGTTACCTCTCAAGAACAGAATTCAAAATAAAATTGCTTCTTACAACTCAGTAACAGAATTCCAAACAATCTGATTTAAAAAGTGGGCAGAGGATCTTAACAGACATTTTTCCAAATAAGACAGATGGCCAACAAGTACATGAAAAGATGCTCGAAATCGTTAATCATCAGGGAAATGCAAATCCCACAATGAGAGATCACCTCCTAACCTGTTAGAATGACTATCATCAAAAAGGTAAGAAATAACAAGTGTTGGTGAAGATGTAGAAAGAAAGGGAACCCTCATACACTATTTGTGGAAATGTAAATTGGTGCAGTCATTCTAGAGAACAGTATGGAGGTTCCTCAAAAAACTAAAAATAGAACTACCATATGGGGGCTTCCCTGATAGCTCAGTTGGTAAAGAATCTGTCTGCAATCCAGGAGACGCCAGTTCGATTCCTGGGTTGGTAAGATCCACTGAAGAAGGGATAGGCTACCCACTCCACTATTCTTGGGCTTCCCTTGTGGCTCAGCTGGTAAAGAATCTGCCTGCAATGTGGGAGACCTGGGTTTGAACCCTGGGTTTGGAAGATCCTCTGGAGAAGGGAAAGGCTACCCACAACAGTATACTGGCCTAGAGAATTCCAAGGACTGTGTAGTCCATGGGGTCGCAAAGAGTTGGACACTACTGAGTGACTTTCACTTTCAACAAGAACTACCAAATGATTGAACAATTTGACTTCTGAGTACTTATCTGAAGAAAACAAAAACACTACTTTAAAAATATATTTGCACCCCCATGCTACCGTAGCATTATTTACATTAGCCAAGATAGAAACAACCTAAGTGTCCACTGACGGGGAAATGAATAAAGATATATATATGAATAAATATATATATATACACTCACACACTCACAACGGAATACTACTCAGTCATAAAAAAGAATGAATTCTTGCCATTGTGACAAAGTGGATGGACCGTGAGGGTATTATGTTGAGTAAGTCTGATAGAGACAGACAAATAAGATTTCAGTTATACACTGAATCTCAAAATCAGACCAAATGAACAAACAAAACAAAACTCACAGACACAGAGACCAGAATGGTGGTTGCCTGAGAGAAAGAGGGTTGGAGGGACAAAATGGGTGAAGGGGGTAACTGGTACAGACTTCCAGTCACAAAAATAAATAAGTCATGAGACGTAATGTACAGCCTGGTGACTAGTCAATAATATTATACTGTACATTTGCATGGTGACAGAGAGTAATTAGACTTACTGTGGTGATCATGTCACAATATATACATATATCATTATCTTGTATACCTGAAACTATATAATGCTAAATGTTAACTATATCTCAATTTTAAAAAACTGCCTCTTGAGCAACAGTCTTTAACACAATGCTACTATATGAACTCAGAATTTGTTTTACATATTTTTACACATTGTATTCATTTATTTGGGGCTGTGCTGGGTCTTTGTTGCCGCGCAGGCTTTTCTCTAGTTGCAGTGTGCAGGCGTCTCATTGCAGCGGCCTCTCTAGTCGTGGAGCATGGGCTCCAGGGCGTATGGGCTTCAGTAGCTGCAGCATGTGGGCTCGAGAGTACAGGCTCAGTAATTGTGGCGCATGGGCTTAGTTGCATGGCGCACAGGCTCAGGAATTGCGGCATTGGGATCTTCCTGGACCAGGGATAGAACCCATGTCTCCTAAATTGGCAGGTGGATTCTTTACCACTGAGCTATCAGGGAAGCCCCCTGTTTTACATATTTTAAGTTTTCAAATGATCTTTTTTGGGGGGCCTTACTGTGTGGTATGCAGAATCCTAGCTCCCCAACCAGGTATCAAACCCATGCCCTCTGCAGTGGAAGTATGGAGTCTAAACCACTGGACCACCAGGGAACTCCCACAGATCGTCATTTATGGAGATATAGTTCATTCTGTATATATGCATTTTCTTCTATTAATTAAATGCAAAAGAATAACACGGCATATTGCTATCACTGGCCATTCCCCACCCCCCCTTATCTTTCTACACTTCTCACTCTCTTTGTTTGCATAACTGAAGAATACTTGATTATAAAAGTGCTATGTATCCACCGAGTTGTTTAAAATGTTGAGTGGAGATAATAACAATATCGCTTTCCTATCACCACATTTGAAAAGAATAAGATATTTTACAACTAATTTACACTAATGTGTATTTTGTACATTTCTCCAATGATTTTTTCATTGCTATTATAACATTCCACGAATTGCTCATGCTTTCCCTCAGCTTTTAACCACCAGAATTTCAGTTAAAATTTCTCAGATGTTATAGAAAATTTAATTAAATTCTACTTAATTTTCTTAACCATTAAAGTCCACTGAAGAAGCCAGGCCTTTGATGTTATTTCTTGAGAGAAGAAGAGCTCTGTACCTACGGATGCTATAGGTTAGAGACAAACCAGTGACAAAATAGGAGCACGTGAAAGTGGACAACAGGGCCAGAGAGAGCACAGGGGCTCTCAGTGACTCAAGGCCTTGAAAAGGGGTGGGCATGAGCAGGAGGGCCATGTCTTCCTTTCTTTCATGCTTCCTTGTTCCCCTGACACCATAATGAGCCAGGAACTGACAGCTCTCATGAATTGATACTGGGATCAAACAGGCATAAAAACTGAATAATGGTAATATTCATATTCCTAAGGGTACAAACTATATTATAATTTATGACTTCAGACTATGTTTCAAAACTCTCTGCAAAGAAAATAAAATGCTGACTATTCTACATTGCAACATTACAGAAGTGTAAGTGTGATGAACTATTCTATATCAACCAAATTCTCATTTTCCCCTCAATTAACTTAGTGTAGGATACTGTTTGTTCTTCCTATTTGCTAGATTTTCACACTTCTCTTACACACACATACACAATGATAAAGAAAGAATAATGGAATTTTAGAATGCATGTACATTTTAATAAAAATAAGGAAATGGAAATGATAAAAAATTGTTCCTATTAAGAATTACTAAACCCTCCAAATATAAACCAGCTCAACAAATTTTTATTTGTAAGTAAAATTAACTTTAAGATGTTCTTCATAAAAACATTAAAGAAAAATTTCTCATTACTATCATTGCTATAAGTCAGTATCTATTCACAAATATTAAAGTTAGTAATAAAAATGACTTACCTTCACATCCCTGTGAATTATGTTATTATCGTGACAATAGCGTAGAGCTTCCAGTATCTGTCTCATGTAATGACTGTAGAAAAACAAAAGAAATCTAGAACTGTAAAAAAAAAACTTTTATTTTTAAAACTTAATATACAATGTCCCTAGTTTGTAACTCCCACGTTCATACTCGCTGCCCACAGACACTTTTCGTTTGAGCAGACAAGATTGGTGGAATGCACAGCTTAGTAATGAAAAAGTTGGCAGATGCATAAATTAATGAGCTTTACAAAGAAATCATGTGTTTTACATTTTCTAAGATATCTAAGTCAAAGGAATTTTTACACATTCACACAGCTTATAGGTAAAATAGCTCTGCAAACTAAACATTCAACCTTAAAATATGAAAAAAATAAATAACAGTTCTCTGACACTCAGTTAATTTTACTTAGTTACTCTGGATTGCTATTGAGTGAGCAGTGCTCAGAAGTACACAAAGAATTCTAACTCAAGGGGTAGAGCCTTTCATCTGCCAGCAGAGGCTGGTTAGCTGTCTTATTTCCATTTAGCTCTAAGAATAAACAAGAGAGAACCCCCTTATGCCTATAATTTCTTTTTGCAACATAATCAAGTATTAGATGGAGTATCCTTGAACAAAGCAGATTCCTTCTGGGCTGAAGTCCTAGGAAAATCAAACTCCTCACAAGGCCAGCAGGGTCCACCGAGGCTCTGCACTGGGTCCAGGAGAAGAACAGAGGAGGAGTGAGCATTTAAAAGTGCTCATAGGGTCAACCAGCCACTGGGTGTGACAAGAGCAGTTCATTCACTATTACTTGAGAACTTACTTCGACTTCCTTTTCTCAATTCTAAAGTTCTTCTGTAATCCTACTGTTTCTCTTTTTCTTTAAGGGTCTTTTTCATCTTCTCTTCCTCTGAATTTTATTCCCTACATATCTGTCATTTTCTTTCTACTATCTTCCTTTCTCATTTTTCCCCCTTTTCCTTCCCAACCAGCCATGACATAGAAATGCAATATACTTAGCATTATTTATTGGTTAGTATTTATTTAATTTTGTTTTTTTCTATCTAGATCTTTCATTCTCCAAACTTTAAAATAAAGGCTGAAGAAAGCTTATCTCTGGAATTCCCTTAACAGAATGTCCCTGGCTAAGGACTGCCTAACATAAAAAGAACCCAGGATCCCTGAGGCATCAATGGCTTTGTGGAGGATGGTGCATAAGCTATACCATTCTCCAAGATACACAATGGAGATGCTTCATAATTGAAATGCTCCCCTCCGTGTGTGCAATCTCACAGACCTCATGTAGAGACCTCATCTATTCTGGGTCAGCGGTGCTTTTCTGATGCAGGAAGAAGTGAAGAGCTGCCCTTAAAAGGCCCAGATCTCGCTCAGCTTCAGCTGGGTCTTTTGATTGGCTGTATCCTTACAGTTGTTCAGTAAAGCCTGGTGCTAGGGAAGAATCTCTCTCTGATTTGTGAGAGTTTGATTTGATGATCTGATCCTGTGTGTTAGTTTACTCCACAACTCATCACCTCTGAAAAACAGAGGTAATCAGTAATTGGGTTATAAGGACTCAGTGCAGTTTTCTTTCATGTCACGCTTTGCTACTCCTCTCGAAGGTCAGCCAGTTGGAGAAAAACAACACTATCAGTATGATTACTTGGTGTCTGAGTCTTCTTTCACTTAGTCTCACTAGAACAACTGATACAAGCTGCATTTCCCAACAATGGAGTATAGGATCAGAGAGAAGGAAAGTAGAAGTCATCTGGTTGAATGCTCTAAGCCAAAGGAAGGATCTATGTGCCCTTGGTTACATGGTCACTGGTACTCTGCAACAGGGGACAAAGCTAATCAAACTTGCTGAGGTCCCTCCCTATTGTCATTTTTAGGAAGGGTTTTAATAAATTTTGCCAAATCTCTCTCTTTGCAATGTCATTTATTGATCCCAATATTACTCTTTTCTTTGGTCCATTCTGGTAAGTTTCTTTCATAAAATCACCATTGTAACAGCAATATAGGTGGATTTTTAAAATCAACAGACTTTCATCTTGATGTACATAAACATCTAACTTTCCTATAATCTCAAGATTGTGAGAGACCTCCAGTCATTTCACTCTATGACATCATCTCTACAACACTGGTATTCTTTATGTTCTAACACCTAGCACAGTGGCAGAGAGAGGCTCAAAGTTAAAGAAAAGTAATAGAAATGAGTAGTTCAGTTCAGTCGCTCAGTTGTGTCTGACTCTGTGACCCCATGGACTGCAGTATCTCAGTCCTCCCTGTCCATCACCAACTCCCGGAGTTTACTCAAACTCATGTCCATTGAGTTGGTGATGCTATACAAGCATCTCATCCTCTGTCGTCCCCTTCTCCTCCCAGCATCAGGGTCTTTTCAAATGAGTCAGTTCTTTACATCAGATGGCCAAAGTATTGAAGTTTCAGTTTCATTATCAGTCTTTCCAATGAATATTCAGGACTGATTTCCTTTAGGATGGACTGGTTGGATCTCCTTGTGGTCCAAGGGACTCTCAAGAGTTTTCTCCAACACCACAGTTCAAAAGCATCAATTCTTTGGTGCTCAGCTTTCTTTATAGTCCAACTCTCACACCCAAACCATGACTACTGGAAAAACCTTAGCTTTGACTAGATCGACCTTTGTTGGCAACGTAATGGATGAGTATGGAACAGAGTAAAAGCAGTAGTGGTTTAACATCAACTCTGATAGTCTATCTGCCAGGTATTCCAGTGTCTTTGTGGTTCAAAAAGGAAAAAGTCATCTTCCTCCATCAAGTTTCACTGTTTTATAAAATCAACGTCCAAAATATTTAGTTTTCCCTATTTGATACTGCTGTTGAAAATAACAATATGGGAAAATACAAAACTCTGATTCTTGAAGAAATAAATATGAACAATGCTATGCAAAATCTGAGGGTTTCATTTAGTAGGAGAAAGTGGCATACCACTATGCCATAAGAAAAATCAAGATAGCACTGATTATTAAAGAATGTTTTTTAATTCTAAAATACAATACAAAATAAAAACTTTTGTGATAAGAATACTAAAGCAAAATGGGATTAAAAAAAAGAAAATCCTAGAATATACTTTTAGTGAACATGGCACAAAATAAAAAAGGATATTTGGCCTCAGTTCTACCATGAATAAATCAGGAGTTAAAGGAAGGAACTAAAGTTAATATATATAAACTCTCATTTGCTTCCTCTCCCTAGCTCCAGGAGTAGAAAACAGCAGCTACCTAAAATTTAGTATATTCTTTATCTTGTGTTATAGTTATGGCTGCTCCACCTCCCGAAATGGGGGCCCTTGCTGTTCAGTCAGGAGAAGACTACACAAAGAATTTGAAGAAAGTCAAGTCACTCTGAGCTTAAAGTTGCACGGGGGTCGGAGAAGGCAATGGCACCCCACTCCAGTACGCTTCCCTGGAAAATCCCATGGATGGAGGAGCGTGGTAGGCTGCAGTCCATGGGGTTGCGAAGAGTCGGACACCACTGAGTGACTTCACTTTCACGCATTGGAGAAGGAAATGGCACCCACTCCAGTGTTCTTGCCTGGAGAATCCCAGGGATGGGGGAACCTGATGGGCTGCCGTCTATGGGGTCACACAGAGTCGGACGTGACTGAAGCGACTTAGCAGCAGTAATCCCTAAGCTGTTTTCAGCCATATCTGTCCATTGTGCCATAATTATAAAAAGAATGGTAGGAGGGAGAATGTTATAATCATTTAATGATAATTGTTTCCCAAGTGGTAGAAAGTTTTAATAAATACTTATAGGTTTGAACCCTTTAACATACCATGGTTAGTGACTAAAGAGGGTTGCTGTAACCCATGTATTAAAAAGGCAACTTACTGGAGCAGGTATTTATGATATGATTGAGTGTCACCAAAGCAGAAAGCTGTACTGCTCCAAATCTATAGGCAAGTGACCCAGTGCATGGCTCCTGTGATTTTTCATATTAAATCTTTATTTTGAGTAGGGACTTCTCCACTTGGAACAATGATGACTACTTGATTGGGAGATCCAATATATTTAGCAGAAAAACTGTGCTGTTATTTCTGTTCTTCTGCTGTTCCATGCTTTTTCTCAGATTAACCGGTCACAAAACAATCTGCTATCACTAAAAGGCAAACTGAAAAACTAACGAGGCACATCTGCTAAAAAGCAAAAATCGAACACACACCAAAAAAACCCCAAGTTTCCTTCTACATAGTTCCTGACTTATAAAATTCCTCTTTGTATAAAAGTCATCAGAAATGGAAAAGATGGCAGTGGTGATGTTAAATTCTAAATCCATATAAATAAATTCACTGTTTAATATTTTGTATTTCCAGTCACTGTTTGGTTCCACTAAGGCACATTAAGAGATGCTCCTTGTAAGACAGAGTGGCAGCCTGCTTGTCATTCAAAGAGCAGGATGCTTCATGTGATTTCCTTGTCATGTGATTTCCCTTTTACTTCTACCTTTACTTTGGGAAGTTGATACAAATTACATACCTGGCAACAGCTTCACTGTATACGAAACCAGCATCAGCTCGTTTTACGATTTCAAAACACAGATCTGCTCCATCCATACTGTAGAGAGACATGAAAAAGAAGATAAGGAAAGAGAAAATTTCAGGAAAAAAACATTGAAAGTGAATACATTATAACTAAGTTTTTAGTTGACTTATAGCTAAAGATTATAATAAATTATTTAAATCTCCTTTTGATGAAAAATAGATACCAATTATAAAGGACATTATAACCATCTTAACATTGAAATCACTGTGAACGGTGACTGCAGCCATGAAATTAAAAGATACTTGTTCCTTGGAAGGAAAGCTATGACAAAACTAGACAGTGTATTAAAAAGCAGAGACATTACTTTGCCAACAAAGGTCCCTCCAGTCAAAACTATGGTTTTTCCAGTAGTCAAGTACGGATGTGACAGTTGGACCATAAAGAAGACTGAGCGCCGAAGAACTGATGCTTTCGAACTGTGGTGCTACGGAAGACTCTTGAGAGTCCCTAAGACAGCAAGGAGATCAAACCAGTCAATCCTAAAGGAAATCAGTCCTGAATATTCATTGGAAGTACTGATGCTGAAGCTGAAAATCCAATACTTTGGCCACCTGAGGCTAAAAGCTGATTCATTAGAAAAGACCCTGATGCTGTAAAGATTGAGGACGAGAGAAGGGGGCAACAGAGGATGAGATGGTTGGATGGAATCATTGAGTCAATGGATATGAGTTTGAGCAAGTTCAAGGAGACAGTGAAGGACATGGAAGCCTGGCTTGCTGCAGTCCATGGGGTTGCAAAGAGTGCAACATGACTGAGGGACTGAACAACAACAACAGCCTTCTTTATGGTCCAGCTCTCACATCTGTATATGACTACTGGAAAAACCATAGCTTTGACTATACGGACCTTTGCTGGCAAAACAGTGGGGCATTGAGAGTTGGGGCATCCCCGACCAGGGATGGAACTCATGTCCCCTGCATTACAAGGCAGATTCTTAACCACTGAATCACCAGGGAAATTAAATAACAAATTAATTAATAATCA
Organism: Budorcas taxicolor; assembly: GCF_023091745.1. NCBI lineage: Eukaryota > Metazoa > Chordata > Mammalia > Artiodactyla > Bovidae > Budorcas > Budorcas taxicolor. The sequence goes on along the minus strand of NC_068935.1, from coordinate 102,329,575 downwards.
TTACTAATATTACTCTTCATCAAGCATCATGGAAAGCATTCCTTGTTTTATCTCCCTTCATTTTTACTATCACCCCACGAGGTCAGCATCCTTCATGTTCTCAAATAATTTGTCTGAGTAGACACGTATATGACAGGGACAGAATTCAAATCCCTACCTATATTCAATGCTCTTTCCATTATCTACAGCTACACCTACTAAGTGTGCAAGGAACAAATATACATATTCAAGCTCAACAGTTCAAACATAGCATGAAGTTCTAAAAGAACAAGTATATTTTATACTTTCAACATATTCCCACCCAAAACCTGGCAGAATACTAGGCACACAGTAAATATTTAATGATTGGTTGACCATATTATATGAAAATACTTTCACATTTATACGAAGCTTTACCAAGTTTACCTAGTTTTCATTTCACGGCCAATGAACTTTTGCCAATGCTCAATAGGATTCTTTTCTCAACTAATTTTCATGATGGCTCAGTCTACTGTGAAGTATGGCAGGGCCTATTCTGCATCATCAGAAATAAAACCCAGATGAATGTGACCATGCATCTATGTGAACAACCCTGATCACCTGCAACAGTCCTACAGGCAGAGTTGCTAGGTCAAGAGGCAGAGAAAAGAATGCTTTTGATACATATACTACTGGAAAACTTCCAACAATTTACTCCTCAACTACCGAGTGTGAAAGTGTTCTTTCCTCTACTTTGCTTGCCTCTCCTAGGATGATTATTCTTTTTAATCTTTGCCAATCAGATAGGAGGAAAAAAAGTCACCCATAAATGCTTTCATTTACATTTCCTTGATTACTAGAGAGGTTGAATATTTTTCATTTCTTTGTGTTGTGGGGAGAAGAAAAGCACTATTTTTAAAGCTGGCTGCAGTTTAAGCTTGGATGGTTCATTTGTGAAGACTAAAAACACATAGTGAGGGAATTAGAGTTTTGTTTAGCCTTTTTCCTTTTTAATTGCGAAATGTGAGGATAAGCACTATGCATCTTAGATGAGAGAAGAGCTGGGCAAAGAAGAGAGCTAAACTGATTGCATCATAAAGCAATAAGAATCCTTAGAGCCAGAGGAAGGCTTTTTGGAGGGATCTGAAAGGGGGAAAAATCCTAAGGGTGGAAGAAGGTAGTAAGGTGGTGAGAGGCAAACACTTAAAGAGGGAACCAGTCAGTGGGAAATAACTGGAAATCATTTACTGCCCTGGGCTACAGTTACCAGCATGAATCGATTCATGTTCCTGGACATATGTGAAAATACTAGTAATTGAAATGACAATTTCTACATATGCATATACACATATGAAATTATTTTTAGGTTTCTAATCTTTTCCACTATTTTGGTATCTAGTCTGATACCATTTTTAATTCTGCAATAGTATCTATTTTAGTATTTGGCAAAATAAGTCTCATTTTGTTATTACTCTTTGCCAACATTTTCCTATGAGACTCTTTTTTCTCCCAGCTGAAATTTAAAATCAATTTCTCAAACACTAAAAAGTTTTTTAAAAATATTTTGCTGAAATAGTATTATATTTATAGATTAACAAGTAGAAATTAACATTTTCCTAACATTCCCATCTGTGAATGATATCCATCTCCATTTCCTTTTATGTCTCTGAGTTAGAATTTTAAGGTTTTCTTCATATTGGTTCCAAATATTGATTATTGGGTTCCCTACCCCAAGGCATTTTATATTTTTAGTTGCTATTATAAATGGGATCTTTTGGCTATTATACATTTTTTAATACAATGGTACATAACCAGGGGTACCAAACAAAACCACCTATGTAATGTTTAAAACATGCATGCATGCTCTTTGAGGCTTTAGTCTGAAAGTAAGTCATTACTGTGAAAGTAATTTTTCTATTATTAAAGCTATTTGATTAGTTATTTGTAACATTGATATTAAAGTAAAATTAATATTGATATTAATTTCAAATTTCATGAGATATAGAAAAGCTAAAAATACTTTTATGCAAATTTTACTCATCATAGAAACTTAAAATATACATATTCATAAAACATACAATCCCAGTATAATAATCTTGAACAAAAAGTTCAATGTCTTAATTCTTGACAAACTTTACTTGATAATATGCTTTTAAAAACAATTATAAGGCTTCTCTTATTGGTTTTCTCTTTGGCTTCCCATCTTAGGGTGTTTCTGAGGCTGCCAAGAAGCTTCAATAAGCATGCTCTGAATTTCATTAGTTGGTTCCATTCTGAGGGAATGAAATGAGAAAGAGAAGAAATCCTGCTATGGAAGAGTATGGGGAATGTTTCTTTACTAAACCCAGAGAAAAACTATGGGATGTTTACTCTGAATTGTCAAAAGTGGTGGGATTATCAATGATCTTAACTGCCCCTCATTTCATCTATCTGAATTTTAAAACTTTTGTAATAAACATGCATTACTTATAAAAAATTTAAAAATTAAGCAAAAACAAATGCTCCAAACAAACAAAACAGATCACAGGTCTAGAGGGACAAGGTATGGCTGTAAGTATGTGGAAGGGATCAAAATATTCCAGCCCCAAATATGCCACTTTAGCAGAGGATTATTTTGAGCTGAAGGCAACTGAAAATCAGCAGATACAGAAAAACACTCTACTCTCCTCCATTCTGCCTAAAAATGGGACATTAATTTCCCTTTATTAAAGGGACAGAAATTTCCTTTTGTAAAGGTGTTCCCCTCTCATGTACCAGGAAGAAGAAAACCACACTTAGCTGTGTAACAAACCTTATTAAATAACTCTTTTTTACCATATTTTCTGATTACCTTCCTACAATTTACTTCTGACCCTAGATACCCAAACTCCCCCTTCCTTCCTTTGTCTAGGCTCTTCACTTTCACTCTTTGTTAAAGTGGTATATAAGGCTCTGGGTCTCTGTGGGTTTCACTTTTTCCTATGCATATGCCCGCTCCCTACTGCCCACCATGTGCAAATGAAAATCTTTTCTCCTGTTAATTTGCCGTTTGTCTGTTTAATTTGCAGGCCCGATGTACTTGATATAAGAGTACAGAGAAAGTTTTCTTTCCTCCTCTACAATCTATTCTATAAAAGCAGAGAAAGAGAAGGCTCGTAGGAGACTAGTACCTTCTTGTATGAAGAAGCGCTTCTCAAATTAACTGTGATGGTGGTGGTGGTTTAGTTGCTAAGTTGTGTCTGACTCATTTGTGACCCCACAGACCTGCCAGGCTCCTCTGTCTATGAGATTTCCCAGGCAAGAATACTGCAGTAGGTTGCCATTTCCTTCTCTAGGGGATCCTTCTGACCCAGGGATTGAACTCATGTCTCCTGCATTGCAAGTGGATTCTTTACCATTAAGCCACCAGGGAAGCCCCACTGTGATGAAGGATTACCTTTTACCGCCCCCTCTCCCCACACACACTCTAGCATATTAAGAGCTAATATATTTTTTACAACATACAATACCACATGCTGTGACTTCACAGCAACATAAATTATTCTAACAGTTTGTGGATGTTTATACTCAATTTCTGTTCTTATCTCATTATAGAGTGGTAAATGACTGGTAGACTAGAATTTGCAAACTATTCTTTGAGGAGCACTGTAAAGAACAGATCAAATCTGGATTTCTCTCATCAGCATTTCCCCCGAAGGTGATACAAACAACTACAAAATCTAGATGACATACCCCACCCCACCCCACTACCTGCTGCTGCTGCTAAGTCGCTTCAGTCGTGTCCAACTCTGTGCGACTCCATAGACGACAGCCCACCAGGCTCCTCCATCCATGGGATTTTCCAGGCAAGAACACTGGAGTGGGTTGCCATGTCCCTTTGGGTACGGAAAAACTCAAACTTTCTGGCCAGCCCAATAAAATTTTTTTTAAGTGTTAAAGAATTAACAGCGTAAACAGTGAAAAACTACCTATGAGAACAGAGAAAGGATTAGAACTCAAAGAGGGAAGCAAGAGCTGCTTCTGCCCTGGGGATATGGAGGGGTTATGGAAAGAAGGCAGCTGTGGAGGCAAGAGGTTTCACTTCTGGGGAATTCTACAGAAGTGACGGGCTTCCCTGGTGGCTCAGATGGTAAAGTGTCTGCGTGAAATATGGGAGACCTGGGTTCAATCCCTGGGTTGGGATGATTCCCTGGAGAAGGAAATGGCAACCCACTCCAGTATTCTTGCCTGGAAAATTCCATGGACTGAGGAGCCTGGTAGGCTACAGTCCATGGGGTCGCAAAGAGTCGGACACGACTAAGCAACTTCACTGATGCAGATTTACAGGGTGATCCACGAGGAGAGAAAGTGCTATTCTTCTCACAAACTATGGAAGAGTCCACCAAGGGGTAAGGCTCTGACAAAATATCTCATACTCCAGGGTGGAAACATAAGGAGTTGCATTTTGAAAATTGCAGTATACAATATATTCTGGTATGTCTTATCAGTGGCATAGGAAAACCCCAATACTTACCATGGAGATAAAAGCTGAATTTTAAATATTCAGTAAGAAAGAAAGAATCAAACGTGACACTATAGATCTGAAAAAGCAGCAAGAAGAAATTTAAGAATAGAAAAAAATAAAAATTAAGAATTTGAACAGATTAGATAGTCAAAGAGAAAAGTAGTGAACTAGAAAATAATCAGCTTGAAGCAAGGAGAGACAAAACATGGAAAAAATAAAAGTGAGATTAAGAAATGCAAAACCAATACAATATTGTAAAGTAATTAACCTCCAATTAAAATAAATAAATCTATATTAAAAGAAAAGAAATGTAAAAGATTACTTTGAAAATCAGCATATATTTCATTGAAGTTTAAAAAGTAAAAAGAAAATGGAGCAGAAACAATACTGAAAATATAATGACTGATAATTAGCCAGAGATGATTAAAGATATCAATCCATTGATTTGAGAAGCCCATTAAACATCAAGCAAGAAAAAGAAATCTATAGTTAGCTATATACCACTGAAAACTGCAGGAAACAAAGAAACATAGACAATCTCAAAAACAGTGAAAACAACGGACTATCAGACTGATAGCTGACTTTCAGTAGCAATAGTGGAAGCCAGAAAACAGTGGAAAAGTGTCTCAAAATAACTGCCAATATAACCTTCTCTTCTCACTTAATAAATCTTTACAGAATGATGGGGAATACATGTACACCTGTGGCTGATTCATGTCAATGTATGGCAAAAACCACTACAATATTGTAAAGTAATTAGCCTCCAATTAAAATAAAAAGAAAAAAAAATCTTTACAGAATGAAGGTGGAAAAACAATTCAGATAAGTAAAATACTGAGATAATTTGCTACGAGCATACCTATCCCTAAAGGAAATATAAAAGAATATTCCTCAGGAAGAAGAAATATGAAGAAAACTCAGAGATTCAGCAAGGCATGGAAAACATAAAATGTAAATATGTAGATGAATCTAAATGAACAATGATTGTATAAAACAACTATTTTCTCAGTATCTCCACAGAGAGATCATATAAAACAGTTACTGTTCAGAAATAGAGAGAGGTAGGTAGTGGGGTCGGAGAAGGCGATGGGACCCCACTCCAGTACTCTCGCCTGGAAAATCCCATGGATGGAGAAGGCGATGGGACCCCACTCCAGTACTCTCGCCTGGAAAATCCCATGGATGGAGAAGGCGATGGGACCCCACTCCAGTACTCTCGCCTGGAAAATCCCATGGATAGAGGAGCCTGGTAGGCTGCAGTCCATGGGATCTCGAAGAGTCGGACACAACTGAGCGACTTCACTTTCACTTTTCACCTTCATGCACTGGAGAAGGAAATGGCAACCCACTCCAGTGTTCTTGCCTGGAAAATCCCATGGATGGAGGAGCCTTGTGGGCTGTCGTCTATGGAGTCGCACAGAGTTGGACACGACTGAAGCGACTTAGCAGCAGCAGCAGGTAGTGGGGTGGGGTGGGGTATGCCAGGAGGAGATTGATTGATTTTAAATATAAATACTTGACAACAATAACTTATAAGTCAGGAGGTATACTTTAATTTCTAGGTCAACTACTAAGTTCTTTTTCTTTGACTAGACCTTTTACCTATGTGTATAACTTTATAACATTATGCATTCAGTTCAGTTCAGTCACTCAGTTATGTCCGACTCTTTGCGACCCCATGAATTGCAGCACGCCAGGCCTCCCTGTCCATCACCAACTCCTGGAGTTCACCCAAACTCATGTCCGTCGAGTCCGTGATGCCATCCAGCCATCTCATCCTCTGTCGTCCCCTTCTCCTCCTGCCGCCAATCCCTCCCAGCATCAGAGTATTTTCCAATGAGTCAACTCTCCGCATGAGGCAGTGGGTTGCCATTCCCTTCTCCAGGAGATCTTCCTGACCCAGGGATTGAACCTGGGTCTCCCGCATTGTAGGTAGACACTTTACCACCTGAGCCACCATGAAAGTCCCCCAAAACAGTGTGCATTAGTCATTCGAAAAACACTAGTCCACTGAGTTATGCAGAATTTCCTAATATTGACATGTTTGATTACATGATATTAAAAATCACTGCTGATTACATTAGAAACACTCTAAGTCCTGGGGGGCTTCCCAAGTGGCTCAGGGGTAAAAAATCCACATGCCAATGCAGGAGATGCAGGTTCAATTCCTGGGTCAGGAAGATCCCCTGGAGGAGGAAATGGCAACCCACTGCAGTATTCTTGCCTGGAAAAACTCATGGAAAGAGGAGCCTGGTGGGCTACAGTCCATGGGGCTCCAAAGAGTTGGATATGACTGAGTGTATGCACACACGCATGCACACACACCCCTTTAAGCCGTGGGAAGCTGTTAAGCTCATGGTGGCAGATATAAGTTTTCCAAAATTCTAATTTTCACTTGAAAATTTTGAATTTCATCATCGGCAACAACTACTGTGAGTTATTTCCCTGGAAGCAGCAGGCTCGCTTTGTTCATTTTTCTAATTGAATGTCTGCCACATACTCAAGTTTGGGTAACTGTGGCTTGTCTGTTAGTCATCCTTTCAAGTAAAAGTGATGTCATACACACACACAAAATACTTGTTTGGATTACAACTCAAGATATTGCAGAAGTGGCTTTCTAAGACCCAACAAAATTGAAAGAACTGCAAGCAGAGTATGTTTTCTAATCACAGTATAGTTAAGTTAGAAACTTAAAAAATCACTAGAAAATTCCCAAATGTTTGGAAATTGAGAAATACATGCTAAATAACCTATGAATCAAAGGCAAACTCACACTGAAAATTAAAAAGCATTTCTAGTATTTCTAATAATGACAATAAAAATTAAATATCAAAACTCATGCAAGATTGAGGCATTACATTTCAAGACTGGGGTGTTGCCATTATTAAACCCAGAAATATAGAAATGGCTGAAAGAAGCAGTTGGGGCATAGATCCAATCTTCCAGTATGGAAAGCTAGCTACAGCCCCATCCCCAAAACACACACTCCTCAGTGCTGGAGAAACTTATCTTGTATCAGGTAATCCACTGATGACAAATAAAATACATTAATACAACCTTTTCAGTGGACAATTTTATAATGCTAGACAAAGGTCTTAAAAATGGGCATGTCCTTTGATCCACTGATTTCATTCCAAGGGAAATAATCAGATTATTTGCTGAGTTTTAATGACAAGGGTTTCTCCACTGATTTCCAGTAGCATATTGGGCGCCTACTGACCTGGGGAGTTCCTCTTTCAGTATCCTATCTTTTTGCCTTTTCATACTGTTCATGGGTTCTCAAGGCAAGAATACTGAAGTGGTTTGCCATTCCCTTCTCCAATATGCTACTGGAGATCAGTGGAGAAGTAACTCCAGAAAGAATGAAGGGATGAAGCCAAAGCAAAAACAATTCCCAGTTGTGGATGTGACTGGTGATAGAAGCAAGGTCCGATGCTGTAAAGAGAAATACTGCATCAGTTCAGTTCAGTCGCTCAGTCGTGTCCGACTCTTTGCGACCCCATGAATCACATAGGAACCTGGAATGTCAGGTCCATGAATCAAGGCAAATTGGAAGTGGTCAAACAAGAGATGGCAAGAGTAAACGTCAACATTCTAGGAATCAGCGAACTATAATGGACTGGAATGGGTGAATTTGACTCAGATGACCATTATATCTACTACTGTGTGCAGGAATCCCTCAGAAGAAATGGAGTAGCCATCATGGTCAACAAGAGTCTGAAATGCAGTACTTGGATGCAATCTCAAAAATGAAAGAATGATCTCTGTTCGTTTCCAAGGCAAACCACTCAAAATCACAGTTATCCAAGTCTATGCCCCAACCAGTAATGCTGAAGAAGCTGAAGTTGAATGGTTCTATGAAGACCTACAAGACCTTTTAGAACTAACACCCCAAAAAGATGTCCTTTTTATTATAGGGGACTGGAATGCAAAAGTAGGAAGTCAAGAAACACCTGGGGTAACAGGCAAATCTGCCCTTGGAATACAGAATGAAGCAGGGCAAAGGCTAATAGAGTTTTGCCAAGAAAATGCACGGGTCATAGCAAACACCCTCTTCCAACAACACAAGAGAAGACTCTACACATGGACATCACCAGATGGTCAACACCAAAATCAGATTCATTATATTCTTTGCAGCCAAATATGGAGATGCTCTATACAGTTAACAAAAGCAAGACCAGGAGTTGACTGTGGCTCAGATCATGAACTCCTTATTGCTAAATTCAGACAAATTGAAGAAAGTAGGGAAAACCACTAGACCATTCAGGTATGACCTAAATCAAATCCCTTATGATGATACAGTGAAAGTGAGAAATAGATTTAAGGGCCTAGATCTGATAGAGTGCCTGATGAACTATGGACTGAGGTTCGTGACATTGTACAGGAGACAGGGATCAAGACCATCCCCATGGAAAAGAAATGCAAGAAAGCAAAATGGCTGTCTGGGGAGGATTAACAAATAGCTGTGAAAAGAAGATAAGCCAAAAGCAAAGGAGAAAAGGAAAGATATAAACATCTGAATGCAGAGTTCCAAAGAATAGCAAGAAGAGATAAGAAAGCCTTCCTCAGCGATCAATGCAAAGAAATAGAGGAAAACAATAGAATGGGAAAGACTAGAGACCTCTTCAAGAAAATTAGAGATACCAAGGGAACATTTCACAGAAAGATGGGCTCGATAGAGGACAGAAATGGTATGGACCTAACAGAAGAAGAAGATATTAATTAGAGGTGGCAAGAATACACAGAAGAACTGTACAAAAAAGATCTTCACAACCAGGATAATCACGATGGTGTGATCACTCACTTAGAGCTCAGACATCCTGGAATGTGAGGTCAAGTGGGCCTTAGAAAGCAACACTACGAACAAAGCTAGTGGAGGTGATGGAATTCCAGTGGAGCTATTTCAAATCCTGAAAGATGATGCTGTGAAAGTGCTACACTCAATATGCCAGCAAATTTGGAAAACTCAGCAGTGGCCACAGGACGGGAAAAAGTCCTTTTTCATTCCAATCCCAAAGAAAGGCAATGCCAAAGACTGCTCAAACTACCACACAATTGCACTCATCTCACACGCTACTAAAGTAATGCTCAAAATTCTCCAAGCCAGGCTTCAGCAATACGTGAACTCTGAACTTCCAGATGTTCAAGCTGGTTTTAGAAAAGGCAGAGGAACCAGAGATCAAATTGCCAACATCCTTTGGATCATGGAAAAAGCAAGAGAGTTCCAGAAAAACACCTATTTCTGCTTTACTGACTACGCTAAAGCCTTTGACTGTGTGGATCACAATAAACTGTGGAAAATTCTGAAAGAGATGGGAATACCAGACCACCTGACCTGCCTCTTGAGAAACCTATATGCAGGTCAGGAAGCAACAGTTAGAACTGGACACGCAACAACAGACTGGTTCCAAGTAGGAAAAGGAGTATGTCAAGGCTGTATATTGTCACCCTGCTTATTTAACTTATATGCAGAGAACATCATGAGAAATGCTGGGCTGGAAGAAGCACAAACTGGAATCAAGATTGCCGGGAGAAACATCAATAACCTCAGATATGCAGATGACACCACCTTATGGCAGAAAGTGAAGAGGAACTAAAAAGCCTCTTGATGAAAGTGAAAGAGGAGAGTGAAAAAGTTGGCCTAAAGCTCAACATTCAGAAAACGAAGATCATGGCATCTGGTCCCATCACTTCATGGGACATAGATGGGGAAACAGTGGAAACAGTGTCAGACTTTATTTTTCTGGGCTCCAAAATCACTGCAGATGGTGACTGCAGCCATGAAATTAAAAGACACTTACTCCTTGGAAGAAAAGTTATGACCAACCTAGATAGCATATTCAAAAGCAGAGACATTACTTTGCCAACAAACGTCTGTCTAGTCAAGGCTATGGTTTTTCCAGTGGTCATGTATGGATGTTGAGAGTTGGACTGTGAAGAAAGCTGAGCGCCAAAGAATCGATGCTTTTGAACTGTGGTGTTGGAGAAGACTCTTGAGAGTCCTTTGGACTGCAAGGAGTTCCAGCCAGTCCATTCTGAAGGAGATCAGTCCTGGGATTTCTTTGGAAGGAATGATGCTAAAGATGAAACTCCAGTACTTTGGCCACCTCATGTGAAGAGTTGACTCATTGGAAAAGACTCTGATGCTAGGAGGGACTGGGAGCAGGAGGAGAAGGGGACGACAGAGGATGAGACGGCTGGATGGCATCTCTGACTCGATGAACGTGAGTCTGAGTGAACTCCAGGAGTTGGTGAGGGACAGGGAGGCCTGGTGTGCTGCAATTCATGTGGTCACAAAGAGTCAGATACGACTGAGTGACTGAACTGAACTGAACTGAATGTCAAGGGTTTATCACAGCTATTTTTAATACGGAGAAGTGGGAAAGAACCTAAATCCCCAACAAAAAGAGAATGATTAAATAAACTGTGGTAAATCCACAGAGTAGGATATTATGCTGCCATTAAAATGATGCTATAGAAGTATATTTATTGATATAGAAAGATGTCCTAATATATTAAGATGTACAAACATATATGCATTATCTATGTGCATTCAAATGTATTGAGAAATTTTTGGATATTACAACACAGTGTTAAAGAGTAAATGGGTAGGACTCTGGATTTGTTGTTTCCGTTTTACTTAAAAAAAAAAAAAAGAACAGGTATTACCATTTTTGTCATAGTAAAGACAGTTTTAAATGTTAAAAAATAAAATGCAAAAATATTCCTTCAGTATGTTGTTAAAATAGTATTTATAAGGCAGTCTTAATACTGTGAAAATTATTTAAATTTAACACAAATATTATAAACATTGATGTAAAATATTAGAAAATAAAAGCTGAAGTCAGTGACATTCCACCAGGAGAAATTTTTTAAATAGAACAGCAAATTAAATCCAATGAAGGGGCAGAAGGAAATGGTAATGAGCAGAAATTAATGAAGAAAAAACAGGGCAAAAGGCAAAGCAAAGAAACATGCTTGGAAAAGATTTCTACAACTGAACTAGAAAAATCCCGATTCTGAGAACTGAACAATATACTTTTATTACACAGATCTCAGAATAAAATCATTAGAAAATGAGAAAATATTTAAAACTGAATAATAATGAAAACCAATGCATCAAAACTTATATGCTATAAATGTATATATTAATATTTTAAAAGAAGAAATGTTCAAGATTTATGATAAGCATCCATCTCCATAAAGTTATAAAAAATCATCAAATTAAAGTCAAACAAATTAGATGGAAATAAGGATAGAAACCAATGACATGGAAAACAAACAGATACTGGGGGGATTGACGAAGTTAAAACTTGTTCCTCATGAAATAATAAATTTTGGGCAAGCCTGAATTAAAAAATAGACATATACAGCAGCCTGTATGAAGGATAAAAAAGGGGATATTCTATATCCTGCAGACATTAAAAAGATGATATCAAAACTTTATGCCACAAATTTGAAAATTTATATGTAATGGACAAATTTTCAGAAAAATAACTCATCAAAACACAAAAAGAATTAGAAAACCTAAATAATTCTTTACTGATTAAAGGAACTGAAATAGCAATTAAAAACCTTCTGCCATAGAAAACTGTAGGCCTAGATGGCATTTCTCCCAAGTTCTACTGAACACTGTGAGGAGAAATAAATAAAAAGCAGGAACAGTTTCCAATTCATTTTATGAAGCTAGCTTAAGCTAGATATAAAACCTGTTAAGGACAGCATGTGAAAATTAATGGGTAATCTCACTAATGAACACAGATGCAAATAAGCCAAACGAAACTATACTGAGCTATATTGAAAAACTGTACAGGACCAAGATGGGTTTGCCAAAGGAATGCAAAACTGTTTCAACATTTGGAATTAAATTAATAGAATTCTATACACTGAGGTAGATTAAGGAAGAAAAAATAGTGACCACCTCAATAAAAGGAAAAAATATTTAATAAAACTATGGATTTAAATCTTAAGAAATTCTTAAATTAAGAAGGCAAAAATGCCCACTCCAACAATTTAACAATATTGTGAAGGTTCTAGCCAGAGCAGTAAGGGCAAGATAAAGAGATGAAATGTGTAAGAATTGAAAAGGAGGAAACAAATCATCATTATTTACAGATGGTATAAGTGTATATGCAGAATATCCAAAATAATCAAAGGAAAAATGAAAATGAATCAGAATTTAGCAAAATTATTGTCATAAAACAAATGAAATTTACAAAATTTTTTTCATTAAAGAGCATATGAATAAATCAAATAAAATGATGTATAGGGTCTCTAGACAGAAGAATATGATTTTTTTTAGGAGAAATTAAACAACTAAAATAAACGGAAAGAAAATTATCTTGTTCACAGATTGGGAGACTCAGTAAACAGCTCATCTTTCCCAAGTTAAAGAATAAATTCAATGGAATTCCAATCAAAATCCCAACAGGTATCATATTAGAAACTGTTAAGCAGAATCTAAAATGTATATGGAAATGCAAAAGGACAAGAAGATCCAAGGTATTTTGGGAGAACAATATGGTGGGAAGATTTGCTCTACTTCAAACTTTTATAATAAACAGCTAAATAATTAAAACTGTATGCTATTGACACTAGGATAGACAAACAGGATAGTAGAACATAAGAGCAAGCCTAGAAACAGATACACACACACGCAGACACACACATATATATATGGATGCTAGATATAGGACAAAAAAGTAACTACTACAGAGTATTGGGCAAAGACAGTCTCTTCAAATAAATATGTGCTTGTGTGGACCTGAATGTTCATAGCAGTAGTATTCACAATAGTCCCTAGATGTCAACAATCCAAATGTCCATTGGTAGTAGAATGGATAAAATATTAATATATTTACAAAATAGACTATTAAATAGTGATCAAAAGAAATTAGCTATAGGTACACAAAAATTTGGCTAAATCTTAAAACATAAACTGCATGATTCCTTTTATATACAGTTCAAAAGCAAATAATCTTGCTATGTTGTAATAAAGCTAGGATTTACTGAGTGCTTACTATGTGACAGGTGTTTTCTAAGCGCTTTACATGCACTAATTCATTTAACAGTTACAAGAGGTCTATGAGGTTAAGTATTTTTACCGCCCTTATTTCACTTATGAGAAAACTGAGAAATAGCAGACATTACGTAACTTGCCTAAGACATCACATAGCTAGTAAGTGGCAGAGCCCGGATTTAAACTCAGGCAGTTTGACTTTAGAGACCATGCACCCAAATGTTCAGTTTACAAAGAGGGAAACTTCTAACTTCTGTTCAAGGTTCTGAGTCATTTAATGGAAGACAAGAGATTATAGCTAAGAAGGTCAGTATGAAGAAGGGCTCTGGAGAACAATCGCATTTTCATGGTGTCATGGGGACCCCATGCTCTAGAACCATCTAGTGGTATCTTCAAAATGCAGAGCCTCCATTTCCATCCTCCCAGGTGAGACATGTAAATACTTTATTGTTGATATGGCTTAAATGAATTCTCTATACATAAGTTTGCTGATAGATGCTTTAATCCTTGCATACACAAATCAATCTCTATTGATTAGAAAAACCCACAACTTTATTTTCTTCAAATTCAGGGCTGTTCTTGTGGTACTGTCTTGATGTCTTCACAAATGTCCCATCATCTTTTCCCAATACTTTTATGCTTTATGAGCTTGCTGGAAATGTCCTCTCTCCCCTTTTCCACCTCTCTCTCTCCTACACTTACGTTGATGCTCTTCATCAACTTTGTACAAGCCAGCCTGCCTTTTCCAGCTCCCAAACGTTTCCTCTACTGATCTCTTAGGGCCCTAAGAATCTGTGCCTCTCTATGGTCACTTAGAACTATATTGTCAATTATTATTATTATTAATTTCATGGATTATTAATTTTCAGGCACTTGACTGGTTTGCATAGTTTGACTATAAATAACGTGAGGGCATAAACAAGTCTTTTATCACTGCATAATATCCCACATATTGATGAATATTCACAAATACTTTCGCGGTGAATTCATTTCTGAAAGAGAGAGGAGTCATAGACACAGGATCTGTTTTTTAAAAAACCCTTTCCCCATCTAAAATGGGCTTCCTTGATAGCTCAGTTGGTAAAGAATCTGCCTGCAATGCAGGAGACCCTGCTTCGATTCCTGGGTCAGGAAGATCCACTGGAGAATGGATAGGCTAGCCACCCCAGTATTCTTGGGCTTTCCTGGTGGCTCAGCTGGTATCGAATCCACCTGCAGTGCGGGAGACCTGAGTTTGATCCCTGGGTTGGGAAGATACCCTGGAGAAGGGAAAGGCTACCCATTCCAGTATTCTGGCCTGGAGAATTCCATGGACTATACCCATGGGGTCACAAAGAGTCAGACTGAGTGACTTTCACTTTCACCCATCTAAACGAAGTTCATTTGGGGAGGAATTAGAACAGTGCGTATTAGAATTTCGATGGAAGGAAAGGGTGTGTCTTGGAGGGATTCAGACAGCCTTCGCGGAGTTGGCAGCTTCCGAGATGGGTCTTGAAGAAAGGTAGAGGGGAAAGGGAAAAGTGGAGCCACGAGAATGACAGGAAGTGAGCAAGTGGGGGTAGTGGTGGAGACTACAAGGTAGTTAGGAGGAGAGCGGTGTTTCAAGGCATTTTTTCTGACAAGTCAGCAACAATAAAGCTGGAAGCACTAGAAAATGAGTCAACATGTTAGGTGGGTTTGGAGGAGATTGTGGAAATACGCAAGGGGTCATAATTGGAGCCAAGTGCTCCTCTCCCATCTATTTTGAAAATTAAGGTACAATATTACATTCCTCCGTATGAACAGACAGGGACCAGAGAAGGTATTTACACAGGCTTATTAACTATAATATGAAAGTATATAGAAACCTTCACCTCTTCAGTGGAGAAGGGAAATGTGCCCTGCAATGGGAATTCTTAATAAAGCAATTTTGATATATTATCAAGTACATTAAAATGACTGAGCATATCCCTGTATGTCTATGTACAAGCTGCATTTATTTTGGTGGGAACTGTCCCTGCCCATTTGTATGTGAAGCTTAATACCTTCCCTTCTATTGGGGTGAGCTTTCTTTATCTGTGTCCAGTAGTAACCCTTTTATATGCCAATATTGAAGCAAATTAATTTTCTAGTTTCTTCAATTTTAGCTCAATCTATTGATGTTTTCCTTTGTGAATCTCAGTCCTTTGAAGTCGTAAAAGCTTGCCAAAGATCTGTTAAATAATTTTAATTTTTTGCTAGCTTTCCTATGACTTGACTTGTTTATATAAACTCTATTCTGTCTGTGGTTTTCTTTTTGGGGGGAGGGGTTAGATCTAAACTGACTTCTGAATTGCTAATGCATTTTCTCAACACTATTTAAAAATCCTTCTTTTCCTATTATATTCACTGTACTTTGCATATCTTGCTGAAAGGACTCCTTTGAAGAGAAATGCCTGGCACTGGCTGGCAAGCAGTATTTTTGTCCTGTATCCTTCTAAGTGGATCGAATGCCAAGGATGGTCTGAGGTATTTTGTGGGTCTGAATGTTTAGTAGTGTCTAAAATCAAGCCTGCCACTTGTGGGTGCTGCAGATTAGGTAACATCTGAAGAGTACTGGCTCACAACTCTGTGAAGGAACGGATGTACCAAGCTCAACTGAGCGTGGGTAGACACAAGGAGAGAGAGAGCCTCAATGGAAGGGAAAGGTCATGGTCATCAAGAAGGAAGACAGAGCACATTGCACCCACCGTTCTACCTCACAACTTTACCTTGGACCAGCAGGGAAGCAATAACTTCCCTGGTGGCTCAGTCAGTAAAGAATCTGCCTGCCGTGCACGAGACCCGGGTTCGATTCCTAGGTCGGGAAGATCCCCTGGAGAAGAAAGAATACCCACTCCAGTATTCTTGCCTGGAGAATCCAATGGACAGAGGAGCCTGGTGGCCTATAGTCCATAGGGTCACAAGAGCTGGACATGACTGAGTGACTAAACCACACAGCAGGGTACAGATTCAAAGTTGTTTTGACCCACATGTGTGGCCTCCCTTAGTTTAGGCCTACCTGGAGCATTTGGAGGGCCTGAGACAAGTGTACCAATGGAAGTCCATGATGCCATATGTTTAAATATTAAAAAATTATACATCAAACTTACAAATTGCTAAATATGTTCTAACCTTTGACCTTGATTCATAAGGGCCTGGAAGTTTAGGATCTATTAAAAATTCTTGGGTTCCTTGGATTTCCTTACCAGAATGTAGCATCTTGGGATATCCAGCCCTTGGCCAGCCCTCCATTTTTACCCCAACCCCAGCTCCATGCCTAATCTTACAGCCTTCCTATGCTGTGCCTGATATCCTAAGGTACGAGTGGGAACAGTCCAACCACAGATTTTCCAACTACTTACCAAGGCTACTGACTTCCCTTCTTGGAATGGTGTCTTCTGCCCCCCCTCCTCTACTTATTCTTATTCCTTAATGCTGGGTCAATTAAGGTTGTTAGTTACAAGAAACAGAAACCAACTCTGGCTGACTTAAGCAGAAAAGGAGTTTATTAATAGGACACTGGATTGCTCAGAGTGGTAGAGATGCCTGTGAAATCAAGACTGGTGCTGTGCTGTCAGAAAGAAAACCCTGAACTGATCTGACGAGGGTACCACTGCAGCTGTTCTACACCAGCTGCAGCAGCTTGCACCACTGTGTCTGTTAATGCTAGATGCTGGAGGCCTTCCAGAGGGCTACTTCAACTATACCAGTAATTGTACCTGCTATTACCTGAGAGTTCCACATGGTCCTTGTTTGTCAGGAGCTATTACATCATGAGTGGATGTCTTTGACTCATGAAACCCGTATCATATTCTCATATCCCAACGGCCAAGGAGAGCAAACACCTGGCATTTTCAGCTTCTATAGTAGAAGGTGGGCTTTGTCCTCCATCAAGACTCTTAAGATGGGATTTTCTTCAAATACCAGAAGAGGTTTCAGACACTAGACAGCCAAAATCAATGAGAAATGACCCCTTCCTGTGGGTTCCGTTCTCAACTCTACCTTCAACTGCTTGTGGCACCTAGCTCGTGCTACTTAACCTTTCAACCTTGGGTTGACAGTGACTCCTCAATAAAATGATGCAATTCGATTTAATAATCTCTAAAACTGCAAGGAGACCCAACCAGTCCATTCTAAAGGAGATCAGTCCTGGGTGTTCTTTGGAAGGACTAATGCTAAAGCTGAAACTCCAATACTTTGGCCACCTCATGTGAAGAGTTGACTCATTGGAAAAGACTCTGATGCTGGGAGGGACTGGGGGCAGGAGGAGAAGGGGATGAAAGAGGATGAGATGGCTGGATGGCATCACCGACTCGATGGACGTGAGTTTGAGTGAACTCCGGGAGTTGGTGATGGACAGGGAGGCCTGGTATGCTGCAGTTCATGGGGTCGCAGAGTTGGACACGACTGAGTGACTGAACTGAACTGAAAGTCTCTTAATACCAGCCCCCGCCAAGAAATTCTGATTCTTTGAAAAAGGACTGCTTTGAAAGAATTTGCCACTTCTAAAATTGAAATGTAGTGTAAGATATTATTTATCAAGTTTTAGAAACTGAGTATTGTTTTAAGGCCTATTTAGATATCAAAGGTTGATTTGTCACCATTTTCTTGACTCCATATCAATGCTGTTTGACAATGGTGCCTCCTAGTGGGTGAGGAAACTCCAGTTACAAATGACAGCAAAGGATCCTAAGACAAGAGCAGCAGACCTCTGGATTTGTTTATGTTAAGATGCCCTTCAGTTTGGTTTTCCGAAATTCTCAGAAAAGGGAGGAAGGCAGTTGCGAGCACAACTTCTGTTCTGTTTACTAGGTAAGAACTTGACTGTTAGCCCGCAGTGTTCTCAGCAGTCCCCTCTACCAAACACACACCTCCCAAACCTCCAACATTCACACTCACACACACACACACACACTTCTCTTTCAGTTAAAGCTCTGAAGGAACAACCAAAAGAGGAAGAGGGGCGTCCAGCCATAAAATCATGATAAGTCATATGACAAAATTTTAGAACTGGAAGTTTAATTGAAAGACTTGCTTTAGGTCAGTAGCTAATTCATGAAAATTGGAATTAGAACCCCAGCTTCTTGATTCTCAGCTCCCTGTATAGCCCCATGCTTTTTTTGAAGGAAGAGGTTCTTAATAGAAACTAACCTTCCAGGTCCTTATGAATCAAGGTCGAAGGTTCGAACATATTTAGCAACTTGTAAGTTCGATGTATGACCTTTTTATACATAATTTTCCCTTGCTTTAACATAGACTTATGTAGTTTGTTGAAAGGATAGTGATAGTCTACTTCTTTAAGGGCCTTTTAAAAAAGTACTGCAAATGCTCACAGATGAAGAGATCTCATCTGTGCTTTCTTTCCCATCTGACCAGAAGACAGACAGATGGTTTCACGGTGCTAGTGAGGAGCTAAGTTTCCAAAGCACCCTTGTTTCTTCTCCCAGCATGAGGTCTACAGGGTTCATCTAAGACACTGGTTACTACATAGGGCTTCCCTGGTGGCTCAGAGGGTAAGGCGACTGCCTGCAATGCGGGAGACCCAGGTTTGATCCCTGGGTCGGAAAGATCCCCTGGAGAAGGAAATGGCAACCCACTCCAGTATTCTTGCCTGGAAAAATCCCATGGACAGAGGGTTACTATATGGCCACCGGTATATTTGCACAGGGCAAAGTGTCCAAAGGCCTGGGTACTTGGAACTTCTTTCTTTTCTATCCTGCCTACTCTCCCCAGATCTTTAAACTTCATTAATTCTTAACAAAAAAAGTTAGACCTCTGATCTAGTCCTGCTTACTTGCACAGGTGAGAGTCAACACAGACCCTCTGCCACTCAAAACAAAGTCACTCAAAATCACTGCACCATTACTTGGCACCATTGCAGTTTACTTTTTATCCTGTATAAATTCCTATAACTCCAGTATGGGGATTATGTGTATGATTCTTTGTAAGTCTCTGTAGCTCTTCTTCCCACCTCTTCTCTCTAGAAATACAGTTCTCCTCTTGCTCCTCAAAGCCTTCTCTTCATTTGCAGGCAGGTTTCTCAATGCAGTCCCTGTCATCACTAGCAGGAAAGCTCCTGGCCTATAGGAGGGAGCACTCCTTCAAGGGGTGCAGATAGGAAAACCACAACATGAGTCTCCTAGCCATGTGTGGGATACAAGGATTTGGGGCCATTCTTTGACAGTTCTACCTCTGGCACGTCCTCAGTTCATCTGTCTCAAGGAACATCTAAAGAACGGTAAATCATCAGGCCACACTCTGATGTGGTGTTCCATGTGAGAGAGATGGGCTAATTTGGAAAAAGATCCCATCTTTGGCAAACATACCAGGGATTAAAAACTCATCACACAGTTAATTATTGATTTTGCTTTCATGTTACCACCATTTATACTCCAAAATCAAACTGGCTGGTATAATTCTTATTTCTAGGCAGGTTCCTAGCTAACATGAAGATGCTAATGTTGGTACTTAGAAAACCAGAGATATAAACAGAGGCATAATCATAGGTATCTGCCTAAGATTAAATCATTTCAATTTAGCAAGAAAAACAGAACCATTCCTATGCCCTCATGAGAAGATCCCATATGCCCATGAATTATTTCCAAGTTTCAAATATGACAAAGAAATTGGAGTTCTTGAATGTTCAAATAACATTATAGCCAATTCGCAAACAGCAACCAAACTCTGTATGTGGACAAAGAAAAGTCGATAGTTAACTAGAAAGATCCTTTGAGTATTATAGGAAGGCATAGATAACTAAGTTTATTATCCTCATAGACTGTGGTTTTCACACTAGTCACTCCTCTGGGATAAGATACTGAAGATTTCTGTTTAATGTAGATATGATAATAGCTAACAACAAAGATTGACTGAGCATTTAACTACACACCAAGTGCCATTTTAAGAGCTTTACATGTAATAACTTATTTAATCCTCATAACAACACAAAGAGACAGGTACAGATGAGGAAATTGAGGCTTAAGACAAATGTTATATAACTTGTCCAAGGTTACATGGTTAGAAAGTAGCAGAGTCAGGATTTGAACCTAAGCAATCTGGTTCCAGAATCCCACCTCTCCAACTCTCATCCTGAGGCTCTGTAACAGACAGAGTTTATGACAATGACAATGAAGGTGATGGTAAGACTATCCAGTGTTTTGATTATCAGAATACTTCCTCATTTCCTTTCATTCTTGCAAGTACTTGGGTAGAAATTGAAGTACCAAGAGGTGAAATGGGCCCTGTTCTAATGGTTATAACTCCTAACCTTCACCTTGAGCCCAGATTCTTCTCCTGAGGGGCCAGATTCATATGGGCAGCTGTGTACCACACATCACCAGGTAGGAGTCCCACAACTGCCACAAACTCGGATGATCCAAAAGTTAATTCACAACTTTCTTCCCCAAACCATATTTCTATCTGAAGGGGATAGTCTTTCTTCTATTTGGTAAAGTTTGGGACTATTATCTTTTCGAGTAAGGGCTCCCCTCATCATCACTCTCTCTGCATTTTACTTCTAGAATTCTGTATGAATTCGTGTATGTTGGATCTTCTCAATGTGGCTTTCATGACTCTTAGCTTCTCTTTCATACTTACTGTCTCTATCTAATTGTGCTTTGTTCTATGTTGGTTCTTCAATACTGTCTTTGAACTTGGCCAGACTGATTCCCAACATACAGTGTGTGCACACACATTATGTGCTCTCTCAAGGACTTTCCAATGTTTACCAAATAGAACAGCCTCTTGTATGAATGCTACCTGTTCTCATTATTTTTTTGAGGACATTAAAGTCCCTTTCAGATCTTCCTAATAGTTCCACTTCCTTTAGACCAAATCTCCTATGTTGAGTTTGTTTCAGGATGTTAGTTTTTCCTTGTATGCTTTGAAAATTTCATTCAAACACGAATTTTAACTGGGGATTTCTTATTTTTGTTTTTCTCTTTAGGCCCCTCTGAGCTATCCTTTTATGTAGGATGGCTAGCGTTTTTCTTAGCTACTGTTTAGGCTGAGGGTGTCTGTCTCATCCCTGGATTTCATGTGGTGAGCTAGACTCCTGTTCTCTTCCTCTTACGGGCTCTCAGTTTCTGTTACAATGAAGAAGCTGAACTCTAAAATCTCATCTTGCCTGGAATTCTTTATCGACTAGTTTCGACTGTCTACTACATTGTTCACACGGAGTCTAGGGGTTTCTCCCTGGTGGACAAAATCTGATTATATTATTACCTTAGTAGAATTACTCCACTGTGCTCTACTACCTACAGAATAAACTTTAAAGTCTGATCACATGTCACCTCCTCAGAAAGGGCTTATGTGAACATCCTATCTGAAGTAGCATCCTCATCACTCTTTATCCCTTATGTGGTCCTTGTTCCTGGCAGCACTTGTCATTACTGGCTATTATTACCACACATTTACTTGTCAGTTTGTCTCTTGCAGGAGAATGTAAGTTTCATGTAGGCACTGATTTTGAATTACTCACTGTTAAATCCTCAGAACCTAGAACAGCACCTGGCACATTGTAGGCATTCAATAAATACATGTGAATGGATGTATTAATATTAAAATCCTTGACATGGCAGCAGTGTTTGCTTCAGCAGCACATATACTAAAATTACCGTAGGAGCAAAAGCCCTAAATGTATCAGAGCAATTAAAGAGGGCTGTCAAACCGCCAAGATTGGAATCTTGGCTGTAGCACACCAACTTTGGAGTCACAGCCTCCTAAGCTGCAGTCTTCTCATCTGTAAAATGGGTAGTTAACCTTAGTGGGTTGCTGAGAGGAATTAGCAGACAATAGACAAGTTAGTGTAGCATGTGCAATCACACCCATCACCAAAGGTTTTTTACTATTACACGTCCAAGCTCATCTCCAGTCATTCTCTCATCTTGTACCACGTTCCAAAGTAACAGCCCACTATGAATAACGGTGCCTCAACCATATAAGCTGACTCACATTTCTTGCTATTCCACATGCTCTTGCCCATAATGGTTACCTCCTTTCCCACTCATCGTCAATTTGCTTCACATCCAAAATTACACTCTTCCACCTAGAACCCTAGTCCAAGCACGGAAAAGAAGTGGGCTTTGATTTCCCCAGGTGGGACATGGAACAGATGCCACATTCAAAAGGAGGTTATCCATAGGGGTCAGGTCAATACCTTAGGATACACAGCGTTTTACAACAGAAAGAGGAAACTGAGCTAATCAGATAAATTAATTCACTCATTCATTCATATTCTCTTTCTTTCTCTGTCTGGAATGTGACATAAGAGAAGCAGAAGGAAACAGCTGGCCCTGCAGGTCATGCAGACTTGGGAACTGGGGCCCCTGTTTGGGGCTCTGGGCAAGTCCTTGAGTAAATATGGAAAGCTGGTCTTTCCAGAGCAAAGGAGATGTAAAACCCTGAGGAATGAAGGGAGTAGTAACCCAGTTCCTGAAGTTTTTCTTTCTAGTTCTTATGAGGCCTGGCTTCATTCTGTTTTCTTTCTTTACATTTCTCAAGATTTCAGTATCTTTACTTTTGTCTAGCTTGGTCCCTGTCACTGCCACTTGGCAAACTCCAGATGATCCTTCACATTTCAGTATTGCCTCCTCAATGAGGGATCTTTCTCTTCCTTCCTCTCTTTCTCCTTCTCATTATAATGTTTCCATGCCCATCCACCTCCATACTGAGCTTCCAGCTATATTTCATAGATAAAAGGCATTAAAAAACAAAATTACTAAGTTTCTGACAGACTTAGGACAATAGCACAGGCCTCTCCATTTGCCCTCTCATATTTCACTCTCTCTGTCTCACTAAGGAAATAAGCAATCAGATAGAGACACCAAATAGGAGAAAAGAGATACCAAGAGATGGCATAAAGGGAGGATATCTCAGAACAGAGCTCATGCATAGCATGAGCACTGGATACTGGTTGAGGAATAAGCAAGTTTGGTGAAGGATGGAACCAACAATTGCAAAAACCCTTCATTTCCACACAATATTGTTCTTGATACACTCTCTTTACCTGGCATCTGTGACATCCAGCAGTCATGATTTTCTTTCCAGCTCTTGAGCTATTCCTTTGCTATCTCATTTGATAGCTATTCTTCCTATTCTACACCCAACCCTTTCAAATTTGGAAG
Organism: Budorcas taxicolor; assembly: GCF_023091745.1. Lineage (NCBI taxonomy): Eukaryota > Metazoa > Chordata > Mammalia > Artiodactyla > Bovidae > Budorcas > Budorcas taxicolor. The sequence goes on along the minus strand of NC_068935.1, from coordinate 102,305,991 downwards.
ACCCTCAGTCCTCAAGTCCTCTATTCATAACCTTCTATATACCCTTCCTAAACCATATAAATGGGCTCCCCCGGTGGCTCAGACAGTAAAGAATCTGCCTGCAGTGCAGGAGACCTGGGTTTGATCCCTGGGTTGGAGAGATTCCCTGGTCAGAGGAGGGGAAGACAACCCACTCCAGTATTCTGGCCTGGAGAATTCCATGGACAGAGGAGCCTGGCAGGCTACAGTCCATGTGGTCACAGAGTCAGATGTGATTAAGCACAGCACAAACCATCTAAATAGCTGCTGTTGCTACTAAGTCACTTCAGTCGTGTCTGACTCTGTGCGACCCCACAGACGGTAGCCCACCAGGCTCCGCCGTCCCTGGGCTTCTCCAGGCAAGAACAGCGGAGTGGGTTGCCATTTCCTTCTCCAATGCATGAAAGTGAAAAATGAAAGTGAAGCTCAGTCATGTCTGACTCTTCGTGACCCCATGGACTGCAGCCTACCAGGCTCCTCTGTCCATGGGATTTTCCAGGCAAGAGTACTGGAGTGGGGTGCCATTGTCTTCTCTGACCTAAATAGCAACCATCCTCAAATCTCTGTATCTATCCAAGATCTCTCTCTATGTGCCTCATCCATATATTTAGCTTCATCTTTAGCAGTTTCACTTAGATGTCTCACAGAAACTTCAAACTCAACACGTCCAAAATGTATTTTACCATTTATTTCCAAGCACCATTATCTTATCAGGTGCTCAAGTCAGTGATCAGAGAATCAACTTTGACTCCTACTTCCTTATTTCCTTCATCCAATCATCAAATCCTGTCAATTCTAATTCCTAAACATCTTCAAGTTCTATTCACTTCCTTTCACTACTACTGACACTGATTTATCCTAGCCATCAACATTCATACTAAATCACTCTAATGGCCTCCTAATTCTCTCCACATTTAAATCCAATTCTCTAGCAATACTATAGCCAAAAAATGCTTTTAAAATGGAAGTCTGATCATATACCTTTGCTTATCATGGCATCTACATCTTTAAGATAAAATCCCAAATCCATGCCATGTCTTAAAAGACTTATCAAGATTTTGCCCTTATTTCTTGTGAACCTCTTGAACCCTTGATGGTGTGCGGGAGAAATATGAAGAGTATCTTTAAGCCAAATATTACTTTCTACACTCTGGTAAAAAGGCAGAATAAATATATTTTTCATATCCCCATACTAATATTCAAAGACACTGCCTACTGACTCAAGTCAATGACCAGTAGAGGGACTAACAACCTTATCTCTACTTCTAAGTATTACAAATTCTCTTGGGCCCAGTATTCTCACAAAGATATGAAATAAGATAAGGATTAAGGCCATAAAAAAAAAAAACAGAATTCATCTACAACTCTCTGTCTAGACTTATACATGTAAGGGCAGTTTTAGAATGAAATAAGGTATTTTACTAATTAATATGATTGAGAGATTAGTTCAGTTCTTTATATCACAATTTCAAGTTAAAGTCTGCAACTCTTATGCAACGCTCATAGGAATGCAAAGTGGTACAACATTTATAGATGGAATTTGGCATTAATAATAGTATAAAATGATGTACATATAAGGTTATTAACGTAAAAGAAGAAGACTGGAAATTACCCAAATATCCATCAATAGGGACCTGAGTTAATAAACAATTCTACATCCATAATGGAGTACTAAGTAGGTGTAAATAGGAATGAAGAAGATGTTTACATATTGCTATGGAAAGATACCTAGTGTTTTCATATTGTGAAATTTAAAATAATCAAAGTTTAGAAGAGAGTATGTAAGAGTGTGTAAGAAGGGGGTGGTACAAAAATATATATGCATTTTCTTATATTTTCAAACAGAAATAATGAAAAATAAAATTAAAACTAATTTTACAAAATAATTTCTTCTAAGGTAGGAAGTGGATGGAAACAGAGTCAAGTGAGACCTTTCTGAATGAATCTTATTCATAAGTTTGACTTTTCAATCATGTACATATATTTAATAATCTAAAAACAAAATTAAGTCAAGAAGAAGTAAGAGGCAATTCCTAAAATTTAAGTGATACAGACATCTGAGTAAGCTCAGGAGAGTGTATCAGTGCAACACCCTGGTTGTGATATCATACTAGTTTTGCAAAATGTTAACATTGGGAGAAACAGGGAAACATCTGTAATAAAAGGATCTCTCTGTATTATTTCTTACAGCTGCATGGAAGTCTATAATTATCTCAATAAAAACTTTAATAAAAAAAAGAAACTGAAATAAAATACCTAACTGTATATCAAGCTTATGGCATAGGCACAAAGAGAACAGTTATTTAACTGACTTTAAAACCCAGTGTTTTGATTGTGCCACCCTACTGGGATATACTCAAAGGATGAAAAGAAGGGCAAAGAAATCCTAATCTGTATTCAGTGTCTTGCTTTTATTATATCCTTAAACTAGTGGGATGAAGCTATTAGTAGTATGTTACTGTGGCAAGACATTCAGATTTCCAGACAAAAGATGTACAAATATAAAAATTTAAAAGTTAAGTAAAATTTTTACTAAATTATGTTAAATATTATAGTATAATATATATAGTATTATATAGTATAATGTATACTATACACTATACTATAGACTATAGTATAATGTATAGTATAATGTATACTATATAGTAAGTATTAGAGTGAAAAAGTTGGCTTAAGGCTCAACATTCAGAAAACGAAGACATGGCATCTGGCGCCATCACTTCATGGCAAATAGATGGGGAAACAGTGGAAACAGAGTCAGACTTTATTTTTCTGGGCTCCAAAATCACTGCAGATGGTGACTGCAGCCATGAAATTAAAAGACGCTTACTCCTTGGAAGAAAAATTATGACCAACCTAGATAGCATATTCAAAAGCAGAGACATTACTTTGCCAACAAACGTCCGTCTAGTCAAGGCTATGGTTTTTCCAGTGGTCATGTATGGATGTGAGAGTTGGACTGTGAAGAAAGCTGAGCACTGAAGAATTGATGCTTTTGAACTGTGGTGTTGGAGAAGACTCTTGAGAGTCCCTTGGACTGCAAGGAGGTCCAACCAGTCCATTCTAAAAGAGATCAGTCCTGGGTGTTCTTTGGAAAGACTGATGCTAAAGCTGAAATTCCAGTACTTTGGCCACCTCATGCGAAGAGTTGACTCATTGGAAAAGACTCTGATGCTGGGAGGGATTGGGGGCAGGAGGAGAAGGGGACGACCGAGGATGAGATGGCCGGATGGCATCACCGACTCGATGGACGTGAGTCTGAGTGAACTCCGGGAGTTGGTGAGGGACAGGGAGGCCTGGCGTGCTGCGATTCATGGGGTTGCAAAGAGTCGGACACGACTGAGAGACTGAACTGAACTGATATAGTATAATGTATATAGTATAAAGTATTATAGTATAATAAATAAAATATATAATATAAATTAAGTATTATAGTATAATATCTAGTATAATGCTAAGTGAAATAAGTCAGATGAAGAGAAATACTGTATGACATGACTTATATGTGGAATCTAAAAAAATAAAAACAAGTGAATACTTATTTCCAGTTACCAGTGAGGAAAAGGAGAAAGGAGGGGCAAGACAGGGGTAGAGGATTAAGAGGTACAAAATATTATGTATAAAATAAATAAGCTACAAGGATATATTATATGACACAGGGAATAAAAACAATGTTCTATAATAAATACAAATGGAGGACAACCTATAAAAGTTGTGAATCACTATATTGTATACCTGAAACATATATTAACTAACCTCAAATAAAAACCTAAATTAAAAATTGAGTGAAAAACTCTAATTTCTTTCTTGTTTTTAAAAAACTTTATCTTATGGAAAATTTCAAAAGTATAAAGTAATGAAGGCTCCTATATTCACTACCCTACTCCAACAATCAACAACTCACTGGCTAATCCTGTTTTATCTATACTTCAGTCCCATTCCCACTGCTCACCCCTTACCTGATTCTTATGCAAATCCAAGACTTTATGCACAAATATTTTAGTATTTACCTCCAAATTGTAGGAACCCTTGTTGCAAAATAACTTTTATAAAACTATAAAATGATACATTAAAAACTAACAATTCCTTATTATATAATAAATGTCTCACTAAATAAAAATTTGTAATTGTTACTTTAAACTGGAGATAATAGTGTAAACTCAAGGTTTCATGTTTGATTGTTTAAGTCTGATTGAGGAAAACTTTTTCATTTCTAATAACTAGATTTACATAAAAACTGCAAAGATAGTACAGAGAGTCCTTGCATACCCCTTACTGAACTTCCCTAATGTTAACATCTTAGGCAACCATAGTACATTTGTCAAAACTAAGAGAGTAACACTGTTGCATTACTATTAACTCAACTCCAGACTGTATTTGGACTTCACATGTTTGTTGACTAAAATACTTTCTTTGTTCTGAAATTTTTTTTTTTTTAGATGGCAGTTGTGGGTTTGGGGGTAAGGATACCACAGAGGTGAAATGTCCTTCTGAGAATATCACCTCAGTGGGCATGTGATATCCACATGACTTATCAGTGATGTTAACTTGCTTCTTTGGTTAAAAAGGGTCAGCCAAGTTTCTCCTTTGTAAAGTTACTATGTTCCCCTTTCCAACCTCTGTTCTTGGAAAATGAGTTGCTAGGTCCAGTCTACACTTAAGACGGGAGGGGATTATCTACATATATTATGTGGAACTCTTTTGTAAGGAAGATTTTTCTCTTCTCTGTGTGTATGTTCAATCATCTCTGACTCTTTGCGACCCAATGGGCTGTAGCCCACCAGGCTCCTCTGTCCATGGGATTCTTCAGGCAAGAATACTGGAGTGGGTTGCCATTTCCTCCTCAAGGGGATCTTCCCAACCCAGGAATTGAACCCATATCTCCTGTGTCTCCTGCATTGGCAGGTGGATTCTTTACCCACTGAGCCACCTGAGAAGCAGCTCTTCTCTACCACTGATTTATTTAATAATTTATTTATATTGGTACGGGCTCATATATACTTAATTTATACCTTGGGTTATAGCCTAGTACTGGGTTTCCCAGGTGGCGCTAGTGGTAAAGAACCTGCCTGCTAATGCAGGAGATGTAAGAGACACAGGTTTGGTCCCTGGGTTCGGAGCCTTGTGGGTGACAGCCCCTGGGGTCGCACACCGTTGGACATGACTGAGTAACTGGAGCACACAGCCTGCTGCTGCTGCATTGCCTTCTCTGGGAGCACACAGCCTAGTGCTGCACTATTTTGTTGCTCTAATCTGTTCCAATTCTGGCCGCTGGGAGCTCTTTCAGATTGGTTCTTTGTCCCTTTCACATGCCCCCTCAACTTTCTGTTTTTTTTTCTTTTTAGCATTACCTTATTTCCAGGCAGTATAAAATGCTCCAAGCTTGTGTTTTCTCTGCCTCAGTCCTAGAATAACTTTTCTAAAGAGCCCTGGCTCAACTAAACAGAAAATTAACAAAGAAACGCAAACTTTAAATGATACATTAGATCAGTTAGACCTAACTGATATCTATAGGACATTTCACCCCAAAACAATGAATTTCACCTTTTTTTCCAAATGCTCATGGAACCTTCTCCAGGACAGATCACATCCTGGGCCATAAATCTAAACTTGATAAATTCAAAAAAATCGAAATCATTCCAAGCATCTTTTCTGACCATAATGCATTAAGATTAGATCTCAATTACAGGAGAAAAACTACTAAAAATTCCAACATATGGAGGTTGAACAACACACTTCTGAATAACCAACAAATCACAGAAGAAATCAAAAAAGAAATCAAAATATGCATAGAAACTAATGAAAATGAAAACACAACAACCCAAAACCTGTGGGACACTATAAAAGCAGTGCTAAGAGGAAAGTTCATAGCAATACAGGCATACCTCAAGAAACGAGAAAAAAGTCAAATAACCTAACTCTACAACTAAAGCAACTAGAAAAGGAAGAATTGGAGAACCCCAGAGTTAGTAGAAGGAAAGAAATCTTAAAAATTAGGGCAGAAATAAATGCAAAAGAAACAAAAGAGACCATAGCAAAAATCAACAAAGCCAAAAGCTGGTTCTTTGAAAGGATAAATAAAATTGACAAACCATTAGCCAGACTCATCAAGAAGCAAAGAGAGAAAAATCAAATCAATAAAATTAGAAATGAAAATGGAGAGATCACAACAGACAACACAGAAATACAAAGGATCATAAGAGACTACTATCAGCAGTTGTATGCCAATAAAATGGACAACGTGGAAGAAATGGACAAATTCTTAGAAAAGTACAATTTTCCAAAACTGAACCAGGAAGAAATAGAAAATCTGAACAGACCCATCACAAGCACGGAAATTGAAACTGTAATCAGAAATCTTCCAGCAAACAAAAGCCCAGGTCCAGATGGCTTCACAGCTGAATTCTACCAAAAATTTCGAGAAGAGCTAACACCTATCCTACTCAAACTCTTCCAGAAAATTGCAGAGGAAGGTAAACTTCCAAACTCATTCTATGAGGCCACCATCACCCTAATACCAAAACCTGACAAAGATGCCACACAAAAAGAAAACTACAGGCCAATATCACTGATGAACATAGATGCAAAAATCCTCAACAAAATTCTAGCAATCAGAATCCAACAACACATGAAAAAGATCATACACCATGACCAAGTGGGCTTTATCCCAGGGATGCAAGGATTCTTCAATATCTGCAAATCAATCAATGTAATTCACCACATTAACAAATTGAAAAATAAAAGCCATATGATTATCTCAATAGATGCAGAGAAGGCCTTTGACAAAATTCAACATCCATTTATGATAAAAACTCTCCAGAAAGCAGGAATAGAAGGAACATACCTCCACATAATAAAAGCTATATATGACAAACCCACAGCAAACATTATCCTCAATGGTGAAAAATTGAAAGCATTTCCCCTAAAGTCAGGAACAAGACAAGGGTGCCCACTTTCACCACTACTATTCAACATAGTTCTGGAAGTTTTGGCCACAGCAATCAGAGCAGAAAAAGAAATAAAAGGAATCCAAATTGGAAAAAAAGAAGTAAAACTTTCACTGTTTGCAGATGACATGATCCTCTACATAGAAAACCCTAAAGACTCCACCAGAAAATTACTAGAGCTAATCAATGAATATAGTAAAGTTGCAGGATATAAAATCAACACACAGAAATCCCTTGCATTCCTATACACTAATAATGAGAAAGTAGAAAAAGAAATTAAGGAAACAATTCCATTCACCATTGCAACGAAAAGAATAAAATACTTAGGAATATATCTACCTAAAGAAACTAAAGACCTATATATAGAAAACTATAAAGCACTGATGAAAGAAATCAAAGAGGACACTAATAGATGGAGAAATATACCATGTTCATGGATCGGAAGAATCAATATAGTGAAAATGAGTATACTACCCAAAGCAATTTACAAATTCAATACAATCCCTATCAAGCTACCAGCCATATTTTTCACAGAACTAGAACAAATAATTTCAAGATTTGTATGGAAATACAAAAAACCTCGAATTGCCAAAGCAATCTTGAGAAAGAAGAATGGAACTGGAGGAATCAACTTGCCTGACTTCAGGCTCTACTACAAAGCCACAGTCATCAAAACAGTATGGTACTGGCACAAAGACAGACATATAGATCAATGGAACAAAATAGAAAGCCCAGAGATCAATCCACACACATATGGATACCTTATCTTTGACAAAGGAGGCAAGAATATACAATGGAGTAAAGACAATCTCTTTAACAAGTGGTGCTGGGAAAACTGGTTAACCACTTGTAAAAGAATGAAACTAGATCACTTTCTAACACCGCACACAAAAATAAACTCAAAATGGATTAAAGATCTAAATGTAAGACCAGAAACTATAAAACTCCTAGAGGAGAACATAGGCAAAACACTCTCAGACATAAATCACAGTAGGATCCTCTATGATCCACCTCCCAGAATTCTGGAAATAAAGGCAAAAATAAACAAATGGGGTCTAATTAAAATTAAAAGCTTCTGCACAACAAAGGAAAATATAAGCAAGGTGAAAAGACAGCCTTCTGAATGGGAGAAAATAAGAGCAAATGAAGCAACTGACAAACAACTAATCTCAAAAATATACAAGCAACTTATGCAGCTCAATTCCAGAAAAATAAACGACCCAATCAAAAAATGGGCCAAAGAACTAAATAGACATTTCTCCAAAGAAGACATACAGATGGCTAACAAACACATGAAAAGATGCTCAACATCACTCATTATTAGAGAAATGCAAATCAAAACCACAATGAGGTACCACTTCACACCAGTCAGAATGGCTGCGATCCAAAAATCTGCAAGCAATAAATGCTGGAGAGGGAGTGGAGAAAAGGGAACCCTCCTACACTGTTGGTGGGAATGCAAACTAGTACAGCCACTATGGAGAACAGTGTGGAGATTCCTTAAAAAATTGCAAATAGAACTACCTTATGACCCAGCAATCCCACTGCTGGGCATACACACCAAGGAAACCAGAATTGAAAGAGACACATGTACCCCAATGTTCATCGCAGCACTGTTTATAATAGCCAGGACATGGAAACAACCTAGATGTCCATAAGCAGATGAATGGATAAGAAAGCTGTGGTACATATACACAATGGAGTATTACTCAGCCGTTAAAAAGAATTCATTTGAATCAGTTCTGATGAGATGGATGAAACTGGAGCCCATTATACAGAGTGAAGCAAGCCAGACAGAAAAACACCAATACAGTATACTAACACATATATATGGAATTTAGAAAGATGGCAATGACGACCCTGTATGCAAGACAGCAAAAAAGACACAGATGTGTATAACGGACTTTTGGACTCAGAGGGAGAGGGAGAGGGTGGGATGATTTGGGAGAATGGCATTCTAACATGTATACTATCATGTAAGAATCGAATCGCCAGTCTATGTCTGACGCAGGATACAGCATGCTTGGGGCTGGTGCATGGGGATGACCCAGAGAGATGTTATGGGGAGGAAGGTGGGAGGGGGTTTCATGTTTGGGAACGCATGTAAGAATTAGAGATTTTAAAATTAAAAAAAAAAAATAATAAAGAGCCTTGGCTCCTTTCATGGGAGAATGTATTTAGAAATGAAGATTTGGATGTGGGTTTGCTCATTACTATGGCAGTGTCACAGTTCTAGGCCCTTTCAGTGGCAGAGATGTATGTATGTGTACTAACCCATGCACATGTATCTATATTTATTTCTGTATCTGTACTCACATGCATATGAGTACATGTATGTATACACATAGACACATATATGTAAACATTCATGTGTGTAAACATGTTAAATATATGTACATGCTAAATATGATGTCATTCTCCAACTCTAATCACTCTAGTCTTCAATCTTATTTGTAATTTCTTTCCCTAACAGAATCTTAAACTTCTGCATATTTAAAAATTCAATACAGAATGGATTATTACTCAGCCATTAAAAAGAAGACATTTCAATCAGTTCTAATGAGGTGGATGAAACTGGAGCCTATGATACAGAGTGAAGTAAGCCAGAAAGAAAAACACCAATACAGTATACTAACGCATATATATGGAATTTAGAAAGATGGTAACGATAACCCTGTATGAGACACAGCAAAAGAGACACAGATGTATAGAACAGTCTTTTGGACTCTGTGGGAGAGGGGGAGGGTGGGATGATTTGGGAGAATGGCATTGAAACATGTACATTATCATATGTGAAACAGATCGCCAATCCAGGTTCGATGCAGGATACAGGATGCTCAGGGCTGGTGCACTGGGATGACCCAGAGGGATGGGATGGGGAGGGAGGTGGGAGGGGGGTTCAGGATGGGGAACACATGCACACCCGTGTCGGATTCATGTCAATGTATGGCAAAACCACCACAGTATTGTAAAGTAATTAGCCTCCAATTAAAATGAATAAATTCATATTAAAAAATAAAAAGTCAATATACAAAAAGGTGCAGAAATGTAAAACAAAATTAAACAGGCAAATTTTGGGAAAATATCTGCAAATGCATGAAAAAGATAAATATCCTTAGTAAATAAGGAATTCTTACAAAATGGCAAAAAAAAAACTAAAGAAAGCAAACATGAAAAAGAAATGGGTAAACATACTTCTAAAATATTTGACCATATTAGTAATAAAATTAAGGCAAACGAAACCAAAATGTCATTGTGACCTACCAAAATGTAAACATGGTTGCTTTCATTTATCACTGGCTTGAATATAAACTGGTACAATCCTTATGAACAATAACGTGACACTATGTAAAAGGAGTTTTAACTCTATTGGCTACACTTCTGATAGGTGATGTCTCTGAATGAAGACAATAGAAAAGCTGGATTAAAAAGTTCCTGAAAACATCAAAGTACTAATCAAATTGTCAGGAATAGTGGCTAAAATCTAAGAGTGGGAACTAAGAGAGGAAAACCAAGGATCAAAGTCCTTCTCTTGCCCTGGGGACATTTGCTTATACAGAAGATCTCTAATGGAAAACAAGTCAGAGTTCAGGGGAACATCATAAACTATTCTCCAACATCATGTGAAATGCCAGACTGAATGAAGCACATTCTGGAATCAAGACTGCAGGGAGAAATATCAATAACCTCAGACATGCAGATGACACCACCCTTATGGCTGAAAGCAAAGAGGAACTAAAGAGCCTCTAGATGAAAGTGAAAGAAGAGAGTGAAAAGCTGGCTTAAAACTTAACATCAAAACACTAAGATCACGGCATCCGGTCCCATTACTTCATGGCAAATAGGTGGGGAAACAATGGAACACTGAGAGACTTTATTTTTTTTTGGCTCCAAAATCACTGTGGGTGGTGACTGCAGCCATGAAATTAAAAGATGCTTGCTCCTTGGAAGAAAAGCTATGACAAACCTAGACAACATATCAAAAAGCAGAGATGTTACTTTGCTGACAAAGGTCCATCTAGTTAAAGCTATGGTTTTTACAGTAGTCATGTATGGATGTGAGTGTTGGATCATAAAGAAAGCCAAGCGCCGAAGAACTGATGCTTTTGAACTGTGGTGCTGGAGACTCCTGAGGGTCCCTTGAACTGCAAGATCACACCAGTCAATTCTAAAGGAAACCAGTCCTGAATATTCACTGGAAGGACTGATGCTGAAGCTGAAGTTCCAATACTATGGCCACCTGATGTGCAGAACTGACTCACTGGAAAAGACCCTGAGCTGGGAAAGATTGAAGGCAGGAGGAGTAGGGGATGGCAGAGGATGAGATGGCTGGATGGCATCACCAACTCGATGGATATGAGTTTGAGCAAGCTCCAGGAGTTAGTGATGGACAGGGAAGCCTGGTGTGCTGCAGTCCATGGGGTCACAAAGAGACGAACACGACTGAGCAACTGAAATGAACTCTCCAACACTGAGCTAGGACCCTAAAGAGCTAGCATGAACTGGAAGTGATCAGTGCCTTCACGTACTTGCAATCCCTCTTTACCATTGATTGGCCCTGAAAATCTAAGCCTTGAACCTTGATTAAGGTAGTCCCAGACTGCTAGTGCTTAAATGTGCCAGTAGAAGGGAATTAAAGTTCTCTCTAGAGGAAGAAAGCATCATTCAATGCCAAAAACTTTCAAAATAATTTCTAGCCCACAGTCAAAATGAACCAGGTATATAAAGGGGTAAGATATCTTGATCAAGAACCAGCAAAACTGACAGACAATAATGATGAATAGGGATTTTATATACAGAGATTATCCTACATAGATTACTGAATAAGGAAACCTACTAGGTCTCATAATATAAAAGTTGAGCTTGAATATTTTTTTGAAAAAAAGAGAAAATATATAGATTTTAAAAAGGAAAACACAAAATTCAGAAAAGAAGGTAGAAGATATAGAGAATACTATAAGGTATACCTATATCTATACTTAATTGGGTCACAAACGTGATGAGAGAAAGAAAAAGGCAAAGGTAGTATTTGAAGAGATAATGGCTGAGAATATTCTCTAACCATAAACAATATCAATACACCTATTCAAGAGACCTAAAAACCTAAGGCAGGATTAAAACACATGCACACACACACCCACATCACAGAAAAAACTATAGAAAACAAAAGATGAAGAAAACATTCTTTCAATAACCTTAAAAATAAAGACTACCCTCAGAGAGAAGAGACAGAGTGCTAGCTGAATTCTTAATATCAATGGAAGCTAGAAAACAGTAGAATCATATATAATGGAAAGAAAACATCAACCTAGAATTCTCTACCCAGTGGATATCCCTCAACACTAAAGGGAATCTAAAGAAATTCTGAAACTAACAAAAATGGAGTTTGCACTTAGCAGACTGACACACAAAAAAATGAATCCAGGTAAAACTTTAGAGATGCTGAAAGAATAAATAACAAAGAAAGGATTAGTGTGTAGGTAAATCTAAATGAATAACAACAATAATAATATAATTTGGAGTGATGTAAATACATGCAACTTACACATTTATATACGCAAATATCCTATAAGTCAAGGGTTGCATTATATGGAATTAATGTGCTATACAGTGCTTATATTGTTCAGGAAGACAATAACGACATTAACATTAGGATTTGATGAATTAGGGAGGCATTTCTGGGGTATACACTCAGATAACAGCAAAGGGTACTTAAACTTCTGAATTAATAGAAGAAAAAATGAAATAACAAAATGTATTCAACTGATTCAAATAAATCAGGGAAGGTGAAGAAATATGTAATAGTTGGTATAAACAGAAAGCACATAAGAAGACCATAATGTCAATCAAAATATACTAAAATTAAATGTAAAAGAAATAAATGCTCTAATTAAAAAATGAAGATTCAGAGTCTAGAATAAAAAAACAACTATATTCCTTTAATGAGAGACACATGTAAAACCCAAGGATACAAAAAGTTTGAAATTTTAAAAAGGAAATAAATTCTAGAAAATTAAATCCAAAGTAGAAGGACAGAAAAAACAACAAATAGAAATTACTGAAATAGAAAATAAACACACAGTAAAAAGGAATTACAGAGCTAAAAGTCACTGATTAAAAGACTAATAAAATGGGTAAATATCTGGCCAGGCTGAGAAAGAAAAAGAAAAGGTGTAAATTACTAGCATTAAGAATGAAAAAGACCCTGTAGAGATATTATGAACCACTTTATGATAAAATTATTTAAAGTTTAGATAAAATGCACTCATTCCTAGCAAAATACAATTCTTCAAGGGAGAAAGATTAATAAACAAAAACCCAAATATTCCTATAAATATTTAAAGAATTGAATCAGACACGAAAACCCTTCTCATAAGAAAGTCTGGCCTGGATGGGTTTATAGGTAAGTTCTACCACTCACAAACAAAAAACAGAGACGACTACTCAATTCATTTTATGAGACTAGCGTAATCTAGATATAAAAATCTGATACAGATAGTACAAGAAAATTATAGTACAATCTTCCCACAAATATTGATGTAAAAAGTCTAAACAAAATACAAGCAAACCAAATCTAACAATAAAAAGGATTACATGGATTATAAATCAACACCAAGTGTGGTTAGTGAAAAAATCAATGAAATTCATTGCATTAGCAGAGTAAAGAAAACCATATGATCACTTCAATATACACAGAAGAAAAAGAATTTGATAAAATTCACCATCCATTTATGCCTAGCAAACCCTAAGATCAGAAATGAACAAAGATTTGCTATCATTATTCTGGATATTTTATCCACTGCAGTAAAGGCTAGAGAAAGAATCCTCTCCATACACAGATGATCAAGTATGCAGAAAATCCACACAGTTCTATAAATTATTAGAAATGATGAAGCTTGATGAATAGAAGGAATATAATGTCAATATAAGGAAGGAGAGTAAGAGAGAGAGAAAGGGGGAGGGAAGGAGGGAGAGAGACTGATCTACATTTAAAAGCAAATACCTAAGAATCTAACAAAAGATGTATATAACTTCTATGAAGAAAAGTATAAAACTTTATTGAAAGACATTAAGGATCTAAATAAACGGGAAGACAGACACTATATTCATAAATTGGAAGACTCAATAATAAATCTGTCAATTATTCTCAAGCTGCTATAAAGATTTGACATAAAAATTTAAGGCAAAATCTCAACAGTTTTTTAAGTGTGCATGTGTATAAATTGACAACTTGATTCTAAAATGGAAATGGAAAATGCAGAGACAAGTACAGCTCTTAAGAAATGTCTAAAGAAGAACAAAGTGGAAAGCCCTGCTCTACAAGTAACCAGGACTTATTGTAAACCTAAGACATTGTACTCGCAGTGCAATGCTAGGCAAATAGGCCAAGAGACCAGAATAGAGCCTAGAACAATTGCACATATATAGATGCCTGATTTATGGCAAAAGTGGTACTACAGAGCAGTCTTTTCAGTAATTGTGCTGAGACTATTGACTATCCATATGGAAAAAAATGAAACTAGACTGCTACCTTACGGTGTACCCCAAATCAATTCCAGGTGGATAGGAAAACATAACAGAATATCTTCATAATCTCAGGGGAGTAAATAATTTCTTAAACAAGATACAAAAACACTGGCCATAAAATTTTAAAATGATAAATTAGACTATATTAAAATCACAAACTTCTGTTAATCAAAAGATATCATTACAAGAATGGCAATTTAGGGAAGAATATTCAGGAAGATTACCAGTGGTCATGTACAGTTGTGAGAGCTGGACCATAAAGAAGGCAGAGCACCCAAGAATTGATGCCTTCGAACTGTGGTGCTGAAGAAGACTCCTGAGAGTCCCTTGGACAGCAAGGAGATCAAACTAGTCAATCTTAAGGTAAATCAAACTTGAATACTTATTGGAAGGACTGATGCTGAAGCTGAAGCTCCAGTATTTTGGTCACCAATATTTTGGATGCGAACAGCTGACTCATTGGAAAAGTCCCTGATGCTGGGAAAGATTGAGGGCAGAAGGAGAAGAGGCCATCAGAGGACGAGGTGGCTGAATGGCATCACTGATGCAATGGACATGAACTTTGGTAAACTCTGGGAGATGGTGAGGGACAGGGAGGCCTGGTGTGTTGCAGTTCATGGGGTTGCAAAGAGTCACACGACTGGGCGACTGAACAATCAGGAAGAACTACAAGGAGATTCTACTACACACCAATTGGCTAAAATTGGGATGTATATAGAGAGTAACATGGAAACATACATTACTATATGTAAAATAGATCCAATGGGAATTTGCTGTTTGACTCAGGGAACTCAAACTAGGGCTCGGTAACAACCTAGAGGGGTGGAATGGGGAGGTGGAGGGATGTTTAAGTGGGAGGGGACATAAGTAAACCTATGCCTGATTCATGTTGATGTTTGGTAGAAACCAACAAAACACTATAAAGCAATTATCCTTCAATTAAAAATAAATTTAAAAATTCCAACAATGCCAAGTATTAGCAAAGGTGTGTAGCATAGGTAATAATTAATCGTGAGAATAAAAGGAAGGCATAAATTAGCAAATAAGGACTAAAAACAGTATTTTAAACATGGGGCAGTGCCAGGAAAACTAGGACTTGGATCACCTTAGGGAGGCATATACCACTGGTAAAGGGTCAGTTCACACATCTACTTTAGAAAATAGCCTGATGTTATCTAGGAAAACTGAAGTTATAGCAATATAAACTCTGAAACCTATTAACTCCTACTCCTAGGTCTACACCCTATATGAATGTTTACTTAGGTGCACTAGGATACAGGTACAAGATTGTTTGCATTATTGTTCAACATAGCCAAATCTGGAAACAACTCAAATACACATTAACATTTACATGAATAAATAAACGTGTGAATGTTTGTTCACTAACACTATACAGCACTATAGCAACAAAGTAACAGAGGTCAAACTAACCTGGATAAATCTCACAGACTCAAAAAGAATGTCTACTGTATGATTCTACGTAAATAAAGATTTCAAAAGGTAGATAACACTGAATTACACTATTCAGGGATACCTATTTAGATGGTATAGAAAGAAAAAACATGGAAGTTAAGTCTAGATTAATGTTAATTGTGAGAGAGGTAGGGGGTTGCAGTCAGAAAGGGGAATTTGAGGGCTGTTGAAGTGCTGGCAGTTTTAAAACTTCTTGACCTGGGTTGCAGCTACATGGTTCCTTACTTTACAATAATTCTTTATGCTTGTATAGTGCTGTGTATGCATTTTTCTAAATGTAATACATTCAATTAAAAAAGGTTACATCTATGTGTGATAGAGGTGTTTGTATACATTCATATACTAATTCTAATATCTAGGAATTCTACTTCTAAAAACTCATTTTGAGGAAATAAGGCAATCAGGGTGTGTGTGCAAGTAATTAAGTACAAGAACATGATTAATTATAACATTACTTCTAATACAGAAAAACAGAAAACAGTGTAAATGTCCGACTTTAGAGGAAATTTAAGTATAGCACATGCATATATAGTTCAGACATCTTGATGTAGCCATTAAAATGTTATATGTAAAAAAGTATTTAATCGTATAATGTGCATACATGCTCAGGTGTGTCTGACTCTTTGCGACCCCATGGACTGTAGCCCACCAGGCTCCTCTGTCCATGGGATTTTCCAGGCAAGAATACTGGAGTGGGTTGCCATTTCCTTCTCCAGGGGATCTTCCCAACCCAGGGAGTGAACCCACGGCTCCTGCATCTCCTGCACTGGCAGGAGGATTCTTTACCACTGGGAAGCCCTATTTACTCGTATAGCAAAATGCTTAAAATTATTAAGTTAAAAGAACCAGGATACAAAATTGTATGTATAAATGATCTCAACTTAGTGCAACTGTGATCATGGGTATACATAGAAGGAAATGTTTTTGAAATGCTCACTGTGACTACCTTTTGCAAATGGTATTATTTTTATCATTATAATTTTCCATAATCTAAATTTGTACAAAGGATATGTATTACACTAAAAAAAACTTATAAATTTTCATTTTAAATGAACTACTTCTTTTAAAAAACAAAGTTAACTGAACTTTCTTATTTTATATATACACAAATTTATTCAAAGTTATTTCATACACAAAAAAATTACCAGAGTAACAATTTCAAATGCATTTCTAAGATAGTAGGCATCAGAATGCAGTTTGTTTCCTAAAGTATTCGAAGCTTAACATCTATTCTACACTGTGACATCTTGATCTAGGATTTGTTTTATACAGAAATTGGGACACCTTCATTTTTCCCCCCAAGAGATGTCAAAATCATATAGTAACTACAGTTAATAGTTTTTTTTTTTTAAAAAAAAACAATCCAAACTTTGCAATTATCTTTATAGGTAATTATATTTTGTTTTCAGATCCAGGAGTTTATTAACTCAAATCCTTCTTATGTTGTTCTCTATTATTGTGTGGAAAAGAGTTAACATAGAAGGCCTAACTATTATCTCTCAAAAGGCTTGCAAGGCATACCTCCAAGGTCAGCTCTTGATTGGCATATGCGAACTTGGATGGGTTCTGCCCCTCCTAAATGAAAAGAGTGGCTCACTGTGTCTAAACTGCTTGTGCAAACAATATGATTTATCCTGAACACCTGCTTTCTTTCTGGGAGTCTGGAATTCACTATGCTCCAGGCAGAGGGTGTTTACATGACAAGCCCCTGACAAAAACCCTGGGTGCTGAGTCTCTAATGAGCTTCCCTGGTGGACAACATCTCACATGTGCTGTCACAGCTGCTGGCTGGCAGAAGACCCTTGAAAGCGTGTGCCTTGCTGCCCCCGGACTACAATCCATGCACCTTGTCCTTTTGCCAATTGTGCTTTATACTCTTCAGCTAGTAATAAATCATAGCTGTGAATATGACTATATGCTGAGTCCTAGGAGTCCTCTTAGTGTTAGTAGCTCAGTCATGTCCAACTCTTTGCAACCTCATGGACAGTTACCAGGCTCCACTGTCCATGGAATTCTCCAGGCAAGAATACTGGAGTGGGTTACCACTTCCTTCTCCAGGAAAGAGTCCTCTTAGTAGGTCATCAAATTTGGGAGTGGTCTTGGGGATCCCTGACACATAGTTCTTAAAACTAAAACACAATTAAACATCTAATATAGTGGTAAGTCAACAGAAATGTTTAACACTGAGCACTTCCCTGGTGGCTCAGACGGTAAACAGTCCGCCTGCAGTGCAGGAGATGTGGGTTCGATCCCTGGGTCGGGAAGATCCCCTGGAGAAGGAAATGGCAACCCACTCCAGTATTATTGTCTGGGAAATCCCATGGACAGAGAAGTCTGGTGGGTGACAGTCCAGTGGGTGGTAAAGAATCGGACATGACTGAGCAACTAACACACAGTTCCAAATGTTATGTGCAGCTTGGATGGGATCGGGGTTTGGGGGAGAATGGATACATGTATATGTATGGCTGAGTCCCTTTGCTGTCCACCTGAAACTATCACAACATTGTTTGCTAATTGGCTATACCGCAATACAAAATAAAAAGTTTATTTTTATCCCTGCCACAGTCCTGGCCCTGCCGAAATCCCATCAATAAAAGCATATCACAGGGAAAAAAAAAGTTTTAAAAATAAAAAAATGAAGAAGCACTACATCATAAAAAAAGAGAAAGAGATGTTTACTTTTAAAAAGTTTATGACACAGATATTTTCTTCTTGTTCTAACTAGCATTTACCAAAGACCTACACAGTTGCCTGGGCTTCCCTGGTGGCTCAGATGGTAAAGAATCTGCCTGCAGTACAGGAGACCCAGGTTTAATCCCTGGGTCGGAAAGATTCCCTGGAGAAGGAAATGGCAACCCACTCCAGTACTGTTGCCTGAAGAATCCCATGGACAGAAGAGACAAGAGGGTTACAGTCCAAGGGGTGGCAAAGAGTCAGACACGAGTGAAGTGACTTAGCAAACACACACACACACAGAGAGAGTCACCCAATTAGGTCCTTTCATGTATCTTAGATTATTAAATTACCAGAAGTATCAAGTTTCTAACGTTTACTAGGACCAAACTATTTCCCAACCGTTTCCTATTACCCAGCACTTCAAGAGGCATTCAATAAATATTTGCTCAATGAATGAAGAGTAATTTCTATCATTACACATAAAACCAAAAAATCAAAATAGATAAAACTAGCTGTAAAAATATGTACAAATTTTCATATAAATTAAAATGTTACATCCAGATTTTTCTTGCCTGATATGAAACAAGTATTTCTCTTAAGTGGCAAATTTGCTGGTAAGTAGTAATCAGTTCTACTCTATCGGTATAAATGACTTCCACAAACATTCCCTTCTCTGAGCATAAATACCAGACTAAAAATAAAATTTTAACAATAAAATTAAATAAAAGGACTTTTAGGCTACCTCCTTTGTGAACTTCAAAAATACAAACACTTAATATTATTTTAAAAGATACAAACTATTGTCTCCATGTCAGATGTGTTTTAAATCCGTTTTTAATTACTGTAAGTCTCCCTGTGGTATATGTAATCATTCTATAATAAGGTAATTAAAATTTCTTGGCCAGCCAATTTAGGATTTACAGCTTAACTCAAGTATCAGATGCTACTAAACATAAGCCCTGATGTGTGACTTAGAAATAAACGTTTAATTTTTGGGGGGAAAGGAACAATATTTATTTACTCATTTTTTAACTTTTTATTTTATATCGGGATATAACCGATTAACAATGTTGTGATAGTTTCAGGTGAACAGCGAAGGGACTCAGCCACACATACACATTTAATTTTAAGGTGGGGGGGGTGGCATGACACAGCCCTGTCTTCAAAGCTGAACCTATGTTTTAAAATGTTTATTTTGCTGAAAACAATTGCAAACTGCTACAGGCAAGTTCTAACTTAACTGTAGTCTGGAACTCATGGATATAGTGTAAACACATGCAGATTTCTAACAAACTACTGTGTGTGTTGGGGATAATGACAACATGGTCTCTGAATAGTATTACCCTTACTTTAAAAGTCAATCATCTCTTGACCTCTCGCTTCAGGACCCACATTTGTTGACACTGAATATCTAGGGGGTGGGGCGTGGTAATCCTGGTTTAACAAGCTCTACTCAGGATTTTCCAATGCCAAAGTTTGAAATCTACTGCTCTAATCTTTTCCAGCAGTGAAATTCTGGTTCTGTCTCTGTATTTAAGTATGCTTCAGTCTTATAAATAAATCATTTATATCAACTAGTTCTAAGGATTTGCTAACTTGAGAAGCAACAAGATTGAGCCATGTAATGTTGTGACTTCAGTTTAGGGGAAAAAAGGGGAGAGTTGGTTATAGACAGTCTGTGGCAAACAAAGATATGGATACCATACCTAGAAAGTCACCAGTAACCCAAATATATTTGCTTGCTCTAGCCTTTTCTCCATCAAAATTATCAGAACTATTTCCAAGTAGCCAACAAATAGCAAAGTCAACTGACCTTATTTCATTTGCTTTCTCTTTCTCTGTCTACTCTGTATCAGTGTCATGTCAGAAAACTGGAAAAGATCTAGATAACCCATAACCTGAGCAAAGAGACCTGAATACTAAGGGTCATCAGATCTATTGCCAGAAAAATTCTAGTGTAGCCCTGTCTATAACACATAGTAGCTATGTGAGCAATCTCTTATCTAGCCAGTAGGTGGAGGCACGCACAAACTTATGCTTTGCTCTTTGATCCACAGGACTTTAAATCTTATAGTAATGAATGGTTTGGGTTTGTTCATTTGTTTTAAACTGAGGGGATCAAAGGGAATGCAAAAAACAGGGCAAAGATGACTGTTGAGGTGAATTTATAAAAAAAGAATGATACAAAAGAACAATTTTATATTTCTATTTTGTTTCTAGCCCTTCTGAGAAATAACTAAGTTATTTTAACTGTGAACTTATAATTTACTTCCAGATCCCTAGGGCTAATAGAACAATTCTAAATTGAGAAACAGATCCTTTAAAAATTCATGTTCAATCAAGGAAAGCAACATTAACTGAATATGACATGATACTAAGGAGTTGTTGAGTCTGCTAGATATGATAATAGTGTTTTATACATACACAGAGACACACAAATAGAGTCCTTATCTATAAATACAAACAGAGTATTTATAGGTGAAATGATATTTAGAAATTGCCAAGAAAAAAAGACAACAGTAAAGGATAGACAGAATAAGAATGGCAAAATATTGATAACTACTGAAGCCCAGTGACAGGCACACAGAGGTTCCTTATATTATTTCCTTTCTATTTGAAAACTTCCAAAATAAAAGGTTAAAAACTAGGAAGCTATATTCTAGTTATTTGGCTTAACAGTGACATTATGTGGCTGGTAACTATGTAACTTCAATGAGGTCTTGTTCTTAATGCATAGCCATCTAATCACAACTGAATCATACAAAATATAGCTATATAAAATCCCATATAATTCAACATTGTGAAACTAAAACTAACCTGTTAAATCCACGGGAAACAATACTTTATCATTGTAGAGCAAGTCACCATCTTATAAGGTGAATGAACACTGATCTCTCATCTAGTTTTCATAATCTTATGAAGATTTTAAAAAGACTTGGTCAAAGTCACAGAATTAGGTAAAATGATGGAGGTGGGATACTAACCAAAGTTTTATGACACCAAGGGCCATCTTCTCTGTACTATACTGTCGCTTAGACCCCTTTGAAACAGATAGCAAATGTGAAATTTAGGTGAATTTTACAATTTTGCTTTCTGTGCTTGCTACTTTATAGTAAATGGCAAAATCTGTTGTCTAGTTTTCTTAGTGAATAAAAGAGTACGGACAGAAACAAATTTCTTGAATAAAGAATAAAATAAAAAAGAGAATTACAATATGTTAAAATTGGAAGGGACGTTAAAGCCCCTATGTAGTCCAAAATTAAAACCTTTTCTTCAGGACACCTGGATGGATCCAGGTTTAGCTTGAGCATTTCTAGTGAGGAATGGCAGACTCAGTGAAATAGCTGCTTCATTCATGGAATTAGTCTAATCATTAAAGAGGGCTTTCTTGCTTACAGGTGGAATCTACCTGCCACCTATTGATTCTAGTTATAATTCCTCACCCTACACTGAATAATCACAGAATCCTCTTATACTTGATGATCTTTCAAAGCACTAAAGACATCCATTATGATCCAGTACGGTTTTATGATCTGGGGACTCTTTTTGCAGTAAAATAAAAATGAATAGATTCCTGGGTAACTAAATTTTTTTAGTCTTTTCAATAGCTCTTCCAGGCCAAATGGTCCTCAAAGTGGGGCTTAGGTATTTCTGGGAGTACTCAAAGCGTTTTCAGGGGACACACATATCAGGATATTTTTAAGTCATTTAAGCCAAATAGGAAAAGGAGTACATCAGGGCTGTATACTGTCAGTCACCCTGCTTATTTAACTTATATGCAGAGTACATCATGAGAAATGCTGGGCTGGAAGAAGCACAAGTGGGAATCAAGATTGCTGGGAGAAGTATCAATAACCTCAGATATGCAGATGACACCACCCTTATGGCAGAAAGTAAAGAGGAACTAAAAAGCCTCTTGATGAAAGTGAAAGTAGAGAGTGAAAAAGTTGGCTTAAAGCTCAACATTCAGAAAACGAAGTTCATGGCATCTGGTCCCATCACTTCATGGGAAATAGATGGGCAAACAGTGGAAACAGTGTCAGACTTTATTTTTGGGGGCTCCCAAATCACTGCAGATGGTTACTGCAGCCATGAAATTAAAAGACGCTTACTCCTTGGAAGGAAAGTTATGACCAACTTAGATAGCATATTCAAAAGCAGAGACATTACTTTGCCAATAAAGGTCCGTCTAGTCAAGGCTATGGTTTTCCCTCTGGTTATGTATGGATGTGAGAGTTGGACTGTGAAGAAAGCTGAGTGCTGAAAAATTGATGCTTTTGAACTGTGGTGTTGGAGAAGACCCTTGAGAGTTCCTTGGACTGCAAGGAGATCCAACCTGTCCATCCTAAAGGAGACCAGTCCTGGGTGTTCACTGGAAGGACTGATGCTAAAGCTGAAATTCCAGTACTTTGGCCACCTCATGCGAAGAGTTGACTTATTGGAAAAGACTCTGATGCTGGGAGGGATTGGGGGCAGGAGGAGAAGGGGACGACAGAGGATGAGATGGCTGGATGGCATCACTGACTCGATGGATGTGAGTCTGAGTGAACTCCGGGAGATGGTGATGAACAGGGAGGCCTGGCGTGCTGCGATTCATGGGGTCACAAAGAGTCGTACACGACTGAGTGACTGAACTGAACTGAACTGAAGCCATAGTTACATTTGCCATGATCGGGTCTGTCTGAAAACAAGCCTGTGGTCTGCTGATTTTCCTTTTGTGTCTCCACTCAGAAGCACCCATCTCAAAGACCAACCACTTACCTGGGCTGAAAAACCTGCCTAACTTCAAAGAGACAATTAGGGAACGCAAAGCTTGTGATCTGTGAGAGCAAAACTGCTTTGGAAAGGACGGGGAGAGCCACCTTATTTCATCCAGGCAATATATTCACGGCAAAGCCTTATCTAGTTTAGAATTAGACATCAATAGTAAGATATCTGGCTGTCACAGTGATGTCTATCAACACTTTAACTTTATTTGAAAAATGAAGTCTGATTTGTTCTTCTGAGAGAAACTGAGCCTGATTTGGGTGATGAGTTTGACGATGATGGCTAGCTCTGCCATTTCGGTCACAGAGCAGACATTTTCCATACATTGAATGAGCTAAAGGTATAGTGCCAGGGTTTTGAAGAGAACGCATTTTTTAAAAACATGCAATTGACTAAGAATTGCATCCTCACAATAAAAGTTTTTAATCAACTGAAAGCTATGTCTGGAAGCACATAGTTTTCAAACATCTTTTAGCAGGTTTGCCAACAAAAACTTCGCAGGCTGTGTCACTATGATGGAATTTCTAGGCTCTTTCCCACTCAGGCGATCCCATTCCAGAAGCATGCCAGTGTCTTGCTTATTAGGAACACTCTAGGGAGAATGGGCAATATACTGATATAACACACTGGGGCTGGGGCTTGGTTCTGCATAGCATATACATCTACTTAATGTACCCAAAGCTTCCATCCAGGGCTTTTTAAAGCTGTTGCAACAACTAACTAAACTGCTGACATCTTTTTCACATAAGCAGTTACACCTAAATTCACAGTGATCTTGCACTTATATACGTGAATGAATGAGTTTATATTAATTGGTCTTAAATTTCACCTTCTT
Source organism: Budorcas taxicolor (assembly GCF_023091745.1). NCBI lineage: Eukaryota > Metazoa > Chordata > Mammalia > Artiodactyla > Bovidae > Budorcas > Budorcas taxicolor. The sequence continues at coordinate 102,281,748 of NC_068935.1, read as the reverse complement.
TGTTTTAGCTTCTTTGCTATGACCTTGTAAAATAGTTTAAAATTTGGTCTAGATATTCACTTGATTAGCTAGCTCCTGGAGAGGGCAGCTTCTGACAAAGCTTCCAGTGATCACCACCTCCAGGTCTTCACAACCTGGTGTAATCCTCTCCTGTTGGGTGTGGACTGGATCTAGTGAGTTATTTCTAACCAATAGACTATGGCAGAAGTGATGGTGTGTGATTTCAGAGAGAAGGTTACAAAACTGACTTCTGTCTGCTTCCTACTTTTGTGGTCTTGCTTGTTGACTGACCCTGATGAAGCCAGCTGCCATGGAACCACTCTAGGGAGAAACCCAGTGATGAGGAACCTAGGGAGGCCTTGGGCCAACAGCTCATGAGACACTCAGGCCCTCAGTCTGATAGCATACTTCCAACAACCATGTGAGTGAGCTTGGAAGCAGATCCATCCCCAACAGAGCCTTAAAATGACTTTGACCCTGGAAAATCCCTGGATTACCACCTTGTGAGAGACCCTAATCAAAGTCACTGATTAAAATTTTGAATAGTATGCCACCCCATAAGGCTTGATGCAGTCTCTTTGGACATAATCATCCAACCAGCTATGAAACTACCCAATTGTACTACCCTTAGGCCACATTTCTCCATCTTACTGACAAAATTTTTGTGAGAATCATGTTGAGTGGCTCCTCAAATCAAGACTTACTGTTATCTACAGAATATTCCTTGCCAATATGGTGACTGCATTAAAAGAGGAAGTCTGTTAGTACTTGTTTTTAGTTGCTTAGAGAGGCTTGCTCGGGGCTTCCCTCATGGCTCAGCTGGTAAAGAATCTGCTTGCAATGCAGCAGACCTGGGTTCAAACCCTGGGTCAGGAAGATCCCTTGGAGAAGGAAATGGCAACCCAGTCCAGTATTCTAATGCCCGGAGAATCCCATGGACAGAGGAGCCTGGCAGGTTACAGTCCGTGAGGATGCAAAGAGCTGGACATGACTGAGCGACTTCACCACCATGGAGAGGCTTGCAACATGGAGGCCTCTACTCTCAACTCAATCCTTTTCACTAAGACTCCTGTAGTCAGAATAGTATCTTTGGGACCTCCTATTCTTCTGAACTCCATCTCCTCCGTTTTCCACTTCTCTAAAGTATGCTAAAAATGTGAGGTAACCAAACATGCCCTTAGCCACTGTGAACCTTACAGTGAGAGGTTCCTTTTATTCTTATTACTTCAGGTCGTTCTGAACAGATGTGTTCACAACTATTTTGAGATTTTAAAAAAGTGTCAGCATTATCTAAGATGAACATCGCCTAAAGCTAATGCTTAAGAAAATAAAATGCACACTCACAATTCAAAAACCATGTAAAGCATTCCATCTGAGCTATATGTCTCCAATAATTCTACAATGTGGGGATGTTTCAGCATATGACAGATACTGGCTTCTCGCTTTAGATCTGAAAAACAAGCACAGAACATCTTGTTAGGCAGAATTCAAAAGACAATTCGAGTGAATGATGAATGAATGGATGGGATCTATGGTAACATGAAGACTTCTCTAACTATAGAGATGAAATCCCCCATTCAAACAAAGCTTAACTTTTTGCCCTTTGACATCTTTGTCAATATAACTTTTTAATATTTTTGCCAGCTTAAATCAATATACAAGTCAGCTATTATTAAGAAATATAAATAACACAACTAAATACTTAACCCAAACTCTTGTAAACAGGTTTCAAAATGTATAACTCTTTCTTGATCAGCTAATAAACAACTCAATTTGCTGTCTTGAATTTTACTTTTCTGAGGTTTCCTTAAATTGCCTAAGGATATGATGTTTATTCCTTAGCCTAAAATCTAGCATTTATAGACACACATCAGGGAAGTTACATGAATAGAAGGCAAAACAAAACAAAACAAAACAGTAAAGGTAAACAGAAAAGGCACTACTCTCAATATCAAAGTTGGAACTTACTTTACATCATCTATAAAATGTGTTGGATAATTCAAGACACTATCTTCACAATGTTATTTTGAAAAACAAATTCAGATAATGTAGGAAAGACTGCTGTGTAAGTTACACAATACTCTTTGAAAGATAAAAGTGTTAATATCCTCATCGTCATGATCATCACCATCACACAAAAATAGTTTGGGCGTAAGTGTCACTAGTCATGTCTACATGGAACAAGATAATTAAAGCCTTCCTGTGTTTCACCTGCTTGGAGTTTCACCTGCTTGGAGATGAATAAAATCCAATGTGACATTTTTATATTTGGAAGTAGAAGGGAGATAGGTAAAAGAACCAAGGTTAAGGATATACTGCACAAAGCAGAGAGATAACATTATCTCCTCTCTGGTTTGTTAACTCAACTTAGTCTTAGCAACAAGAGCAATGGCCACAGAAGGAAACTTAGAGGATTCACAGAAGGTATAAATAAGGAAAAGAAGTCAGTAAAGAATACAAAAGAGAAGCCACCAAAAAAGGAAGAATCAATAATACAATATTAAGAAACTCAAGAAAATGGGGAAAGTAAGGCATAAGTAGTAAGAGAAGGGAGCTTCCCTGGTGCCTCCTGCCAAGGCTGCAGATGTGGGTTCGATCCCTAGGTTGGGAAGATCCCCTGGAGAAGGAAATGGCAACCTACTTCAATATTCTTGCCTGAGAAATCCCATGGACAGAGGAGCCTGGCAGACTACAGTCCATGGGGTTGCAAAGAGTCAGACACGAATTACTGACTAAACAAGAGCAAAACTTAAGAGAAGGCTGAGAAAAGGCTGTAAGAAAGATTCAACCAGGAAAAGGCCATAAATGTTCTGAGTAAGATCAAATTCCGTGGAAAGGTCAGATTCAAACTCAGGATGCAGACAATGATGATATAACAAATTTAGACTGATCACCTCTCTCACTGGTCTAAGTACTCAATATGATTATTGTCATTTAATGTCCCAACAAGCCTGCAAGATAAGTATTTTAGAGATGAGGAAACTGGGATTTTGAAACCTGTTCAGGATCACACAGCGATTACAAGGGGTTGGTTTTGAGCCCTGGCCTAACTCCAAAGTCAGTCCTTCCACGATGCCAGGCTGGGTTTAGACATGATCCTGGTAGTAGGAAAGGAATAGCAGGGTCAAAGAAAGTTTGATTTTTTTTTTTTTTGGTCTGTTTTTGCTGTTGTTTTAAAGAGAACACTGCATTTTTAACCGTCAGTGATGAAAATCCCTTAGGATCTGGAGTCAGAAAACTTGGTGCTGGTCCAGACTCTGTCATTACTATTGCCAGCTGACTGCTAACCTCTATAAATGCTTTCCTTATGGCAAATGAAATGGGGACGGTGATATGACGCAGGACCTGCATGGTCTACAACTTCAGAGGGCAGTGGCAAGATTCTAATGAGAAAACAGATGGGAAAGGACTGTGTGGAGTGCAACAGTGTGGGGCTGAAGGGGTTAAGGTGGTTCGGTGTTCATTGTGGAGAAAGAGATGAGATACACATGAAACATGGCCTCTATCTCCAGGAGAGGACAGGTGTGAGTAAGGTGTGGCTTTTTGCGCTGGGGAGTCATAACTACGAGGAAGACTTTTGACAAGTGCACTAGAGGACCAGGCTGAAGCCAGACAATATAAATCAGATGCCTGCAGACTTTTTTCTCTCCCTTTAAGATTATTCTGCCTTCTGATTCTATGAAAAGCTTAGGAGTTCTAGTACTGGTTTAATGTTTATCTCCAGCTTTTCATTTTATTAGAAGTGACCCTTTTCATACCTTCTCCTTTCACCTTAGTTTCTCTTTCCACTTCTTTCTATTCTGATCAAAGTCTGATTCTATTCAATGCTCTGACATCAGAGTCAAGAAGTAAATGGAGTGTTTGCCACAACAAAAGTGGGTTTTTTCTCCTGTTTTCCATTTACTTTAAATGTTGCCCCTTTCATGTAACTGCAATGTGTTTCAGCCTCTGTATTCAACATTTGACATGTGCCACACTTGTTATACTGAAAGATCATAGAAGAAACAGATGCTCTAAAGACCTCTCCATTTGACACACACGTCTCCTTTGGTATATGGCTGAAAATGCTTATGGTCTAGTCTCTTCTAATCCACCCTCAAAAATAAAGGCAGGTTTGCTGGGGACCCTGTCTTCAAAGATTAAAACACTTTAAATGTCACTGGACCTGTCAGTAAAGCATCTGCCTGCAATGTGGGAGACCTGGGTTCAGTTCCTGGGTTGGGAAGTTCCCCTGGAGAAGGAAATGGCAACCCACTCCAATATTCTTGCCTGGAGAATCCCATGGACAGAGGAGCCTGGCAGGCTACAGTTCATGGGACCGCAAGAGTCGGACATGACTTAGCGCTTATCTTCTGACATTTCAGGGACTAAAACAATGATTGAGCAGAACAAAACTAACAACATAAAAACATATTGAAATTATAAGGGCAATGATACAAAATATGGCTTATATCTAGGATAACTAGGCACCATTTTCCATAATTCAAGTATCAATTAAATGGGTGTATTAAATAGCCTGAAAAGAAAAATCACAGTTTACAAAACACAAATGCACCATCTATGCATTCAAGCTATAGATTCCAAGAAGCTAAAAATATCTGTTTAGATGTGAGTGTGAATTAAAGACTGTTATTAATTCCTTGCTGATATAGCAAACTAAAAAAGAGTATTTTCCTACAAATCAGCTCATGAAGTAGAGTAGGAAGGAATTTGAAAGTAGGTGATAATAATATGATTTGAAATTGTAATTATCTGACTGCTCAGAGATACTAGCTTAGAACATTCCTTTGAGTGACCTGACCCAGGGTTACCATGGTGCTTTGAAGATCTACTTTATCTTTCATGACTGAGAACTCCTCCACTCTGCCTTGTATTTTTTCATTTTGCAGGGAAATTTTTAAAGATTTAAGGAAGAATCTACTTCTATGTTTAGTGTCCCTATATTTAATTATGTGCCTATATTTTATCAATTTATTTTCTTTTAAAAGGGGCCACTAGTAATACGGAAAGTGATATTTGATATTCTGACCAAAACTGGAGAAACACACTTAAACTGAATTAACCCACTATATGGCATAATAAGTTCAGGCTATCCAATAACAGTAGAACAACTATGTCCTCCTGGGTCTACTTTTCAGTCTGCCCCTCAAATAAGGGAGAGTTATTTAGGAAACCTGTTTCAGGTGGTTTGTTTTAAGAAGTATGAAAAGTATGTAGCATTCATTGTTATAATACTATTAATTGTTGTTGGAAAAGGAGAATTTTTCATACTACTTTTTAAAAGTCAGATGCTGCTTTCAGAGCCCCACGACTCTGCAGCAAGCTAATTTGACCATGGGTCAAAAATAAGTTGGGTATTTACCAATGTGACTGAAGAAAGGAATGCTCTCTGACATTCTTAGCACTGGAATGGCGATCTCATTCTCAATGTCTGAGCTTTAAAGGTCAAATTTAAGAGTTAGCTTTCTCAGAATCATTCAGTAAGGTTTTAGTTTAGCATCATCCAAAAGAAATACAATGCAAACTTCACACACAATTAAGATTTTTTCAGTGGCCACATTAAAAAGAAGGTGAAATTTAACAGAGTCTATGATGCTTTTGAACTGTGGTGTTGGAGAAGACTCTTGAGAGTCCCTTGGACTGCAAGGAGATCCAACCAGTCCATTCTGAAGGAGATCAGCCCTGGGATTTCTTTGGAAGGAATGATGCTGAAGATGAAACTCCAGTATTTTGGCCACCTCATGCGGAGAGTTGACTCATTGGAAAAGACTTTGATGCTGGGAGGGATTGGGGGCAGGAGGAGAAGGGGACGACAGAGGATGAGATGGCTGGATGGCATCACTGACTCGATGGATGTGAGTCTGAGTGAACTCCGGGAGTTGGTGACGGACAGGGAGGCCTGGCGTGCTGCGATTCATGGGGTCGCAAAGAGTTGGACACGACTGAGCGACTGAACTGAACTGAACTGATGCAATCCAATATATCCAAAGTATTATTGTTGCAACATATAGTCACATGAAAAAGTATTAATGAAATATGTTACATTCTCTTTGTGTACTAAGTCTTTAAGAGCCAGTGTATTTTATTCTTATAGGACATTGCAACTAGGAGCAGTCACATTTCAAGTGCTCAATAGCCGCATGTGGCTAGTGGCTAACAAACTGGAATGGTGCAGCTCTGGATAGATTGACTTAATTCTTATCCTCTCTCAACTGTGAGTTTGTCTGCATATCTTACACAGCCATTTGTAAAGTCATTCAGTCATTCCAAAAAGAATCTAAACTCAAACACATTAAAAAAAACTGAAGTATAGTTAATTTATGTTATGTTAGAGTCATACAGCAAAGCGATTCAGTTATACATATATGTATGTGTGTATATATATATATATTTCTTTTCAGATTCTTTTCTATTATACGCTATTACAACATACTGAATATAGTTCCCTGTGCTATACAGTTGGTCCCTGTTATCTATTTTATATATAGTAGTGTGTATCTGCTAATCCCAAGCGCCTAATTTATCTCATCCCCCTGCACCCTGTTATCCCCTTTAGTAACCATAAATTTTTCTTCTATGTCTGTAAGTCTATTTCCAAACAGAAGTGAAGTTGCTCAGTCGTATCCGACTCTTTGCGACACCATAGACTGCAGCCTGCCAGGCTCCTCTGTTCATGGGATTTTCCAAACAGATGTGTTTTTAAAAAGCACTTCCACAGAAGGAAACGACAGCTTTTAGTAACCCAAATCCATCACTTACTGACTAAATCCGGAATTTCTTCACTATTGTTAATCAAACCCTTTACTGGTTTCAGTTCAGTTCAGTTGCTCAGTCATGTCCGACTCTTTGCAACCCCATGGATTGTAGCATGCCAGGCTTCCCTGTCCATCACCAACTCCTGGAGTTTGCTCAAACTCATGTCCATCAAGTCGGCGATGCCATCCAACCATCTCATCCTCTCTCATCCCCTTCACTTTCTGCCTTCAATCTTTACTTGTTTAGTAGCTTTTAATTATTTTATCTGGTCGAATCTACGAAACACTCAAAAGGTAGTCAACATCTGCTGAATAGCAGCCCTGTGGACACTTCAAAATTTACTGAATGATCTTAGACCATCCAGTGCGGTATCTGGGATTTTTAAGTGTTCCTCCATAATTCCTCATTTAATAGTTGTAATAACCCTGTGAGGTAAATATGTCTAGTTTCACTTTACAGAGGAAAAAACTGTGCAGTGAGATACTTAGGTTGCTGAGATCACAGAAGTAGCAATGGCTCCTGGGGCTACCTAGTTTTTATATGTTCCCTCAAGATCCAATCATATAACAGTTGTAACACTGATATGGTTGATCAACTATCAAGACTGCTACAGAACCAGCTTTATTTCAGCTGCACTGTCACCAGTGATGATCAGAAATTAGACACTGATTTTTAACTGACAAATACTTAAGTATTCTCACTTGTTTCCAAAGAATTTCCAGGTTGTGTTAGAAATTCAATAGTTAAAATTCAGAGCTGACCCAGGCTCCAACTGCACATAAAGAATGCTCTAATCTAGCCATAAAATAATTGGGACAAGGATTAATGTGTTCGTTTGAATCAATATTAATAACAAAATAACTAAATGAAAGTCATTATTGACTCAACATTTTTTCCTTGGCGAGCTGAAATTAATGATCATGTGGTATTTTAAGAAAAGGATCCAAGCAGAATCTTGGAAAGATTATAGCAGCCAAGTTAAATGCTGCTGCTGAGCTCCACCTTTATCTAATAACCAGTTTGAAGACTGAAGATCCCAGCTGCCTTTGGCAATAATATAGGTCAGGCTGGCTTTAATGAGGCCATCTTCCTATAAATCAAGAAAATTGACCTTCTCAACTAGAGGATGACCAGAGGCCTAGACAGGCCCCCATACCAATTTGAGTTAAGGGGAAACTCATTATTTCTTTGATCTTCTACACATTTTACTAGCACATTTTTATTATCTTTTTTCACATACAATGAGAAATGCAAGCAGCTTGTAATTTCTTTGAATTCTTGCCCATTTAATACAATCTTACAGCCTAATATCTCACCTGTTAGGTGCATGAAGAAAAGCAGCAGCATACCATTAATTGAGAATGTTTGACTAGTGCAAAATTTGTTCTTAAATAGGCAGATACATCAGTTAGAAATCAATATCAACTTCACTGTTGTTTAGTCGCTAAGTTGTGTCCGAGTCTTTGAAACCCATGCACTGTAGCCTGCCAGGCTCCTCTGTCCATGGGATTTCCCAGGCAAGAATACTGGAGTGGGTTGCCATTTCCTTTTCCACGGGATCTTCCTGACCCAAAGATCAAACCTGTGCCTCTTGCATTGGCAGGCGGATACTTTACCACTGAGCCACCAGGGAAGCCCCTTAACTATGTTAAGCATTTACAAATTAATGATTTTAGCAATATATTTCCCAAAGAATTTTGAGTTCTGAAAGTGTAATAAATATATTAAAGCATCCTGGCCAGTTGAATACCAAATTTAAACTAAATTCAACACTATATTTGAGGTATTATCAACAACTATCAGCAGTAAATTATAACAAAGCCAATTACTGAAAGGACTGCTGTCTCCCTTTGCATTCTTCATTAGGATGAGCTTGCTAAGTATCATTTATTTCTAGGGACTTGCATTTAAAACAACTCCAGGTCGTTCTTAATCAGTATTGAAGGACTATAATTCATTTAGCTTGTTAATTAGATATTAATAAAGATACAGGTCATCAGTTCAATGATCTTTATAATATTTATCTTCTGAGGTGTTAAAATGTTCTGAAAGAAGAGCATGTGCTTAAAAACTATCTATATATAGAGCCAACGTTAGGTTCAAATGTAACTCTGAGTCATCTATTTAAGGAGTTACTCAACCATGAATTTGGTGAGGATCTGTTCTGAACTAATAAAAATAGAAAGATGTTAGTTACATGGATAAAGGAAAAAAGCAGAGGTGACTGAAATCCAAACAACATAAAGTTTCAGCATTAGAGCTTTTCTCAAATATATGAATGACCATGATTACAAACATTTCACACATGACAAAAGTAGAAATATAATGTTTTAACACCTTTAGAAGGTATAATTCCTCTGCTGCTTTTTATTTGGGGAAAATGTAAACCAAAAAAGCACACCCGTGGTAGATTCATGTCAATGTATGGCAAAACCAATACAGTATTGTAAAGTAAAATAAAGTAAAAATAAAAATTAAAAAAAAAAAAGGGAGAAAGATTGGGGCATTTTACTATTATAAAACCCAGACACTGGGGACTTCCCTGGCAGTCCAGTGGTTAAAAAGTTCTCCTTCCAATGCAGGGGGTGCAGGTTTGGTGCCTGGTTGGGGAGCTAAGATACCACATGCCTCAGGGCCAAAAAACCAAAACATAAAACAGAAGCAATACTCTAACAAACTCAATAAAGACTTGAGGGGGAAAAAAAAAACCCAGACATCTATTTCAAAATGGTACTCCTTTATGAAAGAAAATTGGAGAAATATCAGTTTATGCTTCAATTACTTTTCAATATTAAAGTATTGAAAAATATGTTAGGAGCTAAAGGAACTTTGTGGGATGACAGAGTGTACTATATTTAAACTCATCATATATACATATTAGAACTCTTTGGACTGTACACTTAAATGGATTCATTTTATTCTGCATAAAGTTTTATTCAATAAAGTTTGAAAAAGAAAAGTGTATTGCAATAAGACAGGAATTCAACTAATAAGTATCAAGTAAAAAAATGTTCACATACCTTGTATTTTACATTTTCCTAATTATGCCATCTATATAGTTTTCCCCCATTATCTGAAAGTACAGTGTTTCTATGAAACCTCCTGTAAGCCAAAATGGCATAAAAAGACGATGAAGTTACTTTTTTTCATAAAAGCAAAACCTATCTCCAGATTTTTTTTTTCAGTTAGTGAAAACTGGTACTAATGTAGGTCTTTTGTAAAAGCAAAGTGCTATGAAGTAAATTTTTTAAAAGTGGGAGATATGTGTATTTATGTTCTATTTTTATTTACTTCCAGCTGAGTTCAACAGGGATATGTGGTAGGAGATGTTGCCTCATGACCTACTCCTGCTATACCTCTTTCTTCCACGATGGGGCAAGCCCAGGAAATACTGCCAGCAGGAGCAAAATTCTCCCCAGGAAACAATTGACAATGTATAATATACAAATAAAAGAATGACTGAGGCTGAAATTCTCCATGGCATAGTGAAATAACTATCATAGTTTTTAAAAATAACATGAGTTTCCTATATCCAGCAGTTGGATACTTCTGTCAACAAATCTCATGATAGGGAAAAAGAAAACGTATTAGTTAAAAAATAAGTAACAATGAATGGCACTTATTCTGAAAAGGATCAAGAAAAACAACTAGCTAATTATTTTGATAAACAGCAGCTTGAAATAGGAGATTATGCATAACCCTGCAGACTCACAGCCACAACTGCCAAAATTAAATCTTTGTTTTGTTGGTGTACTGCCCAAATCCAGACTTATATAGATAGTTGCAAATGGCTAAGAGGTATGTGTAACTTAAATAGTTCACCTTTTATCTTTATTTTAAAAAAACTAATGAAACAGCTTCAAAGAACAGTAGTAGAATCAAGGACAGCAGCTAAATGTGGCAGAGAGGAGAGGATAGTTTTTGTACAGAGTGGAACTCTGGACTAGAGAACCAGGGAATTCTGAAAAGGCCATATTTCTCCTTGTTTTAATAAAATTTTAAGTAAACAGTATACTGCTTTGCCCTTAGAATAAACTATCTTCATTTAATCCTCTCCACAAAACCAGGAGGCAGCACACTTAAGTATCTGAAAATGTGGCAGCTCTCTACATCGGCAATTTTTTAACTTATTTGTGGCCAGAAGCCATTTTCTACATCTGCTATAGTGATACAGATTTTGTAGAAAAAGAAGGAAAAAGCTCAAGGGATTGATCTAGATACTGATGCCCAAGGGCATGAGTTTGAGCAAACTCTGGGAGGACAGGGAAGCCTGGTGTGCTGTAGTCTATGGGGTTGTGATGAGTTGGACAGGACTTACAGACGGAACAACAACAACAAAGGATAAGATGATCATCTAACCCGTCTCAAGGTCACAAAAGCACAATAGTGCTCAATAGAGACTGGAAAGCTACAGAAACTAGTGCCTCCTTGTACACCTGCATAATGAGCACAATTTGAGGACAATCACTACTTAGATTAAAAAAAATAAGCATATACCTTATATTATTTTACAGCTTCCCTGGTAGCTCAGATGGTAAAGAATCTGCCTGCAGTGCAGGAGGCCTGGGTTCAATCCCTGGGTTGAGAAGATCCCCTGGAAAAGGGAATGGCAACCCACTCCAGTATTCTTGCCTGGAGAATCCCATGGACAGACCACGAGGTCGCAAACAGTTGGACACGACTGAGTAACTAACATTTTCATGTCATATTATTTTAGCTTCTACGCCAAACCTAGCACTTTGCTGTGTGAAATGCATGAAACTATCACAAAGTGTTTTTCTTCCTTTTTTGAAAAATTACAGAATGTTCTCTTGGGGACATTCCATGTGGTCCAATTTCTTGTTTCCTATCTTGATATCAAAATAATATAAATTGTTTACTTATTAGAGTATAATGTTTAACACATAAAATAGGTATACTTTATGCTCAGGGGTTTGCCTGTTTGTTGTGGGTTGAATGTCAGAATATGTATTTCCTTTCTCTTTAAAGAATGTACATTTATAGTCAACCAGTCTTTTTTCTTGACTTTTTTCTCTATAGCTCCTTTGCCATTTCATTGGACTTGGAATGGGTAAAACATAAGTTTCCTTAAAAGTTGAGAGAGAAACAGAAGCTTCTGGCATCTGATTCTCATACAGTTTAGTGCAATCCCAGCGAGGCAGAGCCAGTGAAAACAAGGAAAGGAAGTTAGGTAGGGCCTTAATCCCTGTTCACTTAAGGCTCACTTGTGACCTAGGTGGTGTAGTGGTAAAGAACCCATCTGCCAATGCAGGAGATGCAAGAGACTGGGGTTTGATCCCTGGGTCAGGAAGATCCCCTGGAGGAAGGCATAGCAACCCACTCCAATATTCTTGCCTGGAGAATCCCCATGGACAGAGGAGCCTAGCAGGCTATAGTCCATGGGGTAGCAAAACATCGGACACAACTGAGCACACACAACAAGTCTAATTCATGTCTTAGTAACATGGGAAACAAATACAAATAATACCTTATTCAGGTCATTCTGCTGCTGCTGCTAAGTCACTTCAGTCATGTCCGACTCTGTGTGACCCCATAGATGGCAGCCCACCAGGCTCCCCCGTCCCTGGGATTCTCCAGGCAAGAACAATGGAGTGGGTTGCCATTTCCTTCTCCAATGCATGAAAGTGAAAAGTGAGTGAAGTCGCTAAGTCGTGTCCGACTCTTTGCGACCCCATGGACTGCAGCCTACCAGGCTCCTCGGCCCATGGGATTTTCCAGGCAAGCGTACTGGAGTGGGGTGCCATTGCCTTCTCTGTCAGGCCATTCTAGATAATAGCTTATTTCATATAAGTGACTTTTCCAGAAAGGGTGCCAACGTGTCCTAGTTTGCCCAGTTCTTTCCAGTTGTAGCACTGAAAGTTCTGTGTCCCAAGAACTTGCCCTCAGTCCCAGGCAAACTGGGATGTTGGTCACCTATTTCCTCAGATCTGGCACTTATCCTTTCAAATGCTAACACTCTTCTGCTTGGAGGCAGTTATGATATAATAGAGCAATAGATATGTAGTCAAAAGGCCTGTGTTTAAATCTTGGTGGCTGAGATGGTAAAGAATCTGCCTGTGATGTGGAAGACCCAGGTTTGATCCCTGGGTCAGGAAGATCTCCTGGAGAAGGGAATGGCTACTCACTCCAGTATTCTTGCCTGGAGAACCCCATGGACAGAGGAGCCAGGCAGGCTACAGCCCATGGAGTCGCGAAGAGTTGGACACGACTGACCAACTAACACTTACTTACTTTCTATCACTTAGATGTTATAACTCTGAACGTTGGTTTCATCATCTATAAAATGAAAAGACTAAGAGAATAGCTACCATACTGGTTGTAGTTAGCCCTGGGTGACTGTGAAAGTGCTTGCCATGGGGCATGACACAGAGCATGTGCACCATAAGTTGTTTCCTTTCCCTTTGACCATTTTTGGTGGAAATAATTCTCTTACCTTTACCAAATGTCAGTCAAACCAAGTTTGATGACAAGAAGTTGGCAACATGAACATCTAATAACTGAAACACACTACTACATAGTTCTAAACCTACTCTTACTTTTAAATTTTTCATCTACATTTTTTTGGGAAACCGCTTAAAACAGTTTATAAGGAACCAAATCTGAAGTTGACCAAAGAATTATTTGTGTGTGTGGGGCGGGTGGGGGGCGGATAGTAAAAAGCAGGTACAGTTGAGTGTCTAATAATGAGGACACTGGTTTTTAAAAAAAGAAAAACAGAATCCACATAGCTGCGTATGTGTGGCCCACTGACTACTGGCATCATTACTCTTCTAAACAGTCCTTAGAGTCATCCTCACATCAACTACTACTTTTCTCCCACTTCCATATGCAGCTGCCAAAACCTGTCCATTCAATTTCTGTAACACCTGTCAAAACAATCTGCCCCTTCCTGCACTTAGCCTAGTTTCAGCCCTCATGGATTCTTGTCTGGATCACAGCAAAGATCTTCTAATGGGTTTCTCTGCCTCCAGTTCCTTCTTTTCACTCTACTCATTAAATTGTCATCATTGTTTTTTATTCTAAAACAAGTATTCAGTTCAGTTCAGTTCAGTCGCTCAGTCGTGTCTGACTCTTTGCAACCCCATGAATCGCAGCACGCCAGGCCTCCCTGTCCATCACCAACTCCCGGAGTCCACTCAAACTCACGTCCATCGAGTTGGTGATGCCATCCAGCCATCTCATCCTCTGTCGTCCCCTTCTCCTCCTGCCCCCAATCCCTCCCAGCATCAGAGTCTTTTCCAATGAGTCAACTCTTCGCATGAGGTGGCCAAAGTACTGGAGCTTCAGCTTTAGCATCATTCCTTCCAAAGCAATCCCAGGGCTGATCTCCTTCAGAATGGACTGGTTGGATCTCCTTGCAGTCCAAGGGACTCTCAAGAGTCTTCTCCAACACCACAGTTCAAAAGCATCAATTCTTCGGCGCTCAGCCTTCTTCACAGTCCAACTCTCACATCCATACATGAGCACAGGAAAAACCATAGCTTTGACTAGATGGACCTTAGTCGGCAAAGTAATGTCTCTGCTTTTGAATATACTATCTAGGTTGGTCATAACTTTTCTTCCAAGGAGTAAGCGTCTTTTAATTTCATGGCTGCAGTCACCATCTGCAGTGATTTTGGAGCCCCCCCAAAAATAAAGTCTGACACTGTTTCCTATCACTCCAAAAACCTTCATGGATGTCCATTCTATCTACCAAGATGTTGTAATAATCCCTCAGCTCCATGTGGGAAGCCTTTCCAAAATGATTTTTAAGTCAAACAACTTAACTGGGGTCCACAAAGCTATTTAGCAACATAACTGGAAGAAGAACCCAGTTATCTTATTTCTTGGGTTTCCCAGGTGGCTCAGTAGTAAAGAATTTGCCTGCCAAGCAGAATGCTCTCTGTGCTTCCTTCTCTGTTGAAAAACGCCAACTCATCCATTCAAATTCTACTCACACTTCGCTGCAAAGTTCTCCTCAACAGTCTCCTCAGCTGAGGTAGGCACACCCTGCTGTGATCTCACAACAGCTCCCCTATACACAACTCAGTATTTCAGTCTTTCCCAAACTGTGCTAGTGCTGGTGAGTTATATTCCCGCTAACACTGCTGGAAGGCAGCACCAAGCACACATAACTCACTCAACCAGTGTCTATTATGTCTTCTCTCTCACATCAATTGTATGTGTATCATTGAATCAGAGAGTGCTGGAAATGGGACAGTAAGGGAGCCATCATCACACGCTCCTCTTCATCCTCACATTTTACTCCTAAGGGAAATGAGGTGCTGAAGTCACACAGCTAGTTCACAGCACAACTAGAAAATGAATTCAGGTCTCTGATTCTCAATCTTTCCATTACCCTATACTCTACTGGAAGAGAACTCGAGAAATCTCCAAAATTTCAGACAATCTAGTCCAGGTAGCACATACATACTGATTAAAGCATTTTCAGAAAATGACCCAAAAATGCCATCTGTGTGAAGATACTTGTCTGCTAAGGTTCTTTTGTATATTGTATTATAACTTAAAATGAAAAACTTCAAGGTGCTACTGAGTGCACTGGCTTAAAACAAAAGTTACATCTGCCTAATATTTCTATGTCACTGTAAAGTGTATGCCCTGCATTATTTAACATTACAAATTACATGGCCAAAAAAAGTCTTCTCTTGAAAGAATGAAGAAAGAAAATGAAACTGTTAGTCACTCAGTCATGTCCATCTCTTTGCAACCCCATGGACTGCAGCATGCCAGGCTTCCCTGTCCATTACTGACTCCCAGAGCTTGCTCAAACTCATGTCCATTGAGTCAGTGATGCCATGCAACCATCTCATCCTCTGTCGCCCCCTTCTCTTCATGCCCTCAATCTTTTCCAACCTCAATGTCTTTTCTAATGAGTCAGTCTTTACATCAGGTGGCCAAAGTATTGGATCTTCAGTTTCAGCATCAGTCCTTGCAATGAATATTCAGGATTGATTTCCTTTAGGATTGACTGGTTTGATCTCCTTGCAGTCCAAGAAGTCTTAAGAGTCTTCTCCAACACCATAGTTCAAAAACATAAATTCTTTGGTGCTTTATCCTAATAAAGGTTAAATGATCACGTAATTCCAAAAGAAGTATATGAAAAGAGCACATCTAATTGTCTTCCACTAGAGGACACTAAAGATCATATTATAGCTAGTTAGGCAAATAATATCACCAAGATCTCTGGCTACAGACAATAATATTACTGCTCTTGATAACATACTACACAGATGAGACGGTTATTTGCCTTTGACATGTCTAAAAGCAGTAACCATTATCTAACATTTTTGGAGTCAGTCTCAGAAAATATATGGACTCATTTAACCCTCACAACAAGCCTAAGAGGTAGATGATCCTCACTTTATACATGAGGAATCTGAGGCAGAGAGCAGTTAAGTCACTCACTCACAGATGCAAGTTATAAATAAGCTCTTTGTAGGGACTTCCCAGGTGGGGTGAGTGGTAAAGAACCCGCCTACAATGGAGGCTTAAGAGACGTGAGTTCGATCCCTGGGTTGGGAAGATTCCCTGAAGAAGGACATGGCAACCCACTCCAGTATTCTTGCCTGGAGAATCCATGGACAGAGGAGCCTGGTGGGCTACACTCCATGCGGTCACAGAGAGTCAGACACGATTGAAGAGACTTAGCTAGAAATATAGAAGCTGAAATATAAAGTCTTGATTAAAGTTAAATCAGAGCAAAGTTCAGTAATAAAATCCTCACTTCAGTTCAGTCGCTCAGTTGTGTCCAGCTCTTTGTGATCCCATGAATCACAGCATGCCAGGCCTCCCTGTCCATCACCAACTCCTGGAGTTCACTCAAACTCACGTCCATCGAGTCGGTGATGCCATCCAGCCATCTCATCCTCTTTCATCCCCTTCTCCTCCTGCCCCCAATCCCTCCCAGCATGAGAGTCTTTTCCAATGAGTCAACTCTTCACATGAGGTGGCCAAAGTACTGGAGTTTCAGCTGGCGAGTCATGGTGGAGAGGTCTGACAGAATGTGGTCCACTGGAGAAAGGAATGGCAAACCACTTCAGTATTCTTGCCTTGAGAACCCCATGAACAGTATGAAAAGGCAAAATGATAGTATACTGAAAGAGGAACTCCCCAGGTCAGTAGGTGCCCAATATGCTACTGGAGATCAGTGGAGAAAT
Organism: Budorcas taxicolor; assembly: GCF_023091745.1. Lineage (NCBI taxonomy): Eukaryota > Metazoa > Chordata > Mammalia > Artiodactyla > Bovidae > Budorcas > Budorcas taxicolor. Next base: position 102,264,814 of record NC_068935.1, on the reverse strand, counting down.
AACTCCAGAAAGAATGAAGGGACAGAGCCAAAGCAAAAATAATACCCAGCTGTGGATGTGAATGATGATAGAAGCAAGGTCCGATGCTGTAAAGAGCAATATTGCATAGGAACCTGGAATGTTAGGTCCATGAATCAAGGTAAATTGGAAGTGGTCAAACAGGAGATGGCAAGAGTGAATGTCAACATTCTAGGAATCAGTGAACTAAAATGGACTGGAATGGGTGAATTTAACTCAGATGACCATTATATCTACTACTGTGGGCAGGAATCCCTTAGAAGAAACGGAGTAGCCATCATGGTCAACAAAAGAGTCTGAAATGCAGTACTTGGATGCAATCTCAAAAATGACAGAATGATCTCTGTTCGTTTTCAAGGCAAACCATTCAATATCATGGTAATCCAAGTCTATGCCCCAACCAGTAACGCTGAAGAAGCTGAAGTTGAATGGTTCTGTGAAGACCTACAAGACCTTTTAAAACTAACACCCAATAAAATCCTACTATCTTTCAAAAAATTCTCAGTTGAGTCTATCCAAGCCACCTGATTATATCTTTGAAAACCTAGACTGCTATAAGGTACAGAATCATTAAAAATACAACTAGGTAGGGCTTCCAGAATGGCTGTGAGTACAAGGAAACCTCTCCCATAGAGAGACGAATATGAAGCAGGCTAAAATTAACAATCATTCAAAGTCTCTGGAGATTGATCAAAAGACTTACAACATATTGAGAAGCAGTTATTAAATAACATCTACAGAAACTCAATAAGGAGAATGGGAGGCTGTGGCATTCAGGACTGGGACTGAACCTGTGTCCCCTTAGCTCTGTCTGAGGAGGACCTGTTCAAAGGGGCTCAGCAGCTGTGTGCAGATCAGCTTCATGAGGTAGCAAAGCTGTTTGGGGTGGATCTCACAGCTGGTGAACCTCAGCATATCCCACTTTTCATGGTTCCATGCTGTGGAAGGCTATTTTGAGTGGCTGGTAGAAGCTGGATGGCAGTGCCTAGTTGCCACTCCCAAGTCCAGCTAAATCCAGATTTATCTGGGCAGGGTAGCTGGTAAAGAGTAGTTAGTCCCCCTTTCCTACACTGCTGGAGAGCCACAGAGGTGGGCTCGGCAGCCCAGTGGCAGCTGCAATCTCCTTCAACTTTCTAGGCCAAATAACTTGTTCAAGACAGTTAGCATCTGGTGAACAATGGCAGATATCATCCTCCTTGGCTCTGATGTGGAAGATCCCTATGGAGCGGTAGTAGCAGCCAGAAGGGAACACACCTCCTCTCCTTGCAACCTGCACCTCCGCCCCCATACAGCTTGCTCCATAGGGAAGATCTGCGTAGAGTAGCCAGCGAAGAGGAGTTTCCTTTTCCACCATGCTCTTGTTCCATAGATAAGATTCTGCCCAGGGGAGGGTATAGCAAGCCTCATAGGCTAGCAAATCTCCTTCCCCTGACAAGGGGCTCAACTTTAACTAGATCAGAATATGGAGTAAGTTATACCACAAGGCATTGTCAAAAACAATAGAGCAATCACTAACAATTAGTACAATATGATGCCAACAGAAGTAGATCATCTTAATGGGAGATCCGGGAAGAGCGGGTCGAAGGAGCCCAGTTAAAGCCAGAGTCATTCCTAATAGTCAGAAAAGTTTTGCACATTCTCAAGGCTACTCCCTCTGAAGAGACCTACCAGAGGTTGCACTGAACCAACAAGCCACTAAACAAACAAGCAAACAAGAAAGTCCTGGAGTACAGGAGGGCTGTTCATATCTAGATCTATTGTAACAAAAAGTTGAGACACACAAAAGACAGGAAAGAGCCATCCTTGTACATTCTTACAGGAAAGAATGATCCTTGTACATGTGTTCTTAAAAGCAGAAAATAGAAACTGCCTTAAGGAGGTCCAGATGTTGGACTTATCAAAAAACCCTCAAACTTGCTACTATAAACACATTCATAGAACTAAATGAAATTCACATTTAAAGAATTTTTAAAAGGTGTTACAAAAATGTCTCATCAAATAGAGAATATCAATAAAGAGAAATTATTTTAAAAAGAATAAAATTTATACTCTGCTGTTAAAAGTACAATAACCAAAATGAAATATTTACTAGAGAGGTTCAAAAGTAGATTTGAGCTGGCAGGAAAAAACACAAACTTCAAGACAGATTATTGATAGAGATTATAAAATCTGAAGAATATGGAAGAGAAAAGAATGAAGAAAAAATGAACAGAGCATCAGAGAAATATGAGACAACATTAATACACTAATATATGTATAATGGGAATACCATAAAGAGAGAAGAGAAAAAAAGACCTGAAAAATATACTGATGAAAAGATTGAATAAATAAATTGGGGAAAACAAACCTCCCAGATAGAAGATATTCAAATACTAACCAAGTTATCTGATTCTGTTCTTTAAGATTTCATGAACCTGTTTCTCTGTGTCCATTTCAATTGCCACTTGGAAGTTAGTTGAGGTCATCATTTATCTTGCCCAGATTATGGCAAATCTCATCCTTATATTATAGTCAATTTTTTTCTAAAACTAAAATTCAATCATACTTGACTACCAGTCCCCTACCCCACACTCAAACTCCATTCCCCTTAGATGTAGCCTGGCCCATTTAGAGCTTTTCAGAATCACCACAGTATTTATTTTAAGAAGAGGTTCCTGGCCCACATCCCATACTTACTAGATTGGACTCACTGAGGGAGGAGGCCCAAAACCAATCAGTGCTTTTAAATAAGCACCACCCTCACTCTCCTCTCCCACAATTCTTCTGAACAATGAAGAATGAAAACCATAGTGAATGGGCCTCTGCTTATGTCTTTACCCTTAGCTCTCATTGCTCCCAGAAAGTTTCAAATGGTGATCATGATATGACCACAGAGGGCTATATTGTAGGAGACGGTAACCAGAAATTCATACAGTATAATAAATGAATGTATAAAATTATTTAGGGAATCATAATTCCACTGTATGAATAAACAAACCCTTAATTCCATTGAAACATGGTGGTCTAACTGGATGCATTTCTCTTTTACCCCCTGAAGCCCAATTAATATTTCAGTAAACACATTAAAAAAGACATGGACACACAAAGATAAAAACAACAAGAGAGGCGGCAACAGCACACTAGATGAGTAAACAAACTCTTAGATGGTAGAAAGTAAACGGATAAAGTTAGCAGATCAGAGAAAGCTGAAATCCCAATGTGGCCACCATTAAGATGTGACTCTCAATCTCTTACTCCAGGGATTGTGACTGACTGAGAATCCCAGGCAAAGCACTGTGAATCTGTCACTGTGTTCCCATCACCACCACGCTTCTCGCAGGTTACTCTCAGTCATGACTGAAAGCAGCAGGACTATTAAAGCAGGCTCATTTTTATTTAGCTATGGGACTCTGAAGGCTCATATTGGCTCAAGGACTCCCAACAGGCTTCACCAAAACTTTCTGGAAATGGCACCTTAGTCTAAGATTTTTCCTGCTCTTTCTCCTCCAAAGGACTCAGACCTGCATAACCTGTGATGGTTCTCTCAGTCTCCTTAGGCTCCCTCCCCTTTTCCACTTACAGGTAGTTTTCCAATTAATTTCTTGCATATCTAATCCGTTCTTGGTATATGCTTTTTGTAGAACCTGAACTCACACACCAAGCTTACACGAGGCAAGACAGTAAGAAGTATGCTCCGAAGTCTACCAAAATGCTCCCCGAAAGGTTTAGGAAAAGGAAGCACCATGTATCTTTGAAGCCAGGAGTCTACAGAGGAGCAGACAATAGAAGGATTGGCTGAACCTTTACAGGAGTAGTTTGACCCTAGACATCCTCAACGAAGCAAATTATTCCTGTCTTACTCTTTGGAGACTTGAGACACCAGACTCAGTTCAGATCAAGATGAAGTGTTGTATCTCAACAGGAGGACTAACTGTAAAGTCTATGTGTTAAATAAATAAGCATGTTAAAATAAAGACCCTTACCTTCTTCCCCAACGTGGCTCCTGGAACTACTGCAATCAGGCTTAGAAATACCTCCCCATTCTGTACACACAGCCCTAGCCCAAGATACAAGATTGAAAGATTGTTCTCTGTTAAGCCAACCTGCTTAAGAACAAAAGACCTACAGATACTGACATCCATAGGGCTCTTGAAAAATGGTTCAGTCCTTGTAATTAAGTTACTCATGTACATAGAGTTTCCAGGCAACTGGTTAAGACTTCTTTCTTAAAAATAAAAGAAGAGCCAAGGATCATCAGACATTTGAGGAAAGCCTCTAAAAGGTAAGAGACTAACAAACAAATAGGAAGAAAATATTTCTGGGGAAACCATTACCAGGATAAATTAAGTAAATAAAATAAAAAAAAATGTACTATTCTGAGATAAATAAGAATGATATGAAATCTATGAAACAAGAATATGAAACTATATAATACTAATAATTTAAAAGGGGTACAAAATAAGTTCTTAAAAATAGAAAATGAGAGCAAAAACAGGAGATTCAAATAGAAGGGCTAGAAGATCAAGTTGAATAAACATCTCAAAGTAGAACAAAAAAACAGAGAGATAGAAATAGAGAAGAAAAGGTTAGAGATAAAGATCAATCCTATGAGCCCTGACTCTCATATTATTTGAATAATAGCAACTCCAAAACTGAAGAAGAGAGAAACTGGAGAGAAGGAACTTATTTAAGAGATAATACAAACAAATTTCTCTGAAGAACCAGTTTCCAGATTTAAAAAGGTTTCTAAGAACCAAACACAATGACTTTTAAAAAGGCTGACACTAAAGCCCAGCATAGTGGTATTTCAGGATACTAAAGAAAATATCATTAAAGTTTTTAGAGAAAGAGAAAAAGGGCCAGGTACTATTCTAAGTGCTTTATTTTTGTTGCTTACCTACTCTTCTCAATAAAACTAGAGGTAGGTAAGGTTATTATGCCCGATTTTTAGATGCAGAAACAGGCACAGGGAGGTTATGAGACATTCCCAAGCTACACATCTGATAAATATGATATGAACCCAAGCTGTCTGATTGTATAGCATATGCTTTTATCCATATGATATACTTCCTCAAAATTCTAAGAGCAAGCTACTTCCAATGTAGAATTCTACATCCACCCAAACTATCAAATTGCTGAACAAAGACTTTTTCAGATATCTCAAAAAATATACCTTTCCTCCAGAAGTCACTGAAGAACATACTCAACCAAAATGAAGATGAAAACTAAAAAGGAATAGAGGAGATCCAGGAAACAAGAAACAGGGAAACAGCACAGATAAAGGATGAAGATAATTCCCATGAGGACAGTCCAAAGGCCAAGACTGCAACCAGTGAAACAGATGAAGGACTCAGGGAAGGAGTTCTTTGTTGCCAAAAAAAATGTGATAAATTATCTGATGGGGATAAATGTAAAAAAAAAAGTTATATATCATTCAGTGGGATACTCTGGGGATGAATTAGCTATAATACATAGAAATTAAGTAATGATAGAAATAAGTCAACAGCTTACCCGTGGTACAAGAAATTGCACAAGAAATATAATTAATGCCTCAAATATGAATAATGTCCTAAACATGGGGGAAGGCAAGGGAGGAAGGACAGGAAGGAGCAACATAAGAGAGCTATTAACACATCTTTCATAATAGTAAGTCAATAACTGATAACATCCGAAACTATAAAGTCAAGAAAAAGAAATATAAGCATATGCTGTTACAAAAGAAACAGCAACAATTGCTTACAGTGGTTGCCTTAGATAATAAGCTGGTAGTGCTGGAATGAATTAGGACAGCAATTGCCTTTTGCTGTTATTAAAAGTAGTGTGATTTAATGTTTGAAACCTATATGGGGACGTGGGTAAACCTATGGCTGATTCATGTTGATGTTTGTTAGAAACCAATGCAATACTGTAAAGCAATTATCCTTCAATTAAAAATAAATAAATGATTTTAAAAAGTAGTATGATTTAATGTTTAAAACCTATATTTGGGTAAAGAATTCATCTGCAATGCAGGAGACACAAGAGACATGGGTTCAATCACTGGGTCAGGAAGATCCCCTGGAGGAAATGGTAACCCACTCCAATATTCTTGCCTGAAAAATCCCATGGACAGAGGAGCATGGAGGCTGTGGTCCATGGGATTGCAAAAGAGTTGGACATGACTTAGCAACTAAACGACCACTACCAGGAGACATAGTAGAGACAAGGTGGGTGAAATTTTGAATATTTAAAAATTAAACAGAATAAAGACTACTACAAGGAAAAAGTGCTGCTTGCTATAGTACACAAATACATTAAAGATGAGGAACAAATATAGCTATCTTTTTTTTAGAGTTTTCATTTATAAAGTATATAGTGTACTTTGCTTATTGTTGCCTTACCCATTTCTTGGGCTTCAAGGTGCACTTCATTTTATAGGGCATACATAAAATGTACCTTAAGAAAAAAGTATAACAATGATTTTCAAGCGATTTGGGAAAATAAATATTCAATTAGCTGCATTCTCCCACAAATTCCCGATGGCATACTGAATTTTAGAATTGTTGGGGCTGGGTGCAAACATTTTCTTACACAGTTGTCAATCCACCATTTGCTGAGTATTTATTTATATAAATACACAGAGATCCACACATTTAAAATACAACTGGACAAAAAAAGACATAGAACAGAAAAGAGGAGGGTCCAACTGTGAACTAGGGTCCTTAGGAAGTCTATTTTTCTAACTGAAACTACTAAGGTGACACAAGGGATCTCTAATAAACTTGCTTTGTAAGAGTTGAACACCAGTCAAGGCTCTCTTCTTTGGGGGGGAATTGTTATTTTACATTTACAAATTATAAAGCTTCTTCTACAGCATAACAAAGCTGATGTGATGTGCTGGAGCTGAAAACATATCATCACCAACAAAAGGAAGCAATCTCAAGCTGCTTTGTTTTTTGTTTAAACTTCATTTATTAGTCAATTTGTTGTTTGTTCTTCTCTATAATATTAAAAGAAAAAAACCTTTTGGTAAAAGAACAGAAATTTTAAAAAGCATTATCTAAATCATGGTAAGACTCATTCAGGTCTTGGATACTGTGAACTAAATGCAACGCTTGTTTTGTCTTATAGATTGACAGCTTTCCCACTTTAACATAAGCACTCATTTCATACTATCTTAACTTAAATGTCATTTGCTCCATTGGTAATGGAGTACTAAAAACCACAATTAAAATTGTTTTTTTCTCCCTGTTTTATTTCTTGGTTAATTGCAAGGTTCAAAGAAATCACTTGAAATAACTCCCTTTTAAAATTCTCAGTTTTGCTCATTTTTGTGCTCTCTTTAAAAAAAAAATATGGCATGGGTCTTATTAATGTCATTAGTTGTGATGCCTGCTGAGAGAAAATGCTCATTTCGTGAGCATGGAATCAATTTTCTGAATTAAAAAGGTTTTTGTGAGGGTACTTCTTGCATAGTGTTTATTTTCTCAGAAGCCTTCACTGTAGGAAGTGCTTTAATTAATGTGGTAGGTACCAGATTACCAAATATGGTAATACATATGAAATCATATGAAATTTCTTGAAACAAGTCCCTTCACTGCTTTCAGTTATCCAACCTTGCTGCAATCTTAAATGCACTAGGAAGTGTAAAAGGACTTTAAGAAGCTTCCTTCCCCAGGATGATTACATAGACATTTCCTAGCTTCATATTTATGGATTTGGGAACAAAGGTTATTCTTGAGTGAAGCAACATCTCATGAGTGAAAAGAGATTAGGAAACAGAGAGGGCAGGTGAGGAGAGGGGAGACAAGGGGAAGAGGGTATTATATACTCAACTTAGGAACCACTAGGTTAACAGGTCAAGGACAGAAGAACTGGGAGGTGCCAAATAATATTACGGTACCATGCTCTGGGGCCACTACTGAAGGATAGGTAAAAAAAAAAAAGTGGTGGTGGGTCAGGGAGGGGAAACCCAAACCACAATTACTATTAGGAAAGACACCAGACTCAAAGACATAAAGTTCAACCCAGAATACTGAGATAAAGACAGTGCCCCCAGGAGCCAGCTCAGGGGTAGAAATGGTAATGCCTGACACAGATACGGCCACTGCTGTGACAACGGAGCACAGGTGAGTACCCCAAAGACCACTGCCTAAGTCTTCAAAGGAAATGCTCATGATATGGGGCTTTTACAGAAACAAGGAATATTAGAGAAGACTGCAAAAAAGTGAGGTGTAGAATGGAAACTTGGCATTATTTTTAAAAAATGGTCAGAGGAATACAGAAAAGAGGGGGATGCTGGGTTTTTTAAAGGACAGTACAATTACATTAATCCAAACTATCTGATACATTCTGACTTTACAGGCACTGAAATTAATGGGAAATATTTAGAAATAGTACACATTCAGAGATGCATACTCCTCTTCCACACACCTTATGATCAGATATCTAAATATTTTAAACATCGGGATGTAGTCACTACGATGCTAACAAACACTATTGAAATGACATTAAATGAAGGAACAATAGATGCCAAAAAAGCTTCTGTTCTGTGTTTCCTGCAAAGTAGATGGGTCAAAATGAAAACTATTACTGGACCACCTATTGTATTTGAGGGTGAGGTATGTATGTATATATATATATATATATACACACACACACACACATACACACACATATTTTAAAGTATTTTAAAATTCTGTATTTCTTGAGGGTAAAGATTATATATGGCAAATTTCTGTTTGCTCCAAAATGCCATCCACTACACTTTGTAGATGATATAAACAGTAGACAATAAATGTTTACTAAATAAGACTTTGAAAGAATGTGAACCTAATGGAATATATATATATATATTTAAAAGGACAATCTGTATACAATGAATTCCAGGATATACTTTACTGAAAAAAAAAAGGTGCAGTATAGGGTGTAGAATATGCCAACTTATAGGAGGAAAGTATACACACATACATGCATTTACATGTCCTTACAAACACATGTGCATTTAGAATTTTTTGGAAAAGACAATCAAGAGTAAATAAAAAGTGAATGAAAATGATTATTTACAAAGGAAAGGGGTAACTGGGATTGAAAATACACTCATTTTTTAAAAATACAGTTTGTCTTTGGACCCATGTAGATTGTTTTACAGAATTACAAAACAAAATGAAAAATTTTAAAGTACCTAGAAATTAAAATCAAAACAAAACAAAGAACCCATGAATAAGCAAGTCTGTAAGCTAAACCACAAAGAAGATATTTTAAGTAATTTAAAAATGTTTAAATCATTTTATCTTGAAAAAATTTCAGATTTAGAAAATAACAATATTTTGCTTCTAAACATAGCCACCAGTTTTCGAGTTATGTAATTCTGCTCTCATGGAGCTTTATCATTCTTAAAAAATAGTTTTATTGCAATAAAAATGATGAGGTTTCTAATCACCCAGCCTCTCCTTAAGATTTCCAACCACTCAACCTCTCCATAGATTTCCAATCCTGTGCAGACAAAAGGAAGATGCCATCAGAACTTGTCCAGAAGTGTTGCATAAACGATGCCTGACCTGACCTTTTGAAGTAAAGCAGTGAAAACATGACCCAAGTAAGACTGCTATACAAAACCTGGAAGTGGACCCCAAAGTATTATATCCCAGAGTCCCAGTGCTGGAGCTGACCCCATAATAGTCACAGTTGCCATCCACTTTTTTCAAAGGCAGCATGGCATGGTAATGATGAACAACAGGGCCTTGGCAGTTAGACAGAACTGAGTTTAAATGTGGGCTCCATAATTTATTAATACTTCACTGATATGTGAATGTAAACAAGTCACTTAACCTCAGTTCAGCTTCAAATCCTTTATCTGTGAAAAATGGGCATAATAATTACCTGTAACAGATTGCAATGAGAACTATCAAGACATTTCTTCACAAGATACCTTGCATTACTAAAATGCTAAATAAATGTTAGCCATAGCCATTTTTGGTATATAACTATATAATTAACTTTTGTCACTGTAAAACTATTTTATTTTAAACCCACAAACTTATATTCTTAACCATATTGGAAATATAGAAATAATCTTCCAACCAGAGGGTCGATGGAAATGAGGTAAGTTCTGCCCATTATATTTGACAAAATTCCATAATATTCTGTCTCTATCTCAAAGTCATTAGAATTAAAATTCTTTATTGTTTTGTTAAAAACCATGATAATAATGTCTGCTAAGTATGAAAGTTTAGTTGGAACAGAACTTTCTTTTCCCACTCAATTAGAAAACTGAGGAAATATTTTAACTCACTGGGACAACAGACAGTAAAAAAAAGGACTATGATTCCTACAGAAAGGGAAATGAATGGAGTGCATACCTAATTAGATAGGTCTGGCTATCATTTTCTACTTTTCAGAACAAGGAGGAAAAGTTGAGTGTGGCAGTGTAACTGAGTTGAAGAGACAAGAAAACATGTTTCAGTAAGGGTTAAGGAGTCGGAATGTTGAGGGCAGAGTATCAAAGAGAAGGGGGCTAAGGTATAGAAAGAGCTCCAAAAATCTGTACAAAGAACGCCATAATAATAATTTGTGCATGTATAGGTTGAAACTCCATGAGGCTGGGCAAAGAAAGCAGGGAAAAACTGGAGCTCTAACCAGTCACAGAGGAGAGATCTTGCTGAACAAGATTGTCTAAAGACAATCAGTAGAGACCTCAGAAAATTACATGTAAGTGCTGAAGCTAAAGTAAGTCCTAGAACAAAGGCTACTCTAGATCTGGACAATGAAGGAAGAGGCAAATTGTAAAGCATAATGAAAAGGAAAGCTAATCACTAAAAGAGACCTATAAATGACAGCAATGAAGGCATTACAAAGCAGGAAATCCAAACTTATTTAGAAATATCTTCAACAATTTAAAAGAGATTGAATATAATGAGGTGAGCAATAGAAGACATACAGATTAAAAAGGAGCTTCTAGAGTTGAAAAAATACATTATCTTAAATGAGAAACTCACCGGATGAACTGGAGAAGGAAATAGCAACCTACTCCAGTATTCTTGCCTGGAGAATCCCAGGGATGGAGGAGCCTGGTGGGCTGTTGTCCATGGGGTCGCACAGAGTCGGACACGACTGAAGCGACTGAGCATGCATGCATGCATGCATTGCAGAAGGAAATGGCAACCCACTCCAGTATTCTTGCCTGGAGAATCCCAGGGACGGGGGAGCCTGGTGGGCTGCTGTCTATGGGGTTGCAGAGTCAGCAACGACTGAAGCGACTTAGCAGCAGCAGCAGCACCGGATGAATAGAAGATTAGACAATGTATGAAAGACATAGCAACAGGAATTTCCCACATATAAAGCACATTTTTCAAGAGATAAAAAAGACTGAAAATAAAATAAAACATTGAAGCTCAGTGACATGTGGGACAATATTAAGGGGTCCAACACACAAGTAATTGAAGCCCCAAAAGTAGAGGAGGGATGGGTGAAGACAGAAAAGAATCCTGGAGAAATAATGTCCCAAATTTCCCCCAATGTTATATAAGATATAAGCCCACAGATAAAAGAAGCTCAAAGAATCTTGAGAGTAAATGCAAAAAAAGTCACCAAAGCACAGCATTAACAAATCACATAAAACCAGTGATAAAAACAAAATTTTAAAAGCAGAGGAGAAAACACCACATAAAGGATAAACAAATATAAAACATCAGTTCATAATATTAAGGCTGTCAACTGATCAAGAAGGCAAAACAATCTTAAATGTGTATGATGTAATAAAAGAACATCGAAATACATGAAAGAGGGACAGGGGCAAGATAGGGATAGGGGGTTAAGAGGTACAACCTATTAATAAATAAGCGATAATGATATATAACACAGAGAATATAGCAATACTTTATTTTAAAAATACATGAAAGACAAAAATGGAATAAATTCATGAAACAAATCCACAATTAAATTAATAGGCAGAAAGATAATAAAGATATGGAAGATTTGAGCAATATTTTTAGCTAGCTTGAAATAATATTCATAGAACACTACACACAAGGGCAGATTATGCCTTCTACTTAATTGTACATGGAACATCTGCCAAAATAGGCCATATTCTGGGCCACTAAAAGGAAAGTCTCAAATGTAAAAGGATTCATGCCATAAAAAGTATGTTCTCTGATCATAATGAAATGAATTTAGAACTCAATATTTGAAGCTAAATATTTGGAAAATAAATAAAAACACTTCTAAATAACCCACGGGAAACCAAAAAGGAAAAAGAGAAAATTTTCTGAACTAATAAAAACATGCAATGTCAATAAAGCAGAACTAAGGGAGATATTTATAGCATTAAACACATAAGTTAGAAGAGAATAAAGCTCTCCATTGAATGATGTTAGCTTTCAACTTAAGAAACTAGAAAAAAGATGAGTAAATTAAGTCAAAATAAGGCCATGAAAGGAAAAAAATAGAGCCCAACATGAGAATAAATGAAATGGGAAAAAAAAGCAAACACCAGAGAAAAACAAACAGAACACAGTTTCTTGAAATAGGTCAGTGAAACTGATAAACCTCTGGCCAGATTGACCAAGATAAAAAAGAAAAGAGATGAGTTAATCCAAGGGCAAAGACATGACATTACTGGATTTTACAATAATAAATGTAATGTAATAAACAACTTCATGCCAGTAAATTTCATCAACTTGGGTAAGATGGACAACTTCTAGGAAAGATATAAACCATCAAACTTTCTTCAGTTCAGTTTAGTTACTCAGTCGTGTATGACTATTTACAACCCCATGGACTGCAGCAAACCAGGCTTCCGTGTCCATCACCAACTCCCAGAACCTACTCAAACACATGTCCATTGCATTGGTGATGCCATCCAACCATTTCATCCTCTGTTGTCCCCTTCTCCTCCTGCCTTCAATCTTTCCAAGCATCAGGGTCTTTTCCAATGAGTTAGTTCTTTGCATCAGGTGGCCAAAGTATCGGAGTTTCAGCTTCAACATCAGTCCTTCCAATGAATATTCAAGACTGATTTCCTTGAGGATGGACTGGTTGGATCTCTTTGCAGTCCAAGGGACTCTCAAGAGTCTTCTCCAGCAACACAGTTCAAAAGCATCAATTCTTCAGTGCTCAGGTTTCTTTATAGTCCAACTCTCACATCCATACATGACTACTGGAAAAACCACAGCTTTGACTAGATGGACCTTTGTTGTTAAAGTAATGTCTCTGCTTTTTGATATGTTGTCTAAGTTGGTCATAGCTTTTCTTCCAAGGAGCAAGCGTCTTTTAGTTTCATGGCTGTAGTCACCATCTGCAGTGATTTTGGAGCCCCCCAAAATAAAGTCTGTCACTGTTTCCATTGTTTACCCACTGATTTGCACGAAGTGATGGGACCAGATGCCATGATCTTCGTTTTCTGAATGTTGAGCTTTAAGCCAACTTTTTCACTTTCCTCTTTCACTTTCATCAAGAGGCTCTTTAGTTCTTCTACACTTTCTGCCATAAGGGTGGTGTCATCTGCATATCTGAGGTTATTGATATTTCTCCTCGCAATCTTGATCCCAGCTTGTGCTTCCTCCAGCCCAACATTTTGCACGATGTACATTACACATAAGTTAAATAAGCAGGGTGACAGTATACAGCCGTGACATATTCCTTTCCCGATTTTGAACCAGTCTGTTGTTCCATGTCCAGTTCTAACTGTTGCTTCTTGACTTGCATACAGATTACTCAGGAGGCAGGTCAGGTGCTCTGGTATTCCCAGCTCTTTAAGAATTTTCCAGTTTGTTGTGATTCACAGTCAAAGGCTTTGGCATAGTCAATAAAGCAGAAATAGATGTTTTTCTGGAATTCTCTTCTTTTTTGATGATCCAGCAGATGTTGGCAATTTGATCTCTGGTTCCTCTGCCTTTTCTAAATCCAGCTTGAACATCTGGAAGTTCATGGTTCATACACTGTTGAAGCCTGGCTTGGAGAATTTTGAGCATTACTTTGCTAGCATGTGAGATAGAGTGCAATTTTGTGGTAGTATGAACATTCTTTGGCATTGCCTTTCTTTGGGATTGGAATAAAAACTGACCTTTTCCAGTCCTGTGGCCACTGCTGAGTTCTCCAGATTTGCTGGAAACTTGCTTAAGAAGAAATAAACTTAATAGTCCTATACTATATTAAAAACAGAATTTCTAGTTAAAAACCATCCTTCAAAGAAAACTTCAACCCAAATGGCTTCACTGATGAATTCTACCAAACAATCAAGAAATAGTATCAATTCTACACTAATCACTCTCAAAAATTAAAAAGGAAAGAATACTTTCCAATTCATTCCATGAGGTCAGCATTCCCTCAATACTGAAACCAGATATTACAAGAAAGACATTACAAGAAAATTATAGGTAAACATCCAATTTCCAGGAATAAAGTTTGGCTTAGCACTATAAAAATCAAACTATAATTCACCATGTTAATAAACTGAATAATTAATACATCAAATGTATTTGAGAAAATCCAACATCCATTCTTGATAAATAGTCTCAGCAAACTCAGTCTGTTAATAGAGGGGAACTTCTTCAACTTTAATATTGACAAATTCCTGAAAATAGTCAAATTACCAAAACTGACACAAGAAGAAATAGAAAAATAGTCTTGGATAGCCTTGTATCTATTACAGAAATTGAATATACAATTTAAAATCTCCCCATAAAGAAAAGCCCAGGCTCAGATGGCTTCATGGATGAATTCTAACATACATTAAGAAAAATTAAGACTTCCATGGTGGTCCAGGGTTTAAGAATCTGCCTTCCAATGCAGGGGATACGGGTTCAATCCTTGGTCAGGGTACTAAGATCCCACATGGCTTGGGGCAACAAAGCCAGAGCACTCTCAAGCCTGTGTGCCACAACTAGAGAGCCTGCATTGCAACTAGACAGCCTGCACTGCAACTAGAGAGCCTGCAGGAAGCAACTATTAGTCCCATGCACCACTAGAGAAGCCTGCATCCTGCAAAGAAGAATTTGTGCCACAACGAAGAAGGAATGCAGCCACTCCCCAAAGTAAAACCAATTCAACACAAACTTTTCAAAAAGAGGAGAAAGGAGTTCATTATATGAGATTGGTATAACTAGATTCTACTGATAACATGTGCTTTGTCACTCAGTTGTGACCAACTCTTTATGACCCCAGGGACTGTAGCCCACCAGGCTCCTCTGTCCACTGGGATTCTCCAGGCAGAAATACTGGAGTGGGTTGCCATGCCCTTCTCCAGGGTATCTTCTCAACCGAGGGATCGAACCCTGGTTTCTCGCATGAAAGTGAGAGTGAAGTCACTCAGTCGTGTCCGACTCTTTGCGACCCTGTGGACTGTAGCCTACCAGGCTCCTCCATCCATCGGATTCTCCAGGCGAAAATACTGGAGTGGGTTGCCATTTCCTTCTCCAGAGGATCTTCCCAACCCAGGGATCGAACCCAGGTCTCCTGCATTGCGGGCAGACGCTTTAACCTCTGAGCCACCAGGGCAGATGACTCTACTGATAACAAAGCCAGTAAAATCTTTAAAGAGAAAACTGGAAAGCAATATCCTTCATAACCATTGATACAAAGATCCCTTAAAATATTGACTCTGTTGTTCAGTCATTAAGCTGTGCCCATCTCTGCAACCCCATGGACTGCAGCAGCCAGGCTTCCCTGTCCTTTGGCATCTCCCAGAGTGTGCTCAAATTCATGTCCATTGAGCTGGTGAAGCTTCTAACCATCTCACCCTCTTCCACCATGCTCTCTTCTTCTTTTGCCCTTGATCTTCCCCAGGATCTTTTCCAATGAGTCAGCTCTTTACATCAGGTGGCCAAAGTACTGGAGCTTCAGCTTCATCATCAGTCCTTCCAATGAACATTCAGGGTTGATTTCCTTTAGGACTGACTGGCTTGATCTCCTTGCCTTCCAAGGGACTCTCAAGAATCTTCTCCAGCACCACAATTTGAAAGTATCAGTTCTTTGGTGCTCAACATTCTTTATGGTTCAAATCTCACATCTGTAGAGGACTACTGGAAAAACATAGCTTTGACTAGACATATCTTTGTCTAGGGCAAAGTGATTCTAAAAATACCCAACAGCAATACCACATGCTCTTCTAGAACCATGCCATTCCCCATCAAAACAGGGTGCATTTCCTGTTCTCCTGAGTCTAGGTCATTAAAAATGATATGACTTCAACTTAGTTCTCTGTATGTCTTTTTTTTTTTTCTGTATGTCTTTTGATTTCAACATTTACCCTTAGAACTCAGCTGTCATGCTTTGCGAAAGCCTCTCAACATGGAAGGGCCATGTGAAATGTGGCCAAGAGTCCTAACTAAGGTCTTTAAGTCAACAGCCAGCATCAACTGCCAGATGTGTGAGTGAGTGAACTTGCAGATGACTACATTCCCTAGTCTTCAAAGATCATGCCTCAGACATGTGACCATACAAACTCTATTCTTGCTGTGCCCTGTCCAAATTTATGGCTCCCAGAATCTGTGAACATAGTAACATATGCCACTAGATTCTGGGGTAATTTGCTATGCAGCCATAGTACCCACAACACCAATGCGGTCAGGCAAAATGTTCTGATCAGAGCTGCCTATTAAGCTGTACATGAAAATAAATTTTTGATTTTGTTTCTTTGACCTAGAGTGACATCACTGATGGTGTCATATTGTACATTCCATTTCTTGACATATTACTTATGTGAAAACATTTGTTGAGCATTTACATGTATAAAAATTTAAGATTGCTTAAAAGTCGGTAACTTTCAAAAGGTCAAATCTGAACCTAAGTCTTCCTTGTACTTACTCAGGGCACTATAATTCCTATAACAGTAGTCCCCACAGCTACTGGTAACCAGACTGGCCAACTAGAATATTTTCGTTGTACCTCTGAAATCTTCCTTCTTCATCCAGTTCTATGGTCTTTCTTCTTACCATTACTTTCAGCTCTCTTAGTTCCGTCATCCATCACGTTTGCCTCCCATAGTGTAATACCTCCCACTAAACACAAGCTGGAATCAAGATTGCCAGGAGAAATATCAATAACCTCAGATATGCAGATGACACCACCCTTATGGCAGAAAGTGAAGAGGACCTAAAAAGCCTCTTGATGAAAGTGAAAGAGGAGAGCGAAAAAGTTGGCCTAAAGCTCAACATTCAGAAAACAAAGAGCATGGCATCTGGTCCCATCACTTCATGGGAAATAGATGGGGAAACAGTGGAAACAGTGTCAGACTTTATTTTGAGGGGCTCCAAAATCACTGCAGATGGTGACTGCAGCCATGAAATTAAAAGATGCTTACTCCTTGGAAGAAAAGTTATGACCAACCTAGACAGCATATTCAAAAGCAGAGACATTACTTTGCCGACTAAGGTCCGTCTAGTCAAGGCTATGGTTTTTCCTGTGGTCATTTATGGATGTGATAGTTGGACTGTGAAGAAGGCTGAGCACCAAAGAATTGATGCTTTTGAACTGTGGTGTTGGAGAAGACACTTGAGAGTCCCTTGGACTGCAAGGAGATCCAACCAGTCCATTCTGAAGGAGATCAACCCTGGGATTTCTTTGGAAGGAATGATGCTAAAGATGAAACTCCAGTACTTTGGCCACCTCATGAGAAGAGTTGACTCATTGGAAAAGACTCTGATGCTGGGAGGGATTGGGGGCAGGAGGAGAAGGGGACGACCGAGGATGAGATGGCTGGATGGCATCACTGACTCGATGGACGTCAGTCTGAGTGAACTCCGGGAGATGGTGATGAACAGGGAGGCCCGGCGTGCTGAGATTCATGGGGTCGCAAAGAGTCGGACACGACTGAGCGACTGAACTGAACTGATGGTGCAATCCACCCATACAGTTCTCATCTCCTAAATTTTAGGCTAATTACTGCTGCTGAGGGACTTATCAGCATGTTGATAAGTGCTGCTACAAACTCCTCACATCCAGGCACAGCTCAGCCCCTTAGGCAACCTAGCAATTTCTCCTCATATCTCCTTTCTATTCCTCTGAAGTGCAGTTACAAACTCTCTTATCTCTCTACTCTCTATTACCCAATTACTCTCAGTGCGTGGCTCCACTTTCTTTTTTACACACACACACACCAATCAGGTTTATCAGCTGAGGGCTTTAATGTCCTCAGAAGAGACAGACTCTGCTTTCTCCTTCTGCCTGAAGCCCCAACTCTATCCATGGCCAGTCTTCCTGTTGTCTCAGTGGAAGAGGGCCCCACTTCCCATCTATGCCTTAGACTCAATTTCCAACATGTTTATCAAAGACCTCTCTCCATCAGTATATCCTTTTGCTTTCTGTTAGCTCATTGCCCCCTAGCATAAAAAGATGCCGAAGTCCCTCCCATCTTAAACTCTACTCCTATTCCACAGGGCCCTCCACCTACCACTCACTGTCTCTTCTGCCCAGTCTAGTCTCTTGAACATTATTCTGTATTTACTTTCTCTACTTCCATACTTCCCTGGTGGCTCAGACAGTAAAGAATCTGCCTGCAATGCAGCAGACCCAGGTTTGATCCCTGGATTGGGAAGATCCCCTGGAGAAGGAAATGGCAACCCACTCTAGTATTCTTGCCTGGAGAATCCCATGGACAGAGGAGCCTGGCAGGCTACAGTCCATGGGATCACAGAGTCTGCATGACTGAGCAACTAACACACACACATACACACTTTCTTACTATCCATTCCTACCTCAGTTCAGTTCAGTTTAGTTGCTCAGTCGTGTCTGACTCTTTGCAACTCCATGGACTGCAGCGGGCCAGGCTTTCCTGTCCATCACCAACTCCCGGAGCTTGCTCAAACTCATGTCCATCAAGTCGGTGATGCCATTCAACAATTTCATCCTCTGTTGTCCCCATCT
The DNA here is from genome assembly GCF_023091745.1 of Budorcas taxicolor. Taxonomy (NCBI): domain Eukaryota; kingdom Metazoa; phylum Chordata; class Mammalia; order Artiodactyla; family Bovidae; genus Budorcas; species Budorcas taxicolor. The sequence continues at coordinate 102,245,977 of NC_068935.1, read as the reverse complement.
CCTGCCTTCAATCTTTCCCAGCATTAGGGTCTTTTCCAATGAGTCAGTTCTTCGCATCAGGTGGCCAAAGTACGGGAGCTTCAGCATCAGTCCTGTCAATGAATATTCAGGACTGATTTCCTTTAGGATGGACTGGTTGGATCTCCTTGCAGTCCAAGGGACTCTCAAGAGTCTTCTCCAACACCACAGTTTAAGAGCATCAGTTCTTCAGTGCTCAGCTTTCTTTATAGTCCAACTCTCACATTCATACCTGACTACTAGAAAAACCATAGCTTTGACTAGACGGACCTTTGATGGCAAAGTAATGTCTCTGATTTTTAATATTTCTTCCTCAACCTACTACAATCTGGCTTCTATCCCCAGCACAACACTGAAACTGCTTTGGTCAAGGTTCCCACTGATTTCCATGTTGCCAAATTCCATGGACATTGTAGTTATTCTCTCATTTGGTCTCTTTATAGCATGTGAAACCATAGACTATCTCTCAGCTTCTGTGACAGCATCCTCTGTGACACATGATAATATTCCTATTTCTCTCTCCTCTTTCTGGTTCCTTTCTCTTGACCCATCCCTTCTTAAAAGGTAAGTGTTCCTCAGGATCCTAAGCTTGACTGTGTTTTATTTCCACTGTGATCCTTTAATGTCTTGTCTTTGAGCAATCATTTCTATTTCCAGGATTCCATCTGTTACCTACTTGATGATGCTAAAACCTTTCCTCTGTTGCTCTGACATTGGTCCTAAGTTTTAGAGTAAAGTTTCTAAGTGCTCCTCAGACTTAACATGGTCAAAACTCATTTATTCTCCCTGATCTACTTACCATTTGATAGTGTCTCTGTTTTTATAAAATAAATAGCATTGTTATCCATTTGGTTGCATGAACCAAAAATGTGGGTGTTTCTTAGAATTTTCCTTGAACTTAAACCCAGTACCAAGTTCCACTGATTGAATCTCCTGAATCTCCTCATTTAGCCCCTCTTCTCTATCAGGGACTATTGCCAAATCTTAGATTCAGGCGCTTGTCTCTTATGTGGACCACTGCAACTTCCTAGCTGGTTCTCCCTCCTTATCCAGCATCTACTACGCTACTTTACCAGTCTTCCTAAAATACAAAGCTCACTGTATGACCCTCCGACTTAAAATATACCAGTGGCACCCCAGTGTCTAGAGAACACAGTTCAAACTTCTTAGCACGGCTCACAAGACATTCATAACCTAACTGGTGTATCTCTCACGCTTCCCTCCCTTTCAACTCTGACAAAACCAAACTACTTGCACTTTCCTAAACATGCCTTGCTAATAATTCACTGCTCCACATCCTCATGCATATTTTCCCCTTACTTTTCATGGCCCACCGCCACCAAGTCCATGTATGAATTCCTTACCTTGTCACAACGGAATGTCATATACCCTCTGTTCAACAGGGAATGCTTATCTTTTTATATCTATTCTGCTGTGTGTTAGTTTACTATGGTGGCTGCATGAAACTACTTCAAACCTTGTGGCTTAAAACAATATCAAGTTGTTCTCACACAGTTCTGGATGTCAGAACTTCAGTGAGTCTTACAGGGTCAATATCAAGTTGTTAGCAGGGTGGTTCCTCTGGAGGCTTAAGTGAAGAATCAGGTTCATGTCTCTCACAGTGTCTAGAGGCTGCTGACAATTCCTGGCTCGTGGCCATATCACCCCAATTTCTGCTTGCTTTGTCCAACTGCCTCTTCCTATAGCCAAGTCTCCATCTTCTCACTTATAAATATCCTTGTGAATACATTGAGCCCAACTGTATGATCTAGGCTTCCCTGATAACTCAGTTGGTAAAGAATCTGCCTGCAATGCAGAAGACCCCAGTTTGATTCCTGGGTTGGGAAGATCCCTTGGAGAAGGGAAAGGCTACCCACTCCAGTATTCTGGCCTGGAGAATCCCATGGACTGTATAGGCCATGAGGTTGGAAAGAGTTGGACACGACTGAGCAACTTTCACCTGCATGATCCAGGATAATCTCCCCATCCTAAAATTTTTAATTTTATCACATCTGCAAGATCCCTTTTGAATGTACGCTAACATATTCACAAGTTCTGGATTCAGATATCAACATCTTTGGGCTGTGGGGGAGCATCATTCCACCTTGCACACCTGTAATGATAATCATTTTATATGTATGCCTCCCTGACGGCACTACGACTTCCTTTCGGGTGGGTATATTTTTCTCACTATCTGACATATGGTAAGAAATTAATAAAGGTCTGTTAAATAAATCTAACAAAGGATTTACATTGGGAAGTAAGAGTTGAAATAAGACTGTCTCATAATGCGGGTCTAGATAGCGAACATCAGAAAAATCAAACATCAGAATTTTAATTCAATCCTGAAACAATAGGAAAACAGGGAGAACCACTAATAATTATATGTTCCCCAAGATTGGGAAAAATGATGAAAGTTATAATTCAGGAAGATAAAAATGGTCGTAGTTAGCAGAATAAATTAGATGGGATGGAGCTAGAGAGTATGAAGTAAGATTCCGACAGTAGTCGGGCAACGAGAGGATTAGGGCCTGACTGAGGCATTGGTAAGTAGGAATGGAAAAGAGAGAGAAAGGTGTAAGATTTATGTTGTTATTAAAAATGATTATAATAACATTATTATGAATGATATTATTAAAAATGATAAATTAGCCTTAATAATGAGACAGCTGGTGGCACTACTCCACAATATATCTGTTAGCATTTATATAATGCATAGTACTGAAGAGATTCACCCTGATCACACTGCTGTCCTTATACTTATGCTTTAAACTTTTATTTTCATAGAAACACACTGGCTTTTACTTTAACATACAGAGTGATAATGGTTCCAGCAAAACTCATTTGAACATTCAATATTATTCTACACCATCTATTTAGGTAACATATGTGAAACCCTAATATCACAGGAACAAATACCCAACATGGACTAATCCAATACTCTAAATCAAACTGTAGATCTATTCTATTTAAATGGATGATTCTTCAGGTAGAATTTGACTTTTGAACTTTAATTGTGTGGAAGTGATAAAAATCAATACTAAAAATTCTACTTTGGAAGAAATAATATTTTGTTACTCAACATTTCAGGGGAATAAGTGGCTCAGATGGTAAAGCATCTGCCTACAATACAGAAGACCTGGGTTCAATCCCTGGGTCAGGAAGATCCTCTGGAGAAGGCAATGGCAACCCACTCCAATACTCTTGCCTGGAAAATCCCATGGACAGAGGAGCCTGGTAGGCTGCTACAGTCCATGGGGTCGCAAAGAGCCGGACACGACTGAGCAACTTCACTCACTCACTCACCGTTTCAGGGGAGTAATAGGAGAAAAAGACAAGCAAACAAAGCACTGCCAAGTATTACAGATAGGGTTGCTTGATAAGATAGCTCACCACTGTCATACACTCCATCCCCATGCCATCTACTATCTTTCAGCTCCAAGTTCACCCTTCACTGCCTGCCCTGCACTGTTGAAGCTGGACTCTAAGTATTTTTCCAGCTGGCACAAAATTAAGTTTGTCAGTAAAGGGCACTGGAGGAGAAAGAGGTTTGCCCTTTTGGTTCCAATGGTTTTTTTTTTTTTGGTCAGGCTCCTGCAGTAGGTACAGTTGTATCTGCAGTGCCCACTGCCCAGCAGCATGCAGCACCTATCCACGGGCAGGCAACAAGGCAGCAGAGCTTCCTCCAGCACACTCTCGGGCAGCCAGCTGAAAGTTCAAAGGAGAGACACGTCCTCAACTAAGGATGGCTTCCCCTGGACTTCGGAGGGCAAATTTCCAAGTCCCACCACCACAGTGTCTCAGTGAACTTCTTTGTATCTGTTGACCCAGGGTCATGCCCTCTCCTACAAGGTTTGGATCTCAGCCATGCCAGGAGGGAGGCTAGTCATCTTGGAGTGTTCTGTTTCAGCTCCTGGGTTTGTGGCTGCTCTCTGTCTGCTATTCTTGTATTTTTCAGAGTTCTCTAGTTCTGACTAGCCAATTCCCCCTCTTCATGTCTCCAGGTAATAATTTTTTCATATTAAACTTTGCCTGTTCAAATTACTGTTTTGTTTCTGTCTCCTGACTGGACCTTGACTGATACACCACCTCCACTCAGAGGGAAAAAAAAAAGGCAAAACCATTCTGACTGGGCTCTAAGAGGCCTTTGAAATGACCAGATTATCTAAAGTGATAAAATATTCCCTGTAGATATCCAAGAAATTCTTTCTGTGGGAGAAATGATTGTCTGGAATTATGGAAATTAAACGGGTCATGTACAGAATCAAAGGAAAGAGAAACATCAGTTTTAGCATTATTTTAGAACACGTGTACACCTGTGGCAGATTCATGTTGATGTGTGGCAAAACCAATATTGTAAAGTAAAATAAATAAATAAATAGAATCAAACATTTATAAAAATGTATTATAAAACCAACAGCAGCAACTATGTTTCATTTCCTGAATTTTTTACTTTATCTACACCTGCCTATTCTAATGAAATCAAACTAGATCTGCATTCACCTCTAAGGACCTCCACACATGAGAATTTTATGACATGTTCAGGACTCTTGAGCTTTCTGGTATCCACGACACAACTGGTTGACAGATGATTTGTTCTTCCAAATTGTTTTACAGACGTAAAATTCTTACTAAAAATGGAAAACATTTTATAGTTCAAAAGGTAATCAATATCTGTTTCATTATTAATCTTTTGAGAAGACTGCCAAACCATATTACAAAAAAAACAGCCTGCCTAAAATAAGCCTTCCCTATCTTTTGATTACCAAAAATATTAAAATTCAGTTTTAATAAACAGTGCCAGACTAGATTTTTAAATAGTCTCTTTCTAACTGCAGAACACAATATGTCCTTATTTTGGTCTCCTGTTTATAGTGACAAATTATGCACTGCTGTCATATGTATCCTGAATTGGTACTTGATTTGATTCTTTGGCAGAATTTTAGTACTACTTTAGAATGGAGTAGCTACCAGCTATTACCACCTCACTCAACAATGAAGGCAACTAAGTTTAACAAATAAAAATTGGAGAAGGAAGGGCAACCCACTCCAGTATTCTTGCCTGGAGAATTCCATGTACAGAGGAGCCTGGCAGGCCACAGTCCAAGAGGTCACAAAGACTCAGACATGACTGAGTGACTTTCACTTTCAAGTTTAAAAATTACTCAGTGTGGCAGATTAAAGACAGCCAGAAATTAGTCATCATCTCTCCCATTCAGAGGTGAGATCTATGTCCCCTCTCTTTCCGTCTTTAGGTGGTCTATATGGCTTCTCTGACCAGTAAAATATAGAGGAAATGAAACTATGCCAGTGAACCTGATGGAGCATTTTCATTAATATATCACCCAAGGAAAAGGTTAGTTTTCATTCCAATCCCAAAGAAGCGTAATGCCAAAGAATGTTCAAACTACCACACAATTGCACTCATTTCACATGTTAGTAAGGTAATGCTCAAAATGTTTCAAGCTAGGCTTCAGCAGTATGAGAACTGAGAACTTCCAGATGTACAAGCTGGAAGTATAAGCTGCATTTTTAGAAAATGCAGAGGAACCAAAGATCAAATTGACAACATTGGTTGGATCATAGAGAAAGCCAAGACAATTCCAGAAAAACATCTACTTCTGCTTCATTGACTACGCTAAAGCTTTGACTGTGTGGATCACAACTAACTGTTGAAAATTCTTAAAAGAGATAGGAATACCAGACCACCTCACCCATCTCCTGAGAAACCTGTATGCAGGTCAAAAAGCAACAGTTAGAACTGGACATGGAACAACGGACTGATGCCAAACTGGGAAAGGAATACGACAAGGCTGTATATCGTCACCCTGCTTATTTAACTTATATGCAGAGCACATCATGCGAAATGCTGGGCTGGATGAATGATAAGCTGGAATCAAGACTGCAGGGAGAAATATCAACAACCTCAGATATGCAGATGATATCACTCTAACGACAGAAAATGAAGAGGAACTAAAGGGCCTCTTGATGAGGGTGAAAGAGGAGAGTGAAAAGGCTGGCTTAAAACTTGACATTCAAAAAACTAAGATCATGGTATTTGGTTCCGTCACTGCACAGCACATAGAAGGGGAAAAAGTGGAAGCAGTGACAGATTTTATTTTCTTGGGCTCCAAAACCACTGCAGATGGTGACTGCAGCTATGAAATTAAAAGATGCTTGCTCCTTGGAAAGAAAGCTATGATAAACCTAGACAACATATTAAAAAGCAGAGATACCACTTTGCAAAGGACAGTATAGTCAAAACTATGCTCTTTCCAGTAGTCATGTAGAGATGTGAGAGTTGGACTATACAGAAAGCTGAGTGCCGAAGAATTGATGCTTTTGAACTGTGGTGTTGGAGAAGACTTCTGAGAGTCCCTTGGATGGCAAGGAGATCAAACCAGTCAGTCCTAAAGGAAATCAACCCTGAATATTCACTGGAAGGACTGATGCTAAAGCTGAAGCTGCAATACTTCAGCCACCTGATGCAAAATGCTGACTCACTGGAAAAGATCCTGATGCTGAGAAAGACTGAGGGCAGGAGGAGAAGGGGGCAGCAGAGGATGAGATGGTCACATAGTACCACCAATTCAATGGACATGAATATGAACAAATTCTGTCAGATAGTGGAGGATGCAGGAGCCTCGTGTGCTGCAGTCCATGGGGTTGCAAAGAGTTGGACATGACTGAGTGACTGAACAAAAGCAACAAGGTCCATGTCACCATACCACTGTGGCCTTTGGTTGAGACTGGTTTTAAAATATTGGATTTTGTGGAAGGCTAGACTAATAGTTCTCAAATTTCATTTAAAAGAAGACCTAAATATCACTTTATTATAATTTTATCCCTTTTGTTATTCTTGGCTTAATTTGAATAGTTAATAGGATCTCCTGATAAATTTCCAATTTTTCATGTAAATTGATAAAACTGTTATTAAGTGTTCTGTGCTGAGGCATTAACACTATATTAAGGAAAAAAAAAGTTTTAAAAGATATTAGTAATGTTTTGATTATCTTAAGACCAAACTCCAACAGAAAGTAGCCACCAGGTAAAATCTAAATGGGAAAGGTAAACACACTTGATGATTTCACTTAATAACCCTGAGAGTAAGTTTAAGAAAAAAAATAAACCTGAAAACACCCTCAAACTAAATGTAAGTGATAGAAATATACACTAAAGAGGGATTTCAATTGGTGAACAGTCAGATATAGTCAATATACAGTAAGCCAGAAGGTAAAAGGTTAATAAACCAGCAGGCTTTAATAAACACCCCAGACTTCAGTGGAAAGTTATCTTAGCCACTCTGGGGGCAGAGAGTTTGTAAAAAGAAACTTCCATTAGCATGCTTGATTATTTTATTTTAATTTTTTTTTGGGAAATTTGTTTTGTAACAGTATTAGAAGAAAGGGCTTCCCTGGCAACTTAGACGGTAAAGAATCCGCTGGCAATGCAGGAGACCCAGATTTAATCCCTGGGTCAGGAAGATCCCCTGAAGAAGAGAATGGCAATCCACTTCAGTATTCTTGCCTAGAGAATCCCATGAACAGAGGAGCCTGGCAGGCTACCTACCGTCCATGGTGTTGAAAAAGCAACTAACGCACACATTAAAAGAAAAAAAAAATTCATGTCTTATCAGAGTTTTAAAAACTAACTTTATTATAGCTTTATTATTTTTTTTAAAAAAAGGAAGATGAAATAATTAAACAAATGGAAATGGCAGACTCGGGTGGGAAAGATGAAGATAACTTCAGAATGAACCTAGGATGAATCACAGTGGAGGACAGGCAAATTACAGCCTACCTACAATGTGCTAAGCAAAGCTGAGGTGCTTCATAGTTTTCATCATCCTTACTCTTTGAACCAGGTCTCTGAGGGCAGTATTACTACCCTCACTTGACACCTAGGAAAGTTGATGTTTATGGAACTTAAAGTCACATCACACAGGACAGATCTGGAATGTCTGACTCAAACTCTTCCCATGCTTTTCCTATAATGGATCTATAAGAAAACCTATAAAACCTTTAGCTATAACCCACTTAATATTTAGTAACATCAAACTTTCCATGAATTTAGTAAGAACAAGATAGTATTGTTTTTAGCCTTGTGCAAGACACTGATGTTTTCACATAACATAAAGGGAGATGATGAAATAAAAAAGATAAAGCCTAGATTCCCAAGGTCGTTAAAAGAAAAAAATTACTGAAGAAACAAATAACTAAGGTCAGGATGCAAGAAAAACTTAGTAACATTTTCATTCAGATATTAGATGTGCTAAAAATGTATACACTATAGAGACAAATTGGCAAAGCTTTTCAGAAAACCTGTATTGCTTATAAACTTTGCACTAAAAAATGAGTAATTTGGAAATCATTCCCAAACAGAGAAGGAAATGGCAACCCACTCTGGTGTTCTTGCCTAGAAAATCCCACGGACCAAGGAACCTGGCGGGCTACAATCCATGGGGCTGCAAACATCAGACACAACTGTGACTAAAACCACCAACCACCACCCAAACAGTAGTCTTAAAATTCTCTGGTAGGTATTTCTGAAGAGCATACAGAATAGATAAACTCTACCTTGTTTATGGGGATGAAATATAAGTTAAACAAAATAAAGGTAAATACCATAGACAACGCCAGGCCAATTCAAATGTGTGTTTATGTGTGCTCAGTTGTGTCCAGCTCTTTGTGACTCTTTGGACTGTCAGCTTGCCAGGCTCCTCTGTCCATGGAATTCCCGAGGCAAGAATACTGGACCAGGTGGCCATTTCCTCCTCCAAGGGATCCTCCCCATCCAGGAATGGAACCCACGTCTCCTGGGTCTCCTGCACTGCAGGTGGATTCTTTACCTGCTGAGCCAGCAGGGAAGCCAATTCAAATAGACTAGTGGAATTCTTTCCAAAGATTTCAGAATTGGCACTTCTTATGTTGAAACTTTAGATTTGCTTTGAACAAAATGCCTCGGCATTATTTCCTAAGCACCCAGTAAAAATACCAAAACAAGATTCATCTGTGTCTTGAGTTGCTCTCCTTGGTTCTTTACTATCAAGAACAAGGATTATCTGTCTGGATTACTAGATTTCAAGGTATCCATGTTTGATTCCTATATATACTCACCCTGGTACTTAGCATTCTGCATAGAATAGGTACCTAATGAGCCTTTACCCACTAAGACTGATGAGTACTTCGGTGAACTAATAAACAAGATTCTCACTAGGCAAAATGCAAACATCTAAATGGTCTAGAGAGATCTTTATCTCTGACCAGAAAAGCTGACAAGATAAAATGGTTCCATTCTTTCCCCTAGGACACTGTATACCTATTCCCTGTACATAAGTTGTAAATGTACAGCTAGAATTTTCAGTGAACTCACCCATGTAACCAGTACCCAGATCGGAAACAGAAGATGACCAGCAAACATGTCAGAAGCCCCTATATTATGCTCCCTGCCAATCACTACCACCCCCAAAAAGTAACTACTATTTTGATGTTAAATGTCATAGATTACTTATGCTGTTTTTGTACTTTAAATAAATGGAATCATAAGTAGGTAGTCTTTCATGCCTGGCTTCCCTCACTCATCATTTTGCTTATGAGATTCATCTATGTTTCATGTGTAACAAAGGTTCATCCATCCTCTTTACTTTGTAGTAGGTTGGTGCAAATATAATTGCGGTTTTGGATTGTGAATTTTAAATCATTACAACTAGGCTCAAACACATCTTTATTAATTAAAATAGGAACCATTACAATCAACACATTTTTGCCAACAAGAAATAAGTTGGTTTATTCCTGTAGCATGAAAATCTGTGCTTTGAGATTCGACAAACTCTTGGAAAGCATTTTCTGCCTCCTGCTGGTTGTGGAAGCATTTTGCATGCAAAAAGTTGTCGAGGTGCTTGAAGAAGTGAAAACTGGTTGGTGAGAGGTCAGGTGAATATGGTAGATGAGGCAAAACTGCATAGCCCAATTCGTGCAACTTTTGAAGTGTTGGTTGTGCAACATGCACTGTTGTGGAGAAGAACTGGGCCCATTTTGTTGACCAATTCTGACTGCAGGCATTTGGTTTTTGGTGCATCTTAACGATTTGCTGAGCATACTTCTCAGATGTAATGGTTTTGCCAGGATTCAGAAAGCTATAGTAGATCAGACCAGCAGCAGACCACCAAACAGTGACCAAGACATTTTTCTGATGCAAGTTAGACTTTGGAAAATGCTTTGGAGCTTCTTCTTGGTCCAACCACTGAGCTGGTTGTCGCTGGTTGTTGTACAAAATCCACTTTTCATCATGCAAGAAATGGTTTGTTGTTGTTGCATAGAATAAGAGAAGACGATGCTTCAAAATGACAGTTTTTCTTGATTAGTGGTCAGCTCATGAGGCATCCACTTCTCAAGCTTTTGCACCTTTCCAATTTGCTTCAAATGCCTAATGACAGTAGAATGGTCGACGCTGAGTTCTTTGGCAACTTCTCATGTAGTTGTAAGAGGATCAGCTTTGATGATCCTCTCAATTGATTGTTGCCAACTAATGATGGCCAGCTATTATGCTCCTCATCTTCAAGGCTGTCTTCTCCTTTGCAAAACTTCTTGAACCACTCCTGCACTGTACGTTTGTTAGCAGTTCCTGGGCCAAATATGTTGCTGATGTTTTGCAAGTTATCTCTGCTGCTTTATAACCCATTTTGAACTCGAATAAGAAAACCACTTGAATTTGCTTTTGGTCTAACATCATTTCCCTTCCCTAATCTAAATAAATATAAAATAAACAGCAAGTAATGTCATTAGCAAAACAAAACAAAACAAAAAAAGCAAGAAACGCACAGTAAAATTATATATAACATAACCAAATTTATTTAAGAATATATTCCAATGTGAAACAGCAAAGTTCAACAATGCAAAATGGCAATTACTTTTGCACCAACGGCGATGGCACCCCACTCCAGTGCTCTTGCCTGGAAAATCCCATGGATGGAGGAGCCTGGTGGGCTGCAGTCCATGGGGTTGCTAAGAGTCAGACACGACAGAGTGACTTCACTTTCACTTTTCACTTTCATGCATTGGAGAAGGGGCAACCCACTCCAGTGTTCTTGCCCAGAGAATCCCAGGGAGGGGGGGAGCCTGGTGGGCTGCTGTCTCTGGGGTCACGCAGAGTCGGACATGACTGAAGCGACGCAGCAGCAGCAGCCACAGCACTCCACTGTATGAATATACTACATTTATGCCATTCTACAGCTTTGGACATTTGGATTATTTCTAATTCAGGACTAGTATAATTCTGCTAAAAGCATTCTTGTACATGTTTTTTGGTGGACATATGTTGAGGAATTTCTGATGGGTATATATCTAGGAGTGAAAATGCTAGGTTATTAAAGTATAGATACATCAGTTTTGGTCTATATTCCTAAATAGCTTATCAGAGTGGTTGAACTAATTTATACTCTTATTATAGTAAGAGTTTTGGTGGTTCTATGTCTTCACCAACATTTGTAATTGTCATTTTCAGTTTTTAGTAACATGGTTGGGAAAGCAGTGGTAAACCCTATGGTATTAATTTGCATGTCTCTGATGACTAATAAGTTGTGTACAGTTTACTAATCATTTGAATAAATTTATTTTCCTGAAATATTTTCCAAGTCTTTTGTCCATTCCTGAGACTTCCTGATTTTTCTCTGGTATCTCTACAGAAATTACTTTGAGGATACCTAGACTTGAATTTTTCATATAAGAAGGGTACCACCCACTACCATAACTAATTATATGACCTCATTATAGCAAGCTGCCAAGCGAGCTTCCACACCAAAGTAGTCTAGATATGCTAGAGTGCTAAGTCAGGTAAGAAGGGATAGATAAGCACAGTATTAAAATCATGTGATAATCAAAGTATTAGAATTAGGACTCCAACTTTGGAGTTGTAACCATCAAAGTGTAATAACAGCCTATTTACTTTTTACAGATGTAATCTTTGCAAAAGAGCATAAACTTTCTTCTGCTCATCAACTATTACATTGTTTTTTTATTTTGTTATCCCGAGTATGTGTGAGTGAGTGAGTTTGTGTGTGGGCATGCTCAGTCATTTCTGATTCTCTGTGACCCCATAGACTATACCTTATCAGGCTCCTCTATCTGTGGAATTTTCCATGCAAGAATACTGTAGTGGGGTGCCATCTCCTCCAGAGGAGTTGGTATCAATATAATTCTGAGATTGCTGTTTCTTTTTTCTGTTGGAACCATATGTTATATTTTATTTATGTGCTCAGTTGTATCCAATTCTCTGCAATCCCATGGACTTGTAGCCTGCCAGGCTCTTCTGTCCATGGAATTTCCCAGCCAAGAATACTGGAGTGGGTGGCCATTTCCTGCTCTAGGGGATCTTCCTGACCCAAGGATCAAACCCACATCTCCTGCATTGGCAGGTGGTTTCTTTACCACTGACCACCTGCAAAGCTCATCCCTAGAATCTTCAGTAAATTCACAAAACTTACATGATATTCCTTCACTCACTCAATAAACATGTACTGAATATCTACTTTGTGTCAGATATAGGTCTAGATGTTCAGAGTAAAGTTGTGAAGAAAACAAGGAAAAAATTCTGTTTCCAATCCACACACACATTTTGTTTGTGGCACAGGAGGCATATGAACACAAAGGTAGCTACACTCTAGGATACAATGCCCGAGGACTAACAGTCTGACATGTATGGAAAAAATGGGCATTAGAGGCCAAAAGGCAGACCAACTTGGGTTCAACTGGCTCTATCATTTCTGTTCATCAATCAAAAAGTTCTCTCACTTCTCTAATCCTCAATATCTTCATATACAAAATGTAGGTAACATATATTTTGCAGGATTTCTTGGAAGAATAGATGAGATGACGTATATAAACAATACCTAACAACAGGCCTACCATTTTAAACAGTGAAGGATCTGGACATGGCAGCGATGAAAAGGGGGATATGCCTATTCATTTGGTTACTGGTGAAATCTTCACTACAAAGAGAAACAAAATTGGTTCTGTTTATACACAGAGAAACAAAATTGATTCTGTTTATACATACATGCTGCTTTTTTTGATGTACTACTACCAAAATCATTTAATTATAATTATACAGTCAGTTATTCATGCTGCTGAGGAGGTGAGCAGTTAAGATTACAAAGCAAAAATTCATATGACAGAAAATTTTTTATTTTTTTTAACCACTCGGCAAAAATTTAGTGGCTAAGTTTACTATCAAGCTAAGTAAATCTCCAAACCCAGCCATTCGCCTTGTGTAAATCAAATTTAGGCTTTAGTCAAATTACAAATTATTTCTAATCAAGGTCTCTCAAGACTCAGAAGTTGATTCCAAGCTTATCCATGAAAGGTTCTACTGTAAAAGTTTGATTTTTACTTATATAGTCCTTGGGTATATCCTCTTTCTAACTCTAAGTACCTATGATTTTCTATTTATTTTTCTAAAAATAAATGGAATCTCAAATGAAAGGTACAGTTTTTATCCAAATAATGTCCTAAGAAATAATTTCTACTGGGTTGTTTTATAAGTGATGGAACTGGTTTCTAAAAGGAGAGTAACCTAATAATAGGAACCAGCAATTCGAGACTCTCCACTGATGAAGACTGACCTAGATTTGAAGGCCCTGATTACAGATCACCATAACAAATGTAATACTGAAAAAGTCTGAAATACTGAGGGAATTACCAAATGTGACATAGGGACATAAAGTGGGCAAACACTTTGGGAAAATAGTGCTGATATATAGATTTGTTCAAGGTAGGGTTGACAAAAAACCTTCAATTTGTAAAAAATGCAGTATCTGCAAAGTTCAATAGAGCAAAGGGCAATAAAACAAGGTATGTCTATATATATTGTTGATTCGTTAATATTGACCTTCGGCCAACAGTCCTATAACTCACTCCTGACTAAGCTTATCTAACACTTGAATTTTCTCTGTAGGGCACAATGCAACCTTACTGTGCTTATGAACACTAGACAATACTTTTAGTACTATTCTTGGGGACCACTTGAAGCAGCAAACTAACACAAAGATGTAAAAAAAAATATATATATAGCACTAAATAGATCATAAAAGAACCCTTGTTTATATCATGAGAGCCAGAACAAGAAGGCAGAGTGTGGCTTGTTCGACCTCATCTGGGAATGTGTGCAGAGTGATTCAAATTTTTTGCCACTCTGCACATGTCTGTGAATGACTGTGATAGTGCCAAGCATATTCATTTTGGGGTTACAAATAAATTTTAGCCAGTAAGTAAATTTGCAAATACAGACTCTCTGAATCGGGATAGACTATCCATAAATGTTCACAGCAGCATTATGCATAATAGCTAAAAAGATGATACAATCCAAATGTCATTAACTAATACATGAATATATAAAATGTGGTATATCCACACAAGGGAATGTTATTCGGCTCTATAAAGGAATGAAGTACTGGTATATGCTACAACTTGGATGAACCCTGAAGACATGTTAAGTGAAAGAAGCCAGGTGCAAAGGTCACATATTGTATGCTTCTATTTATACAGAATGTCCTCAATAGGCAAATCCACAAGAGAGAGAGAGCAGATAAGTGGTTGTCAGAGGCTAGGGAGGGGTTAGATAATATGTGTCTACTAATGGGAACGGGGTTTCTTTTAGGGGTGATGAAAATGGCCTGGAAATAGACAGTGATGAGTGTTGCACAAGTCTGTGAATATACTAAAAGCAAATGAATTGTATAATTTAAAGAGGTAAATTTTATGGGATATGAATTTATCAAAAAAAGCTATTATGAAAATAGACCCCACTCCAAATATGCTCAAATTTTTGTGGCTTAATTATCCATTTAGTGAATGAGCATATAGATCATGAGAAAAGTTTAAAAAGTTTTTCATTTTAAAATGACTGTACTTAACAGAAAGTAAAAGATAGTACAGAGAGGTTCTTAACTCACTCTCTCCCAGATGGTAACACCTATTATAGCTAAGTGAAAGTGTTAATTGCTCAGTCATGTCCAACTCTGCAGCCCCAGGGACTGTAGCCCACCAGGGTCCTCTGTGCACGCGATTCTCCAGGCAAGAATACTGGAGTCGGTCGCTATTCCCTTCTCCAGAGGGTCTTTCTGACCCAGCAAGCGAACCTGGGTCTCCTGCATTGCCGGCGGACCCTTTACCATCTGAGCCACCAGGGAAGATTCCTTATGTACCTAACTAGTACAATATAAAAACCGGGAAAGTGAAATTGGTTAAAAAAAAACCCAAACAAACAGGCCTTATTCAGATTTCACCAGTTTTACATGAACTCATGCGTATGTGTAGAGCTAATCAATTTTATCACAATGTGTAAATTCGCATAGTCACCACAGCAGAGACACAGAACTGTTCCACAAAGATCCCGCAAAACAATCCTAACATACTACCATTTATAGTCACACCTACTCCTCTTCATGCTCCTCACACAAGCTTTGTGGTCCCCAGCACCTGACAGTCAATAATCTGTCTTCCAGTTCTATAACTGTATCACTTTGAAACCTATACAAAGAATATGACCTTTACAAACAGTTTTTTTTAATACAGCATTAATTCCCTTGAGACTTTTAAATACATCATAATTCCCAAATTCCCAAGTAGCTGTATGCGTCCATAGGTTTCTAGTCTTTTTTCTTCTTTCTGCTGAGTAGTACTCCACAGTATGGATGTACCACAATTTGGTTAGTCATTAACCCATTGCAGGACATTTCAGTTCTTTCTAAACTTTACCTCTTTCAGATAGAACTGCTATGAAAACCTGATTGTAGGTGTTGGTGTGAAAACAGGTTTTCCTTTCTCTGGGATGTACATTTCCCTGGAGTACAATACCTAGATTGTATGGCAAATTGTTTTTCCATAGTGATTCTTCACTTTCACTTTTCACTTTCATGCATTGGAGAAGGAAATGGCAACCCACTCCAGTGTTCTTGCCTGGAGAGTCCCAGGGCCGGGGGAGCCTGGTGATTACACAACTGTAAATTCCAAACAGCAACATATGAAAGATGCAGTTTCCCTATATCCTTGCCAGATATGGTACTAAACTATCATTTTCAAAAATTTCAGCTGTTCTAATAGTTGTAAGTGATACCTCACTGTGTCTTAAATTTGTACTTCTCTAATGATGTCAAACATATTTTCATGTGCTTGGGAGGAACCTGTATAATCCTTTTTGGGAAAATGTTTCTTTTACCCACTGCCTAATTAGATGATTTCTCTCCCTCAATCCCTACTTCCTCCTGTACATGCACATGCTCTTTGTCTATCTCCCTTTATTACTGTTGAGATTCTGTTTTTTTAAATCTACAAACTGCGAATTTGGTATCATGTCTAAGACCTTAGTCTACCAGGTCCCAAAGATTTTCTAGTATGTTGTTAAAAAGTTCTGGAGTTTTATGTTTTACATGTAAATCTACCATTCAGTTTGAAATAATTTTTATATAAGATGTGAGGTTTATGTTGAGGTACAATTTTTGGCCTTTGGATAGCTAATTGCTCTACTACTGTTAAAATATAAACAGTATCTGTTTCTATTTGTTTCTATCTATTTCTATTTCCCTATCTGTTCTTCACTGAATAGGATTTGAACCTTTCTCAAATATCAGTTGGTTGTATCTATGTGGGGCTACTTCTGGGCAATCTAATGTGTTGCCATGAACTATGTGTCTATCCCTCTGCCAGTACTACACTTAAATAACTATAGCCATATAAGTCTTAAAATGGGGTGAATGATTTGTCTCATTTATCATTTTTTCAAAATTTCCTATGTTTTTGTCTTTCCATGTATATATGAGGATAAGCTTTCTATATCCACAGCAAATCTTCCTGGGGTTTTAACTGGAACTGGAGCAAATCTAGAGAGTAACTTGGGGAGAAATGACATCTTTACTATATTGAGCCTTCCAATCCATGAACAGAGTACATTTCTCCATTTATTTAGATCTTTGATTTCTTTCATCAGAGTTCTGTAGTTTTTTTTTAACATACACGGCTTCTACAGGTTTAGTGGGATTTATACCTAAGAATTTCATTTTGCTTTGGGTGATTGCAAATAGTATTTTGTTTTTAACTGTAGGTTCTAGGTGTTCTTTGCTAGTATATAGGGATACAGAAATATAATTTTGTTATGTTCATCTCATATTATTGATAAACTCACATTAGCTTTAAGAGGCTTGTTTTTTGGTGATTGTGATTTTGTACAAAAACTTTCATGTCATTTGCAAATACGAGCAATTTCATTTCTTCCTTTCCAATCTAAATGCTTCTATTTCCTTTTCCTGTCTGAGGTGGCTTTCAGCATTAGGCTTAATAAGAATGGTCACCGTACACATCCTTTGTTCCCATTCTGAGGAGAAAAGCATTTTGAGTAAAATTTTCCAAAAGATGTAAGGTCTAGATTCTAGATTGTCTAGATTCTTCACTCTAGATTCAATGTCTAGATTCTTCTTTTTGGCATGTGGATATCTAGATGTTCAGGCAGCATTTGTTGAAAAGACTAACCTTTCTCCATTAGATTCCTTTTGCTACTTTGTTAAAGACCAGCTGACTCTATTTGTATGGATCTACTTCTGGGCTCCCTTTTATATTCCACTAATCTATTTGCTGACTCTTTAACAAATACCACACTGATAATTGAAGCTTTAAAGTAAGCATTGAAATTGAATAGTGTCAGTCCACCAACTACATTCTTTTCATCTTCTTTGATTTCTACCATGAGTTTTACACAATTTTCTTTGTATAGAGCTTGTATGTTTTATTAAATTTACACATTTAAGTATTTCAGTATTTTTAGTGCTAATGTAATGGCACTGTATTTTGAATTTCAAATTCCAATTGCACATTGTTGATATACAGGAAAACAGTTGACTTCCATATAGCAACCGTGGGACTTGAAATCTTTCTACAATCACTCATTAGTTTTAGGGGGTTCTTGTTGATTTTTTGAGATTTTCTATATAGGCAGTCATATCATCTGATGATAAAGTTTTATTTCTTCTTTCCTAAACTATATAGCATTAATTTCCTTATCCTGTTATATTGCATTAGCTAGGACTTCCACACAGGAAGCTGAATAGTTGTGGTAAGCAAGGACATCCTTGCTTTGTTCCCAATTTAAGAGAGAAAGCATCTACCTTATTACCAATAAGTATAATGTTGGCTATAGGGTTGTTGTTTTTTTAAATAGCTCCTCTTTATTAGGTTGAAGAAGTTTCCTTCTATTCCTATGCTGCTGGAAGTTTTTATTCATGAATGGGTACTGGATTTGACAAATACTTTTTCTGCATCTATTGATATGATCAAGTGATTTTTCTTCTTTGTCCTATTGACATGATAGCTTACAGTAATTGATTTTTGAATGATGAGCCAGCCCACTGTATCCTTCATTTCTTTTTAATATAGGAATAATATTCTACTGTAAGTAATGTTTCATTTTGTTTATCCATTCATCAGTTGATAAACCTTTCATTTGTTTCCACAGTTAGGATACAGTGAATGAATAATGCTGCTATGAAGATTTCTGTACCAGGTTTTCCATCAACACATATTTTCAATACACAGGAACATACCTTGGAGCGGAATTGCTAGGTTATAGCATAAGTCTATGTTTAACTTTTGAGGAATTGCCACACGGTTTTCCACAGTAGTTCTACCATTTTATATTCCTGCCAGTAATGTATGAGGATTCCAACTTTTCCATACCCTTGCCAACATATGTCACTGTCTTTTAGAGTATACCCATCCTAGTAGGTGTATAGTGGTATCTCATTATGGTTTAGATTTCCATTTCCCTAATGATGCTGAGCATACTTTGACATGTTTATTGGCAACCCTTAAATCTTCCATCCCCAAGGAAAAGAAATGCAAAAAAGCAAAATGGCTGTCTGAGAAGGCCTTATAAATAGCTGTGAAAAGAAGAGAAGTGAAAAGCAAGGGTGAAAAGGAAACATATACCCATTTGAATGCAGAGTTCTAAAGAATGGCAAGGAGAGATAAGAAAGCCTTCCTCAGTGATCAGTGCAAAGAAATAGAGGAAAACAATAGAATGGGAAAGACTAGAGATCTCTTCAAGAAAATTAGATACCAAGGGAACATCTCATGCAAAGATGGGCTCAATAAAGGACAGAAATGGTATGGACCTAACAGAAGCAGAAGATATTAAGAAGAGGTGGCAAGACACAGAGGAACTATATAAAAAAGATCTTCATGACCCAGATAATCATGATGGTGTGGTCACTCACCTAGAGCCAGACATCCTGGAATGTGAAGTCAAGTGGGCCTTAGGAAGCATCACTATGAACAAGGCTAGTGGAGGTGATGGAATTCCAGTTGAGTGATTTCAAATCCTGAAAGATGATGCTGTGAAAGTGCTGCATTCAATATGCTAGCAAATTTGGAAAACTCAGCAGTGGCCATAGGACTGGAAAAGGTCAGTTTTCATTCCAATCCCAAAGAAAGGTAATGCCAAAGAATGCTCAAACTACTGCACAATTGCACTCATCTCACACGCCAGTAAAGTAATGCTCAAAATTCTCCAAGCCAGGCTTCAGCAATATGTGAACCGTGAACTTCCAGATGTTCAAGCTGGATTTAGAAAAGGCAGAGGAACCAGAGATCAAATTGCCAACATCCATCAGATCATCGAAAAAGCAAAAGAGTTCCAGAAAAACATCTACTTCTGCTTTATTGACTATGCCAAAGCCTTTGACTGTGTGGATCACCACAAACTGTGGAAAATTCTTAAAGAGATGGGAATACCAGACCAGATCACCTTACCTGCCTCTTAAGAAATCTGTATGCAGGTCAGGAAGCAACAGTTAGAACTGGACATGGAACAACAGACTGGTTCCAAATAGGGAAAGGAGTACATCAAGGCGGTATACTGTCACCCTGCTTATTTAACTTATATGCAGAGTACATCATGAGAAATGCTTGGCTGGATGAAGCACAAGATAGAATCAAGAGTGCCAGGAGAAATATTAATAACCTCAGATATGCACATGACACCACCCATATGGCAGAAAGTGAAGAAGAACTAAAGAGCCTTTTGATGAAAGTGAAAGAAGAGAGTGAAGAAGTTGGCTTAAAGCTCAACATTCAGAAAACTAACATCATGGCATCTGGCCCCATCATTTCATTGCAAATAGATGGGGAAACAGTGGAAACAGTGACAGACTTTATTATCTTGGGCTCCAAAATCACTGCAGATGGTGATTGCAGAAACATGAAATTAAAAGATGCTTATTCCTTAGAGGAAAAGTTATGACCAACCTAGACAGCATATTAAAAAGCAGAGACATTACTTTGCCACTAAAGGTCTATCTAGTCAAGGCTATGGTTTTTCCAGTAGTCATGTATGGATGTGAGAGTTGGACTATAAAGAAAGCTGAGCACTGAAGAATTGATGCTTTTGAACTGTGGTGTTGGAGAAGACTCTTGAGAGCCCCTTGGACTACAAGGAGAGCCAACCAGTCCATCCTAAAGGAAATCAGTCCTGAATATTCATTGGAAGGGCTGATGCTGAAGCTGAAACCCTAATACTTTGGCCACCTGATGCGAAGAACTGACTCATTTGAAAAGACTTTGATGCTGGGAAAGATTGAAGGTGGGAGAAGGGGACAATAGAGGATGAGATGGTTGGATGGCATTACCAACTCAATGGACGTGAATTTGAGTAAACTCCACGAGTTGGTGATGGACAGGGAGGCCTGGCATGCTGTGGTCCATGGGGTCACATAGAGTTGGACACAACTGAGTGACTGAACTGAACTGAAATCTTTGAAGAAATGTCTATTCAAATCAATTATTGATTTTAATTGAGTGTATTTTTATTGACTTTTCAGAGGTCTTTGTATATTTCATATAATATATCCTTCTTAGATACATGGTTTGGAAATGTTTTCTCCCATCCTGTGTCTTATCTTTTCACTTTCTTGACAGTGTCCTTTGAAGCACAAAAGTTTTCCATTTTGATGAAGTCCAAATTATTTATGTTTTTCTTGGTTGCTTGTGCTGTAGGTTTCATACCTACAAAACCATTACTTAATTGAAGGTCATAATTTATTCTCATGTTATCTCCTAAAAGTTTTATAATTTTAACTCCTATATTTAAATATTTATCTATTTTGAATTAATTTTTGTATATAGTACATGATAGCGGGCCAGCCTTGTGTTTTTGTCCACCTTCCTAGTACCTCTGATTTGGAGAGATTATTCTTACTTTATTTCACCTTGGTACTGTTGTGGAAAATAATTTAACTGTAAATGTATGGCTTATTATTAGATTCTCAATTCATTTCCATTAGTCTATATGTCAATCCTTTATGCCATTACCACACTATATGTCTTAAAGTAGCTTTGCAGAAAACTTTAAAGGGGGAAAATGTGAGTCCAACTTTGTCCTTTCCCCTCAAGATTATTATGGATGTTTGGTGTTCCCTTTGCTTTTTGTGTGAATTTTATAACCAGCTTTGCAATTTCTACAAAAATGATGGCAAGGATTTTGGGCAGGGATTACATCAAATTTGTAGATCAATCTGGGAATACTATTATCTTAACAATATTAGGTTTTCTGAATGATGAACATGGGATGGATCTCCATTTACTATATCTTTCATTTTTCAATAATATTTTATCTTTTTTATTAAAAAGATTGTTTTCGGCTGCACTGGGTCCTCATTGCTGTGCACAAGCTTTCTCTAGTTGCAGAGAGCAGGACCTGTGTGTTGCAGTCTGTGAGCTTCTCACTGCAGTGGCTTCTCTTGTGGAGCACAGGCTGTAGGTACTTGTGCTCCAGCAGTTGCCATACGTGGGCTCAGAAGTTGTGGCTTGTGGGCTCCACAGCGCTAGCTCTGTAGTTGTGGCACACAGGCTTTATTGCTCCACAACATGTGGGAGATCCCCAAACCAGGGATGGAATTGTATACCACTAGACCACTTGGGAAACCCCTCAGCAATATTTTATTCTTTTCAGTTTACAAATATTATATTTAATATGTCCTTGGTCAAATATGATAATTATTTTATTCTCTTCAGTGCTATATTAAGTACATTTGTAGTCTTAAATTCATTTTTATATTGATTCTGTATCCTGCAACCTTCCTAAACACATTTATCAAAATTATATCAAATATACATTTTTGGTGGATTTTTTAGAGTGCCCTACATACATGATCAAGTCTTCTGCAAACCGAAGAAGTTTTATTTCTTCCTTTCCAACCTGGATACATTTTTTTTTCTTGCATAATTTCCTGACTGAAATTTCCAGTATAATGTTGTATAACAGTACTAAGCATTGACATCTTCGGTTTATTTGCGATTTAGAGGGAAAGCATTCAGTCATACATGATCAAATATGAAGTTAGTACTATTTTTCTTAAATGCTTTTACTCACATTGAAAAAGTTCCCTTCAACTCCCAGTTTGTTGAGTGTTTTTTTATCATGAAAGAATATTGGATTTTGTTAGGTGCCTTTTCTGTATCTATTGAGATGATCATATGGATTTTGTCTTTTATTCTATTAAGATATATCACATATTGATTATTTAAAATGTTCAACCAAGCTTGTATTTTGAGTATAAACTCCACTTACTCATTGCATACAATGCCTTACAAAATAGCTTGAGATAATTAACAAACCATACATTTTGCCTACAAAATGTACAATTTAATGGGTTTTAGCATTTTCAGTCATGTAATCACCACATTAAATTTTTGATCATTTAATTACCTCAGAAAGAAAACCTATACCCATTAAAAGTACTCTCTACATTCCACTTTTCTCCAGATCTTGGCAGCCACTTATCTACTTTCTTCTGTTACTATATGTTTGCCTATTTGAGACATTTTATATCAAGAGCATATATAATATGTGGTCTCTTGTGATTAACTTCTTTCATTTAGCATGATGTATTCAAGATTTATCCATGTTGTAGATTATATTAATATATGTTTCCTTTTAATTGCTGAATAACACTCCATTTGATGGATATACCACATTTTCTCTAACCATTCATCAGCTGACATTTGGGTTCCAACTTTTAGCTATTATGAATAATGCTATTAATATTCTTATACAAGGTTTTTTGTGGACATGTTTTATTTCTTCTGGGTTTATGCCTAAGAGTGAAATTGCTGGGTTATATACTAACTTAAGTTTTTAACTTTTCAAAGAACCGTAAAACATTTATGTGCTGGTGGATCAGATGGGCTAGTATTTTTTTGAGGACAGATGTGCTAATATATTCATCATATGTGATATTTTTTCGTGTTTTCTTCTCTTGTGGTGTCTTTGTCTAGTTTTATTACTGGGGTTACCTTAGGCCTCATAGAATAAGTTGAGAAGTATTCCTACTTCTAATTTTTTAGAAGAATCTATGAAGGAATGGTATAAATCCTTTTAAAGTGTAGTACAGTTGACCAGTGAAGTCACCAAGGTCTGAACTTTATATGGAAAATTTATTACATTTTCAGTCTCTTTTCTTATTAAAAGTCCATCCACATATTCCTTCTTGACTCAGCTTTGGTAGCTTGCCTCTTTCTAGAAATTAATCTGTTTCATCTAGCTTATCTAGTTTGTTGGTATAGAATTGTTCATAGTATTCTTACTTTTTTTTTTTTTTAACTTTTGCAATGTCATTCCTGATTAGTTTGAATCATCTCTCTAATTCTTGGTCAGACTAGATAAGAACTACTCAGTTTGGGGTGTCTTTTTAAAGAACTTTTAGTTTCATTGATTTTTCTCTATTGTTTTCTGTTCTTCCATTTATTTATCTTCTAATCTCGATTATTCCCTATTTCTGCCTGCTTTGGGTCCAGATTTCTAGTTTCTTGAAGTGAAAAGTTAGGTTACTGATCTTCTGTTCAATATAGGCATTTATAAAAAAATTTCCCACAAAATTTTGCATGTTGTGTTTCCATTTTCATTTACCTCAAAGTATTTCAATTTTTTCTTTGACTCATTGGCTATTTGATAGTATTGAGGTTTAATTTCCATGTAATCGTGTTTTCCCCAAATTTCCTTCTGTTACTGATTCCTAATATCATTCCTTTGTGGTCAGAGACTATATATGATTTCAATCCTTTAAATTTTATTAATACATATTTGATGTGCTAGCATTTATACTATACAATGTTCTATGTGTACTAATAAGAATGTTTATTCTCCTGTTGTTGGTTGAAATGTTCTATAGGTGTCTCTAGTTGTTATATTGATAACTGCAAATTAGTCAATGAAGTCTCCAACTATTATTGCTAAAATTTCTACTTCTCCCTTCAGTGCTGCCTGGTTTTGTTCTATATATTTTGGGGCTCTGCTGTTAGGTGCATATATGTTTATAACTATTGTATCTTCAAGATGAACAAACCATTTTATCATTATAAAATATCCTTTATCTCTAAGTAACAATTTCTGTTTTAAAGTCTATTTTATCTGATATTATTACAGCCACACTAGCTCTCTTTTGGTTACTGTCTGCATGGTATACCTTTTTCTATTCATTTATTCTCAACCTAGTGATGCCTTTGTATCTAAAGTGTGTCTCTGTTTCCAAAGCGAAGAAAACCATAAACAAAATGAGAAGACAGCTAACAGACTGAGAGAAAATATTTGCAAACAGTGCAACAGACAAGGGCTTAATTTACAAAATATACAAACAGTGGAATTATAAATTAAAAAAAAAACCCCAATCAAAAAATGGGCAGAAGATGTAAACGGACGTTTTTTTCAGAGAAGGCATACAGATGGTCAATAAACACATGAAAAGATGTAACTCACTGCTAATTATTAGAGAAATCCAAATCAAAACTACAGTGAGGTACCACTTCACATGAGTCATAATGGCCATCATTAAAAAGTCTACAAACAATAAATGCTGGAGAAGGTGTGCAGAAAAGGGACGCTCTTACACTACTGGTGGGAATGTAAACAAGCTGGACCATTATGGAAAACAGTATGGAGGTCCCACAAAAAACTAAAAATACAGTTGCCGTATGATCCAGCAATCCCATTCCTTGGCATCTATCTAGACAAAACTATAATTTCAAAAAATACATGCATTCCTATGTTGATAGCAGCACTATTTAAAATAGCCAGGACATGTAAGTAACCTAAATATCCATTGACAGATGAATGGATAAAGATGTGATATATATATACAATGGGATATTAGCCATTTGCAGCAACATGGATGGATTTAAGAGATCATCATGCTAAGTGAAATCACTCAGAAAGAAGAAAGACAAATACCATATGTTAACATTTATATGTGGGATCTAGAAGATGACTCAAATGAACTTATCTATAGAACAGTCTAACAGACATAGAGAACAGACTTGTGGTGGCCAAGGGGGAGGGAGTTGGGGAGGAAAGGATTGGGAATTTAGGATTAGTAGATGCAAACTATTATATATACAAGGGACAAACAACCAAGGTCCTACTGCAGAGCACAGGGACCTATATTCAATTTCCTGTGATAAACCACAATAAAAAATAATATGAAAAAGAATATATATGTATAACTGAATCAACACAACATTTAAATCAGCTATACTTCAAGAAAGTTACAAACAATAAATGCTGGAGAGGGTGTGGAGAAAAGGGAACCCTCTCCACTGTTGCTAGGAATATAAATTGATACAGCCACTATGGAGAACATTATGGAGGTTCCTTAAAAAACTAAAGATAGAACTACCATATGACCCAGTAATCCCACTACTGGGAATATACCCTGAGAAAACCATGATTCAAACTGACACATGTACCACAACGTTCACTGCAGCACTATTTATAACTGCCAGGATACAGAAGCAACTTGGATGTCCACTGAAAGATGAGTGGATAAAGAAGTTGTACAAATACGCAAAAAAGTAAACTTTAAATTGGTGGATTAGCAGAGTAAGAGATAAACTATCAATTAAAATATGTGCTAAGATAATAAAAAATGGATTTCATTAATAGGGGTATGTATTTGAGTAGGAAAATATCCTCCAATCCTAATATAAATTCACTCAGCTTTCATTTAATATAAGCTTCTTTTTCATCTCATGCTCCTAAACATCAACTTCACTTTTTCATACATGTGAAATAATAACTTCTTAACCATTTAGGAACAATATGCCTTTTTAGGAATCTAATAAGAACTTAGACTTTCTAGGAAAATGAATATATATATATATATATATGAATATATATAAAACCCTTACAATTTAAGGGTTTCTTGGATATTCTGCAGCCTATAAGTTAAGATCCCCTATGGAAAAAAAATTATGATTTTAATGGGAAAATACAGAACAGATATTCAAATAATTATAATATCTTATCTTCAATAGAGCAATGAGAATGTAAAATATTAAAACATATATGCTGCTGCTGCTAAGTTGCTTCAGTCGTGTTCGACTCTGTATGACCCCATAGACGGAAGCCCACCAGACTCCCCCATCCCTGGGATTCTCCAGGCAAGAACACTGGAGTGGGTTGCCATTTCCTTCTCCAATGCATGAAAGGAAAAGTGAAAGCAAAGTCGCTCAGTCATGTCTGACTCTTACCAACCCCATGGACTGCAGCCTACCAGGCTCCTCATCCATGGGATTTTCCAGGCAAGAGTATTGGAGTGGGTTGCCATTGCCTTCTCCATAAGACATATATAGGTGGTCTCTAATTACTATACATATTTCATTTCAAAAGCTAATTTGTAAATTATATATTTAGAATTTATTACTCATTTTTTCTTATAAAAATATTAGAAACTATGGTTGGGACTATTAAATTGCAAGTCTCTTAAGAATAGATGCTCTTAAGATAGATAACTAATAAGGACCTGCTGTATATAGCACAGGAAACTCTTCTCAGTACTCTGCAATGACTTGTATGGGAAAAGAATCTGAAAGAGTGGATATTTGCATATGTATAACTGAATACAGTTTGCTGTATAGCAGAAATTAACACAACATTGTATATCAACTATATTCTAGTAATTAAAAAAAAAAAGGTACTAAAAAGCCTCTTGATGAAAGTGAAGGAGGAGAGTAAAAAAGTTGGCTTAAAGCTCAACATTCAGAAAATGAAGATCATGGCATCTGGTCCCATCACTTCATGGGAAATAGACGGGGAAACAGTTTCAGACTTTATTTTTTTGGACTCCAAAATCACTGCAGATGGTGACTGCAGCCATGAAATTAAAAGACCTTACGCCTTGGAAGGAAAGTTATGACCAACCTAGATAGCATATTCAAAAGCAGAGATATTACCTTGTCAGCAAAGGTCCATCTAGTCAAGGCTATGGTTTTTCCAGTGGTCATGTATGGCTGTGAGAGTTGGACTGTGAAGAAAGCTGAGCGCCTAAGAATTGATGCTTTTGAACTGTGGTGTTGGAGAAGACTCTTGAGAGTCCCTTGGACTGCAAGGAGATCCAACCAGTCCATTCTAAAGGAGACCAGTCCTGGGTGTTCATTGTAAGGACTGATGCTAAAGCTGAAACTCCAATACTTTGGCCACCTCATGTGAAGAGTTGACTCATTGGAAAAGACCCTGATGCTGGGAGGGATTGGGGGCAGGAGGAGAAGGGGACGACAGAGGGTGAGATGGCTGGATGGCATCACCGACTCGATGGACGTGAGTTTGAGTGAACTCCGGGAGTTGGTGATGGACAGGGAGGCCTGGCGTGCTACGATTCATGGGGTCGCAAAGAGTCAGACACGACCGAGCGACTGAACTGAACTCTTTTTATCTGTCTATGTATCATAATGACCTAGGCAAATAAACAGCATACTTTTTATTCCCAGGTGACCCTTTATGAAACCTATTTTACTCAATAAAGTATTTGAATACAAACATACTAACAGGAAAAAATATTGAGGCAATGACAGAGATTAAATAAGCCACAAAAAATATAATAAAAAATAAAAGAATAAAATTGACTTAAAACCATCTGTTGCTTGAGAAACAGGCTTCATTAGACGAGAAATAACAGTAAATATAGATATTTCTAGATATTTTTGTTTGAACATACAGGTTCTTTTTTACTGTGTTTCAAATTTCACTGCAAAATATGTTTCTTCTTAATACAACATCTCCTACCCTTAGCCATGAATAAGGTCATTATTGGACAGTAACAATTTTAATGGACTGGAAGGGCAAATATGTTTTGCCTGTAGTGACTGAAGAGCGTTGAAAAAAGTAAGGGGTGGAGAATATTGTTCAAAGATGTTTTATATAATAAAATAAATAATTATTTATTATACATCTTAAAATGTGTCCACATTAAATTTAAGTGTGTGTGTGTGTGTTAGTCACTCATTTGTGTCCGACTCTTTGCGACCCCATGGACTATAGCCCACCAAACTCCTTTGTCCAAGGGATTCTCCAGGCAAGAATACTGGAGTGAGTTGCCATTTCCTTCTCTAAGCTAGTATAAAAATAACCAATAGAGGGTAAAGTAGCTCCACGGAAAAAATTTTTTAAAAGATAAACTTTGGAGTGGGTTTGAGATGAAATTTTTATTGTTTCTTAATCATTATGAATGTCACTGTGTTAAAGAAGATGGAAAAACTACATTTGGTGCCATAAATATAAAGGAACAATTGCAGATTTTTATTTGAATGTTGAACTTTTATCAAAACAAGATATAGTCATGCATAATATGCAGAATTCAACTGGATACCATTTTATATCTATAGGTTGTGACCCTATCACATAAGATCAATGGATTGACCCAGCCTTGTCTTCAGAAAAGGTCTCAAAGACATTTGTATACTCAAACCAATGCCAAAGCACCAACAAGTGAATGACACAAGACAACCTCAGAGACATGGATGATATACCAACCCCAGCTTTTAAAGTTTGGTATTTGACTCCCTGGCTAGGTGACAATGAAAGAAATTCAGTCTAGCAGGCTGGGTCTATAGCTCCCTGTTAATGAAATATGTCAATAAGAACCTCAGCCAACTGAGAAAGTAATTAATTGTCCTCATAAAAAATGTCTTTAGACTGTAGATTCAAAATTAGGTATAATAATAAACAAAATCAACATAACATAGGCATATGGAGTCATTGATTAAGACTTTGATTTTAAACAGGAATCTTACTAAATTCATCAACATTATCAAAGAAGAAATATTCAACACATCTACATATTTACTGAACTAGGTTTATACAAAATTACCTAAGTATTCATGAAGTTTGTTTTTAATTGGTATCTAAGGTACAGAAAATTAAATACAGTATATTAAAGTGCAGTTTAAAAGTTTTAGGAAATGTAGTGGTAAAACCTGATTAGAAGTAAATTTCAAATTCTGCTAAGTTTATAAAATAATTTGTATTCAAAATAGCCAGCTCCAGAATATGAAACCATAAAATGTAAAATCCCTAAATACAAGAATTTAAAGATTAAGGCACTAAAACACCTGTTATCCTTTGTGAATAACAACTTGCAGAATCTTCCACAAACAGTAGGAATAATTCAAAAGGTTTCAATAAAGTATTTAAAACTAAGGATACTGAAAAAATATCTGAAGGAATAGATTAACTTGGAGCTCATAGTATGTGGGCTTCTACTTGTTAAAGTAAGATAACTGGATAAAATATAAAAAGGCTACTCTGCTTTAGCTTTTCCAATTTAAACTATTAACTGTATTGCTCTTGAGATTAAGAAGGAAAAGAGTTAAGAAGGACATGTCTTTTACTGGATCGTGAAGAAGTCTAAAGTTAGAAGACAGGGTAATTAGAAAAGTTAATAATATAATTGTGCCATCTGAAATATGACCATATGTGAAGCGTGGCTACATGAAACCATGGTTTATAAGCATTAAAAAATTTTAATGCTTATATATTGTCTATAAACATTTATACATAAACATGGTTAACCATATCAATGTTTTAAAACAAGATTTTGAGTCCTGCAAGTCCAAACAGTACAGATCTTTCAAATTTTCACACATACACCATAAGTGACTTAAGCAAAATGTGATGTATTAGTCTTTTAGTTCTGTTGGATCACAATCCTAAGGTAATAAGTTACAGACTTTAAGGGAACTCAGATGAGTTGGTTTTGAATCTTCAGTGATTATATTTGTACCGTTATTTCCCTTCTCACTCTTCCCATTCCATGCTCCATACTGTAGGACTCCAAGTTAGATTCTACAAAATATATTTTCACATTTTACTTTCTTCCTAGTAAAAAAACATAGGCCAATAGCAATCCTAGATGATTTCATAACTTTGTTAATCACTCTAGCTATCTTTCAGATACCATGTTCTAGAATTCCAGAAAACTACAATGGAATTTAAACTGTCTCCACCCACTTCCCACTATATTATACCCTCCATTTCCCCACCCCCAGATGAAGGTTAGGTTGATAGATGGATTGAAGATGAAATAAAGCCAGACATCAAATAACTTACTTGAAATCCATCTCTTACCTTCTGTACTTAACCCTGGACTTGATGTGAACTTGGCTACATCAACAATTTTTACAGCAAATTGTTGCCCAGTTTCTCTGTTGATGCATCGTCGTACAACACTGAAGGGACCCCTAAAATAAAAATAAATAAAAGCCAAGTTTAATTTGCTGATTTTCTTAAGTTCCTATTTCCCTTTAATATCTTATTCATATTTCATTTTCTGCTATAGCCATAGTTTTCAAGATATAATTGAACATAATTTTGAAAATATTTTCCTATCATTTATGAGGTAATTATTTGAACTCACTAAGCCATAAAAATAAGAAACAAATTTACATTTCAAAATCACTTTAAAAAAATTTGAGATAGTATTCTATTTCAGGGAAATAATCTTTGTAATTTTCTCTACACATTATCAACATCTTAAATAAAATAAGAAAATGTTCACAGTGGTAGTGTATGTAACTTTTACCTTTTGAACCAGATACTTAAATCATTCTCTCATCTTAGCCATCACTTATCTAATCTTCACTAACAAGTCCTACTGAGTTTATCTCAAATATCTCTTAATCCAGTCCACTTCTCTCCATGTCTCATAACCTAGTCTAAGTGAAGTCGCTCAGTCGTGTCCGACTCTTTGAGACCCCATGGACTGTAGCCTATCAGGCTCCTCCGTCCATGGGATTTTCCAGGCAAGAGTGCTGGAGTGGGGTGCCATTTCCTTCTCCAGGGGATCTTCCCGACCCAGAAACTGAACCCAGGTCTCCCACATTGCGGGCAGACGCTTTACCATCTGAGCCACCAGGGAAGCCCCAACCTAGTCTAAGCTACTACCAATTTCTACTGGGACCAATGAAAACTTGTTTCTCCCATCGTTATTGTGGTGATGCTTTAAAAATGAAAACCTGATGGTATGTTTCTGCTTAAAATCCCACAGAGACAAGGTATTTGCAACACATATACTTAGTCAAGAGCCAAAATAAATAATCCTTAAATAAGAAGATATGCTCCAAGGAAATCTGGGCAAAAGACTTGAATAGACACTTCATGAAGAGTAAGACCTGCATTATTTAATTTCCAGCAGCCTCTCCAGTCTCAACTGAAGTCACAGAGAAATCCTTCGTCCTCCTCAAACTTCAAATTAGAATTATTCTAAGTCACCATAGAAAGAAAGTAATTTCTACTAGCAGAACCACTGGTCCAGACATTCTTACCCAGTTCTCTCCTCAATTGAAATTGGTGGCTTTCGATTCTGGCCATACAATTGAAGCAACTGGGATGATTGATAAAATAACAATGCCCAGGCCCAGGCATTAAAAACACAAATATGCACTTGGTTCCTTATGACACATTATTGACCAGGGGATTCTGGCAGAAACTAACACCTGTAGCTGACAATTTGCTATGTAAGTTAATATTGAAACGTCTCTGGTCAATAATGTTTGGGTGACAAAAGACGAATTAATATATCTCTGGTCAATAAATTGTTAATAGTTATAAAATAAGTTTCTGAACTAAAGTTAATCCAACATGCTTGAATCAACTACTGATTAATATAGAATTCAATCACAATTTACTACATTAGTTTATTTGAAGGCTAGCATAATTTTTTTGAAGACTACATAATTTATTAAATACACACACATGTATGTGTATACATGTATGAATTTTCCTCCTTCTCAGGAAACAAAACACTTTCACTGATTTTTACAGGTAGAAAAAAGTACACCTGGATGTGTGTGTGTGCTAAGTTGCTTCAGTCCTGTCCAACTCAGTGCAACCCTATGGACTGGAGCTCCCAGGCTCTTCTCTCCATGGGGATTCTCCAGGCAAGAATAATCAGAAGACAGCAAAAAGTTCTTCATGTATAGTAGAACATTTGTGATACTTCTTGCCTTAAAGTTTGTTTGTCTTTATTCTTGCAATCAGAGGACAGGCAAAAGAATATAATCTAACCTAGACTTAAACATTTCTCTGAGATCATATGAATCAGTTATTTTATCCTGCAGTCATCAGGACATCAATTATTCCTCAGTTTCAAATCTCTCATCAAGCAATCTAATAAAGCTAAACTGAAACAAAAAGAAATGGTAATAATGTACCTTTCAGCACCCTATACAAAAAGGACCTTTTGATAATCAAAACTGTTCAAAGATTTTCCTCTGTGAGAGGACAATATAACAATGTGAGTCTGCGCTCCCACAAATGTTTTCATTCTCAAGGTGGATGTCTTACTTGTGATGACTTATCCTGACAATAGCAAGCAATTTCAGGAAATGTTTAGCATAATTGGTTTTTGTCCACACATAAACCCTTGGGACTCTATTTATATATATATTTGTATAGTATTCTTCAATTCACTACACCTTTTGGATAACTTCCAAGTTTTAAAGGGCTGTGAGAATGAGAGAAAACAATAGTAATTCATAATTACATTTTGGAAGCCAGAAATCAGATGGAGTAATGGTAACTGGCTTAGCATTTGTAGGAAGCCTGAATTGCAAGGAGAAAATAATAGTTCAGAACCAAATTCATTTACACTACAGAATTCTCAAGAAGTATCTGAACTCTGAGAAAGAGAGGGTGGGGCTAAACTAACAAGGTTTGAATGAAATCTATTAGAGAAGTAGTTAAGTGTCTTAGATCTGGGACTTCCCTGGTGGTTCAGTGACTTCCCCGGTGGCTGAGATGGTAAAGTGTCTGCCTACAATGTGGGAGACCTGGGTTCAATCTCTGGGTAGGGAAGATCTCCTGGAGAAAGAAATGGCAACCCACTCTAGTATTCTTGCCTGGAAAATCCCATGGACGGAGGATCCTGGCAGGCTACAGTCCATGGGGTCGCAAAGAGTCAGACACGACTGAACGACTTCACTTTCTTTTTAGTGGCTAAGACTCCACACTCCCAATGCAGGTGTCCCGAGTTTGATCCTTGATCAGGGAACTAGATCCCACATACTGTAACTAAGACGTGGCATAGCTAAATAAATGAATAATTTTTTTTTTTAAAGAATCTCAGATACTCCTCCTCTATTCCATGCCACTGGGTAAATGCCCTACCTTAACCTCACAGAGGGCAATTCACTGAAGAGGGTAAAACATAGGGTCATAGAACTGGTGACACAGGCAGCTGAGGAAGTGGACACTATATAAAAAACAAAGGGATTATGTGATCACACACAAAATGAATGTAGACAGCCCATCTTCTTTTCCCATTCACTGGGGGAGAGGGAGATATTAAAAGCTAGCTCTTTACCCTTCAGGCAGCAGAGAAAGATTTTCTACTGAATATGTGACCAGGCCAGAAGGAAAGACCTAAAGATAATGACATTATGTTGCTCAAACCACTCAACCAGATCAAATTCTTGAAACCAAAGTCAACAAGTTCTGCCACAAGTTCACAGTTTTCAATCAACTTTCCAACCACAGCATTGATCACATTTTGGGCTAAATAGTTCTTTGCTGTGCAAGGATGTCCTGTGCATTGTAGGGGGCCTAACATCACCTCTAGCCTCTACCTGGAAATGCCAGTAGCACCCCCTCAGCCAGTTTTGCCAATCAAAAATATCTCTAAACATTGTCAAATGTCCCTAAGGAACCCCTGCCCTATTTCTACTCATGAATAGGCAACCAATCTCCCAAGATACCTGGAGAAGAGTCTCCAATTTGGATGACAGACATCAAAACAGAAAAAGGAACTTAGAGGAAACAGACTAAACAAGAAAAAAACTTCCAACTATTAATACCATTAATATCCTTGGAAACATAACTATGAAACAAAAATGGAACTTTCAGAAAACAAGAACAGGGCTCTTAAAAAATAAGCATATGAAGAAATTTAAAACTCAACAGAAGGGCTGTCAGAAAAAGTTGACGAAATTTCCCAGAAAGTAGAGCCAAAAGAACAAAGAAAATGGAGAGGAGGAACTCAAATAAGCCAAGAAAATTTCCCAGACCTTAATCCTGAGTTGCTCAAATTGAAAGGAACCACCAAGTGGAAAAGCAAAAAATAATATACAAGGGAACTCCCTAAGGTTATCAGCTGATGTCTCAGTTGAAACTCTGTAGGTCAGAAGGAAGTGGCACAATATATTTAAAGTTATGAAAGGGAAAAACCTACAACCGAGGATACTCTACCCAGCAAAGCTTTCATTCAGACTGAATGGACAAATCAAAAGCTTTATGGACAACCAAAAGCTAAGAGAATTCAGCACCATCAGACAAGTTTTGCAACAAAACACTAAAGGAAATTCTCTAAGTGTAAAAGAAAAGGCCACTAGTAAAAACAAGAAAATTATGAATGGAAAAGATCCCCAGAAAAGGACAACATAAAGTAAAGGTAGGAAATCATCTGCATACAAATAAGATATAAAACCAAGCAACAGCGAGAAGAGCGTAAGACAAATGCAGGATACTGGAAATACATTTGAAATTAAAAGACCAGGAACTTAAAAATAATCTAGTTTGTGTGTGTGTGTGTGTGTGTGTGTGTGTGTGTGTGTGTGTGTATCTATATATATCTATATCTATAATCTGTCTGCAATGCAAGAGACCTAGATTAGATCCCTGGGTCGGGAAGATCCCCTGGAGAAGGGAATGGCTACCCACTACAGTTTTCTTGCCTGAAGAATCCCATGGACAGAGGTGCATGGTGGGCTACAGTGTATAGGTCGCAAAGAGTCAGACACGACTGAGCAACTAATACTTTTCAATTTACATCAAAACCTCACAGTAATAGCAAACAGAAAATCTATAATAGATATACACACAAAAAAGAAAAATGAATCTGAACATAAAACTAAAGTTAGTCAACAAACCACAAAAAGAAAGAACAAATGAGAAAGGGGAAAAAAAGATCAACAAAAATGAATCCAAAACAATTAAGAAAATGGCAATAAGAACACATGCATGTATGCTCACTCAGCCATGTCTGACTCACTGCGACCCTATGGACTGTAGCTGACCAAGTTCCTGTGTCCATGGGATTTTTCAGGCAAGAATACTGGAGTGGGTTGCCATTTCCTCCTCCAGGGGATCTTTCCAACCCAGGATCAAACCCACGTCTCCTGTGGCTCCTGCACTGGCCGGCAGATTCTTTACGATTGAGGCACCTGAGAACATACTGATATCTACGTTAAATGTAAATGAACTAAATGCTCCAATAAAAAGATACAGACTGGCTGAAGATATACTCTCCCAAGACTGAACCAAGAAGAAATAGAAAATACAAACTGACCAATCAGAAGCACTGAAATTGAAACTGTGATTTTAAAGCTTCCAACAAATGTCCAGGACTGGATGGCTTCAAAGGCAAATTCTATCAAACATTTAGAGAAGAGTTAATACCTATCCTTCAACTATTCCACAAAATTGCAGAGGAATAAATACTCTGAAACTCATTCTATGAAGCCACCATGACCTGAATACCAAAGATGACCCAAAAGAGAAAACTCAAGGCCAATATCATTGATGATGTTTTGAACTGTGGTGTTGGGAGAAGACTCTTGGACAGCAAAGAGATCAAACCAGTCAATCCTAAAGGAAATCGACCCTGAATGTGCATTGGAAGGACCGATGCTGAAGCTGAAACACCAATACGTTGGCCACCTGATGCAAAGAGCTGACACATTAGAAAAGACACTGATGCTGGTAAAGATTGAAGGCAGGAGGAGAAGGGGATGACAGAGGATGAGATGGTTGGATGGCATCACCAACTCAATAGAAATGAGTTTGAGCAAGCTCCAGGAGATGGCGAAGGACAGGCAAGCGTGGCATGCTGCAGTCCTTGGAGTCGCAAAGAGCCAGACACAACTAAGTGACTGAACAACAAATCACTGATGAATAAAGACATGGAAATCCTCACAAAATACTAACAATCTGAATCCAATAATACATTAAAAGGATCATATATATACATGATCAAGTGGTATTTCTCCCAGGAATGAAAGGATTTTTCAGTATCCACAAATCAAATGTGGAATACACCACATCAACATATTGAAGAATAAAAGCCATGTGATCATCTCAATAGCTGCAGAAAAAGCTTTTGACAAAATTCAACACCCATTTATGATAAAAAAGAAAGTGGGAATAGAGGGAATATATCTCAACATAATAAAGGTCATATATGACAAACCTACATCTAACACCATACTCAAGGTGAAAATCTAAAAGCATTTCCCCTAAGATCAGGAACAAGACAAGGATGTCCATTCTTGCTACCTTTATTTACCATAGTTTTGGAAGTCCAAGCTGCAGTAATCAGAGAAGAAAAAGAAATCCAAATTGGAAAAGAAGTAGTAAAATTATCACTGCTTGCACATGATATGATACTATACATAGAAAATCCTAAAGTCGCTACCAGGAAACTACTAGGGCTCATCAATGAATGTGGTAAACTTGCAGGATGCAAAATTAATACACAGAAATGTCTTGCATTCCTATACACTAACAAAGAAAGATCATAAAGAGAAATCAAGAAAACAATCCCATTTACCATCCTATCAAAAAGAGTAAAATACCTAGGAATAAAGCTACCTAAGAAGACAAAAGACCTGTACTCTGAAAATTATAAGACAGTGATGAGAGCAATCAAAGATGACACAAATAGATGGAGAGACATACCATGTTCTTGGATTAGAAGAATCAATATTGTCAAAATGGCTATAGTACCCAAGGAAATTTACAGATTCAATGTAATCCCTATCAAATTACCAGTGGCATTTTTCACTGAACTAGAACAAAAAGAACTGGAAAATTTGCATGGAAACATAAACCCCAAATACCAAAAGTGATCTTGATAAAGAAAAAGGGAATCAGACTTGCTGACTGCAGACTGTACTACAAAGCTACAGTCATCAAAACAGTACAGTACTGGCACAAAAACAAAAATATAGATAAAATGGAACAGGATAGAAAGCCCAGAAATAAATCCATGTATTTATGGCCAATTAATCTACAACAATGGGGGCAAAATTATACAATGCAGGAAAGACAGTTTCTTCAATAAATGGTGCTGGGAAAACTAGACAGTTATTTGTAAAAAAATGAAATTAAAACATTCTTTAGCACCATACAGAAAAATAAGCTCAAAATGGATTAAAGGCTTAAATATAAGATCAGATACTATAATACTCTTAGAGAGAAACGTAGGCAGAACACTCTTTGACATTAATCGCAGCAACATTTTTTCTGAGCTATCTCCCAGAGTAATGGAAATAAAGCAAAAATAAACAAATGGGACCTAATTAAACTCAAAAGCTTTTGCACGGCAAAGGAAATCATAAACAAAACAAAAGGCAGCCCACAGAATGGGAGAAAATATTTGCAAATGATGCAACTGACAAAGGATTAATCTCCAAAATTTATAAACAGCTCTTATGGCTCAGTATCAAAAAAACAAACAACCTAATCAAAAAATAGTCAGAAGACCTAAATAGATGTTTCTCCAAAGAAGACATACAGATGGCCAAAAGAGACACATGAAAAGATGCTCAACATTGCTAATTATTAGAGAAATGCAAATCAAAACTCATTGTCACACCTGTCAGAATGGCTATTATCAAAAAGCCTATAAACAGTAAATGCTGGAGAGGGTGTGGAGAGAAGGGAACACTCCTGTTGGAGGGAACGTAAATTGGTACAGCTGCTATGGAGAACAGTATGGAGGTCCCTTAAGAAAGGTCCCTTAACATATGATCCAGCAATCCCACTCCTGGGCATAAAGCCAGAGAAATACATGGTTCAAAAGGATACATGCACCGCTATGTTCATTGCAGTGCTATTTACAACAGCCAAGACATGGAAGCAATCTAAATGTTCATCAGCAGATGAATGGATAAAGAAGGTGTGGTATATTTCTACAATGAAATACTACTTAGCTACAAAAAATGAAATAATGCTATTTTGCAGCAACACGTATGAACCTAGAGATTGTCATACTAAGACAAAAACAAATATCATATGATATTGCTTTTATGTGCAATCTAAAAAAATGATACGTGAACTTATTTACAAAACAGATATGTATTCACAGACATAGAGTACGAATTTATGTTTACCAGGGGGAAGAGTGGAAGGAGGGACAGATTGGGAGTTTGGGACTGACAAGTATACACTGCTATAATTAAAATACATAATCAACAAGGACCTATTATTGTATAGCACAGGGAATGCTGCACAACATTCTGTAATAATCTAAATGGGAAGATAATTTATAAAAGAATAGTTACATGTATATGTATAACTGAATCACTTTGCTGTATGCCTGAAACTAAAACAACATTGTACATCGACTATTCTCCAATATAAAATTTAAATGAAAAAAAGGACCCACAAAGTACTCAGCAAAATAGGTAATAGATACATGTTCACACATGCCATTATGAAATTTAAGAACCCTGTGGGCCAGAGAACATTCAGATTTCCAGAAATAGGAGTAAGGGTGCACAAGGAGGATAGGATGATACAGTTAATACACAGGAACTGCTGTGGTTTCCCATCTCTCAATGGCAACACTAGAGGCAATAAGACAGTAGAGCACCTTCAGAACCATGAAGAAAAATTATTTCTAACCTTTAAAGTCTACATCTAGTCAGAAAAATCAATAATAGTAAAAAAGAATTTTTTTTCAGACACAAAAAACCTCAATACCTTATTTGCAATGCATACTTTCTGAAGAAATTATTGTAGGATGTGTTTGCTAGAACAAGAGAGCAGACCAGTAAAAAACAGGACAGTCAAGGGACAGCAAATGCCTTCAACACAGGAATGAGAGTAAGATCTCAGGTTGCCAGCCATGCACTGAGCCATCAAAGATTCCCAATGCCACCTTTTAACTTGAAAACAGAAGAACCCCATAAGCTGGGGCCAGATTGCTCTGTTTTGCTTTTTCTGACCAGGGGCTTATGAGATTCCTGCTCCTCTCTGCTGCCCAGATCAGCAGAAGACTCTCACTTCACTCAACAGCAGTGTTCTTAGGAATAGCTGAGTGGGAAGCCTCTTCAGTGAACTGAAAAGCAGGAAATGCAGAGCAGCCCATGCCCCCTGACCACATTCCAGCTGGATGTTCAGTACCCCATCCTGCACTATAGCATGGATGTCCTGCCTGTGGAGAGCCCTGTGTTTGGGGATTTACTCGGGATCTTGCCAATGGATTTCCTAGCAGGGGCTCCTATATGTTCTCAGGTATGTGAAGCCAGACTGAACAAGAGGTTCTGTTTGTCTTCTCTTCCCTTCTGATTCTTCACACAATAGTGGTATTATTGCCCTTTCCTCACACAGCTAACTTTGTGCTTACTACTCATTTTGAATGAATAAACAATATACTGTTTAGGAATACATACGTAGATGGTAAAGCTATAAAGAAAATCAAAAGGAATCTTGAGTACAAAAGCCAGGATAATGGTTATGGGAGAAAGGGAGGTTATGATCAGAAAGGGGTACACAGGGGGCTTTTAAAGGTCTTAGTAATATTTTATTCTTAACTTGGATAATAGATTCATGGGTTTTCATTTTATTAGCATTCTTTAAAATACACATATGTGCAGGCACACAGACACACACACTATACACTCCTCCATACACATATTTCCTAGTTAAAAATAATTGTAACAGCTGAGGGATACATCCCTAAGATCTCACTAATCAAAAGAGGTCTTAATTTTTAAATATATGTATAATATAAATTATTTTAAATGACTTGTATATATATATAAATGAAGAAAAACTGTGTTTATGTCTCAAACATAATGAAGTCAACATGGGTTATGTTAACTGTAATTTTACATCTAGCTGAACTGAACTTAATCCATTAAGCTGTTACATGTAAACTTCAGAGTGACATCTATAATATAAAGTTCTCAGAGGCTTACAAACAAACTTACATATCTAAGGAAACCTTTAATAAATGGGGTGAACTTCCTGTGTCCTTCCTAGGAACTTCATTACATTTATAATGAATTGTGCGATGTACTACAATAGATGTAGGAAAAGCATGAAGAACCACCACCAATTAACCAAAGGGAAGATAAGGATGGGGGAAATGAAGCTGTTTGGTATTGCTGGCATGAAAAATTGGAGGGTGAGAACTGGCTGGAAAAGGAGAAAGGCGTCAGAGACCACTGTGACAGAAGAAGGGAAAATAGGTTGAGTGAGTGGGGAAGTTATTACATTAGCCAAAGCATAAGATGATAAAGACTTAAACCAATGCATCAGTAGATACAACTGAGAGAGACTTAAACTGACAAGCAACAGTTAGTGATTAGCTAGGGGATGGTTGGGGGTTGGTTGAAAGAATGACATACAGATTTCTGGCAAAAGTTACAGGGTAAATAATGATACCACCAAATGAAAATGCGACTACTACAGGAGAAAGAACTGGTAGAAGGAAGAGAAAGAAGAGAGACACACAGCTGTGTTTTGAAAATACCAATTTCCAAATTATTCATTTCCATGGATCAAGGCAGAGATTTAGAGAGTGCAATTAGATAGGAGTTGGTAAAGAATTTGCCTGCAGTGCAGGAGACCCGGGTTCGATCCCTGGGTTGGGAAGATCCCCTGCAGAAGGAAATGGCAACCCACTCCAGTATCCTTGCCTGGAAAATCTCATGGACAGAGGAACCTGGTGGATTGCAGTCCATGGGGTTGCAAAGAGTCGGGCACGACTGAGTGACTAACACACACACACACACACACACACACACATGTAGTTTAAGGAAGGGTCAACATGTAGATGATGAAGACATCAACTACCATTTGCAGCATACCATGAGCCAAGCATGCTGCTGAGAACTCTATATAGATTCTCCCATTCATCATAATTTATCATTATTTATCATAATAGTAAATATACTACTAGCCCCTGTTTTAAAGATAAGGAAACTGAGGCTAAATAAGGTTGTCTGTGGCCAAACAGTTAGTCAGGACTGAAGCCTAGACATATAAAACTCTAGAATCTAAGTTCTCATCTCTACACTCCCTAGGAAGCATGGGTGACCAGGAGCCATTGATGTGAATGAGAGTACAGACTGAAAAGGACAGAAGACAGAACCCAAGAAAACAAGAACATATCCCCCAATTCCTCCCCAAGGAATTGCTACAAACACCTTCCACAGAAAGACTATAAGAAGCCCAGAAAGAAAAAAGAAGTGCTAAAGGCAAGTTCTTAGAACTTAGAATCTTACAGAAGTATAGCCATAAAGACCAAGTGCTCAGAGTCTGCTCTAGACATGAACAAAGAAGTTCCCTCCATTCTTCTCAAGACTGGTACAAGAAAAGAGTAATTTTCCCTCTTAAATTAACAACTACACATTCACATTTTGCTATTTTCTAAATGTGGGACAGAAACTGGCCCAATGAAAATACTCAGTAGAGAAACAACTTTTGGGAAACTTGCACCTGATCTTTTCTCCTGGTGTTCATGAACTGACTTATCATTAGAACAAGTGGTCATCTTTATCCACAGGTTCCACATCTGTAGATTCAAACAAAAACTCCAGAAATTTCCAAAAAACAAAACTTAAGTTTGCTAAACACAGGCAAATATTTACATGGCATTTACACTGTATTCAGTTCAGTTCAGTCACTCAGTCGTGTCCAACTCTTTGCGACCCCACAAATCACAGCATTCCAGGCCTCCCTATCTATCACCAACGCCTGGAGTTCACTCAAACTCACGTCCATTGAGTTGGTGATGCCATCCAGCCATCTCATCCTCTATTGTCCCCTTCTCCTCCTGCCCCCAATTCCTCCCAGCATCAGAGTCTTTTCCAATGAGTCAACTCTTCGCATGAGGTGGCCAAAGTATTGGAGTTTCAGCTTTAGCATCATTCCTTCTAAAGAAATCCCAGGACTGATCTCCTTCGGAATGGACTGGTTAGATCTCCTTGCAATGCAAGGGACTTCAAGAGTCTTCTCCAACACCACAGTTCAAAAGCATCAATTCTTCGGCGCTCAGCCTTCTTCACAGTCCAACTCTCACATCCATACATGAGCACAGGAAAAACCATAGCCTTGACTAGATGGACCTTAGTCGGCAAAGTAATGGCTCTGCTTTTGAATATGCTGTCTAGGTTGGTCATAACTTTTCTTCCAAGGAGTAAGCGTCTTTTAATTTCATGGCTGCAGTCACCATCTGCAGTGTTTGGAGCCCAAAAAATAAAGTCAGACACTGTTTCTACTGTTTCCCCATCTATTTGCCATGAAGTGATGGGGCCACATGCCATGATCTTTGTTTTCTGAATGTTGAGCTTTAAGCCAATTTTTTTACTCTCCTCTTTCACTTTCATCAAGAGGCTTTTTAGGTCCTCTTGACTTTCTGCCATAAGGGTGGTGTCATTGCATATCTGAGGTTATTGATATTTCTCCCAGCAATCTTGATTCCAGCTTGTGCTTCTTCCAGCCCAGTGTTTCTCATGATGCACTCTGCATATAAGTTAAATAAGCAGGGTGACAATATACAGCCTTGACGTACTCCTTTTCCTATTTCCTATGTTGTTCCATGTCCAGTTCTAACTGTTGCTTCCTGACCTGCATATAGGGTTCTCAAGAGGCAGGTCACGTGGTCTGGTATTCCCATGTCTTTCAGAATTTTCCAGAGTTTATTCTGATCCACACGGTCAAAGGCTTTGGCATAGTTAATAAAGCAGAAGTAGATGTTTTTCTGGAACTCTCTTGCTTTTTCCATGATCCAGAGGATGTTGGCAATTTGACCTCTGGTTCCTCTGCCTTTTCTAAAACCAGCTTGAACATCAGGAAGTTCACAGTTCACATATTGCTGAAGCCTGGCTTGGAGAATTT
The DNA here is from genome assembly GCF_023091745.1 of Budorcas taxicolor. Lineage (NCBI taxonomy): Eukaryota > Metazoa > Chordata > Mammalia > Artiodactyla > Bovidae > Budorcas > Budorcas taxicolor. The sequence continues at coordinate 102,202,750 of NC_068935.1, read as the reverse complement.
TGAGCATTACTTTACTAGTGTGTGAGATCAGTGCAATTGTGCAGTAGTTTGAGCATTCTTTGGCATTGCCTTTCTTTGGGATTGGAATGAAAACTGACCTTTTCCAGTCCTGTGGCCACTGCTGAGCTTTCCAAATTTGCTGGCATATTGAGTGCAGCACTTTCACAGCATCATCTTTCAGGATTTGAAATAGCTCCACTGGAATTCCATCACCTCCATTAGCTTTGTTCGTAGTGATGCTTTCTAAGGCCCACTTGACTTCACATTCCAGGATGTCTGGCTCTAGGTGAGTGATCACACCATTGTGATTATCTTGGTCGTGAAGATCTTTTTGTATAGTTCTTCTGTGTATTCTTGCCACCTCTTCTTAATATCTTCTGCTTCTGTTAGGTCCATACCATTTCTGTCCTTTATCGAGCCCATCTTTGCATGAAATGTTCCCTTGGTATCTCTAATTTTCTTGAAGAGATCTCTAGTTTTTCCCATTCTGTTGTTTTTCTCTATTTCTTTGTATTGATCGCTGAGGAAGGCTTTCTTATCTCTTCTTGCTATTCTTTGGAACTCTGCATTCAGATGCTTGTATCTTTCTTTTCACTTCTCTTCTTTTCACAGCTATTTGTAAGGCCTCCCCTGACAGCCATTTTGCTTTTTTACAATGTATTAGGTATTATAAATTATCTAGAGGTGATTTAAAGTATATGAGAGGATGTGTATAAGTTACAGACAAATATTATGCCATTTTATAAAGGACTTGAGCATCAGAGGGGTTTGGTATCCACGGGGTTCTGGAAGCAATCCCCCACAGATATTGAAATGACTGTACTAACATGATCACAACTGTCAAATTCTGTGTGCATAATCCAGTCTTTATAAGCTGAAACTAATAATTATAGAAGTCTGACAGTATGAAATTACATTGTAAATCCTATTTATAAAAGGAATATATTCTGTTAATATGTCACGAACATCGGTTGTTTTCCAAATGCTACATTAGCCTATAACAGTATTGTTCAGTTCAGTTGCTCAGTCGTGTCTCACTCTTTGCAACCCCATGGAAGCCTGCCACTAATTACCACTCTGCACCTAATTAATATTTGAGCACGGAAGTTGCTATCTTCATTAACATTTTTTTCCAGTCATACTTCCATGAAGTGCTGTTAATCTCTTCCCATCCAGAGCCATGTTGCATGGATCTCCATAATAACTTAGATCTACTTCTGAATTAAATCAAATTTAAATAAGTTAGTGAAAGAAACTGTAAAGCCAGCAACACTTCTTTCTCTATTATTCATTTTAGTTGCATCAAGATTATATAAAATTTATATAGTAGTATACAACAAAAATGTAATTAGCAAACACTCTAAAGGGTTTCCCAAAGCAGCATCTTATAGAATCCTGAAAGAATAAAAAAGTTTGGTAAACACCATATACAATCCCTACCCTCCACCCCCATTCCATATTCACATTACACATTAGCAGCCAAGTCCTGCAGTTAGGCAATAAACATCTCTCTACCATAGTCTACCCAAATCATCCATGTTGCACTTATTAATCATTAATGTTTCTCAAAAACCACTTTGGATATGATTATTTAAATTTTAATATTTATAACAAACAGTACAAATTATGATGTTGTAATAGCCATGAATCACCCAGATTCTAAACAAACTTTTTTAAAAACAAATATTCTCCTCAAACATAGCACAGAAATTGCTTACATTCTTACAAGGGTAGGGGGTGGTGGTAATCCAATTGTTTGCTGAGTAAAGGATGGAAAGCATTTAACTATGCGATTTAAATATCAGTTCATTAATAGTCCCAAAAGTAATTTACTTTTTACAAATGTTAATAGAAGCATATTCAGCAGGCAATAATGCAACCTCTGGTCTTTTAACCAAAAAAAAAAACAAACCAGTTTTAACAAAAAGGCAAAGCATACAAAGGAAATAAGCATTTATACCCAATTACTCAGCTCAGTGCAGGGCAGCAGAAAATAGGTTTTGAATCATGATTGTAGTCATCAGTTTCTAGGTCTAAAGAAGTAAAGTAGATGATCTGGAAAGTAATTGCTTTAGGAGAAAGAAATAAGAGTATAAAATAAATGGATATAACTGCTTGTGTAAGATAGTAAAATTAAATATGCAAACAGTTGGGGAATTTTTTAAGTTAGGTAAAGAACTGAAATCCGTGCATGTCACAAAGACTACGTGAGTTAGTAATGCTCAGTGTTAACCAGTTTCCCAAGGATGGTTCAACCTTTCAGTACTCATAAAAGGACTTCCTTTTAACTAATAAGGCACACAATATATTGGGCATGGAGGATAGGAAAAGACAGGGCCATCATATCCCACGACATGTCTGAAACTGAACCCCATCTGAAGGCCAACTCCGTACTTCCTTCCAGTTGCTTAGTCAAAAATTATGGTGCCAATCTTGATCCCTTTATTCTTTTCACATTGCAAATCCAATTCATTAGGAAATGCTCTTGGCTCTACTTTGCTGAGATATTCTATCTTTCCATTTGTTTCAAGAAAAATCTGTGACCAATTCATCGAGCAGTTTTACGATAGCTGAATTAAAACCATCATGAGATAATTCCAAAATCTGATTCAACTCACTATTGGCCTCTTCTCATTCAAACTGTGGTTTTTCTGGTACTTAGTATGACACATGGTTTTCAACTGTAGCCTGGATATTTTGGTCATTGTTAGGAGACCGTTGATCACAGATCTTCTATTTTAGCAGGCAGTTGCCCTATTTAGGTTTAGTGTATCAGCTCTAGACTCATTATGTGGGGTTTAGTTCCAGTGACAGTTTAGTTTTCTAAGACCTTACAATGCTATTTTGGTCTGCTTCATTCTTCTGGTGCTGCTGGGAGTTCCCAGTCAAGCCCTGTTGATGCCATCCTCAGGAACAAAAGGTGCTTCCCAGGGCCAGTTGCTAGCCTAGGGCAATCTTGAAGGAGAGGATATCAGAAGCTACTGGGCCCTGGGATTCTTTCTGCCATGAGGTGGAGGGCAGCAGGGAAGAGACTAGTATAGCAAGGTCTTTGCTCTTGCTGCTATTGTCAACAGGACAGATGACAGGCCTGGATTGTGGCATGGGGGCTGAAATGGCCATGTTCACTGCTGCTGCTGCTGCTACTGCTGGCAGGTCAGACTACATGGCAAGGCCCCAGCTGTGGAGCAAGGGCTGGGATGGTTAAGGCCTTTGCTGCTCCTGTTGAGGCTGTGGGCAGATCAGATTGCCCACTAGGCCCCAGATGTGGACCCAACTAGGTCTTTGTTGGGTTTCCCCTTTCCAAGTCCTCTGGTCAGTGAAAGCAGGCTTTTGTTTTTGTTTTCTATGCCGTGATGGGTTCTGGATAGTAGGTCTCTCTAACAGCCAGCCCAGGAATAATTGGAAGGTAAAAAGAAAACCTCATGAACTCTCCATAATGTCATTTTTGAAGTGCTGAGGTTCCTAGCTAGTCTGCCTTCTTTCCAATTTTCAGAGTTCTTTTGCTGCTGTCAGTTGAATAACTGCTCAGTTGTATTTCATGGGGAAAGGGCAGCTAAAAGTGAGTCTTACACCACCATGTCCTAAAAATGAAAGTCTGCATTTTCAACTTTTGTCATTGGCTAGCATTAGGAATCCATTCCATTCAAAACTGTGAAAGAAGTGAGTTCTTTTATATTCAAGTTAAAAATTTTTTATCCCAGTTAAAAATAGTAGCCATTAAGTTCATCAGGTTTGTAACAGAGTTTTCCATGACTTCTGGTTCAGAATTTTAGGATAAGTAACTGTAATGGGGTGTTCCTCGGTGAGGCCCTTCCCCCATATCTTCTGTTTCAGCTCCTCTCAGAAGCTCCCATACAATAGCATCTCATGGATATTTCTTGAGTTTTCCAGATGCTAAAAACCTCCAACAAATGGAAGCAATTAATCACTTGATGATCATGAGTACATACCTCCAGACATACTGGTGACTAAAGATTAATAAAGTTAACTGCCCTGTTACCTCAACATCAACCAATGAGAGAACTGCACATGAACTGATCACACACCCTACAGCCACCCCTCACTCACCTGTCCTTTAAAAATGCTTTGCTGAAACCCTTCAGGGAATTCAGGGTTGGGTGGGGGGCACGAGCTACCAGTCCCCTTACTTGGCCCTGCAAAAAACTTTTCTCTGTTTCAAACTCCTACAATTTGGACACATGAGCCTGCATTTAGTATTGGTATTCTTCAAATCCTAAAAGGCTGAGAAACACAAAACTTGCCAAAGTAGACTAGAATAGGGGTGTCTTTCCATTCTCTCAACACATCAGGTATGCACACAAGCATATGTATACACACACACACATACTGCCTCACAGCCTTCCTGAGTCTAAAAGGAGAGCTAAGACACCAGCATCTATTTAGCATATTTCAGTTATGGCACATTGGCTGGGAAGCGGTGTTTTTAATAACAATTTCATTATTGAGTCTATACATTACAGAAAGTGAGAAAAGCTAGGGATTACAGTAATTTACATAAGTAAGGTTACATACAACTGAAGATCAACTTTAAAAAAGATTTATTGGTAGACTACACTAGCTCTTTGAGGGCAAGGATTTTCTCTTATCCATCCTATATCTCTAGCGTGTAGAACTATGCCTGATATTATGGTAGTAAAGACTCAGTAAGTGCTTTCTGGATAGACAAATGGATAGATAAAGCCATTTTAGAATGCATAAACATAGCTGTCATCTTTAAGACAGTTGCATTATATTTCAGTTAATCTCAACTTACAGCTCTTTAATAGCTTTTATATCTCCTTAATCCCCTAGGGCAGATTTTCACTTATCTAGTAGAAATAAAAAATTTTATTTGTCAATGTTAATTGCCAAAAGGTAGATCAAAAGTTGTAAAATCATATACCAAGTTATTTAATTTTAAAATACTTCTTCAAAAATGATTTTTTTTAACTAGAGATGTTGAGGCCAATTCAAAATCCTTCTGTTATCATAATTAAACTTCAGAACACACTCTTTTTTACTTTTAACATACACTAACATCTCTTCTTAAACACTTTGTTTTAATGCTTTAAAATAGGCCTTGTAAACTTGAGGCATTTTACAAAAATAGTCTCCTATAATTGCAGAGAACCAAACACAGTTACTAAAATTCAGAAAGCTTTTCAATCTAAAAGTTTATAAAGTTAACTGTGACAAACATGAACTCAAAATTAATTAATTCAATCTTTTGTTTGATTATTTAACCAGTTTCAGTTCAGTTCATTTGCTCAGTTGCGTCTGACTCCTTGCAACCCCATGGACCAAAGCATGCCAGGCCTCCCTGTCCATCACCAACTCCTGGAGTTTACACAAAATCACCTCCATTGAATTGGTGATGCCATCCAACCATCTCATCCTCTGTTGTCCCCTACTCCTCCTGCCTTCAATCTTTCCCAGCATCAGGGTCTTTTCAAAAGAGTCAGCTCTTTGCATCAGGTGGATAAAGCATTGGAGTTTCAGCTTCAACATCAGTCCTTCCAATGAACACTCAGGACTGATCTCCTTTAGAATGGATTGGTTGGATCTCCTTGCAGTCCAAGGGACTCTCAAGAGTCTTCTCCAACACCATGGTTCAAAAACATCAATTCTTTGGCACTCAGCTTTCTTTATAGTCCAACTCTCACATCCATACATGACTACTGGAAAAACCATAGCCTTGACTATATGAACCTTTGTAGGCAAAGTAATGTTTCTGCTTTTTAATACGCTGTCTAGGTTGGTCATAACGTTCCTTCCAAGGAGTAAGCATCTTTTAATTTCATGGCTGCAATCACCATCTGCAGTGATTTTGGAGCCCATAAAAATAAAGTTAGCAATTGTTTCCACTGTTTCCCCATCTATTTCCCAGGAAGTGATGGGACCAGATGCCATGATCTTTGTTTTCTGAATGTTGAGCTTTAAGCCAACTTTTTCACTCTCCTCTTTCACTTTCATCAAGAGGCTTTTTACTTCCTCTTGACTTTCTGCCATAAGGGTTGTGTCATCTGCATATCTGAGGTTACTGATATTTCTCCTGGCAATCTTGATTCCAGCTTGTGCTTCATCCAGACCAGCGTTTCTCATGATGTATTCTGCATATAAGTTAAATAGGCAGTGTGACAATATACAGCTTGATGTACTCCTTTTCCTATTTGGAACCAGTCTGGTGTTCCATGTCCAGATCTAACTGTGGCTTCCTGACCTGCATACAGATTTCTCAAGAGGCAGGTTACGTGGTCTAGTATTCCCATCTCTTTCAGAATTCTCCAGTTTGTTGTGATCCACACAGTCAAAGGCTTTGGCATGGTCAATAAAGCAGATGTTTTTCTGTAACTCTCTTGCTTTTCCAATGATCCAACAGATGTTGGCAATTTGATCTCTGAATTCTGTGCCTTTTCTAAAACCAGCTTGAACATCTGGAATTTCACGGTTCATGTATTGCTTAAGCCTGGCTTGGAGAATTTTGAGTATTACTTTATTAGCGTGTGCTGCTGCTGCTGGTAAGTCACTTCAGTCGTGTCCGACTCCGTGTGACCCCATAGATGGCAGCCCACCAGGCTCCCCCATCCCTGGGATTCTCCAGGCAAGAACAGCAGAGTGGGTTGCCATTTCCTTCTCCAGTGCATGAAAGTTAAAAGTGAACGGGAAGTCACTCAGTCATGTCCGACTCTTCGTGACCCCATGGACCGCAGCCTACCAGGCTCCTCTGTCCATGGGATTTTCCAGGCAAGAGTACTGGAGTGGGGTGCAAGATGAGTGCAATTGTGTGGTAGTTTGAGCATTCTTTGGCATTGCCTTTCTTTGGGACGAATGAAAACTGACCTTTTCCAGTCCTGTGGCCACTGCTGAGTTCTCCAAATTTGCTGGCATATTGAGTGTAGTACTTTCACAGCATCATCTTTTAGGATTTGAAACAGCTCAACTGGAAATCCATCACCTCCACTAGCTCTGTTCGTAGTGATGCTTTCTAAGGCCCACTTGACTTCACATTCCAGGATGTCTGGCTCTAGGTGAGTGATCACACCATCGTGATTATCTGGGTCGTGAAGATCTTTTTTGTACAGTTCTTCCATGTATTCTTGCCACCTCTTCTTAATATCTTCTGCTTCTGTTAGGTCCATACCATTTCTGTCCTTTATCGAGTCCATCTTTGCATGAAATGTTCCCTTGGTATCTCTAATTTTCTTGAAGAGATCTCTAGTCTTTCCCATTCTGTTCTTTTCCTCTATTTCTTTGCACTGATCACTGAGGAAGGCTTTCTTATCTCTCCTTGCTATTCTTTGGAACTCTGCATTCAAATGGGTATATCTTTCCTTTTCTCCTTTGCTTTTCACTTCTCCTCTTTTCACAGCTATTTGTAAGGCCTTCCCAGACAGCCATTTTGCTTTTTTGCATTTCTTTTTCTTGGGCATGGTCTTGATCCCTGTCTCCTGTACAATGTCACAAACCTCATTCCATAGTTCATCAGGCACTCTGTCTATCAGATCTAGTCCTTTAAATCTATTTCTCACTTCCACTGCATAATCATAAGGAATTTGATTTAGGTCATACCTGAATGGTCCAGTGGTTTCCCCCACCTTCTTCAATTTACATCTGAATTTAGCAATAAGGAGTTCATGATCTGAGCCACAGTCTACTCCTGGTCTTGTTTTTGCTGACTGTATGAGGCTTCTCCATCTTTGGCTGCAAAGAATATAATCAGTCTGATTTTGGTGTTGACCATCTGGTGATGTCCATGTGTAGAGCCTTCTCTTGTGTTGTTGGAAGAGGGTGTTTGCTATGACCAGTGTATTCTCTTGGCAGAAGTCTATTAGTCTTTGCCCTGCTTCATTCTGTACTCCAAGGCCAAATTTGCCTGTTACCCCAGGTATTTCTTGACTTCTTACTTTTGCATTCTAGTCCCATATAATGAAAACGACATCTTTTTTGGGTGTTAGTTCTAAAAGGTCTTGTAGGTCTTCACAGAACCATTCAACTTCAGCTTCTTCAGCATTACTGGTCGGGGCATAGACTTGGACTACTGTGATATTGAATGGTTTGCCTTGGAAATGAACAGAGATCATTCTGTCATTTTTGAGATTGCACCCAAGTACTACATTTTCGACTCTTTTGTTGACTATGATGGCTACCCCATTTCCTCTAAGGGATTCTTGCCCACAGTAGTAGATATAATGGTCATCCAAGTTAAATTCACCCATTTTAACAGTTTTAATCAGTTTACTACTCGATGGACGCAAGTCTGAGTGAACTCCGGGAGTTGGTGATGGACAGGGAGGCCTGACGTGCTGCGATTCATGGGGTCGCAGAGTCGGACACGACTGAGTGACTGAACTGAACTGAACTGACTGAATCAGTTTACTTAAAACAAATTTCAGTTTGTATAATCTGACAAGATTAAATGTAAGCCTCAATCACTATAATAGTTTATCACCACAACATATAAAAAAATGGAAACAAACTACTTATTTTGTCCACATGATCACCTTTTCGAGTGAAATTACAAGCAAATAAATTTAAGACTTAGAAGACAATGAAACTTCACAGTTTCTAATTAATGTTGAATTGAAGACTGAGAATTTTAAGTACAGGCTTAAATCAGTAAATAAACATTAGATCATAAAATGAGAAACATTTTAACCAGTGACTATCGTTCAATTCATTAAAAATCAATACCCATGCAGTTAGTTTCCTGTACTTTAATCAAATCCTTTATTTTATAGCAAACAATATGAGAAAAAAAATAAGGAATGAAGCATGAAGAATAACTATCCAGCACAGATACAAAATAGATGGGTTGAGATCATATAAAAGAACATGTTTTAATCATGAATTTTCAGGCAGCTCCACTGAGTGACCACTGAAATTTTTAAAGGAAAAAAAAATGTATTCTACTAGCTAAGAATCCCTGCACCTTAATATTTCATAATGAATTTACAACTTCCTTTTGGTATGCCCAAGCAACCTGAAAATACAAACACTATAATTGCAAACATCGCTTAGAATGAAAAAGCCCCTTTAAGATAAGGTATGTTAACCCCTGAAAGACTTTAACTTTCTCCTCTCTGAATCAAAGCATAACATAATCAGAGCATAAACAGAGCAGGCTTGAGTGTTCAAAAGACTTGGGGCTGAATCTTGCATCTGCCCATTACAAACTCTGATGATATTTGGCCACTTATTCAGTCTATCTGGGCTCACTTTTTTTAAACTGTGAAATGGAGATAACAGCTACTCAAAGGTTCTGAAGAGATAACAGAAGGTATAAAGGGTTGTGCCTGGCACATATGCACAGAGGGGACTTCTTCAAGGGTGATCTGTTGTTGACCTCTTTTTCTCTCCTAAAAAGTAAAAAATGTATGCCGTACTACAAGGGTACGATTTCACTATCAAACCCAAGGGTCAGGAAAGAACCAGAAAGTTCTGCTTTCAAGAATAGTAAGTAACCTGGACTAACCTTCCTACTGAAAAACAAAATAAAATCTGGATACACACACACACACACACACAATCTTCTTGGAAGTATAAATATAAGGTACTTCAATTTTTCCAGTTAAAGATCGAGGACAACAAGAGGAGCCAGAGCAGGAAGCTCAACCACACACAGCTATTTTGCCCATAGGGCAATTCTCCACCCTTAGGAAGCAGTTGCCTCAAAAGGCCTCATAGAACGGAAGAGCGAAGAGAAAATTTGCAATCTACCTGATAAACCAACCCTCGCTTTGTTCTGGTTTCTTCTGAAAGGCTGGGATGGCAGTGAACGAAAAGCAAATCTAGTCTTGCATGGACTTGCCTGGCTCCTCATCATCTGGTAGTCTCAAATCTAGAAGCTGGATTAAGGCAGTCCTGGCCATAAGCCCTCCCCTAAAAACCCAGCACAGGCAAATCCTCTCTTAAAGATAATGTTGTCTTAGTGCGAGCAAGAATCAGGATAAGAGACAAAAGAAAAATACCAAGGCATGGGATATTGAAACAAAAAGATATAATAGCCCAAATTTTAAACTCATAGGATAGATTTTGGAGCAGCTGAAAGCTGAAGAAAGAATTAGTTAAGGGGAGTATAGATCAGAAGAAATTATCCAGAATACATCATGGAGAAAACCAAAAAGAAAACAGACAAGATAAGGGACTTGGATGAAATGAGAAAATTTAATGTATAATATGTTAATTGGGGTCCATAGAGAGAAGAGAATGAGGTAGACAATATTTGAGGAAATGGCTGAGAATTTTTTCATAGAATGATTTCATAGAATTTTCATCAGATTTATCTATCCATAAATTCAAGATTCCCAGTGAATCACAACAAGATAAATAAAAATAAATCTATATACCGAGACAAATCATAGAAAGACAAAAAGGGAAAAAAACCTTAAAATAATCAGAGATTTTAAAAACAGATTGTCTTCAAAGAAGTGACAGTTTGACAGCTGACAACAGAAATCTGAAGACAGTGAAATGGTGTATTCAATGATATAAAGTGCCATCCAAACTTCTATACCCAGGGATTTCAATAATGAAAGCAAACTAAAGACAAACACAAACAGAAAGAGCATGTCTTAGCAGACCCACACTAAAAGTTTCCAAAAGATACTTTTGGCAGGAGGAAAATTACCCCAGATAGAAGGTCATAGACACAGCAAAGAATGAAGAACAAAATAAGACATAAATATGTGGGTTAATATAAAAAATACTGACTGTAAAAAACAACAAATAATAATGACTTCTGGGTTTACAAATATGGACAATTTAAATGTATGACAAACATTAACAAATAAATTAAGGGATGAAGTAAAAACATCCTAATATTCTTGCATTGGCAGTGATAAGGGCAGAAAGACATCAATATTATACCTTGTAAGTGCACAATACAGGTTGCTATTTTAAGGAAAACTACTAAAATAATTGAAGCACAGTGCTGAAGTTCCAATCTAAGTGAGGGCAGGGAGGGAATGGAGTGACAAAAAAAAACACAATCACATAAGAGAGAAAAATGAAATGACAAGAAAGAAAGAAACAGGATAGGACAAAGTACAAAATAAAAACTTTAAACTCATATTACTGTTGTGTACTGAGAGTATGAAGAAATATACAAACAATAAGAATAATAAGTAAATTATAAAGTATATTAAAAGGGGCTAAGTCTATAGAAAAAAAATAATATTGAGGAACTGGATATACAAACCAAGGTGGATTTAGTACCAGGTTTCAGGAATAAATACAGTCGTCAAGGTGGCCTTGTTAAGAAGGTAACCTCTAAGCAAAGACTCCTTCCCTCTCTATAGCTAACCTAAAGCCACATACCTCCACTCCATTCACAGCTCTGAGACTACCACTATGGGGACCATTATTTTTAAGGTATTGTACTCCTCCCAAGTTTGTTGCTCCTCTGTTTCCTTAAGGGTTTCTGAAAGAGTTCTTTCTTCCTGGACTTGCCCTGACTATGATAATAGCAGCAGTGCTACTATTTATTGAATATCGATTATTTGTCAAGCATTCTAATAGGTGCTTTGCAAAATGTCTCATGCAATTTTCCCAACAGCTCTAGAAGAAACAGACTATTATTCCCATTTTACAGATAAGAACATTAACTTTAAAATCTTACCCAGTGTCTCACAGTTAATACAATGCAGAGCTAGCATTTTAATGTAAAATTGGCCTGGCTATAAGGTATGAGGGCTTTCCACTATCCATGCTATATATTATGCCATTATTGCCAAGAACAATGAAAAGTGAATTGAGAAGGACAAAGACTCAGCAAATGGTCAGTAGGTGCTATTAGACACACTGAAGACACTCAACAAGCACTTGACTGAGGATTCACAGAGGAGGTTTCATAACCAAGGATCAGCTACAGAAAAATGCTCAGAGAACTGGGTCTACAGACCACAATGGGAAGCCAGGGAAGTCACTGTCAACAGCTATTCTTCCTGTCACCTGTCTGGTCTTCCTCTTGACTTGCTTTGGCTTGTTATGGTTCTTTTCTTCTTATTGTCAGCCTGAGCATGTCCAAGAAAACTTACTATAAGCAATACTCTATGTTTTCTGATCTCATTTCCTTTCTCTGAACTGTAATGTCTTGATTTTGCTTCTTGTATTTTATGCTGAGTTCTTTCTCCCAAACAACAAAAATTTAAAGTCTAAGAAACAGGAAAACTTCAACTTCTTCAGGCATAGTATTTTTGATAAATTCTTATTTTAATTGAAGTATAGTTGACTTAAAATGTTGCGTTAGTTTCCAGTGTACAGCAAAGTTATAAGAATTATAAAGTATTTTTTAATATTCTTTCCCATTATAGTTTATTATAGGATAGTCAATATAGTTCCTTGTGCTATAAAGTAGGACCTCAGTGTTTATCTATTTTATATTTAATAGTTTTTAATCTGCTAATCCCAAGATCCTAATTTATTCTCCCTTATCAGTCCATGGGGTCACAAAGGGTGGGACATGACTGAGTGACTGAACTGAACTGATCCCCTTTTCCCCTTTGGTAACCATAAGTTTGTTTTCTATGTCTGTGAGTCTGTTTCTGTTTTCTAAATAAGTTCATTTGTGTCATATTTCAATTCCACATATAAGTGATACCATGTATTTGTCTTCCCTCTGTCAGACTTAACTTCACTTATTATGGTAATTTTTAGGTCCATCCATGTAGCTACAAATGGCATTATTTCATTCTTTTTTATGCTTGTGTAATATTTGTGTGTGTGTGTGTGTGTGTATTTGTTGTTGTTCACTAAGTTGTGTTCAACAGGGAGCAAGCCAGGCTCTCCTGTCTTCCTGTCTTCTTCTCCTGGAGTTTGCTCAAATTCATGTCCGTTGAGTCAGTGATGCTATCTAACCATCTCATCCTCTGCTGCCCCCTTCTCCTTTTGCATTCAACCTTTCCCAGCATCAACATCTTTTCCAATGAGTCGGCTCTTTGCATCAGGAGGCCAAAATATTGGAGCTTCAGGGTTGATTTCCTTTAGGATTGACTGGTTTCATCTCCTGGCAGTCCAAGGGACTTTCAAGAATCTTCTCCAACACCACAATTCAAAAGCATCAATTCTTCAGTGCTCAACCTTCTTTAGGTCCAACTCTCACATTCATACACAACTAGGAAAAACCACAGCTTTGACTATAAGGGCCTTTGTCAGCAAAGTGTGTATACACAGCATATTTTCTTTATCCATTCATCTGTTAGTGGACATGTAGGTTGCTTCCATGTCTTGGCTATTGTAAACAGTACCACTATGAACTTGGGGGTGCATGTATATTTTTGAATTATAGTTTTGTCCAGATATATGCCTAGGAGTAGGATTGCTGGATCATTTGGTGACTCTATTTCTAGTTTTTTAAGGAAACTTCAAACTGTTTTCCATAGGGGCTGCACCAATTTACATTCCCACCAACAATGCAGGAGGGCTCCCTTTTTTGAGAATTTCTTAGGCAATACCTAATTCTGTCAAGCCATTCATGCTACACTCAGTCACTGGGTGTACCCTAAAAACCTACAATCAACCTACCAATGAGTTGGATTCTTTTTGTTTTAGGGGGAGAAGTGGTGTTGGGGAAGGGGGACACGCTCTCTCTAATAATCTGAAGAGAAATGAGAATGAAGCCTATAAGCTTTATTAGGTTTTTTTTTTCTTGTTGCATAACATATTGTCACACATTTAACAGTTTAAAACAGTATCCTTCATGATATCTAAAGTTTCTGTGGGTCAGGAGTCCAGATGGCTCAGTTAGGTTCTCTGCTTAGGGTCTCACAGGCTCAAATCCAGGTATCAGCCAGACTGTGCTCTTATCTAGAGGCTCTGGAGAAGAATCCAGTTCCAAGCTCAATTCAGGTTGTTGGCAGACTTCAGTTCTTTGCAGCTGTAGTTGACTAAAGTCCATTTCCTTGCTGACTGTTAGCCAGCCTCAGAGCTCCTAGAGCCCACCTGTATTCCTTGCCAGTTCTTCCATCTTCAGGCCAGCAATGAGAAATCTCTCTCATATCAGAGCCGTTTCACATCTCTTTCTCTTAGGCAATCTCTTTCTCTTAGGCAATCTCTTTCAGATCAATCCTGTTTATTCAAATTTATTTTTAAAAAATCATATCACTTCCATGAACAGAAAAAGTTATCAGGTGCCATAAACAGACATTAAAAATAAATAGAACTAAAACAGTAACACTAAAAATTCTAAACACTAAAATTCAGATAGGCACTGCTGCCTTTCTTACAGAGGCTGTGGGCTGGAGGAGAACTCTCACTTTCACTTGAAGGGGGCAGGTTGGGGGGAAGCTACGTTGGCTATTAATGTTATATTAAAACAAACCATGAAGTTTCTCAAAGGTATTACAGTAATCAGAAAGCCTGAATGAAGACTACAGAGAACTCCATCTGTTTATTACTGTTTACTTAACAATTTATTGGGGTACCATCTAAAATCATGCAGCCTACTGCAATACCTGTCACTTACTTCAGGAAATATTATTGTAAGCCCTGGTTAAAATCTGGACTGAAAGAAAAGTGGTGTAGGGTTTTTCTAAAGGATTTTGAATTCTGTATCATAATAAAATCAGTAAAATACAAATAAAAAGACCATAATCAGATTAAACCTAATAAGACCATGGTTAATAAAATGCCCTGAATTCCGATACAAATATATATACCTTGAGCTTTGAAAGGCACAATGACCCATGGACATCTTTACCTACATTGCTGCCATTAGTATTCTCCTTTATAACAGATGGAAAGCAAGATTATTCTATTTTGCTCAGACTGTATTCCTTTACGAATTCTTAAAGGAGAAATTATGGTGCACCTAACAGAGCTGAGCAACAAGATCACTTAGATTAGAGGTCAGCAAACTACTGCTGCTGCTGCTGCTAAGTCACTTCAGTCATGTCCGACTCTGTGTGACCCCACAGATGGCAGCCCACCAGGCTCCCCAGTCCATGGGGTTTTCCAGGCAAGAGTACTGGAGTGGGGTGCCATTGCCTTCTCCCCAGGACAAATCCAGAGTGCTGCCTGTTTCAATAAATAAGGTCTTATTGGAAGGTAGCCACGCACACTTGTTTATGTATTGTCTATGAGCACGTATTTGCTACAACAGCAGAGTCGAGTGGTTTTGACAGAAACTGTCTGGCCTGCAAAAACTAAAATATTTACTCTCTGACACTTTACAGAAAGGTTGCCCACCCTTCACTTAGAGTTTCCCGAAAAGTGTTGATCTCAATCACATGATATGTTCCATGTGGAGGTTTCAGATTATGCTAAATGACTATTTCTCACTCTTTCAATTTTTTTGTGACTGCAGCCATGAAATTAAAAGATGCTTACTCCTTGGAAGAAAAGTTATGACCAACCTAGATAGCATATTCAAAAGCAGAGACATTACTTTGCCGACTAAGGTCTGCCTAGTCAAGGCTATGGTTTTTCCTGTGGTCATGTATGGATGTGAGAGTTGGACTGTGAAGAAGGCTGAGCACCGAAGAATTGATGCTTTTGAACTGTGGTGTTGGAGAAGACTCGAGGGTCCCTTGGACTGCAAGGAGATCCAACCAGTCCATTCTGAAGGGGATCAACCCTGGGATTTCTTTGGAAGGAATGATGCTAAAGCTGAAGCTCCAGTACTTTGGACACCTCATGCGAAGAGTTGACTCATTCGAAAAGATTCTGATGCTGGGAAAGATTGGGGGCAGGAGGAGAAGGGGACGATAGAGGATGAGATGACTAGATGGCATCATGGACTCGATGGACGTGAGTCTGAGTGAACTCCGGGTGATGGTGATGGACAGGGAGGCCTGGCGTGCTGCGATTCATGGGGTCGCAAAGAATCGGACACGACTGAGCGACTGAACTGAACTGAACTGAATGGGTAAATCAGTGTGTCATTTCTACTTAGAATAATTGTACTTGTTGGGAAATTAATACTATATTACTAGGATTATCAGCATCTAGATCTCAAGGAACATCTCAATCCATGTTCCTCTAGCCTTTCTTAGATATTTTATTCATCTCATCACCAGGAGATCATCTAAATAAAGCCAGACCACATCTTACAAACTGTTCATTTTTTAAAGTAAACTTTTTTAGAATAGTCTTGGATTTTCAGAAAAATTACAAAGATAATATACAGACTTCCCATGTACCCTGTACCAATTCCCCATTATTAATATTTTTCATTAGAGTGGTACATTTGTTACAATTAATGAACCAATACTGATACATCAGCATTAACAAAAGTCTACTCTTTACTCAGGTTTCCTCAGTTTTTAGCCTAAATGTCCTTTTTCTGTTCCAGGATTCATCCAGGATATCACATGACTTTCAGTCATGTCACATTAGACCCCTATTGGCTCTGAGAATTTCTCACTTATCTTGTTTTTGATGACCTTGACAGTGTTGAAGAGTACTATTCGGGTAATTTGTAATTTTCCTCAACTGGGATCTTTCTGATATTTTTCCTTATGATTAGACTGAAGTTGTATGTTTTGGAAAGGAAGACCAAAGAAGTGAAGTTCTGCTTTTATCATGTCACATCAAAGGTACATGGCTTCCCAGGTGGTTTGGTGGTAAAGAATCTGCCTGCCAATGCAGGAGATATGGGTTTGATCCCTGGGTTGGGAAGATCCCCTGGAGTGGGAAATGGCAATGCATTCCAGTCTTCTTGCCTGGGAAACCCCATGGACAGAGGAGCCTGGCGGGCTATAGTCCATGGGGTTGCAAAGAGTTGGACACAAGTGAGCACAGCACACAGCACAGCATCAAAGGTACACGCTGTTGACATGACTTCTCACTGTTGGTGTTGACCTTGACCACCTGGTTGAGGTAGTGTTTGTCAGGTTTCTCCTCTGTAAAATTATTCTTTCCATACTGTAGTCTTTGGAAGAAGTCAGTCACTATATTCAGTGCACATATAGTGTTCATTTCTTAGTTATTAAAGTCACTTCAATCAATATTCATGTAGAAGTAAAAATTTAAAAGCTAAAGGTTTCTACCTGCCATACAAACCATACAAACTGCCTTCACGTATTTGGACTAAATTAACACTGTGAGAGTCTCTCTCTTTTTCATTCCCAGTACTCTGGCAATTCTTACAAAGATTCATTGTTTCTGAAGGCATGTCACAAAGAGGGAAAAATCTGATCATTTTCAAATTAAGTAAGTCAAAATCTCCACAAGTAAGTATTCCTTAAGCAAAACGTCTAACAAAATGTGACTGATTCTAGACTATTTTTCCTACTCCTTTCACCCCATTTTGTACAAGTAGATGAGCGATCACCATCTCACAACCTAGTGGAGCCTTCCCTCTCCTTGAAATGCACAAAGAATTCAGATAAGATTTTGGGAAGAAAACAACCAAGATTTCTTGGTTGAGTTATGTGGGATTTGATTGGTGCCCTTCCTCAGGGTGGTGATAACCAGGCCAGTACACAATGAATCACAAGGTCATTGATGGGCCAGGCTGCTGAAGCAAAATCATTACTAAAATGAACTTAGAAAGGAAGAGCCTTTTGCTAATCCTTTTCAAGCCAGAGCCTGAGCTGGTCCTAGACTGAAATAAGGCACTGGAGAAAGCTGGCCTTTGGCACTGACTGGCTTCCCATTCCAGATCCCCTCTCTGTAGTCTGTACTGGCTGCCAATTATCACTCTCAACAGAAGCAGCCTTCAAGTGAAGCTGTTAGTGGCAACTGTTGTAAGAGAAGCTCACAAAAGACTGCTGGCCAGTTATCTACCTCTCCATGGCCAAAAACAGATAGAAACTCATGGGCCCCATAAACCTGGAGATTAGAATCCACGGGACTCAGAGTGAGGGCAGATATGCTGATGAGGACAAATGTTACCCAGGAACTGAGAAAGTTCAAATCCACTTCATGGAACTCATCTAGAACTAATCCTGTATAAGATATCTAACACATTAGCAGAGGACATAGGCTTACTTATTTTTCCCTTATTTCTTCATATGATCAAATACTTTGTGGTTGAAGAATAAAATAAGTGAAAAGCTTGCAGAAAAGTGCTTTAGTCAGAAGTAATGACAAACAAAAATAAAATGATGCTAGCTGAATACTATCTAAAAGATAAATTTTCGTAACGCTTTTTATCTCAAAGATTTAGTCATTCTACAAATTTTAGCAAAAAAGAAGAAAGAAATCAGCATTTCTGACCTTGACCTAACACTGACTCACTCAAGGGACAGCCTAAGAAGAAAATGCAAAGTTGATGCTGATCTTGCTTTCTGGGTCAGGGGGAAAAAATGAGAACCCAATTATGTCACCTAGAAAGTCACACTTATGTCACTTAACATCAAGTGCATCAAACAAAAAGCTAATAACTGAAGTAAAAGGTGAAAAATGCATACCAAACCAAGACTTTAAAACAGTCCATCTGGTGTGCAGTTCACTGTAGGACTGTAGGCAATTAGGGTTTCCTCAAACAGCTTTCACAGAGACAGCTTATTATAACAGAGGAGAAGAAATGAATTCTATAGCACAGTGCCATTTTATTTTGGCTGTACCATTATTAGTAAATCTATTAAATAACAAAGACTTTTCTATCAGTTGAAAAAATGATGGGCCAAAATTCTTTCCAAGGAACACATCAAAAAAGCCATTACCATGCCATTTTTGGAAAAATTCTGATACTTTCACAATACACAAATGCAGAGCTACTGTCCTTAATGAGACTGCAGTTTGTTACTTTCATATAACACACTGGATTTTTGAGCCTTTTTATACCTCTGATTTACCACAAACACTTGGCTGATCCATAACACAAACAATTCAAAGTACTATTAATACATACCTGCTTTCATTTCTTGGATAAAACGGATCTCAATGCCTGCTAAGGAAACCAAATAGGTAATACACTATTGATCAAGACTAATAATTCTTTCTGAAAGAGACCACTCAACTTAGTTAAAATACATCATAGTGATCTAGTAGGTAAAATACATTATAGTGATCAGAAAGTAAGATGGTTCAGTAGAATTATCACAGTCTATTTCAATCACTGCTCAAGACACTCTCATACTTGCCATAATATTGCTTTTCACAGAAAAGACAAGCATGAATAGTAACAGATGCTTACTGGTTTGGATTAGTACTTGATTCTAATATACCATGTTTAATGTCTTTCAATCTTAATAAAACATTAAATAAATTAAACTACCAACCACAGTTCATGACGCTAAAGCCATTATAGCAAATCTGTTTTTACTGCTTTATTTGAAATCTTGGAAAGAATCCTACCCTAAACCAGAAAGTCACTGCAAAGCAAGAGAACGGTTTCAACAATATGCTCTTTTAAATGTAAAATTCTGTATTTTACATATTTGCCTAGAGTAGAACTGATCAGAAACAACAGTATTTGAAAATCATCATAATAATCCTTTTTAGCACTTCCTTGAATTTCAGTGACTCTACTTTATGGCCTGACTAAACACTGTGGCCTTCTTGTCCTGTTGAATGAAGTTCCCTTTCTTCAGGAACTCAGATTCTTTAGAGTATTTGCAAAACCATTTTGGAGCCTTCTTCCTTTCCTCAGCTTTAACTCTTCACACATAACATCTCGGTTTACTCCAAGCCTCAGATGTGCTACTCTCATCATTATCAGAAATACCACTTCGAGAACACCTTCAGTCCTGGTCACTTAATGAGCCACAATAGCCTCAGCTTAAGCCCTCTGACTCTAGAGTTACTGAGATGTTTTCAAGAAAGTAGTGTTAACGACAATATCAACTTGAGGGTGAGTTGGTGGGGAGGACCACCAGGGAAACAAGAATGCATGTTAAATGAAGCGTAATAATCAAGAAGGCATAATAATGTTACCCTTAAAAAAAACTATATTGGTTAGTATATTAGTGTATAATGATTTAAAAAAATGTACTATGATTTCAGTACCAAAACAAATTTGTAAAAGTGGAAGCTAAAATAAAATATGATATTTAAAAAAGCCTGACTTTAGGATTTACACAGGAAAAAGTTAATCCCAGTGAAAATACTTCCAGGAAAATAAATATGAAAATAGAAAAATTACAAATGGTTTAGCTGTATGATACAGAAAATTGATCAAGGAATTAAGTTGGCTTAGTGGAACCATCTGGGCAAAACTTTCTCAACAAAAAATTCACTAATATTGGTTTAATTCTGATTAAAATATTTATATTTACATCCAACTAGTCAAAAGCTTTCATAGGTCAAAGGTCTTGCACTTATCAAAGAAGCCTAAAAGGATTACCCATTCACATGGGATTACCCATTACCCTAGTTTTCCAAAGAGAGCAATAATAAGAATGATAAAATCATTGGTAACAGGTATTGTATTAGTATATATTAGAAATAGTGTTAGTATATTACTAGTAGTGCACCCTTCCCAGGTGGTGCTAGAGGTAAAGAATCTGCCTACCAATGCAGGAGATGCAAGAGATTCAGGTTTGATCCCTGGGTCGGGAAGATCCCCTGGAGTATGAAATGGCAACACACTCCAGTATTCTTGTCTGGAAAATCCCATGGACAGAAGAGCCCAGTGGGCTAGTCCATGGGGTCGCAAAGAGTGGGACATGACTGAGCAACTGAGCACAGCACATAAGTAGCATTGCGGGTACTTAGGATGCACTCACTACATGCCAGTCAATTTTCTAAGACATGATGGTGTTATTAACTCATTTAATTCTCATAACTACTCTATAAAACAGTGTCTTTATTCCTATTTTAGAGATGAGGAAATTGAGGTACATACAGAGAAGTTAAATAACTCAGCCATAGCCCCAGTGCTAGCAGTACTAACTGGTTCAATCAGAATTCAAACCCAAAGATTCGAGACCCAGAGCCCATGAGTTTAACCACTGTTATCCCTTCCTCACACCTGTATCACCATTAAGTCCAAGGTCCCCTGCTGAAGTTATCCAATCTTTACCCCCTTTACATAAGGGAAAACCCAACTGTTGTATTTATCAGGAAATTTTGCAGAACTCAGGTGTCTTGTGTACTTTATTTCTGTTCTATAATACTTCGGATTTTCTTTCTATTACATAGTATGTATTCATTTACATGATATACAAAAATACTGTATTTCGTAGGCAGCATCCCTCTTCATATTCAAGTTTAAAACCACTGTTGCCTTCTCTCGTTGCAGCAAGCAGGGGCTCCTCTTTGTTGTGGTGCACAGGCTCTAGGATGCATGGGCTCAGTAGTTGTGGCACATGATGCTTAGTTGCACCAAGGCATGTGGAATCTTCCCGGACCAGGGATTGAAACCATGTCCCCTATATTGACAGGTGGCTTCTTATCCACTGCAGCACCAGGAAAGTCCTGCAACAATGGACTTCTGCATCACTTAACAAGAGGGTGTTAGAGGCGGATAAATACTTCCCTTCTGCCAAGCTCTAAATTCTGACTTCAGAAAACAAAACAAAACAAAACATAAAGCACTGGAGGTTTCCTCACAGGTTTTTCTATTGACCCATCCCTGTTTCATCGGCTACCACAGGAGAGTCATCTTCTCTGACTGTATATTGGAACATGTATGTTCTAGTTCTCAGTATATCACTATTAGTTCCAGCTGTCTGTAGCTTCCCTCAAATAGGGGAATTAGACTGGTTCCCAATCTCTTTTAGGGTTTCCCAGGTAGTGCTACTGGTACAGGGCCCATGCCAATGCAGGAGACTTAGAGACTCAGGTTTGATCCTTAGATCCCCCGGAGGAGAGCATGGCAACCCACTCCAGTATTCTTGCCTGGAGAATCCCATCAACTGAGGAGATTGGAAGGCTACAGTCCATAGGGTCACAAAGAGTTGGACATGACTGAAGTGACTTAACTTGCATGCACCAATCTCTTTTTGTAGGTACAAGTCCCTTTATTTACCCAAAGACTGAAGAGTAACAATCAGGAGTAAGAAGGAGAATACTCAAGAGACCCAGCATTTCCAGAGTGGAGGAAAGGTTTGTTCCTGATAGAAGTTATCAGAGTCCACCCTCACTGCCAAATAGATATTATGAGGGCAAAACCTATAGCAGTAACATGAGACCACCAGAAAGGCCAAAGCACAGAGGGAGAGGGTATGCCAATAAATATTAGACATATCTCTACACTTCTTTTGCCTGATACACTCATTATCTTAAAAGGATGCTATGGCAGTGGAATAACTGTGCCTAACAAAAGCAGCCATTCAGTAAGGTACTTGCTGATTTCAACTCTGAGCAATCAGATCAAAATTGAACATCTACCAAAGGATTTAGTCAATCCAGATCTAGAACACCAGGCTTTTAAGAAATCATTTACCATTCTATACCATGAGATTCTCTCCCTTCCCACAGTATCTAAGTAAGGTAATAATACTTCTGTAATTTAGCAGAAAGGGTTCCTGATGACTCAGATGGTAAAGAATCTGCCGGCAATGTGGGAGACCTGGGTTCAATCCCGTGGTCAGGAAGATCCTCTGGAGAAGGAAAACGGCAACCCATTCCAGTATTCTTGCCTGGGAAATCCCATGGACAGAGGAGCCTGGAGAGCTATGGTCCATGGGGTCACTAAGACTTGGACACAACTGAATGACTAACATTTATCCTGGTTTAAAGTGATGTAAAATATAGCTTACACTTGAACAACATGAGGGTTAGAGGTGCTGACCCACTGTGCAGTGGACATAAGCTGTTCAAAACTCAACCGTACAACCAAGTCACAACAAAGCCCGACTTACCAAAAAGGATACACAGCATCTTAGACATGGTTGCACCACATTGTGAATGCAATTAAAGCCACTAAATTGTACACTTGATCACTGCCTCCTGTGCAATGTCACGAACCTCCATCCACAGATCTTCAGGCACACTATCAGATCTAATCCCTTGAATCTATTTGTCACTTCCACTGTATAATCATAAGGGATTTGATTTAGACCATACCTGAATGGTCTAGTGGTTTTCCCTACTTTCTTCAAGTATGATTTTGGCAATAAGGAGTTCATGCTCTGAGCCACAGTCAGCTCCTGGTCTTGTTTTTGTTGACTGTATAGAGCTTCTCCATCTTTGTCTACAAAGAATATAATCAATCTGATTTTGGTGTTGACCATCTGGTGATGTTCATGTGTAGAGTCTTCTCTTGTGTTGTTGGAAGGGGGTCTTTGCTATGACCAGTGTGTTCTCTTGGCAAAACTCTATTAGCCTTTGCCCTGCTTCATTCTGTACTCCAAGGCCTAATATGCCTGTTACTCAGGTATTTCTTGACTTCCTACTTTTGCATTCCAGTCCCCTATAATGAAAAGAACATCTTTTTGGGGTGTTAGTTCTAAAAGGTCTTGTAGGTCTTCATAGAACCATTCAACTTCAGCTTCTTCAGCATTACTGGTTGGGGCATAGACTTGGATTACCGTGATATTGAGTGGTTTGCCTTGGAAGCAAACAGAGATCATTCTGTCGTTTTTGAGATTGCACCCAAGTATTGCATTTCGGACTCTTTGGTTGACTATGATGGCTACCCCATTTCTTCTAAGGGATTCTTGCCCACAGTAGTAGAGATAATGGTCATCTGAGTTAAACTCACCCATTCCAGTCCATTTTAGATCACTGATTCTTGAAATGTCAATGTTCACTCTTGCCATTTCCTGCTTGACCACTTCAAATTTACCTTAATTCATGGAACTAATATTCCAGATTTCTATGTAATATTGCTCTTTACAGCATCAGACTTTACTTCCATCACCAGTCAAATCCACAAGTGGGTATTGTTTTTGCTTTGGCTCTGTCTCTTTATTCTTTCTGCAGTTATTTCTCCACTGATCTCCAGTAGCATATTGGGCACCTACCGACCTGGGGAGTTCATCTTTCAGTGTCCTATCTTTTTGCCTTTTCATACTGTCCAAGGGGTTCTCAAGGCAAGAATACTGAAGTGGTTTGCCATTCTCTTCTCCAGTGGACCACGTTTTGTCAGAACTCTCCACCATTGTACAGGAGGCAGTGATCAAGACCATCTCCAAGAAAAAGAAATGCAAAAAGGCAAAATGGTTGTCTGAGGAGGCCTTACAAATAGCTATGAAAAGAAGAGAAGTGAAAGGCAAAGGAGAAAAGGAAAGATATACCCATTTGAATGCAGAGTTCCAAAGAACAGCAAGGAGAGATAAGAAAGCCTTCTTCAGTGATCATTGCAAAGAAATAGAGGAAAACAATAGACTGGGAAAGGCTAGAGATCTCTTCAATAAAATTAGAGATACCAAGGGAACATTTCATGCAAAGACCGGCACAATAAAGGACAGAAATGGTATGAACTTAACAGAAGCAGAAGATATTAAGAAGAGGTGGCAAGAATACACAGAAGAACTATACAAAAAAGATCTTCATGACTGAGATAATCAAAATGGTGTGATCACTCACCTAGAGCCAGACATCCTGGAATGCAAAGTCAAGTGGACCTTAGGAAGCATCACTACGAACAAAGCTAGTGGAGGTGATGGATTTCCAGTTGAGCTATTTCAAATCCTGAAAGATGATGCTGTGAAAGTGCTGCACTCAATATGCCAGCAAATTTGGAAAACAAAGCAGTGACTATAGGACTGGAAAAGGTCAGTTTTCATTCCAATCCCAAAGAAAGGCAGTGCCAAAGAATGCTCAAACTACCGCACAATTGCACTGATCTCACACGCTAGTAAAATAATGCTCAAAATTCTCCAAGTCAGGCTTCAACAGTATATGAACCATGAACTTCCGGATGTTCAAGCTGGATTAAGCAAAGGCAGGGGAACCAGAGATCAAATTGCCAACATCTGCTGGATCATCAAAAAAGCCAGAGAGTTCCAGAAAAACATCTACTTCTGCTTTGTTAACTATGCCAAAGCCTTTGACTATGTGAATCACAACAAACTGTGGAAAATTCTGAAAGAGATGGGAAAACCAGACCCCCTGACCTGCCTCTTGAGAAATCTGTATGCAGGTCAGGAAGCAACAGATAGAACTGGACACAGAACAACAGACTAGTTTTGAATCGGGAAAGGAGTACATCAAAGATGTGTATTGTCACCCTGCTTATTTAACTTATATTCAGAGTACATCATGAGAAATGCTGGTCTGGATGAAGCACTAGCTGGAATCAAGATTTCTGGGAGAAATATCAATAACCTCAGATATGCAGATGACACCACCCTTATGGCAGAAAGTGACGAAGAACTAAAGAGCCTCTTGATGAAAGTGAAAGAGGAGAGTGAAAAAGTTGGCTTAAAACTCAACATTCAGAACACTACGATCATGGCATCCGGTCCCATCACTTCATGGCAAGTAGATGGGGAAACAGTGGAAACAGTGGCTGACTTTATTTTGGGGGGGCTCCAAATTGCTGCAGATGGTGACTGCAGCCATGAAATCAAAAGACGCTTGCTTGTTCCTTGGAAGAAAAGTTATGACCAACCTAGATAGCATATTAAAAAGCAAAGACATTACCAGCAAAGGTCCGTCTAGTCAAGGCTACGGTTTTTCCAGTAGTCATGTATGGATGTGAGAGTTGGACTATGAAGAATGCTGAGGACCAAAGAATTGATGCTTTTGAACTGTGGTGTTGGAGAAGACTCTCAAGAGTCCCTTGGACAGCATGGAGATCCAACCCGTCTTTCCTAAAGGAAATCAGTCCTGAATATTTATTGGAAGGACTGATACTGAAGCTGAAACTCCAGTACTTTGTCCACCTGATGCGAAGAACTGACTCATTTGAAAAGACCCTGATGCTGGGAAAGATTGAAGGCAGGAGGAGAAGGGATGACAGAGGATGAGATGGTTGGATGGCATCACCGACTCAAGGGACATGAGTTTGAGTAAACTCTGGGAGTTGGTGATGGACAGAGAGGCATGGTGTGCTGCAGTCCATGGCATCACAAAGTGTTGGACACGACTGAGTGAATGAACTGAACCTAACTGAAATTGTACCCTTAAAAATGGTGAAAACTGCAAACTCCGTGTTATTAAAAATTTTTTTTAAATGGGTAGGAACAGAAAAGTACATCCTAGAATATATTTTATTTTCATGAGGCATGAGTATGTGTTTTAGAAAATTAACTAGTACCTGCATTATGACGCTTGTGTTTTAAAGAACCAACTGTTTCACTACTAGCCCTAATCAATGTCAATCACATTATGTCAAAAAAAACCAAAAAAAACCCCTTAAGAACCAAAAAGTAAATGCCTACAGAAATGGGTGGATTTAACTTTACACATGTTATACTTCTGAAAACTTTGTTACATGTAAGGTACATAGAAATGAACTTGAGATAGGAAAAAAACAAATGAACATGAGGAAAAACTGATTTAAAAACTAAGCCTGTATCTGGGGTTCAGGGTTGGGAACTCATGTACACCTGTGGTGGATTCATGTCAATGTATGGCAAAACCAATACAGTATTGTAAAGTAAAAAAATAAAATTAAAAAAAAGAATTATAGACAATAAAAATATTGGAAATTAAAAAAAAAAAAACTCAGCCTGAAAAGGTGATTTCTCTACAATGAAGGAAACTTTTGCAAAGCAAGCAAGTGAACCATAAATCACCTAAAATTCTGGTTTCTATACATGGTTTTAGTAGTGAGGCTCATTTAGAATTAAAAATATCAAATGTAGAGATGAGTCCAGGTATCACTTGTTCTAGTCCCTCATTTTATAGATGAAGACTCTTGAGGTCTGCAAAAGGTGAGAGACAAGCACCATCTCCCACACATCTCAAAACACATGGATGCAAGAGGTGATGGTGACAGAGCTAGGATCTGAATTCTGGAATTTAAAAATACAACAGTCTTAATTCACTTCATACTGTTCTCTATTTTCCTTCCACACAAAGTGGCTGAAGAATGCCAAAGACATTTTAAGATGCATAAGAAACCTGTTTACTCATATTTTAAATCATCTTCATATATCCCTATCACATTTCCCAAGGTGTGTTCTGAGGCTCACTATTCCTACAAAATGTTCTACCACTTAGTTTCCATAAATAAATTTAGGAAACATTCTATATCAATACTTAAAAAAAAAATCTCAATAAATATAAGCAAATGTAAGGCCCTGAAAGGTGTAATGGAAATTGTTAGATTTCATTAAAACTTGCTTTTCCTAAACTTATGAGCACATAATCTTTTAAAAAGAAAAATCCTTTAAGCATATTTTGGGAGATGCTATCCTATAGCCTCCTTTAAGATCTGGAGTATTAATTTATCTGTGGAATTGAATTCAACTCAGAACACATCAAGGAAAATGTCCACAAAAACCAGCTATCAGTGAACTATACATTCATTGGGGGAAGAAAATGTATTATAACATATAAGGATAATAGACCCTACATAGTAAAAGAGTAAATTGTGGCAAATTACTTTTATTCAAAATCTGACAGTGTTTAAAGTCATTTAAATAGAAAGAGCAATACACAGGTTTTGATATGGAACATGTTCTTTACCTGGATTCAAAGAAGTTTCAAATAAGACTGTGTCATACTACAGGTAGACTAGACACATGCTACACTACCTCAAAGAACAAATACTCTTTAGACTGATGTCCTCCCAATAGTTTCTGGGCAGTCTTTCTGTTGAAGTGATCATATAAAATTGGTGGCAACCTGCAACGATCATATTGGTTTTCTGCTAAACTGAAGGCAGCAGGGTTCAATGAGCCTACACTAAATGATCAGATTGCATTTTTGTTTTTCAGGATAGCATTTTTTTAACTCTTCAACAAAGCACAGAATTTTGGGAATCTGAAATAAAATGCAATTACATATACATTATATAATTTGAAATGTTCTATCTACCTGTACTAACTACAGTGTCAAATTATGGAATGTCAGTCACAAATGTTTCCAAACTTCCCACAGCTGTGCACTAGATGGCAAATACAATGGAAATTTTAAAACCCTACCTATCCTACAGAGCAGAAGATTTAGCTTAATAATATGCCTCTGTGGCCTGAGAAAGACATGCTCTAAAGCTATGTGGGAGAGTCCTTGTTCCAATGAGGAGGGGTTTACCTTTACTCAGAGGACTGGCCATATGATCCCTGGTAGCCTTTTAATTCTGCCTAAACACCTACAAGAAATTTAAGTACTTGAGAAGGATTATGACAGTTAATTTTGCTGGGTGTGTTTAAATTACCTTATGCTGTACTCACATTTAAGATTCACAATGCAATCACAAACCTAGATTCAACCTTTGAACGTTCTCCATGACATGGAAAACACACACACACACACACACACACACACACTCTCACTCTTCAACACACCTACCTACATATCTCTTGATTCAGAGCGCCTACCAATGCCAAATAATCTTCGCCCAGAGATGTTGAAATAGCAGGCTTTTTGAAGGAACTGAGAGTTACATGGCAAATGAGGGAAAGTTGTATCCTGAAGCGTGCACTGCCGGCAGCATTATCACAGGTGCTTGGCTGATATGGCCTCCCTCCACTTTGTCTCAGACTGCACTTAAGACTCAGATGGAACACACTAGAATCACTGACTACAAGGGGCCAAGTGGGAAGAATTCAAATACTCAAGCATGCCTATGAAAATATGAGTCAGATAATACTCAGTTCTAATTTTTCTGCCAATTATATTCTTTTCAACTTCTATTATAAAATCTGGAAATCCTAGGCAACAATCAAATATTTATCATAAATAGAGCTGCTCTATTTGTTTATTCTTTAAAAACTTTACTGCCCATGTTAAGGACTTCCCAAGTAAACAGCCAAATAACTGAAGATTATTTAACTTTGGAGCTCAGCAAAGAAAATTTAAATATCAAAAAGAAAAATATGCAAATAAAATGCCCTTACCTTACAGAAATTAAAAATCATAGTTTACTGTTTTTCATTTACAGGTAAATTTCAGAACAGTCCTTAAAGAGATCCCATGAGATGTTGTACAGGGAGATGATGGAGAATTTGGAAGCAGCAGAAAAATGCATGAATTATTGCAGTGACTAGGGCTAGTGTCATTTGTTAGAAATGGTAAGCATCAGTCTGTTATCACACTAAATAAACCTGAAATTTTTTCCAAAAAGTGCTACAAGAGTATATGATTTCATTTATGACTACTCAGCATGAAATCAATTATTCAGTTGAGTATTAAGAACATGAAGGAGGATTTTGTGTCCTAAAAGCATTCATTAACATTCAGATTAATACAAAGAGATTCAACATCACACCTTTGGAAACTTAAACGGAACTATTTCGTGAATTCAAGACTTGTAGGTATTTTCAATATGCGACTTTTATTACAGGGAAATCAATGTTTTTTTTTTTTAACCATTCCTTGAATATTCTCAAATAACGAGAGTAGTTTCACATCTACTGAACATGTAAAAATGTGCAAGTTGCTTTACTGAATCCCAAGAATGACATCTTGTAGGAATTAACATAGTAAGGCATCACGGAAATTTACACATCTTTACGATTAAGACAATTGTTCTATCCTTTGATTTGTGATTTTCAGATTTCTTTATTCACTCCCAATTTAACAGCTTTATTAATAACACTATAAGTAAGCTCTATGCAAGGAGATCCAACCAGTCCATTCTAAAGGAGATCAGTCCTGGGTGTTCTTTGGAAGGAGTGATGCTAAAGTTGAAACTCCAGTACTTTGGTCACCTCATGGGAAGAGTTGACTCATTGGAAAAGACTCTGATGCTGGGAAGGATTGGGGGCAGGAGGAGAAGGGGACGACAGAGGATGAGATGGCTGGATGGCATCACCAACTCGATGGACGTGAGTCAGAGTGAACTCCGGGAGTTGGTGCTGGACAGGGAGGCCTGCTGCTGCTGCTGCTAAGTCGCTTCAGTCGTGTCCGACTCTGTGTGACCCCATAGACAGCAGCCCACCAGGCTCCCCCGTCCCTGGGATTCTCCAGGCAAGAACACTGGAGTGGGTTGCCATTTCCTTTTCCAATGCATGAAAGTAAAAAGTGAAAGTGAAGTTGCTCAGTCATGTCCGACTTAGCGACCCCATGGACTGCAGCCTACCAGGCTCCTCTGTCCATGGGATTTCCCAGGCAAGAGTACTGGAGCGGGGTGCCATTGCCTTCTCCAGGACAGGGAGGCCTGGCGTGCTACAATTCATGGGGTCGCAAAGAATCGGACACGACTGAGCGACTGAACTGAACTGAATGATATATACAACTTTGAAAACCTGTCCTACTTCCTTGGGTATAACTCACAATGCTAGAGTCATCACATTTCACTTGCACAACACTGAGAAAAATCAAAGCACTTTTTAAATTTGTCACTTTCCAACACTCCTGAAAACTGAAAAAGACGGTATTGCCCCTATTTTAAAGATAAAAATGGAAGTGCAGGAAGCACAAAGAGGATTTCTAGTAATGTCCTAGTTTCTTGAATTAGGTGGTAGTGTGTTCAGTTTGCAAAAGTTCATCAAGCTACATACACTTATGATTTTTATATTCCTCTATATGTTGTTATACTCCAGTAAATAGCTCAAAAAAGTAAAAAGCTGGAGACAGATTCCAAAACATCCAGTGACTCGCCAAAAGTCGGTGGTAGAGGCTGGCTCACATGCAAGCCATGTGATTCCTCAGCAGTCCTCAGTGCTCTACATCAAACTGCCCATGTTAATCATTTCCTTTCACTCAATTTCTTATTTTTCCTTTGATCATTAACAAATAAAGCATTCTGCCTCATCATTGGACTATGCCTGGAAAACATGCTTAAAAAAACTCTCTCTTTCATGATAGTATACATGTTTCAATGCCATTCTCCCAAATCATCCCACCCTCTCCCTCTCCCACAGAGTCCAAAAGTCTGTTCCATACATCTGTGTCTCTTTTGCTGTCTCACATACAGGGTTATCATTGAAACATGTATACTATCATGTAAGAAATGAATTGCCAGTCTAGGTTCGATACAGGATACAGGATGCTTGGGGCTGGTGCACTGGGATGACCCAGAGAGATGATATACGGGGAGGGTGGTGGGAGGGGGGTTCAGGATTGGGAACTTATGTACACCCGTGGTGGTTTCATGTCAATGTATGGCAAAACCAGTACAGTATTGTAAAGTTAAAAAAAAAAATTAAAAAATTAAAAATTAAAAAAAAGAAAAAGAAAAAAAAACTTTCTCTTGATGTCAATGCAATCTTACACACATTGAGTAATATATATATTCCTACAACACCCAAGCCTCATCCTAGCTAGCAGATCCAAATCCATTTCACTAATCAATAACCAGGCTTTGGTTGTCTGACTGCAACCCTTATAAACAGTTACTGCATTGTGTACAATTATGTTTTAACGATAATCAATAGTTAATAGAATTTATCTCCTTATCTAAACTATAATGCTCAAAATCCTTCAAGCAAAGCTTCGATAGTACATGAAATGAGACTTCCAGATGTATAAGCAGGATTTAGAAAAAGGCAGAGGAACCAGAGATCAACTGCCAACAGCCACTGGAGCATAGAAAAAGTAAGGGAATTCCAGAAAAACATCTGCTTCTGCTTCACTAACTACACTAAAGCCTTTGACTGTGTGGATCACAACAATTTGTGGACAATTCTTAAAGAGATGGGAATTGCAGACCACCTCATCTGTCACCTGATAAAACTGTATGCAGGTCAAGAAGCAACAGTTAGAACCGGACATGGAACAGACTGGTTCCAAATTGGTAAAGGAGTACGTCAAGGGTGTATATTGTCACCCTGCTTATTTAACTTATATGCAGAGTACATCATGTAAGATGCCAGGCTGCATGAAGCACAAGCTGGAATCGAGATTGCTGGGAGAAATACCAATAACTTCATATATGAAAATGATACCACCCTTAAGGCAGAAAGCAAAGAGGAACTAAATAGCCTCTTGATGAAAGTGAAAAAGGAGAGCAAAAAAACTGAAAGAAACCTCAACATTCAAAAAACTAAGACTGTGGCATCTGGTCCCATCATCTCATGGCAAATAGATTGGGAAAGAAATGGAAACAGTGGCACATTTTATTTTCCTGGGCTCCAAAATCACTGCAGATGGTGACTGTAGCCACAAAATTAAGACACTTGCTCCCTGGAAGAAAAGCTATGACAAATCTAGACAATGTATTAAAAAGTAGAGACACCACTTTGCAGACAAAGGTCTGTCTAGCCAAAGCTATGGTTTTTTTCAGTAGTCCTCTACAGATGTGAGAGTTGGATCACAAAGGAGGCTGAGCACTTAAGAACTGATGCTTTCAAATTGTGGTGCTAGAGAAGACTCTTGAGAGTCCCTTAGACAGCAAGGAGATCAAACCAGTCAATCCTAAAGGAAATCAACCTTGAATATTCCTTGGAAGACTGATGCTGAAGTGCCAATATTTTGGGCACCAGATGTGAAGAGCTGACTCATTGGAAAAGACCCTGATTCTGGGAAAGACTGGGCAGGAGGAGAAGGGGGCAACAGAGGATGAGATGGTTGCATGGCATCACTGACTCAATGGACATGAGTTTGAGCAAACCCCGGGGATAGTGAAGGACAGGGAAGCATGGCCTGCAGCAGTCCATGGGGTTGCACAGAGTCGGACACAACTTGGAGACTGAACAGCAACCACCACATAGTTATTTTTAATATTTTCCTTTACTTTTATATTAGAGTTAAGTGGTTTATGCGCCCGTGTTACAGTATTAGAGTATATATTTACCATTACTACTAAGTTTATATACTTTCATATGTTTTCCTGTTGCTAACTAGTGTTTTTTCATTTCAACTTGAAAAACTCTTCTCACATTTCTTATAAGACAGGTGATGAACTCACTCAGTTTTTATTTGTCCAGGAAAGTCTACCCCTCCTTCATTTCTGAAGGACAGCTTTGCTAGATGTGGTATTCTTGCTTGACATTTTTTGGTTTTTCTGTTTGTTTTAGCCCCTGGAATACAGCATTTCACTTTCTCCTGGATTACAAAGTTTCTGGTGAGAAATTTATTAGCCTTATGGGGAGTGGGTGGAGGAGGGGAGAGTGGCAGCAGTGGCTCAAGTTGCTTTTCTCTTGCTGCTTTCAAAATTCTTTGACATTTGACAATTTGATTATAACATGTCCTGGTGAAGACCTCTTGATATTCAGCCTACTAAAGGTACTTTGAATATTATGGGTCATTTCTTTCCTATGATTTGGAAAGTTTTCTGTCATTCTTTTAGTAAGCTTTCTGCCCCTTTCTCGTTTTCTGCTTTCCATGGGACTCCCACTCAGAAGGTTCTAACATTGGAGAACTTATGACAATTTTATGTTCACTTTCTACTTAACCATGGTACCCCTCTCCCAATATAAAGAGGAACCAAGATCCTGGGTAAACTGCATCGTCTTGTGGCAGAAATAAGAAAATGGCATTACATTTCTTCTGCTTTAATAAGGTCATACAGAGAACACACTGACCATTTATCCATCAGTGATTAACTCCCTACCTGGCAGTTTTGTCCATGTATTTCTTCTTTCATTTTTTCCTAGTCTTTTCCAAATGTTCCTGTCCTTAGGAAAAAAGCACTCCCCAGAACTAATTTCTCCCAATTTGTGTATCTAAAAAGCAAATGCTCCCCAATCTGCCCAGCTTCCCTGGTGGCCCAGATGGTAAAGAATCCACCAGCAATGCAAGAGACCTGGGTTCGACCCCTGGGTTGGGAAGATCCCCTGGAGGAGGGCATAGCAACCCACTCCAGTATTCTTGCCTGGAGAATTCCCATGGACAGAGGAGCCTGGTAGGCTACAGTCCAAGGGGTCACAAAGAGTCAGACATGACTGAGCAACAAAGCACAAGCAAGGAAATGGAAAGACTTTACAGAAAAGTAGTCATAAGAATTAATGTCCGTCTAGTCAAAGCTATGGTTTTTCCAGTAGTCATGTATGGATGTGAGAGGTGAACCATAGAGAAAGCTGAGCGCCAAAGAATTGATGCTTTTGAACTGTGGTGTTGGAGAAGACTCTTGAGAGTCCCTTGGACAGCAAGGAGATCAAACCAGTCAATCCTAAAGGAAATAAGTCCTGAATATTCATTGGAAGGACTGATGCTGAAGCTCCAATACTTTGGCCACCTGAAGCAAAGAAACGACTCAGTGGAAAAGATTGAAGGCAAGAGGAGAAGGGGATGACTGACGATGAGTTGGTGGCATGGCATCACCAACTCAAGGGACATGAGTTTGAGTAAGCTCCAGGAGTTGGCGATGGACAGGGAAGCCTAGCGTGCTGCAGTCCATGGGGTAGCAAAGAACTGGACCTGACTGACTGAACTGAACTGAATGCCATTAGTCTCTAATCAGTTCAAAGTTAGTGACTCTTAAAGCTGGATATTGGTTAGGTGGTGGTGAATATTTGATAACACCATATGTCAAATGAGGCTAGAGTTCAGAGAAATAAAGGAACAGTTCAGGATATATGTATATGATGACTTTTATTTAAACAGCTTTGCAGCCCAAGCCTGCAAGAGACACAATCAAACTAGAGCTAGCCATTCTCTCCCTGCAGCCTTCAATCTAGATTGAGAGTCACATACTTTGAAGCTTTTCAGGGCTGTAAATATCAACAGCCTCTGCACCTCAAATTGAGGTGATTATAAGCAGTAACTCACAGAAGTAGCTGTCTTAGCAGGAGATAAGACCACAGCCCCAAGCTGTTTTAAGAGTTCTCTTCAGGACAAGGAAGAAAACCAGCCAGCAAAAATCAGATTAAGAATGCTGCCTACCTCAAGACGGCTGGCTATTAATTTAAAAGCTAAAAGAAAAAGGGCTGAGCACAGAGGCTGGTAAGCAGACGAATTTTCAAGCTTAGAAACTATCTCTAGATGTGGCTTCCCCCACCATGGAGCTTACTAAAAGCAAAAATAGCAAAAATCTTTTAAGTTTTTGAGGGTATAATACTATCATAGGAACCCTTGGACTGTTCTGCAGCAGCCAGGAAGTATCTCTATAATAATTCATGGCCCCAAACCCTCATCCATAGAATGTTAGCTATGAAGGCTGTGTGTTCCCCAAGAAAAGTATACTCCCCAGTAGCTACTTCAGATAGGGCCATGAAGAATGCACAATAAAGAATCTATAGAGATCAGTCAGGGGCCAGTTCTGGGGCAAAAGGAATCCCCCTCTATTATTCAGACTATTTCACTTGCTGCTTTGACTCTGTTATCAATTTAGATAACCACAGCTGCCTTGCCTTTGGTGGCTTGAGTCCCACTTGGCCTCTGCCACCGAAGGATGCACTTGCCTCCACTGTATTTAGGTTTCCAAATTCAGTGGCAGCAGCTCTCACTGTAATTTCTGACCTATACAGAAAAGCAATCACAGAGCTCCTCAAGGATCTTGGAACTCCCCTCACAAATTTATTTTCCAGGTAAAGGAAATCCCACCCTGCCTAGTGAGCAGAACCAGGGGCTGCCAGATAGGTCATCAAAGGGACTTCACTGCCAGGGCAGGGAGTTTCTGCTCTTCCTGTCCAATATAGTATTTGATCCCTGCTATCTTTCCCATTCTTCCTCTTTTGAGAGCTTTTACAAGGTTTATCCTATTCTTTTCCTACCTATTATAACAATGAGGGAGGGAGGCAGTTTGTGGGACACCAGACCACAGGAAGCCATACCCAGACCTACTGGGGAGGACTACACATCACCAAGAAATTGAGGACGTAGAAACTGGATATAATAGCTAGAGAAGACTTTGGAGGTGTTTCCATTGAGGAGAGGGAGAGCATCTTCTCTGTATGGAAAGAAAATTGAAGAGGATTAGCTAAAGGAGTATACTGAAGCAAAGATTGCTTATCATTTACCTAATATCTGTTCTCCCTTCTTTCCTGTTATCTATCAGAAGCCCAAAGTTACTGGGCACCAATGTGCTCAAGTAAAAGTACATGTCCCAGTTTTATGGTGGATGAGGTGGTCATGTACTATAGTTTGACCAAGGATATGAAAGCAGACTTCACTGTATATGGTTTACAGGGAAGTTCTTTAAAGAGGTCTTACCTGGCAGTCACCATTTCATGCCTCTCCACCTTCCAGCCTGCCCAGAACACAGATGAGATGACTCAGGAGCTACCTGGTAATCATGAGCACACACTAATGATGTCTGGGAAGAAGGATAGAAGGCACCTAAGTCTAATGGTATCTTGGAAACACCCTACCAGCCCTGGAATTCTAAACTTTAGAATTCTCATTTAGTAAGTAAAAAATAAATTGATTTATTTAAGTCATTATTTTGGGGGTTTTCTATTCTACATAGTGAAGTTCAACTCCTTAACAGATACACAGAGTTCTATAACTCATTGAGGAATTAACCACATTTATTCTCAATTTATGTCAAAATAGAAACTGTAAAAAACAAAAAAACTTTATCAAGTACCTTAGGTGTACTTAGCCTGACTGCCACATATTTGCCATCCATAAGTTACTCCCATGTCCATTTCAGGCACAGGTAATCATCAATCAGGGTACTTTATCCCAATAAGCTGGAAGTACATCTACAAAACTGTTTCAGCTGCAAGTCTCAACAGCTACAACTAATCTATCAGCCTGGCAAAGGATATAGAATCTATTTTCCACTTGTAGCAACTTCAGTTTCTCCCAGTATCTAGAATTCTAACAGAAAATCATAAATAGTACAATGGAGAAAATGTGTCAAGATTTCTATACCTAAAACTCAAAATGGATTAAAGATCTAAATGTAAGACCAGAAACTATAAAACTCCTAGAGGAGAACATAGGCAAAACACTCTCCGACATAAATCACAGCAGGATCCTCTATGACCTACCTCCCAGAATGCTGGAAATAAAAGCAAAAATAAACAAATGGGACCTAATTAAACTTAAAAGCTTCTGCACAACAAAGGAAACTAAAAGCAAGGTGAAAAGACAGCCTTCAGAATGGGAGAAAATAATAGCAAATGAAGCAACTGACAAACAACTAATCTCAAAAATATACATGCAACTCCTGCAGCTCAATTCCAGAAAAATAAACCCAATCAAAAAATGGGCCAAAGAACTAAATAGACATTTCTCCAAAGAAGACATACAGATGGCTAACAAACACATGAAAAGATGCTCAACATCACTCATTATCAGAGAAATACAAATCAAAGCCACAATGAGGTACCATTTCACGCCAGTCAGAATGGCTGCTTTCAAAAAGTCTACAAGCAATAAATGCTGGAGAGGGTGTGGAGAAAAGGGAACCCTCTTGCACTGTTGGTGGGAATGCAAACTAGTACAGCCACTATGGAGAACAGTGTGGAGATCCCTTAAAAAACTGGAAATAGAACTGCCTTATGACCCAGCAATCCCACTGCTGGGCATACACACCGAGGAAACCAGAAGGGAAAGAGACACATGTACCCCAGTGTTCATCGCAGCACTGTTTATAATAGCCAGGACATGGAAGCAACCTAGATGTCCATCAGCAAATGAATGGATAAGAAAGCTGTGGTACATATACATAATGGAGTATTCCTCAGCCATTAAAAAGAATACATTTGAATCAGTTCTAATGAGGTGGATGAAACTGGAGCCTATTATACAGAGTGAAGTAAGCCAGAAAAACACCAATACAGTATAATAACTCATATATATGGAATTTAGAAAGATGGTAACGATAAACCTGTATGCGAGACAGCAAGAGACACAGATGTATAGAACAGTCTTTTGGACTCTGTGGGAGAGGGAGAGGGTGGGATGATTTGGCAGAATGGCATTGAAACATGTATAATATTATATATGAAACGAATCGCCAGTCCAGGTTTGATGCAGGATACAGGATGCTTGGGGCTGGTGTACTAGGACGACCCAGAGGGATGGTACGGGGAGGGAGAAGGGAGGGGGGTTCAGGATGGGGAACACATGTATACCTGTGGTGGATTCATGATGATGTAAGGCAAAACCAATACAATATTGTAAAGTAATTAACCTCCAATTAAAATAAATAAATTTATATTTAAAAAGATTTCTATATCTATCAAGTAACTCAGATCAAATAATATAATCTAATTCTTTAACTCTGAATCAGTCACATTTTCTAAAAAAAAAAAAAAATTAAACTTATTCCTTCACTTGTGAGATGGAAGAAATGGTAAAACCTACTTAAACCTCATAGGACTGATGTGAAGATCATACACAAAATAAGTATGAAAAATTTTGCCCCTTAAGTTATAATACTATGAACATATAAATTATTAATACATCTATAATATGTAATGTATTCTTGACAACTAGCATAATTTGCTATTAAAAACATTCAACATCTAAAATTAAATTCACTTCAAGAACATGGTTATACTGTCCTGTGTATCAGTATAGAGAAATCAAGTAAGAGTTCATTCTTCTGATTTTATACCAAAGAAGTAATGGACTGGGGTGCAGGAATCACACACAAATCAAGAATATATTCTAATCATTTTCATAATTTTAATTCCACCAGGCAGAAATAGCACTAGCATTCATGTAAGAATTCGATTTTACCCTATTGAATTAGTCTTCTTAGAAGAAAAAAGAAAAGAGGGGGAGGGAAAGTTTATCACACGCAAAAAGTACTTTTTTTTAACCCAAAGGGGAGAAACCTCTTCAGATATACAGACTAAAATTTACAATAAGGTAAAAATAACTAGGCAAGTTTAATTAAATCAGCAAGTATTTGCCTACCAAATATAATGACTCATTGCTATTACCCCCAACCTCAATAAGAGCAGTGAAATAATCCCTGAGATCTAAGTGTTAGTACCCAGGATAAAGGTAACTGAAGTTTCAATGTTTAGAAAAGCTTTAGTAATATAAAAAATGTGCTCATTAACATCCCACTATCAGTGGTCTTTAAAACAGGTGCTATAGACATATTCCCAGGTGAAATTCATTAAAGTTTTCCAAAACCTATTTTCTTTGAAACTTTTAAGCCACTTAGAAACACATAAAAGTCTAGAAATGCAATTTATAGAAGCTTGGAAACTGAGCAGACTTTGTCAAGGAAATAATAACAATATGGAACAAGTTACGAAGACATCTTTAAGGCCAAGTTTATTCAAGTCACTTTTGGATTACCTTACATACTGAATATATAAATATAACACAGATCTTAACTACAGAAAATAAAAGGTATATATGTGGATAGTAAAAGTGACTGTTCTACTAGTGCTATAAATTAATATGCCTGAATGTTAAAGGAACTTTATTTTAAAATGAACAAACAAACAAAGAAAACATATGGAAGCAGAGTTAGGAAACTTCAAGTTATAAATCAAAACCTTCTGGGTAGATGAGAAGAGAAAAGCTGCTTTCAAAAGCACAGCTACCTGCCAAAGATAAAAGCACTAGATAGATCCTGTTGTCTAATCCATCCTCCTACGTAGCTAGTATGGATGGAAAAGACTGTAACTTTCTAAAATCCACTTTACACAATGGGTAAACCATGGTGAACCTTTGACACTGGGCATATACACCCCCAATCAGGAGACATATGCTAGAAGCTGTGCCATTAACAGCTTTCTCCCTTGTTATTACTGTCCACAATGGGCACCATCTGCGATGGTTTACCAACTCACAGAAACAAAAACAGAATATATAAAATACACTGCATATTCTCTTAAACCCTACTAGAATAATTCAAAGTGGAAATATCATTTTCTGAGGAAAATGCTGAAGAAATAAAAGTCATAGTACAACATAAAAATGAAATTTTGTGTGATCTTCAAGATCACCTACATGGAAGAGAAATCAGAATGCTATAGACTGAATGTTTGTGTTCCCCTAAAATTGTTATGTTGAAACCTAATCCCCAATGTGATGACATTTGGAGGTAGAGCCTTTGGGAGGTGATTAGGTCATGAGGGTGGAGTGCTCATGAATGGGATTAGTTCCCTTATAAAGAAAACCCCAGAGAGCTCTCTCCCCCGTTCTGTCATGTGAGAACACAGCGAGAAGACGACCACAGGGAGTAGGCTCTCAGCCAGACACTGAATCTGCCAGCACCTTGCTCTTGAATTTCCCAGCTTCCAGAACTGTGAGAAATAAATGTCTGTTTAAACCACCTAGTTTATGGTGTTTTTGTTACAGCAGCCTAATGGATTATGGCAGAGGGCAAATTTTTCATCATAAGTATGTCCTAAACCAGGTTCTCATAAATTCCACCCCCAATCTGGCCCAGCTTCTGCCCAGGAGACCTTCATCTTTTTCTGGGCTAGCTCAGTCCATACGTTGTGTGTGTGTGTAGATGCCAAATTCCTAACCAAATACTCAAATATTTAATACTTCTGAAGTCTTAGTGCTATCTAAACAAATAAAACGGGGTATGATACATCTGTACATTTCCAAGATAAGTGCATTTAAATAATCTACACATGCCCTAAACAGACAGAGGGTGAAACATCAAAGCTTAATGTACGAAGTCGAGGAATCACCTTGGATTCAAAGGGGGCAGTAAGCAATACAGGGTATGTGGATACAAGGGAGTGATTGAGATCAGAGCCATTTTACTCTTTTCAGTAAATCATAAGACTTTATTTTCAGGTATCAGGCACAGCAGGATCAGCAAATATTGAATTAAAAGCTTAACAACAGTCTTTTTGAGACTTACACAAAGTAGTGATATCTTTCTAATTAGTTTAAGCCATGTCTCTGAAGGCACCAAAAACCAAATCATATCTACTGAAATCATCAATTCATTACAAATACCACTTTTCCACAGCTAATTCTAGGTGACGAAATGTAAGTCAAAAGTAGAAAATCCAAAGCAGTAACATTAGGATCTAGTCATATTCTTCTATCTGAAAAATGTCAATATTTTTCAAATTCACAGAAAATATCACTATCTTCAGTGTCTTATTTCCCATTTCACTTTTCCATCCTGGAATGGAAAAATGAGATAAAACTCTGACACAATGATTCCAATTTAGCCATCTGCCAATAGATCATAAAGCCATCTGAAGTTTTAGACTACACAACAGCCACAGGTAGCTCCAGATGGTTTGAAAAACTTGGGGACACTTGCTGAATGTGCTCTGCGTGGCTTTCTAGTGAGAATTCCCATAACATAAACTGGGAGAGGGGAAAAGAGCTTGCAGATGGTAGTTCCCAGAGCAAGGGAAGAAAACAACTTAGAAAGTAAGGCCCTCCAGCTGAAACAGATCCCTCCGGTTGGGTGGTTGTTGGTTGGTTGGCTGCTCTAATACAATGCTGATGACTCACTCTGCAGTGACTTATAATACAAATAAATGCTGGGAAGATTAAATAGAACCTATCAAACCAAACAATAATATTTTGCAAGTAAAATTCATATAGTAGTCCTTTAAAGAGAAAAAATTTTTAAATGTAAAACCAGCATAAATACCACTGTATAGTCAAAATTACCACTAGTAACATTTGCTTCATACCAGTTTAATATTAATCCCATATTTTCCATATAATACTTGTAAACTGTTCACAGCCTTAAATTGTATTAGATGCAGTATTTCACTAACTAACCTAATGCTATGGCCCAGGAAAAAGCAATAATTGTACCGAGAGAGGTCAACTTATTCCAGAGAAAGGCTCACAAGAAACAACCACAATTCAAAGGACTGAGGGATCATTATAAAGAATTTCTCCGTAGAAACTGGTAAAATAGATGGGGACAAATCACAATTTTGAGTTTGACAGTATCTGTAGAACGTTGCTTAATTCCGTCCTTGTTGGTATACCTTTTATTAATAAACTAGCTATTAACTGTTTGTGATTATTAAGCTGCTTAATAGACTACTTTAATTCACTATTATCCAAACAGAAACCAGATCAGTTCAGTTCAGCTGCTCAGTCGTGTCCGACTCTTTGTGACCCCATGAATCGCAGCACGCCAGGCCTCCCTGTCCATCACCATCTCCCGGAGTTCACTCAGACTCACGTCCATCGAGTCAGTGATGCCATCCAGCCAGCTCATCCTCTGTCGTCCCCTTCTCCTCCTGCCCCCAATGCCTCCCAGCATCAGAGTCTTTTCCAATGAGTCAACTCTTCCCATGAGGTGGCCAAAGTATTGGAGTTTCAGCTTTAGCATCATTCCTTCCAAAGAAATCCCAGGGTTGATCTCCTTCAGAATGGACTGGTTGGATCTCCTTGCAGTCCAAGGGACTCTCAAGAGTCTTCTCCAACACCACAGTTCAAAAGCATCAATTCTTCGGCGCTCAGCCTTCTTCACAGTCCAACTCTCACATCCATACATGATCACAGGAAAAACCATGGCCTTGACTAGACGGACCTTTGTTGGCAAAATAACGTCTCTGCTTTTGAATATGCTATCTAGGTTGGTCAGGTGCCCCTTCAAATCACCATTTGGGGCAGGCCCAGGGTTCTAAAAGGGGTTTCTTGGCAAATACCCATTTCTTGGTGTGTGTGTGTCTGTGTAAAATATCTATTCACTACACGCCTTGCTGCAACCCAAGGATTATACTGACCATCCACTTCTAAGACTAGAGCAGCTGTTAACCAGAAATGACACTTTTGATCAGTAACTTTTAAGACAGCACCTGTTATACTAGCAACACCGGCACATTATTTGAGGACTACAAAAAAAATCTATTTAGATCTTAACTTCATACCAAAAAATAAAATAAATTTCAGATACATCAAAGAGTTAAATGTAAGACATAAATCAAAATCAAGAGAGAGATGTAGGTGAATTACCACATGACTCCCAGGAAGGGAAGGACTTTCTAAGCATCCAAACAGTTACAGAAAGAACAAAGGGAAGGACTGACAGAGCTGGACTATGATTAGAAGCTCTCCTAATCAACCTCCACACGACCAATTTCACAGATTGACCCATTCCCCCATCCGCCACCTGCCCCCCACCAGCCCCTGTCAACCCATGTAGAAACTTAATGAATGCCTACAGCACAGTGACTGCTCAAGGCAAACAGGCTACTGTGTGGTACACCTGCCTATGAGCTCTACAAATTGCCTACTTACCAGGAGTTATTTATGTTTGTTTCCAAACGTGTTCTTCTTTATGCTGGTTGTGTGCCTGTTACTATAATTCTTAATTATAAGTCACATCTATCAGATGTGAGTGCAAAAACAGGGGAACTGGCTAGAAAAACCAGATAAAGGTGAAGTGAAGTGAAGTGAAGTGGCTCAGTCGTGTCCTGCTCTTTGCAACCCCGTGGACTGTAGCCCACCAGGCTCCTCCGTCCATGGGATTCTCCAGGAAAGAATACTGGAGTGGGGAGCCATTTCCTTCTCTAGGGATCTTCCCGACCCTGGGATAGAACCCGGGTCTCCCGCATTCCAGGCAGACGCTCTAACCTCTGAGCCACCAGGGAAGCCCAGATAAAGGTGATGTTGAATTTAACATGGGTGACAAACCTGCTAAAGACCTGGGGGTGGGGAGTGGGGGGTTGGGGTGGAGGAGTGGATTTTTAAATACCTGAAAGGATTCTGCAACAATTACAGCTCATAAGGTATCACTCCATTTTAAAGAAACTAAAACTAGAAATCATTGATGATG
The DNA here is from genome assembly GCF_023091745.1 of Budorcas taxicolor. NCBI lineage: Eukaryota > Metazoa > Chordata > Mammalia > Artiodactyla > Bovidae > Budorcas > Budorcas taxicolor. Next base: position 102,159,342 of record NC_068935.1, on the reverse strand, counting down.
AATTTTGGATGAGATGTAAAAAAAAGAAATATATTGCAGATTCTTAATCAATTAGACTCATATTCAAAGAAAAGCAGCCCAAGATAAAAGGATTAGCTATTTAATGTGTATTCTGAAGCTTTAATGTTGAAGATACATAAACTTTTTTTAGGATACCTGTTCCTATTAAGCAGACCAGCAATGAGAGCTAATCACGCCAAATAAAGATGCCCCTTCTGTATGACTGTCAGTTTCCACATGTCCAAACTCATCAGAAACAGAATGAAAAATAACTTGAAAAATATCTGAAAGACAATGATAATAGGTTAACACATTTGATAAAGTTTAGCTAAATTAGCAAGAAAAACATTAGGTAACTAATAGGAAAATGGAGGAAAAACCCAAATGGCCAATTTATAGAAAGAAAACAAAAAAATCAAGCGTGAGGAAAATGAATACTTTCATTGGTTATCAAAAAGACGAAACAGTTCAATGAGATAACATTTTTGCCCATCAGGTCAATAAAACTTAAGCAACTGGCATGTTCAATGTTGCCAAATACACAGTTAGGGATACCATTTGCTGTTGAAAGAAGACATTCTAGCAGAATCTTTCCAGAAATCAACCAGGCAACTTATGTCAACAGGCTTAAAAATGTCTCTATCCTTTGACCAGGCAATTACATTTCTGGATGTCATTCTTAGAAAATAACCTGAAATCTGAATAAAGCTTTGGCAGTAAGACACCCTTCAAAGTGTTATTTATTATAATATTTTTAAATTTGAGAAAAACCTTTCAACAAAAATTACTGTCAGGCACTGAAGATGAAATAGTCAACAAAACAGTCCCAGCCCTCTTTTGAGTTTAGAGCCTTTGGGGAAAGGGAAACAAATTAAACAAGTAATTATCTGAAGTCCAACAACAGGGGAATTATCAAATAAATTATGAGACATCCAAACGATGAGATGATACACAGCCATCAGCAATTATTTATAATGAATTATCAAGGACATGAAGAAGTACTTATACTAAATGAAAAGCTATCAAACTATAAATGGGTATCAAAAATATATTCAGACAGCAGGTACTAACAATCCTAGGTAAGACAGGCAGTATCTCTGGCATTTTAACTTGGAGCTGCTTCCATTACCCCCCCGCTACAATTCTGTGGCTTTATAGCTCTGTGGACACTGACGTTGTGGAGTTGAGCCGATTTGGAGCTCCAAGGGAAAGCTCCAGGCCTGTAGCATTGTTGAAAACAATAGGGATTATTAGCTAACAAACATCACAGCTGCCTAAAGCTGCAATAATGGTTGGGGTAAACAAGACCTCAGTCCAAGACACAAAAGGGAGCTCAGGGGAATGAGACAGTCATAGGGGGCTTAAAGCTCTGACATATTCTTGGGGTTCTGGAAGGTTGGACAAATGTAAGGCCCTGCATTAGATGTACTGTGGATAAGGAATTCAGCTCAGTAGCTCAGTTGGGTTCGACTCTGTGACCCCCATGGACTGCAGCATGCCAGGCCTCTCTGTCCATCACCAACTCCTAGAGTTTACTTAAACTCATGTCCATCGAGTCAGTGATGCCATCCAACCATCTTATCCTCTGTTGTCCCCTTCTCCTCCTGCCTTTAATCTTTCCAAGCAACAAGGTCTTTTCTAGTGAGTCAGTTCTTCACATCAGGTGGCCAAACTATTGGAGTTTCAGCTTCAGCATCAGTCCTTCCAATGAATATTCAGGACTGATTTCCTTTAAGATGGACTGGTTGGATCTCCTTGTAGTCCAAGGGACTCTCAAGAGTCTTCTCCAACACCACAGTTCAAAAGCATCAATTCTTCGGCACTCAGCTTTCTTTATGGTCCAACTGTCACATCCATACATGACTACTGGAAAAACCATAGCTTTGACTAGACGGACCTTTGTTGGCAAAGTAATGTCTTTGCTTTTTAATATGCTGTCCAGGTTGATCATAGCTTTTCTTCCAAGGAGCAAGTGTCTTTTAATTTCATGGCTGCAGTCACCATCAGCAGTGATTTTGGAGCCCCCAAAAATAAAGTCTCTCACTGTTTCCATTGTTTCCCTATCTATTTGCCATGAAGTGATTGGACAGGATGGATAAGGATAAGGAATTAGCAAGGATCAAAGAAAGATAGAAGAAAGGCTTCCCTGATGGTTCAGGGGGTAAAGAATCCACCTACAGTGCAAGAGACACACAAGATGTGGGTTCAGTCCCTGGGTCGGGAAGATCCCCTGGAGGAGGAAATGGCAACCCACTTCAGTATTCTTGCCTGGAGAATCCCATAGACAAAGGAGCCTGGCGGGCTACAGTCCATGGGGTTGCAAAAAGAATTGGACACGACAGAGCAACTAACACAACACACACACAAGGAAAGAGGAGAGCTTCTTAACTTTTCTACCAGAAGGATTTCACTGTTTCACTTGAATTTCTATACAAGAAGAAAGTAAAGCCCAAGGCAGACTGGTAAACTGCCTGAAATGTGAAGCCACGGATTGGGGCACACATTCAAAGTCCATGCATTTAATAACCCTACCATACTCAAGACATTATGTAGTGCTAGAGATATAAAATCCGTGGTTTCTGCCTCGGAGAAGCCCATATTCTAATCAGGGAGCCAGATAACCAAGAAGTAATTAGAAAGCTAAGAAAGAGAGTTTTGATGGAGGGAGGGGCTTTAGATTAAACACAGTTGATTGAATATAAACATTTATCAATCTCCTTTCAGAAGCCATGAGAGTGAAGAATTAGGAAAGATATAAAACAAGATAAAGAAAGTGGGAGAGAATCTGACAGAGAGAGGTCTACAAAATTTTAGATGAAAACAGTTTGAAAAAAGGCAACTGACTTGGCTGTATCTTTCTTCCTTCTGCCAAGTACCTCCAGTGAGGGCACCTAAACTGAAGCAAGTAAGCCAGTTCGTTCCTGAGGGCCTTGGAAAAGCAGAAGGTAAAAGTTCAAGAAGTGAAGTTTCCAGGGACATCTGAAGGAAAAAGGAATTTACTTTTAAGAATGGGGAGGGGGGTGGGGAGCAAAGAGGAAATCCTTTAGAAGAGCAGTAAGACTCTCAGATTCTTTCTCCTCAACCAGAGGATCAGGCAATTGCCTTTTCTCCACACAGCAGAAGACTTTATGGAGAGGTTGAACTCAGGAACACCAGTCATAACCAAGAACAGAATGGGATGCTCTACCACAAACAAGGAGTAGGCAAACATCTGCACAGCCAAGGGTGAAAGATCCAGCCCTTTCCAGACTGGGCTTCTGAATACTAGATTCGAGCTTATTACCCTCAAATCCCCTCCCACAAGAGATTCAAGGAGTCCTAGGAAGAAAACTGACTGGTTTAAGGAAAAAAGAAAAAAACTACCTCACAGTTAGTTCCTCATAAATATCCTGGTTTCCCCTAATCAGAGAAACCCAGTCAGCAAGCCCCATTCGTGTCCACTGACTTTCCAATCAAGTTTTCTGTAATAGAAGCAACCTGCTCAACTATTTGTTGGAGGGCTACCTCTAACATGAAAGACAGATACCAAGACTAAGAAATGGGAAAAGAAAATCAGAAAAAACAGACAAGGTGAGGAAGATACAATTCACATATCATAAAGTTCACCCTTTTAAAGTATACAATTCACTGTTTTCTAGTATATTCACAAAGATATGTCTCGATCAACAAGCATAGTGCTTATCTAATTATCTAATTCCAGAATATTTTAATAATCTCAGAAAGAAACTCTATCCCCATTAGCCATCACTCCCTATCCTCTCCTTCCCCCTTAGCCTCTGGCAACCACTAATCTAGTTTCTGTCTCAATAAATTTGCCAGTTCTGAACATCTCATATAAATGAAATCATACAATATGTGGTCTTTTCCATCTGGTTTCTTTCACTTAGTGTAATGTTTTCAAGGTTCATCCTCATGGTAGCACATATTAGCACTTCATTTCTTATTTCTTTTATGGCCTAATAATACTCCACTGTGTACAACTACATTTTGTTTATCTATTCACCAGTCAATGGCCATCTGGGTTGTTTCCACTTTTTGGCTATTATGAATAATGCTGCTATGGACATTGCTCTACAAGTGTTTTGTGTGAATATATGCTCCCAATTTTCCTGGGTATGTACCTAGGAGTGGAATTGATAGGTTGTAGAAACTATAACTGTCTGAAGAACTGCAGAGTGTTTCCCACAGTGGCTGCACCATTTTACATTTCCATCAGCAAAGTATGAAAGATCCAATTTCTACACATCCTCACCAACATTTGTTATTGTCTGTCTTTCAGACTCCAACCATCCTGGTGCGTGTTAACTGATATCTCATTGTGGTTTTGATTTGCACTTCCCTAATGACTAATGCTATCTAGGTTGGTCATAACTTTCCTTTCAAGGAGTAAACGTCTTTTAATTTCATGGCTGCAGTCACCATCTGCAGTGATTTTGGAGCCCCAAAAAATAAGGTCTGACACTGTTTCCACTGTTTCTCCATCTATTTGCCATGAAGTGATGGGGCCACATGCCATGATCTTCGTTTTCTGAATGTTGAGCTTTAAGCCAACTTTTTCACTCTCCTCTTTCACTTTCATCAAGAGGCTTTTTAGCTCCTCTTCACTTTCTGCCATAAGGGTGGTGTCATCTGCATATCTCAGGTTATTGACATTTCTCCCAGCAATCTTGATTCCAGCTTGTGCTTCTTCCAGCCCAGCGTTTCTCATGATGTACTCTGCATATAAGTTAAATAAGCAGGGTGACAATATACAGCCTTGACATACTCCTTTTGCTATTTGGAACCAGTCTGTTGTTCCATGTCCAGTTTTAACTGTTGCTTCCTGACCTGCATTAGGTTTCTCAAGAGGCAGGTCACGTGGTCTGGTATTCCTATCTCTTTCAGACTTTTCCATAGTTTATTGTGATCCACACAGTCAAAGGCTTTGGCACAGTCAATAAAGCAGAAAGAGATGTTTTTCTGGAACTCTCTTGCTTTTTCCATGATCCAGCGGATGTTGGCAATTTGATCTCTGGTTCCTCTGCCTTTTCTAAAACCAGCTCGAACATCTGGAAGTTCATGGTTCACGTACTGCTGAAGCCTGGCTTAGATAATTTTGAGCATTACTTTACTAGCATGTGAGATGAGTGCAACTGTGCAGTAGTTTGAGCATTCTTTGGCATTGCCTTTCTTTGGGATTGGAATGAAAACTGACCTTTTCCAGTCCTGTGGCCACTGCTGAGTTTTCCAAATTTGCTGGCATATTGAGTGCAGCACTTTCACAGCATCATCTTTCAGGATGTGAAATAGCTCAACTGGAAATCCATCACCTCCACTAGCTTTGTTCATAGTGATGCTTTCTAAGGACCACTTAGCATATTCAAAAGCAGAGACATCACTTTGCCAACAAAGGTCCGTCTAGTCAAAGCTATGGTTTTCCCAGTGGTCATGTACGGATGTGAGAGTTGGACTGTGAAGAAGGCTGAGCACTGAAGAATTAATGCTTTTGAATTGTGGTGCTGGAGAAGACTCTTGAGAGTTCCTTGGACTGCAAGGAGATCCAGCCAGTCCATTCTGAAGGAGATCAGCCCTGGGTTTTCCTTGGAAGGAATGATGTTAAAGCTGAAACTCCAGGACTTTGGCCATCTCATGTGAAGAGTTGACTCATTGGAAAAGATTCTGATGCTGGGAGGGATTGGGGGCAGGAGGAGAAGGGGACGACAGAGGATGAGATGGCTGGATGGCATCACCGACTCGATGGACGTGAATCTGAGTGAACTCCGGGAGATGGTGATGGACAGGGAGGCCTGGCGTGCTACAATTCATGGGGTCGCAAAGAGTCGGACACGACTGAGCGACTGAACTGAACTGAACTGAAAGACTAACGATGCTAAGCACCTTTTCATGTTTATGGGCCATTTGTAAATCTTTGGAGAAATATCTATTTAATGAATTTTAAATTTCATTTAACATTGAATAGCCATGTCTGGTCAGTGGCTAGAGTTTTAGGAAGATGGCCAGGATTACCTCTGGCCTCTTACCTTTGTTCAAGGTCAGGCGGGGATGGTCTAAGTGACTGGAGGTCCAACCCAGCTTCATACCTCACTCTGGATGCTCCAGATGGAATAAGGAGTGAGGCAGCAAGGAGAGAGGCAAAGGAAATTGGTGCAACACCTGGAAGGAGGATGTACTTGGCACAGAGCTTGGCTCTCAAAACTTTCTGTTGATGATGAAAGCAACTCATGTTTATTGAGTGTTTACAAGGTGCCAGGAACTGTGCTTTATAGCCATGGTCTCATTTAGTCATTAAAACAATCCTATGAGGTAGATCCTATTGTCTCCATTTTACAAATAAGGACGCCTTTTTAGACAGATCTGGCAAGCAGGTCTTAGTAATTGTACTCACCATAACATTCTCCATTCCATTTCAACCTTAGAAATGTATTTTCTTCATCTAGTTTAATTGTAACAATGATCTGACAGTTCTCAATAGGGATGCTAAGTGTTATTCAGGATTCCATCATTATGTTCAGCATATACTGTACAATTCTGTATCTGCTAACCTATCTCATAGGGACATGATGAGAATTAGATGGTTTTTGAAGCAGCAAAATATCAGCACTAAATGCAAATCTGAACTCCTGACTTTGTGCATTATGGGTCAGATTTGATCATTTTTCGTTGTGTTCATCTATACCCTCCCTCCTCTGAATTGGCTCAACAACTATATGATGAAAATTGACTGTGTGCCAGATGCTGTCCTAGCTGTAGAGAGACAGCAGCAGCTATAACAGCCATGAATCCTGACCTAATGAAGCTGAAAAGATATATTAAAGAAATATATGGTTTGAAAAGTACACAAGCTCCAATAAGTTTCTGTCACATGGATGCCTTGTTGCAGTGTCTATTTCATAATGAACCTTATCTTTCCAGCAGAAGTACCCTTAAATGACACTCTCTGCCTACTAAGAAATTCTTAGTCTGAACATTATAGCTTTTCAAATGGCTTAAAATCCACGCATTTGGCAGAACTCTTCTATCGTAGCTGCTTCTAGGGAAGTAGCACCCAGCTCCCAGGCACTGCCAGCTGCCGAGGAACAAAAAGAAACTATTAAAGCTTACCTCCAGCTCCACAGGGCCGTCCCAGACTCCTGTGCATGACAAAGGAGAACAACAGAGCCAGTCACCAGAGAACTTCTCTTGCCTGAAGTGTGCCATGATTCCCCAATCTTTCACCACTACCCACCCCTGACCCCTATTTTCAGGTAGATAAAACAGAAACGATGAGGCTGTTCAGATGATTCGTGTGGGTGGCTACTGTGCTGACTGGGGCAATAAGGCTGCAGAACACTGCTCCCTCTTAAAGGGTTCACATTTTATTCACAGCTATAAATAACAGTTTAGTTCTTAAAACTGCATTTCCACACTATATTGTACAAAACAGTAAAGCTCAAGTTCTCCGGTACATGGGTTGCTTCTGACAATAGAACTAAGTAGCCACACTTTGTGGAGAAGGCAATGGCACCCCACTCCAGTACTCTTGCCTGGAAAATCCCATGGACAGAGGAGCCTGGTGGGCTGCAGTCCATGGGGTCGCTAAGAGTCAGACACGACTGAGCGACTTCCCTTTCACTTTTCACTTTCATGCATTGGAGAAGGAAATGGCAACCTACTCCAGTGTTCTTGCCTAGAGAATCCCAGGGATGGGGCAGCCTGGTGGGCTGCCGTCTATGGAGTCACAGAGTCGGACACGACTGAAGTGACTTAGCAGCAGCAGCAGCAGCCACACTTTGAGGGCTGGCCTCTGTCTGACCTTCTCTCCCTGTACCTTGCCTCCAGGATGAGTAAGCAGGGCAAATGGTATGAATTAACTTGACTGGCACATCCTAAAATGAAAGGTCTAACTCAACCATTTTCAGTCTTAAGCTCACGATTTCCTGTGTCTTACCCAGCCTCTCCTACCAAAGTAGTCAACCTGAGTTGACTGAAAGAAATCATGGGCCCAACAAACTCACCAACAATACAGCTCAGTATCATTTGGTCAAGTCGTGTTTCCTAATTTGAAACATCAGTCATGTACAACCAGGGAGTCAGAGCTGCAAAAACGACACTTTTGCCTGATCTTACTAAGAGAACTAATGGAGACTAGGAGAAGGCCTCCCCCCACCCCCACTTCCTTCGGTGGTGTGGGTAGAGAGAAGGATTCCAAGTGCATTGATAAAAACAACACTGAAATTCAGATCGTGGATTTTATATGATACTGACCACCAGTTACCTTAAAGCCTGAGAGCAAGTACAAAAGAATATTGAGGGAGGGTGCAATAAATCCAGCTAAGGATAGAAATAGCCATCCTTGGTTATGGGAAGGCTAACGAAAACTCATCCAGTAAACATCCTAAGATTACCCACAGTATTCATTATCTATGTGTTCATAAACATCTTTGTGAAGTACAAGTGACTAAAGCACTCCAGGCCAAGGATAAAAATTTTCCAAATGGGATGATGCTGTTTCAATGGCTTAGAGTACACCAAACAGCTCCAGTGAATTCCGAAACTTTGCAGTCACAAAGTGAGTTTTTTTCTTGGGGTAGTAAAAAAGGCAGCAAAAATTGGGAGAAATGAAGACTATAATATATAATAGATCACTAAGTTAGGTTACACTGGAGTACAGCAAAACCAAGGACATCCCAGTGCAAAAATCAGTGAGGAAATGTCACAGAATTGTTAAACAGGCTACCACTATTATCAAACATAGAAGGAAAGGGCACAGTAGTATATTACTTTTATTCACAAGTCTCTAGTCACTGAGCAATAATTTGACATCAGAGAGAGCAATGGGCAGGAGTAAAGGGAAAAAAATTGGTGTTTACCTATTGATTTCATATATTTGTAGTCCAGTTATTATGGGAAAGAAATCAATACTAAGGCTTCAACCTGGGCTGGGATCAGCAAACTTTTTGTGTTAAGGGTCAGAAAGTAAATGTTTTAGGCTTTGTGGACCATATGGTCTCTGCTGCAACTACTCAACTCAGCCCTTGTAGTGTGAAAGCAGTCACAGACATTATTTAAGTGGATGAGTGTGGCTATACCCCAGAAAAACTTTATTTACAAAAACAGACAGTGGGCAGACTTGGCCCTTGGGCCATAGTTTATTGAGCTCTGATCTACAGTTCTAAATCAATGCTTCTCTAATTTTAATGGGCCTCAGCATCCCTTGGAGAACTGTTAAAAAGGAAATTGCCGGGTCCCACCCCCTAGAGCTTCTGATCTATAGGGCTGGGGCCTGAGAATCTGCATTTCTAACAAATCCCCAGGTGATACTGCTCTGCTGGTGAGGATGAAGTCCACCCTTAAGAACCACTGCTCTATTCAGTTCAGTCGCTCAGTCGTGTCCGACTCTTTGCGACCCCATGAATTGCAGCACGCCAGGCTTCCCTGTCCATCACCATCCCCCAGAGCTCACTCAAACTCACGTCCATCGAGTCAGTGATGCCATCCAGCCATCTCATCCTCTCTCGTCCCCCTTTCCTCCTGCCCCCAATCCCTCCCAGCATCAGAGTCTTTTCCAATGAGTCAACTCTGCATGAGGTGGCCAAAATACTGGAGTTACAGCTTTAGCATCATTCCTTCCAAGGAACACCCAGGGCTGATCTCCTTTAGAATGGACTGGTTCGATCTCCTTGCAGTCCAAGGGACTCTCAAGAGTCTTCTCCAACACCACAGTTCAAAAGCATCAATTCACTACTAAATAGGAAGTTCAACATTTTAAGTAGCTGCCAAAGTGCACACCAGATTGACTACAAAATTCTGCCACTTGTAGTGAGTTCCAAACTTCAAAGCTCAAATAATATTCATTTAAAGAAAAGCAAGGAGAAACACACTAGACAGGATTTTTCCTTCACTGACCTCAATGTAAACATTGCCCCATTAGTGAAATACACACAAGTCTTCCTCATATGTCTTTATTCAATATTTTTCACCCAACATGTCCCAAGTCCTATAAAGCTCTAGAAATCAAATAAGAAAATCAAATCAGTTTTACAGACAATGGTAAATGAATCTTGCAAAATCAAAATATACTTAACAAAGCCCATTTCTAATTAGAAGTGCTTCATTGCAAAATAATGTATTTAATATGGTTTAAGATATTTGAAATATTATGTCATTTTGTGTTCATAAGGATCAAATGAGGTAGATCAAATATAACCTTTACTATCCTTCTTTTGCTTCCCTTGGGGCTCAGCTGGTAAAGAATCTGCCTGCAATACGGGAGACCTGAGTTCAATCCCTGGTTTGGGACAATCCCCTGGAGAAGGGAAAGGCTACCCACTCCAGTATTCTGGCCTGGAGAATTCCACGGACTGTATAGTCCATGGGGTCGCAAAGAGTTGGACACGACTGAGCGACTTTCACTTTCACTTTCATCCTTTTACAAGATAATGAAACTGAGGAAAATAAACCAAATGCTGATTTGTCACAACTAAAATTCTTTCCCTAAAATACTACTTTTTCTAGTAAGTTCGGAACTGCACTTATCAAATCCAACTTGTACATGGCTTTGCAAGACTATGTCTATGAATGTATCTTCATGGGGAAAAGGGTCACTCTAATAAGATCTTCAAGTCCATATTTACATTTATGGGGCTAATTCTGAGGCCATCCCAGCAAGTCTAACCAAGAAGCCTCAACTTTAATCAGATCACAATTTAAAACATGCTCGACCTTTAGTGTAAGTGGGTCATAGATTACAGAAGTGTGGTGATCCCTTCCCAGCAGTACAAGAGAAACACTCAGCAATGGGAGAAATACTATTAATGGAGATAATCCAAAAAATAGAGCAGCAAGCCTACAATCTCCCCCTCCACATTCCCAGGCTCTTTCTGCAACAGTGATCATGTAGTCATTTGAACAGATACTTACACAAATTATTTTTACATCCATTTTAAGAGGGAAATGCTTTTAAAAAGAAAACCAAGGAAAGGAATATAATCTACAATATGGATGGTCAGTAGAGGGTTGTTTTCCATTCTTATTGGCGTGCTTTTAAAAGTATTACACATGTTGATTATAATGTGAGATTAATTACATTGTCACTTTAACCTGTGACCTGCATATTCCAGTAATGATTTTTTTTAATTTACATGAAACATAATTAAAGAAAGTCCTTAGTGAAAATGCCCTCTTGTTTGTTTTACAAGTGTCTAATTATTTTACAAGTGACTAAATTAAAGAAAAAATATGAAAAAGATAATCTCAAACCCAGTGCCAGATACTACTGCTGGGACAAAGATCCAGTTAAGACAATATTAAGCCTAAGAAGACCAGTGAAGGTTCTACATAAAAGCTCACCATTCTGCTTTGAACTAATGGCTCAGATGAAATTCAGCAAAAACTTCTAGCCTGAATAATGCAATACAAGTAATACTGTCCACAAATTATCATAGGAAGAGATGCCTTTTACTATTCTCTGAAGCCAACCTAAGAAGTATTTTCATCAAAGTAAGTGGTCTAAATAGATTTCAACATGATCATTCTTTTACTTGACAGTGTAACATGACCTACTAGATAAAATGCTCTTCTGTATTTGTAGGTAATTTAGATTTGGTGCCCAATCATATCAGAGAATACAACTTCAGAGTCTTTCCACCTCATTTTCTTTGTGATTAAGATGTGGACACTGCTGCCATAATAAAATCTGGGGAGGTTACATAAAAGAACACTACAATATCCATAAATCCTATATATGGCTGTTTCCTAAATACATACTCTGGGATTCTCCTTGTCTCAGTTTTGAAATTTCACATAATGAACAATTAATTCATCCGTCAAATATCCAAATGCAAAGACAGAGGTTGCTACAAAATTCCCTCTTTTAACATAATCTTTGGAGCTTTTCTCAACACTACAAAAATTATAATCTAAAACAGTCTTGCAAACGATTGATGTAAATCTATAAGCTCAAAGAATACTATCTTTCCTATGTACCAAAGATACAATGACAGTTTTATTTTAAGCCACAAAGTACCCTAAATAGTATATGTCTACTACCTCAAAATATATTGTGTAAAATGGATTTCAGATACAAAAGAGAATTTTGAAGTTTTATTTATGCTACATACACCCGTGGCAGATTCATGTTGATGTATAGCAAAACCAATACAATGTTGTAATTAGCCTCCAATTAAAATAAATAAATTTATATTAAAAACAAACAAACAATGACTCTAGCAAGGGCTCTTGGTGAAGTCATAAAATATACATAGATGGCACATCATAACTCTCCAATTAGGGATGGAGATTTAGTGAGTGTTGTTCCCCCTAATTTTTTTAAAGCTATTATGTTTTTTCAAATATTCCATTTCTGACAATTTCTAGTATGTTCTCAACTCTGCTTTCTTCCATGCCATGGGCAATAAGAATGAAGGAAACAAATGTTTTCAGGCACTCCACATTTCTACTGTCTCCAGTCAGACAATAAGAATGTTAATGAGTTTCTTCCCCTTTAGCTTAGGGTCAAAAAGAGAATCCAAAAGCAATAAACACACACACGCACACAAACAAGCAAACAAACAAAACCACCTAAATGTATAGTATTTCTCCATTTAACAGTGAAACTACTTCAGTGGACCAATATCTTTATATTTTGTAGAAACAACCTACTACTATGGGGCTATTCAGACTACTATTCTCCAACCTTGAAGGTAAACAAGACTGGGAACTGGACAGTCAGCTCCAGCTTCGTTTTTAATCTATAACAGGATCAGCAAACTAAAGCCCAGGGCCAAATCTAGCCCACCACCTATTTTTGTAAATAAAGTTTTACTGGAACACAGCCACACTAATTTGTTTTCCCATGGTTGTCTTAACATTACAATGTCAGAGTCTGAGTAGCTGTGACAGATGTGTGGCTCGTCAAGCTTAAAATATTTACTATCTGGTAGTTTACAGATAGTTTGCCAACCCTTGGTCTACAAATATCTAAAATTGTTGAAGATCAGTATAAACATGTCCACGAGATAAAAGCTTGACCAACAACCTGTAAAATTTGCTTTATGTCACAGTGTCAAACAGACTCTGTAGGCAAACTCTGATAGTACTCACCTGATTAGAAAGCATTCTAACCCTCATAGACCACTGGTGGGAATGTAAAATGGTACACTTTGGAAAACAAAGAGTTACCATTTGACCCAGCAATTCCACTTCTAAGTATATACCTAAGAGAAATAAAAACAAAACTTGCACATGAATGTCCACAGCAGGATTAATTATAATAGCCAAAAGACGAATACCACCCAAATGAATTAATTTTCATTAATTAATTTTGTCATTAATTGACAAAAAGATCAACAAATGTGGTCAAGCCACACGATAGAATACTATTGGGCCTTATAAAAGGAATGAAGTACTGATAACATCTACAACAAGGATAAACCTTGAAAACCTTATGCTTAGGAAAAAGAAGCCAGTCACAAAAGGCTACAATATATTGTATGATTCCATTTGCGTGAAATGTCCAGCATAAGCACATCCGTAGAGACAGAAAGCAGACTAATCATTACCTAGGGTAGGGAGGGATGAGGAGTAAGAGTTAAAGTATTCAGAGTTCCTTTAGGGGGTGATGAAAATGTTCAGAAATGTATTACGGTCACCATGCACAACCCTGTGGCTATACTAAAAACCACTGAATTGTACACCTTAAACGGGTGAACTGGATGGTATGTGAATTATATCTCAATACAGCTGTTACTCAAAAAAAGACATTCTAGTAATCTGCTAAAACACCTAAAATCAGAATATTAGAGGCTTATACTTTGGAATACTTCTTAAAAGACAACCGGTCTCTGTTTATACTAAATGAGAAGCAGTGTAACATTACTAAAGAGCAGGCACTCAGGTCGCGTATGTTGTTGTTTAGTCACTAAGTTGTGTCCGACTCTTTTGAGACCCCATGGACTGTAGCCTGCCATGTTCCTCCGTCCATGGAATTTTCCAGGCAAGAATACTGGAGTGGGTGGCCATTTCCTTCTCCAGGGGATCTTCTTGATTCAGGGATTGAACCCAAGTCTCCTGCATTGGCAGGCAGATTTTTTTTTACCACTGAGCCGCCAGGAAAGCCCAGGTCACATTTACTAAGGTGCAAATCCCCATGTTGGCACTTATTATTGCCACTTTGTCCAGGGTAAGTTACTAATCTCCTTATTTCTCAGTTTCCTTATCTGTAAAATGGGGAGTGGGAGGTGACTGCCTCAAAAGGAAGGGTTATGGCCAAGGTTATATTAGAAAAATATAAAGAATTAAAGAATTTAACACCATGTCCAGTGCATAATGAGCACTCAAACCATAGGATCTGGGAACAACAAATTCCTAAAGTCGTCCCTGCAGAATTTAGTTTTGTACTTATTGTTTGAATTGTTATGTTACCAGTGTCACTAAATAGGAGCTGTGAACCTAAAACTGCTCTCAAAAACATAAGAAATATTAATTTAAAAAATAAAACAAAGTGAACATTTTTAAGAACTTTAAAGTGAAAGTAGCTCAGTCATGCCCAACTCTATGCAACCCCATGGACTATACAGTCCGTGGAATTCTCCAGGCCAGAATACTGGAGTGGGTAGCCTTTCCCTTCTCCAGGGGATCTTCCCAACCCAGGGATCGAACCCAGGGCTCCCACACTGCAGGCAGATTCTTTACCAGCTGAGCCACAAGGGAAACCCAAGAATACTGTAGTGGGTAGCCTTTCCCTTCCCCAGCAGATCTTCCCAACCCAGGAATTGAACCAGGGTCTCCTGCATTACAGGCAGATTCTTTACCAACTGAGCTATCAGGGAAGCCCCTGATTTTAAGAACTTTAAGATTTCTTTAATTTTCCCTACCTGTATTCCTCTACTCCTTTATTCAATCAGCACAACACCCCTGCAAGGTCTATGCTATCACCCTCATTTAACATATAAAGAAACTGAGGCTCAGAGAGCTTAACTAACTTGCTCAGGGTCACACAGCTAGAAATGAATCCCTAAATGAAAAAATGAATGAATGTTAGCACCACTAAATTTTACACACATGGTAGAAAAGAATGTTCATTTCACCGTATTATTTATGTAATAGAGCCTGTGTTTAGCACTGAGAAAGTGCACATTTGGAAATTGTTGAAACTTATCTACATAGCTGCCAAAAGTAATTTGAGTATCTCAGAGACATTCTAGAAATAAAAAATACTTATGCTGCACTTCACAATCACTAATCCATGCAAATGGCTCATGAAGCAGCTATCATTCCTTCTATAAATAAGGAGAAAATGGTGATAATGTACCCAAAGGTTACCAGATCAGATCTTAGGGGGCTGCCTTACAGTCTTCAAAGCACTGTTGATCCATATGTTTGGGGAAAAATAGATAAGGGCAAGCAGGAAGGATATGATGTTTCTTATTGGTTCTATAAGACAGCAATATTACAATGGTAATCTGCACATGATAGCCAGGGCCAGAGACCTCTGTAACTGAATTAATAACATTGTTTCATAAAACATTAAAGTCTTCATAGGGTTAAATCCATCCTAGATTTGAATATACCAAAATACTCTGAACTCAGGGTTAGAATTAGAAGCCTGTGATACAGTCAATGTATAATATTTTGTGTTATTAAACTACACCGAGAGAGGACACAATCAGCATTCTTATCTGTAAATGATTCAAATATTCAAAACAATGGTAACAAAGTAAAAAAAAATATCAAAAGAAATTTAAAAAAAAATAGAAAAAGAATGTGTAACAGAATACAAGAAGTTGAATTGCAACAATATGCACTTAGATACAAAGAAACTGGCTTAAGTATCATAAAGTAATCCTTTCTTGATGTGAATGGATGTGGACAACTAAAAGAAGGCAACGAATGAATTTAGTTGGGGGGATGGGAGTAAGAGGGGTATAAAATGGGAGGAGAGTATTACAATTATCCAACTGGGACCAAAAACCTTGAGGCATGGAAGAATTCAGTTCCCTATAGGTGAAGAATTTAATACGAGAACAGTGGTTTGAACTTAAATTTAAAGTGTCTAAAATTTACTTTGTCATTTCATTAAAAGGGGCCCATTTAATTCAAGTTAGGCACCAAGCTTGGGAATCAAAAAGACCTAACCTTAGGGAAAAAAATGGTTTTACCTAAAAGCCAGCCATCAGAATCTGCAAAACACAAGTAAAGTGAAAAAGAAAAAAAAATGTACTTCTTTTTAACCCTAACTATGTTGTGGAGAAGGCAGTGGCAACCCACTCCAGTACTCTTGCCTGGAAAATCCCATGGACGGAGGAGCCTGGTAGGCTGCAGTCTTTGGGGTCGCTAAGAGTCGGACACGACTGGGCGACTTCACTTTCACTTTTCACTTTCCTGCATTGGAGAAGGAAATGGCAACCCACTCCAGTGTTCTTGCCTGGAGAATCCCAGGGATGGGGGAGCCTGGTGGGCTGCTGTCTATGGGGTTGCACAAAGTCGAACACGACTGAAGCAACTTAGCAGCAGCAGCAGCAACTATGTTGTTGAGATAGATTTACAGAAAGACAGTATAATGGTACCAACATCCACAGAAATGAAGTCAGAATCTTGCTTTTCAGTCACATGAGGAATGGAATATTAAGCATCATATTAATATTTATTTTGATAAATGCTTTAAATAGCCTCTGTTATAGACAAGCCTATTCTTGGTCCTCAGTCAGTGCATTGGGATTTTACATTATTGATCTGCCCCACCTTGAGACTTCTGTGATCCAGCTATCCCATTTCTTCTAATTTCGTGAGTTATACTCCAAACCACAAAACCCCACTGCTAGTTCCATGAACCCCCAAGAACTCATTCATTCATAGTTTAACTTCCACAAAGTTAATTTCCAAATCTTCACTATCATTCTAGACCTCTCATTCAAACTCCACCCACGTATTTCCAGCTATGATCACTTAGAAATAGCCTGCACTCAATTCAAAGTGCCAATCCATATCAAGGAATACTGGGTTGCAGTTTAAGGGAAGACAGTTAGATATATAGATGGATATGGAAAGGCCATCAGATATACTATTTACAATGTAAAGTGAATATTTCAGTAGAATGTACAAATATGAGCCCATTCTGTTTTTAAACAAAAATCTTCCAGAAGATGTACAAAAACTGGGGACTTTCTTGGAGGTCCCGTGGTTAAGACTGCTTGCTCCCAATGCAGGGAGTGCAGGTTTGACCCCTGGACAATGGTTACCTTTGGAGAATAGAGCTATGGATGGTGGGAGAAAGGAGAGACATTCACTATTTACTTTTGTGTCATCTATATTTTAAAATTTTATAATTTTATAAACACTAATAAAAAGAAAGGTAACAGAATATTATTAAGTTTTAAAACTGGAAACATATGAACTCTCACTTTAAGTCAAACTAGTTTCAGAAGTAAAATCTTCCCAGTGTAGAAAATCAACTAAAAAATAAAACCAAAATGTGAGAGCTGTGCACCCACCCCATCAGCTTGTGCCTGGGGTTAGGTACCTGCCCTGCACTTGATTACTAACTCAGTCACTTGATTCCTTAGGTGCTCAGTGTTGACAGAGAGTGGAGACACTCACCACTCAGCAGCTGTGGTTTCAGTACACAGATTTTAGAGTCAGAGAAAACAATTTCAATATTTTATCACAGGATATAGGAATAACTACCCTGTGGAAAGAACCCCGCCCCACTCTCAACAAATACCTATCTCTGAAACCTCATTTCTTCTGGTTTGGCAACTTAGGAGTAATCAATCAACTATTCTGTCTGTTGGGGCAGGGGAATTGGAAGGGAAAAATTGGAGAGTAAAAAGGGTGGAGAAAGTTCCAAACAAATTATATTTTGGATGGATAGTTAAGATTCTACATTGCCATGGCTAAGGAATGCATAAACCTATCAGTCTGGTGGCAAACGCTGATATTTCATTAGAAAGACAAAAAGAAAAATGAAGTAAGATGAGACAATGAACCTCTGGGCTTCCCACGTGGCCCAATAGTAAAGGATCTGCCTGCCAATTCAGGAGATGCAGGAGATCCTGGGGTTCAGGAAGACCCACTGGAGTAGGAACTGGCAACCCACTCCAGTATTCTTGCCTGGAGAATCCCATGGACAGAGGAGCCAGGTGGGCTACAGTCCATGGAGTCGCAGAGTTAGATACGATTAAGCGACTGAGCATGCATGCATGGAACATCTACTGAAGAGGTAAGAAATTTAACCAAAAAGTCGAACAATTAAAATTTGCAGTAAATTCTGGAAATGAAGACATATGCCTTACTTTAAAGACACCCACTGCAGTATTTTCACAGCTGGAATCAACAGCAGACTGCAGCATGAAATAAATGGGCTTTAGAACTGGTAGGATTCCCATGTGATCTTGAGCAAGTTACTGACCCCTCTGAATCTCAGCATTTTCTGTAAAATGGGTACAATGAAAGGAGCTAGCATATGTAAAATGCCTAATATTTGAAGGCATAAATGTCCCTTCATGAAAAAGACATGTTAAGTTACAAAAGATTTTTTTTTAACTTGTGAACATATGTCAAAGTTCCTTTAAACCATTTCTGCCAGATTTAAAATGTGAAAACATTTACAAAATGCAATAATTCAAGCACCATCTCCAAAAGTGAGGTACATTTGCTTCCTTAATTTACTGAGTAGAGCTGTCACTGAGGATGGTGAAAGAATTTTCAATTTAAAGGAGCTATCTAGAAACACAATATAAGGGACATTAAGGGGCTATAGTTCGGCAGGTGAAACCATTGCAGATACGAGGTAGAAATGGAGGGTTGGGGGAAACTGCACGTGTCAAGGCCACAGAACACATCACCGTCTTGGAAGGTAAGGGAAAAATCACAGGAAATATTATGAAGACCACGTGCAAACCACACTTAAAGTCCTAAAGCAGTCTGTAGAAAGCAGACATGAAGATACTTGGAGAAGGTTGTGCACATGAGCAACTGAGAAGCTCAGTTCACTCCAAAGGGGTCCTAGAATCAAACTCCATCATCAGGGATCACCACTGCTTACCCCCTCCTGATAACACCTGCCGTCTGGAGGAATCTGCATGTAACATGCTTTTCCTCTGCAGGACTTCAGTTGATCCCCCACAGCTTGATCTTTCTGGGGCACCAGCACTCTAGCTGGTGATTGTGTTTCTTTTTCCCTTGTTAAATGATTGTCCCTCGGATCAAGTACTTCTTTCATGAAACATCTCATTTCTGGAAAATTCTTGGTTCCTTTAGGCTCTCACTTGACTTCATTTCCTAACATGAACAACTGGTTCACCTATCACATCTTGCTAAAATTCTTGGGAAAGATGTTCCAACATGATGTAACACCGTTCCTCCCCACAGCTCTACCCCATGGTACTAGAAACCCAAATCACTGGGCGAATCAATATATGTGAAAGCCATAGTAATTAGGACAAATTAGTAAAGCTGAATTTTTCTCTATGCTAAATTATATATTCTGCATATTATTAATCTGGTTTTTACATAAACACTGCATTTAACTCAATTCTCTGACAAACAGCACTATTGGAACTGCAAGTAGGAAATTTAAAGTATATAAACAACTTAACCATATCCTTTTAATAGAGTGTATGTGCAAACACAATCCATACTAAACTGATAGATGCCTTGCATTAAATTGTCTTCATAGTAGACAGCCATCATCAACTGTTAATTGAAGCAATCCTTGTTCTATGTTGTTCCAAGCATCAGACAATCACCATGTTAGCATTAGATGAGTGTCATAAATCAATGTAAATCTTAAAAGACCCAAAAAAATCAACAGCAAACATAGGCTGAAACAAAACTGTTAATACAATAAGGCTCAAACACACAGTGTAGAGAAAATAAAATCCATGTCTTGGTCTTTTGGCTTTGATACTTCCCCCCAAATATTTATTCCACTTTTTAAAAACTGTGAGCCTTTGAAAAGCCAGTCCCAAAATATTACATACATAACTTGAGTTTTAAACCAGTGACTCTCAATCATACCTGCACATTAGAATCATTTAGAGACCTTTAAAAAAATACCAATGACCAGAACCCTCTCCCAGAGATTCTGATTTCATTGCACTGACACAAGGCCCTCTCATTGATCTTTTTTAAAAGCTCCCCTGGTGATTCTAATATGCAGCCCGGTGGTCAACTACTACTTTAATACAGCCTTTTGGGACAATAATTGCTCTAAGGTTGATAAACATGCTTTTTGCCTTTCAATGAGATTTTATCATAAAACTACTCAATTCATTCCATAGCTAATGAACAACTGTTACATTGCAGGTTTTGTGTTAATAATAAAGAAAGATATGTAAGATATATTTCCTGCCCTCAAGAAGCTCCCTGTTAGCTAGGGAGAGTGACCCATAAATAAAAAACTGTAACTAAATATGATAAGTGCTCTTGAGATGTAAGCAAATACAGCATGCCTCACAAACTTGTATGTCATCCTTGAGCAAGGGTCAGACTGCATCATTCCAATTTTAGTTTATGTCCTACCAAAGCAGGAAAGTCAGAAGTTACAGGTTACTAAATACCCAGGCAAAAATATTCAGCCTACACAAGGCGAAAACAGTGTACAATTTGCTACTCTCTTTCACAGAAAACTGCTGTACCATGAAGGTAGGCATTTCTACATTTTAATTTGGATGAATCATTTTAAAATTTCCTTCATGTAATATTACTGATTGTGCACTTGCCTATAAAACCATCAATTTGCAAGAGATACAGTAAATGCTCACGACCATAAAAATTAGCCGATTACCTGTATTTGCATAATACCTTTCCCTTCCAGTAATTTGCTACATTTGCTAAGACAAGAAGTTTTGGGACAATGACAGCATTGGCCGTTTGTTTCAGTCACTTGAAAGATGTTACATGGGAAAATGTCATGGAAACAATAGGCGTTCAAGGACCACTTGCAAGACTTTCAAAAATAAGAAACACAGGGGGAAAGAGTTTAAATTATTAAAAAAAAAAAAAGGAAAGGCATCTCCCAATATTCATAATGAATCAGACAACTGATTCCCCGTAAAATAATGGGTGGGTGAGTGAGCAGCTAAGTAGCAAGGCAGGGGAGTTGAGTGGGTAGTCAACAGATGGGTAAAAAGGTGAAATCCATTTTAAAGCACTTCAGTGAAAATTTAAACCTGTTAAACCCTAGGGGTCAAACACAACTTGTGATGCTAATTTAGTTAGAAAAGAAGAATCACAATTCCAGAGAACTTGGATAGCAATCAAGAAGGTTTTCTGTGCAAAGTGAATGTCTTCAAGGGCTTTCTGTTTTAAATCCAGAGTTGAACAAATTCTGAGTTTAAATGCCTGCTGTCAGAGACCCTGCAAGAAAATCTCAAGTGAATTTCAATTTTCAGATCAATATATGCTGAGACAATTTACCGGAGAAAACCCTCCAACCTTTACACAGGGTGAGGAACACTATCATTATGTTCTCTGCCACAAAGCCTACCTTGAATGCATTATTTCATGGAACGACATATTATAATCGGCACTGACCAAGTCAGGTTTTGTAGGATATGAACAAGGTTTCACATTCACAGTAGTTAAGGTAGCCACAGAGGACCTATCACCTCAAAATTAGCTTGTTTCCCCCCTCCTTGTGCAGCTCTGAAGTATCAGAGGAGATGAATCTTGTTCTCCCAGAGGCATTTCCTGAAAATATTCTATCAATTATAAGTCAGCAGAATACTGATTGTGCTAATGTGATGCTGACCACTTTTCTTTTCAATATCCAAAGAGATCACATCATCACTCTTTCAGATCTCAAGGAATCAGAACTAGCCACTAACATTGATTCAATGATGCCTATATTCCATCATTATAATAGAACTAACATTTTAATCTCACATTTTCTGATTATGACTTTGCTGGCTCATTTGAATCAAATATAACTGAGACACAACAAACATCATTCCCCTTGGTACCCACACCCCCCTCCCCCACGCAATCATTTGGGGGCTTTTGGGAAACACCTTATTTACCTTGGATGCCAAGAATGAAGAAACCAAGATTTTTTTTTTGACATATTTGTCTCTCTAAAACTGTGCTATTCACATATGGCTACAAGCACTTGAAATGTGGCTAATCCAAATGAGGAGCTGAATTTTGAATTTTATTTCTTTTTAATTAATTTACATTAAATTTAGAAAGAGATAATTCAGTTATTAGAAAACTTTTAGGTATGTTTGCAACAACTTGGGTATGTGAACCTACTTTTGCAAATGCAAATTTTATGAAACCTAAATACAGAACAAGTATGTCTATGAAAATTCAGCTTAGTGTCAGAACGGAGATGTATGGTTAGTGTAAAATACACACTGGATTTTGAAGATTATGAAAGAAAAGACGTAAAATACCTCACTCATGATTTCTATACTGATTACATGTTGACGTGATATAGTCTGGATCTATTGGGTAAGAGAAAATATTTTGTGAAAATTAATTGCACCTACTTGCTTTTAATCTTTTTAATGTGGCTATTAGAAAATTTGCATATGCAAATTTTACATATAAAATTACATATGGGGCTCATATTATATACTGTACAGACTGCTCTGCTCTAGAGCACTTCCACAACCACCTTAACAGAGCACATTTGGATATTGTTCTTCCAGTAGACAAGCCAGTCATGTAACAATAGGGGCAAAGAGTAACATGTCCTTGTATCAGTTGGATCTGAGGAAAGTATGTAGCAAGCTTTACCCACAATCTCACCATGTGAGGCAACACTGTAATACCTCAACATGGAGGGAAATTAGTGAGTTATCCACACTTAAACAAATCGAAATCCAGTACTGCAGACAACTTAAAAAAGAGATTGAGCCAACTGCTCTAAGGTCTTGGTTTCATTTCCCAACTGCGGACCTTAAAATAGACAATAAAGCACCACTTCCAAAAAGAGGTAAAATATTTCAACGGTAGCTATCTACCAATCCTTAAAAACTAGGCAAAAAATTTCTCTTCAATTTTATCTCCTCAACTTCTAAAGCCACAGAATACACGCTGAACTAGGAAATCAACTTCAGATCGCCAGCATTTCCCTCACAAGCAAATTAGCAGGATTGTGCACTTGGAATACTGTTTGACAAGAATGAAAAGGAAACTATTCAAAACAGATTTAAGGAATGGACAATTAGATGAAGAACTGCAGATTTAATTCTCAATCAGCCCTGTGATTAATCTGATTCCCTGCTTTTCCCTAGTGTAATTATACAACACAGATGAAAGGATGAGCATTTGGACTGTCAGTTCTATATTCTGGACCAGCCCGGTGACTCAAAGCAGACGGCGCTACCACGCTAACCACCATCCCAACAGTCGAGGGAAGCCTCGAACACTGATTTAACAGTCATTGCATAACGAGGCATTAAAAATTCGGAACCCCCCAACTCTTTCCACATTGGTCTACACCAGGTGAAGAATTTGCTGAAACCGAACGCACCCCGTCTTAAATGACCCCCTTCAATCTGGGCATGGGGTGAACACAAAGGCATGTATCTAATACCATGCACAATAGACACACACCCCACAATTTAAGACCCTGGACGTTCTTTCTCTGTCTCTCCACGGAAGCAATGAAATGCAAGCTGCTCTTTTCTTTAATGGTCTGTGGTACACGCAAGGTAACAATAAGCCCAACTGTTCCCAGGAAGCAACTATAAAATAGGTTCTGCCACGTCCCTGTGCAACCGTCAGATAAAATGCAGACAGCAGATTTCAGCCGGCCCCACGCCTCATAAGGGGGCCGACCTCGGCTCATCGGCCCCCACGGATCGCCGAGAAGCCCCCAGACTCCCGCCCGGCTGGAGGTCCAGGTACACGTCTATAAATACTCCCGGGTGAGGAGGACAGGGGAGGCGGAGGGGAGGAAGGGCAGAGGGCAGACCCGGGCGGGTGCGGGTGCGGAAGGACCCGGGCATCACTAAATGCATTTTCCCACACTCCCGCTCCCCCGCGTGGAGACTCACTTGCCGATCACCTCGCACAGCTCGTACACATCCTCGAACAGCACGTCGTCGTCGGCCATGGTCCGGAGGGGACAGTGGCCGCAGCGTGGAGGGCTCCGAAAACGGGGGTGGGGGCGCCAAAGAGCTCAGTGCCCGGCCCCTGGCTCGCCTCCTCCCCTCAGGACCCGCGAGCCCTCGGTGCCGAGGACACTCGAGCGGGGCGGCGAGGCCCGGAGACTGCGGCGCCTTCCTCAGCTGGCGACCGCCCCGGCGCGGGCGGCGGGGCCGGGGCGCAGGAGCGAGGGCGGCCCGGGCCCGGCGCCGCCCGCCCGCCCGCTGCTCCTCGCGCTGCTCGGGCCGCGCTGCCCGGCGTGCGGATCCTCGGGGATCGCGCGGTGCCTCGCTCTCCTCTCGTCAGCCCGCGCGGGCCGCGAGGCCGCGACCGTTCCCTCTGTCGAGGCTGGCTCCGGCTCGGCGCGGGGCAGCTCGGACTACAGGGGGGGCCGCGGCAGGACCGTGGAGGGAGGATCGCCGCGGAGGGAGGTGGCGGCGGCAGATCGGCGTTGGGGACCAGGAGGCGGCGGCAGAGACGCTCCCTCCTCCTTCTCCTCCTCCCGCCGCCGCTGCCGCCCGCCCGCCTGGGAGTGGGAGGGGGTCTTCGTGGGACTGGCTCTCCGTGCGGGCGGGAGCCACGGCCGCCGCCTTCAGCTCCTCCTCCGCCTCGGCCGCCGACCAGCTCACGAGCCCCGCGCACCGGCCTACAGCACACACGCGCTCCTCCCGCTCCGTCCGCGCGGCTTCCCGAACCACAGGCCCCGCCCACTCCAGCCCGTCGGGAGGCGGTGGCCCCGGGAAAGCGACCAGGCAGAGCGACGCATGCGCGCGCCGCGGGCCACGTCACGGCAAACCGGCGGGCGCCGGGAATCTACGAGGGGCGGGGGACTAGGGCGCCGGGGCGGCATCTGCTTAGGCGGGGGTGGGGCAGGGTCGTCACCCTCGCGACCGAGCCGCGGAAGGGGTCGGGGACAAAAGATCTGCACGTTCTTGGCTCTCTGAGGCGTGAGGCTCGGAAGCCGGCCGCTCCCTCCTTTTGTAACCACGCGAAGACTTTCCCGGTTTTTGCTGGGGAAGGAAGCTCGGAAAGGGTCCTAATGAATGGGAAAGCAAGAACAGAGGTGGCGAGGTTCTCACTCCAGATCGTGCTAGGCGGGGGATGCTTTTAGTGCCTCTGTCATTCCTTAATAAAAACGAGGGCTGTGGAAGAAGTGTTGTCCACCTACAAGAAAAGGACCAAACAAAAACTGTCCAGGAACGTGCAACAGCAAATGGTAATTTATAGAGACAGCTTATCCTGCATTCTGCCCCAAACTCAAATATCTATCCAGCACCTGTTCTGAATAGAGACAGTCCCGAGAGAGGTCAGTAAGGCAGGGACTTTAAATTCCTTTGTATATTGCACCCCCCTCCCCAAGTCCCCAAATACTCTGCTCCTTTTACTTTCTACAAATGTTAGGTATGTCAGTATAAAAATGCAACTAGAGGGAGTGGATGTACAGGGTCAGCCAGGGAGTGAGACTATGGGTGTTGCCGCTGTGTTAGGTTGTATTCAATATGAAGATTTCTGTTCAACTGAGCATGTGCGGAATGAGCCAACGCCATCAGACAGGTATATGCCTCAGCTGAGGACCAATAAAAAAAGTCTTTGTTCCTCTGCACAGCAGAAGTGCCCAATTAGTTCATAAGTCAGCTTTGAGAAATCATCTGGTAAAATTTTCAGTGCAGTAGTTGGAAAAAAGAAAAGAAAAGAAAGAAAGAAAAAGATAGTATTTACTAAAATGTGTGAAGGGGTGGAGACCCACTGCCTATTTTCTCTTCAGAAACATTTTCTACAAAACCTTAACCACTCCCTTAAGAGCCTGAGATTTGCCAGTGTTACAGATTTGAGTACTAGACTTTTTTTAAAAATGCAAACCAGAGGGGAAAATGTAATTATGAGAGATTTTCCTCCTTTTCCAAAGAGCGTGAGCACTCTCTAGAGAAGGGAGCATTAGAACTTGGGAAACATTGCCTCCATTGAGGGTTCCACACTTCCAAGTCACTCACTCCAAATTGGCATGTCCACCTGGTACCTAATGATTAAGATGTTACTCCATTCTGCCCTGAAGTTTACAGCAACCCTTCTCTTGTCAGTTTCACTTCCTTTCCTCAGTCTAAGTCTGAGCTATGCCAAAGCTTGTCGACTTCATTCGAGGGTTTGTTATCTTCCACAGGCACCTATGCTCAGAGGTAGACAAGAACAATAATAAAAGAAACAAAGTTGAATGAAAAAGATGACCACAGAGATAGGTTTGCAATCTGCTCATGGAATCACAATGGGTTTAGATTTGGAAAGTGCCCTAGAGGTCAGCCAGTTCCACTCTGTCATCTTTAGACATGAGGGGGTGCCACCATGATTGGTCTAACTTGGCATTCCCTGGTCACTGGCCTTGAATGGTTCAAGGTCTTCCAACCAGCACAAAGCTCAGGACCTTCCCCTTACTATGGATGTGAAGCACTCTGTTTCTCCCCACCCCATTTCCCAACCATCACACTGCCTTGAATAAAGAAGTGGACACTCTCAGTTGTTGCCAGCAGACATCTTGTACCCAGAAGGCTAGTCAGACCTAAGTTGAAGGTGGAACTGAGGGGCAACAGCATAGAGATGTTGTCAATGACATTATTAACCTCTTGTTTAGCCAACTCTCTGCCTTTTCCCATCATATAAGTCAATGAATTTCCTTACTTTCTTAATCCATTTTGAGTTGAGTTTCCTGTTACTTTCAGAGGAAGCATGCTACAAATGGTACAAAAAGATGAGAAAACAAGTTCAGAGACAAATATATGTCCATGGTCATGTACTTAGCTGAGTATCTAATCTGAACCTAGATCTCCCAGCTCCCAGTGTGCTATTCAGTGATACTTAAGTCCTCTGTAATACAAATCCCTCAGAACTTGTACCAGGCATTGTGGCTAGAAGCAGCTCCTCTGTTTTCTATAATTAAAATAACCAAGCTCTTTAATGAAGTTAATTCTTCTCTAGATTTCTTCTAAAAGCCCAATACTCTTCAAACAAATAAGTACACATATAAATGATCAGCTGTCTATAATTTACTTGTTTTCATTTCCATGAAGAAAATGTTAAAGTAACTAGGTGCATCAGTTAGAGATTGTGTTTAAATGTTAATTGAATACTCAATAACAGCAGTTTAAACAAATAGGGGGACTTAACTTTCTCGTGGCTTCCCAGGTGGCTCAGTGGTAAAGAATCTGCCTGCCAATGCAGGAAACATGGGTTCGATACCTAGGTCAGGAAGATCCACTGGAAAAGGGAATGGCTACCCACTCCAGTATTCTTGCTTGGAGAATTCCATGGACAGAGGAGCCTGGCGGACTACAGTCCATAGGGTTGCATAGAGTTGGACATGACTGAATGACTTAGCATGAACACACACAACTTTCCCCTACAGCAGTGGCACTAGAGTCTTGTGTGTTAACTGAGACCCTCAACTGATGCTTTTGAACTGTGGTCTTGGAGAAGACTCTTGAGAGTCTCTTGGACTGCAAGGGGATCCAACTAATCAATCCTAAAGGAAATCAGTCCTGAATATTCATTGGAAGGACTGATGCTGAAGCTGAAACTCCAATACTTTGGCCACCTAATGCAAAGAACTGACTCACTGGAAAAGACCCTGATGCCGGGAAAGATTGAAGGCAGGAGAAGGGGATGATAGAGGGTGAGATGGTTGGTTGGATGGCATCACCGACTCAATGGACATGAGTTTGAGCAAGCTTCGGGAGTTGGTGATGGACAGGGAAGCCTGGCGTGCTGCAGTCCACGGGGTTGCAAAGAGTAGGGCATGACTGAGCCACTGAGACGGTCAAAGCCCCATGCATGAACTACTTTCAACTAATTCTTCCTTTCTTACTTGCTGCACCCTGTTCTCTCACTTAGTTACTTTTAAAATGGAGAGCCTCCCACAGTAATTATAAAATTCCTTAAATTATTTGAGTCAACACTGTAGTTTTTCCACTCAAATCCCCACTGCTTGCTTTAACCATTCCTGGGTGCCCCTCCCCCAGCACCAGCATGTTTTTGCTTCCAAAGGCCACACCTGTGACTTCAAAGGACATCCCACATGGAAGTGCCTGGGAGTCTAGGTCTCTACCATCTGGCTATTAGTGCAGGAATGTGAAAGTCCAGCTGCCTTCATGGGGGTTGGGGGAGGAGAACAACTCTGAGGGGTTAGTTACAGCCTGAGCTTTCCTGTGGGGTCAGGCTGCAGCTACCGTCTGAGACTGTGCCTGGTTCCCACCTCCCCCTCTTTATTCCTCTCATTCTCCTGGGAGTACTTCTTTCATAAATCATTTGCTCATGAATCCCCCTATCAGGATCAGCTTTGGGAAAAGCCTAACCTAAGGCAACAGGGTTCTCTCTAAGTGACAATTGCATCTGAATCACCTGGGAGCTTATGAAAAATGTTAAAAATGTTGATTCCAGGGTCCTATCCAAGACCTTCTGAATCTGAATCTCTTGGAGCAGGTCACAGGGATCTCTGTTTTAATAAGTTCCCCCAAGTGCGTCATGAACATCTAAAAATTCAGAATCATTACCCTAACACTGGCTGCTGAATAAGCTCTCTGAAAAAAAAAACAAAAACAAAAACAAAAACAAAACAGAAAAGGACCTAGGGCTGACTTCATCATTAAGGTGGAGAAACCATAAGAAATGCAAAAGAACACTTCAGGGAGTAGAAGAGGATCTAAATACAAATGTTTCCTTCTGTAAACCACTGTCTAAAGATTCATTTTACCTTTCTTCCTTTAATATAAATGAACAAGTCATTGGAAGCTTTTGTTTTTCAGTAGAAACAAAATTGCCTTTGGACACAGCAAAGTGGTGATATACACTGAACGTGTGGTAACTCAAAAGCTAACTAAAAAGATATCCCTTCATTGAGCCACTTAAGATAACAAGTGCTCGCTGGCCTCCTGGGGACACAACACTGTGCTGTATGCTAATGGGGATTGCAATAGTCAGGATTCTTTTGGTTGCAAATGACAGAAAACGAAAACCAGCTTAAACAATACAGAGAATCTATTGACTCACATAACTCAGAGGTCGGGATGCATGGTAGCTTCATGTGACACATGATCCATGTCATTGAAGACACACTTTCTCCCAGTCATACCATTGTGCATTCTATGGTACTGGCTTCATTCTTTTTTTTTTTTTTTTGCTTCATTCTTAAGTCTACAAGGTGGCCCCCAGAGTTCCAAGCTCTCCTCTTGAAGTGGCAAAACAGTTGCCTCTGTTTCAAACTTTACCTCTTTTTATATCGGCATCCAGGACAAATATTGAGGAATCTTGCCCAGTAGGTCCTGCCCTGGATTCACTCTCTCATAGGCCAGGTAGAAGACACATGACCATCCCTGAACCAATCACTGTAGCCACGGAATGAGCGTCACTGAATAATTTAACCAACCAGGGCTCACCCTTAAGTTGAGTGTGGGGATCAATCCCCTGGCTGGGAGTGGAAGGACAGGAAAAGGCCTCAAAGGAATATCAGGACACTTTGGATAAGAGAAGGGAAGAATGAATGGTGGGAGGCTTCCTGTTTTGGTCACCCAGACATTGGCAACCGGCTTTGTCTTAGCACCCCACTTCTTTCACTGTGTTCAGCTAGTCACCAGGCCCTGTCAGCTTTTCTTTCAAAATTTCTTTTAGATTCTCCCTTTCTATTCATTTCTTTAGTCTTCACCACAATCCATTCCCCCATGAACCCATACTTAATGTTGCTTCATTTCACTCACTGGACTCCTGACTCCAACTGCTTGTCCCATCCTGCTAACCATGGAGAGGCCAAGTTTAGGTCCACGAAAGAGAATTCTCAGCATCTAGAACAGTGCCTGCTGTGCAGTAGGCATTCAAAAGGTATTTGCTGAATGATGAATGAATGAATGGCTTCATAGCCCTTATCACTTCCTGGAATTCTTTTTTTTTAATTATCTTTTGTTGCACTGGGTCTTTGGTTTGCTGTGTGCAGGCTTTTCTTTAGTTGCACAGAGTGGAGGCTACTCTCTAATTGTGGTGCATGGGCTTCTCATTGTGGTGGCTTATCCTGCTGTAGAGCATGGGCTGTAGGCATGTAGGTTTCAGTAGTTACAGCATGCAGGGCTCAGTAGTTGAGGCATGGCCTTAGTTTCTCCGTGGCATGTGGAATCTTCCCACACGAGGGATCAAACCCATGTCCCCTGCACTGGTAGGCAGATTCTTATCCACTGTGCCACTAGGGAAGTCCTGGAATTCTTTTTGTTTGTTTTGTTTATTATAGCCTTTCCCCTTCAACCCTTGGACCTAGAAAGTATCTGGAACATAGTACGCTATATGTTTATTAAATATGTGCCTCTTTGTTTCCTGAGTCGGGTTAGAGAATCACTCATAATTAGGAAGAGATTGAGAAGCTAATGGGTGACTTATATGGAGTTCAGCTCTGGCTAAGTTGCAAAGAATCATGTAAGTCACCCAAGCTTCAACAGAAAGGAATATGATTTACTATGTTAAGTGCACTGTGGAAAAGGTCAAGTGATTAATATCACCAATGTGAAATACAAGCCTATCAACACTGATAGGTTTAATCATTTACACTCTGGGCACAGATGTAGCAGATCTTCTCTGGGGGGTCCTCTATACAGTATGAGTCTGCAAAACTCTCAAGGAGATATTTCCTTCATACCATACCTTCTCATAAAAGATACTTTTTAAAAAATGGAGACACTTTTCCTAAAAAATATTCTTATAGTGAAAGTCACTCAGTCGTATCTGACTCTTTGCAACCCCATGGACTATACAGTCCATGGAATTCTCCAGGCCAGAATACTGGAGTGGGTAGCCTTTCCCTTCTGCAGGGGATCTTTCCAACCCAGGGACTGAACCTAGGTCTCCCAAATTGCAGGCAGATTCTAGCTGAGCTACAAGGGAAGCCCAAGAATACTTGAGTGTGTAGCCTATCCCTTCTCCAGGGGATCTTCCTGACCCAGGAATAGAACTGGGGTCTCTTGCATTGCAGGCAGATTCTTTACCAACTGAGCTATGAGGGAAGCCCCAGTTATCATAGAGATAACCCATAATGTCAGGATTTGTATGAATAACATGTTTTCCATTTTGGTCAAGAGACAAAAATAACTTGGCTTTTCCACAGGCTGTGTGTGGTGATTCCCAGATTTGACAGGAATGCTTCAATGATATTTTGCCTTTAAGGTATTCTAATCAAATATTTCACATTCAAGCTTATTTACTTTTGTTATTTATCTTAATTGTCTTGTAAATAGAGACAGTAGCTGAGAAAGCAACCTTTTAAAGTGTTAGTCGCTCAGTCCTCTTCCACTCTTTGCAACCCCATGGACTGTATCCTCAGTCCATGGGATTCTCCAGGCAAGAATACTGGAGTGGATTGCCATTCCCATCTCCAGGGGATCTTCCTGACCCAGGGATCGAACCTGGGTCTGCTCCATTGCAGGCAGATTCTTTACCATCTAAGCCACCAGGGAAATCCCAAACTTTGACAAGACAATAGCAAAATCAAACTAAGGGGGAAAGATAGAGATTCTAATGGTCTGGAAAGAAATAATGGAGGTACCATTTATTGAGGACTTATTATAAATGCCAGATACTATGCAAAGGTGTTGCACATATTTCATTTAATACACTTAACAACTTTATCAGGTAGATACCATTGCCTTTATTTTACAGATGAAGAAACTGAAACTTGAAGAGAGTTGTAAACAAGGATTACACAGCTAGAAAGATCAATGTTTGAACCAAATCTGTCAGAGCCCTAAGCCTGAATCATTCTTGTGTTTCTCTGAGGCAGTAAGTTTTATTATGAATTCTTTTCAGATTAAACAAAGTATGCCTTGGCAAATGGAACAATGAGTTGAATAAAAAACAGTAACAATAATATTCGTTCCTGCTTACTGAAATTTTATTTAGCACCAGACAATGTGCTAAGTGTTTTTTAAGCATTTATTTCCTCATTCAATAAAACTTTATTGAGCCTTCATTACATAGTAGGCACTGAGGGTATAATAATGAGCAAAATCAACATGATCCTTACTCTCTTGGAGCTTATAAGTTAGAGAGGTGGTCATAAATCAAATAATCACAATGACAAAAGTATAATTATTTCCACAAGGGTGCCAGGACTATTCACTGGGGAAAGGACAGTCCTTTCAACAAATGGTGCTGGGAAGACTGGATGTCCACATCCAAAAGAATCAAACTGGAACCTTACCTTATACCATAGAAAAAAATTAACTCAAAGTGGATTAAAGATGTAAATGTAAGACCTAAAACTATAAAACTCCTAAAAGAAAATATAGGGGGAAAGCTTTATGACATTGGATTTGGCAATAATTTTTTGGATATGACACCAGAAGCAGAGACAAGGGAAGTAAAAATAGATGAATTGGATAATACTAAATTTTACAAATTCTGTGCATCAAAGGACCATCAACTGTGAAAAGCTACCTATGGAATGGGAGAAATATTTGCAAATCATATATCTGATAAGGAGTTAATATCCAGAATATATGAAGAGCTCCTACAACTCAACAATAAAAAACCAAATAAAACACAGAGAAAATAAGTGTTACTGAGGATGTGGGAAAACTAGCACATGAAAATTAGAAGTTCATGCAAATTTAAGGGAAGGTCCCCGAGAAGAAGGCATGGCAACCCACTCCAGTATTCTTGCCTGGAGAATCCCCATGGATAGAGGAGCCTGGTGGGCTGCAGTCCATGAGGTTGCAAAGAGTCAGACACGACTGAGCAACTAAGCACAGTCAGTCAGTTCAGTTGCTCAGTCGTATCCGATTCTTTGTGACCCCATGGACTACAGCCCGCCAGGTTTCCCTGTGCTTCACCATCTCCTGGAGTTTGCTAAAACTCATGTCCATTGAGTTGGTGATGCCATCCAACCATCTCATCCTCTGTCATCCCCTTCACCTCCTGCCTTCAGTCTTTCCTAGCATCAGGGTCTAATGGAATGTTCAGTTGATCAGTTGTGGCCAACTCTTTGCGACCGCATGGACTACAGCACGCCAGGCCTCCCTGTCCATCACCAACTCCGTTCAGTTCAGTTCAGTCGCTCAGTCATGTCCGACTCTTTGCGACCCCATGAATCGTACCACGCCAGGCCTCCCTCTCCATCACCAACTCCCGGAGTTCACTCAAACTCACGTCCTTCGAGTCAGTGATGCCATCCAGTCATCTCATCCTCTGTCGTCCCCTTCTCCTCCTGCCCCCAATCCCTCCCAGCATCAGAGTCTTTTCCAATGAGTCAACTCTTCTCATGAGGTGGCCAAAGTACTGGAGTTTCAGCTGTAGCATCATTCCTTTCAAAGAAATCCCAGGGCTGATCTCCTTCAGAATGGACTGGTTGGATCTCCTTGCAGTCCAAGGGACTCTCAAGAGTCTTCTCCAGCACCACAGTTCAAAAGCATCAATTCTTCAGCACTCAGCTTTCTTCACAGTCCAACTCTCACATTCATACATGACCACTGGGAAAACCATAGCCTTGACTAAACGGACCTTAGTCGGCAAAGTAATGTCTCTGCTTTTGAATATGCTATCTAGGTTGGTCATAACTTTTCTTCCAAGGAGTAAGTGTCTTTTAATTTCATGGCTGCAGTCACCATCTGCAGTGATTTTGGAGCCCCCAAAAATAAAGTCTGACACTGTTTCCACTGTTTCCCCATCTATTTCCCATGAAGTGATGGGACCGGAACCATGATCTTCATTTTCTGAATGTTGAGCTTTAAGCCAATTTTTTCACTCTCCTCTTTCACTTTCATCAAGAGGCTTTTTAGGTCCTCTTGACTTTCTGCCATAAGGGTGGTGTCATCTGCATATCTGAGGTTATTGATATTTCTCCCAGCAATCTTGATTCCAGCTTGTGCTTCTTCCAGTCCAGCGTTTCTCATGATGTACTCTGCATATAAGTTAAATAAGCAGGATGACAATATACAGCCTTGACGTACTCCTTTTCCTATTTGGAACCAGTCTGTTGTTCCATGTCCAGTTCCAACTGTTGCTTCCTGACCTGCCTACAGATTTCTCAAGAGGCAGGTCAGGTGGTTTGGTATTCCCATCTCAGAATTTTCCACAGTTTATTGTGATCCACACAAAGGCTTTGGCATAGTCAATAAAGCAGAAAGAGATGTTTTTCTGGAACTCTCTTGCTTTTTCCATGATCCAGCGGATGTTGGCAATTTGATCTCTGGTTCCTCTAACTTTTCTAAAACCAGCTTGAACATCAGGAAGTTCACGGTTCACGTATTGCTGAAGCCCGGCTTGGAGAATTTTGAGCATTACTTTACAAGCATGTGAGATGAGTGCAATTGTGTGGTAGTTTGAGCATTCTTTGGCATTGCCTTTCTTTGGGATTGGAATGAACACTGACCTTTTCCCGTCCTGTGGCCACTGCTGAGTTTTCCAAATTTGCTGGCATGTTGAGTGCAGCACTTTCACAGCATCATCTTTCAGGATTTGAAATAGCTTCACTGGAATTCCATCACCTCCACTAGCTTTGTTCGTAGTGATGCTTTGTAAGGCCCACTTGACTTCCCATTCCAGGATGTCTGGCTCTAGATGAGTGATCACACCATCATGATTATCCGGGTCATGAAGATCTTTTTTGTATAGTTCTTCCATGTATTCTTGCCACTTCTTCTTAATATCTTCTGCTTCTGTTAGGTCCATACCATTTCTGTCCTTTATCGAGCCCATCTTTGCATGAAATGTTCCCTTGATATCTCTAATTTTCTTGAAGAGATCTCTAGTCTTTCCCATTCTGTTCTTTTCCTCTATTTCTTTGCATTGATTGCTGAAGAAGGCTTTCTTATCTCTTCTTGCTATTCTTTGGAACTCTGCATTCAGATGCTTATATCTTTCCTTTTCTCCTTTGCTTTTGGCTTCTGTTCTTTTCACAGCTATTTGTAAGGCCTCCCCAGACAGCCATTTTGCTTTTTTGCATTTCTTTTCCATGGGGATGGTCTTGATCCCTGTCTCCTGTACAATGTCACAAACCTCCATCCATAGTCCATCAGTCACTCTATCTATCAGATCTAAGCCCTTAAATCTATTTCTCACTTCCACTATATAATAATAAGGGATTTGCTTTAGGTCATATCTGAATGGCCTAGCGATTTTCCCTACTTTGTTCAATTTAAGTCTGAATTTGGTAGTAAGGAGTTCATGATCTGAGCCACAGTCAGCTCCTGGTCTTGTTTTTGTTGACTGTATAGAGCTTCTCCATCTTTGGCTGCAAAGAATATAATCAATCTGATTGATGTCCATGTGCAGAGTCTTCTCTTGTGTTGTTAGAAGAGGGTGTTTGCTATGACCAGTGCATTTTCTTGGCAAAACTCTATTAGTCTTTGCCCTGCTTCATTCCGCATTCCAAGGCCAAATTTGCCTGTTACTCCAGGTGTTTCTTGACTTCCTACTTTTGCATTCCAGTCCCCTATAATGAAAAGGACATCTTTTTTGGGTGTTAGTTCTAAAAGGTCTTGTAGGTCTTCATAGAACCGTTCAACTTCAGCTTCTTCAGCATTACTGGTTGGGGCATAGACTTGGATTACTGTGATATTGAATGGTTTGTCTTGGAAATGAACAGAGATCATTCTGTCATTTTTGAGATTGCATCCAAGTACTGCATTTTGGACTCTTTTGTTAGTTTGCCCAAACTCATGTCCATTGAGTTGGTGATGCCATCCAACCATCTCATCCTCTGTCGTCCCCTTCTTCTCCCGCCTTCAGTCTTTCCCAGCATCAGGGTCTTTTCAAGTGAGTCATCTCTTCACATCAGGTGGGCAAAGTATTGGAGTTTCAGCTTCAACATCAGTCCTTCCAATGAACACTCAGGACTGATCTCCTTTAGGAATGTTATGCAGCTTTAAAAAGGCAAGAGATTGTGCCATATGCTACAGCATCGCTGAACCTTGAGAACATCATACTAAGTGAAATAAGCTAGTCAAAAAAGACAAATGCTGTATGATTTTACAAATATGAGTTATACAGTGTAGTTAAACTTATAGAAATAGAAAGTAAAATTGTGATTGCCGGGGGTTGGGGAAAGAGGGAATGGGAAGCTATAGTTCAGTGGGGATAAAGTTCCAGTTTTGCAAGAGGAAAAAGTTCTGGAGATGGATTGTACAACAATGTGAATATCATTAACATTGTACATTTGAAAATGATTAAGATGATAAGTTTTGTGTTATATGTATTTTATCACAATTAGAAATTTAAAAATCATTCAAGTGTATAATTAAAATATTTATCTCAAATCTTTTAAACAACTATATGAGAGAGCTTTCCGTGGTGCTCATTTTATAGAACAAATCCAGTGTTAGAGAGGCCAAGTCACTTGCCCAAAGTGATACAATTAGTCATAGGTAAAGATGGAATTTGAACCCATTTCCTGAGCCAAAAGTTCATGCTCTAAACTGTCACCTGACTTAGCTAGCCAGGTCTTCAAACAAATCAACGAAATACTGGTCACTGGGTTTGGTCACTGAGGTGGGAAAGATCATAAAGAACTTGGCTGAGAGAAGAGTGTGGGGAGCAGTGGGTGTCAAGGGTGCTGATGAAAGGCTAGTCTCTCCATAATTATGCCAGTCCTTCTCTCCTCCCAGCCAATGAGAATTGCATCTAGTGTGGAATCTTGATAAGCAGTCTGGTTTCCTTTATTTCTATTCCATAAACTTTCTATGTGTTTTCTTCTACACCAAAGATAGTACCTTAAACCCAAGTGGAGATAGAAGTTTGAAATTTTTAGTGGAGTGTGTGAATGCATGCAAAGTTGCTTCAGTTGTGTCTGACTCTTTGTGACCCTATGGACTGTAGACCTTCAGACTCTTCTGTCCAGGGGATTCTCTAGGCAAGAATACTGGAGTGAGTTGCCATGCCCTCCTCCAGGGGATCTTCCAGACCCAGGGATCGAACCTGCGTCTCTTGTATCTCCTGCATTGGCAGGCAGGTTCTTTACCACTAGTGCCACCTGGGAAGCCCTTTTAGTGGAGCAGCTGCCTTCAAATTCCATTGGCAGGGCAGAATGGCGGCTGGGGCATAAATGTCTAAGATAAAGCCCTTGGTTGCATCCTGGAATTCTAGTTAAACCACAGATTGCTTTAGCCTAAATAAAGTAATTGGTGGCCTGTTTGCCTTGGTGTAATATTAAAGAACATGCTCTAGCAACTATTTTAAGCAGACCAAGACTGATAACATTGTGAAAACTGTGGGCTAGGCCAAAGGAGAAATATAGGCAGCAGGTAGCAAAAGTGGACTTGGCGGTAGGCTGCCTGCTACCTGCTTAAGTGGGAATGAACAGAGACAGAACTTTGGTCAAGTGAATAATGTAGCCCTATCATAAGTTCAAAAATACCCAGGTTAAAGTGGATAGGGTTCACAGTTCACATGGTTCATAGTTGCCTAAGCAAATCATAGCTTCCTCTCCAAAAGTTTTAAAGTCTCGAGAAATTATTTCCTACCATGAACTTGAGAATATAAAAATGGCTGGAAAAGGATTCTGGGTATTTTGATAATGCAGCTTCTCTACCCAACTTGACTCTTTTCGATAAGAAAAACCTGGGCAAACTGTCTCTCCCCTTAGCCTGTGAGCTATTTTCCTTACAGTTACTTTCTCTGAAAGCAATATAACAAACATTAAAAGGAACACTAGAGTCCAGGATGGTCTGGAAAGAATATTTTAAGGAGACAAGCAATATTATTTAAGTGAATTTATCACATAAAAGACCACATAGCCCACTTAGAATAGTAAGTTGAGGCTCTCAGGCCAAACAGAGATGCCAGTTCCCTTATGAATAGTTCAATTAAGGCAACTGAATTAGCAGTAGGCTATAGAAAACCCTACTAAACTTGAATGCTTAGCATTCAGAGAATTCTAAGACATAGGGGGTAGTCTTTAAAAAAGAACCAAAAAAACCTGGGGTGGTTTGAAGTCATAAAACCCATCATTAAAAGTTGTTGCATATCAATGTACACACAAATAATTATACCACTCCAGTCCCTTCTACTGACTTTTGACTGAGAGGAATAAACATTGCAGCTGGTCTCTAAGCTGAAACTTCCTGAGTCATGAATCTTTATCCTCTGTGACCTGGGAGGTAGGACAAACGCTGAGGAGGGAGGCGGGGAGAGGCTTCCAGTGAAGTCATCATTTATGTCTGGAACACTGAGGCAGTTTTATTGTACCTTACCAGGCACTTGTGGGTAGCATGGCCTCCTCTGGGAGACCAGGCACTGAGGCTGTGCTGGAGAAAACGGTTACAGGAGAATGATGGAAGGCATTATTGCTCTCAGAAATGAAGGGACAGAACACATTTGGCAAGGAAAAAATGACTTTCTTCAGTGAGATCCTATATAACTGTGTTTTAAAGTTAATTTTCTCTCCAATATCCCCTTTTGCTTCTGCTTGAATTCAAAGAAATAAACTCAATTGTCATTTGTTAATATTAGTCATTCATTGTTTGGGTGCCTGCTAGATGCCTGGCATTGTTCTCAGCATGGGAAGCACCAGGGGGAATAAAACAGAAAAAGATGGCTTCATCAGAGGATCCTATGAGATGGATATGGAATTGTAAATGAAGATAACTGTTCTCGAGAAAGACATCAATGAGTATAGAGTGGAAATTTAACCTAGACTTCCAGGGGGCAGGGCACAGATAAGGCTTCCGCAGCAGACTCATGGACTAGGTAGGCCAAGGGTTGGGTTGGGTTGGAGGCGAAGTCCAGGCAGAAAGGCCTTGCAGCTTATTTTAGGAACCAAAAGGCCTGTGTGACAGGAACAAAGGGAACAAGGGGGAGAGGGACCTGAAATGAGGTTGGGGGCATAGTAAAAGTTTTTAATCCTCTTTGGAAGCAATTGATAGGTTTTAATGGCAT
This sequence comes from Budorcas taxicolor, assembly GCF_023091745.1. Taxonomy (NCBI): domain Eukaryota; kingdom Metazoa; phylum Chordata; class Mammalia; order Artiodactyla; family Bovidae; genus Budorcas; species Budorcas taxicolor. The sequence continues at coordinate 102,120,378 of NC_068935.1, read as the reverse complement.
CACGGACTCGATGGACGTGAGTCTGAGTGAACTCCGGGAGATGGTGATGGACAGGGAGGCCTGGTGTGCTGCGATTCATGGGGTCGCAAAGAGTCGGACTCCATTGAGCGAATGAACTGAACTGAACTGAACTGAAGCAGGGATTGATGCTTTTGAACTGTGGTGCTGGAGAAGACTCTTGAGAATCCCTTGTACTGCAAGGAGACCAAACTAGCCCATCCTAAAGAAAATCAACCCTGAATATTCATTGGAAGGACTGATGCTAAAGTTCCAATACTTTGGCCACCTGATGCGAAGAGCCGACTCATTGGAAAAGACCCTGATGCTGGGAAAGAGTGAAGGCAAAGGGAGAAGAGGGCAGTAGAGGATGAGATGGTTGGATGGCATCACCGATTCAGTGGACATGAACTTGGGCAAACTCCAGGAGATGGTGAGGGACAGGAAGGCCTGGTGTGCTGCAGTCCATGGGGTCACAAAGATTCAAACACAATTGGGCAACTGAACAACAACAAAGCAGGGATTTGCCATAATCAGATTTGCATGTTGAAAAAAATCACTTCTACCTCAATTTGGAGAATATTTTGAAAGGGGAACAATAGAGGATGGTGAGAAACTCTCCAGGCTGTAGTTTAGGAGAGAGATGTTGATAGATTGTATGAAGGTGGTATGCTGGATGCTCTCTATTTGCCCTTCCAAGTTTACTCTTCACCCTCTCCATCCTGCTTTAGGCTCTGAGAAGTTGAACTCTAGGAACTGCATAAACAGGATCTCATGTCCTCTGGCTTCTGGTTGAGTTTGTTCAATAGGGAGCCCCTAGAGGAGACTGGAAATTTGGAGGAGAATGAGGTCAGGGTGCCATTTTTCCAATCCCCTCCTTCCTGGTTGCCCCTAGCTGGTTCTGCCTCTCAACAGATGATCACATGTGCTATGCTTGATAAGTCTCTCTGTCATGTCTGACTCTTTGCAGCAGCTTGCACTGTAGCCTGCCAGGCTCCTCTGTCCACAGGACTCTCCAGGCAAGAATACTGGAGTAGGTAGCCATTCCCTTCTCCAGGGGATCTTCCTGACCCAGGGATTGAACCCGCATCTCTTCCATCTCCTGCACTGGCAGCCAGGTTTTTTACCACCAATGCCATCTGGGAAACCCCAACAGAGGATCATACTCCTCTCAAAGTGACCTTGTGTACATGACTAGATAACTACTTCCCCTGGTCCCTTCAGGTCTAGAGGTGGTATAGCCTTACTTTTATTTCTAAGGGTTTCTCTGTTTTCTATTTCATGTAGTTTCTCTGCACTCACCCCATTGTAAATAACCCCACCTCCAATTATCCCAATTTGAGTATGACATAGGTTTCCTGTTGGTACCCTCATGAACATAGGTGGTGAAGACTCTTGTAGGGAAATGAACAGATTAGAAATGTATTTAGGAGGTTAAATTAGCAGGGTTAGTGATCATAAAAAGCATTACTTATAGACATAAAAATATTATAGCAACAGTACTTTTATTTTTACCACTAACAAAATAGATGCCATGGTCTACTAGCTGAAAATTACTTTTGTGTTCATTGTCATTTACAGGAATTATGATTTTAAAAGCAGCAAGATTCCAATAATGAAAAGTAGACAACAGGGATCATGAGAAACACTGGGCTGGAAGAAGCACAAGCTGGAATCAAGATTGCCGGGAGAAATATTAATAACCTCAGATATGCAGATGACACCACCCTTATGGCAGAAAGTGAAGAGGAACTAAAAAGCCTCTTGATGAAAGTGAAAGTAGAGAGTGAAAAAGTTGGCTTAAAGCTCAACATTCAGAAAATGAAGATCATGGCATCTGGTCCCATCACTTCATGGGGAATAGATGGGGAAACAGTGGAAACAGTGTCACACTTTATTTTTTGGGCTCTAAAATCACTGCAGATGGTGACTGCAGCCATGAAATTAAAAGACGCTTGCTCCTTGGAAGGAAAGTTATGACCAACCTAGATAGCATATTCAAAACCAGAGACATTACTTTGCCGACTAAGGTCCGTCTAGTCAAGGCTATGGTTTTTCCTGTGGTCATGTATGGATGTGAGAGTTGGACTGTGAAGAAAGCTGAGCGCCGAAGAATTGATGCTTTTGAACTGTGGTGTTGGAGAAGACTCCTGAGAGTTCCTTGGACTGCAAGGAGATCCAACCAGTCCATTCTGAAGGAGATCAGCCCTGGGATTTCTTTGAAAGGAATGATGCTACAGCTGAAACTCCAGTACTTTGGCTACCTCATGTGAAGAGTTGACTCATTGGAAAAGACTCTGATGTTGGGAGGGATTGGGGGCAGGAGAAGAAGGGGACGACAGAGGATGAGATGGCTGGATGACATCACTGACTCAATGGATGTGAGTCTGAGTGAACTCCGGGAGTTGGTGATGGACAGGGAGGCCTGGCGTGCTGCGATTCATGGGGTCGCCAAGAGTCGGACACGACTGAGCAACTAAACTGAACTGAACTGAACTGAACTGAACTGAGACACAGTGATGAAAAAGTAATATTTGCTAATTCCACTTTTATCCTCTTTCTCTTCTTCTGAATTTGCCTGTTTTTCCTCTTTCCTAAATTTGTTGTTGAGTATCTTAATATGAAACCTAGTTATACAGCTTTAGATCCAAACTCTTTGCAAAAATTTTCTCCAATTATCTGTTTTTCTTTCTTTCTTCTTTATTTTAAAAACATATATTCCCCGGTAGTATGCCCCAGGCTTTGCTCCTAAACCCTTTTTAATCAGAGGGAAATACAAGCACATCTATTAAAAGGTTGCTTATGACTTGTGCGACTCATAAATATCTAGCACTGGCCCTGCTTTTAGTGGAACTGCACATAAACCATACCAATAAATAAATCTTCCTCTATTTTTAAGTATCCCTCTTGAAGAGACGCCACAATCTTCTTTGATGACCAATGATGTTATAGTCTATGCTGCTTCCTGATTTCTGTGAGGATTAACACTAGTTCACCATTACACTATGAATAAAAGATGTTCATTTGCTTGGAAACTTCCCAGCATTATCTGCCCTGTTTCCCCAAGTTAACTTTTTGCTTCTGTAATAGTTTCCTATTGTTACAGTAACAAATTACCACAAACTTAGTGGCTTAAAACAATACACGTTTCCCCCTTATACTTCTGGAGGTCAGAAGTCCTAAACTAAGTTGGCCAATCTCCATTCATTCTGGAAGCTTTAAGGGAGAATCTGTTTCCTTGCCTTTCTAACTTCATGGGCTACTTACCTTTGGCTCGTGGCCCCATCCATCTTCAGCAACAGCCTAGTAGCATCTCTTCTCTTCCTTTCTTCTCCTCCTCATCCTTTTTTTTTCTCTCTCTCTCTACCTCCCCCTCTCATCTTCCACCATCATCTTCTGGGTCTGTGACCCTCCTGCATCCCTTTTATAAAGAGGCTTGTGATTACAATGGGTCAGCCAGGATAATCTCCTCATCTCAGGATCCTTAACTTAATCACATCTGCAAGGTCCTGTTTGTCATGTAAGGTAACATATTCATAGGTTCCTGGGATTAGGACGTGGTCATCTGTGGGGGCTTGGCGGCTCAGCTCACCACAGCTGCATTCTTATTACTGTATTCCAAACATACCTCATCTTTCCCAGCTTTATCCTATTTGTTCCTGTTCATGAAGGCTTCCCTGGTAGCTTAGAAGTAAAGAATTCACCTGCCAATGCAGGAAACGTGGGTTTGATCCCTGGATTGGGAAGATCCCCTGGAGGAGGAAATGGCAACCCACTCCAGTGTTCTTGCCTGGACAATCCCATGGGTAGAGGGGCCTGACGGGCTGCAGTCTAAGGTGTTGCAAAGAGTTGGACATGACTGAGTGACTAAACAACAACAACATTACCTTTTCACATATAAAAATCCTCCTCCAATTCAATGACAAATGAATAAATAATTTCAGAGTATCATGCTAGACTTGGAGATACAGTGGTGAAAAGACACTGCTAATATTCCTGTTCCCTTGGAAATCTCCCCACCATGCTTACTTTTGGGGAAGGGAAGCCCCAAGGAGTGGTGGAGTTGAACTCTGCATTTTTCCTAACTGCTTGTAGCTATAGAATTCTCATTGTCCTAATAATTTCTGTCCATTAAAAAAAAACACTTTAAACATTCCAGTGGGTCTCCTCTGTATTCTTTCCACATCCCTCATTTGCGAATCTGGTACAAAACATACTTAAATGTTTCAAATGTTACAGGAAATAAGGAGAAATGTATCAGACATTATTAATATCTTTGCCATCATGGGGGTGGGGCATGAGGAAGGAATGTTCCTGGGTGATTTTCTTTATACTTTATTTATGAAATGTTCTACAGTGAACACATAGTTTTCTAATTAAATGAAAATACAAGATAGCAAGGCAGTTTCCAGGTCTTTAAATCCAAATTTCATAGTAACAATTAACACTGGATTTTGCATAGACCCAGAAAACAAACCTGCTTCTTAATTTAAGCAATTGCTTATAACCAGTACTGACTCCATAATTTGTGGAGCCCAGTGTAAAATCAAAACACAGATCCCTTGTTCTAAAATTACTATGGATTCCAAGATAGCGACAGCAGCAGAGCATTCAGTGAAGTGTGGGGCCCCTCCTAAGCGCAGCCCTGCTTGTCATTATTGTCACACATAGATACAATGGCCTTTTCATCACATTAGGCAAAAATCTGAGAACTGGAACTAGCTTCTACAAATTTCAGTGATGAGAAATGGGCTTTACGTGTAGTAACAACCACCTTTGCCACTTGGGTGTTTTCTTCTTTGTACAATTTTGAGATGGTCATTATTAATTTGTGCCTGATACCAAAATTCATTTTAAAAAAGTGAAAAATTGAGTTACCTAGATCTTTCCCCAGGGATACATATTACATATAATGCAACAAACAAATTGAAGTATAGCCTTTGATGACAAGACTGAACCTCAGCGTGAGGCCTCCAGAACCCCTCACCCTCCCAAGCCTATCTTCAGCAGAGTGGAATATTTTACTCAAGTGACAAACCATTTGAGTCTGGCCATTGAGTTAGAGGTTAAAATACAGGCCTCCCAAACTACTGAAGTTTCTTCCTGGCTCTGTGTTGAAATTACCTAGAACAGCTTATTTCATCCTGCTGTGAATGGGAAATAATTAAATTCTTCTAAGTCCCAATCTAGAGAGCTACCAAATGAAGTCAGTGCTTGGAGAGCCTCAGATAAAATATGCTCTGAAAATGCAAATCTTCCTCTGCTTCTTCAGCCCCTAGCTCCCATTTAGCTGAGGAGTTGTGTTCAGTCACGTTGTGACCCTTTGCGGCCCCATGGACTGTTGCCTGCCAGGCTCCTCTGTCCCTGGGATTCTCAGGCAAGAATACTGGAGCGGGCTGACCCTGCCTTCCTCCAGGGGATCTTCCAGACCCAGGGACTGAACTCGCGTCTCCTGCTTTGGCAGGCAGATTCTTTACCACCACACCAAGTGGGAAGCCCCCGGAGTTACTCTTTCTAGAAACCTGTTTGTTTTTTTTTTGCTATCCATCCTGTCCCATTCCCTGTTCTGTGCTTCCATAGCAACCTGGACATACATCTATCATAACTTTTCCCACATTGTGATAAATTACAATGGGGTATGTTTTTCCCACCACACTATAGCCCCCTTCAAGGACAGACTTGCTGCCCAGTTACAGGAAGTTTGGTCAGCCCCTTCAAGGTCTGCTTCCACCACAGACAGCCTCCTGGCCAGCCCACAATCAACGGCTGCTCAAGTTGGGGATTTCAAGTGCCAATCAGTTCAGCCAGGCTCAGGACAACTCTGATGGACAAGTTTTGCTCCAGAGCTCCTTGCTAGATTCAAAGAGATTCTGTGGGGCTTACATTGCAGTTCAGTTTCTCTCTGTGCTCAATCCTGTTCCCCAAACATTCTCTTCACAGGTGTTGATCCCTAATGACCATCATGTAACCCAAACTGCATCTCTCTGTTTGCCTTTGGGGAGTCCAACCTATAGCACAGACTATGCCTTAGTTAGTTTTTTTAAAAAATTAATTTATTTTAATTGGAGGCTAATTACTTTACAATATTGTAGTGGCTTTTGCCATACATTGACATGAATCAGCCATGGGTGTACATGTGTTCCCCATCCTGAACCCCCTCTCACCTCCCTCCCCATCCCATCCCTCAGGGTCATCCCAGTGCACCAGCCCTGAGCACCCTGTCTCATGCATCGAACCTGGACTGGTGATCTATTTCACATATGGTAATATACATGTTTCAATGCTATTCTCTCAAATCATCCCACCCTTGCCTTCTCCCACAGAGTCCACAAGTCTGTTCTTTACATCTGTGTCTCTTGCTGTCTTACATATAGGGTCATCATTACCATCTTTCTAAATTCCATATATATGTGTTAATATACTGTATTGGTGTTTTTCTTTCTGACTTCACTCTGTTTAATAGGCTCCAGTTTCATCCACCTCATTAGAACTGATTCAAATGCGTTCTTTCTAATAGCTGAGTAATATTCCACAGCTTTCTTATCCATTCGTCTGCTGATGGGCATCTAGGTTGCTTCCATGTCCTGGCTATTGTAAACAGTGCTGCGATTAACATTGGGGTACACGTGTCTCTTTCAATTCTGGTTTCCTTGGTGTGTATGCCCAGCAGTGGGATTGCTGGGTCGAATGGCAGTTCTATTTCCAGTTTTTTAAGGAATCTCCACACTGTTCTCCATAGTGGCTGTGCTAGTTTGCATTCCCACCAACAGTGTAAGAAGGTTCCCTTTTCTCCACACCCTCTCCAGCATTTGTTGTTTGTAGACTTTTTGATAGCAGCCATTCTGACTGGCATGAGATGGTACCTCATTTATGCCTTAGTTTTTGTGAATCTTAGTATCCTGTCATAGCACACACCAAATCTGTGTTGGTTGAACAGGACAGTTCACTATAGACTTAAAAAATACTCTTATTCTTGATTTTCTCTCTCCCTCTCATAGAGAACTGTATGATGAAAATCACTGTGAAGCTTTTTAACATTGTTAAACATGTCATCAATAAAGAAAAATGTAATAAAGTGGTACTGAAATATCTTTAAACAAATTATTCAGCCAATATAATCTTTATGTGCTATCTGTATAATTTTTTAACATAATAACATCAGCATTTTAATATACTGTCAGATTTTGCCAGTCTCTTTATAGACTGTTAAAGTGATGTCTTTGTTTAAGCCTTGGGAAAATGTTTATTTGTTGGTAGAAATGAAGGTGATCCCCAAAGTGCTTTTTAATATGAAGAATGTAATGTGGATTCTTAGTTATGAGTTTTCCTTATAATACGTTTTTGTTTGTTTTTGAACAAAGATGCCTTATAAGAGAAATTGGGAGAACTGAAGGAAGCAATGAAGAGAAGAAATAAATGAGTTGCTAGCAATGTCAAGAGGCTGTGAGTGACATTACAGCTGCTAGATCAGTTCTCACTGCAATTAGGATAAGGAATAAAATCGCAAGAAATATCTAAAGAAAACACAGCAAGTACCAAACAATACTCCTTCTACTACCACTCTCCTGAAGAAGCCTCCCAAAGCCACAAAAAACTTATCTAATAATGTAGCATCATGCCAAGTATAGCAACTTTGATTTCCAATTAGCAGGCACTAAATTAATCTAAATGCAATGGTTTTCGCAGCTCAAAAGATGCCAAAACTCAAGGGAGAGGGGCATTCAAGTGCAGAAGGATGAGAGAAGGCAAATGGGGGTAAGACAATTTGTGAGACCACAAGGGGACTTGATATAGAAGTTGTCTATTCAAAAAAACCTAGTTTAACAGTTTGTAAACTAGTATCCATGTTGTCCTCTGAAAATGATGGAAATTTTAGTTAAACTAAAAAGTGTACGTTTCAAATGCTTTGCAACTGTTTATTCAAAAGACTGCTGCAGTCAAAACCACAGAGACAAGATTTTCCTGGTGGTCAAAGGCTCAGCACTCCCAATGCAGGGGACGTGAGTTCGATCTCTGGTTAGGGAACTAAGGTCCCACATATTGCATAATGTAGCCTAAAAAAAAAAAGCCTAGTAAACTACTTTCAAATTCTGTAAAAGAAATAAATGCAAAAAAGTCTATTGAGGCACTAAAAAGATCAGTGGTCGGGGTAGAGATGAAAGGAAATAACGACTAGATGGAGCACAGGGGATGTTTAGAGTACGGAAATCATTTCATATGAAACTGTAATGGTGGATACATGACATTATGCATTTGGCAAAACCCATAGAACTGTACAACACAAAGACTGAACCCTAATATAAACCATGAAAGTGAAAGTCACTCAGTTGTGTCTGACTGTTTGCAACCCCATGGACTGTTACAGTCCATGGCAGTCCATGGGATTCTCCAGACCAGAATACTGGAGTGGGTAGCCTTTCCCTTCTCCAGGGAATCTTCCCAACCCAGGGATTGAACCCAGGTCTCCCACATTGCAGACGGTTTCTTTACCAGCTGAGCTGCAAGGGAAGCCCAATAATACTGGAATGGGTAGCCTATCCCTTCTCCAGCTGCTCTTCCTGACCCAGGAATCAAACTGGGTTCTCCTGGATTGCAGGTGGATTCTTTACCAACTGAGCTATGAGGGAAGCCCAATATAAACTATCAGATCAGATCAGATCAGATCAGTCGCTCAGTCGTGTCTGACTCTTCGCGACCCCATGAATTGCAGCACGCCAGGCCTCCCTGTCCATCACCAACTCCCAGAGTTCACTCAGACTCACTTCCATCAAGTCAGTGATGCCATCCAGCCACCTCATCCTCTGTCGTCCCCTTCTCCTCCTACCCCCAATCCCTCCCAGCATCAGGGTCTTTTCCAATGGGTCAACTCTTCACATGAGGTGGCCAAAGTACTGGAGTTTCAACTTTAGCATCATTCCTTCCAAAGAAATCCCAGGGCTAATCTCCTTTAGAATGGACTCGTTGGATCTCCTTGCAGTCCAACCACAGACTTTAGTAAATAATTAAGTACCACTATTGGTATGTCAGTTGTAACAAATGTACCACATCAATGCCAGATGTTAATAACTGGGGAAACTGAGGGTGGGACGGTGGGGGAGGAAGTATATAGAAACCCTCTGTATTTTCTGCTTAGTTTTCCTTTAAATCTAAAAGTGCTCTGAAAATAAAAATACATTCATTAACACACACACACCCCATTTCTTTTTAATGGATGGAATAAATCATTTGTTGGTTCATTCAACCAATATGTTTTAAGAGCTACCAGGTGATAGCATTCCAAGAGCTGGAGATTAGAGGTCAGTGGTGACATGGATAAGGATTTATAAAGACAGTTCTGCTCACTACTTCAGTGGAAACCAGCAAACAATGAGAGAGGGTAGGAGAAGGAAATGGCAACCCACTCCAGTATTGTTGCCTGGAGAATCTCATGGGTAGAGGAGCCTGGCAGGCTGCAGTCCATGGTGTTGCAAGAGTCAGACATGACTTAATGACTAAACCACCATGTGATATCTTTGTATTTGATAGATCATAACTAGACTTATCATGGTGATCATTTTGAAATGTACAGAAATATTGAACCACTGTGCTGTGTAACAGGAACTAACACAGTGTTGTAGGTCAATTATAGTTCAAAAACAAAATCAGAAAATGAGGCAAGATTTGTGGTTATCAGAGAAGGGGGAAGAAGAATTGAATGAAGGCAGTCAACATGTACAAACTTCCTATTATAAAATAAATAAGTTCTAGGGATGTAATGTATAACATGACAAATAAAATTAACACTGCTGTATGTTATATATGAAAGTTGTTATCATATAAGGACATTCTCTGAGTTTTCATCATAAGGAAATTTTTTTCTATTTCTTTAATTTTTTTATTTATGTGAAAAATGGATGTTGACTAAAAAAAAAGAATGAGAGAGGGTAGCAGTTGCTAATGGAGCCCTGCCCAGATTCCATCATTCTCACCACTTCTGAGCACACAGGCCTGAAGGTTTCCTTTGCCCCCTAGAGCCCGCTTTGCCATCCAGGCAGAAAGGCAGAGAAATTAATGCTCCTTTGGGAGTGCTGCTCAGCCAATAAATGACAGAAATTGGTGTATAAATACTCCAGCTCCCTGGGTGGAATAACTCTGAGGTATATGTGCTCCACCGACTCCCAGAGTTCCTCAGTGGACCTGGGTTCGAGCCATAGAAACAACCTGATTATCCCAATTTTATATATGTTTCAAATTAGTTTCAGCAACATGCCAAAGTGATACTTAATCCTAACTTTTGTCTTCTGTAATCTATGCTCTTCCAAGTGAGAGGATTTCCAATGGCCCTTGCAGTTTTAACAATCGAAAATTTGTAGAGCCAGGCAGTGTTGATTTCTGATTAATCAATGTTCTACTTACTTCAACTCTTATTTTATCATCTTTCTGAATATGTGCTAATATGTCCATTAGGATAAATGATACAATTATGTTAAAAAAATGTTTGTAATTTAGATTCCTAGAAATCAAGAACTTTTTACTTTACTTGCTTACAAAATAGTTTAAGTATGAATAATTGATATTTTTGAGTAATTACTATGAGCCAGGCACTGTTCCAACTATTTGACACATATTAACTCATTAAAATCTCCAAACGACTCTATGAAGTAGATAACTTTATGATGCCCATCTTTCAGATAATAAAAACGAGGCACAAAGAAGTTTCACATCTTAACCAAGGTCTCATGGTGTGTTAGATTGCAGTACTTGCTTACAATTTTTCCATCTTGTCTTATCCCCTTTCCTTGGAAGAAGTATACTTCCCTGTTTCAATGACATAGGCTTTGGCCAATGAAATGTTAGTCTGCATATGACAGAGTAGAGGTTTCAGATGTGCCTGCATGACTTTGACTTTCTTCCTTGCACTTCCCACCATGAGGGAACATACCCTGGGGATCTTCTCCAGACCGAGGAGGTACAGGAAACAGACCTGAGTCCAACCCACAGCCTGGAACCAAGCCCAGCTGACCCTCATTGAACTCTACAGCATTCATGCTCAGTTATATCTGACTCTTTGTGAACCCCTGGACTGTAGCCTGCCAGGCTTCTCTGTCCATGGGATTTTTCAGGCAAGAAGACTGGACAGGGTTGCCATTTCCTTTTCCAGGGGATCTTCCTGATCCAGGGATTGAACTCATGTCCCCTGTGGCTCCTGCGTTGGCAGGCGGACTTTTTGCTACTGAGTCATCAGGGAAGAAACCCCACAGAGCCATAGTCAACCCAGTGGCTTGCAAGTGAGCAAAATAAGGGAGATTTGATAGTTATTTACTACACAGCTTTATGGCAGCAAAATCATGACTAATACATGCAGCTAAAAAGAGGAACAACCAGAATTCAAACTGCATAACCTACATTTGATTTAAACAACTTCAAATCAATTTGAACCATTGCTCTAAAAGCACTCAGTTCACAGATTTTTTTGACCTGGAATGCAGGCTACCTGTGCTCCAAGTATTGTACCTCGAAAGCATGTCTAAGATATAAAGAGGATGATATTGCTACTATAAAGAGCAACTCAAGGCAGACAGCCTTACGCTTATTTAGACTTGCTCTAACTCCACTAAAAATAACTCATGGATTTTGCTCCTGGGGGCCACAGAGCCCAATTCAATATATTCTGTAAACTGACTCAGACAAAGAGATGTGTAGTCAATATCTTCCCTTAGATTTACTAATGGCTTTATTTTTCTTTTGTAATGGAATCATAAACTTGGGCAAGATATCCTATTTTTATGATGCTGCACAAAGGACATATGAAGTCTGGTAATGGTTCTTTCAAGCTATTTTTTCCTCCAGTAGCACCTGAAACAATGCAATGAATTGTGTTCAGTTCCACGTGGCAACCATAAAGGTCAGCACTTCCCTCTGCCCGCTAGTCTGTCATGGCTCACCTGCATGGGGCCAGGTCTGACGGTGTCTTTACTCCCAGATGGCATGCCTGCCATGCTAACACGCCTGGCTCAACATTCTGTAAGTCTTAGGTAATCAAGAACGTAAATCTATTCATTCACTTAGTAAATATTTATTGAGCATTTGCAGGATGACGCATTGTGCTAGACAGGCACTGAAATGCAATTTGCCATTTCTTCTACACCATAAACAGGTGACAAAAGAGAATGCAAAATTGAGATGTGGGCAGAGTGAGCCTGTGACGTTTTCCTGCCTCTTTCTTTCTTTCTAATGTGTCTTAGTGTTGATTCCCCTAACTCCCAGTTTTTCCCTGCCCTGTCCAACCTCTGCTTACCCCATTTCACTTCCATTCCACTCGCTTCTGCCCTTTGTACAGGCAGGCGGGCTTTTACATACCTCCTTGAGTAATATCATTTCCCCCTTTACATGTGACTCAAACTGCCTTGCCTCCAGTTAAGGAATCTGACATTTAGGGACAGCTGATCTTTCTGGCATATGTAGATAGGGAATCACCATTGATGGGGATGAAGCTACTGTTGACAATGCTCCACAGGATAGAGGCATAGAACACAGTGTGGCTTAGGTATGTTCTGGTTGCCTTAGCCTCTATGAGCCTTAATCCCCTCACTTGTAAAATGAATACACACACATGCACACACAGACACAACAATCTGAATGTCCCCCAACAAAAGACAAGTGAAAAAATAATATGGAGGGGAATTCCCTGGCAGGCGAGTGGTTAAGACTCCACACTTCCACCATAGCAAGCATAGGGGTGTTTAATTCCTGGTTAGGGAACTAAGATCTAGCATGCCAAAAAAAAAAAAAAAAAAAAAAGAAGGAAAATATGGAATATACATACTTTGGGGTTCTATGTAGTCATTTTCAAAATGAGGTAGATTTATATGAAGTCACATGGAGAAAGAATTGTAAGTTATTATTAAAAGTAAAAAGCATGTCAATATATGCACATTCCCATTTATAACATGATATATACACTGTGAAGGAGGTCAGCCCTGGGATTTCTTTGGAAGGAATGATGCTACAGCTGAAACTCCAGTACTTTGGCCACCTCATGCGAAGAGTTGACTCATTGGAAAATACTCTGATGCTGGGAGGGATTGGGGGCAGGAGGAGAAGGGGATGACCGAGGATGAGATGGCTGGATGGCATCACTGACTTGATGGATGTGAGTCTGAGTGAACTCCGGGAGTTGGTGATGGACAGGGAGGCCTGGCGTGCTGCGATTCATGGGGTCGCAAAGACTCGGACACGACTGAGCGACTGAACTGAACTGAACTGATATATATATATATATATATATATGTATGTATATATATGTATATATACATATACAATTAGGATTTACAATAGTTAAGACCTGTGCTAAGCATTCCTCATGTGTTCATAATTAATTTTCATTATAACTCTGCATGTTAGATACTATCATTTTACCCCCACTCCTCACCCCCTACCCCACACATATTTCAGGTGAAGAAACAGGAGATGATAAGACCTCTAAGTAAATGTTGGGGAAAGAATTTGAACTCCAGACCCTCTACTTCCCTTGAGGTAGAAAATGGAGGAAAACAGAGTGAAGCATTCCTAGTCTTCTTCCTACTTCTAGGCCTTTAGTCTCTCCAGAAGAGGGTTCTTTTTTGTGTAGAACTTGTGCTGCTGGAAGTGTGTGCATGCTAAGTCGCTTCAGTCACGTCCGACTCTTTTCAACCCTATGGACTATAGCCCAACAGACTCCTCTGTCCAAGGGATTCTCCAGGCAACAAGACTGAAGTGGGTTGCCATGCCCTCCTCCAGGGGATCTTCCTGACCCAGGGATTGAACCCACATTTCTCATGTCTCCTGCACTGGCAGGCAGGTTCTTTACCACTGGGCCACCTGGGAAGTGCAGGAGAGAGAATTTCAGGGATGGCTTTGGCAAGCCTCATGCCTACCATTCAATAACATTAAGTCATGAATCGAGAGCACTATTCCCTGTTGAATAACTTTTAATGTACTGATTACATCACTAAGAAAGTTTCAGCTCAGGGCTGGTCTTTTAATACCCTCTAACACTTTTTTTTTTTTTTTTTTCACAGAAAGCAAACCTCAAGCTCCAGGCAGTCAAGTGTTATTTAGTTAGACTTTAGTAAAACTGTGGTTTATATCTATGGTTATCTTCTCCTTAAGGCAAATGATACAGAATATTGTAATGATGAAATGTTTTCTCTTTTAGGGAAATGTACTTAAGACTTTTCTTCATTTTAAGTGTGTTAATTTAAAGAAAAATATTAAGTGGTAGGATAAGTGGTATATAGATATAACAGAAGTCAGCACTTGTGTAACTAAAATTTTAAATACTTCACTGTGCAAATGTCCCAAATAACCATGAAACTGACCTTACCTGTCTACACACACCAATTATTTGTCAACCAATTGATGCCAATAAGATAACACAAATAATATTTCTTTTTATAGAAGCAGAATTTAAACAATAAAATGTAATTTTAGTTTATACTGCTACTCAGTAAGGAACTCTAAGGAAAATGTAGTTAACATAATTACTGATGCTTGTTTATCACTTAATACAAACCAGGCACTATTCCAAGTATTTTACATATATTAAGTAACAACAACACTATGGGGACCATTATCTTTATTCTACTAATGAGGAAACTGAGATACAGAGAAGTTAAATAACTTATCCAAGGTCACATAGATTATGTCTTATCCAGAGTCTATGCTCTTAATCATTATGCTGTAGCACCGGTAGTCATGTACAGATGTGAGAACTGGACCATAAAGAAGGCTCAGCACCAAAGAATTAATGCTTTTGAACTGTGGTGCTGGAGAAGACTCTTGAGAGTCCCTTGGACTGCAAAGAGATCAAACCAGTCAATCCTAAAGGAAGTCAACCCTGAATATTCACTGAAGGACTGATGCTGAAGCTCCAATACTTTGTCCACTTGATGGGAAGAGCCGAACTCACTGGAAAAGATTCTAATGCTGAGAAAGATTGAAGGCAGGAGGAGAGGGAAGTGACAGACGATGAGATGGTTAGATAGCATCCCTGACTCAATGGACATGAATTTGAGCAACCTCCAGGAGATAGGAAACAGGAGGCCTGGCGTGCTGCAGTCCATGGGGTCACAGAGAGTTGGACACGACTTAGCGACTTAAAAACAAAATACTACCTCTCAATAATAAAATTATTCTAAGTGTTAATGCAAATTCTTATGCTTCTTTTGAAATGCTCACTGGGACTCCAGAAACTGAATGCCAACTTTCAGCTAAAATACCAATCATTATCTTCCACCATAGAAGTGTGATAGCATCCCCATCCTCAGTTCAGTTCAGTTCAGTTGCTCGGGTCTCCCTGTCCATCACCAACTCCCTGAGTTTACTCAAACTCATGTCCACTGAGTCAGTGATGCCATCCAACCATCTCATCCTCTGTTGTCCCCTTCTCCTCCTGCCTTCAATCTTTCCCAGCATCAGGATCTTTTCAAATGAGTCAGTTCTTTGCCTCAGGTGGCCAAGGTATTGGAGTTTAAGCTTCAACACCAGTCCTTCCAATGAACACTCAGGACTGATCTCCTTTAGGATGGACTTGTTGGATCTCCTTGCAGTCCAAGGGACTCTCAAGAGTCTTCTCCAACACCACAGTTCAAAAGCATCAATTCTTCGGTCCTCAGCTTTCTTTATAGTCCAACTCTCACATCCATACATGACTAATGGAAAAATCATAGCTTTGACTAGATGGACCTTTGATGGCAAAGTAATGTCTCTGCTTTTTAATATTCTGTCTAGGCTGATCATAACTTTCCTCCCAAGGAGTAAGCGTCTTTTAATTTCATGGCTGTAGTCACCTTCTGCAGTGATTTTGGAGCTCCCCAAAATAAAGTCAGCCACTGTTTCCACTGTTTTTCCATCTATTTGCCATGAAGTGATGGGACTGGATGCCATGATCTTCATTTTCTGAATGTTGAGCTTTAAGCCAACTTTTTCACTCTCCTCTTTCACTCTCATCAAGAGGCTCTGTAGTTCTTCTTCATTTTCTGCCATAAGGGTGGTGTCATCTGCATATCTGAGGTTATTGATATTTCTCCCAGAAATCCTGATTCCAGTTTGTGCTTCTTCCAGCCCAGCATTTCTCATGATGTACTCTACATATAAGTTAAATAGGCAGGGTCACAATATACAGCCTTGACGTACTCCTTTTCCTATTTGGAACCAGTCTGTTCCATGTCCAGTTCTAACTGTTGCTTCTTGACCTGCATACAGATTTCTCAAGAGGCAGGTCAGGTGGTCTGGTATTCCCATCCCTGGAAGAATTTTCCACAGTTTGTTGTGATCCACACAGTCAAAGGCTTTGGCATGGTCAATAAAGCAGAAGTGGATGTTTTTCTGGAACTCTCTTACTTTTTTGATGATCCAGCGGATGTTGGCAATTTGATCTCTGGTTCCTCTGCCTTTTCGAAAACCAGCTTGTACATCTGGAAGTTCATGGTTCACGTATTGCTGAAGGCTGTCTTGGAGAATTTTGAGCATTACTTCACTAGCATGTGAGATGAGTGCAATTGTGCAGTAGTTTGAGCATTCTTTGGCATTGCCTTTCTTTGGGATTGGAATGAAAACTGACCTTTTCCAGTCCTGTGGCCACTGCTGAGTTTTCCAATCCCCATCTTAGTCGCAGGTTTTTGGACCAGGAATTTGCTCCTGACATTCTCCTGGGAATTTAGAATTGGAACACTATGAAACTTAATTCAGAAATGGGGACACTGAAAGCCTGAATCTTAGAAATAAAATCAGGTGGAGCTAGGGCAGGAGTTAGTGCCATGGCAAGCCAATACTACATGTGAACTGAAGTTTTGGAGGTGTGAAGAAAACCAGAAAAGCTAGGATCAAGCAATCCTACCAATAGAAGAAATTGTGTTGTGTCTCTGCAAGAGTGGGAGAGACCCCTACAGTGCATGGCATTCCAGTTTCCATTTCTGTGTGGCCTAACTGTAATCCAGTTCTTATGCTTGAGTGCCATGAGATTGTAGCATTTACTGTTACAATAAATCCTGCACTTCAAGCTAGTGAGATTAGATTTCTATCACTTGCTATCAAACATGCCTAAACAGGAAGCAAGTTATATGCAGTTGATCTTGAGCAAAAATGCGGAGTGACGGTAGGATCATCCCACAGTGATGATAAGGTAGGAAAATGGTAGTCCATTCAGTGATGGCAAAGCAACCCCTTAAGTTATAGGCAGCTAGGGACTTACTTGGTGGTCCAGTGGTTGGGACTCCACACTCCCAATGCAGGGGGCATGGGTTCAATACCTGATCGGGGAACTAAGATACTGCATGCCACACAAAGCAACCAAAAAAAAAAAAAGTTATAGACAGCTGTCTCAAGGATCTCTGAGTGGGTGCCTACCAAGGAGGAGGATTTGCAGTACTTGGTGGCAAATATAAGGATAGCTGAGTGTGTTGGTTATTACATCTGGTGGCTTAAGTAAAGAATATCAAGAAAGAGGCAAATTCCTTCCAGGATGCCCAGCTGAAGGAAGATAAGGAAAAGAAAGGTCCTTAAATAATTTTCATGGGCTGTTCTTTCTGTCTGTAATAATTTGTCCCAGAGCAGTACTGGCAACTCTCTAAGGTTTAAAATGGCTTTAATAGGAAACTATATCAGGCTCAACTGAGTGATGCTTTGGAAAATTGTTAGTAGCTCTGACAGTCATAAATAAATCATTTTGCAGAGATTTTTAAAATTATACATCATTGGTAATGATTATTCAGGTGTAATGAGTTTAATTGATTACAAGAATGTTTTTTTAAGATGATGTAATAACTGCCAGTGTTAGTTTGTTGTTTGAAGTGCTCACTAGTGGGAATGATTAAAAATTTTGAAGCATCTGATTTGCATTAGTTGTGAGAGATATTTTAAAATATGTAAACAGGATTGGTGCTCTCCTGTAGCCGTGAATCACCCTGGCACTAAAAGAGAAGGCTTTGGTTAATGCTCCAAAGCTCCTATTTTGAGGCAGTTATCTCAGGCAAATTCATAAAGGCCAGTTAATTATTGGTTCTTGTCTCTCCCCAACCAAAGGGGGAAAAAAGAAGAAGAAAAGAAATCTTGCCACCAACCATACTTTTCAGCCAACTGTGGTCAAGCTGATACCTCCCCTAGATGAACCATTGTATGTCTGCCTTCCACATTTCTGCCTCTCCAATACACTATGGACCAACTTGGAGATCCAGGGGGTGTCACAACAATATTGACATATGGGAGTCAGGCAGGTGTACTGCTCAGAGCTCCCTTCAAGGAAAACCTTGCCATCTAGCACCAAGGAGTTCTAATCAGCTGACAGCCTTCAGCTATTCTGTCTTCAGGATCCACCTCATCTTTGGAGCTGAGGCCAATCTGTTCTCAGGCAGCTGCAGCCAGTGACTCAGCACACTAGAAGTTCAGGGAGTGGCCATTTGAGTTGTGTTTTGAATTAAAAAAATGTTTTTAATTGGAGGATAATTGCTTCACAATGTTGTTAGTTTCTGCTGTACAACAAGGTAAATTGGCTATAAGTATACACATATACCCTCCTTCTTGTGCCTCCCTCCCCCTCCATGCCCCCCTCTAGGTCATCACAGAGCACTGAGCTGAGATCCCTGTGCTATACAGCAGGTTCAATGTGGGGCTCTTCTAATGGCAGTCTTTGCTCCAAAGCAGACTTTTCCTGCCCAATCCTGTTTCAGCCCCCTTTTGCCTTTCACAAGCTCTATCCCCCCAATAAGCCTATTATACTTCTAATTCAAGTTCCATGTTGGCTTCAAAGAGGACCTAACTGAACATGTGATTTCACTTTTATCTGCTGCCACCCCTGAACCAAGACCAATGCTATTTTCATGAGAAGTTGTTAGATTGAAAAGGAAGAACTTCAATAAAAAAGGTTCATAAAGACTTCCACTACTGATTTCAAGCCATAACCAACCCAACATGCTGGCAGTCTGAGTCTACTGGAACCCAAATGAGGAGACAGCTGTGAGCCTAGCTGAATAGCACTATCTGGTTTCTACGTCATGCTGGGTTCCTTGGGTTAAAATTAACGCCCTAATTGGAAACGCTCTTGGTCATAGGAATGGGAATGCTATGGAGAAGCCAAAGGAACTGAAAAACTCTGAATCTGGGACCCCTCTAAAAGCCCAAGCTAGACAAATGTGATGATTCCTCCAAATATAAGGCCAAGACTGAGATGCAGTTGGGCTGATTACAAGCAAAGGCCAACAAAGCTCCACCTATGTGTCAAGTTCCGAGCCAGGCAGAGAAAACATAGCAAGGGAGGAAAAAAAAAAAAACAACACACAACAACAACCCTGCCCTCATGGAGCATGCATTCCAGTGAAGGTGGGGAAGGGGAGATAATAAAAAGGTGAATTATTTGTTAAAGGGTTATACATATTGTGGAAAAAAAATGAAGCAGATAAGGAGGATGGACTATAAGAACAAGGTTGCAATTTTAAATAGGGTGTCTGGGAAGGCCTCACTGATAAACTGGCCTTTGAGGAGGAGGTACCAAGAAGTAAGCCATGCGTGTGTAAAAACGAAAAACACTACAGGCAGAAAGAACAGAATTTGCAAAGACCCTGAGATGGAGACCAGCTTAGCATAGTTGGCAAGCATCCAGAAGCCAGTGTGGCTGGAGAAAAGTGTCAAAGAGGGAGAGTGGTAGTGACATGAGGGCAGAGAAGTAGCCAAATCAGGCCATGTAGGGCCGGGTAGGCCACTATTGGGACTTTGCCAAGAGGGAGGAGCTATTGAAGGATTTTTATCAAAGGAGTCACATGATCTGGCTTATTTTAACAAATTCACTCTGCTACGCGGATGATAGACCATAGAGAAACTTGAATGGAAGTAGGGAGGCCAGTGAGAGGGCACTGCACCAACTGAGGAGTGAAATGATAAAACGATAATGGCGTGGAACAAATAGGGTAGTTGGCAGGGTGAAAAACTATGGTGGGACTCTGGATACATTTTGATGTAGGAATTTGACTTAGAAACTGGGCTGCTCCAGTGGTCAAACTGGTCAAAATGGGTCTGACTTAAATTGGACTAGGTCCATGGTGAGGCCTCAGATGAATTAAAATTTAAGACTGAACTAATAGGTTAAATTTACCATAGATAATCTTAGCATTAAGAATTTTTTTGAAGTACAGTTGATTTATAATGTTCTCATTTCTGGTGTACAGCACAGTGATCCAGTTATACATATATATACATTTAAAAAATATTTTCCAGTATGGTTTATCCCAGGATATTGAATACAGTTTTCTGTGTTATACAGTAGGACCTTGTTGTTTATCCGTGTGTGTGAGTTACTCAGTTGTATCCAACTCTTTTCGACTCCATAGACCATAGCCCGCCAGGCTCCTCTGTCCACAGAATTCTCCAGGCAAGAATGTTGGAGTGGGTTGCCATGCCCTCCTCCAGGGGATCTTCCTGACCCAGGAATCAAACCCAGGTTTCCTGGATTGCAGGCAGATTCTTTACTGTCTGAGCCATCAGGGAAGCCCCTGTTTATCCATCCTATATGTAATAGCTTACATCTGCTAATCTCAAACTGCCAGTCCATCCCTCCCCCTTCAGGTCCCCTTCCCATCCCCATGTCCCCACCCACGTCTGTTTCTCTGTCTGTACCACAGATAATCTTTTATCAGTGGATTTCAGTGGCTGCAGTGGAGAAATGTGAACCATCTTACTTTTGATTTATTTTTATTCTCGATACAGCTTCACAGCAATGCCACATACCTTCTTAAAAAACAAACGATCGTCGCCCCAGTGCAGAGCAGTGAGCTGCACATGCGTGCATACCTGCGCGCTGGCGGCCGGAGCAACAGGAGGCTGTACTCTGAAGAGTCTTGTCTGGCCTCTCCGTTCACCTCCAGGCAATGACGCAGGGACACAGAGATCTGGGCACCACTCGAAGGAGGAATTCCTGGTCAGAGACGGAGACTGTAGTTGGCCCAAAGACAAGCTAAGTTTCCGGGGGAGGCCGAAGAGAAGCAGTGGTCATTGTATTCTGACCTTTACAGTTGGACCCCAGGGGCGGCTGGGGGCTTGGCTCCGACCCTTCCCTCTTTCCTGATGCTGGCCTTGAGCGTCAAAAACGACCTCAGGTCTCCACCCAAGGCTTTGCTGACAACTCAGAGGCGGCAGCCATAAAGAGCCAACAACTTTCCCCATTCCAGCAGTGGGACGTGCTGAGTCCCTGCAAGTTCTGACACCTGTGTGACTTTCCCCCTTCTTTTTCAACACCGAGTTTTGGACCTTTATCTTCGCAGCTCTTCGCACAACTGTTTTAAAACTGTTGTTGAGGTGGGAGAAAGGCCAAGATGGCGGAGGAGACGGACTTTGACCACACCTCCTTTCGGGAACACATCAAAATCACAGCTGCTGAACAAACATTTCCCAGACTAGCAGAGGTAAGTTTGATGGGTCCCTAGAGCAAAGGAGATATGTGCCCAGCTTCCCAGCAGTGCCCCTGGGGAGGGAGCAAGACCCAGGAGAGGAGTGGGTGCTACTTGGTCAGGGCCAGCACGGGTCTCAGTGTAGACCAGTCACAGGGGACCACATGGACGCCCACACACGCGCGCACACACAGTACCTTGACCCTTTATAAGACCCCATACATGGACGACAGCCTTTAGGGAAGGGAAACCCCTAAATGACCAAAGTGACATTTTACAAAAACATCAAGGTCATTTCCTCTTTTTTTTTTTTATTGGAGTATATTTGATTCACAATGTTGCCTTAATTTCAAGTGTATAGCCGAGTGATTCAGTTCTACATATCCGTATAGATAGGTAGATAGATAGATAGATAGATGCTTTTTCAGATTATTTTCCCTTATAGGTTATTACAAAATATTGAGTATAGTTCCCTGTTTTATATGGTAGGTCCTTGTTGGCTATCTGTTGTATATGTTAGTAAAAGTGAAAGTGAAGTCGCTCAGTCGTGTCCAACTCTTTGGGACCCCATGGACAGTAGCCTGTACCAGGCTCCTCCGTCCAAGGGATTTTCCAGGTAAAAGTACTGGAATGGGTTGCCATTTCCTTCTCCAGGGAATCTTCCCTACCCAGGGATCGAACCCGGGTCTCCCACATTGTAGACAGACGCTTTACCATCTGAGCCACCAGGGAAGTCGGTGCATGCATGCTAATTTCAAACTCCAAATTTACCTCTCCCCACCCCTTTCCTCTTTGGTAACCATAAATTTATTTTCTATATCTGTGGCTTTGTTTCTGTTTTTTAAGTAAGTTCATTGGTATCTGTTTTTTTTAGATTCCACCTATAAGCAATATCATATGATATTTGTCTCTCTGACTTCACTTAGTATGACAATCTCTAGGTCCATCTATGATGCTGCAAATGGGATTATTTTATTCTTTTTATGGCTGAGTAATATTCCACTTTGTGTATATGCACACACACACACACACCCCACATCTTTTTTATCCATTCATCTGTGAATGGACATTTAGGTCCCTTGCATGTCCTGCCTACTGTAAACAGTGATGTAATCAACACTGAACTGCATGTCTGTAAAGGTCACTCCTTGCACCCATGGATTTGTGAAGTGAGATTTATTAATGTCACATGCTTGCTTTATCAAAGATGTATTATATACAGTTTAGCTTTCATGTCCTATGCAGTTGATTATAAACTGATAATTTAAAATTGGACCCCCCAAATATGGTGTTGACAAGACTTTATACTTTATGATCACATATATTCCTGGTAATAACCCTGTGAGATAAAAAGAATATGTATTACTCCCACAACCATCCCATTTTATAGGTGAAAAAACTAATTCAGAATGGTCAAAAGAATGAACAAAAGTCACACAGCTATGCTAGATGCAGAGTTGATCTGATATGTAACTGCATAAAATCCTTATGTAATATCATGCTACCTCTGTTAATCAAAGTGTTGATTTTTAAGAGCATTCCATTTCCTGACCACATTAAACAAGTACACATTTTCTGTGTTTTGGATTAGTTTTCCCCAGCAAAGTGAATTTGCATTTTTCAAATTCAATTTCAATTTTCGAATATCCATTATGGAACTGATGCCACATTATTTGTTAATTGTTGCCTAATTGTTGAATTTTCTTGTCTTTTGGTACAGCTAAACTTATTTATTTATTTTTTTTGGATGAGACACATTTTGCTAAAATTACCTGCTGTTGTTTGTGATTCCGGTGGTGATGCTGCCAGCTGGAGAAAAGGGGCAGAAGCTTGACTGAAATTCTCATGTTTGATATCTTCAAAGTGGAACCAGCAATTACTTCCCTCCATTTTAAATTTTATAACACAGTGGGGCTACTTAGACTGTACAATGTAGTCCTAAGGTTTTTTGATGTTTCCCCAAATTCTGAGACTTGTTTTATAATCATGACTGCATAAAAACTCTCAGTGGCTTAGCAGACTTACATGGTTACAAAGGAAGCTCACTTCCATAAAATACTCATGTAATAAAAAAAAAAAAAACCTTTTCTTTGGTATTCAGCTATGTTAGTGCCCTGGAGAAGATGAGCCCATGTTAGTCCTTCACCATAAAGTTGTATATTGTTATTATGACAGCATTGCAAAAGTATTTGTCAAAAATAAAAATAGACCACTTCATTTCTTTCTAACATCTTCATAAAGAGGAACAAAAGGGGACCCAAGTACTAGATAGGAATGATTTTGTAAATACCAGCATTGAGCAGTGACTACAATATGAAAAGAAACCAGTACGATGAAAGACCTGTTTCGTCTATTTCTTCATTTTGATCCCCAAAGCAAGCGTGTGGTTTACAATGAAAATCAGCTTCACTGAGAGTGTGACTATGAAAGAGAGAAGCACAATGGTGCAGAGTAGAGAATTCTGGGTCAGGAGGGCTGCCAGCCCAGTTTTGTTGCTGACTTGTCAGCAAATCATTAACCTCTTTATGTATAAGAATCTTATTTGTGAAATGAAGATCCCTCCACCTGTTCTTAATCAAGTGTTAATGGTTATTAGAAGGATTAATTGTACAATCCCTTGAGTTCCAAAGGGGAAAATGAGGTGTGGAGGCAGCAGCCATAATCTCTTAACTAGATGCTGTCGTATAGACCACTATAGGAGCAGGCTGGGTGGCTTCCCAGGTGGTTCAGTAGTTAAGAATCTGCCTGCCAATGCAGGAGCCACAGAAAACCCGGATTCAGTCCTTTGGTTGAGAAGATCCCCTGGAGGAGGAAGTGGCAACCAACTCCAGTACACTTGCCTGGAAAATTCCATGGGCAGAGGAGCCTGGTGGGCTACAGTCCATGGGGTCGCCAAGAGTCGGACACAACTGAGCACACACCACAGGACTAGGCCGCCTGTGCTTTGACACTCTCATTCCCTTATTTAGGAAAGTTAAGCTATAAAAAATGAATTTTTAAACAATCAAAATTTCCAAATAAAAACAATAAGCATAAGCACCTTTTAATCACTATATTAGAATCAATCATTTCATCAATTAATTAATCCACCAAATTAACAACCAAGAGTAGAAGCACCATCTAGAAATTTGCTCCCCTCTGTTGAACCCTTTATGGGAGGTAGATATTATCCATGGACATGTCTGCACCAAATTCTTTTTTAAGCCATACAAATAGCTCAGTGCCTAAGATCCCATGATAGCATGTAGAATCAGAATGCAAAATTATAAATATAAAATTTCAAATAAATATTATGTTCTAACCATCATCAGTTTTTAAAATTGGACAAGCTATATCTGGTCATTATATTGTTCTCATTAAATGCATTTTTAATGATAATAATTGTTTTAATTTGCAGGGCTAAAAAAAACTGGACTAAGGCTATAATATAAAAAGTTCAGAAGTCTTAGCCAGCATACTTAAAACAGTTATAACATCTATCAGTTTTATCTCTCAGATAATTGTTGCCATATAATAGCTGGTCTTATACCCCTCATAAACTTTCAAATTAAGCTTCTACATGCTCTCCTGATTCATAATTTTGTTCTCATGGACACCACTGATATCAGTTAAAATCAAGTCACCTAATGGCTTTCTCTTTAGGAAACTTGCTACTGGCCGCTTATCTTACTTAGAATGAACAATTATCTTTATAAGGGATTGAAAATTCACTAAACAAACACAAAGCTGGATAATCAAGGACAATAACCAAATCAGGACATGGAATACCCAGTCTAATCTATGACTGGGAGAGTGTTAGTTCTACCGTTTCTGAGTTATAAAATGAAACAACTGAAATGTTGGTGCTTTTAAGGTCAAATTTTGTCATTCAAAACACAATACAATTAAGTTACAAATGAATCAAAAATTGTTCTAAGAAAAAGGGAAAAGGAAGGTTTCCTTAGAAGCAAGCAGTGGGCATTTAGTGAATGCAAGGCCCGAAAATGGTGAAAGGAATACTAAGGTGCCATGTTCATGCTTCTACTTGAGGCAGTTGGCACCTGGAAGGAAGATAAGCCTTGAATCAACTAGGAAACAAGTTAAATGATGCTGCAATACTAGTGTTTGTTTTCTATGACCTCTATACAGCCTCATCACTGATTTATCTCCCCAGACATAGGATTCATATAGTGTGTTTTCTGTTGCTGCATAATAGGTTACCGCAAACTTAGTGGCTTACAACAACTCAGTTATTATCTCACTGTAGGTTAGAGTCTGGGCATAGCGTGCCTGGGTTTTCTGCTCAGAGTCTCACTGAGCTGATATCATCCTGTCAGTTAGGACTGTGGTTCTCATCTGGGGCTTGAAGTGCTCTTCCAGGCTCTCTGGCTGTTGGCAGAATTCAGTTCCTTGGGGTTGTAGGACTTAGAACCCCATTTTTCCTGTTTGTTGTTGGCTGGGGACTGCTCTCAGCTTTGGGATATGGTGCCTGGTTCCTTGCCATGCAGCTGCCATAGGCAGTTCACATGGATGTGTGCTCTTTCCTAGGCCAGCCTGTGGGTATCCCTCTGCCTTTCTCCTCTGTGACTAGCTAGAGAAAGCAATTTGCTTCCAAACGGCTCACTGGATTTGGTCAGTTCCACTGAGTTGACTTAAAATCAGTTGTGCCATGTAACATAAAATAATCGTGGGAATGATATCCTATCATATTTTTAAGTCCCTCCCACATTTAAAGGGAAGAGATTATACAGGGATGTAAGTCACTGGAGGTGGGGGAGCGATCATCTTTAGAATTCTGTCCACCATGTTTAGTTCACAAAACATTTCCACACAGTTTATAATTCCACACTCTCTGAAACTTTATGCTCCCCCCTTTAAAAATAAGGAACCAAAATGAGACTAGAACAAAGAAGGGAAGAACCATCAATTACAGAATTCCTACTGTGTGCTGGGACAAAATTGGGTGCTTTTCATGCAGTGCCTCTTTTCATTTTCACAAAGCATTTACGATAGTAGCTTTATCCTACTTTATATATGAGAAACACTAGGCTCGGAGTAGATGAATAATTTGCTCAATGTCACAAGGCATGTAAGAAGTATAGCCAAGACTTAAATCCAAGTCTTTTGATTCCAGTTTCCTTTTTTCTTTTTCTTTTTAGGTTGTTTAGAAGAACAAAATACTTCATGCAATGTATGCTTCACAAAAAGAAGACGACAGTTACAGGGTTCCTGGGTACAGGTGGGTGAGTAGAATGCAGACAAACATGTCAATGTGTTTCAAATACAGTGGCGGTGCTCAGAAGGGAATATAAGACCAGCACATTGGACTGTGTGGAGGACAATTTGACTACTCCTATCAAAATTTACCAAAAGCATATGACTTCTGATTTAGCAATTTCACTTTTAAGACTACATCCTACCAATATATTTGCTCATGAGAAAAATGAAATGCATACCAAGTTATGCTTTTCAGCACTGTCTATAATAGAAAAGAATGGAAACATCCCAATTGTCCATCCATAAGGGGCTGTTTCTATAAACCATAACACATTCTTGCAATGGAATGCTGTGCAGCTATAAAGAAAGAAAGAATGAGAAGGCTCTTTATGCATGAACATGGGGATGATTTCACTATTTTGTTAAATGAATAAAAGCAAGATACAGAACTGTGTGCATGTGGTCACTGTTTTTATAGAAGATTGTGGTGTGTGTGTGTGTGCATGTGTGTGTAACTTGTATGTGCATAGACTATCTCTGGAAATACACACATGAAAACTGACAACATGATCTATCTCCTGGCAGGGAAACTAGGGTGCTGAGAATAAAAACTGAGTAGAAGTTTTCACTGTAAGAGACTCACGTACCTATTTGACTTTTGAAATGTGTGAAATGTGAGTATATAAGTAGGTGGTCTGCTGGTTATGATAGATCCAAAGGGAAGGAGAAAAGGGGGCTCAAGAGACATGGAAAATACTTGCATGTAGAACTCTGTTTATTTGGCAAGGGACATAGAGTTATTTCTGAAATTTTTGTTTGAGGAGCCAGCATTTAAATTTATGTCACTGCTTATTAAGTCCAAAAATAATAGCAAGGAAAAATTAATAGTGAGTAGAAGCCACAAGGAGAAGTATGAGGCCCAGAATATTTAGAATCTAAATATGTAAACAATGAAGCAGTGTAAGAAGTCTGATGGAGCCAGGAAAGAAAATAATAGAATATCACGTAAATGAAAGAAGTTACTACTTTTCGTTCATGCCAAGGGAAATTTCAGTTTACTATCTAGAAACTTATTATTCTCTAAAAACTAATACCTGTATACTTTTTAATTAGAGCATCTTAAATAAACATCCTCTGTTTTCCTAAAAGCAACTACAAAAGTCAAATAGGGGTCTAAATGCCAAGAAAACTAAGTGTATCCTCAAGCCTTCAAAATAAAAGTTTTCAAAGCTTTGAGCTTACAGATCTCATGTGCATTAAAGACTTCCAAGATATACACACAAAAACCTCTCCAGGAAGCAGTGTCTTTGAACCCCTCTCCTACGAGGCTGCCTGGTGGTATTTAGTATTGGGGTGGGGGTGGGGTGAGGAGGAAGAAGATGCAGGAGAAACTGGAAATATAGAAGAAAGAGCAGATCCAGAGGATCCAATGGGATGTTTCCTTTTCTCCTCCTGTTTCCTGTGTCCTTAAAGGCACCATTGCCTCCTTTGAGGGCCAAGAAACTGAGATTACAGTCAGATTATGCTTTGTGTGCCTTGGCTGACACCAGAGTGTCTAGCAAGTAAAATTACGTGTTCTGTTGTGCCTGTACCATCCTCATAACCCTGCCTTTCTATTTTGCAATGGAACTGATCGCCCAGTAGACCCTCTGGGACCATTGGTAATTTTAAGCCCTATTGGGTGGACAGTCTATTCCAAAGAACACAGCTCCAGCATTTTCCTGAAAAGTTCTCTCTTTTAAATTTATTTGCAAATAAAAAATTCCCCTGTAGGTGCTATGACAGAAATGGTTCAGGTCTCTGTTTGCTCCTGAAATTGTATACATCCTTTCCACCCACACTGTTTCTAAAGAACTCAGTTTCTGAAATGTGCCCTTTATTTTTGTCCCTTCCTGTCCCTCATAACCTTCAGGGGGTGGAAATTTAAGTAATTAAAATCTGAAAGAACAACTCTAATTTGCATTCAAGTTGGAAGATGAAACTATTTTTCTGCAGAAATTGCCGCGGCACTATACCTAAAAGTCATGACATGTGAATGGGACCGACAAAGTTTTGTTGAAACAAATTAACTCGACGTATTGTAGCCTCACAGTTCACAGGACTGTAGTAGCTTTATGGAATTCCGTGTTTAATCAATGCACCGGGGACAAAAAAAACCCTTTCAGTTTGGTCAGTGACTGCTTCTTTGATGGGTTTAAGTTTGGAGACTTCAAATTAACCCTAAATATTTGCACTTATATTCCTTGGGCAAAATTAGGCAAAAGAAAAGAGACCATTAGGTCTTTTAAACATAGTACTCAGTTACCTGTAGAGGGATGTAAAGATACAAAACTGAAGGCCATGTGGGCCAGTTGTTGTGTATTTTAAAATCCCAGAGGACAAAGAGTGCGTGCATTTGTCATATCTAGGGTGCTAGAGGGGAAAAACCACAATAGTCAAAGGAGAACACCAGCTTCAGAGAAAGATGGAGCTGTGAAAGTAGCATTGTGAGTATTCCTAAAAGTTTCCTTTAGTCTTATGAGACTCAGCTCTCCACTGCTGATTACAAACTGAGATATTTTGAAAGTAAACTCTTAAAACTCTGCTCAACTCTGCTGACCCTTATTTCTTGGACTGCAAGTTGCCAAGATCATGAAAGCTAAGTAGACGAGTAAGAATGACCAGAGAATTCATCAAAGTAAAATGTAGGTCAGGTGGAGGCCTTAATTTGGGCACCCCCCAGAAGCCAACCTGAGACAAAGACTGGAGTGTAAGTGGTTTATTTGGAAGGTGAATGAAACATCCAGTAGCAGGGGAAAGAAGTGAGGCAGGGAAGTCAGGTAATATACGAATATTGCATTGAAAAATGTAAAGCACTACACAAACAGGATTGCTTTTAATCCAATCTCGTTTTACAGTAGGCAGAATTGAGGCCCTAGAAAAGACCTAAGTTTCACAATTCATCTAATTCATTGTGGCAGAGCCAGATCTACTGCCCACTAATCCCAGGTGTATCTACTTACACTCAAACAGAATTCTTTTAGCATTTCTTGCTTCCCAGGTAGTGCAGTGGTAAAAGAATCTGCCTGCCAATACAGGAGACACGGGTTTGATCCCTGGGTTGGGAAGATCCCCTGGAGGAGGAAATTGCAACCCACTCCAATATTCTTGCCTGGAGAATCCCATGTAAAGAGGAGCCTGGCAGGCTACAGTCTGTGGGGTCGCAAAGAGTCAGACACGACTGAGCAATTGAGCATGCACACTTTGGGAAAAAGACAAAAGAGAAAATAATTTCCTGTCAAAGATGTAAAAAAATTAAAAAATTACTTTCCAGTGTATGCCCTTGGGTCTGTGAATTTTTAATCCGATTTATTGCACTTTTTTTCTCTATAATGGTATACTGAGAATCTACAGTGCTACTTAGAATAATAACCTTAAGATAAAGGAAAACCCTACATTGTCGAAGGGAGCCCTATTACTATTCTTATAAAAGCAGGAAAGTTAACTAATACATTTTTAAAGGATATTAAGAATCAAGGTTGAAAGAAAATGTTCTAGGTAACCTGAAAATTACATGTACCCTAATATTCATTCTGTAGTTCTCATTCATTCGATTTTAATAGATTTATAAAATGAGAATTTTAGTGTTGGGAAATTTTGTGTTAGAAAATGTGACTTACTATCTGAAGTGAGACTGTGAGATGTGGCTGGATGTAGGAGAGAGTGTAAGTGTTGCGATCAGAGACTTAAGTTCTACACTCTAGCTCTGCCACTTAATAGCTGTGTGGTCTGGGGCAGATTACTTAACTTCTCTGTACCACGCTGAATCATGTCAAGGATTGTAAGAGAATATCAAATCCTTTCAGGCAGAAACTTTGTTTTGTTCACAGCTGTATCCTCAGTGCCTGAAACTGATCAGCAGAATAAGCATTAGAGATAAACTGTCAAGTGTCAGCATCTAGCATGCTGTAGGTGTCAACATAAGGTAGCCACTTTTATTACCATGAAGAGAAGGATAATGTTTCTAGGAAGAATGTATGATCTCCATGTCTAGCCAAGCAGGAGGCACAAGGCTCAAATCCAAGGTCAGGAATTGAGGAAATATAGCAGGGAGTCCTGGTGATATAGTGGTAAAGGATTCGCTTGCCAGTGCAGGAGACGTAGGTTCGATCCCTGGGTTGGGAAGATCCCCTGGAGAAGGAAATGGCAACCCACTCCAGTATTCTTGCCTGGGAAATCCCATGGACAGAGGAGTGTGGCGGGCTACAGTTCACGCGGTCACAAAAGAGTCAGACACGACTTAGTGACTAAACAACAACAAGGCATGGAGTCAGAGGCATTCAAATAAAACCGTCAGATATCACTTCACATGTATAAGATTTTTTTCCTTTTAAAAAAGGGGGATAAAAGTGTTAGTGAGGATGTGGAAAAATTGGAGCCCTCATAACGTGCTGGTAAAGATGGTGCAGTTGCTATGTAAAATAGTTTGGCCTTTTGTCAAAAAGTTAAACATAGAATTATCATAAGACCCTGCAATTCCCTGAGCTTCCCAGGTGGCTCAGTGGTAAAGAATCTGCCTGCAGTGCAGGAGACCTGGGTTTGATCCCTGGGTGTGGAAGATCCCCTAGAGAAGGAAATGGCAACCCACTCTAGTGTTCTTGCCTGGAAAATCCTATGGACAGAGAGGAGCCTGGTGGGCTACAGTCCATGGAGTTGTAAAGAATTGGACAAGACTGAATGACTTCACACATACCCGCAATTGCACACCTAGGTATTTACCCAAGATTATTGAAATCAGGGAGTCAGATACTTGTATATTGATGTCCACAGCAGCATTGTGCACAATAGCCCAAAGGTGGAAACAACCTAAGTGTTAACCAACAAATGAATGGATAAACAAAATGTGGTACTTATATGCACTAGGGTATTATTCAGCCATAAAAAGGAATGAAGTTCTCATACATGCTACAACGTGGATGAACCTTGAAAACATTATGCTAAGTGACATAATACAGACACAAAGGGACAGATATTGTATGATTCTGCTTTTATGACATATCAAGAATAGGCAAATTCATACAGACAAAAAGTAAATTAGCAGTTACCTGGGGGATGAGGAAGCAGGGAGTTATTGCTTAATAGTTACAAAGTTTTTGTTTGAGCTGATGAAAAGATTTTGGAAATGGATAGTGGTGATAGTTTTATAACATTGTGGATGTAATTAATGCCACTAAATTATACACTTAAAATGGCAAATTTTATGTCATATATTTATTATATATATATATATTTACCATAATAAGAAAAATAGAGAAGCACTGTTCTCACCTAGAATCAGGATGGTAGACTGAATAATGCTTTCCCTGTCTCAGGTATGCACACTCTAATCCCTGGTTTTATGCCTTTGCATGTCATATTATTTGGCAAAAGGGACTTTGCCATCAACCTCTGATGATTAAGATTACAGATCTTAAAATAAGGGAAGTATTGCAGATTATCTCTGTGGGCCTGATATAGTCATTATGGGGCCTTAAAAGTAGAAGAAGGCAGAAGAGGCAGTCACAGAGATGCTATGGAAGAAGTGACAGGTGAAGTTCCAGGTATGAGAGGCTGTTGATCTATCCACCATTGCTGCCTTTGAAGCTAGGGGAAGAAGGCTGTGAAACCAAGGAATTCTGGAATTCCAGATGTCTGGAAGCTGGGAAATGGGACCTCAGTTCTACAGCTACAAGGAATTGAATTCTTCCAGCAACCTGAATAAACAAAGAAGCAAATTTTGCTTCATAGCCTGCAGAAGAGAACACAGCCCTGCAGACACCTTGAGTTTAGTCTGGTAAAACCTGTGTTGGACTTATAGAACTGTAAAATAATAAATCTGTGTTTAAAACAACAAATAGCGATGCTATTGTGGAGGTGGCTATTACTGTGTGATTGGAAGACAGCTACGGTCTAGATGAGGTGTTTTGCTGAGTAAGCAGAAAACAGCAAAAATGACCATCAAGAGTGTTGTACAGATTGTTTTTTTCAAAGATGGTTACAATAGTATCTCCCATCCTGTTCTCTTATGCAATGAGAACTTGCCACTCCTCTACCAAGAAGCCCCTCCCCTTGAATCTCCCCTTTGTGACTTCCTGGTAACCAATGGAATATAATGAAAGTAATCCTGCGTGATTTCTGAGTCTGTGTCCAAAGAGTCCATGTAGCTTCTGCCTGGCTCCCTTAAAATACTTGTTCTCCAGGTACTACTTCTCAGGACATTATCTCTTGGAACACAGACTCCATACTGTGAGAAAGCCCAAGTCACTCAGAAGGTCATGTTTACGTGCTTCCAGTCAATATTCCCAACTGAGCCCAGCCTTGGGGTCATCCCCACCCAGATGCCAGATGGGTGAAGCCCCTACGTAATTCCAGCTGACAGTCGTTTGAGTCAACTGCAGCTGAATCTGAATCTATATGCCCCCCCAAATTGCGGTATGTAGACAAACCATCCCAGCCAGACCCATAGTTAGTTGTTTATGTAACTGAGTTTGGGGAGTTTTGTTACAGAGCAATAGATAACCAGAACAAGTGGTAAAAGAAGAAACACAATTTAATAACACCCACAGAGAGGCTAGGGAGTGAAGAGGCATATAGATTGTTCTGTGTCTTTTGCTTGGGGGTTAGGGAGATGATGGTCCTCATTACTCATGGAAAGCAGATTTTCAGGGGTGGAGAAGAGTCAAGAAAAAAGATCATCCTTCTATGGAGCAATATGAAAATGAGGGATACCTTTGGTTTTGATGGGAGGCTTGTGATTGAGCTCCCTGGAGCCACTCTTAACACTGTGAGGAACAGCACTGTAATTCTCAAAAATATTGAAGTTTCAGTTTATTGCAGCCTGGCTGATCCTGAGAAAGGGTTCACCAACCAGTAAGGGTTGACAAGAATTACTGTCAGTTGCCTAAAGTAGAGTAGATATCTACATATTGAAGTGCCAATGAAGAATGTGTTCCAACATATTGAATTCTTGTGAAAAGCTGTTAAATAATGAAAACTACCCTGGATACTTGCTGCAAGCCTTTTCAAATGACCTGAATTATGATGGTCAATAAATACAAAACTGAAAACATTATGAGATTAAAGAATTATGTCCAGATCAAGCCATCCTGAGATGGTCCAACAAAAATGCTCTTGTAAGAAAGCAGCCTTAGTATTCTACGAACATAACTGTACCAAGAAAACAAGCAGTGATGCAGATTAAATTAGCAGAGCCTCTCTCTAGATGAGCCAGTGATTCATTATGCTTGGTATGCAATATCTTGGCTATCGGGAAAATTAAGGGGAAAAGTGGACAATAGTTAACATTGAAGTTTAACAAAAGATTTCTCAAAAGGAACCTCACAAAAAGCAGTTTTGTTTTGTTTGTTTGTTTTTGTTTATTTATTTATTTTTGGCCAGTGAAGATTCCAACAGATGGCCACATCTATGTTTGTTAGAATCCCTTGGACCCTCACTGTTCATTAAAACTTCATTACTCAAGAGCACAAGACCATAGACAGTGTACTAACTCAACCTGCTCTCTTAAGTACTTGGCTGTGCTACACTAAACAAATACATTAAATAATGGGCCTCTTAGTATGGATGTGAAAGTTGGACCGAGAAGAAAGCTGAGCACCGAAGAACTGATGCTTTTGAACTGTGATGTTGAAGAAGACTCTTGAGAGTCCCTTGGACTGCAAGGAGATCCAACCAATCCATTCTGAAGGAGATCAGTCCTGGGTGTTCTTTGGAAGGACTGATGCTAAAGCTGAAACTTCAGTACTTTGGCCATCTCATGCAAAGAGTTGACTCATTGGAAAAGACTCTGATGCTGTGAGGGATTGGAGGCAGGAGGAGAAGGGGATCACAGAGGCTTGATGGCATTACCGACTCAATGCACATGAGTTTGGGTGAACTCCGGGAGTTGGTGATGGACAGGGAGGCCTGGCGTGCTGCAATTCATGGGGTCGCAGAGTCGGCCACGACTGAGCGACTGAACCGAACAGAACTGAACTGAACTAGCCCCAACTTGTGGTTTTTCATTCTGTACTTCATACCTACAGGGAGCTTATCCACATATACAAATTTAAGTTACTCCTTTAAGAACTACTTACTGATTCCTGGACTTCCCTGGTGGCTCAGATGGTAAAGCATCTGTCTACAATGAAGGAGACCCAGGTTCAATCCCTGGGTCAGGAAGATCCCCTGGAGAAGGAAATAGCAACCCACCCCAGTACTATTGCCTGGAAAATCCCATGGATGGAGGAGCCTGATAGACTACAGTCCACAGGGTCACAAAGAGTCGGACATGACCTAGTGACTTCACTTTCACTTTACTGATTCCTATATCTGTGTCTCCCAGTTCTTTTTCCTCACCCACTCTTCAGTTCCACCCTAAACTAAAGGGTGAAATTAAGGGAAAATATCTGCTCAGATATTTCCCCAGTTTTTTTATTTTTAAATAAGAACCCATTATCCTAAAGTGATTGGAATTGATTTTCAGTGGCAATGATCATCACATCTTTTTATTTTAATCTAATTAATTTGCTTTGTGAATCTCTTTTCAGTACTAGCACTCAAGTAAATGCCCAGTCAACACTCTGAATTATTGTGATCCACATTATGAGGGTTTTTAAAAGAAAGCTAGCATCAGCATTAGTAAACACGGATATTATCTTGCAGACTTTAAGAGAGAAAAATCTAAATCCTCTATCCATCAACATGAGAAAGCTGGAGCAGATCACTGCTTTTAAAATTGGGCAGTATGAGCTTGAGGGAGTCTGTGACCTCCCTTCAGGGGTACCATTGAGATGAGAGGGCTCTCAACATGGAAAACTTCCTCTTCCCTTGCCTCTCACAAGTATAAACCAAAGCAACTCCATTTTCATTTGTTTTTCATATTGTAAGGTTTTTTTTGGTATAAATGTTTCTAAATCTGATTTTTGTTTGGAAAACTTGCAGTCTGGCTGATCTGTAAGACCTCCTCTGGTGCTTATATTCAGTGGTCCTATCAAGTCATGAAAAAGAGGCTGTGGGATCAGGATGATAAACAAAATAGTTTAAATATATCTTCATAATCTACCTTTGTGTGTTAGATGAAATCAGACAGCAAGTGCAAAGGGAGCTTTACTGTATTGTGTTGTGCAGGTCGGCTGATGCTCTTGATTTGCAAGGGCAAAAGTGCTCCTGCTTCACTGCCACTCTTTAGCAGAATAAAAGGTGCTCATATTTCATCATCTCGTGGCCTCTTAAGGCACTTTGGGGCTTTGAATATCTAGAACTTGAAAACTTAACAATGACTGTAGCAGATGCTGTTGGTGCCCACATTTATTCTTGCCATCACCATTCCCACATATGCCCACAGTTCTTCTTGTAAGCACCTGCAACTGCCTGAGTCCTTTCTTTGGCCGCAGGAATAAACTTGGTCTATGTACAAGGAAAACTGGAGATGCTAAGTGTTGATGTTTCCAGGACTAGCCCTCAATGAAGGACCAGAGTTGGTGGATAAATACTCCAGCTGCATCCCCCACTTGGGTGAGACAATTATAAGACAAGTTCTGTAGTCACCAAGAGGTCCCCAGTAAGGTTAAGCCCTTATGGCCCACGGCAGTAACTTCATTAATTCACCGTGGATTGCCTTCCTTCCTTCTATTGTCTCTCCTGCTAGTTCTTCTTGGTATTGTCTCCAAAATAAACTGGTCCCAAATAAACTTTATTGTCTAATCGCTCAGTTGTGTCTGACTCTTTTGTGACCCGTGGACTGTAGGCCACCAGGCTCTTCTGTCCATGGGATTCTCCAGGCAAGAATAGTGAAGTGGGTTGCCATGCCCTCTTTTAGGGGATCTTCCTGACGCAGGGATTGAACCTGCGTCTCCTGCATTGCAGGCAGATTCTCTTCTGCTGTCCACCAGGGAAGCCCCCCCCCCCCCCCAAATAAACTACTCACATTCATATCCTTTTTGCAAGGTCTGCTTCTAGGGGAAACACAAGTGTATTAGTCAGAGTACAGTCAGGAGACAGAAAGCTCACCAGTTATTTTAACAGGAGAATTTAATGTAAAAAATGTCAGCTATGTATAAAATTAACTTGCTGTCTGTATTAGTTTCCTGGGGCCACCATAACAAAAGACCACAAACTGGATGGCTTAAACAACAGAACTTTTTTGTCTCACAGTTCTGGAGGCCGGAAGTCTGAAATCAAGATTTTGGCAGGGAGTTTCCTCCTGAGGGCTGTGAAGGAGAATCTATTTCATGCCTCTCTCCTAGTAGCCTCAGGAGAGGCTACCTCTTCTGGTTGCCTCAGGTTTTCATTGGCTTGTGGATGGTATTCCCCTTGTGTATTCACATTGTCTTTCCTCTATATGGAAATGGCAACCCTCTCTAGTATTCTAGCGTGGAAAATCCCCACGGACAGAGGAGCCTGGCAGGCTACAGTCCATGGGGTCGCAGAGTCAGACACGACTTAGCAACTAAACTACCACCATCCCTTTATATGTTTGTCTCTGTCTTGATTTCCTCTTTTGATAAGGACACTGATCATATTGAATTAGTTCAGTTCAGTTCAGTTCAGTCACTCAGCCGTGTCTGACTCTTTGCGACCCCATGAATTGCAGCACACCAGGCCTCCCTGTCCATCATCAACTCCTGGAGTTCACTCAAACTCACGTCCATCGAGTCGATGATGCCATCCAGCCATCTGATCCTCTGTCGTCCCCTTCTCCTCCTGCCCCCAATCCCTCCCAGCATCAGAGTCTTTTCCAGTGAGTCAACTCTTCGCATGAGGTGGCCAAAGTATTGGAGTTTCAGCTTCAGCATCATTCCTTCCAAAGAACACCCAGGACTGATCTCCTTTAGAATGGACTGGTTGGATCTCCTTGCAGTCCAAGGGACTCTCAAGAGTCTTTGAATTAAGGCTCATCCTAATGACCTCTTCTTAACTTGATTATTGGCAAAGACTTTATTTCCAAGTAAGGTCACATTCACAGGTACTAGGACTTCGACATCTTTTGAAGGGACACAATTCAACCCATAAGGGCACCTGAAGAGGAAAAGAGATCTCTAAACTATCATGGAGGCAGCAACTTGAAGAAACTTCGAGAAACAGCTACCACCCCTAGTACTGAAGGAGCAGAGAGAAGATGTCAAAATTATTCAAAGTTAGAGATCTGGAGGAAGAACCACATCAGGCTGAGACACAGATGCTTAAGGAAGGGACACCAGTTGATTGGAACTGGTGTGTTTGTGCTAAAACAAGAGGTCTCATGTGGCCTGGACCCAGACCTCTAAAGGGAGGGGATGCTGGTATCTCTGGAGGGGGTACATGATGAAACTGGCTCTGCAAGTGTTGGAAAAACTGCAAACTGGGTTTGCAGTTTGCTGTACCAGCAGCATTGGTACAAGAGGAGACTGCAACTTCTGGGATTAAGAAGTGAGGTTGGGGTGACTCTCATAGAAGCAGGAATTTAACTGGAAATGCCAAGAAGTAAACAGGAAGAAGCATGTCCCTTCTCCTCCTCCAGCCTTGCATCTCTTTCTAGCACTCTGCATGAACAAAGCCTAAAAGGGAACAGCTGGCAGGCAGAAATGTGGTTTGTCAGATCCCAGTCTCAGCATCATAAAGCAAAGTATAGAATGCTCAGTTTGGAGCTGAGCAAGAATAGCTTAATAACTAGCACATCAACCTGAGACAATCAGGCAACTGCGAAAAGTAAGATTTTTATCTCAAGGAATAAGGAGTGTAAAGATTAGGTCTAAAAACATCAATATGGATGCTTGATTAATGGCAGTTGAATTCTTAATAACATAGAACTTCAGCATACAAATGAGAACAGTTCTTTCCAAAGTAGTTTCATGGGAATTTTTCCAACTTATTCTTTCAATATGGTCTTGGCCATGGCCAAAGATAGAACTTCTCTTTGTGAGTCCATGGATTGCATTTTGATTCAATCCATGTTGCCAATACTTTGTCTTTTGAGGGTAAACTAACTTTTTGGAAGCAATTTAATATCATTCCAAACTAGGTGAATAAAAGTCACATGACCAGGCTTGACTCTGCCTTTTGGGGGCAGGTTGAGGAGAGAGGTTTCTGAGGGGTAGTATGTTAAAATACAGGTATAATTTTTGCTTTAAGGTGATATCTGACTGGTGGTTTCTGAAGCTAAAATTCTGAGTATCTTCTGGGCACTGAAAATCAGATTGATGTATATTTATATATGTATATATATTTACACACTACCATGTGTAAAATAGATAGCTAGTGGAAAGTTGCTGTATAAGACGGGGAGCCCAGCCTGGTGCTCTGTGATGACCTAGAGGTGTGGGATGGGGGCAGGGTGGGCAGGAGACTCAAGAGGTTTTATATAAATAAATAAATAAATAAATATATATATATATATATATATATAGAGAGAGAGAGATAGGCATACCAGACCACCTGACCTGCCTCTTGAGAAACCTGTATGCAGGCCAGGAAGCAACAGTTAGAACTGGACATGGAACAACAGACTGGTTCCAAATAGGAAAAGGAGTATGTCAAGGCTGTATATTGTCACCCTGCTTATTTAACTTCTATGCAGAGTACATCATGAGAAACGCTGGACTGGATGAAGCACAAGCTGGAATCAAGATTGCTGGGAGAAATATCAATAACCTCAGATATGCAGATGACACCACCCTTATGGCAGAAAGTGAAGAGGAGCTAAAAAGCCTCTTGATGAAAGTGAAAGAGGAAGTGAAAAAGTTGGCTTAAAGCTGAACATTCAGAAAACAAAGATCATGGCATCTGGTCCCATCACTTCACGGCAAATAGATGGGGAAACAGTAACACAGTAGCTGACTTAATTTTTTTGGGCTCCAAAATCACTGCAGATGGTGACTGCAGCCGTGAAATTAAAAGACGCTGACTCCTTGGAGGGAAAGTTATAACCAACCTAGACAGCATATTAAAAAGCAGAGACATTACTTAGCCAACAAATGTCTGTCTAGTCAAGGTTATGGTTTTTCCTGTGGTCATGTATGGATGTGAGAGTTGGACTGTGAAGAAGGCTGAGCACCGAAGAATTGATGCTTTTGAACTGTGGTGTTGGAGAAGACTCTTGAGAGTCCCTTGGACTGCAAGGAGATCCAACCAGGCCATCCTTAAGGAGATCAGTCCTGGGTGTTCATTGGAAGGACTGATGTTGAAGCTGAAACTCCAATACTTTGGCCACCCGATGAGAAGAACTGACTCATTTGAAAAGACCCTGATGCTGGGAAAGATTGAGGGCACGGGGAGAAGGGGATGACACAGGATGAGATGGTTGGATGGCATCACCAACTCGATGGACATGGGTTTGGGTAGACTCCGGGCGTTGGTGATGGACAGGGAGGCCTGGTGTGCTGTGGTTCATGGGGTTGCAAAGAGTTAGACAGGACTGAGGACTGAACTGAACTGAATTGAACTGAATAGAGAGAGAGAGAGAGAGGAGAGAGAGTCATATATATAGTTATGACTAAAACTATAGTCATAGCTATAGTATGACTATATATATGACTATATATATATAGCCTCTTGAGCCTATATATTGACTATATATACTTATGACTATATATAGTTATGACTATATGCATAGTTATATAGTTATATATATATATATGACTGATTCACATTGTATGGCAGAAACCAACACAATATTGTAAAGCAATTATCTTCCAATTAAAAAATAAATTGGATTGAGAGCAATGCACAACCACACAATCAAACTCTCAGAATGTTATGTGAGCAATGCACAGGGGACAATGAGGACAACCAAAATCTGTCTTTTGGCAAGAACTGGGTCTTGCTAGATCTCTGCTCATTTTAGGATGAGTAAATAGAAACAACTTAATAGAGGTCTGTTAAAAACATGGCAAAGCAAGAGAAATACCACCCTGAAGACTCAGGAGAAGAATGTGTGTATGTGTGTATTCAGTCATATCCAACTGTTTGCAACCCTATGGACTGTAGGCTACTGTCTATGCAATTTCCCAGGCAAGAATATTGGGGTGGGTTGCCATTTCCTCCTCCAGGGGATCTTCCCAACCCAGGGATCAAACCCGCATCTCCTGCATTGGCAGGTGGATTCTTTACCACTGAGCCACTAGGAAAGCCCATAGGAGAATGCTAACTGTGAAATGATTTAGTACTGAAACCAACAGAAAACTATATCTATGAGACTACCAGAGGATGTAACTTCTACAAGATTGGAGCAGTAGCAGAAATGAAATCAACTATAGAAAAATAATAGGAAGATGGTTGAAATAAGGAACAAATTTTAAAAGAAACTGTAAGAGAACTAGAATAGCAGAATTTAAAATCCTTTCTGGGAACAGAATTGACACTAAAATACTGAATTGGTAATGCAGAAAACAAACATAAAAAATTTCCCAGAATGTAGAGAACAAGCAGAAAACAAATGAAAAGACATGATTAAACAGAAAAATTATCAAACCTAAAATTATAGATACACAAGAGAAAGATTAGTATAACTGGAATCAAGTGATGATCAGATATAATTGAAGAAAATGTTCATAAGTCAGTAAAAGATCTGATCGTGCAGTTTGGAAGTCCAGAATCTTGCAGGGACAAAAAATAGAAAGAAATTCTCATGGAGATGTATTTATGAATCATAAGAATTTAAACATATCCTACAAATATCTAGTCATTTAATTAGTTTACTTATAAAGGAAGGAAAAATCAGGCTAGTCTCGGTGTTTTTAACTAAACTGAATGCTGAAAGGCTACAGAACCATGTCTAAAATATTTGGTGAGAAAAAGATTTGGTTCAAATAGCCAATATTTATTTATGAATGAAAGCAACAGAAAGGCATGAGTATTATAGATTAATATGCCATCCATGTTATATTTAGAAAACAGTAACTTGAAGATCTCTATCTGTGTAAACATTTACTATATAGATTGAAAAAATTTATAATGACTAAATGGAATAAACACAATGCATAGACTACACGTGTCTTTAAAGGAAAAAGAAGAATACCCAAAATGGCATAAAAGCAATGAAACATTAGTTATAACAATAAACAAAAATTGTTATAACTTCTTACTAAAATAGAAATATGAACTGTGGTGTTGGAGAAGACTCTTGAGAGTCCCTCGAACTGCAAGATTAAACCAATCAATCCTAAATGGAGTCAGTCCTGAATGTTCATTGGAAGGCCTGATGCTGAAGCTGAAGCTCCAATACTTTGGCCACCTGATGCAAAGAACTGTCATTGGAAAAGACCCTGATACTGGGAAAGATTGAGGGCAGGAGGAGAAGGGGACAACAGAGGACAAGATGGTTGGATGGCATCACTGACTTGATGGACATGAGTTTGAGCAAGTTCCAGGAGTTGGTGATGGACAGGGAAGCCTTGGGTGCTGCAGTTCATGGGGTCAAAAAGAGTCAGACACAACTGAACAAATGAACTGAACTGAACCCTCTCATTAGATTATAACATATACCTATATATTGCTTGTGAGAGTCAAAAAGACACTGAATCTTAAAAATTAAAAATGGACCAAATTTATATTTGTTTGCAAATGCAAATAAAAGGAAAGTAACACTAATTTCAGGCAAAGGTGACAATTTCAGGCAATGCAGAATTCAAGGCAAAAAGCATTATGCAGAGCAAAAAATAACAACTATGAAACTTATATGCCAAATAACTCACTGTTGGTATTTATAAAGCAGAAACTGTCAGAAACTCTTTGACAGACACATTAATTTAATAGTTTTTTAGAGATGTGAATGCAACTCTATCAGATAAAACATAAAAAGAAGAGGATATATCTAATTTGGATAATATAATTAATAAAATTAATTTAATAAAAATATGTTGAACTTTATACCTTACAGAGAACATTCTCTTTCTAATTAGCTACACCATAATTAAAAAGCTTATTTTACTAGGCCTTAAAGAAAACTCTAATGTATTTTAAACAGCAGAAACCATGCAGGCTGTGCACTTAGGCACAATGCAATAAAACTAGAAAATAATTACAGTATTTTAAGCAGCCCCCCAAACTGAGTTTCACGCCTTGTGTTCAAGCCCATGTAAAGGGGTTGCAAGAGGGAAGGTTTAAATGACTTTGGTAAGCTTTGAGCTAGTGGTAAAGAACCCTCCTGCCAATGCAGGAGACATAAGAGAAATGGGTTCGATTCCTCAGTTGGGAAGGTCCCCTGAAGAAAGAAATGGCAACCCACTCCAGTATTCATGCCTGGAGTATTGCATGGAAAGACGAGCCTGGTGGGCTATAGACCATGTGCCGTGCTTAGTTGCTCTGTTGTGTCCGATTCTTTGTAACCCCAAGGACTGTAGCCTGCCAGGCTCTTCTTTCATTGGGGATTATCCAGGCGAGAACACTAGAGTGGGTTGCCATGCCCTTCTGCAGGGGATCTTCCCAACCCAGGGATTGAAGCCAGGTCTCCCACATTACAGGTGGATTCTTTACTGTCTGAGCCACGAAGGTAACACAGAGCTGGACACGACTGAAGCGACTTAGCACATCACCGCAGACTTGTTCTATTTCCTACCTATAGGGCTTATGTGCTTCTGATGTCCTGTAGAGGAATCTGTTTGGAAGAATTAAACACACCTGGGAATAGAAGATCCGCCAATATATAATACTCAAGCTTTAGAGATGATCCAATTCTTTTAGGATTTTGTAGCAGTTTGGGTTTCACAGACAGAAACTGCTGACAGTCTGTGGTTTCACAAACAGTCCAAATCACCAAAGCTATCTTACTGTAATGCAGGATACAGGATGCTTGGGGTTGGTGCACTGGGATAACCCAGAGGGTTAGTATGGGGAGGGAGGTGGGAGGGGGGTTCAGGAGTGGGAACTTATGTACACCCGTGGTGGATTCATGTTGATGTATGGCAAAATCAATACAGTATTGTAAAGTAAAAAATACATAAATAAAATTTTAAAAAAGAAAAAAAATGTGTGCATGTGTGTCTGTGTGTGTATACACACATGTATTTTTTTTCTGAAAAAGTAAGTGGATGGGAGTTTAATTTGTATACACTGAATACACTAATTAGGAGTGAGTCATGATGAGTTAAAAATCTTTCATTCTCCTTGGGCCACACTCACCTAATATTCAGGCTGATGTAGGCATGAACATATTATTCCAAGCGAAATGTCTGGATGGCCTCTTCTTTCCCTTCCTGATTGCTCATCTTCCTTTTAACAATCAGAAAGGCACTTTCTTCCTTTTCTCCCTTTCTCCTTTCTTTCACTCCCATTTTTTCTAGCTCTTTACTGGAGAGGATTAGTGTTGAAGTTGATGGTTGAAACAGCGGAGATAAGTTGTTGGATAAAAGAAATAGAATTTCAAGACAGTTCTCTGGATTGATGAGATTGCTGGGAACAACTACC
The DNA here is from genome assembly GCF_023091745.1 of Budorcas taxicolor. Lineage (NCBI taxonomy): Eukaryota > Metazoa > Chordata > Mammalia > Artiodactyla > Bovidae > Budorcas > Budorcas taxicolor. The sequence goes on along the minus strand of NC_068935.1, from coordinate 102,076,393 downwards.
ATGTGCCCCACCCCTATTGCTAAGGGCCTTGTTCAGCAATACATCATCCCCACTAGTAAAGAAACAGCTGTAACACTAATATAAGGCAGGTGGGTGGAGAGAACCTATGTTGTATTTCATTGATACCTGAGAAACTCAGGGACTTTACAGATTAAAATTCTTTGCACGAATTAAATTAAGTAGAAAATAGGGACTTGCTTGGCAGTTCAGTGGGTAAGACTCTGCCCTTTCAATGCAGGGGGCATGAGTTTGATCCCTAGTTGGGGAACTAAGACCCCCAACTAGGTGGCTTGGACCAGGGGTTTTTTGGCGTGGTGCATCCAAAAAAAAAAAAAAAAGGCAGTAGAAAATGAACATTGGTAAAGATGTTATTCAAAGCATTATTTCCTAGAATAGTGAATTCTAATCATAGGCAGTAGTCATGAAATGACTCAACATAAAAAAAAAAGAACCCTTCATGAATACATCAAAATTTCACATCTAAAGAATGGGTTCCTCCATATAAAGATGAAGATTTAGTCGGTGAGATGATTGCTCTAGGTTAAAAAATCTACAATGACTCCTAGAATTTGGCTATGCACTTAATGCATGTTTCTCTCAAACTCAGATTTAAGGGCTAAGTCTGTGGCTAAATACTGTCTAAATAAACAGTAACCAAGTTAAGTATGTAATGCCCTAGTGAGCCAGCTGACAAAAAATAAGGGTGACTCACAGTCTGGTTCCAACAACATAAGGCAAGTATGTGCCAGACTCAAATGTACTTCTGTGCCATTCCAATCTCTGATTGAGCATATGGTCAACATAGGAAGGGAGCTCTGTTTTGTCAGGAACATGGAAGTAGAAGGAAAAGCAGCATAGGCTTACATTCGTTCAGTTGTTCTTTCATCGAACATTTACTGAAACGCTGTTGGGAGGCAGACATTGCATTAGACTGTGGGGATAGAGTCAAAACCTTGAAGGCTTCTCAGGCCAGCCAGGGGAGACAGATACATTATCAAATATAATATACATCATAGATGCTGGACCAGTGCTTCTCAAACTTTAATATGTGTAAGAATCACCTGGGGAGCTTGATTAGATGGTTGGATAGCATCACTGACGCCATGGACATGAGTTTGAGCAACCTCTGGGAGATGGTAAAGGACAGGGAAGCCTGGCATGCTGCAGTCCATGGGATCCCAAAGAGCTGGACACGACTGAGCAACTGAACAACGACAACATGGAAGCACATGCAGGGCATGGTGTACATGAGAGGGAGTTATCTATTTTACCTAAAGGTGATGATTGAGCTGCATTGCAAAAAATAAGTAGTTATTTACTCACCAGACAAAAAAAGGGGAAGTGTATAGAATTCAGCAACAGTTTGCTGGGGCCCAGTGTGTGACAGATAAGGATGTAGAGAAGAACATGGAACACATCATGCATGGTGATAAGAGCCACATTAAGGAGTTGAGATTTAATCCTGTGGATAGTGGAGAGTCACTGAGAGTTTTAAGTAATGAAATAAGCCATGCAGGTATTTGGCAAGGAAGATTCCAGTAAGAGGAAACAAAAAGGGTAAAGACTTTGAAGTTGGAGTGTCCTTGGTGTGTTCATGGACAAGCAGGGAAGCCAACGTGGCAGGAATACAAGTGTTGCAGTACCAGGTGATGAGCGCAGAGAACTAGGCAGGGGACAGATCGTGTAAGGCCTTAAGGGCCATTGTAAGAACACTAAATTTTGTTTTAAGCCCATTGAGCTGAGATATGACATGATTTAACTTAGGTTTGAAAGTGTTACTCTGACTACCATTTGCACTTGTAAGGGGATAGATGTGGAGGTAAGAAAGTAGTTTGGAGGTGATTGTAGGAGTCCAGGAGAGAGTTGATGGTGGCTTGGATCAGGGGTTTTTTGACACATTCATATATTCATGTATATCTACCACCACAGTCATGATATGGAATAGTTCCATTATTCTAAAAGCTGCTTCATGCTGCCTTTTTGTAGCCATACCACTCCCCTAAGCCCCAATTACTGGGGCTAAACTTATTTCTGTCCCTATCATGTTATCTTTTCCAAGGTTTCACATAAATAGAATCATATAGTATATAGCTTTCTGGATCTGGCTTCTTTCATTAAGCAAGATGCATTTGACATTCACCCTTGATGTTATGAGAATCAATAGTTCATCCCTTTTTATTGCTGAGTAGAATTCCATTTTATGGATGTACCACAGTTTGTTTATTCATTTACCAACTGAACCAAATGAAGGACATTGGGTTGTTTTTCCTGCTTTTGGTGATTATGAATAAAGTCACTATTTGTATGTTCGTAAATATTTGTATGTAGTTTTTTGTATAAACATGTTTTTATTTCTTTTGGATAAATATCTGGGAATGTGATTGGTATATATGTAAGAGTATGTTTAACTTTATAAGCAACTGCCAAACTGTTTTCCATTAAGAGTATACCATCTTATACCATCTTGCATTCTTGCCAGTTAGAGTTCCAGTTGCTCTGCAAGTTTGTCAGTATTTGGTATTGTCATTATTTTTTATTTTAGCCATTCTCGTGGACGTGAAGTCGTGTCTCACTGTGGTTTTCATTTGCAAGCTGTTGGCAAGTAATGTTGTATAGAGTAGACTTGGAAGGATTCACTAGTAAATGGATGTGAGATGTTAAAGAGTAAGGAGTCAAGTGTGATTTCAAGATCTTTGCCCTGATTAACATGACAGTGAAAGAGGTAGAGTATTCAGAATCAGAGTTAATATGACATTTCAGTGGCTCTGGAAGAGTAGTCATTAGGAAAGAGAAAATGGTTATTGTTATTGGGCAAAGGAAAAGTGATAGCACACTTATATTCCCATCAAGAACTATGAGTGAGATTTATTTAGAACAAATAGAACTGAAGATGATAAAAGAACTTTCTTTTATGGGTGGTGTGTGGGTGGAAAATGAAAGGTGTCATCCTCAAGGAAAGACGTGTCAGTCTGGGAAAAGCAGGCTCCTGTTAACATCTCAGTGATGTGATTCACTGTGAAACCCGGAAACCTGTTTTATAGCTTGGGTGGGTGGTGGCTGGGGCAGAGTTGCTTTTGCTAACACAAAGAACAGAGAGAAGCTGATGGATTGGATAATGGAAACTGGTACCTGGGCCTAATAGACCATGATGTCATCTTGAATAAGCAAATCTAAGGAAAGATACAAAGTAGAGCTGTAAGAAAGCTGACAAAACAAGAGGGCCTACCAGAAATTCTTTGTCTTGAGTTCTCCACCTGGTTTCTCAGAAGGACCCCAGATATTTAGTGTAGATTATCAGTCATCTCTGGTTTAGATAAAGGCGAGGATGATATAAGGTACAATAAAGAAGAGATTATCAGGGACCCTCCTGGCGCCACAGTGACAAGGTTCTAATCAGACAGAGATCTTCCTATCATATTTTTGGGATGCTTGATGGCTCAATTTCTAGTTCTTCTTTGGCTTCTGTATTAATTCCCTCTTTAAAACTTTCTGTCTTTATTTTTACTTATTGTTTTTAACAACTAGCATAGCACTATTGTTTTTATTTTTGCTTTGTGAAAAATTCAAACAATTTAGAAACATGCAATAAAGAAAGTAAAAGTTTTCTTAAATCTTACCACCCCATATCATTAGCGTTATGTTTTGGTAGACCATCCTTTCTCATTTATGCATGCATTACTCACAGCTGTACTGTTACTTAAATGATTTAATAGTACACATGCTTGTTTCTTTAACTCATGGAAACTTTTGAAAGACTGTGATTTATTTAATTTTTTTACTGATAACCCCCACCTCCTGCTGTAACCAATGTAAATAACTGTGTTTTTTCTTCCAGAACTTTCTGTATAATCATAAATTTTTACACATGTGCACACATACACATTGTTAATTGTTTAACAAAAACAAGATTTTTATAATGTACTTTCCTGGATCTTCCTTTCCTCACTGTATTTGCATAATTCTTTTCTATGATTATCTAATATTCTGTGCTCCAGTTGGTCAACATTAATTTTGCTTCCCTTCTTTCTGCCACTACAAACATTGCTACAGTAGGTATCTCTATATATACCTTACATACTAGAGATTTGTTGATCATACTGCTGTCTTTATTTCTATGTGAGAGAATCCAAGAAATAGGATTTCTAAGTTGAAAACTATGTGTAATTATAGCTTAAATAAATACTGCCAAATTAGCTTCCAATCAGATTGTTCATGATATCCTCATTTTATTTTCCCATCATTATTAAAGTATAATTGGCAAAAATTGTGTATATTTAACAATTATGACAATGTTTTGATTTATGTATACATTATGAAATAATCATTACAGTGTAGCTAATTAATATATCTATCACTTCACATATTTCTCATTTTTTTTGTGGTGAGAATTCTTAGGGTCTATCTTAGCAAATTTCATCTATACTATACAGTATTGTTAACTATATTCACATATACTATACAGTATTGTTAACTATATTCACATTGCTTTACAGTAGATCCCAAGAACTTACTCATCTTGTATAACTGAAACTTTGTACTGTTTGACCAATATCTGCCTATTTCCCCCTCCCTCAAGCCCCTGACAACTACCATTTCACTCTCTGTTTCTATGAGTTTGCCCATAGATTCCATATATAAGTGGAGATCATGTTTGGCCCTTTTAAAAAAAATGTATTTATTTTAATTAGAGGCTAATTACTTTACAGTATTGTGGTGGTTTTTGCTATACATCAACATGAATCAGTGTTTGGCTTTTTTCATTTAGTATAATGTCCTTTGGGCTCAGCCATGTTGTTATAAAGGTCAGGATTAAAAACAATTCAATCAGATAATTTGTCATTTATTTAGTTCATTTATATTTAATGTAATCAATTATATAGTTGATTTTTAAATCTACTATTGTACTATATATGATACATATGTACAGTCTGTCTTTTGTTTTTTTCCTACTTTGTTGCCTTTTTAATTATTATTCAAGTACTCCTTATTTCATCTTTTCCATCTGTTAACTTGTTAGTTATACAGTTTATTTTAGTGGTTTCCCTTCCAGTATAACAGTGTGATAACCACCATGATTTGTATCCAAGTAAAACTGGTGAAAATTATAAAACTAATCCAACCGTTTAAAGTCTCAGGAAATGGTCCTGTGGACACAAAGCAAATGGAAGAAGCATGTATTCAAAGCAGTTTTCTAAAACTTTGTATGAATTGCAGAAGTGTATGGTACTTGAACCAAGACCTGTGCCATCCTTCCCACTTTTCCACCTTCAGTTCAGTTCAGTTCAGTCGCTCAGTCATGTCTGACTCTTTGCGACCCCATGAATCATAGCACGCCAGTTCTCCCTGTCCATCATCAACTCCTGGAGTTCACTCAAACATGTCCATCGAGTCGGGGATGGCATCCAGCCATCTCATCCTCCGTTGTTCCCTTCTCCTCCTGCCCCCAATCCCTCCCAGCATCAGGGTCTTTTCCAATGAGTCAACTCTTCACATGAGGTGGCCAAAGTATTGAAGTTTCAGCTTCAGCATCAGTCTTTCCAATGAACACCCAGGACTGATCTCCTTTAGGATGGACTGGTTGGACACCCTTGCAGTCCAAGGGACTCTCAAGAGTCTTCTCCAGCACCACAGTTCAAAAGCATCAATTCTTCAGTGCTCAGCTTTCTTCACAGTCCAACTCTCACATCCATACATGACCACTGGGAAAACCATAGCCTTGACTAGACGGACCTTTGTTGGCAAAGTAATGTCTCTGCTTTTCAATATGCTGTCTAGGTTGGTCATAACTTTCCTTCCAAGGAGTAAGCGTCTTTTAATTTCATGGCTGCAATCACCATCTGCAGTGATTTTGGAGCCCCCCCACCTCAAAAAAAAGTCTGACACTATTTCCACTGTTTGCCCATCTATTTGCCATGAAGCGATGGGACCAGATGCCATGATCTTCGTTTTCTGAATGTTGAGCTTTAAGCCAACTTTTTCACTCTCTTCTTTCACTTTCATCAAGAGACTTTTTAGTTCCTCTTCACTTTCTGCAATAAGGATGGTGTCATCTGCATATCTGAAGTTTCCCACCCTAGCAAGTTGTAAACTCCACTCCAGACTGGTAAGCCAAGAACACAAGGCTCCCTCTACCCTCAGCTCCCAGTTGTAGTGCTATCTTCCAAGGAAGGGCAGGATATCAACATTTCTCTTTCTGCTCCTAGGTACTTGTTGCTGAGACTAAGTTCTTCATGAATGGAGCTGAGAGGTGGAGCTACCATCTTCTGCTCAACCCCACCAGTGGGAAGAAGGCTCTACCTTGGGCACAGTACTGCTTATAATACTGGGGCCCAGATTTCCTTGCTCTGGCTTGTGGGGCAGGGGTTCCATGCTGAGAGATGCAGGCTGATGCTGCCCTCTCCGATTCGTTAAGTACTCAACTCCTAAAGCACCGGCATCACTGAGAAAGAATATTTTCTCTGTACCAGCATCAGACCCCTGGTTCAGAATTTTGAGCAGGGAAGAGAAGCAGACTCCAGAACAGAGAGCTTCAAATCTTCATCCAAAGGAACTCAGTTTATTTGCAACAGATGTGAAGAAATTAGAGTCTGAGAGGCTCACAAAAATAGTGGAAGTTGTGGTAAAAGTCAATTGGGAGAATATTCATATATTCGCTGGAGATACAGGCTAAACTGTAAGCCAACTAGTTTTCCAGAGAGAAACAGAAGAGACGGCTGTTGATCCTATAGATTATAACATGCATAATTGACATATTACAGTTTAATGGAAACAAATGATTTATCACTTCCTGACCATTATAAGAACTTTATAACTTTTTTTTACAAATAAATAATACAGATATGTAATAGAGAATTATCTAGCTTACTTTCAACATACTAACATTAAAAGAAAAGAGAAATAGAGCAGAGAATGCATTAGCAAACTGGGTTTTGATCAACATCCAGACTTAAGCAGCACTGGGAAGTCCTGTGTCACGGCACATCTGGAGTCCCAATTGGGAAAGCCTCCCAGGCAGCGCATCCACTCCGTGGGTGAGACTTCAAAGGTTGCGATTCAGGGTCCCCGTTTATAATCCCAGGACAGACACAAACTGATATCATCATCAATCTGTGACCAAATTGCAAGCTGGGTTTCACATTAATGCTATTTGTTTTGTTGTGTAAAACATGGAATGTTGTTAAGCCTGGAGCTTGGTTGGCCAGGCCCCTGTTAGGGGCTCAACAATCTCAAGATTCCCCCATCTTATCTATGGTGCTGCAAATCTTGCACTCACGGCAGGCAGGCAGTCACAGTCACTCCCAGGTTAAGACAGTATCCAGGCAGGTTAGACACAAGGTCAGAGGTCTGCTCTGCTTTGCCTCTGAAGCCTAAACAAGACTATTTATTTAATTTCCGTAACATTCAGCCCCAGGATTATTTAGGCTGAAGACCAAAGGAACAAGGCGAAATAACACATCAGTCTTATTAATTGTGTAAGTAACAATGGAGAACATATTGTAGGTTTTAGTGAAAACAGTCCATTCACAGTAATTGATGGAGTGTTCTAATAAACAGAGTTCTCAAACTTGAGAAGTTGGTCCATACAGCAGTTCTTCCATAGCTTTGTCACAGTCTGTCAGTAAATGGGTGCAGTTATCAAAGTCTAGATAATTTAACCACCTTTGCGAGAGTCCATGATTTTATGCTTCTATTGGCCAACAGTAGTGCAACAGTATGGGCTTCCCTCATAGCTCAGTTGGTAAAGAATCTGCCTGCAATGCAGGAGACCCCGGTTCAATTCCTGGGTTGGGAAGTCCCCTGGAGAAGGGATAGGCTGCCAAAGAATGCTCAAACTACTACATAATTGCACTTATCTCTTTATGTTGGTACTTTAATTTTTAACCATTTTATATATGTTATTCCATTGAATTCTGTGTTCCATGATTTTTTTTTTTGAAAAGACAGTTGTTGGTGTTATTGCTATTTTGTTGGTAATATGTTTTTTTTTTTTCCTGTCTGAAAGCTTTTAATATTTTCCCTCTGTGTTGGGGTTTTAGAAACTTATTATAATGTTTCTTTGTATTTATAGGCTTTCCTGATAGTTCAGTTGGTAAAGAATCTGCCTGCAATGCAGAAAACCCTGGTTCAATTCCTTGGTCGGAAAGATCTGCTGGAGAAGGGATAGGCTACCCACTCTAGTATACTTGGGCTTCCTTTGTGGCTCAGCTGGTAAAGAATCTGCCTGCAATGTGGGAGACCTGGGTTTGATCCCTGGGTTGGAAAGACTACCCACTCCAGTATTCTGGCCTGGAGAATTCCATGGATAATAACAGTATAAATTGTATTTATACTGCTAGGAGTCCATAGTGACTCAGGAATTGATATTTTCATGTCTTTATTTAGTTTTGGAAAATCTGGCCAGTATTTCTTGACACATTGTTTTTGTTTTCTCTTTTATCCTGAGACTCCAATGTGCATGTTTTAGACCCTTTAATATTATTCTATATGATTATTTTTTGCATTTTTCCATCTTTTAATTTTCTCTCAATCATTGATACTTTATATTGACTTATATTCTAATTCACCAGTTTTCTCTTCTGCTATTAAATCCTGAATTCTTAATTTCAGTGAATGTACTTTTCAGCTATAGAATTCCATTTGACCCTTAAATTGTGTGTGTATATATATATATATAATGTTTTCTGGTAAAATTCTTCATTCTTTCCTCTGCTTTCTTAAATGTATTATTCATAGTTATTTTAAGTTCCTTTTCTGATAAGGCCAGTATTCAGATTTCCTGTTTACTTTTATTGTCTGTTCTTTCTCTTGATTTTTAGGCATTTCTTCATGTTTCTTGACATGTCAGGAAACTCTTTTTAATTGGATGCAGGACATTGTGTATGAACAATTGCAGATGCTTCAGCTGATATGAACTTTCTCCTAGCAGGCAGATATAGCATTGGAAGATCACCTTGATCCAGTTGATGGCAGGTGTTAGCTTTTGTCAGGGCTGATCTATTTCTAGTTTTTACTGGTAGAGTATCACTCTTAGTCTTAGGGCTTTTTTTTGTTGGAGTCTCAATGTAAAGCCTTGTATATTTAAAAGGGCTATCCCACTTACTTGAGCCTGAACTCCATTCTTTGATTTCTTAGCGCTATTAGAATCCTGATGTCATTTATTAGCTCTTCAGCACCCCCAGAGGTTGCTTTCTTCATGCTTTTCTTGGACTGTCATCTTTAGCATATACACAGCTTAGAAGTCAGAAATATTCAAGGTGAGATTGATTCTAGAATTTTTTTGATTCACTCCTCTCCTCCCATTTGAGTTCTGGTCTCCTTGACAACATAACACTTTGACTTTTTTCTCTGAAACCCTGAGAGATTTCCACAAGCCCTGACTACTGCTTTCTGCTAGGTTTCTATTCCCAATGCAGAGACCTACCAAATGTACTAAAGGAAAAGTCAAAGGCAAATGAGAGAGGGGCAGGATTACCTCAATATACTTCCTAACTGTCTGAAATTTTGACCCCTAGGGTCTTGCCTATTTTATTATTCTCCAGTGGCTTCACATAGATACATTGTGGATTTGCACCAGCCTTTATGCTCCTTCTTGACAGGAAGGTTATTCCAAGACAAGTTGTTCTTTTGTGGTTGGAAGTTGAAGTCCATTGCTTTATTTTGTAATATTTTTTTCCTTGATCTTTCAGACCATTAACATTGCTCTCAAAAGTGACCGTCTTCTCTTTCATTTCATCCATTGATTTTTAAAAAGTAAAAAAAAAAAACCCCTGTGTCCTGATCTCAGAAAGTCTAATTTTGAACTGTGGTTCACCATCACTAGGTGTTCCTTTATTTTCTCCATGTCATTAGCTAAATTCTTTAGTAATTCTGTTTCAGTGTTGTATCAACAGTTCCTCTCTGGCACGTGGTCTGCCCTCTATAGAGACACGAGGATGAAGCTGCCCTGTTCAGTCTCTTTTCAGACTGAAAGACCAGATTCTCACAGCCTCTTAGGCAGAAAGGACTCACTTTCAGATTTAGCTATTCTACAGGTCCTTCCTGGAGCATTTCCTGTGGCTTGTACCATCCTTCCTCTGAGGTGGGGTAAGTAACAAGATTTTTCAGGAGCAAACATTTCTAGTAGTTGAGAAGCTCTGGTTCTCACCTTTAGATTTTTTGCCATAGGAATTTCTTAAACTTTAGATATGGAGGGAAGCGAAGTTCTGCACCAGTGCCTTCTTCAAGATGCAGAGGTGTCTAACCAGGCCTTCTTCTCTCTCTTCGGTTCCCACCTGACCCCTGAGCCCTGTGGATGCTCCTGTTGAGGAAAAGTAAAAGGCATTTGAATTGGTGCTGTGAGGCATTGGGAAACAGGGATGCACGTTTCTGCTGACACCTTCTAGCTTTCTTTCCACCTCTGAATGTAGATAGTGTCCACAGAAAACTTGGTGAAAGCCATCGGTGCGTTGAAAACCAGGAAAGTTGAGAATCAGAACCAAACTAAACATTGCTTAGGTTAAGACATTTAAAAATCAGTTGTTATCACTTAGCAAACAAACTATAATATACATAAACAAAATGAAAATTTGCCTTAACATTTTGAATATTATGATACTGGCAAACCTACTTTAGTTGGCTCTGGGTCCCCATGAAGGAAGAGTAAGAAAAATGTCATAGAAGTTGGGAATGTGTCAGTATCATTTCTAGCACTTTCCAAATTGGCTTTAACTGGAAGGTTAATAAGGGTGTCATACAGGTTTTTTAAAATTCTAAAACACACAATTAAATGGGTTTCTGTTTTGCTGCTTGTCTTTTCAATGCCATTCTTATCCTGACTTGTAAATATCCAGGAAGGAGAATTCAATGGTCACAGGTAGCCTATCACTATTTGGGGAAATATTGTTCTTTTTCAGTGATCTGTGAAATAACAGTTCATTCTGTCTGTCATCAATAACATCCCCACTTGGCAAAGCTATTCTGTTTTAGTTTGGATTTCTCCAGAAGCATATCTTATGAGTAGTCTGAGTGGAGAATTTTATTTGGGAGGTAATGTCAGGAAGGGCTTCCCTGGTAGCTCAGCTGGTAAAGAATCCACCTGCAATGCAAGCGACCCCAGTTTGATTTCTGGGTCGGGAAGATCCACTGGAGAAGGGATAGGCTACCTACTCCAGTATTCTTGGGCTTCCCTGATGGCTCAGATGGTAAAGAATCAGCCTGCAAAGCAGGAGACCTGGGTTTGATCCCTGGGTTGGGAAGATCCCCTGGGGAAGGGAACAGCTTCCCATTCCAGTATTCTGGCCAGGAGAATTCCATGAATAGAGGAACCTGGCAGGCTACAGTCTATGGAGTCGCAAAGAGTTGGACACGACTGAGCGACTTTCACACACAATATCAGGAAGCACTACTAGGGACATGGAGAAGTGAGACAGGGAAAAGAAAATAGCCAGTAGAGATTGTGTTGATGTGGCTAACTGGGGCTCTGTTTTGTTGAGGACCTCTAAGAGAGGGTATCGGGTTTCTCAGGTGGCTCAGTGGGTAAAGAATCTGTCTGCAATGCAGGAGATGTGGGAGACTCGAGTTTGATCCCTGTGTTGGGAAGATCCCCAGAGGAGAGCATGGCAACCCATTCCAGTATTCTAGCCTGGAGAATCCCATGGATAGAGGAATCTGGTGGGCAGAGGTTCATGGGGTTGCAGAGTCAGATATGACTGAAACAACTGATCATGCATACACTAGAAGGTATAGAACATTGTACGTGAGATTTGAAGAAATTGAAGAGCTGATCAACCAACTCCCATGCCTCTGCACCTGAGGGTAGTGTGTAGAGAATAGTGAGTTCCAAGATAATATGAGTTGGATGCCAACCATATCTGCTAAATATTGTAAATAGTAGTGTAAAAGATCATGCATATCTCATTGACTTTGTATATTTGCTGTTTTGGAGTACTTACCCCTCATACTGCTGCTTCTTAAAATTCTCTGTTGAATATTACTCCCCTGAGAAATTGATGCTTTTGAACTGTGGTGTTGGAGAAGATTCTTGAGAGTCCCTTGGACTGCAAGGAGATCCAACCAGTCCATCCTAAAGGAGATTAGTCCTGGGTGTACATTGGAAGGATTGATGTTGAAGCTGAAACTCCAATACTTTGGCTGCCTGATGCGAAGAGCTGACTCATTTGAAAAAACACTGATGCTGGGAAAGCTTGAGGGCAGGAGGAGAAGGGGACGACAGAGGATGGAATGGTTGGATGGCATCAGTGACTCAATGGACATGGGTTGGGGTGGACTCCGGGAGTTGGTGATGGACAGGGAAGCCTGGTGTGCTGTGGTTCATGGGCTCGCAAAGAGTTGGACACAACTGAGCAACTGAACTGAACTGAGAGGTTCTTCCTTAATTCATTCAGCTATAAATGATACTGTTTCTTCTATTTACCATCATAAATCATAACATTAGTTTTAAACTATTACATGAATAATTTTGCTCTTCTCTTCTGCAGTTTACTGAGATTGCATAATTTGTTGTTGTTCAGTCATTAAGTCGTATCTGACTCTTTGCGACCCTATGGACTGCAACACAACAGGCTTCCCTGTCCTTCACTATCTCCTGGAGTTTGCTCAAACTCACGTCTGTTGAGTCGGTGATGCTATCTAACCATCTCATCCTCTGCCACCCCTTTCTCCTTTACCTTCAATCTTTGCCATCATCAGTGTCTTTTCCAGTGAGTCGGCTCTTCACATCAGGTACCCAAAGTATTAGAGTTTCAGCCTCAGCATCAGTCCTTCCAATGAATATTCAGGACTGATTTCCTTTAGGATGGACTGGTTTGCTCTCCTTGCAGTCCAAGGGACTCTCAAGATTCTTCTTCAGCACTACAGTTCAATAGCATCCTTTTCACAGTGCTCAGCCTTCTTCATGGTCCAACTCTCACATCCATACATGACTACTAGATGGACCTTTGTCAGCAAAGTGATGTCTCTGCTTTTTAATATGCTGCCTAGGTCGGTCATAGCTTTCCTTCCAGGGAGCAAGTGTCTTAATTTCATGAGTGCAGTCACTGTCCGCAGTGATTTTGGAGCCCAAGGAAGTAAAATCTGTTATGGCTTCCACTTTTCCCCCTTCTGTTTGTCTTGAAGTGATGGGATTGGATGCCATGATCTTAGTTTTTTTTTTTTTAAATGTTTAGTTTCAAGCCAGCTTTCTCACTCTCCTCTTTCACCCTCATTAAGAAGCTAATTCCTCTTCACTTTCTGCTGTTACAGTGGTATCATCTGCATATCTGATGTTGTTGATATTTCTCCTGGCAATCTTGATTCTAGCTTGTGATTCATCCAGCCCAGCATTTCTCATGATGTACTCTGCGTATAAGTTAAATAAGCAGTGTGACAATGTACAGCCTGGTCATACTGCTTTCCCAATTTTGAACCAGTCCATTGTTCCATGTCCAGGTCTAACTGTTGCTTCTTGAACTGCATTTAGGTTTCTCAGGAGACAGATAAGGTGGTCTGCTATCCCCATATCTTTAAGAATTCCCCACAGTTTGTTGCATTACAGTTATTCATAATAAAATTTTATGTCTCTTAACAAGACACTTTACCCTTGAAAGGAAAGACATATCTTATTCATGTTTCCATACTTGCCATACTTAACACAGTGGCTTGTGCAGGATAGGATCCCAGTCAATGTTTGTTGAATGACTGAAAATGTTTGTATTGTAGAACAGAGACTACATTAGCATAGTATGAGTTAATGCACAAAGAATTCATTTGTTACTTCTACAAGTAAGAGTATGGTTTGAATCACTTATTTTTGGAACAGTCATTCTCATTTGTTGGATGAAGTTTGTATCTGGATGGCCAAACATTTAATATGAATGCCAAGAGAGGCTGGGTAATTTCATCATTCCATCTGGACCACAAGACACGTGTCTGGGTGGATCTGTTCTGCAGGCATGCTTAGAAGTAGTTAAGTATGTCCTTGGGAATTTTCTGACTTTATCCAAACAGATGTTTTCTGTAACTTGCATTGGCCTTTGTTGAGATAAATAAAAAAGTCAAGATAGCTCCATTTTGCTTTTTTAATAGAAAAAGCTGTGTTTCTTCTGCATTCATAATGAATATTTACAGTCATTTTACATATTAAATGCTATTAATCAAGAGAAGTAATCTGAGTTAAAAGCTGTTGCCCTAAATGAGTAAAAAATGGGGGTATAATTTGAAATGGCTTCCCCTCTCCTGTATCTGTACTGTTCTACTTAATATTTGGCAGATGGGGTATGAATAGAAATGCTTAAGTTGGAATGCTTTATGGGGTTTTAAACCGTTGTTAATTAGTCGTGAAATAATTTTAATTACTAAAAACTCCATTATGATAGTGCTTCAAATGTGTGTCACTTATTGGCGAAGTATTACAGACCGTTTGTAAATCATTTTACTTACACTTATATTTGATGGGTTGAAAAATAAGGTGAACATATTTAATATATTCATAAATAAGAGATTTGACAGGGTAAGGAGTAACTGTTTACCTCAATTTGGGCTATAAAAATCCTGAAGCCTTTGGGTTTTTATCAGTGGTTCAAAGCAATTAGTTTAAAAAAAAATGGAACAGTAGTGTAAAAGAAAGAAGAAGATCAATTGAGTTTAAGTCCCTTCTCCCAAACGCCTCCTTTTACTATTTTCATTCTTTAGTTTGGCGATTTGCAATTTTGTCCATAGCCCAGAAGAAGGAGGTGACAGTCCTGACTATGAAAAATGGCCTTTAATATGGCTCTTGGGAAATTTGCTGAGGAAGGATGATGTTATATATACAGTGCTGGGGAGTGACGGAAGGTTCATTCCTTTGTTCATTCAATCTTTCAAATATTTGTTGAATAAATAAATGAAAAATTAGGAAGACATAGTTCTCAGCTTCAAGGAATTTAAACTTTAGTAGGAGGCAGAACACATGTAGTCAAGTGACTATCAAACAGTATAGACTATGGAAGTACCTGAAGACAGGTTGGAAATTATCTAAAAAATATAAAAGAAGTAGAATCACTTCACGTTTGTGTGTGGGGTGGGGCGAGGGGGATGCAGTCTGGAAAGACTTCTTTAAAGAGGTAGTATTTGAGTCTTATCCTGAAGAATGCGTAGAAATTTAACAGGCAGGTGGAAAAATATTTACAAAAGATGCATTATCCTTTTCCCCTTCCTCTAACTGCACCCTCTCCTGTACAGCCCAGGTATATTGGGGAGAGCTGTCCCTATTTCAAGCTCCAGGGGTGGCCTTGGTTGACCTAAGCCGATCAGCATCTTCTGTCCCCTGGCCAAAGTAGAAAAGGTCCAGGGAAATCAATGGGTTAGAAACACAGGCAAGGTTATTTTCATCAGAGACCTGGATTGGAGGAGGATCAAGATGCCAGAAGTTGAGGTGATTGGGCATTGGTGCTGTTAGAGTTTGGGGAACTTGGATTGAACATCAAATATCCTGGATCCATTGCTTAGGTCAGGGAAATTATTTCAATTCAGAATGGTATAAGATTTGACTGAAATAAGGAAGTTATTTCCATGGTGTGTCTGGAATCCAATGACTTTTAACACACTGGCTCTGGTTCATCTGAACATTCAGTCTGGTTTTAACATAGCATCCTGCATTCCCCCTACCACCTGGGCAACACACACGCACACACACACACACACACACACACACAATGATTAATTCTTCAATTGTACTTTCATAAATTTTTCAGATGTCTCTACTACCCGCTCCCCACCCCTTTTTTTGGTTTTGTTTTTTCACTGGGCTGTGCCAGGTCTTCGTTGTTGCATACAGGATCTTAGTTCCCTGACCAGGGATCTAGCCTATGCTCCCCGCCTTGGGAGGGCAGAGTCTTAACCACTGACTACCAAGGAAGTGTCTCTCTTCACTTCTTTCTGTCCCCACGTTGCTTTCCCAGTTTTCTTCTCACTACTTCTCATCTGGATGATTGCCATTCCCTCCTAGTTGATCTCCCTGGCACCTCTTTGGCCACTTCCCATTCCAGAATGACCTTTCCAAAACACAAATATGACAGTAATATTCCCAAGTCTTGTCACTCCCTTGTTCAGTCTTGTCAACACCCTTGTATGCCTCACTCATACTGAACATGCAGCAGCTTCCTAAATATAACAATGCCCTTTACCATTACGTATGATTCTTCTTTGCTTATAACATTGTGTCTCCTTCCCTCTGTCCCCAGCTTATATGCCAGGCCTTCCTCTGAATATGAGTTTATGGGACCCCCTCTTCCTTAATTCTCGACCTGAAAGTTAAAGTGTTAGTTGCTCAGTTGTGTCCAACTCTTTGTGACCCCATGGACTGTAGCCCACCAGGCTTCTCTGTTCATGGGGTTTCCCAGGCACGAATATTGGAGTGGGTTGTCATTTCCTTCTCCAGGGGGTCTTCCAGACCTAGGGATCAAACGCAGGTCTCCTGCATTGCAGGCAGATCCTTTAGCATCTGAGCCACCAGGGAAGCTCAACCTGCTGAGATTCTAAGGGAGGGGGTTGATGTGTTAGTTTCCTGCTGTGACTAGGGGGGTGAGCACTGGTCACCACAGTGTCAGCTTCAGTAAGATGTTGTAGGAAATGTACTGAAGACTGTTCTGTCTCCTGCTACAACTCTTGTGAAGCTAATAGTGAGTGAGAGCAGGGCACTGGAGAACAGACTGGCCATTAACTAAGGTCAAGACAGCCAGAAGTCAGGGTCTAGAGGGACATGGACGGTAGCGAGGTCCAGGACTTTGAAACAAGACTGGGAGGGCAAAGAGGTGAAGGCCATGGACTTTCTAATGCCTCTTCTGTTCTCTGGTTTTGACTTGCCCAGCTTGGCCGCAGCACCCACCCCCACCTCCCAAAGGTTGCTGATGTAAAATTATCTTGATGTTTAAGGGAACTATTTTGCATTATTGTTGAATCTAATTTTGAATCTCATCTATTTGTGAAATCTAATAACAAATGCTTCTAGTTTCGGAAAAGTTTGTGTTTTGAAAAACTTTCCCGGCAATATTTGTTTCTAAATTAATTTTGGTCTATAGGTAGAGAAGGCTAATTAATTAATTCATAAGAATGAGCTTTTAGAATAATTCCTCTCTTGCCTCATGCTGTGTAGAATTTTAACTAAGTACCAGATAAATTAGTTCTGCCTTTGTGGCGTTTTCCATAGCTAATGTTTTACAACTGTTCAAAAACATAATCAGTCATTGTCGGACAGCAGTGTTTGCAGCTGCATTACAAAGAAAGTTGCATGGTCTGGATTTGTCATCTTCACCAATCTTTATGTTGTTGCTGTTAAATTCTTATTGAAGAAGTGAAGTGAAAGTTGCTCAATCACATCCGACTGTTTGTGACCCCATGGACTATACCATCTATGGAATTCTCTAGGCCAGAATACTTCAGTGGGTAGCCTTTCCCTTCTCCAGGGGATCTTCCCAACCCAGGGATTGAACCCGCATTGCAAGTGAATTCTTCACCAGCTGAGCCACCAGGGAAGCCCTAAACTCTTATTAATAAAGATTAAATAAACTCATTTACTCAACTACTGTTTATTGAGCACTTAGTGTCAACGACATATTGTGCTAGGCACTGGCAGGGATATAAGGGTATAAAAGACCCATTGTACCTGTCAGAGAGAGAATCTGGCAGGAAATATAAGATACATAGAGAAAAAGTATAGAAGAAGAAAAAAGAAGGAAAAATTTAATAACGTGTCCTCAGTGAGGTATATTCCACCGAAGTGATTGAGGAAGAATTCTTGAAGTATATGTAGGAAGCAGAGGTGAGAAGAGAGGAGTGGAATGTCTAGACAGAGATAATTCTGTGAGTCAAAGTTCAATGGTAAAAAAATACAGAGTTATTCAGAGGAGTGATGAGGGAATGCTTGGTATTTTGAAAATGTTGATTGGGGCAGATTCGCCTGGGATGTAAAACATGCTAGTCTGAATGCTTGCTTATGTATGTATGAATTTATTTGGACCTCCCTGGTGGCTCAGACAGTAAAGAATCTGCCTGCTATGTGGGAGACTCGGGTTTGATCTCTTGGTTGGGAAGATCCCCTGGAGAAGGGAATGGCTATTCATTCCAATATTCTTGCCTAGAGAATCCCCATAGACAGAGGAGCCTGAAAGGCTACAGTCCATGGAATCACAAAGAGTAGGACACGGCTAAGCATATGTATTTATTTTTATTTTTGGTCAGAATTTTTAAAAATGACACTTGCAGACATACAAGATCCATATTTTTTCTTTTAGACTATTTTTACAACAAAGGATTATTTCTCATTCGGTTCTATATCTACCTTGTGGATTGGCTGTGGCTCTGAGACACTCTAGGACACAAGCTATTGCAACAGTGTCTGTCTGGAACATTTCTGGTTGGTGGGGCAGGGGGGAAAGAAGAATATGCAAAGTGATGCTATGTCATTTAAAGCTTTTGTTCAGAAGTGATGT
This sequence comes from Budorcas taxicolor, assembly GCF_023091745.1. NCBI lineage: Eukaryota > Metazoa > Chordata > Mammalia > Artiodactyla > Bovidae > Budorcas > Budorcas taxicolor. The sequence goes on along the minus strand of NC_068935.1, from coordinate 102,057,950 downwards.
GTTTCATTGGCCAAGTAAGGCCTATGAGAACTGAAACAGTTTTGTTTTTATTTAGATGGTAACCTAAAAATTTTTTTGATGCATTATGGATGACCTGCACATTCACGTTTAAACTGAGGACAACCACAGGAAGTTGTGTTAGCTTTAGTGATTAGATAGCAATGAATCGGATCCGTGGATTGTTCTATTAGCATTCCCTAGGCAATCAGAGGCAGTTGGAGAAAGTAAATGCTCCTGATGTTTTTTCCCCAGCTGAAGTCAAATGACATCACCGGCATACAATGAAGATATCCTAGAGCTTTGAATAAAGCAGTGGGAGGATTTAGTCATCACAGATGCATTGTAATATAGGTGTGCCAAAAAGCAACAGCAGCAACAACAAACAAAGAAATCTGTGCCATAGCATTCAGTGCCATACTTAGGTTTGAGATGATAATTTAGTTTAAGCCAATTATTATCTGTCACATTAAATTATGTTGCTAATTTGACTTTTATTGGTTTGGTAGTTTTCATTTGTAAAGTTATTTTAGTTTATGGTCATATAAGAGATCTAAACATAAAGGGTTTATGACATTTTTATATTTTCCATAAGTAAAATGCTGATAAAAGTAATTTAACATTTTTTCTCTTTAAAGGGATATCCATACATTACTAACATTTGAGAAAAGCTGCAGTGTCTAATGAGAACTCAATGAAGAGTTTTGTGGATATGAGATATGGTTGGGACTGTGCCTAAGAAAACTGGTCTGGTAACAATATGGAGTGTTTACTGGAAAAAGAAAAGACAGGGATAGGAGGGAAATGCAATTCAAGAATCCAGGTGTGTGGTATTAAGAGTTTATGGAAATGGAAAAGAATGGACAGATGGAAGAGATGTTGATAAAGAAGCATTAAAAGGAAGTTTTCAGGGACTATTTTGGTGTCTGGAGGGAAGGAGAGGAAGGAGTCATGGCTCTCTTGAGATTTTATTCTCTGTAAAGGAAAGAATGGGCTTTCCTGGTGGCTCAGTGGTAAAGAATTTGCCTGCAATGCAGGAGACACAGGAAACTTGGATTTGATCCCTGGGTTGGGGAAATCCCCTGGAGAAGGGAATGGAACCCACTCCAGTATTCTTGCCTGGAGAATTCCATGGACAGCAGAGCCTGGTGGCCTATGGTCCATAAGGTCTCAAAGAGCTGGACACTACTGAATTGACTGAGCATACACACAGGCAAAGGATAGAATAGGAGTACCATGAGCAGAACTGGAGAAATGGAAAAGGAATCAGCAAAGAGAGAGTTTGACTTTGTTGTGTGTGTGTGTTTAGTTAATTTTATTGGAGTATAGTTGCTTTATAATGTGGTGTTCAGAGTTTGGCTTTGGAGATAATTTTCACTCTGTTAATAATAGTTTTAAAAAAGTTAATGGTGCTTTATGAATGAGGGGGTTAATAGTTTACCTACAAATAGTTTTCTTTTCATATCTTTAGCACCTAGAACATTGGGTGGCACCTAGTCTGCTTTCAAAAAATGTTAGATGAACTGAATTTGTTGATATGAAATAAATAAGTACTTAAAAAGATGAATCACTTGGATTTGCATTTCTGGTATTACAGCTCAAAACAAATTTTGAAGAACCCTGCTGCTTCAGAACGACTGTATTCTGCATAGAACACACTTTCTGAGACGTTACCAGAGGAAGGGAATATATTCAGGAAGCTCCACAACATATTCAATACCACAAACTAGACCTAGAGTGGCAGAGAACTGGGAATAGAGAAGTGGGCTGTAATGAGAGGCAGATTCCCCCTGAAGGTATGTGACAATCAATGCTTACAGCTGGAATATTGAGCCTTGGGACAATAAGGAAGTAGGGAAGATGATCCAGAAACTCTTGTGTTCAGCCAAGTACTTCAAGTCGAAGTAAACCCTCAGCTCCTGGAAAAAGCAAGAGCAAATGCTCTCTAGAGGAGAGCTTCTCCAAATTTTGCCCATAAGATTCTGACTTAATTAAATGGAAACGATGATCTCACAGTCAGAGATGATGAAACCCAAGGTATAGAAATTCACAATGAGTGAAGATCATCAGAAACAATAAACAATAGATTTAGACCCTTCAAGGATACAGATATTAAAATGATCAGATATTGAACACTGAACAGTTGGGTATGATCTGTTTAATGAATTCAATAGCACAACAATGAATCTAAGTAAACAACAAGATACTACCAGGAATTACCAGATAGAATTGAAAAAAAAAGTTAAATCCTAAAAATGAAAACTATAACTGTTGAATTAAAAATTCAATGACAGATCAAATAATATATTAGACAAAGATTAAAAGAAAATTTGCAAATGCGGTTTAAGAAGACAGAAGATGGAAAACAATAAAGAGAAATAGAGAATAGAATGAGAATGTGATCTAACATGCATCTAATATGAGTGCCAGAAGAGAGAATAAAAAGGATGAGAAAAGGCAATATTAAGGGGATTTTTATTGTTTAGTTGCTAAGTCGTGTCCAGCTCTTTTGCAACCCCATGGCCTGTAGCCTGCCAAGCTCCCCTGTCCATGGGATTTTTCAGGCAGGAATACTTGAGTGGGTTGCCATTTTCTTCTCCAGGGGATCTTCCTGACACAGGGATCAAACCTACATCTTATGCACTGGCAGGTGAATTATTTACCACTGAACCACCTGGAAAGTCTATTAAAAGGATAGTGGATGTGAATTTTCCAGACCTGATGAAAAATATTAATTCATAAACCCAGGAAGCAGGACTTGCCTGGTGGTCCAGTGGCTAAGGCTCCACACTCCCAAGGCAAGGGGCCCTGGTTCAGTTCCTAGTCAGGGAACTAGATCCCAAATGTCACAACTAAGAGTTTGCATGCAAAACTAAAAAATCCTGCATACCTCAACAAAAATCAAAGACCCCTCATGCTGCAGCTAAGACCCAGCTCAGCCCAAAAAACAAAACAAAAACTGAGGAAGACCAACATACTCCAAGCAGTATAAATACAATGCAATTAGATGACGTCAGATTTTCCACAGCAACCAGGGAAAGAAGCAAAACAACAACAACAACAACAACAAAAAACACAACAGTGGCGTAGTGTCTTCAGAGTGTTCAAAAACTTATTGTCAACTGTGTTATTAGAAGACTACTTTTTGAAATTGAGAGTAAAATACATTTGCAGTAACAAAACCTAAGAAAGTTCACCTCCAAGATAAAAGCAGTAAAAGAAATTCTAAATAATAAACTTTATACATTAGGAAAATTATCCCATAAGGACAGTGTAAAATACAAAAAAGAATGGTGAACAAATAAAATCATATATGTATGTAAATCTAAGCAAATATTGTATCATAAATAATAATTATAGCCTTATTAAGGTTATAATTGTTATATGTTGTGTGGACAACAGCATATAAGTCGAAAAAGGGGTGTCAACAAAGTGTTTAAGAAGTGGGTTAAAATATTAGTTATCATTACATTTTGCAAGCTAAATAGTATTGCTTAAAAATTCTAACTACTAAAAGAATAAAAAAATAGAATATATAAATTCCACATCAATAGAAAGATAAAATAGAATAAAAGATCAGCTGAACAGACTCAGTCAATCCTGAAAAGTATTAAAGGAGAAAATAGAAGTAAAAGCAAGTCACATAAAAATAAAAATATAAGATGTAGAAACATGTTCATTCATATTGATGATCACAATAAACAAATCTATCAACACAAAATCATAAAAGACTCAGTTGACCAGGGAGAGAAGAAAATTCTAAATTTGTATACATCTAGTATCATAGCCTCAAAATATATAATGTAAAAACTGATAGAACTACAAAAATTGATGGAACATCATAGTTTATATTTCAGTATACATTTCTCAATGTATAAAAAAATAAATATATAGAAGTTTTGAACAACACAATGAAAACTCTTGATCTAATGGACATATGTAGAACTCCACACTCAATTATTAATACACATATTTCTCAATGTCATATGGAACATTTGTAAATATTGATCATATACTGATCCATAAAGCAAGTTTTAAAACATTTTTTAAATAACTAATATCATATAAACTACATTCTCATGCCATATGCAGTTGATTTAGAAGTAAATAATAAAAATTTCCAAATATTTGGAAATTATCCAAAACTCTTGTCAATGAAGAAGAAATAATAATGGACATTTAAAACATACTAAGAAATGAATGATCACAATACTATATATCATATTCTGGGCATGTAGAGAAATCAGTATTATCAGTATTAAGATAAAACTTTACAGTCTTAAAATGTTTATATTATGAAAGAAAGGTTTTAAATTAATGAGCAAAAACTAAGAAATTAGAAAAACAGCAACATATCAAGGAAAGTAGGAGAATGGATAAAGATACAGTAGAAAAGATTAACAAAGCCTAACTTGGCTCTTAGAAAATGTTAATAAAGATAAACCTCTATTAGATTAAAAAAAAGAGAAGGCATAAATAAACAATATTAACCCCATGTCCAAGTAAAGAGAAACCCAAAGTAAGATGGTAGGTGCTGAGAGAGCATCAGAGGGCAGACAGACTGAAACCACAATCACAGAAAACTAGCCAATCTGATCACATGGATTATGGCTTGTCTAACTCAGTGAAACTAGGCCATGCCGTGTGGGGCCACCAAAGATGGATGGGTCATGGTGGAGAGGTCTGACAGAATGTGGTCCATTGGAGAAGGGAATGGCAAACCACTTCAGAATTCTTGCCTTGAGAACCGCATGGACAGTATGAAAAGGCAAAGAGATAGGACACTGAAAGATGAACTCCCTGGGTCGGTAAGTGCCCAATATGCTACTGGAGATCAGTGGAGAAATAACTCCAGAAAGAATGAAGGGGTGGAGCCAAAGCAAAAACAACACCCAGTTGTGGATGTGACTGGTGATAGAAGCAAGGTCTGATGCTGTAAAGAGCAATATTGCATAGGAACCTGGAATGTTAGGTTCATGAATCAAGGCAAATTGGAAGTGGTCAAACAGGAGATGGCAAGAGTGAACATTGACATTTTAGGAATCAGCGAACTAAAATGGACTGGAATGGTTGAATTTAACTCAGATGACCAGTATATCTACTACTGTGGGCAGGAATCCCTTAGGAGAAATGGAGTAGCCATTATAGTCCAAAAAGGAGTCTGAAATTCAGTACTTGAATGCAGTCTCAAAAATGACAGAATGATCTCTGTTCATTTCCAAGGCAAACCATTCAATATCACGATAATCCAAGTCTATGCCCCAACCAGTAATGCTGAAGAAGCTGAAGGTGAATGGTTCTATGAAGACCTACAAGACCTTTTAGAATTAAAACCCCCAAAAGATGTCCTTTTCATTATAGGGGACTGGAATGCAAAAGTAGGAAGTCAAGAAACACCTGGAGTAACAGGCAAATTTGGCCTTGGAGTACAGAATGAAGCAGGGCAAAGGCTAATAGAGTTCAGCTAAGAGAATGCACTGATCATAGCAAACACCCTGTTCCAACAACACAAGAGAAGACTCTACACATGGACGTCACCAGATGGTCAACACTGAAATCAGATTGATTATATTATTTGCAGCCACAGATGGAGAAGCTCTATACAGTCAGCAAAAACAAGACCGGGAGCTGACTGTGGCTCAGATCATGAACTCCTTATTGCCAAATTCAGACTTAAATTGAAGAAAGTAGGGAAAACCACTAGACCATTCAGATATGACCTAAATCAAATCCCTTATGATTATACAGTGGAAGTGAGAAATAGATTTAAGGGACTAGATCTGACAGACAGAGTGCCTGATGAAATATGGACGGAGGTTCATGACATTGCACAGGAGACAGGGAGCAAGACCATCCACAAGAAAAAGAAATGCAAAAAAGCAAAATGGATGTCTGGGGAGGCCTTACAAATAGCTGTGAAAAGAGGAGAAGTGAAAGGCAAAGAGAAAAGGAAAGATATACCCATTTGAATGCAGAGTTCCAAAGAATAGCAAGAAGACATAAGAAAGCCTTCCTCAGCGAGCAATGCAAAGAAATAGAGGAAAACAATAGAATGGGAAAGACTAGACATCTCCTCAAGAAAATCAGAGATACCAAGGGAACATCTCATGCAAAGATGGGCTCGATAAAGGACAGAAATGGTATAGATCTGACAGAAGCAGAAGATATTAAGAAGTGGAGGCAAGAATACACAGAAGAACTGTGCAAAAAAGATCTTCATGACCCCGATAACCACGATGGTGTGATCACTCACCTAGAGCCAGACATCCTGGAATGTGAAGTCAAGTGGGCCTTAGAAAGCCTCACTATGAACAAAGCTAGTGAAGGTGATGGAATTCCAGTTGAACTATTTAAAATCCTAAAAGATGATGCTGTGAAAGTGCTGCACTCAATATGTCAGCAAATTTGGAAAACTCAGCAGTGGCCACAGGACTGGAAAAGGTCAATTTTCATTCCAATCCCAAAGAAAGGCAATGCCAAAGAATGCTCAAACTACCACACAATTGCACTCATCTCACACATTAGTAAAGTAATGCTCAACATTCTCCAAGCCAGCCTTCAGCAGTATGCAAACCGTGAACTTCCAGATGTTCAAGCTGGTTTTAGAAAAGTCAGAGGAACCAGAGATCAAATTGCCACCAACTGCTGGATCATCGAAAAAGCCAGAGAGTTCCAGAAAAACATCCGCTTCTGCTTTATTGACTATGCCAAAGCCTTTGACTGTGTGGACGACAATAAACTGTGGAAAATTCTTCCAGAGATGGGAATCCCAGACCATGTGACCTGCCTCTTGAGAAACCTATATGCAAGTCAGGAAGCAACAGTTAGAACTGGACATGGAACAACAGACTGGTTCCAAATAGGAAAACGAGTACCTCAGGGCTGTATATTGTCATCCTGCGTATTTAACTTATATGCAGAGTACATCATGTAAAATGCCGGGCTGGATGAAGCACAAGCTAGATTCAAGATTGCTGGGAGAAATATCAATTACCTCAGATATGCAGACGACACCACCCTTATGGCAGAAAGTGAAGAAGAACTAACGAGCCTCTTGATGAAAGTGAAAGAGGAGAGTGAAAAAGTGGGCTTAAAGCTCAACATTCAGAAACTAAGATCATGGTGTCTGGTCCCATCACTTCATGGCAAATAGATGGGGAAACAGTGGAAACAGTGGCTGACTTTACTTTTCTGGGCTCCAACATCACTGCAGATGGTGATTGCAGCCATGAAATTAAAAGACGCTTACTCCTTGGAAGGAAAGTTATGACCAACCTGCTGCTGCTAAGTCGCTTCAGTCGTGTCTGACTCTGTGCGACCCCATAGACAGCAGCCCATCAGGCTCCCCCATCCCTGAGATTCTCCAGGCAAGAACACTGGAGTGGGTTGCCATTTCCTTCTCCAATGCGTGAAAGTGAAGTTGCTCAGTCGTATCTGACTCTTAGCGACCCCATGGACTGCAGCCTACCAGGCTCTTCCATCTATGGGATTTTCCAGGCAGGAGTACTGGAGTGGGGTGCCATTGCCTTCTCCATGACCAACCTAGACAGCATATTAAAAAGCAGAGATATATGCTTTGCCAACAAAGGTCCATCTAGTCGAGGCTATGGTTTTTCCAGTAGTCATGTATAGATATGAGAGTTGGACTATAAAGAAAGTTGAGCACTGAAGAATTGATGCTTTTGAACTGTGGTGTTAGAGAAGACTCTTGAGAGTCCCTTGAGCTGCAAAGAGATCCAACAAGTCCATCCTAAAGGAGATTAGTCCTTTGTGTTCATTGGTGTTCATTGGAAGGATTGATGTTGAAGCTGAAACTCCAATATTTTGGCCACCTGATGCAAAGCGCTGACTCATTTGAAAAGACCCTGATGCTGGGAAAGATTGAGGGCAGGAGGAAAAAGGAACAACAGAGGATGAGATCGTTGGATGGCATCACTGACTCAATGAACATGAGTTTATGTAGGCTCCGGGAGTTGGTGATGAACAGGGAGGCCTGGCGTGGTGCAGTTTTGGTTTCACCAAGAGTCAGACATGTCTGAGCAACTGAACTGACCTGAACTGAAGAATGAAAAAGATATAATTATAGCAGAAATTTGAAATGTAATAAAATATTATGAAAATATTATCAAGAACTGTCTTTTATCAGGGACTTCTGTGGTGGTCCAGTGGCTAAGACTCTGTGCTCCCAATGCAGGGGGCCCAGGTTTGATCCCTGGTTGAGGAACTAGATCCCACATGCCCCAACTAAGACCTGGTGTAGCTGTCAATTAAAAAATACAGATATAATGGAAAATTTTCCATAAAAATGTAACTTATCAAAACAACTTCAAAAAGAAAGTCTTATTACCACATAATAAATTGAATTAGTTTAATATTTTCCTATAAACATCAGCTCTACATGATTGTACAGTTGAGTTTATTAAAATTTTAATCATTAGATTATTTCAATTTTACACAGTCACATACAAAGTTTCCTAGAAAACTTAACTGGTATATGCACCTGGTTATAAGTTTAATACCCAAACTAGACAAGGATACTATAACAGCAAAAAAATTACAGACCAATCTCATTGCTGAATATATGCAGAAATCCTTAATAGATTGTTGTTGAACCCCTCTATTGAAAGTTTCAGTTCAGCTATTATATTCTTTGTTGTTGTTCAGTCGCTCAGTCATGTCAGACTCTTTGTGACCCCATGGACTGCAGCATGCCAGGCTTCCCTGTCCATCACCAACTCCTGGAGCTTGCTCAGACTCATGTCGATTGAGTCAGTGATGCTATCCAACTATTTCATCCTCTGTCGTCCCCTTTTCCTCCTGCCCTCAATCTTTCCCAGCATCGGGATCTTTTCCGATGAGTCAGCTCTTCGAATCAGGTGGTCAAAGTATTAGAGCTTCAGTTTCAGCATTCAGCATTGTATTCTTTACCTCTGTAATTTCTCTGTTTGGTTCTTTTTGGTATTTTTGATCTCTATGTTGAATTTCTCAGTGTTCATCCATTACTTTCCTGCTTTTGATATGTACCTTTATAACCATTATTTTGAACTCAATAAAGTAAATCTTTTATCTCTGGTTTATTAAGATCTGTTTCTCAAATTTTAGCTTGTTCTTGTGTTGGGAACATATTCCTCTGTTTCTTCATTTTCCTTGACTGTGTTGATTTCTGCACATTAAACAACCACCTCTCCCAATTTTGACAGAATGATCTTATGTAGGGGATCAGATCCTGCATCCATTAAAAAGTTGTGGTTTGATGGTGGTGTTTGCTACAGTCCTGTGGGACTTGTGAATGCAAGTCCCATTGACTGTTAGAGCCAGGTGATCCAGTGGCCTATCCCTTGGGTGGCTGCTACAAAAAGTGGGGATCTGAGGCGTGCTCACAAGCTCATTCTATGGACATACTGATGACTTGGTCTTACTGGAGTCAGCTGGAGGGAGAAGGCATGAGCAGTTATCTACTGGTTTTCCTGGTATCTGGGGAAGACTACAGCCAGCATCTACACACGTGATAAATTACAAGCTGTCCTTCAGGCAGCAGCTTTTAAAGTATGCAGATATACTTTCAGAAGACTAGGAGATAGGTGATTTTGCCTATCGCCTGTGTGCTGAGCCCTGAGGTGATAGCCGGTTACAAAATGTGTCTCTGTTTGCTGCAGTCCTGTGGGACTTTTGAACAGAAGCCCCTTTATCTATCAGAGCCAGACAATCTGGACACGTGCCTTTCAGGCAGCAGCCATAAAAGATGGGCTGCAGACACGTGTACTAGCTCCTTCCAGAGAGATGTTGTTGATTTGGAGCAGGTGGGAGGGAGGAGCCTGGAGAAGTGTCCTCTGGCTTCCCCAGTCTCTGAGGAGGATTGCATCCAGCCTCTATGTGTGTGTGCTCAGTCATGCCCAACTCTTTGGGACCCCATGGACTGTATCCCTCCAGGATCCTCTGTCCATGGAATTCTTCAGGCAAGAATACTGGAGTGGGTAGCCGTTCCCTTCTCCAAGGGATCTTCCCTACCTGGGGATCGAACCTGTGACTCCTGCATTGGCAGGCGGATTCTTTAACACTGAGCCACTTGGGAAACCCCTGCTGCTGCTGCTAAGTTGCTTCAGTCGTGTCTGACTCTGTGCGACCCCATAGACGGCAGCCCACCAGGCTCCCCTGTCCCTGGGATTCTCCAGGCAAGAACACTGGAGTGGGTTGCCATTTCCTTCTCCAATGCATGAAAGTGAAAAGTGAAAGTGAAGTCGCTCAGTCATGTCCGACTCTTAGCGACCCCATGGTCTGCAGCCTACCAGGCTCCTCCATCCATGGGATTTGCCAGGCAAGAGTACTGGAGTGGGGTGCCATTGCCTTCTCCGTGGGAAATCCCTAGTGCCCACTAAATTAGAAACCTGTCCCTGAAGCAGCAGCTTTTAAAGTCTTCAGCTAAACTTCTTTCAGGGAAAGACTGGGAGACGGGTGATTTTGTCTGCTCTGTCTGTGATAAGCGCTGGGTGGTGGGGGTGTTGTATGCTCATTAAGAATTGCCTTTTTGTTTGCTCTAGTCTTGTGGGTCTCAGGGACACAAGCCCTGTTGGCTTTCAGAGCTAGGTGTTTTGGGAATCTGTCCCTCATGTGGGATTCTTAAAAACTGGGGTCCAAATTCTTCACTATTCAGGGAGAAGTCAGGAGTTGGTGATTCTGTCAATTTTATGGTGCTGTGCTCAGGTTGGGGTTTATGGTCAGAATGTGTCTCTGTCTTTCCTATCCACTTTAATGTAGTCATGTTCTCATTCATTTAATGCCTAGAAATCATTCAGCTAGTTTTGGGATCTCTTTCAGAGGAAATTGCTCCATGTGTAGATACACATTTGATGTACCTGTGGCAAGTGCAGAGCTCAGGAGCCTCCTATATCACCATGTTGGTTGACTCTAGAAATCTATTTTCAAAAGATTCTTAGATAAATGATTATTACCATATATGTGTTTGTATGTGTTAGTTGCTCAGTCGTGTCTAACTCTTTTGTGACCCCCATGGACTGTAGCTAGGCTCCTCTGTCCATATGATTTCCGAGGCAAGAATACTGGAGTGGGTTGCCATTCCTTTCTCCAGGGGATCTGCCCAACCCAGGGATCGAACCCAGGTCTCCTGTATTGCAGGCAGATTCTTTACTGTCTGAGCCACCAAAAACATGCTAAGTGAAAGAAGTCAAATATATACTGAGCCACCAGGGAAGCCCACCACATATATATAGAGAGAAGAGAGAGATATAGATATGTAGAAAACAATGAAACTTGATCCCTTCCCCACACCATACACAGAATTCAACTCTAGATGGATTAAAACAGAAATGTAAAAAGCAAAAATTAAAAGAGTTTCATAGGAAAAATGGGAGAAGATATTTCTTGCCTAGAGATATGAAAGGATTTCTGAAACAAGATAAAAGTTCCAACTGTAAAAACAATATTGATAAATTTACTGTAGAATTAAGAACTTCTGTTTATCAAGTGACAGCTTAAAAGCAACCAAAAAATAAGCTACATGTTATTAAGAATATATCTGCAAATAAACAACTGACCAAGAATTAGTGCCCAGAATATATGAAGAACTCCTAAACCAGTAAGAAAAGACAACCACCTATTAGGAAAATGGGCCAAAGACATTAGTTAGCATTTTATACAGAAAAAGAAGCACAGTGGACAAATGGTTACTGTGCTAGTTTGGGTTCTCCAGAAGCCCGAGATAGGAGTTTTTCAGCAAGAAAATACTCTAAGGAGAAACCTTTAAGGACATGAAGTAAGCAGGATGGAGTAGTGGAATGAAAGTCTCTCAGTTGTGTCTGACTCTTTGCAACCCCATTGGCTATATATAGTCTGTGGAATTCTCCAGGCCAGAATACTGGAGTGGGTAGCTTTATCCCTTCTCCAGGGGATCTTCCCAACCCAGGGATCAAACCCAGGTCTCCTGCATTGCAGGTGCGTTCTTTACCAGCTGAGCCACAAGGGAAGCCCAAGAATACTGGAGTGGGTAGACTATTCCTTCTCCAGCGGATCTTCCCGACCCAGGAATCAAACCCGGGTGTCCTGCATTGCTGGCGGATTGTTTACCAACTGAGCTATCAGGGAAGCCTAGGGTATAGCAGGGGAAGAAGCTAAATAGAGATGTAGTTTCAGCCTGATCCCACGGGGGACCTCTGGGTCATGGATGGCACCACACATTTGTCTCACTTGAAAAAGAACTGGACCTTTCTATTTCTTTGTCAACCAGCCATTGGCTGTGGCCTGCCCAGGCTTTTCTAAGTGAGATGTCTCCCATAGGTCAAGTGAATTTATCCAGAGAAGAGTGAAGATGTGAGCCATTAGCAACCAGTCTAGCAGCATCTGCGGGAAACATGCACTGGCCCAATAAGGGGCACCTGGTTGAGTACCAATAATGCCTCTTACAATCACTGTCATTAGTAATCAGGGGAAATGGAAATTGTGACAAAATAAAATATGATTTAGAACATGTTGTAATGCATACGGAAGTCAAAATACAATGTTGTACACATGAAACTTATATAGTGTTATAAACCACTGCTACAACTTAAAAAAACACAAAACATCATTTTATTGATTTATTTTTAGCTTACTGAGGTAGGTTATGAACTGGACTGTACCTCTTGAAATTCATATGTTGAAGACCTAACACCCTCTGTGACTGTATTTGGAGATAGGATTTTTGAGGAAATAATTAAGGTAAAATGAGACCATAAGGGTAGGACCCTCAGGGATTTCCTTGGTGGTCCAGGGGCTAAGATTCCACGTTCCCACTGCAGGGGACCCCAGGTTCGATCCCTGGTCGGGGAACTAGATCCCACATGCCACAATTAGGAGTTCTCATGCCACAAGTAAAACATCCCTCATGCTACAATTAAACATCATGATACTGCATGCTGCAACTAAAGACCCTGAATACCACACTGAAGATTGAAGATCTCGTGTGCCACAACTAAGACCCAGTTTCAGCCAAATAAATAAATAAATATTTTTTAAAGAGTAGGGCCCCAATCTCATAAGACTGATGCCTTTATAAGAAGAGGAGATTCCAGAGTGTGCTCTCTCGGTCTCTCATCACATATATAAAGGAAAGGCCATGAGAAAAGAGCCCTCTACCAAGCCAGGAAAGAGAGGTTTCACCAGAAACCAACCTTGATGGCCACATGAAATTAGACTTGTAGTTTCTAGAACTGTGAGAAAATAAATTTCTGTTTGAGCCACCCAGTCAATGGCATTTGTTTTGGCAGCCCGAGCACGCTAATACAAGTATAATTTACATACAATAGAGTTCACTCATTTTAAGGGCACCATCTAATGAACCGTGTTCATTCATGTAACATCCACACAACCCAGATGTAGAGCATTTCTATCACCCCCGAAAGTTTCTTCATACCCTTTTTGCTGTTGATATCTTCCCTTGTCCCCAGGCAACCACTAATCTGTTTGCTATCCCTATAGTTTTGAATCTTCTGGAGTTTCATACAAATAGTCATACAGTATTCAGTCTTTTGTGCTTCATGCCTTTCACTTAGCATGGTTTTGATATTCACCCATGTTATTTTGTCTCAATATAAAAATGACTTTATACCCAGTATATTTGTAAAAATCATGCAATTTGACAGTATCAAGTGCTGGAGAGGATTGGATTAATGTGAACTCACATATTGTTGGTGGAGTGTAAATTGTTGAAAAGATTCTTGAAAATAATTTGGCATTTATATTGTAAAATTGAACAGTTGCTTACCCTGTGAGCTGGGAATTTTTTTTTTAATAAATAAATAAAAATCTAAATAAAATCTTTTCTATGTGCTGCAGGATATATATATACATACATGGGAAAAAACCCCCCAAAATCTCCAAATGTTTATTCACAGAAGAAAGGATTAAAGTTTGTTATATGTATAAAATGTAATATTATACAGCAATTAAAATGAATGAACTATGTCTCCCAGCAACTGTATGGGTTATTCTTTGAAACATAATCTTAGGTAAAAAAAAATCAACTTCCAAAAGATTATATGCAGGTATACATCCCTTTTTTTGGACTCAAAACAAGGAAACTCAATAACATAGGGTTTAAGTGTACATATAAAATTGATAAAATTATAAAGAAGAAATAGAATGATAAACACAAAATTTAGGGTAGCAAATATTTCTGGTAGGGAGGTACGAAGCTTGATTAAGAAAGAATACAGAGGTGGATGCAAGTTATTTACAATGGACAATTTATAGTCCTTAGGTAGTAATTTCATTGATTTTTATTATAGTCCTTTGATTTATAATATATTTAAATGTTCCCATGTATAAAATATATTCAAATATAAAGGAAAACAATATATTTAAAATTAACCATTTACAAATTGGAAGTCATTTTTCCCAAGTGAGCCGTTTGATTTGATCTTATATTTTTATCTGTATTCATCGAGTAATCCACCATTTCCTCACGTTCTTTATTAATAGTAATTCCTGTGCTATATTCACTCTTTTTCTGGAAAAATTCCCAAAGAAAACGTTTTACCTTTTTTGCTTAACAGTTTTTCCTTAAAAAAATGTTTTTGGGTTTTCCACTTTGACACCCAAGCTGCTAATCTTTGCTGAAGTAAGAGATGCAACCTTGGGGACAATGTCAAAGATAGTAATGGCCTCTAACTGCAGCTAGCCTACACTGCGCATGTCCATTCATCTACCTGAGCTCCTCCTCTACTTTTCAACAGATGAAAGGAACCTACAGCTCCACAGAGAAAATAGATGCATGCTGGACATAAAGTCCCTCAAGTTTGTACTTTATTCTCTAAATTTAAGACTTTCCAGTTTTTCTCTTACTTTAGCTCTGTAGCATTTAATACTGCTGACCATGCTGGACAGGCAACTTAAATAAGTGCAGTGAAAAAGTAAGTTTATAGGGAAACTTATAATTTTTTTGATAGGGAAGGTAAAGACTGCATGATCTGAAGAGCTAATTTTTGCTGTGTAATCTGCATTTTCAAAAGAAACTGGAGCTACAGATTTGAACTCACCACAGAAACCCAGGAATATCTGTCCCTTGCAACTTTCCCTAGGATGGAAACTTCATCTCTTTCTTCCATGTTGAATTTTGGTATCATAAGGAATCTGTTGCTGCTTCAACTATAACTGGACTACAGTGTCTCCCCTCTTTACCCGCTCTTCTCTCTGCTGCAATGGTGGGAGCAGTTTTCTAAGTTGAAGACCATATACATTTTCTTGTAGAAATGATGATGGTGCTCAGTTACAGCTGAAATAGGATCCCGAGTACACTGCAATTCTTCAGGTATATGAAGGATTAAATAGACAGCTCTGCTTTTGCTTGGGAATCTAAACAATGCTTTATGACATTGCTTTTAAGGGAAAATGCACTCCGAGTTCCAAATAATTGAGTTCTAAACAAACACATCCAGTGCCTGTGTTGGGAACTGCCTGTTCTGGAAGCTAAGAATTTCGTTGTGTTTTAAAAAGTGGCTTTTTGCCTTTTTCCTTAGGTCAGCCACATTTTTTTCTGATTCTTGTGTCATGTATTTTACTACATCAATTAAAATAATTTTCTCTAAAATTATACTGAAACATCTGTCCATCCATCCATCCATCCATCCATCAATATGTCCATCCACTTCTTTGAATAATATGCTCATTTTTAATGTGCTATTGATACCATGTTTTTAAAGCATCTCTAATTTTGAACTGTTCTCCTACTTGCTAAGGACTTTTGTCTGCATTGATTGCATACAGTTTTAACATATGAAAGCTAAATAGAAACTTTCATTGGTCTGTAAACTTCTCTGTTGTTCAGTTGCTCATTCATATCTGACCCTTTGTGACCCCATGGACTGCAGCATGACAGGCCTTCCTGTCCCTCACTATCTCCTGGAGCTTGCCAAAAGTCATGTCCATAAATTGGTGATGGTATACAACCATCTCATCCTCTGCCACCATCTTCTTCTTTAGCCTTCAGTCTTTGCCAGCATCAAGGTCTTTTCCATTGAGTCAGCTCTTCTCATCAGGTGGCCAAAATATTGGAGCTTCAGCTTCAGCTTCAGTCCTTCCAATGAATATTCAGGACTGATTTCCTTTAGGATTGACTGGTTTGATCTCTCTGCAGTCCAACGGACTCTCAAGAGTCTTCCCCAGCACCAAAATTTGAAACCATCAATTCTTCAGTGCTCAGCCATCTTTATGTTCTAACTCTCACATCCATACATGACTAATGGAAAAACCATAGATTTGATTATACAGACCTTTGCTGGCAAAGTGATGTGTCTGCTTTTAATACATTGTCTCTGTTTCTTCATTCTAAGAAGCAAGTGTCTTCTAATTTCACGGCTGCAGTCACCACCTGCAGTGATTTTATTGCAGATATTTGCAGATAATTTTTTTCTTTACACAACTCAAATTATATTGTGTATTGGGTTTGGTAATGTGTTTTTCACTTGAGTTTATATCAAGCATTTCTTCAGTTCAGTTCAGTTCAGTCGCTCAGTCGTGTCCGACTCTATGCAACCCCATGAATCGCAGCACGCCAGGCCTCCCTGTCCATCACCATCTCCCGGAGTTCACTCAGACTCATGTCCATCGACTCAGTGATGCCATTCAGCCATCTCATCCTCTGTCGTCCCCTTCTTCTCCTGCCTTCAATCCCTCCCAGCATCAGAGTCTTTTCCAATGAGTCAACTCTTCGCATGAGGTGGCCAAAGTACTGGAGTTTCAGGTTTAGCATCATTCTTTCCAAAGAAATCCCAGGGCTGATCTCCTTCAGAATGGACTGGTTGGATCTCCTTGCAGTCCAAGGGACTCTCAAGAGTCTTCTCCAACACCACAGTTCAAAAGCATCAATTCTTCAGTGCTCAGCCATCTTCACAGTCCAACTCTCACATCCATACATGACCACTGGAAAAACCATAGCCTTGACTGGACGGACCCTAGTCGGCTAAGTAATGTCTCTGCTTTTGAATATGCTATGTAGGCTGGTCATAACTTTTCTTCCAAGGAGTAAGTGTCTTTTAATTTCATGGCTGCAGTCACCATCTGCAGTGATTTTGGAGCCCCCCAAAATAAACTCTGACACTGTTTCCACTGTTTCCCCATCTATTTGCCATGAAGTAATGGGACCGGATGTCATGATCTTCGTTTTCTGAAAGTTGACCTTCAAGCCAACTTTTTCACTCTCTACTATCACTTTCATCAAGAGGCTTTTTAGGTCCTCTTGACTTTCTGCCATAAGGGTGGTGTCATCTGCATATCTGAGGTTATTGATATTTCTCCCAGCAATCTTGATTCCAGCTTGTGTTTCTTCCAGCCCAGTGTTTCTCGTGATGTACTCTGCATAGAAGTTAAATAAGCAGGGTGACAATATACAGCCTTGATGTACTCCCTTTCCTATTTGGAACCAGTCTGTTGTTCCATGTCCAGTTCTAACTGTTGCTTCCTGACCTGCATGCAGATTTCTCAAGAGGCAGGTCAAGTGGTCTTGTATTCCCATCTGTGGAAGAATTTTCCACAGTTTCTTGTGATCCACACAGTCAAAGGCTTTGGCATAGTCAATAAAGTAGAAATACATGTTTTTCTGGAACTCTCTTGCTTTTTTGATGATCCAGCAGATGTTGGCCATTTGATCTCTGGTTCCTCTGCCTTTTCTAAAACCAGCTTGAACGTCAGGGAGTTCACGGTTCATGTATTGCTGAAGCCTGGCTTGGAGAATGTTGAGCATTACTTTACTAGCATGTCAGATGAGTGCAATGGTGTGTTAGTTTAAGCATTCTTTGGCATTGCCTTTCTTTGGGATTGGAATGAAAACTGACCTTTTCCAGTCCTGTGGGCACTGCTGAGTTTTCCAAATTTGCTGGCATATTGAGTGTAGCACTTTCACAGCATCATCTTTCAGGATTTGAAATAGCTCCACTGGAATTCCATCACCTCCACTAGCTTTGTTCGTAGTGATGCTTTCTAAGGCCCACTTGACTTCACATTCCAGGATGTCTGGCTCTAGAAGAGTGATCACACCATCGTGATTATCCTGGTTGTGAAGATCTTTTTTGTGCAGTTCTTCCGTGTATTCTTGCCACTTCTTCTTAATATCTGCTTCTTCTATTAGGTCCATACCATTTCTGTCCTTTATCGAGCCCATCTTTGCATGAAATGTTCCCTGGGTATCTCTAATTTTCTTGAAGAGATCTCTAGTCTTTCCCATTCTGTTCTTTTCCTCTATTTCTTTGCATTGATTGCTGAAGAAGGCTTTCTTATATCTTCTTGCTATTCTTTGGAACTCTGCATTCAGATGCTTATATCTTTCCTTTTCTCCTTTTCTTTTGGCTTCTCTTTTCACAGCTATTTGTAAGGCCTCCCCAGACAGCCATTTTGCTTTTTGCATTTCCTTTCCATGGGGATGGTCTTGATCCCTGTCTCCTGAACAATGTCATGAACCTCATTTCATAGTTCATCAGGCACTCTATCTATCAGATCTAGGCCCTTAAATATATTCCTCACTTCCACTGTATAATCATAAGGGATTTGCTTTAGGTCATACCTGAATGGTCTAGCGGTTTTCCCTACTTTCTTCAATTTGAGTCTGAATTTGGCAATAAGGAGTTCATGATCTGAGCCACAGTCAGCTCCTAGTCTTGTTTTTGTTGACTGTATAGAGCTTCTCCATCTTTGGCTGCATAGAATATAATCAATCTGATTTTGGTGTTGACCATCTGGTGATGTCCATGTGTAGAGTCTTCTCTTGTGTTGTTGGAAGAGGGTGTTTGCTATGACCAGTGCATTTTCATGGCAAAACTCCATTAGTGTTTGCCCTGCTTCATTCCGCATTCCAAGGCCAAATTTGCCTGTTACTCCGGGTGTTTCTTGACTTCCTACTTTTGCATTCCAGTCCCCTATAATGAAAAGGACATCTTTTTTGGGTGTTAGATCTAAAAGGTCTTGTAGGTCTTCATAGAACCGTTCAACTTCAGCTTCTTCAGCATTACTGGTTGGGGCATAGACTTGGATAACTGTGCTATTGAATGGTTTGCCTTGGAAAGGAACAGAGATCATTCTGTTGTTTTTGAGATTGCATCCAAGTACTGCATTTCAGACTGTTTTGTTGACCATGATGGCTACTCCATTTCTTCTGAGGGATTCCTGCCTGCAGTAGCAGATATAATGGTCATCTGAGTTAAATTCACCCATTCCAGTCCATTTTAGTTCGCTGATTCCTAGAATGTCGATGTTCACCCTTGCCATCTCTTGTTTGACCACTTCCAGTTTGCCTTGATTCATGGACCTGACATTCCAGGTTCCTATGCAATATTGCTCTTTACAGCATCGGACTTTGCTTCTCTCACCAGTCACATCCACAGCTGGGTATTGTTTTTTCTTTGGCTCCATCCCTTCATTCTTTCTGGAGTTATTTCTCCTCTGATCTCCAGGAACATATTGGGCACCTACTGACCTGGGGAGTTCCTCTTTCAGTATGCTATCATTTTGCATTTTCATACAGTTCATGAAGTTCTCAAGGCAAGAATACTGAAGTGGCTTGCCATTCCCTTCTCCAGTGGACCACATTCTGTCAGACCTCTCCACCATGACCCGCTCGTCTTGGTTTGCCCTGTGGGCATGGCTTAGTTTCATTGAGTTCGACAAGGCTGTGGTCCTATTGTGATTAGACTGACTAGTTTTCTGTGAGTATGGTTTCAGTGTGTCTGCCCTCTGATGCCCTCTTGCAACACCTACTATCTTACTTGGGTTTCTCTTACCTTGGGCATGGGGTATCTCTTCACGGCTGCTCCAGCAAAGTGCAGGCTCTGCTCCTTACCTTGGACGAGGGGTATCTCCTCATTGCCGCCCTTCCTGACCTTAAACGTGGGATAGCTCCTCTAGGCCCTCCTGCACCTATGCAGCCACTGCTCCTTGGATGTGGGGTTGCTCCTCCTGGCCGCCGCCCCTGACCTCGGACGCGGGGTAGCTCCTCTGGGCTGTTCCTGGACCATTGCAGCCTGGCACTCTTGGACACTGCCCCTGACCTTGGACGTGGGGTTTAGGTCATTCAATATTCTTTGAAAGCATCACTTTTATGGCAATAAAAAATATATATGACCACATGATAAAACTGTAGATGTATCATAATTTATTTAGATATTTTCCAGTGATTTGAATATTTTGGTGTTTATGTTTTTAGTGTTATAAATAATATTATGATGACCATCGTGTTATGTAAATCATTATGTATATTTTTGACTATTTCTTTAGCATAGACTTTTAGATGTCCCTATTCCTTTTAAATGAAAAAATTTGATATATTTGGTTTATTATCATTTTTAACAAGATTTGCATCTTTATGAAGAACAATTTTGCAACAAAAAAGAAGAATGAAAATGCTGTTTATATCTTTAACCTGGTTATCCCCTAATTGGGAAGAAATCTCAATAAAATAGAAAAAGAAACCCCAAATTTGTCCAGAGCTATTTCTAGCACTGTTTATTCATAATAATGAATCATATACAAGTCTCCAAATATTTCAAACTAAACATATGAACACATGAGCATGATACATAGCTGGAAAAAATGATATGAATATTTTGCTACTTGGAAATATGTATACAAAGCAATGTTAAGTGAAAAAAAGACAAGGAATAGGATGTATATACTGGATCAGTTCAGTTCAGTCACTCAGTCTTGTCCAACTCTTTGCGACCCCATGCACTGCAGCACACCAGGCCTCCCTATCAATCACCAAGTCCTGGAGTTTACCCAAACTCATGTCCATTGAGTCAGTGATACCATCCAACCATCTCATCCTCTGTGTCCCCTTCTCTTCCCACCTTCAATCTTTCCCAGCATCAGGGTCTTTTCAAAGGAGTCAGTTCTTTGCATCACGTGGCCAAAGTATTGGAGTTTCAGCTTCAACATCAGTCCTTCCAATGAACACTCAGGACTGATCTCCTTTGGAATGGACTGGTTGGATCTCCTTGCAGTCCAAGGGACTCTCAAGAGTCTTCTCCAAAACCACAGTTCAAAAGCATCAATTCTTTGGCACTCTGGTTTCTTTATAGTCCAACTCTCACATCCATACATGACTACTGGAAAAACCATAGCCTTGACTAGATGGACCTTTGTTGGCAAAGTAATGTCTCTGCTTTTTAATATGCTATCTAGGCTGGTCATAACTTTCCTTCCAAGGAGTAAGCGTCTTTTAATTTCATGGCTGCAGTCACCATCTGCAGTGATTCTGGAGCCCCCCCAAATAAAGTCTGACACTGTTTCCACTGTTTCCCCATCTATGTCCCATGAAGTGATGGGACCGGATGCCATGATCTTCATTTTCTGAATGTTGAGCTTTAAGCCAACATTTTCGCTCTCCTCTTTCACTTTCATCAAGAGGCTCGTTAGTTCTTCTTCACTTTCTGCCATAAGGGTGGTGTCATCTGCATATCTGAGGTTATTGATACTTCTCCCGGCAATCTTGATTCCAGCTTGTGTTTCTTCCAGTCCAGCGTTTCTCATGATGTACTCTGCATAGAAGTTAAATAAGCAGGGTGACAATATACAGCCTTGACATACTCCTTTCCCTGTTTGGAACCAGTCTGTTGTTCCATGTCCAGTTCTAACTGTTGCTTCCTGACCTGCATACAGATTTCTCAAGAGGCAGGTCAGGTGGTCTGGTATTCCCATCTCTCTCAGAATTTTCCACAGTTTATTGTGATCCACACAGTCAAAGGCGTTGGCATAGTCAATAAAGCTCTGGAACTCTCTTGCTTTTTCCATGATCCAAAGGATGTTGGCAATTTGATCTCTGGTTCCTCTGCCTTTTCTAAAACCAGCTTGAACGTCAGGGAGTTCACAGTTCACGTATTGCTGAAGCCTGGCTTGGAGAATTTTGAGCATTACTTTACTAGCATGTCAGATGAGTGCAATGGTGTGGTAGTTTGAACATTCTTTGGCATTGCCTTTCTTTGGATTTGGAATGAAAACTGACCTTTTCCAGTCCTGTGGGCACTGCTGGGTTTTCCAAATTTGCTGGCATATTGAGTGTAGCACTTTCACAGCATCATCTTTCAGGATTTGAAATAGCTCCACTGGAATTCCATCACCTCCACTAGCTTTGTTCGTAGTGATGCTTTCTAAGGCCCACTTGACTTCACATTCCAAGATGTCTGGTTCTAGATTAGTGATCACATCATCATGATTATCTGGGTCGTGAAGATCTTTTTTGTACAGTTCTTCTGTGTATGCTTGCCACCTCTTCTTAAAATCTTCTGCTTCTATTAGGTCCATATCATTTTTGTCCTTTATCGAGCCCATCTTTGCATGAAATGTTCCCTTGGTATCTCTAATTTTCTTGAAGAGATCTCCAGTCTTTCCCAATCTGTTGTTTTCCTCTATTTCTTTGCATTGATTGCTGAAGAAGCCTTTCTTATATCTTCTTGCTATTCTTTGGAACTCTGCATTTAGATGCCTATATCTTTCCTTTTCTCCTTTGCTTTTTGCCTCTCTTCTCTTCACAGCTATTTGTAAGGCCTCCCCAGACAGCCATTTTGCTTTTTTGCATTTCTTTTCCATGGGGATGGTCTTGATCCCTGTCTCCTGAACAATGTCATGAACTTTATTGCATAGTTCATCAGGCACTCTATCTATCAGATCTAGGCCCTTAAATCTATTTCTCACTTCCACTATATAATCATAAGGGATTTGCTTTAGGTCATACCTGAATGGTCTAGCGGTTTTCCCTACTTTCTTCAATTTGAGTCTGAATTTGGCAATAAGGAGTTCATGATCTGAGCCACAGTCAGCTCCTAGTCTTGTTTTTGTTGACTGTATAGAGCTTCTCCATCTTTGGCTGCATAGAATATAATCAATCTGATTTCGGTGTTGACCACCTGGTGATGTCCATGTGTAGAGTCTTCTCTTATGTTGTTGAAAGAGGATGTTTGCTATGACCAGTGCAGTTTCTTGGCAAAACTCTGTTAGTCTTTGCCCTGCTTCATTCCGCATTCCAAGGCCAAATTTGCCTGTTACTCCGGGTGTTTCTTGACTTCCTACTTTTGCATTCCAGTCCCCTATAATGAAAAGGACATCTTTTTTGGGTGTTAGTTCTAAAAGGTCTTGTAGGTCTTCATAAAACTGTTCAACTTCAGCTTCTTCAGCATTACTGGTTGGGGCATAGACTTGGATTACTGTGCTATTGAATGGTTTGCCTTGGAAAGGAACAGAGATCATTCTGTCGTTTTTGAGATTGCATCCAAGTACTGCATTTCAGACTGTTTTGTTGACCATGATGGCTACTCCATTTCTTCTGAGGGATTCCTGCCTGCAGTAGTAGATATAATGGTCATCTGAGTTAAATTCACCCATTCCAGTCCATTTTAGTTCGCTGATTCCTAGAATGTCGACGTTCACCCTTGCCATCTCTTGTTTGACCACTTCCAATTTGCCTTGATTCATGGACCTGACATTCCAGGTTCCTATGCAATATTGCTTTTTACAGCATCGGACTTTGCTTCTCTCACCAGTCACATCCACAGGTGGGTATTGTTTTTGCTTTGGCTCCATCCCTTCGTTCTTTTTGTATTTATTTCTCCACTGATCTTCAGTAGCATGTTGTGCACCTAATGACCTGGGGAGTTCCACTTTTGGTATCCTATCATTTTGCCTTTTCATACTGTTCATGGGGTTCTCAAGGCAAGAATACTGAAGTGGCTTGCCATTCCCTTCTCCAGTGGACCACATTCTGTCAGACCTCTCCACCATGACCCGCCCGTCTTGGGTTGCCCCATGGGCATGGCTTGGTTTCATTGAGTTCGACAAGGCTGTGGTCCTATTGTGATTAGACTGACTAGTTTTCTGTGGGTATGGTTTCAGTGTGTCTGCCCTCTGATGCCCTCTTGCAACACCTACCATCTTACTTGGGTTTCTCTTACCTTGGACGTGGGGTTATCTCTTCACGGCTGCTCCAGCAAAGCGCAGGCTCTGCTCCTTACCTTGGATGAGGGGTATCTCCTTACTGCCACAGTTCCTGACCTTCAACGTGGGATAGCTCCTCAAAAATATATTCCTGTATATTGATAAACTTTGGAAGGGGATTTAGAGCAGTATCAGGTTTTAAGCTATGGGAGACTTTTCTGTAAGCTTGTTTACATGTTGTGTCAGTTTGACTTTTAATCTCACTCAGTCATGTTCCTTCAGGAAAGGGGAAATATATTGTTTGGATGTACACATATTAGAAATAAAGAGTAGAAAGACATCAGTGATTGGTGTGTTTCTGGGAATGAGCCTCTCTTCTGCTCTTAGTTTGTTTGTCTTTGTGCATCGTCTTTGCTGCACACAGAGCTGCCCTATCGTGGCTGTGACCCACTCTTGCCCTCCTTTTGACTTCTGATTCTCATGATCCTGTCAGACACTCAGGGCTTTCCAAGTCACTCTATGCAGCAAGGCACTCTGATTTTCTGTGGGACGTTTTAGCTTAAAGACTGTTAGGTTTTAAATTTTTTTAAATTGAAATAGAATTGTTTTTTTTTTTTAATTGGGGTAGAATTGCTTTGGACTTCCCTGGTGGCTCAGATGGTAAAGCGTCTGCCTACAATGCGGGAGACCCTGCTTCAATCCCTGGGTCGGGAAGATCCTCTGGAGAAGGAAATGGCAACCCACTCCAGTATTCTTGCCTGGAAAAACCCATGGACGGAGGAGCCTCGTTGGCTACTGTCCTTGGGGTTGCAAAGAGTCGGACACGACTGAGCGACTCACTACCACTAGAATTGCTTTGCAGTTATGTTAGTTCATGCTGTAAAGCGAAGTGAATCAGGTATATGTATACTTATATCGCCTACCTCTTGAGCCTCCCTTCTCGATCATAAGATTGGGGATCTTGAATGAACTGATTCATTAGGGTTGTCTGCCTGGTCTTTCCCAAATCACTATCCTGATAAACAGTGTTGTATATGGCTGCTTTGGAGCCACAGGCTATGTGGTTTTCCCAGAAGTTAGGGTAGACACATTGAAATTTAGCCTATGAAAATGTGTGTGTTTGTTTTAAGTAAATGAACCTCTAGATGCTTGAAGTTCAGATAATGTAAGGAAGGTATTTAGAATGAGACTTTCCTATGGGCCATCAGATTGTTTCATTGGCTCCATATTCTACCATGCTGCTGATAAGTCGCTTCAGTCGTGTCCAACTCTGTGAGACCCCATAGACGGCAGCCCACCAGGCTCCGCCATCCCTGGGATTCTCCAGGCAAGAACACTGGAGTGGGTTGCCATTGCCTTCTCCAGTGCATGAAAGTGAAAAGTGAAAGTGAAGTCGCTCAGTCGTATCTGACTCTTAGCGACCCCATAGACTGTAGCCCACCAGGCTCCTCCATCCATGGGATTTTCCAGGCAAGATTACTGGAGTGGGGTGCCATTAATGCCTTCTCCGATATTCTACCATAAATGAGTACAAAATCAATTCTCAAAATTTTACAAGGGTTTTAATGACTGAGGCATGCTACCTCATCAGGTCCTTTTTGGGATAAGATGCTAAGGTGAGAAAGAAACACCTAGGACTGAGAAAAATAGGAATGTTAAGAGAGTAGCTTCCAACTTTTTTCTGTACAGAGAAACTAGCTTCCCTGCTTACATTTCATAGGCAAGAATCAATCATATGTCCCAGTTAGATGCTTGGTGTAGGGATGCTGGTTAATATAGTCGATCTGGATGGCCACTCTGCAGCACCAACTCTATACCATAAAATACATTGATAGATTTGTATTGGTCAGAGAGTTGTCTCTATTATACTCTTCCAACCTGTTTTCTGGTCTCTTCTATCTCCTTAATAAAATTTGCATTGGTGCATGCTAAGTCACTTTGGTTGTGTCTGACTCTTTGCCACCCCATGGACTGTAGCCCACCAGGCTGTTCTATCCATGGGATTCTCTGGGCAAGAATACTGGAGTGGGTTGTCATGCCCTCCTCTGGGGGATCTTCCCAACCTGGGGATTGAACCTGCGTCTCCTGCATTGTAGGCAGATTCTTTACCGCTGAGCCACCAGTGAAGACCTAATTAAATTCAGCCCATGCTTTAATGATTAATTAAGCAGCTCTAATTATGTTAGTTAATTGCTCAAAAACAAAACCAAAAACCATTTATGGCTCCCCATTGTCTGTCAAATTAAGTATGAGCTTGGTACTCAAGCCCCCAAAGAACACAATCCCATCCTACTTTTTTGGCCTCATCCTCCAATACTTTCCTACTGTTTTTTTTTAATATTTCAGGGAGAAATATTTTTAAAACAAAGGTCTTTGTTTTATCCTATGTTCCCATCTGCCATTCTATCCACCTCACCATTCTGCCCATCATGGGTCGTATATGTTTAAAATAAAATTTTTTTTCTTTCCTATTTTGTGCCTTTCTGAGTCCACTAGAGAGGGCAGCCACTGAATTCTAAACTGTCAGTGTCAAAAATTATGTCCCTGTCGAACATTATAGCACTTGGCCACAGCAGGAGACTGAGCCCGGCAGCCTGAGGAACCAGGCCTTTCACTGACATGTTACAATTAACACCCATGGAGACAGCAGCTTATGCACATTCCACTGTGTGTAACTACTAGTTTTGAGTGTTGTCATGAGGTCATTTCCTAGAGTATAGTGCCTACCAGATAGAAGTCAGAATTTCACTGTCTGTATAAAGTGAAATGCAGGGCATTTCCTGATGTATATAAAGATTCATGAGAATAAGAGGACAAATCAATTTGAAGGAAAATGCCATATGCAGAATGAAAATGATAATGAGTGAAATAAAGCAGCAGAGCATTAGATGAGGACTCCTGAAATGATGTCTCTAAGCTTCTTAACCTAAGATTCGCAGTGACGGGAAGGTAATGTAGCTACAGACACTTGGTTATCTTCAGGCTTAGTAACCCCATTTGCCAGGTTTTCCCTGAGGTTTTCAGTTTTGAGTATTCTGTAGTATTGCCTCCAGGCATACAACCCAACTCGTCAGTCTATGCCCACCAGTCTTTGCTGGAGTCTCCAATTCTTTCTACTGTGATGACCTGCTCCTCTCTGAGAATCTCAGACTTTTTCCTACTGAAGACATAGGTGTTACCTCTGCTAGCTGTCTTTTCAGCATTCACTCTGAATCCATTCTGACTTGGTTGGCTCTCAGGACCAATCCATTTTCATAACAGGTAAGATCCCTAGACCCCTGCCTAATATTCGGTTGTTTGGTTGAGATGAATGTTCAAAAAGAACATATAAAAATTACATTCTCAGGCTTCAAGACATGAAGAAGCAGAATTGATATCCAGCCTCTCTAAACTGTTAAGTGAAAATTTCTTTGACAGAGTCCCTCCCCCATCTATTCTTCAATTATTCATCCATCCATTCATCCATCTAATATTTATTGTGTGCTTACTCTGTGTAACCATTGTACTAGATGCTTCTGCTAAAGTCCTTCAATAAAAGAAACAGGAAGTTTCCCACTCAGCATTTACTCTAACCATGTCCTTTTCCAAACTCTTGGATATTTTTTGAGCTGTCCTCTTTTGTTTTTAGGTTGGGTGGGTGGTCTGCAGCTTATATGAATGGATACCCTAGAGGGGAAAGAATAGGAGGGTTAGAGAGAAATTGCTAGCCAAATGGCTGGAATAAAAGCAAAGAGTTCAGTTCCTATCCATGTATTACAAAATTGTTTATTGAATTCCTACCACGAGTAAAACAATATGGTAGACTTTTTGAGTGATATCATGAATAGATTTTTATACTTATTGAAGATTTTTGTATTTATTGAGCTTATTTTCTATAAGATAGTAAAAGATGGGTACATACTTAAGGTAGACTTTAGTGAACACAGAAGGAGCAGTGCAAAAGGTTTGGTATTTAGAGGTGAGAATGAACATCCCTGATTGGAACTAATCAGGGAAGTATCCTTGAAGGATACTTAGGATTTGTAGGATAGATATGACTTCAACATGAAAAGAGAAAATTGCCCAGGCAGGAGGACCAGCAAGAACACATATATAGAAGCAGGGAAATAAAACAGCAAGGTAGGGGATATTTAAGGGCAAATTTTGGAAAACTGTTGTGTTTGCTTTTTCTTTGTATTATTCTCAATTTTGTCCCTGTCTTGTTTTTGCTCTTCTCTTTCCTCTTCTGTGCCCAGGGAGACTAAACCTGAAACTTCTCTTCAAAGCTCCAGTGGGAGGCACAAGCAGGAGACTGGCAAGAAGAAATAGAGCTCGGGGTATTTTTCCCAACTCTTTTTTGCTTTGGTGTGATATCTGCACATCTTGTCTATCTCAGCTCCTGCCAGGCAGCTATTCTGTGGCTCCAGCTCTCAGTAGGCTCTGGAAGCACTATACCTTCCCTTTGTCCCTTCAGCCTTTGGGTTGCTAATAACTTCCCATTGTTACTATCTTGCTTCAACATCCATTGTTAGTTCCCTTGACGTTAACCACACGGTCTACAGATGTGTCCCTTCATTAAGCCGCTTCACTGGAATAATCTGGAGGAATTCTGCTTCTTGCTGATACTCAGATATAACCATAAATACCAAGCTAAGGTTTGATACCTTTAGCACCTGTCTGCAGTATCCTAAATCCTGACTACATTCTGACACTGTTAATGGAATTTCCATTCTTAAAGTCAACCTGGAATCATGCTGGACTCTTCTTTTCCATCATCTTTCACCTAGAATGATTTGTTGGGTCTTGCAGATTCACTTTCATGATGCCTCTTTCATTTTTCTTCTTTTAGTTTCCACAGCCACTGCCCTAGCTCAAGTCTTCATTGCCCTTGATCTGTGACTATGCAGAAGCTTCCTAACTTCTTTGTTTCTAGTTTCTTCTCTCCAGACCGCCCATGTACCATCATTTAGACTAATAACTTTGCCTCTGTTGTTTCCATGGTCAAAAGTCTTCAATATCCTTAATAGCAAGCAAAATGTTTCAAATGTGTTAGACAATGTAGAGGAAACAAAAGAAATATTTCTCAGTTTCACATTCAAAGGTCCTTTTTGAATGGGTCCTCCCAACTTTTCCCAGATCATCTTTCAGTACTTTCCTTATTCTATTTAATGTCCTAACCACAGTCTTTGCGCCCCTCCAACAAGCTGCTGCCTCAAGATCTTTCCTAAGGTAGTCCCCTTTCCCTTAATGATCTTTCACTCAACTATACCTGTCAAAATCCTATTCATTGTTAAAGATATTATATACATGACAAATGTCTTAGTCCATTTGGGCTACTGAAACAAAAATATCATAGACTGGATGCTTTATAAACAATAAGAATTTATTTCTCACAGTTCTGGGGAGGCTGATAACAGATTTTTTCATTTGATGAGGGCCCACTTTCTGGTTCATTGATGGCCATTTTTCCACTATAACCTCACATGACAGAAGGGCAAGTGATGTACCTGGGGTTCCTTTTATAAGGGCACTAATCCTATTCATGAAGTCTCCACCCTCATGACCTAATCACCTTCTACTACCATCACCTTAGGGGTTAGGATCTCAACAGATGAATCTTAAGGGGAAAGAAAATTTCAGTCCATACAAATGGAGTTCTTCAAGTTTGTTTTCAAGATTTACACTTAAACCATTTATCCCTCTCTTTGAACAGTGGTAGTGTTTTTTTCTGTATGTGTGTAGGTATACTTTGCAGGGTAGTTTTTAAGTACAAAAATAATTTAATTTAAGGACAATTCATTTTTTTCACCTCAAATTAAGGGCTATCTTTCTCAATTATTGAATTTTAGAGAATACCTAGAATAGTGTTATGCACAATCAGATTTGCCATAAATGTTTGTTGGCTTGAATAGGCAATGTTTAGTCATTTGAGATCTGTGAGGAGGGAAGCACATAGCCAGGAAAGAAGGGAGAAGTGATAAAGGCTAACTAGGTGGCTATTGTTAAAGCTGAGAGAGGAAAAAAAATTGGGCCTCAACCAGAATGGTGGCAGTGAGAATGAAAAGGATGGGATGGATATAAACTTCCATGCAAAGCATGAATTAGAAGGAGGAGAAAGGAATAGAAATAACACAGAAGACTAAGGCCTGGATGACTGGAAGAATTGTGAATAAAAGTAAAGAATTCAGAGGAGGGAGTGGTTTGGGCAAAGAGGTAGGGCCAGGCAGGAGATAAGGAGTTTAGTGTTTTCCGTGCTGAGCCAAAGTATGAATGGAACCAAGAGGAAGGGCACACAGGTGGGTGGAAAGTTGGCATTGTAGCCTCTGAGCGCCACCAGATTAGAGGTGGTGTTTGAAACTGAAAGAATGAGAGAGATTTCCCTTCAAAATACCTTGTAGAGACAAAGAATGGGCCTCCCTGGTGGCTCAGATGGTAAACAATCCGCCTGCAATACAGGAGATCTGGGTTCAGTCTCTGGGTTGGGAAGATCCCCTGGAGAAGGGAATGACAACCCATTCCAATATTCTTGCCTGGAGAATTACATGGACAAGGAGCCTGGCGGGCTTCAGTCCATGGGGTTGCAAAGAGTCGGATATGACTGAGCGACTAACACTTCATTTCAGAGCTAAAGAAGAGAGTTGGGAAAGAGACCTTATGAATGCCCATATGCACAGAACGTTGTCACGTGGGGCTCTGTTTTTGTGACAAGATTTGCTGACATAGATAGCATCTAGCATTTAGCTGTTTCATTGTAGCTGCTCTGAGTTTTGTTTGTTTCACCTAGACCTTAGCTTAGAGGACAGGAAATTACTTCCAAAGTCTTCAGAGCTTGCCTTTCAGAAAGCACCAGATAAAGTAGTTACTTTTTAACCAGAGAGCAAGAGAAAATGTACAAATACTCCAGATAATGAACTGAATTCTTCTGCATATCAGGGCTAAGTGTACTTTGAACTTAGAGTGGAGAGCAAGGAGAAATACATAATTAGGATGAGAAGTATATAACTTGGATAAGAAATGGGAAAAATATGGGACTTTCATGGTGGTTCAGTGGCTAAGACTCTGTGCTCCCAATGCAGAGGGCCCACTAGGGAACTAGATCCCACACTCTGCAATTAAAGATTCTGCATGTCACACCAAAGACCCAGCGCAGCCGAAATAAAAAGAGAGAGAGAGAGAAATGGGAATTCTTTGTTTAGATGGAGCCAACGCAGAAACTCTCAGCTTTTTTTTTTGAAAACATTGAGAAAGCCTCCTAAACAGACTCAAGAAACATTTATTAAACATTTATTATGCTCCAGACTTTGTGATCAGTTGTTTTACATTTCATTACTCTCCCAAGCTTTGTGAAATGGATATTCTCTTCATTTTCAGAAGAGTGCATCACGGGCAGTTTTTGGAGCATGAACCTGACTTACCTCTGTCGGCACTGTTGCCAGGACCACTGGATGCTGCCCTCACTGCTCCCACCAAATGGTATGTTCCATGACACCAGAGTCCTCAATTGCTGGCTGAGTCCAAGGAGAGACATCTGATTGACTGAGCCTGGTCATGTGTTTGTGCCCTAGCTGACCAAGTTGGGCCTTGTGGCTTTGGTAGTTGCTTCCTCCAAAGGTTACACAGTGGGACCCCTTGTCTCCTGCCAAAGGTAAAAGAGGATCAGATGCTGAGAAGCCTCTAAATAATCAATAAGAATCTACTACAGTGAAGAAAGTGGAGTTTGTATGTCCAAGGACACTGGTAAGCACTGGAGTTGAACTCAAACCTGGTTCTTGTGAGTCTGATTAATCTTTGCATTGCACTATAGCTGTTTTGCTGCAACTGTTTGAAAGGGATCAGAATTAGTTTCCCTCCTGTTTACAAAACTCCTTACAATTAACAAACATTTTTCCCCCTTGGTGCTTATTATATACCAGACATGGTGCTAGGTGCTTGGCATACATTGTTTACTCTTTATGATAGGAGGTAAATATTGGAGATAGGTATTACTGGAATTACTTAGTATCCCTATTTTACAGATTAAGAAAAGTGAGAGAGAGGTTATGTGAATTGGTCAAAGATTGTCTGTAAATTAGGGGTGCTATCTATCAGATTACAGAGTTAATTACAAAGTGAACATCATTTTGTCATTAGAGGATGAGGCTGGCTGAGGGTTTGCATCTCATTTATCTTTGATTTTTCTCCTACTTCCAGCTCCTTAATTCAGTGGCTGGTACATAGCAAGCTCTCCATCAGTGACTATTGAGTGAATGAGCAGGTATGGCAGAGCTAAGTGGAGGGAGTAGGGACAAACACTTTAAAGAGTGATAGAGGATTAACAGGGCTTCTCAGGTTGCACTAGTGGTAAAGAGCCCATCTGCCAATGCAGGAAACATGAGAGACACCGCCTGGGTGAGGAAGATCCCCTGGAGGAGGACATGGCAACCCTCTCTAGTATTCTTGCCTGGGAAATCCCATGGACAGAGAAGCCTGGTGGGCTATGGTCCATGGGCTCACAAAGAGTCAGACACGACTGAAGCGACTTAGCACACAGCACACAGGGGATTAACACTGATGACTTTGGAACTAGAGGTGAGAAGAAATCTTGCAATAAGGTAGAATTGTGTCTCACTAAATTAAAAAAAAAGAAGACAAACACATTAATAGTTGAGGCGCATTTATCTCTTCAGTATCCTGATTTCAATTCCTTTGGATACATACAAGTGAGATTACTGGATAACATGATAATTCTATTTTCAGTTTTTTGAGGGGAAACATTTGGAGGTGATGGATAGGTTGATGGCATAGACTGTGGTGATGGATGTATACCTATCTCCAGATTCAGCAAGTTGTATATTAATTATGTACAGCTTTTCATGTGTCAAAAAATAAAGTAAGGAAAAAAGAGTTAGGATACTTTGAGAAAGCTTACACTGTGGAGGTTCCACCCAGGAATATCAGAGCCTTAGGTCTAGACATCTAGGAGGTGTAATTCACTCTCTGAGGTTCTCCTGCAGGGTCAAAATGCAGCTGCTCTCTGAAGGACTTGACTAAAGTCACCCCCTTGCTTGTCTTCCTCATCATTATCTGTCATGCTTCACTCCTTCCCTTCCTGGCTTTGCTGGAGAGCAAATACTTCATTAAATCAGTTGTGCCCAAATCATCAACTCAGGGATCTGCTTCTGGGTAACCCAACCTAAGCCCAGGGCCTATTCTAGGACAGTATGCCTAGGCCCTGGTGAATGAGCATTCAACACATATTAAACGAGTGAATCCTGGAACTGTCTTCCCTTGAGCCAGATAATCATAGGATTGCTACTGCTAAGTCGCTTTAGTCGTGTCCGACTCTGTGCGACCCCATAGATGGCAGCCCACCAGGCTCCCCCGTCCCTGGGATTCTCCAGGCAAGAACACTGGAGTGGGTTGCCATTGCCTTCTCCAATGCATGAAAGTGAAAAGTGAAAAGGAAGTCGCTCAGTTGTGTCTGACTCTTAGCGACCCCATGGACTGAAGCCCACCAGGCTCCTCTGTCCATGGGATTTTCAGGCAAGAGTACTAGAGTGGGGTGCCATTGCCTTCTAATCATAGTATTATAAAGTCTTAAAAGTTCTCCGTTCCTTATATCCTTTCTCTCTTTTCCTTGGATGAGGCCTGCCTTACTCCTCACCTCTTTTTAGTGGTTTTCCAGTCCCCTCAGTGTTCTTGCCTGGAGAATCCCAGGGATGAGGGAGCCTGGTGGGCTGCCGTCTACGGGGCTGCACAGAGTTGGACACGACTGAAGCGACTTAGCAGCAGCAGCAGCAGCAGCAGCAGCTAGTCTAACTGCTCCGTTGCTCCATGAATTCTACACTAATTCTGAAGTTCAGAGCATCTGTCATTCATTGTCTTAAATTCCTCCAGTAATTTCCCATAACTTGTAAGGTCAAGGAAAACATTCCTTGCTAATCTGTCACTTGCTAGGGGCAACCTCTACCTCACCTCTCCCTGCTCCCTTACTTCAGGCATGCCTTTTGCTCCGGGGCCTCTGAACTACTTGTAGTTTCTGGAGCCTGCCAATCTTGATCTTAGACTCTTGCATCTCTAGTTGCCCATCTATTGTTTCTTTGTTTTCTTGAGATGCCCTCCTTTGGTTCTTACTTGGATGACTCCTTTGAAAGGATATTTCTTGAGGTCAGTATTTTAGATTTGTCCTGACACCAGGAGAGATCTTCTTAGCTATCTCTTCCCTATTTCTCTTCAAACCAGTTGGCCTACAATTTAACCTACATCTCTAGTAAATCTACTAATCTCCTCCCAATTTTCAGTCACAACTCCCGCTGCTATCGAGAGTGCCCTTAGGCTTGAACTTCTCTACTCTTCTGTTCCAGATGAAATCAGTTCCTTCAGTGGAATTTGGAACTCTCTGGTCTGTGGCCTTTCCCCCCCGAGGCAAAATCTCTTGGGACTCTGGTGCTGTGGTTAGGGTTAATGGCTTCCTTGACTCTGAGTGATAACCCTTGGCTTTGGGAACTGCATGCTTGGTGGATGGAGAGATGAAAGCAGTCCTGTCTCCTAGGCTTGTCTCTCTTGATATGAAAGCTCTGCCCCAAGATCTGGATTAGAGACAATTAAAAACCCAATATTCTCAGTGGCAGTGAGCCCAAGATAATACTTCTGTCCCATGAGTGGGGCCTGGGAAGAAGGGAGCCCCCACCTCTGCCTCGTTTACCTAGAAATTAGTCTCAGCAATAGGAGTTCTGTGTTCTTGAATGTACCAGTCTGGAGCAATTTCTGTCTTATTTAATTGGGAGATAGAAGGGAAGGCACATATTTTCGTTCATATACCACAGACTCTTAATATTTCTTTACCAAATTTTAGTGGATTTTCTTGAATAAGTGTTTCTTTATTTGCTGTATGTTCATAGAGCCATTTCCAGAGTTAGTAAGTGGTTGCTTTAAAAATAATTTTCACCAGTTTACCTGGGGAGTGGGTCCATAGAGTTACTTGTGCTCTCATGAAATAAGTTGAATTCCTCCAATAATTTCATTCCTGAACATATATTATTATTTTTTCCACAATCAGATTCCAGCTATATGAATTTCTGCAATCATCTACTTTAATGGTGTCCTCTAACTAAGCACTTACAGAAAAATGTTAAATCAAACACCTTTATTGATTAAGACTATCTGTACTTTAAAAAATGAAAAAGATTCAAATGGTTTTAAAGCACATTTCAAGATTATGAACAATTTTAGAATTTTTAGTTGCAAATATAGTATAATAGACTTTCTGATTATTTATAAAGCCAGACTAAAATCTACATTTGCTCTCTGCCTTCCAACTTTGAGCCCATGTTTGAAATTCCCACTTTCCCCCTCTGTCACAATGGTGATGGTCCAGATTCTCCTTGGAACTTAGTTGCTATGGGTATCATGGCTATGAGCATTGGCTGCTGAGATGTTTGCTCTGTCATCCACAGGTTGGTGCAACCTGTGGGCACACATTGTCCTGTGTAATCTGAACTAAACAGAATTGGGTTTTGCTCTGAGCTTTTGCCAATCATGGGGTAGCAGGTGAACAGAAAAACTGCTTTCACTGCCCAAGGACTAAGTCCTGTTCTCTACTCCAGAGTTTCTAACATTAGCTTCAAGAGTTTAGTTTCAAGAGAGCTATTTCATGGGTGACTGCTTTAGTTGTCATACACATGAGTGCCTCCACATAGGCAAAGTTAGTTGGCAGCAGTAAACCTCTTCACAAATAAAGAACAATTGTATTCATGTCAATTCCTAATTCTGTACTAATTTAGCCTATGAAAAGCACTGCAGAAATGAAATTCACAAATGACCCCCCCCCCCAAAGAAAGTTAATTATTAACTTTCCCTTGCTCCTTCATTAAATCTTCTTTCTTTGGCCTACAAACTTGGATGAACAAGAGATATTATTTTGCATTCTTTAATTTTTCCAAAATCAGTTGAAATCTGACTCTTATTTTCCATCCTGTCTGGACTATGGAAAATACTATCTCAGGTATGACCAGGTCCTTGTCTCTCCCTCCCTTGGGCTGTGTTGAAGCCTGGCTTTTATATCACATGATAAACCTGCCTCATGTTTAAGCCCAGGCTGCTTCCAGGTCATCAGCTACTGGGGGTCTTTGCTGGGTCTTCCAGTGCTATCCTGGTAGCTTAGTTGGTAAAGACTCTGCCTGCAATGCAGAAGACCACTTTTTGATTCTTGGGTCAGGAAGATCCCCTGGAGAAGGGATAGGCTACCCACTTCAGTATTCTTGGGCTTCCCTTGTGTGGCTCAGCTGATAAAGAATCTGCATACAATGCAGGAGACCTGGGTTCAATCCCTGCATTGGGAAGATCCCCTGAAGAAGGGAAAGGTTACCCACTCTAGTATTCCGGCCTGGAGAATTCCATGGACTGTATAGTCCATGGGGTCGCAAACAGTCAGACACAACTGAGCGACTTTCACTTTCATTTGCCAGTGCTATAGTGTGTCGGTGTGTGTTTCCCCGGCCTCCTAGAGGCTCCCCAGCTTCTCCTCATTGAGATCCTCCCCAAGTCAGGGGTCAGAGTTCCATCTCAGACTCAGAGATGTCTTTTCCTTCTCTGATTTAACCGCTTTAACTCTTGGAACCCGAACCCCAACACAAGGGAAAGGGCTTTCCCTTTCTCCTCCTTTTAACGGCTTAATTGCCTCAATAATCTAAAGGCTGTGAAAACAAAAACCAAAAATTGTGTATAATTCCTACCCTGCTTTCTGCCATGTAACAGCCCTCCCGTCTCTTGCCTGCACAATCTCCCCATCCCCCAGGCAAAAGAATACTAAGGCTTTTCTCCTATCTTTGGGGAAGGGAAACATTCATTGAAAACGTACCCATAAATATTCCTTCTATGGTTACTAATAGACTATATGCACTGCTTTCTCCTCTCTGCTTGCCTACTCTCTTAGGGGAGTTTTTTAATGGGATGGTTATAGGAAGAGAGAAAGAAGTAAAGAAGATAATATAGTGCTAAGTGAATGATGGGTTTCTGATTTAGTAATCGATAGCAAACTATATGTGCAATGATATTAGGTGTGAATAACATTTGGTAATACTCAAGATGGCATCACTGACTCAATGGAGTTGAGTTTGAGCAAACTCCAAGAGATAGTGAAGGACAAGGAAGCCTGGCATGCTGCAGTCCATGGGGTCTCAGAATTGGACACAACCGAGAGACTGAATTATTGGGGGCTCCAAGATCACTGCAGATGGTGACTGCAGTCATGAAAATAAAAGATGCTTACTCCTTGGAAGAAAAGTTATGACCAACCTAGACAGCATATTAAAAGGCAGAGACATTACTTTGCCAACAAAGGTCCATCTAGTCAAAGCTATGGTTTTTCCAGTAGTCATGTATGGATGTGAGAGTTGGGCTATAAAGAAAGCTGAGTGCTGAAGAATTGATGCTTTTGAACTGTGGTGGTGGAGAAGAATCTTGAGTTCCTTGAACTGTGAGGAGATCAAACCAGTCCATCCTAAAGGAAATCAGTCCTGAATATTCATTGGAAGGACTGATGCTGAAGCTGAAACTCCAATACTTTGGCCACGTGATGTGAAGAACTGACTCATTTGAAAAGACCCTGATGCTGGGAAAGATTGAAGGTGGGAGGAGAAGGGCACAACAGATTATGAGATGGTTGGATGGCATCACTGACTCAATGGACATGAGTTTGAGTGAACTCTGGGAGCTGGTGATGGACAGGGTGGCCTGGCGTGCTACAGTCTGTGGGATTGCAAAGATTCGGACATGACTGAGCGACTGAACTGAATTGAACTGAACAACTGAAAAACAACAGCAACAAGATGTCCTTTTCTCCCTCTCCTTACAACTTTGGGGGCCACAGTGACCCTCCTATGTCCCTTCATATGTTTAGTTTTTGCCAAAAAATACCCGATATACTTCCACTAGCTGACCGATTCCTGTGATTCTACCATTAGAGCTATACATCTTTTAAGTAGAAATAGCCGGAAAGGATTGTTAGCAGTTTCCCAGAGCTGCTATACTACAGTACCACAAATTCAACAACAGAAATTTATCTCTTGCAGTTTTGGAGGCTAGAATTCTGTGATCAAAGTGCCTGCAGGGCCATGCTCCCTCTCTGGCTGTGTAGGAAACTCTCTCCTCCTTTCTCCTAAAGTCTGGTGATGGTCCGCCATCTTGGCATCCCTCGGCTTGTGGCTGCATCACTCCAATCTCTGCTTCTTTCTTCCCTGTCTGCCTCTCTCCAAATCCCTCTCCTTATGAAGGTACCAGTCATTCAATTTAGGGCCCTACTCTAGTCCCATATGACCTCATCTTAACTAGACTACATCTGCAAGGCCTTACTTTCAAATAAGGTTATAATCACAGCTACTGAGGGTGAGGACTCAAACATATCTTTTTGGGGTAGGGTGTAGCTGAACCTTGACAAGGGTTTGCACTAAATTATTCCCAGACACGTAAATATTATGCTGACTGGAAAAAATGCACAACCTAAAAGTTGAGAGTTCTGCTTTATTTGGTGGACTTTCTGAGGACTCAAGATCAGGAGGAAGCCTCTCAAATAGCTCTGAGGGACTGCTCTGAAAAGGTAAGGGAGGAGCCAGGATATATAGAAGTTTTTATAACAAAAACCAGATATTCAGAGCATCAAAAGATTACTGTTAATTAAAACCAGAAGTCCCAAATTAATGAATTTAGCACTTTTCTTTTTATGGGAAGATTAAGGGTCTGGGCTGATTGAAATAATTCCTTTGATATGCACCTCAGCTATCAAGGGCCACTATCTGATTCTTTTAGAACTAACACCCAAACAAGATGTCCTTTTCATTATAGGGGACTGCAATGCAAAAGTAGGAACTCAAGAAACACCTGGGGTAACAGGCAAATTTGGCCTTGGAATGCAGAATGAAGCAGGGCAAACGCTAATACAGTTTTGCCAAGAGAACGCACTGGTCATAGCAAACACCCTCTTCCAACAACACAAGAGAAGATTCTGCACATGGACATCACCAGATAGTCAACACTGAAATCAGATTGATTATATTCTTTGTAGACAAAGATGGAGAATCTCTATACAGTCAGCAAAAACAAGACCGGGAGCTGACTGTGGCTCAGATCATAAACTCCTTATTGCCAAATTCAGACTTAAATTGAAGAGAGTAGGGAAATCATTAGACCATTCAGGTATGACCTAAATCAAATCCTTTATGATTATACAGTGAAAGTGAGAAATAGATTTAAGGGCCTAGATCTGATACAGTGCCTGATGAACTATGGATGGAGGTTTGTGACATTGTACAGGAGACAGGGATCAAGACCATCCCCATGGAAAAGAAATGCAAAAAAGCAAAATGGCTGTCTGGGGAGGCCTTACAAATAGCTGTGAAAAGAACAGAAGCCAAAAGCAAAGGAAAAAAGGAAAGATATAAGCATCTGAATGCAGAGTTCCAAAGAATAGCAAGAAGATATAAGAAGGCCTTCTTCAGCAATCAATGCAAAGAAATAGAGGAAAAGAACAGAATGGGAAAGACTAGAGATCTCTTCAAGAAAATTAAAGATACCAAGGGAACATTTCATGCAAAGATGGGCTCAATAAAGGACAGAAATGGTTTGGACCTAATAGAAGCAGAAGATATTAAAAAGAGGTGGCAAGAATACACAGAAGAACTGTACAAAAAATATCTTCATGACCAAGATAATCATGATGGTGTGATCACTCACCTACAGCCAGACATCCTGAATGTGAAGTCAAGTGGGCCTTAGAAAGCATCACTACGAACAAAGCTAGTGGAGGTGATGGAATTCCAGTGGAGCTATTTCAAATCCTGAAAGATGATGCTGTGAAAGTGCTGCACTCAATATGCCAGCAAATTTGGAAAACTCAGCAGTGGCCACAGGACTGGAAAAGGTCAGTTTTCATTCTAATCCCAAAGAAAGGCAATGCCAAAGAATGCTCAAACTACCACACAATTGCACTCATCTCACACGCTAGTAAAGTAATGCTCAAAATTCTTCAAGCCAGGCTTCAGCAATACATGAACCACGAACTTCCAGATGTTCGAGCTGGTTTTAGAAAAGTTAGAGGAACCAGAGATCAAATTGCCAACATCCTTTGGATCATTGAAAAAGCAAGAGAGTTCCAGAAAAACACCTATTTCTACTTTATTGACTATGCCAAAACCTTTGACTGTGTGGATCACAACAAACTGTGGAAAATTCTTCAAGAGATGGGAATCCCAGACCACCTGACCTGCCTCTTGAGAAACCTATATGCAGGTCAGGAAACAACAGTTAGAACTTGACATGAAACAACAGACTGGTTCCAAATAGGAAAAGGAGTACATCAAGGCTGTATATTGTCACCCTGCTTATTTAACTTATACGCAGAGTACATCATGTGAAATGCTGGGCTTGAAGAAGCACAGGCTGGAATCAAGATTGCTGGGAGAAATATCAATAACCTCAGATATGCAGATGACACCACCTTTATGGCAGAAAGTGAAGAGGAGCTAAAAAGCCTCTTGATGAAAGTGAAAGAGGAGAGTAAAAAGTTGGCTTAAAGTTCAACATTCAGAAAACTAAGATCGTGGCATCTGGTCCCATCACCTCATGGGAAATAGATGGGGAAACAGTGGAAACAGTGTCAGACTTTATTTTGGGGGGGGCTCCAAAATCACTGCAGATGGTGACGGTAGCCATGAAATTAAAAGACACTCCTTGGAAGGAAAGTTATGACCAACCTGGATAGCATATTCAAAAGCAGAGACATTACTTTGCCAACAAAGGTCCGTCTAGTCAAGGCTGTGGTTTTTCCAGTAGTCATTTATGGATGTGAGAGTTGGACTGTGAAGAAAGCTGAGCACTGAAGAATTGATGCTTTTGAACTGTGGTGTTGGAGAAGACTCTTGGACTGCAAGGAGATCCAACCAGTCCATTCTAAAGGAGATCAGTCCTGGGTGTTCTTTGGAAGGAATGATGCTAAAGCTGAAACTCCAATATTTTGGCCACCTCATGCGAAGAGTTGACTCATTGGAAAAGACTCTGATGCTGGGAGGGATTGAGGGCAGGAGGAGAAGGGGACGACAGAGGATGAGTTGGCTGGTTGGCATAACTGACTCGATGGACCTGAGTCTGAGTGAACTCCGGGAGTTGGTGATGGACAGGGAGGCCTGGTGTGCTGCGATTCATGGGGCCGCAAAGAGTTGGACAGTTTGAAGGACTGAACTGAACTGATCCGATTCTTTCCCATCTTGAATCCCCTCTGGGTGCACCATTTTGGTGGTAGGGACGGCTCCAGTGGCCAGTGGCTTGATGGCCTGGCATCCTTTGCTTATATGGAGGCAGCATTTTTCATTCACAGTTAGTTTAAGGAAATATTTTTAGCAGGCTTTCTTTGAAAAGGAATTTTCCTAATCTCTGGGCCTTGGTGGTGGGGGATGGGGCAGAGATAGGAAGGAGCCTGAGGGTATGGTGCTCACTGCACATTTATGCTGAGGAGTGGGTCTGCCCTGGTCTTGTGATTTCCCTGCCACTTTAATCATAACAAGCAAGAGGAGTCTGAGAAGACAAAGGAGCTGTAACTGGAAAAAGAAACAGGAATTAAGTGACTTTGTTGGAATTCTAGATGGGTCCAAAGGTAAAGAAATCTTGGTATGATCCATGATTTGAGTAAAATGTTCCTCTCTAATTTGAATAGTTTTGAGAAGTGACCATAATCTCACATCTATAAGTTTTAAAGTTTTGCCTTATCTCTTCTTCATCTTTGGTTGTTTCATAATTAGCTATGGAACATTTGACTTTTGGTTTCCTGTAATGGGATTTGTTTTATAATCCTAAGAAACCATTGGGTTGTTACTCCTTTTCTAATGTATCTATCTTAATTATTTAAAGATTAGAAAAGCTATCAATGTCAAAGGTAAAACCAAGTGTGAGGCACAATTAAGAAAGGCTATTTATTCACGAACTTTCAGCAAGGGAAGCCTTCTATAGGTCACTTTGGTTTCAGCAGGAGTTCAAAGGTGTAGAGAGAATTTGTTTTACAGTGTAAAGCTAGGAAATACAGAGATGGTTTCCACTTGGCAAGCATTCTACCAAAGTGGGATTTTTGGAAGCAGGGGAGACTTTCTAATTGTCTTTATACGTACCTAGCAATCCCTAGTTGGTTGCCAGGGGGAAAACTAGCAATTTGGGGACATTTCAAAAGAAGGATTGTTTAGTATTGGGGTGGAGGGTTTTATGTGGCTGGCCATTTCCTGGAACAACTGGAAGCCAATAGGATGCTTTTCTTACAGTCAAATTGTCATTGTGGCCCTGAGGGAGGGGGATCTTCCATGGCAGACAGTTTTCCAAAAGCTGTGAGAGCTTTAGATAATACATTTCATAGTAATGGGATGTAAAGGATAAGACAGACTGCTAACCACCAGCTTGGAACAAAGCTGAATTTAT
Organism: Budorcas taxicolor; assembly: GCF_023091745.1. Lineage (NCBI taxonomy): Eukaryota > Metazoa > Chordata > Mammalia > Artiodactyla > Bovidae > Budorcas > Budorcas taxicolor. The sequence continues at coordinate 102,015,638 of NC_068935.1, read as the reverse complement.
TTGCTTGCATGGCAACACTCAAATACTAGCTCAGCAAAACTTTCAGCAGAAGTAAAGGTCTAGATATAGATATGAAAAAGAAGAAAGTGAAGCTGAATCCAGCCTCTGTACTCGGACACCAAATTAATTCTCAGGGACAGAGTTTTAGGTGAAGTAGAAAAGAATAGCTTTATTGCTTTGCCAGGCAAAGGGGGCCACAATGGACTAATGCCCTCAAACCTGTGTGTCCCCACCTGGAGGGGGTACTGAGAAGTTTTATAGTAATGGTTCAATGACGGCATGATCCGCTTGTGGACATTCTTTTGATTGGTTGGTGGTGGTGAGGTAAGTGGGAGTCAGCATCATCAACCTTCTGGTTCCAACTGGTCTGAGTCTATGTGCTGCTTGTGGGCAGCATACCTTTCATTTCTCCCATCTGCTAGGGGTTTCAGTATCTGCAAGACAGCCCAAAGATATTTTTAGGTTTGTCACTTGAGAGGGAACCGGGACCCTTCCCCAAGGCTGGACTATTATGTCTTTTGACTGTTCCTCTCTTGTCTCTGCATCCCCTAACTTCCGTAATTGACATCTGCTTGAACATGTCCCATTGGAACTCACAGAGAAGGCAATGGCACCCCACTCCAGTACCCTTGTGTGGAAAATCCCATGGATGGAGGAGCCTGGTAGGTTGCGGTCCATGGGGTCGCTAAGAGTCGGACACGCCTGAGCGACTTCACTTTCACTTTACACTTTCATGCATTGGAGAAGGCAATGGCAACCCAATCCAGTGTTCTTGCCTGGAGAATCCCAGGGGTGGGGGAGCCTGGTGGGCTGCCGTCTATGGGGTTGCACAGAGTCGGACATGACTGCAGCGACGCAGCAGCAGCAGCAGCAGCAGCAGCATTGGAACTCAGGGAAGATCATGGAGGCTGAATGAAGCCTATTTCCTGTAATCAAGAAATGGGGGATAGAGAAAGGCTTTTGTGCCTGGGAGCCCCACAGGGTCTTGCTTGGTATCAGTTCAGTTCAGTTTAGTTCAGTCGCTCAGTTTTGTCCGATTCTTTGCTACCCCGTGGACTGCAGAATTCCAGGCCTCCCTGTCCATCACCAACTCCTGGAGTTTACTCAGACTCATGTCCACTGAGTCGGTGATGCCATTCAACCATCTCATCCTATTATCCCCTTCTCCTTCCACCTTTAGTCTTTCCCAGCATCAGCGTCTTTTCAAATGAGTCAGTTCTTCGCATCATGTGGCCAAAGTATTGGAGTTTCAGCTTCAGCATCAGTCCTTCCAATGAATATTCAAGACTGATTTCCTTTAGGATGGACTGGTTGGATCTCCTTGCAGTCCATGGGACTCTCAAGAGCCTTCTCCAACACCACAGTTCAAAAGCATCAATTCTTCAGCACTCAGCTTTCTTTATAATCCAACTCTCACATCCATACATGACTACTGGAAAAACCATAGCTTTGACTAGACGGACCTTTGTTGGCAAAGTAATGTCTCTGCCTTTTAATACTCTGTCTAGGTTGGTCATAACTTTCCTTCCAAGGAGCAAGCGTCTTTTAATTTCATGGCTACCGTCACCATCTGCAGTGATTTTGGAGCTCAAAAAAATAAAATCTCTCACTGTTTCCCCTCTATTTGTCATGAAGTGATGGGACTGGATGCCATGATCTTAGAAAACTAAGTTGAGTTTTCAGTAAACTTTTTCACTCTCTTCTTTCACTTTCATCAAAAGGCTCTTTAGTTCTTCTTCACTTTCTGCCATAAGGGTGGTGTCATCTGCATATCTGAGGTTATTGATATTTCTCCCAGCAATCTTGATTCCAGCTTGTGCTCCATCCAGTCCAGCATTCCTCATGATGTAATCAGCATATAAGTTAAATAAGCAGGGTGACAATATACAGCCTTGATGTACTTCTTTCTCAATTTGGAAGCAGTCTGTTGTTCCATATCCAGTTCTTACTGTTGCTTCCTGACCTGCATACAGATTTCTCAGAAGGCAGATCAGGGGTTCTGGTATTCCCATCTCTTCAAGAATTTTCTACGGTTTGTTGTGATCCACACAGTCCAAGGCTTTGGCATGGTCAATAAAGCAGAAGTAGATGTTTTTCTGGCACTCTCTTGCTTTTTCCATGATCCAGCGGATGTTGGCAATTTGATCTCTGGTTCCTCTGCCTTTTCTAAACCAGCTTGAATATCTGGAAGTTCACGGTTCACTATTGTTGAAGCCTGACTTGGAGAATTTTGAGCATTACTTTGCTAGCGTGTGAGATGAGTGCAATTGTGCAGTAGTTTGAGCATTCTTTGGCATTGCCTTTCTTTGGGATTGGAATGAAAACTGACCTTTTCCAGTCCTGTGACCACTACTGAATTTTCCGAATTTGCTGGCATATTGACTGCAGCACTTTCACAGCATCATCTTTTAGAATTTGAAATAGCTCCACTGGAATTCCATCACCTCCACTAGCTTGCTTGTAGTGATGCTTCCTAAGGCCTACTTGACTTCGCATTCCAGGATGTCTGACTCCAGGTGAGTGATCACACCATTGTCTGGGTCGTGAAGGTCTTTTTTTTTGTATAATTCTGTGTATTCTTGCCGCCTCTTCTTAATATCTTCTGCTTCTGTTAGGTCCATACCATTTCTGTCCTTTATTGTGCCCATCTTTGCATGAAAATTTCCCTTGGTATCTCTAATTTTCTTGAAGAGATCTCTAGTCTTTCCCAGTCTATTGTTTTCCTCTATTTCTTTTCATTGATTACTGAAGAAGGCTTTCTTATCTCTCCTTGCTATTCAAAATTATATCAAATGTACAAATGAAGCAAGCTTCTGAGTTCAGGTCTGTGGTTGTCTCATAAAGAAGTTTGTAAATACTTCTATGTGAGTGGCCACATTTATGTTTTTCATTACCAAGGGCTGGAAAACCTAGTTTCCAAAAAATCGAAGATAGAATGTGTTACATTCCAGGGTGGTTACATGCATTCAATGGAATGCTCACATGCACGTGCAGGAAACTCAACTAGTTTGTTCTTTAACAAGGAAAACTTATATCAACACTAAAGAAAATTGATGCCAAGAAAGCATCAGTAATCTTCCAACCCTACCCTCTCATACAATGTTTTATTAGGGGGTATGGCTTTTAATTTTTTTTCCAATAAGCACACATTTAATAGCTGTAAACATACTGTACATACTATTTTATAATTTGCTTTCTGACTTGACAATACCCTAAAATAGTTTTCCACGTTACCATGTGGTCTTTATTATTAGAATTTCAATGACTATATAATTACTTAAATGGATATAATATTAGTATTTATTCACATCTCCCATTTTTGAGCATTTGATTGTTTCTAATTACCTGTGTTTATCTTTGTAGGGCAACAGTGAACATCTTTTTAATTCAGGAATTTTTTCTTCTCTTGAATTATTTCTTTAAGATTATTTCTTCCAAAATGAGCATCTATATCAAAGTGAAGGAACATTTTCTGACTTAATATGAGGGGCCATATTTCCTCCAATTTCCAGTGGGTGTTCCCTTTACCCCCACCCCACCCTAAAGCAGTAGATGTATGCTAGGTTTACTCCAACTTTGCCAGCATACAATGTTCTTGCTATCAAAAAAATCTTTTAACAGCATAAAACAATACCTCAAAATTATTTTAAATTGTATCTCTTTATTTGGGAGGATAAACATTTTCTCATATCTTTATTTTCTAATGTTCATTACTTTTTTTTGGTCCTTCACTCATTTGAACAAAGATAACACACTGCCCTCTTCTTAACGTATCCCCATGAAGAGACCCTGAGGGATGGAATAGGGAGGGAGATGGGAGGGGGGTTCAGGATGGGGAACACATGTACACCCATGGCTGATTCATGTCAATGTATGGCAAAAACCACTACAATATTGTAAAGTAATAGTCCTCCAATTAAAATAAAGAAATTAAAAAAAATAAAAAAGGAAGCAAAAAAAAGAATGCGTTTTTTTTTTGTTCTTTACTTTCTACATGGGGTGGTTGCTTACAGCCAAAACAGTCTTTATTTTAAAAACCTTCCTTTTGCATTTCAGTCTCTGTAATATAAATAAGAGTTCTTCGGCATACTTGTCCTTGATGAAAAGACAAATTTCTGCTATCAAAAGAGCCTTCCAAGAATAATGCAAACATCTTTAGCTTCTGATTTCTTTTCCTTAGCCAAATTAAATGACAGATTTTAACATCTATGATCTATTTAGTCAAGATATGTGCCCTTTAAGAATGACTTATATAAAAGAGTTCCTCCTGAATTTTCTTTGATTTGCTACCAACTGCAACCAGTTGATCCTTTTGTATCATGGCCGTTTGTACCTCTCTACCCAATGCCCCTTCCTTACCCTGAGTTGCAACCACCAATTTTTTTCTACATTAGAAGGAACATATCAGTGATTAATCACAAGTGCTTTTAAATGTTTTCACTTTTCCATTGACTCTTTGTTTTAGTGCAGATTGATTATCTAGTATTTCCACTGCAGGAATGAATGTGAACAGAGTCTTGTACATTTACCATATTTTGTGATTTCATATAAATACCAGTACTCTACCAATCATAGGGCTTGCACCAAAGTCAATACATAATTTTACAGTCAGACAATTTTTTCTGTAAAGGGCCAGATAGTAAATATTTTTGTCTCTGGTGGCCACATAAAATCTCTCTTTCTTCACCATTGCCATTATTGTTGTCATCATCATCAACAATCCTTTAAATATGTAAAAAATCATTCTTAGGTCTGGGCCTTACAAAAACTAGATATAGTTGGAATTTGGATTTGGCATGTGATCTGTATTGGCCAGCCTTGAACTAGAAGACTTCAGAAAAAAATGAAGAGTATTATTAAAAAATATTATTATTATTTTTATTTGTGAGTGAAATGATGCATGAATAGGATTAGTTAGCTAGTTGTTTTTTCTTTTTTAACAATAACAAAAAACGGATTCATGGCAGTGAGGATGGGACTCCTATGAATGGTTAATATTTATCTTAACATAGCTGTCTTTGAGTAGTTCTTAGTATTTTCTTAAAAAAATAAGAAGTGTCCAGATAACACTTGGCGCTTGGATTTATTTTCTTTATATCTTCAGGAAGGTCTTGTGATAAGTACCAGAATGAATACGTTTCCCGATGGTGCTTTCAGAAAACTAGTCATGATTATTGTATTTAGAACTTAATTAAAACATGAGCACCAAAAGGTGCTTCATAACAATGTACTTTTTTCCTTCTTAGATTTGTATCCCCAGAGTGCTAATCAGTTGTGCTTTACATTGAGCAAAAGGAGTTATTGAGTAAGTATTCAGGTGAATATCAGTTATGGCACTGGAATTTTACCTTATAATACATTTCCCAATAGATCACATATGGAACATCTCCAAGAATTTTTCTTACATAATACTTTATTTGAATTTTTCTTATATAATACTTCATTTGAATTTTAAAGGTAACTTCTTATCTAGCAGCTCTACTCTGAATACACAGGTAGGATCCTGGAAATTGGCAACAACAACAACAAAAAAGATTATTAGGCAGTCTATTAGTCTGCTTAGGCTTCCATAACAGAATATCACAGATTGGGTAGCTTAAACTAGAGAGGTTTATTTTGGAGACTGGAAGTTCAAGATCAAGGTGGTTTCTGGTGAGGCCTCTCTTCCTGGCTTACAGTGGCCATCTTCTTCCTGCATGTTTGCATAGCTTTTGCTCTGCATGCAGAGGGAGCTCACATGTCTCTTTCTCTTATAAGGTCACAGCCCTTTTGGATTAGGGCTCTACCCTAAAACTTCACCTAACCTTCATTATCTCTTTATAGGCCCTATCTCCAAATACAGTCACACTGGGGGTTTGGGTTTCAACATACGAATTTGGGGGAATGGGACACTAATTCAGTCCACAATACAGTCAAAACATAAACAAAGTCCATTGGTTTACTTCATTCTGTAATCAATTCTAAGAAATATTCATTTTATTTCTGATGCTGAAAACTTGAACTCTGCTCAGTATTGTTGAATTGAAGCTCAAAGACAGAGTTTTGGGTAAAGTAGAAAAGAATATCTTTATTGCTTTGCCAGGTAAAATTGGACACAGTGGACTCATGCCCTGAGTAATTGTGTCTCAAACTGGGGAGCTTTGGTGAGGAGTTTTCTAGCAATGGTTCAAAGATATGGTGACGTATATTTCTTGAGCAGGAACCAGAACCCTGCTTTAATGGCTGCACTATTGTTTATTGATTGCTCCTCCTTCGTTTCTGCATTCCTTCCTTTCCTTGATTAGCAACCATTAGCCCTTTGGAACTGGGGGAACGTCTGGAAACTGAATGAAGCTTATTTCCTACAAATTAAAACGGGGACTTGGAAAGGATTTGTACCTGGGAGGGCTCCACAGAGTCCTTCTGGATTTCACTACCAGATTATCTGGTGTATTTCTTCCCCCTCTCCACTCCTTACCTCTACCCAGAGGAATCTTGCTGTAGTCTGGGTCCTCAAATCTGTCTTCCTTCATTTTTTCCCTCAAACTTTTGTTCTATATTCCAGAGGCTGTCTCTTCTCCTAGGTCCTAGGGAATTACCCGATTGGAAACCAAAGCTCTTTTAGGAAACTTGTAAACTATTTCAATTTTTAGTCCCTCTCCCTACCCCTCTTGCATCTAAAGAACTCAGAACTGACTCTGAGCTTGAATGGGATGGGGAGAGGGGAAAACTAAGAATACTCACATTGTTTCCCAGACTCTTCATAGCAATCTTTTGAGGTAGATACTGTTACCATCCTCATTTCCCAGAGGAGGAAACTGAGACTCAGAGAGGTTAAGTTGCCCAAGGCCAAATAGCTAGTAAGCGATGTGCTAAAGCCAGCTCCAATCTCGGTTTCGTCTGCTCCTATGCCTGTGGTGGCTTCCCAGGTGGCTCAGCGGTAAAGAACCCATCTGTCAATGCAGGAGATGCGGGTTCGATCCCTGGGTTGGGAAGATCCCCTGGAGTAGGACATGACAACCCACTCCAGTATTCTTGCCTGGGAAATCCCACAGACAGAGGAGCCTGGCAGGCTACAGTCCATGGGGTTGCAAAGAGTCAATCATGATTGAGCAACTGAACACACACACACACATGCCTATGGTCACTTCCATGTACCCTCAGAAGAAAGAGAAGAGTTTCCTATCTGATGTGATAAACTTTGTAGAAATGAACTCTGCATTATTTTCTTTGCATAACAAGTAATAGGCACTTCTGCCACCCTAATTTATGAGATTTCGTCTTTTCTACCAGCAAATCTGTACCATGAAAAGTGACTTTCCAGAGAAACGGGACTTGGCAATTGGAACCAGTCACAGGAAAAACCAACATCAAAACATTGAACCATGTGTCCCAAATAGGTGTACCTCGTTGGAAATGAAATAACAAGATAGGCACACCAAGGATACCTCCTAATTGTACAAGTCCAGAGGCTGTATTTAATTTCATTTTCTTATAGAAAATGATAGGCAAGTCTGTGTAATTAGAAATTAACTGCCATACTCTGAATTATGCAAACAGTAGAACAGGAGGAGAACATTAAACAAAAATGTAAAGAAAAAATCCTCTTGTCAGCATTATTTTTACTTAAACTGAATCTTCATAGTTGGCTTTTGTACAGTGTGCTTTTTCTTCCTAAGTCAGTGGTGTTCTCCATGTGGGAGCTGATGGTCTGGATCCCAGATTCAAGAGCTGGAAGCTTCACCCTGCTGAAAAGTTGAGGCTGGCTTCAGTCAGCAGGCCGAGGCTTCAGCAGCAGCAGTACCTCTTAGCCATATGTCAATAAATAAATGCTATAATAGGAAACAAATGCAGAAAGTGAGTCATCAACTTTCTGTCTCTTCCTTTGGAAAGTTGCATTTGTCATAAAATGAAGGAACATTTTACCCCTTTCTCTTTACTTTTGTATAAAACCTTCTCACCCTGAGTTTCCAAGGGTACTTGCAAGCTCAGTTTGAAGAGGAAAAGTTAAAATTTTACATAACCTCCTGCTCCATTTGCCTCTGTAACTCAGCTTGCTCCTTGCAAAGTCTCGATCATGTAGGTCATGTAGTCTCAGAAAGTGGGGACTTACAATACTAGGAGCTGGAGCTTATCTCACTCACCCTTGTCCTGCTCTTTGCAACTGCCCAGCCCCTGCAAACCTGCTTAATCATGCCTGTCTGTGTAAAGGTCAGGCATCCCCCTCCCCATCTTGACTGCTGTTCCCGTGCACTCGAAACCCTTTAGTTTAAACCAGCCTATTAGCACACTAGGTTGCCCACTATAGTCTGTCTAAATAAACTCTGTTATGCTTTGGGGCTCAGAGCTTAGAGTGTTAACTCCTCTGGGCCCGCTGGTGTAATAAACCTGAGTTCTCCAACTCTCCAAGTGTGGTGCTTGGTTTCTTGATGACTGGTTTCTGCAACAAGTTGGAACCTACAAGTGACTTGGATGGCAAATTCCTGGTATAAGGGGATGTGACCATCACAGAAAAGAACAGCACGAAGAAACAAGCAAGCCGCCACACAACTTGTTAGATTCAGAGGCCGTCCTTTCTCAGAGTCTGGATTTTGTAATGCTTTTTGGGGTGAAGTAATCACACAGGCAACCAGCTGTGGAAACTAAATAAGGCCTTTCAGAGTTTCCACTTTTACAGCTGTGGAAAAACATGCAAAATTAAGGTGAGTTTGGCATGGGGGCCCATTGTTAGTGTCTGCTGGAAAAAAATGCGCAACCTAAAAGTTGAGAATTCTGTTTTATTTGGTGGACTTACTGAGGACTCAAGCCCAGCAGGCAGCCTCTCAGATGGCTCAGAGGGTCTGCTCAGAAGAGGAAAGGGAGGAGACAGGATGAATAGGAGCTTTGCCACAAAACTCAGTAATTCATAGCATCAAAAGGTTACTGTTAATTAAGGAAAACCAGATATCTCAAGATAATGAATTTAGCCCTTTTCTATTTATGGGAGGATGCAAGAGTCCAGGTTCATGGAAATCATTCCTTTGATATGAACCTCAGCTAATTAGGGCCAGTATCCTGTTCTTTCCCATCCTGTGTCCCTTTAGGGCTCTCCTATGGGTAGGAGGCAGTGGCTGGTGGCTTGATGGCCTCAGCATCCTTTCTTTGCTGATATGGCAGGCAATATTTTTCATTCTCATTAGTTATAGCAGAGACTTCAAGGATTGAAACCCACTGTATTTTAGAGAAGAGTTGATTATCCCTACTGTGTTTCCATTTAGCAAACGATTTTGTCATATTCTTAAACTCGGAAGGAGTGTATGGCACTTCTCAGTGGATTATCACCATCATAATTTCATGGTCCCATCCATTGAGGCCCTTATATCAAATATGTATTTTTTAAAAAAAGGCTTTATTGAATTTGTTACAATATTATTTCTGTTTTATGTTTTCGATTTTTGGCCACGAGGCATGTGGGATCTTAGCTCCCCGACCAGGGATTGAATTCCCTGCATCAGGAAGTGAAGTCTTAACCATTGGACTGCCAGGGAAGTTCCCCACATATTATTTAAATTACTTATTCCATCCAACCAACAACTGATAAATACTTTGTAATCATAGATTTGGCTAATATGTTTTGTTCCAGGTTTAATTGAAGGTCTCAGACATAGTTTGCTTTCATCTCCAAAGAGATTCAATTCATCTTTGCCAGGCTGCCCATGGGGTATCTCAACAGCCCTGTAGACGCACAGTCTTACAGGCAAGATCTTAAGCACTCTAACTTTCTCTAGGAGTATAACATTTAACTGATGCCATCCCCCTCCTCCCTCTTCCAGGACTGATTCAACGCACTTATTCAGAACATACAAACACTCACTAACAAACTCACACAAAAAAAGGAAGGGACCATTGCCCTACACGTAGTACAACACCCTGAAACCTCAGTTAAAGTTCTGAAATTGTCAAGAAATAGTTATTGATTCTGTTAGCACCCACAACATTAAAATAGACCCAGTATCTTTTTGGCTTTTGGTTCTAGAGGCAATGTATTCCTCATTTATGAATTTTACTTAAGCCTGTTTGTTTATACTGTTACTTATGAACTGGCCCACTTTAAATGGGGTTACCTACAACAGAAGGCTGCAGAATCTGTCCAAATTGTAATAAAACAGGCATTCCTGTGAATGCCCCTAGAGACTCCATCGCTGAAGAGGATGTAGTGACCTCACCTCATGTCTCTTGGAGTCTCGGAACCACTGACAATGGTCATAAATTGCCAATGCTTTCTGGTAGAAGGAACTGCCTTCCTTGCCCACATGCTATGTACCCTTAGAGGAAAAGTACTGCTCAGACGCTGCGTCCTTCTGAAAATGGAAGCTCTCAGATGCTAAGCATGTGGCCGTCTGTACTCAGATGACCATTGTGCCCTGGTTCATGAAAGCAGCTGTTCATGAAACCTTGAGCTTCTCAGCTCTTTAATTCCAAACATCTCATTTGAAATTGATTTGGGGACAAATATGTGCTCTATTGAGAAAAGAATCCCCCTGTATTTATTTCTCTTTGTCTTCCCTGTATTGACTCACCCAGCTCCCACACTCTCCCATTGTCCTGTTTCTCTATTTTATTTCCCTAGAGTTAAAAAAAAAATATTATGATGCTCTAAGAGACTTGATGCCACCCAGATTTTCCTTCCATTAGGGTGTTTTTAGCTTGTTCACATAATCACTTCCACAGTATTCATGCTTATGCACTGAATTTTAACACTGAATTTTATCACTGCTCCATGAATCAAAACATCAATAACAAGTTAATAAAATAATATCGAGCTGGGGTTGACTGAGGGGAATCAGCGTGCCACAGGTCTTTCATGCTCTCCCTTGGCATATAGATTTAACATCACATCTGATCTAAATCCACATAGTAGCTAAGCCCACCACGTGCTGTTTTCATTACAAAAAGAAAAAAAAAAGCCTCCTTAGAAATGTCTTTTCAGGTCTCTTTTCACTTTAATACCCTTTAAATGATGGAAAATCAAATTTTCCCACTGCCTATGCCTTTTGTCCCAAATGATAAACGATGGCTTCTGTCTCCTCCCCTCTCTGTCTGGTTCTGAACGGTGTTCAGAATAAGCCAGCTCTTTGCGCTGCGTTTTTGCTGCTGTCAGGGGATTTATGTAGGGTGTGAGCTGAGCTATGGCAACTGCAGTGATTGGATAACGGCTCCCTCAGAGCTGCCTGTGTAGCACCAACGATGGTGGGTTTTTTTTGTTTGTTTGTTTGTTTTGTTCTTCCCCAAATAGCTGCTGTTCTTGTTTGGGGCTTTAAAACGTTAATGTATTTCCGAGTAAGAGAACGAGTGAAAAAAAAAAAAATTGGGCAGTTTATGATTTAGAGAATGAACACTTCATTACACTGGATGCATGACTTTGGGTGATACTTTTAACCTTTCTGTATTTCAGTTTATTTATCTGTAAAATGAGGAGATTGATGCCGCATGCATTTTAAGGTCCCTTCCACATATGGAATTCCATGTTCTACATCTGGGCCCTTAAAATGCTTGACTCAAATTGTCTTTAACAGCTTTTTCCTTTTGCTTCAGATAGGGAATCCAAGAAAGAAATGGTATTCTTTTGTACTTTGTTTTCAAAAAGTGAATAAATAACATTCTGATAAGTCCAATGCTGAACTTGCTGTGCCTGATAAGTCCAATGCTGAACTTGCTGTGTTTGCTCCAAAACCCCTTTGGGATTTCCCTGGAGGTACAGGGGTTAAGACTCCGAGCTTCCAATGCAGGAGACATGGGTTTGATCCCTGACTGGGTAACTAAAATCCCACATGCCCTATGCTGTAGCCAAAAAAATTAAAAAAAAAAAAGCAAACCCCCTTCTTCCCCAGCATTTCCCACATTGAGTAACAGCACGTCATCCACCCAGTTTCCCCATCTGGAAACTTCCGAGTCATTCGCAGTCCTCTCCACATCCCCTGACCTTGCCTTTTGCAGCTCTCAGACACTGTGTGTGTAGAATGGGTTCCTTGGAGGCTCAGCCCACCCTGCCATCTAGGCTGGTCATGAAAGGCAGAAATTCTTAGTGGAAAAAATGCTTGCATGTGATCAGTCAGCCTAGGCTCCCATCCCAGCTTCACCCCTTACTACAGTCAGTGTGACTTGGCCTAGGCTGGATTAGAGAGCTTGGCTTCTAGAAAGTATGAGAGGCTGTGATCCATGTATAAGTTATGACACCACAGCCTGCTGGCCTTATGACCTTTCAAAGCCATAGTATTTTTTCCTGAGAAATGCTTATAATAATAGTGCCCAGCTCTCCAGGATTTAATGTTTGTGAAGTGCTTAGCCTAGTGCCTTAATGCATCATAAGTACTCAATAAATGTGAGTAAATGTTAGTAGTTATCATTACTATTACTGTGATAGGAGGCTCATTAGCAGCCTCAGTCGCTGTGTATAATGTGGCCTAGAATAAAACATTGCTGCCAAAAACCATCTCTTGGTTGAGCCAGGTATTCACTCTAGATGCCTTTGTCACCATGAAGCCTAAGCTTTTCTCAGTCACCTTTCACGGCTTGCTGTGGTTCTGCTGAATTAATAGGCGTTGACTCCTCTATCTTAAAACTCCTCTCACTTGGCTGGGTAGGTCAGTGGAGAATGGGTGAATTGCTTGGATCCGATGCCACCTCCCACTGACTTTGAGAATCACCCGCCAGGCCCTGTGTAGGAGCTGCCCCCTTGAGCTGTTGAAGACTGTCTCCTCTCACCTGCAGAGACAGCTGTAGTTCTGCTAGTTGCGCCTTGTCTGTTGAAGGTCTGTTTCCATCATGTCCTCTCCTGCTCAGACCTGGCTTCCTCCCCGCCTTCCTCTCAATGCTGTTGAGTGTGGCAGTTAGATTTTACCTAAGGCCACTACAACCACAGCTCCCATTTCACAGGCTCTTCACACTGGGACCTGCAACCCCCTCATCAGGAAGAGGAGCCGAATTACCCTCTTCTGGAATGTGGGTTGGGCTTAGTGTCTTGTTTAATAATTAATATAAAGATTCTCACTAATTAATCAATATTACTTATTATTTGGCTGTCCCTTTCATCATTCAGGAGACTAGCTTAGGCTTCCTTGAATGGTGGCTTAGGCTTCCTTGCCTTCCAAAGAGGGCAAAGGTGCAAGCCGTAAGACTCTTGATATCGAGGCTCTGCAACTCACGGTGTCACCTTCACCACATTTTATTAGCCAAATTTATCATTTATCTATCTGTAATATGTTATTAAGGTTGATAATTAATAGAATGTGGCAGGTGTGATGACATATGACTTCTGAGCTGGGTCAGAAAGGGCTGTGTAGCTTCTGCCTTGGTGTCTTAGAGGGATAGCCCCCAGTTACTCCTCTCAGGGCATTCTTGCTCAGAAGCCAGTCGACATGATGTGAGAAATATAAGCCATAGGGAAAAGCCACATATTGCCCTTCAACTGTCCTAGACCAGCCACATGAGTGAGGAAATCACTTGGAAGGGATCTCCCAACCATAGCCATTTGAGTCACCTTTCAGCTGTTCAAGTCATCATCTCAGACTTCATGGAGCAGCGATGTCCCCACTGTGCTTTCTCTCGGTATCTCACTTGCAGTATCCAAGTGCATAATAAAATGGGGCTTGGGCTTCCCTGGTGGCTCAGAGGTTAAAGCATCTGCCTGCAATGTGGAAGACCTGGGTTCGATCCCTCAGTCGGGAAGATCCCCTGGAGAAGGCAATGGCAACCCCACTCCAGTATTCTTGCCTGGAGAATCCCATGGATGGAGGAGCCTGGTGGGCTACAGTCCACGGGGTCACAAAGAGTCAGACACGATTGAGCGACTTCACTTTCACTTTTCACTTTCTTTTCACCCGCTCTCATCTGAAGCCATAGAATTTCACGTGTGTCAACCCTGGAAGCCTCCACAAGATCGATTTTGTTTCATCTGCCCTGACTCTGCCTTCATGTAGGTCTTCATCCTCTCGAACTGGAGTCTGTGTCACAGTTTCACAACCACTCTTCTTGTTACCAGCTTCTCACCCTCCAATTCAGTTTCCTTACCTGTCTTTTTTTCTAGAAAACAAACCAAGTCATATCAATTTGAAAGTGATGGATATAACCTTTCCATTCCCCATAGTCCATAACTTGGAAAATAAGGTCTTTCATAATCTGATTTCATGCAAACTCTTGAGCCTCATCTACCCGCCACTTTCTTACCAGACTCTCATATTCTTGCCATCCAGAGTTCTCATTATGCCTGAAACACACTGTGTTCTTGAACACTCTGCAATATTGCACTTGTTCTTTCCTGTTTGGAACAATCTTTCCCCCATTTTTCTTTTCTATTTTGCCCCCTTCCTCCTTTTCTTCTTCCTTCTCTCTCTTCTCTCCTTCCTTTCTCCTTTCCTTTCTTTTTTTCCCCAGTTAATGGTTAAGTCTTAGTTTTCTATTGTTATGTAATAAACCACTCCAAAAGTTATTGACTGAAGACAACAATTTATTATTTCTCACACACCTGTAGGTTAACTGCGTGGTCTCATCTGGACTCACTCAAACTGTCAGTTGGTAGCTCATGGGTGGCTGGAAGGTCTGAGATGGCTTTGCTCACATATCTGGGGTTTGGGCCTTGCCTCTTGGCACCAGGTTTCTTGTCGCTCAGTGGTCTAGCCTAGGCTTCCTTATGTGGCAGTGTGGCATGCATGTGAAGTCACTTCAGTTGTGTCCAACTCTTTGTGACCCCATGTACTATAGCCTACCAGGCTCCTCTGTCCATGGGATTCTCCAGGCAAGAATACTGGAGTGGGTTGCCATGCCCTCCTCCAGGGGATCTTCCTCACCCAGGGATCGAATCTGTGTATCCTGCATCTCCTGCTTTGGCAGGCAGATTCTTTACCACTGAACCATCAGGGAAACTCTTATATGGCAGCAGGAGCATTCAAAGAAGTCAAAGGTAGAGGCTGCAGGGTCCCTTTGAGGTTTAGGCTTTAGAACCCACAGAGTATCACTTCCACTAAATTTCACTGGTCAAAGTAAGACACAAGCCAATCCCGATGAAAGGGCTGAGGAAATAGAATCCACCTTTAATGAAAGGAGGTGCAAAATCTTGTGCCTATATTTATTATAGCTTACCTATCCATCAAGGTCAAGTTCATGTACAAGCCATTCCATATTCTGTTCATTAATTCATTCTTTAATTCCATCATCCATTCTTTCATGTACTAAAAGAATATGTTAGGTACCTTGCATAAGTCAGGAACTGGGCACTAAGAACACAGAGGCAAACTACTTATGGTCCTACCATCTTTTGTCTGTACCTATTTATAATATTTATCTCATTGTGTTATAATTGCTTGTTTACACGTTTAATTTTCCTAGTAGACTATGAGGTCCTGGAGGGGAGAAACAGCACCTCATCTCACTTTCAGTACGAGTGACAGAGTGTTGTTTTAAAGCTAATAATGTATTTCTTTTGTTTTTCCTGTTTTTCCTGGAGTAGGTAGCACATTCTTTTGCAGAGGAAGATTGCTTTTTTTTTTTTTTTTCTTTTAGGGAAAAGTGCTCATCAGTTAGATGAGACTTCTGTCTATGGAAATCCTGAATTTTCACACATTTATTTCATAGAATAGTTAAATGGGAAGAAAAGTGCCAACTTGAACGTGTCTTTTTGCCTGAAAACTCCATTAGTGCTTGCTACATCAGGAATGAAAAGAAAACCCCCAAGTTAAGCCTTGGGGGAAGAATAGGCAGGTTTCTCCATAGAAAAACAGCAGTCAAGGCTCTCTGTTCTTTGGATGTCATAACCACATTAACTTGAGTGAAATGTTAAATCAGATGACTCAACAATTGGACTTCATAGGAATTGTTCCTTTCATTTCCTGGGAAAATATGGAAAAATGATTTTATTAGTTCCATAGTTTACACAACCAGGCAGGTACTTAGTTTGAGTGGTTACGTGGGATGTTTGTTTAATATAAATGAGAAGAAACAAGTTGCTCTTATGTTTAAGGATATAAAATATAAGATTTCATTTTGCATTTTGTCTTTTAGTTTGATTTCTCTTTTTTATGCCATTCTTTTTCTCCTTGTAAAAAAAGGACCAACCTTATTTTTGCCTAATGCACAAATAAGTATACCCACAAGTGTATCTACATATACTAATTAACACATGTATGCATATTGTAGCTTGAATCAAACAGTATAAAGACTTATAGTTTTTTCTTTTTTAACAGATTTGGGATTCTCATTTATTTAGTATAAAAAGCTGATGTACATATATTTTCACTTAACATTATCACAAGTACTTTCCCATCTCATTAAATGTTCTTTGAGGAAAGAATTTCTAGTAATGTAGCATAATTTATTTAAACGTTTTCCCCAATGTTGAATAGTTTTTAGCTACTAAAAATAATGTTCCTAAGTATTTTCATGTGCATAAATTTTTGTGTTTATCACCATTTCCTTGGGATGCATTCCCTGACGGCTAAATATTGGGTCAAAGAACATGAACGTGTACAAGCTTTTTTCTCTATCACCCTATTGCCTTTAAAAAAGGTTGTAACAGCATACCATCTTTCAAATAGTGTAGGAGAGTCTGTTTCTCTGCACTTTCTTTTCCTGTATTGGTAATTTCATTAAAAATCGCTTTGCTAGACTGACAGTGAAAATGGCATGCTGTTGTTTTTAATTTGCCCTTTTTCTGTATATTGATGTAGCTTCTCTTTCAATAGATTGTGGGCTTTATCTTTAGACCCTTACAACTGGAGAGTCACAGTACATCTGTCTCCTTAGATTCTGAGTTTATGTTATCATTTCCTGAGCTATAACTTGACTTTTTTCATTGAAAGTGAAGTCCAGGTACCACATATCTCCACAGTAACCTCTCTGAGCTCCCCGAAGGAAATGTACTCACACTGAGTAAACAGGGTCCAATTCACTGAAGATTTTGCAGGGGAGACAGAGGAGTGAGATGATATTGCACACCTCCCTGCAAATGACTTGAAACCTTTTTGAGATGTTTTGCTTACCCCCAAGCTCATCTCTTTCCTCTCTCTGATGTCCTAGTGTCCAGGGTCTTCTTTGAGTTCTTCCTGCATGTGGTGCTTCATCTCACTAAGTTCTCCCCAGCTTTTGAACATCTACCTTTATTATCTCAGCCAATTAGTGACCCTAATTTGTTAACCAGACATGCCCCTTGAGGTTCTTACTCCCACCTCCACCCCCTCAAAGAACTTACCAACTTATTTTCCCATTAGTAGGGAGTGATTCTTATGTAGCAGCTAAGACAAAATTTTCTCCACATTGTTTCAGAAGCATTATATAAAATGTTTGGTAAATTTAAAAATTGTATATATATATATATATATATATATATATATATATATATATATATACATATATATATTTTGGAAGAGGGGTGGACTGCACTGTGTGGCATATGGGATCTTAGTTTCCCAACCAGGGATTGAACATGTGCCCCCTGCACTGGGAGCATAGAGTCTCAACCACTGGACTGCCAGGGAAGTCCCCAAAATGAAATATTCCTTAGGTCAGATTCCCAGTTTTTTCTTAGGGTGTGGGGGTTGCAAGATCAGCATTTGCAGGGGAGTAAGGGAAGCCTGGAAAATCCCATGGACGGAGGAGCCTGGTAGGCTGCAGTCCATGGGGTCGCTAAACATCGGACACGACTGAACGACTTCACTTTCACTTTTCACTTTCATGCATTGGAGAAGGAAATGGCAACCCATTCCAGTGTTCTTGCCTGGAGAATCCCAGGGATGGGGGAGCCTGGTGGGCTGCCGTCTATGGGGTTGCACAGAGTCGGACACGACTGAAGCGACTTACCAGCAGCAGCAGCAAGGGAAGCAGGAGAATTCTTGCCTGGAGAATTCCATGGACAGAGGAACCTGGCTGGCTATAGTCCTTGGGGTTGCAAGAGCTGGACATGACTTAGTGACTAAACCACCAAAGGAAGCAGGATTGGGCCGAGGGAGGAGTTGAGCTGTGATGTTGTCATAACAGAGGGCTTTAGCTGACCCTGTGGGGAGTTCTGAAATTGACCTGGTTCTTCAGAGTTGCCCCCAAATGAGGCAAAGGGGGTGGACATTTATACCTCATAGCCATGGATCAGTCATTGGATGTGGCTGCCCTCGAAGAGTGGGTGTAACTTTGGGCAGCTCCTGTATACCAAGGGCAAATCCTGGTGAGGACACAGCCAGGAATCTTGAGCAACCAATAAATACTCTCAGCAAACTGGAGGTGAAAAAGCAGAGTGAGGTCTTCAAAATTGGCCAGAGGTTAGGACAGAACACTGGTTCAGGCTATTTCAGTATTGTCTTATGCAAGCCACTTACACCTCTGGGTCTTTGTTTTTCCATCTGTAAGATGGTAAAAATAACACCTTTCCCCTTAAGTGGTACATGCATGCGTGCATGCTTAGTAGCTCAGTTGTGTCCTATTCTTTGCAACCCCATGGACTGTAGCCCACCAAACTCCTCTGTCCATGAGTTTCTCCAGGCGAGAATACTGAAGTGGGTAACTATTCTCTTCTCCAAGAGGTCTTCCCTACCCAGAGATCAAACCCAGATCTCCTGCATTACAGGCAGAGTCTTTACCAGCTGAGCCACCAGGAAAGCTCTAAGGGGTACATAAAGTGAAAGTGAAAGTTGCTCAGTCTTGTCCTACTCTTTGCGACCCCATAGACTATACAGTCTGTGGAGTTCTCCAGGCCAGAATACTGGAGTGGGTAGCCTTTCTCTTCTTCAGGGGATTTTCCCAACCCAGGGATCAAACCCAGGTCTCCTGCATTGCAGGCAGATTCTTTAACAGCTGAGCCACAAGGGAAGCCCGAGAGGTACATAAGAGAATTTAAATAAGATGACTAATGATAGATGTTTAGCACTGTGTCTTTCTGGCACTTTGTAAGATGTTCAGTGTGTATTATTTTCTTTTACTTCATCCTTCCTCATCCTCTAGTATTTGTCTCAAGAAATTTTCTTCCTTTTGACAATGTGGAGCCTATGTACATTTAATATTCTTGAATAGTCCTTCAAGAATTTAGAAGCCCAGGCTGTAAAATTGGAAGCTTGGACCATTTGATCTTTAAGTTTAGTTCCAACGTTTTAAAGTTCTGTTCTAGTATTCTGTGATTCAATGCATTAGAGCACACCACACAATTAATTCTCATCTCATTAGTATTCTTACTACCATCACCTTGATTTTAATGAGCTACATTGGCTATTCCGGTGCTCTGTGTATTCAGATGTTTCTGGTAATTAGGAGAATTACATGAAGAAAGTCTTTTGAGACAGATTCAGGACCAATGGCACCAAAAGATATTCCTTTGTTGCCAGTTTCTTGTGAAGGAAGCACTGATCCTGTATCTCTAAAGGAGAATGCCTATTGCATGAATAATACAATTGAGAATAATTAAGTATTTTACATACATCAGTTTTCTCACCCTAACGAGATAGTCAGCATTTAGTTGTTAGGAATTGTCTCTCCTATTTCTTTTTTTTTTTTTTTTTTTAATTTTGTTGGGGTATAGTTGACTTATAATGTGTTAGTCTCTCCTGTTTCTTGCAGGGCCAAGTTCTTACTGATTAGGCCTAAAACCCCTATGACCGACCATCACCTTTAGAATCACACACACACATACACTCATGCACACGTTTTGCTCACTCAGCATCATAGCAGCTGAGTCAGTTAGTGGTTGCTGTTGTATCAGTTGACCCTAAAGATGGCCTGGGAATCTCTTTGTATTCTGTGGATTTCCCAAATATACTAGGTTAGTCAACTTGGGATGCCACAACAAGAAACCGTACACAGGGTGCTTTAAATAATGGAAATTTATTTTCTCACAGTTCTGGAGGCCAGAAGTCCAAGATCAAGGTGCTGGCAGGATCTGCTTCTAGTGAGGACCCTTTCCTGCTTTGAAAGTGTTAGCCGCTTAGTCATGTCTGACTCTTTGTGACCCCATGGGCTGCCGCCTGCCAGGCTCCTCTGTCCATGGGATTCTCCAGGCAAGAATACTGAAGTGGGTAGCCATTCCCTTCTCCAAGGGATCTTTCTGACCCAGGGATTGAATCCTGCCTTATGGATGGTCTTTCCTCTGCATACATGTTCAGGGAGAAAGAGAAAGTGAGAGAGAATTCTGATATCTCTTCCTCTTTTTAGGAGTACACCAGTTCTACTGGATTAGGGCCCCAGCCTTATGACCTCTTTTAACCTTGCTTACCTTCTTATAGACCTTATCTCTAGATAAAATCACATTGGGAGTTACAGCTTCAACATATGAACTTGAGGGGGGTATGCATTTTAGTCTATAATAATCCAATCTCTAAATTTGATTTTGACTTTTACTCTATTTGATTTTGACTCTTGGGTAATTATCCAAGTACCAGGTAATAGATTAGCCAAATCACTCACTGCTGTAATTTATTAGCTATTTAAGAGTGAACTATACATAACTGTATATACACAAAGCAATTTGACTTGTTTTTGGCTTTGTAAAGTCTGTAGACTGATTTGGTTCTTCTCAGTTGGAGATTTCTTTTTAATGGTTACTTGTAGAGCATTTAAATCTTCATTTTTTAGTTTCTATTTTTTGTTCAGATTTCCTTTGTATTTTGAACTTCTTTTTCTGAGCACTGATTTGCTGTGTTATGACTGGTTTTCAGAAATGAAGCCTTTCTGTTTCATTTAGGTTGAAAAGTTGCTGTTTGAAGCTGTTTTATGTGAATTTTGCCTCCTCTTTCAGAGCAAATAAGTTCTGTTTATTTATTTTCAAGGGAACTGTTTCTGAGAAAAACGACTCCCTACAGGTTTGTGATGGTTTTAATACATCTATAAACAAGGCTATTTCCCTAGAACTGCCATTGTTAACTGCCAATACTTGAGAGAATTCTTTTGTCTCCATTCAAACCTATATTTGAAAATAATTGATTTTTGTTTTACCTATTCAAATCTTACTTTAAGCTCTGTTTATCCATTTCTAAGCCCCTTGGAAAATTTGGTGGTAGGCATCCATAGCTGAAATTCCCTGTTCTGAGCTTTATTTTGGTGTTTTCCATTTCTGTTTGCATGGAGCCAGGTGGCAGAGAAAAGTAGGAAAGACGTCTTCCTACTTTTCTCCAACTTAGGAGCCTCTCTAAATCCTTAGCTTGATTCCACCCTGAACAAAGAATTCTTAAAAATCCATGACCTTCATGCCTTCTGTTGTGTTACTGTTGTCTTCTATCTGCAGCAGAATGGAGCTTCTAATCCACAGCTTCTCAAAGGATAGTACATTCTATGTGGTTGTCTAGCTATTCAGTGCTAGTCCATGATGGCATAAGTGAAAAACTGCAAGTAAGTATTTAAAAACTTTCATAGTAATTTGACATTGCAAAGATACTTGAATGCATGTTCAATGAACTCACCCTCTTGAATAGACTCTGCACTATTTAGCATGGTAGCCACTAGCTGCATGTGGCTAATTAGCAGTTGAAATGCAGCTAGTCTGATTTGAGATGTCCGTAAATGTAAACTACACACTAGATTTCAAAGGCTAGTATGATAAAAAGAATATAAACTATCTCAATAATAATGTTTTACATGTTGCAATAATAATATTTTGCATATATTGGGTTAAATAAAATAAAAAACTAAGGTCACTTATTTTCTTTTCACTTTTTAAATATACTTTTTTAGAGCAGTTTCAGGTCCATAGCAACGTCAAGCAGAAAGTTCCTGTATACCCCTTGCCCCCACACATGCACACCCTACCTCACTGTCAACATCCCCCACCAGAGTGGTGCATTTGTTACAACTGATGAGCCTACATCATTAAAGCCCATATCACCTAAAGCTCATAGTTTATCTACTATTATGGGCTTCCCTTGCGGCTCAGACGGTAAAGAACCTGCCTGCAATGTGGGAGACTGGAGTTTGATCCCTGGATCTGGAAGATCCCCTGGAGAAGGAAATGGATACCCACTCCAGTATTCTTGCCTGGAGAATTTCATGGACAGAGGAACCTGGAGGGCTACAGTCGATGGGATTGCAAAGAGTAGGACATGACTGAGTGACTAACACTTTCACTTTCATCTACTATTATAGTATCATATATAATAGTTTTACTGCCCCCAAATCCTTTGTGTTTCACCTATTCATCACTCCCTCCCTCCTTACCCTTGGCAACCGTTGATCTTACTGTCTCCATAGTTTCACCTTTTCCAGAATTCCATATAGTTAGAATCATACACTATGTAGCCTTTTCTGATTGGCTTGTTTCACTTAGTAATATGCATTTATGTTTTCTCCATGTCTTTTTATAGCTTGATGGCTTATTTCTTTTTAGTGCTGATTAGTAATCCATTGTCTGGGTGTAGCAGAGTTTATTTATCCCTTCACCTACTGAAGGACATCTTGGTTCCTTCCAAATTTGGGTAATTATGAATAAGCTGCTATAAACATCCACGCTCAGGTTTTTGTATGGATCTAATCCGTATGCAGGTCACAAAGCAGCAGTTAGAACTGGACATGGAACAATGGACTGGTTCCAAATAGGAAAAGGAGTATGTCAAGGCTGTATATTGTCACCCTGCTTATTTAACTTCTATGCAGAGTACATCATGAGAAACGCTGGACTGGAAGAAACACAAACTGGAATCAAGATTGCTGGGAGAAATATCAATAACCTCAGATATGCAGATGACACCACCCTTGTGGCAGAAAGTGAAGAGGAACTAAAAAGCCTCTTGAAAGTGAAAGTGGAGAGTGAAAAAGTTGGCCTAAAGCTCAACATTCAGAAAATGAAGATCATGGCATGTGGTCCCATCACTTCATGGGAAATAGGTGGGGAAACAGTGGAAACAGTGTCAGACTTTATTTTTTGGGGCTCCAAAATCACTGCAGATGGTGATTGCAGCCATGAAATTAAAAGACACTTACTCCTTGGAAGAAAAGTTATGACCAACCTAGACAGTATATTTGAAAGCAGAGACATTACTTTGCCGACTAAGGTCCATCTAGTCAAGGCTATGGTTTTTCCTGTGGTCATGTATGGATGTGAGAGTTGGACTGTGAAGAAGGATGAGCGCCAAAGAATAGATGCTTTTGAACTGTGGTGTTGGAGAAGACTCTTGAGAGTCCCTTGGACTGCAAGGAGATCCAACCAGTCCATTCTGAAGGAGATCAGCCCTGGGATTTCTTTGGAAGGAATGATGCTGAAGCTGAAACTCCAGTACTTTGGCCACCTCATGTGAAGAGTTGACTCATTGGAAAGACTGTTGCTGGGAGGGATTGGGGGCAGGAGGAGAAGGGGACGACCGAGGATGAGATGGCTGGATGGCATCACTGACTCGATGGATGTGAGTCTGAGTGAACTCCGGGAGCTGGTGATGGACAGGGAGGCCTGGCATGCTGCGATTCATGGGGTCCCAAAGAGTCAGACACGACTGAGCAACTGAACTGAACTGAACTGAATGTGAAGGGGCAGCGGCCGGGAGGAGCAACCCCATGTCCAAGGAGTGGTGGCTGCAAGGGCACAGGAGGGCCTAGAGGAGCTATCCCACGTTGAAGGTCAGGAAGGGCGGTGGTGAGGAGATACCCTTCGTCCAAGGTAAGGAGCAGTGGGTGCACTTTGCTGGAGCAGCCGTGAAGAGATAGCCCACGCCAAGGTAAGAGAAACCCAAGTAAGATGGTAGGTGTTGCAAGAGGGCATCAGAGGGCAGACACATTGAAACCATACTCACAGAAAACTAGTCAGTCTAATCACAATAGGACCACAGCCTTGTCAAACTCAATGAAACTAAGCCATGCCTGTGGGGCAACCCAGGACAGGTGGGTCATAGTGGAGAGGTCTGACAGAATGTGGTCCACTGGAGAAAGGAATGGCAAACCACTTCAGTATTCTTGCCTTGAGAACCCCATGAACAGTATGAAAAGGCAAAATGATAGGATACTGAAAGAGGAACTCCCCAGGTCAGCAGGTGCCCAATATGCTACTGGAGATCAGTGGAGAAATAACTCCAGAAAGAATGAAGGGATGGAGCCAAAGAAAAAACAATACCCAGCTGTGGATGTGACTGGTGATAGAAGCAAGGTCTGATGCTGTAAAGAGCAATATTGCATAGGAACCTGGAATGTCAGGTCCATGAATCAAGGCAAATTGGAAGTGGTCAAACAGGAGATGGCAAGAGTGAACATCAACATTCTAGGAATCAGCAAACTAAAATGGACTGGAATGGGTGAATTTAACTCAGATGACCAGTATATCTACTACCGCGGGCAGGAATCCCTCAGAAGAAATGGAGTAGCCACCATGGTCAGCAAAAGAGTCCAAAATGCAGTACTTGGATGCAATCTCAAAAACGACAGAATGATCTCTGTTCATTTCCAAGGCAAACCATTCAATAGCACAGTTATCCAAGTCTATGCCCCAACCAGCAATGCTGAAGAAGCTGAAGTTGAATGGTTCTATGAAGACCTACAAGACTTTTTAGAACTAACACCCAAAAAAGATGTCCTTTTCATTATAGGGGACTGGAATGCAAAAGTAGGAAGTCAAGAAACACCTGGAGTAACAGGCAAATTTGGCCTTGGAATGCGGAATGAAGCAGGGCAAACACTAATGGAGTTTTGCCAAGAAAATGCACTGGTCATAGCAAATACCCTCTTCCAACAACACAAGAGAAGACTCTACACATGAACATCACCAGATGGTCAACACCAAAATCAGATTGATTATATTCTTTGCAGCCAAAGATGGAGAAGCTCTATACAGTCAACAAAAACAAGACTAGGAGCTGACTGTGACTCAGATCATGAACTCCTTATTGCCAAATTCAGACTCAAATTGAAGAAAGTAGGGAAAACCGCTAGACCATTCAGGTATGACCTAAATCAAACCTCTTATGATTATAGTGTGGAAGTGAGAAATATATTTAAGGGCCTAGATCTGATAGATAGAGTGCCTGATGAACTATGGAATGAGGTTTGTGACATTGTGCAGGAGACAGGGATCAAGACCATCCCCATGGAAAAGAAATGCAAAAAAGCAAAATGGCTATCTGTGGAGGCCTTACAGATAGCTGTGAAAAGAAGAGAGGCAAAAAACAAAAGAGAAAAGGAAAGATAGAAGCATCTGAATGCAGAGTTCCAAAGAATATCAAGAAGAGATAAGAAAGCCTTCCTCAGTGATCAAGGCAAAGAAACAGAGGAAAAGAACAGAATGGGAAAGACTAGAGATCTCTTCAAGAAAATTAGAGATACCCAGGGAACATTTCATGCAAAGATGGGCTCGATAAAGGACAGAAATGGTATGGACCTAATAGAAGCAGAAGATATTAAGAAGAGGTGGCAAGAATACACTGAAGAACTGTACAACAAAGATCTTCATGACCCAGATAATCACGATGGTGTGATCACTCATCTAGAGCCAGACATCCTGGAATGTGAAGTCAAGTGGGCCTTAGGAAGCATCACTACGAACAAAGCTAGTGAAGGTGATGGAATTCCAGTTGAGCTCTTTCAAATCCTGAAAGATGATGCTGTGAAAGTGCTGCACTCAATATGCCAGCAAATTTGGAAAACTCAGCAGTGGCCACAGGACTGGAAAAGGTCAGTGTTCATTCTAATCCCAAAGAAAGGCAATGCTAAAGAATGCTCAAACTACTGCACAATTGCACTCATCTCACACGCTAGTAAAGTAATGCTCAAAATTATCTAAGCCAGGCCTCAGCAATACATGAACCACGAACTTCCAGATGTTCAAGCTGGTTTTAGAAAAGTTAGAGGAACCAGAGATCAAATTGCCAACATCCTTTGGATCATTGAAAAAGCAAGAGAGTTCCAGAAAAACACCTATTTCTACTTTATTGACTATGCCAAAACCTTTGACTGTGTGGATCACAACAAACTGTGGAAAATTCTGAAAGAGATGGGAATCCCAGACCACCTAACCTGCCTCTTGAGAAATCTGTATGCAGGTCAGGAAGCAGCAGTTAGAATTGGACATGGAAAAACAGACTGGTTCCAAATAGGAAAAGGAGTACGTCAAGGCTGTATATTATCCCCCTGCTTATTTAACTTATATGCAGAGTACATCATGAGAAACGCTGGGCTTGAAGAAACACAAGCTGGAATCAAGATTGCCAGGAGAAATATCAATAACCTCAGATATGCAGATGACACCACCCTTATGGCAGAAAGTGAAGAGGACCTAAAAAGCCTCTTGATGAAAGTGAAAGAGGAGAGTGAAAAAGTTGGCTTAAAGTTCAACGTTCAGAAAACAAAGATCATGGCATCCGGTCCCATCACTTCATGGGAACTAGACGGGGAAACAGTGGAAACAGTGTCAGACTTTATTTCTTTGGGCTCCAAAATCACCGCAGATGGTGACTGCAGCCATGAGGTTAAAAGACGCTTACTCCTTGGAAGAAAATTTATGACCAACCTAGATAGCATATTCAAAAGCAGGGGCATTACTTTGCCGACTAAGGTCCGTCTAGTCAAGACTATGGTTTTTCCTGTGGTCATGTATGGATGTGAGAGTTGGACTGTGAAGAAGGCTGAGCGCCGAAGATTTGATGCTTTTGAACTGTGGTGTTGGAGAAGACTCTTGAGAGTCCCTTGGACTGCAAGGAGATCCAACCAGTCCATCCTAAAGGAGATCATTCCTGGGTGTTCATTGCAAGGAGTGATGCTAAAGTTAAAACTCCAATACTTTGGCCACCTCAAGCGAGGAGTTGACTCATTTGAAAAGACCCTGATGCTGGGATGGATTTGGGGCGGGAGGAGAAGGGGTCAATAGAAGATGAGATGGCTGGATGGCATCACCGACTCGATGGACATGAGTTTGAGTAAACTGTGGGAGTTGGTGATGGACAGGGAGGACTGGTGTGCTGTCATTCATGGGTTCACAAAGAGCCGGATACGACTGAGTGACTGAATTGGACTGAACTGAAGTTTTCATTTCCTTTGGGTAAATTCCAAGGAGTGTGATTGCTGGATTGTATGGTAAGAGTATATTTTGTAAAAAAGGAAAATGCCAAATTGCTTTCCAAAGTGGCTGAACCATTTTGCTTTCCCACCAGCAATGAATGAAAATTCCTGTTGCTATTCATACTTGTCTGCATTTGTTGTTGTCAATCTTCTGGATTTCAGCCATTTTTATAGGTGTGCAGTGGTATCTCATTACTGTTTTAATTTGTATTTTCCTGATGACATATGATGTGGAATATCATTTATCTATGCTTGTTTGCCACCTTTATATCTTCTTTGGTAATGTGTCTGTTCAGATATTTGACTCATTTTTAATTGGGTTGTTTGTTTTCATATTGTTGAGTTTTGAATTCTCTGTGTATTTTGGATAACAGTCCTTTATCAGATGTGTCTTTTGAAAATATTTTCTCCCAGTTTGTGGCCTGCCTCCTCATTCTCTCAACAGTATCTTTCAGAGAGCAGAGGTTTATAATTTTAATGAGGTCCAACTTATTGATTATTTCTTTCATAAATTGTGCATGCGATGTTGCATTTAAGATGTCATTGTCATACCCATGGTCATCTAGATTTTCTCATGTCATCTTCTAAGAGTTTTATAGTTTTGTATCTTTTTTTATTTGTGTTTTGGCCACACCTCATGGCTTGTGCGATCATGTTCCCTGACCAGGGATCAAACTTGATCCCTGGCAGTGAAAGTACCATGTCTTAACCACTGGACAACCAAGGAATTGCCAAGTTTTGCATTTTACATTTATGTCTGTGATCCATTTTGAGTTAATTTTTGTGACAGGTATGATTTATGTATCTAGATACACTGTTTTGCATGTGGATTTTCAGTTGTTCCAGCACCATTTGTTGAAAAGACTATCTTTGCTTCTTTGCCAAAGATCAGTTAGTTATATGTGGGCCTGTTGCTGGGATCTCTATTTTGTTCCACTGATATACTTGTCTATTCTATTGCCAAGTCCACATCATCTTGATTACTGTAGCTTTATAGTTAGTCTTGAAGTCAGGTAGTGTCAGTTCTTGAACTTTGTTCTTTTCCTTTAATACTGTGTTGGCTATTCTGGGTCTTTTGCTTCTCTCTAGTAAACTTTAGAGTAAGTCTGTCAATATCCAGAAAGCAACTTGCTGGCATTTTGATTGGGATTGCACTGAATGTATAGATCAAGTTGGGAAGAATTAGCATCTTGACAATATTATCTCCTCCTTTTACTTTTCTGAATGTGAAAAATTACACATTTGTGGCTGTTGACCTCTTTGGGTGTTGTTTACATGCAGTTTGAGAAGCACTGCTTTCTACATACTTATATAATGACCTTGTCTTGCAAAGTAAAGGAAGATCTGGGGACTTTAGGTGGATTTTCATGTTCCTGAATATTATTTACTCTAAATACCTGGGAGGGCCATTGGTACTTTCTTAGGATTTGTCCCCAAGTCACATAACACAGCCAAGTCAACACATTCCATTGAAATCTCATTGTTGTAAATTGAGTGTTACTTACCCGAAAGAACATTGTGTGTGTGTATCTTTATGTGTTTAACAAAAGCATTCCTCCCTCTAATTCCCACTAAGCCACTCACTCCTCACTATGGACACTTCCTTTGTGGATACTATTTCCTGAGTTTGGCTTATGTGACCAGTTTATTATCACCTCTAGGTTCACCATATTGATGGACAAATCCATTCCCTCCCCTCAAACTGAGCTCCAGTGTTATTTCCTCTGTGCAACAGCCCCACCCCACTCCTGCCCTGAACTAGAGGCTTTCTTATATGACTCCCCATAGTACTTGTAAATGCTGCCCAGTAGGCCTTCCTCACTTGAAGCTCCTAGAGCTTAGGGAGTTTACATTATTCATCTTTGTAATGATAGTATCTAGGCAATTGAAGGCATAATGTAACTCTTTCAAATATTCCCCAGATTGGATCTGCAAGGAGTTTTAAAATATCTCTAACACATTTTTAGTGGCCAATATCAATCATTCAGTTAAAAAATATTTTTTGGCTACTTCTTGTATTAAAAAATGCTTTTCTGGATATTTTAGTGGCAATACTGTGCTGTGCTGTGCTGTGCTTAGCCACTCAGTCATGTCTCACTCTTTGCGACCCCATGGACATAGCCCTCCAGGTTTCTCTGTCCATGGGGATTCTCCAGGTAAGAATAATAGAGTGGGTTGCCATGCCCTCCTCCAGGGGATCTTCCCAACCCAGGGGTTGAATCCAAGTCTCCCACATTGCAGGAAGATTCTTTATTGTCTGAGCCACCAGGGAAGCCCATTTTAGTGGCAATCGCTTCCCTGGTGGCTCAGACGGTAAAGAATCTGCCTGCAATGCAGGAGACCTGGGTTCAGTCCTGTGGGGAAGAAGTACACAAGTAACTAACAACATGGACCCAGAGTAAGATTGGGAGACATCAGTTATTAGGTGGAGATTGAAGATACATGAAAGGATCATATGCTGCAGAGAGAGTGGAAAGATGAAAGAGAGGAAGGTTGAGGTCCAGG
Source organism: Budorcas taxicolor (assembly GCF_023091745.1). NCBI lineage: Eukaryota > Metazoa > Chordata > Mammalia > Artiodactyla > Bovidae > Budorcas > Budorcas taxicolor. The sequence continues at coordinate 101,986,184 of NC_068935.1, read as the reverse complement.
TCTTGGGGGAGAAGGTGGTAGGGGCAGGTTGATAAGGAGCAAAGAAAAGAGGTTGAAGAGCAAGGCAGGGAGGTAAGAGAAACAAGCAAGTAGTCTGTGAAACACAGAGGAACAAGGCTAACTGACCTATCTGGGGGTCAAACCTGTGACTGGACCTCCTTCATCTCTGTGAGCCAACCAGTCATAGGCAGTATTCATCTGGTTCTATGGAAAGTCAAATTCTTATCTCATAATGTGGCAGTGATTTAACTGGATGACCGATGTTTCAGAAAGATTTGAGGCATCATTCTAGAACTCTGCCCCAAACTATAAGCCCATGAGCTTCAGTGTGTGCTTGTCTTAAAATAAGTTGTCATAATAATCCAGTTTCAGAGTTTTTACAGCTGTTTGGGCTTCCCTGATAGCTAAGTTGGTAAAGAATCCACTTGTAATGCAGGAGACTCAGGTTCAATTCCTGGGTTGGGAAGATCCGCTGGAGAAAGGATAGGCTACCCACTCCAGTATTCTTGGGCTTCCCTTGTGGCTAAGCTGGTAAAGAATCCATCTGCCACGTGGGAGACCTGGGTTGGATCCCTGGGTTGGGAAGATACCCTGGAGAAGGGACAGGCTACCCACTCCAGTATTTTTGCCTAGAGAATTCCATGGACTGTATAGTCCATGGGGTCGCAAAGAGTTAGACACAACCGAATGACTTTCACTTCTGTGCCTTTATAGTTATGCAGTATGCTGTGTGCCCTGACTTGCAAGCTATGCCTTAGATGAATTTTGGTTGTGGTCTTTTTTTCACTGCACAGGATTCCAAATTTACTATTTATTTTAGTCACTGGCATAATGGTTTTCTTTAGAGAAAATTAAGCAGTAACCATTTACATTCTGTAAGTAGATGGAAGATGATCTAAAATTGCATGCTCCTTTGCTGGTGATCTCTATGCCAAATTCTTGTGTTAATCATCAAAATATTTTGATTCAGTGCTTTCTATTGGATCCTGTTGTCTCGTGACTGGCATGTTCAAAATACCAGATGTGGAATTTGTCCTTCAATATATTCTTCAACCAAGATGTTACTGTGGTTCGCCAAGTCTTAAAGAGCAACACTGACTTAGAGATTTAGTGTATTTGAATACTGCCTTCTCAATGGGAAAATACACTGCTTCCTTTTGTTGGATAGTTGAAATGTACTAAGTGGTGTGTTTGAGCAATAAAACCTGATTTAATACTAGGACAGACAGCAAGACTCAGAGACAGTGCTGGGCCTGTAACTTTTAAACCAGAAGAAAGGAGTGCAACCATGTACACATGCATGCTTTAAGTAATTTAGAAGGACTTCTAGTCTTCTGAGCTGCTGCCAAGAGAAGGACTGGATGGTGGCTCAGGCGATAAAGAATCTGCCTACAATGCAGGAGACCCAGGTTTGACCCCTGGGTTGGGAAGATCCCCTGGAGAAGGGAATGGCAACCTACTCCAGTATTCATGCCTGGAGAATTCCAGGGACAGAGGAGCCCGGCAGGCTACAGTCCATACGGTCGCAAAGAGTTAGACACGACTGAGCGACAAACGCGGCTTAATGTAATTTAGGAATGTTACCTCTTGAGTTGCAATGATGTGTTGAGCTCCATGAGCATATGGAGAACTTGACTATGATCTGGGTCAGAGCAAGGCTTGACTTGAAATGCCTCCGAGTCAGCACTTAGGTGCTGAATTCCATTTCAGAGGCACTTCTCCTTCTTATGTTAAGTTTCTGTTTTAAGAGAGGAGTCTTTTTGTTGTTGTTGTTGTTGTTCCACACACAGGCTCTCCTTTCTTTTATTTCTTTCAGGCTATGGTAACCCATACCTTTAGGATGCTTCTATAAAAGGCCTTGACGGAAGCTCCAGATATGTGAGAACAGCAATTTAGACTGGAGAAGAACATAGGAACCTAGATGCTAGTTTCAGTGTTCTTCTTTGGCTGTGTCTGTTGCATGTGGCAGCTGTGACCCTACATGGATGATCTGGTCAGTTGATTCATCATGGCTGCCCAACTGGTAGGCCTCAGACCCTTCTCTCCTCTGATAGAGTATCAGCATCCTTTGTTGGCCCAGGACATCTAGCATCCCAAAGCTTGGGCAGGGGTTGCTCCTTGCTAAATTAAATCCCACGCTACCCTGAGCCCAGTACCTTACAGTCTTCCTCCTTTGGGTGGTAGAAGCTTAATACTCCTAAAGAAACCCAGAATCACTGTGTCTTGGTTTGGGTTCTCCCAGAAGTTGACTCTGAGACAAGGATTTGAGGTCAAATACTTTTTTTGTAAGTTACCCAGGGAAATAGCAGTGGGGGCCTGGGGAAGGGTGATGAGAGAGAGAAGGCAACCAGTAAAGGTACAATATCCAGCAGGTTACTACTGTGGGCAACTGGAGCTCAGTCCCACTGGAGACCTCTAGGAGACAGCGTGGAGTAGGACTCAGAACTGCCCCAGCAGGGAAGTGGGGATATTTGTCCTGGAGCTCTCATCCATCATCAGCTAAGGGCTGATCCCAGGAGAATTAGCTCCCTGGAATATTTGTTTCATCCAACTTCATGATAAATACCAAGGAAGAGGGAGACCGGAGGGTTTAGTTGAAAAATGAATACTGGGACATTTTGGAGCACCAACACTCATCTTAATTCTTGGCTGTTTTTATTCATTGATCTTTTGGGGGAAGTGAGTGGTGCAGCATTGAGTTACCGTGCTCAAGTTCTCTGGGCAAATAGGAGAGCCTGAGAGCACAATTGATTCTTACCTAAGCTCTAACCATCTCCTTCTTAGAGCCTGCTGTAAGTTCTTCCTACTTCTCAGTTCATTTTGCACAGGTTCCGAATAAGCTTTTCCTAGAATGCTCTTCTTTCCCCTTGCCAATCTCCTGATGCTGTCTTCTAAGATTCCTTTCTCATTTGATTCCAGTCTATTTGCCAGGCATCTCTTCTATCTGCACCCTATGCTGCATCCAAATGAGATGATTCTGAATTATATTTAGGGTTCCTGTCGTCTGTGCCTCTACTTAGGTTGTTTTGTCCACCTAGAGTACCCTTTACGAACACTGTTCTTCCCTTGTGTGGTCTTTTGGAATGCCATCAAGTCTTTAAGGCCCCACTCAAAGTTTTCTTTTTCCTGAAGACTTTTCTTGGTCTTTTAACTCTCTGTGACACTTTTACTACTGTCTTCTATTATTGTTTTGGGTATGTGTTCTCTCTCCTATTAGATCTTAAATGTCTTGGGGGCAAGGACCACATTTACCCACTTAATTTACCAAAGATTTATTGAGAGCCAGAGAATACATTCCATACTAGGGTTCCCAAAATGAGTAAAATATGGCCATTGTTTTCAAGGGAGCTCACAGAGTAGGCATAGGGGTGTGATTGGTATAAATATGTGTGTGTGTCCGTCTCAATGCTTCAAACATTAGCAAGTGGTCAAAGATGATAAGTGTGGAGAATGAATGAAGCTATAGGGAGAAGATTTATCTCCAGCCTATTTTCTGCAAATGTTCAGAAATTAGTTTGGGAAGATAGTTTTAGGGGAGAAAATGAACTAATTGGATTATGGTGGGAAATGCCTCTGTGTATCTCTCTTAGGGGTGATGGAATGGTTTAAGAAAGGGCAGATAAGCTGTAGCATCAGATTGCTTTGAGTCTGAATGCTAGCTGTGCCAGTGTGTAAAGCTATGTGGCCTTGGGCTAGCTACTTGCTTACTTTCTTATGTATCAAATAAGTAATCCCTGACTCACAGCATGATTGTGGAATTAAATGATATCAATAATCCCTGGCACATGTTTGGAATATATTAGAGGCTTGATCGCTAATGCATTCCTGTCTACTACCTTTTAAAAGTGTAATGCTTTTAAAAAAGAAGGATTTTGGATTTTCTTTGTCTGTACTAGAGCAATCTGGCTAGAGTGGGTTTGGTTTTCTCCATACCTCTCTGGGCTTAAATGCAAAAATGTAACATACATTTGTTTTTCATTTTTATTTTTTATTTGCATGCCCATTTCAGCCTTAGATTTAGGGCACTGTTGGGCTCTCAGAGGAGTTGACAATCTTCAAGTAGAATCCAAAGGAAGATCTTTAGATAGAGTAAGGTTCTGAAAGTAGTGGTGGTGGTGGTTTAGTTGCTAAGTCGTGTCCGACTCTTTGCAACTCTATGGACTCTAGCTCTCCATGCTCCTCTGACCATGGGATTTCCCAGGAAGGAATACTGGAGTAGGTTGCCATTTCCTTCTCTAGGGAATCTTCCCGATCCAGGGATTGAGCCTGCCATCTCCTGGGTTCCCTGCTTGGCAGGCAGATTCTTTACCACTGAGCCACCTGGGAAGCTCAATATTCTAACTTACAGTTACATTTTAACACCAGAATTTGTGAATCCATTAGATCTTAAAGAATCCTTGTGAAATGAAAACTGGCTCCTTTTTAAAAAAGTCATTTCCATTTACTAATAGAGAATTCAGTGGAAAAATACTGCTTAGTGTGTCCTGGAATCCTCAATCTTTTCTTTTAGTTTTTTTCCAATCAACAGTTTGAGCATCTGTTGAATTCTGGACACTGACTAGTGAGCACATAGTGAAGGAAACAGACACGGGCATTACCCCATGGACCTGGCAGTCTGTGATGACAGAGGTTGGCATTGATCAAATAGTTATATGGAGAAATATATAATGCCAAACTTTGAAAAGAGCTGGAAAAGAAGTTACAGGATGCTCTGAGGCCTGTTCTAGTCTAGAGGGTGACTCATGCAGTTTTCTGGAGAAGGGAGACCTTTGAGTTGATTTGGATTTATAGGTAAAAGATGCCAATGAGTCAAAGGGGATTGGACTGGCCATGGGCATACCAGCGAAAGGGAAGGCAGAGTGTGGCTTGAATGGGAAGGAGAGCAGGAAATGGAGCTAAAGAGATTGGAAGGGGCCAAATTCTGCAGAACCTGGTGGGCCATGGGAAGACATTTTTTTTTTTTAATGGGGAGACTTTGAAGGATTTAAAGCAGGAGGATGCAATGGGGTCTGCATCCTGAAAAAGTTCTTTCAGTTATGGTATGGAATACAGATTGGAGCAGCTAAGAATGGAAGCTGGGAGAGCAGTTAGGATAAACCAGGTGAAAGTGGATGGAAACTTCGTTCAGAGACTTGGCGGTGTGAGTGGAGAGAAGGAAATGGATCTCCAGAGAGATTTAAGAAGTCAACAGCATTAGGTGATGGATTGGCTATGAGGGTCAGAGACGGATTCATGACCTCTGACTTTATTGGTAAAGCCCTGAGAACCACACACATGCTGATAAGCATTTTAGACATTGCCTGCAAACTCAGAAGTATCCAAGGGCAATCAGAGGGCCAGAGAGAGCATTAGATTGGGTGTGAGAACAGTTTTCTAGGCCATGACCCTGCGGTATTCATAAACCATTGAACTCTTGTAGACCTAAATGTTGTCATCTGCAAAATAAATGGATCATATTAGACAATCTCCATATATGACAAACCTAGACAGCATATTCAAAAGCAGAGACATTACTTTGCTGACAAAGGTCTGTATAGTAAAACTATGTTTTTTCCAGTAGTCATGTATGGATGTGAGAGTTGGACCATAACGAAGGCTGAGTACTGAAGAAATGATGCTTTCTGAACTGTGGTGTTGGAGAAGACTCTTGAGAGTCCCTTGAACTGCAAGGAGATCAAACCAGTCAATCCTAATGGAAATCAACCCTGAATATTTATTGGAAGGACTGACGCTGAAGCTTCAATACTTTGGCCACCTGATGAGAAGAGCCAACTCATTAGAAAAGACCCTGATGCTGGGAAAGATTGAAGGCAGGAGAAGGGGATGACAGAGGACGAGATGGTTGGATGACATCATCGACTCAGTGGACATGAGGCCCAGGGAGATTGGGTTTGTCTAAAGTTACTAATTGTTGGCATACTTAGAGTTCTTAAGTCTCCTAATTCCTTATATGACCCCTTTATATTAGATCTTTCTGCCTTCTATTTTATATTTGCGTGCTTTTATATTCTTTTTAGTCCCATGCTATTTCATTGAGGAGGGCATGTCAACTCACTCTAGTATTCTTACCTGGAGAATCCCATGGACAGAGGGGCCTGGCAGGCTACAGTCCATAGGGTCACAAAGAGTTGGACATGACTAAATGATTTGGCATGCGTGCATGCTATTTCATTAAGTATTCCATCTGGGGAGGCAGAGAGATGCCCCACAACTCACTTTAGGCAGTTTTGATATTTGGTTTGAAACTACATGCTCATTTGAAGCTTGAGACTTCTTTTTGATTATTCTTGCTACTCCTGACCCAATTACTAAGAACAATTAATAATTTGGGCAGATTCCAAATGTTTATATAGGCAAAATGTAAGCACACACAGAGGATGTGAAACACTGGCCTGATTAAGAAGTCTATCATTATGGTGTTTTTCAACTTCTGCTTCCAAAGCAAAAGCAGGCAGTCACCATTTTTACAAGTGGATTTGGTTCTAAAAAATCTTATAAATTATGGAGAGCTTGGGGGTTGTTCATTTCTGGAACCCTATTTAATACATTCTTGTATCTTCAAAGGGATTCAGCTCAAGAGAAAAATCCAACCGAGTGAATAGTTTTTATTGGAGGACCATCTTTCCTTCCTGCTTAACTGGACTGGACAGTTATGCAGCAGGTTGTTTTAGTCTTCATTCAATAAACAGGTATCCAGCCAGCCCTGATTGTGTACCTGCCATGACCCCCTTCTTACTTTTTCTCTTCTGGAACCATCTAGCTTTTAAAACCAAGGGTACTGCTTTAGTAGTAAAAACTAGAGAAACAGAAAGAGGGCCTACGAAGGCCCTGAAATCCCAGGTGTTTTATAGGCTTAAAAACTTATAAAGTCCATAGACCAGTAAAGATCTTTTGCCTGTGTTTCACTATCTACTGCTGTGATAAAGCCAAACCCCAAACTTAATGCCCTTAAAGAGCAACATGTTTATTGCATCTCATGATTTTGTGGGGAATAAATTCGGTTCAGGGTTCTCCTGGGCAGTTCTTCTGTTTCATGTCCTGTTGATTGGAGTTATTTGATGGTATTCAATTAATGGCTCATCTGGTCTGGAAGATCCAGGATGGCTTCCATCACATCTATGGCACTCTGGTGGGGATGGCTGGAAGACCTCTCCACTGGGTGCTCTGAAAGTGTACTCAAATTTCTTACATGATGGTTCAGGGCTCCAAAAGACTGAGTTAGAAGGCGCTGGTTCTTAAAGCCTGGATTTAGAACTAGCATAGCATCACTTCTGCTGTCCTTTGCTGGTCAAAGGAGTCACAGATTAGACCAAATTCAAGAAGTGGTGAAATTAGGCCACATCTCTTGATGGAAGACATGTCAAAGAATTTGTGTTGTTGTTGCTTTCGGTTGCCAAGTCACGTCCGACTCTTTGTGACCCTTTGGACTGTAGCCCTCCAGGCTCCTCTGTCCATGGGATTTCCAGAGTGGGTTGCCATTTCCTCCTCCAAAGGCTCTTCCTGACCCAGGGATTGAACCCACATCTCCTGCATTGGTGTGCAGATTCTTTCCCACAGCGCTATCTGGAAATCCCATAGTAGCCTTGGCCTGCATATTTTTAGACTTCCATAGGAGAATAAAATAAAAATCTACCTTTTAAAAATGATGTGTTTTTTTTTACAGGTTTTCTGGACATCTCTGGCAGAGCTTGTCTTAGCGGGTACAAAGTTATATCTGGCATTAGATTATGTGAGATCAGTCCCCAACAATGTCAGAAAAACAAAGGAAGAAAAATACCAATGGCAGGACAGAGAAAACATTACCAGCTATGGGTTCTGTGGTATTTCTTAAAATATTTTCAAAGGTAAATTTTTAATTGGAGAATGATTATGGTTATGAAAATGATATCTTGATGCAGAATTTCTTCCATCCTCATTTCAAGCTCTTTTTTCTTAACTGTCACAAAAGATTGGGAAAATTGTTCCACTTCTAGAAGGCTTTCTGATTTCACCAGTGTCTTCTGCTATATCTTAAAGCACAAATTGATTCCTTTATTACTGTTAGAAAGTTCACCTGCCAGATTATACTGATTTCCTGGAGTCTTTTTAGACAAAGGAAAGGTCACATTGTTTATTTTTACTTAAGATATGTTTTTCCTCCTGTATCACTTGCCTGCTTTTCTTTTTTCAGCTTCTCTTTTGTGATAAATATCTTAAATAACACATTTTCCCAAGATATCTAAAGCAAAAATACTTAACCTTTGTATAACCCTTTTGTCTCCAGAGTCTTTTACAATGAATACTGAAATCAGAAAACTTCCTGAAAAGGCCACTGGTGCTACAAGTGAGCATGGGGAGAATTTTGAGTTCATGAACTGTTAGGTACAATTTTAAGAGTAGCCAACAACAACAACAAAAGCATCCTCTAGAGGCTAGTTGTACAAGATGCTGTGCTTGGTGTTGATGCAGAGAATTCTGAGACTGAAGAGTCTTGTCCAGTAGGAAGTCTCACTTGGATACATCTGTGAACATCAGGCATGGAAAGTGGCATCTCAGTCTTGACTGCTCTCATTCTGGTCCCTTCTGTTCACTCTTCTTTCCTTTTTCTGCCCTTCTGCTTTCTTTTACCCCAGCTTTACAAACACTCCACCTTCGTCTTGCAGGAATGCTTTTTCCCTATGGTCTTAGTTGGAGTTTCCTTAGAAACAGACTCTGAGATAAGAATTTGAAGCTAAGGAGTATATCTGAATGGAGAAGGCAATGGCACCCCACTCCAGTACTCTTGCCTGGAAAATCCCATGAACGGAGGAGCCTGGTGGGCTGCAGTCCATGGGGTCGCGACAAGTCGGACACAACTGAGCGACTTCACTTTCACTTTTCACTTTCATGCATTGGAGAAGGAAATGGCAACCCACTCCGGTGTTCTTGCCTGGAGAATCCCAGGGACGGGGGAGCCTGGTGGGCTGCTGTCTATGGGGTCGCACAGAGTCGGACACGACTGAAGTGACTTAGCAGCAGTAGCAGCAGCAGTATATCTGAAAAGTGATCAGATTCGAACTATTAGGGGAAGGGAGGAAGGGAAACCAGAAAGGAAAACTGAGCAGGTTATCAATATGGGCTAATAAAAAATAATCTATAGAGATTGCCATTAAGAATTGTATCTATTTGCCTGTATCAAATCTGATAATTTTTAAAATTAATTAATTAATTTTAATTAGAGGCTAATTACTCTACAATATTGTGGTGGTTTTTGCCATACATTGACATGAATCAGCCACGGGTGTACACGTGTCCCCCATCCCAAACCCCCCATCGCAGCTCCCTCCCCATCCCATCCCTCCGGGTTGGCCCAGTGCACTGGCTTTGAGTGCCCTGTTTCATGCACCAAACTTGGACTGGTCAACTCTGATAATTTTAACATTCTAACAGAGGACGTTTCTCTACTCCATGTCATTAGTAATTATTGTTATTTTTAATTTGACCTTGAGGCTCAAGGAGTACTTCTGAGCACTCACTAAGTATGTGCTATTATGCTAGGTACTGGGAGAGAGTAAGGGATTTGGTAGAGAAAATTTAGTTCTAGCCTTCTAGAATTTATAACAGAGCAGGGAGAAAAGTCATGTGCTTGCTATAAATTATAGATATTATATAATTTATGTGATTTATTAGAAATTAATTTTAAGATTATATACAAGCCAGTGTAAGGCAGTGTCAAGTAAGATAATACATGGTTATGCTAAAGGAATGATAAATAAGGGAAATACCACTGTAGGGTAAGTGCAGGAGAAAGTGAATTAGTGCTTTACCTAAAGGATTTGGCTTACAGAAAAGAAAGAGAGAGGGACATGCAGGGTGGTGGAATGGTATGAGCAAGATCGTGGTGGTTTTCTGTTAGATGTTCACTTGCAGAGGGAGACTGTTGAAACAGATGGGGTGGGACCAAGTGATGAAGGGTCAGGCTGGCCCAGGTGATGGAAGACCTTGACAACCAGGCAGAGATCTTAGAACTGGATTCAATTTGGAAATTAGGGAAGAGGCAGATTCAAAAGATTTTTAAATGTTCATGGTTAATATGCAATAGCTTTTTCCATTTTTCAATTGTACAGTTGATGTACAATATTATATGATACAAGAGACTGCTTATTTTTTTCTTTTTTTTGGACTGCTTATCTTTAGTTGAAGTATAATTTACATAAAATAAGATGGTCAGTTCTTAAGTAAACAGTTTGATGAATTTCTACAAATGTAATCACCCTTATATGGGTAAGTTCTGCCCATGTAATCACCATTCAGACAAAGATATGGAATGTTTCCATTAGCCAAGAAGGCCTTTTATGTACCTTCCCAGTGAATAACTGCCCCACCCTCACCTCTTAGCTAGTACTAAGAGACGTTGTTGAAACTGTTGTTAAACTTGATATAATTGACTCATGTAGTATAAATTATTTTATGACTAGATTCTTTCACTCAACTGGATATTTGGGATAAGCAGTTCCTTTTTGTTCCTAAGTAGCATTTCATTGAATGAATATGCTACACTTAATCACTTCTCCTATTAATGGAAATGTCAATTGTTTGCAGTTTGGTGCTATTATAAATTGAACTTCTGTGAACATTCTTGTGCATGTCTCTTGGTGGACACATGCACTCGTTTCTCTAGGAGTGGCGACATTGGGGCATAGGTCAAATATATCTTTATCTTTTAAAGATATAAAATATATCTTTTGAGTTACTGCCAAATAGTTCTCTGAGGTGGTTGTTAACTACTCTTACCAGCAATGGATGAGAGATGCAGTTCTTCACAACCACATTAATACTTAGTATTGTTCATCTTTTCAGTTTTTGCCAGTCTGATGAGTATGCGGTGAAAAAAACTTTTAAAAGAAAGATTAATTATAGATTAAATAAAGGCTGGGTTGGCTATGGGAGGAAGACCAGACACAAGTAAATCAGTTACAAAACTATTGTCCCAGTGCCAATGGGAGGATGCAATATCCTGGCCCCAGGAGAATATAAGAGCCTAGGGAGGAAGGGTTTAAAGAGTGACTCAAGAGAGCTTGGCAGCGTCTCAGGGATCTGTTCTCAGTATGTTTCTTCTATCTAGAAAAATCTTTCAGCATTTAAGTCACTTGCTATTAATTGTAGCCAGAAGAGTGGAGCCACCTTCAATTTTTCTGCCTGAGAGAGATCTTACTGTATTATGGACACTAAATATTTGAAGAAACTTACGAGGAGAGCCTGAGTTTCAGGCATGAGAGGATTTGGCATGGGTTAAATGAATTGCCACGTGGGGATTTTTTTAATGTTTAATTTTGTATTGGGGTATAGCCAATTAACAATGTTGTGATAGTTTCAGGTGCACAGCAAAGTGACTCAGCCATACATATACATGCATCCATTCTTTCCCAAATTCCCCTCCCACCCAGGCTGCCAAATGACATTGAACAGAGTTCCCTGTGCTATACGGTAGGTCCTTGTTGGTTATCCATTTTAAATATAGCACTGTGTACCTGTCCATCCCAAACTCCCTAAATATCCTCCCCTCCCTTCCCCTCTGGAAACCATAAATTCATTCTCTAAGTTTGTGAGTCTGTTTCTGTTTTGTAAATAAGTTCATTTGTATCATTTCTTTTTAGATTCTGCATATATGGTAGCATATGATCTTTTTCTGTCTGACCTACTTCACTCAGTATGACACTCTCTAGGTCCATCCATGTTGCTGCAAATAGCATTATTTCATTCTTTTTAATGGCTGAGTAATATTCCATTGTATATAGGTACCACATCTTCTTTATCTATTCATCTATTGATGGACATTTAGGTGGCTTCCATGTCTTGGCAATGTAAACAGTGCTGCAATGAACATTGGGATGCATGCATCCTTTTGGATCATGTTTTTTTCTGGAGTGGGATTGCAGGGTTGTATGGTTGCTCTAATTTTAGTTTTTAAAGGACCTTCCATACATTCTCCATAGTGGCTGCACCAACTTACAGTCCCATGAACAGTATAGGAGGGTTCCCTTCTCTCCACACCCTCTTCAGCACCATCAGCCACTCCCATTACTTGAAATGTTCTCCTCTCTTGAATTCGGTGACCCCACTTCTCTTAATTTTCCTCTTATCTCTCTGGCTAATCCTGTTTAGCCTATTTCCTAGCTAATCCTCCTCTACTAAGCCAGCACATGTTGGAGATTTTAGGTCTTCCTTTGTTTCTACTCTATAATTATTCCCTGATTGACTCCATTAGGACTCATAAGTTCTGTTTTTATCTATATGCTGCTGCTGCTAAGTCGCTTCAGTTGTGTCTGACTCTGTGCGACCCCATAGATGGCAGTCCACCAGGCTCCCTCATTCCTGGGATTCTCTAGGCAAGAACACTGGAGTAGGTTGCCATTTCCTTCTCCAATGCTAATGATGCCTAAATTTCTGTCTATAGAAGACCTGTAAACCTAGCTGGCTACTTGATGTGTCCACTTGAATGTCTCAAAAGTAAGCCAAACTCAGCATTGCAAAACCACATTCAGGACATCTTCCCTCTGGAAGTGTTCCCTTTTATCATAATTGGCACTGTCAGCCATCCATTTATTCATTCCAAGAGCTGAGAAACAGTCTTAACCATCTTATCTCTCTTAATTCCCACTATCAAGTCCATTAATTTCTTGTTGATTTTACTCCCTAAAACATTTCTCAAACCCCTTTATTTCTTCCTCTTAGTCTAAACTACTATATTGGCCTCTGTCATGAGCTCAACCTGAATCTGATTCCACTTGGCGCCCCCACTTCAGTACATCTACTCAGGAGCCATTGTGAAACTATCTAGGCTTACATAGCATCATGTTAGTCCCTTCTTAAAATACTTCAGTCATTTTCTATTGCTCACAGGACAAAGACCAAAAGGTTCAACTGGCCTTGAAGGCCCTACAAGGGCTGGGCATTACCATCCTCTTCAGCTTTACCACTCCTGCCTTTTCTCCCTTCTTTTTATGTTCCAGCCACTTGGACCTTTCCTCTGTTCCTCCTACTCCCCACACCCACCCTGCCAACAAGACTTCTGCAGGTGAAGATTACCCAGACCAATATCTGCTCGCTCCATCCTCTACCCATTTGATTTCAACTCATGGTTTGGACCTTAGATTAAATGCCACTTGCCCATGGAAGCCTTCTTTGACAACTTAGATCATACTGTTGTTGTTCAGTCAGTAAGTCATGTCTGGCTCTTTGCAAACCCATGAACTACAGCTCTCCATGTTTCCCTGTACTTCACTATTACCTGGAATTTGCTCAAAATCATGTCCTTTAAGTCAGTGATGACATCCAACCATCTCATCCTCTGTCATCCCCTTCTCCTGCCTTCAATCTTTCCCAGCATCAGGGTCTTCTCTAATGAGTCAGCTCTTCACATCAGGTGGCCACAAGTATTGAAGCTTCAGCTTCAGCATCAGTCCTTCCAGTGAATATTCAGGACTGACTTCCTTTAGGATTGATTGGTTTGATCTCCTTGCAATCCAAGGGACTCTCAAGAGTCTTCTCCAGCACTACAATTTGAAAGCATCAATTTTTTGGTGCTCAGCCATTTTTATAGTTCAACTCTCACATCCATATATGACTACAGGGAAAACCATAGCTTTGACTAGACGGACCTTTGTTGGCAAAGTGATGTCTCTGCTTTTTAACATGCTGTCTCGGCTTGTCATAGATCATACTAGAGCTCCTTTATCATATATCCCTCTAGCACTGGATTCATTTCTTTGAGGGTACTTTGCACAGCTTATAATGACCCATCTGTTACAATGATTCTTTGCTTAAGGTTCATCTACCCCACTGGATTGTAAGTAATATGACAAGAACAGTGCCAATTGTTGCTCCTTGTTGTGTAGCAAGGGTGCTTGGTACTGTCTGGGGCACACAGTTCAGTTCAGTTCAGTCACTCAGTCGTGTCCGACTCGTTGCAACCCCATGAATCGCAGCACGCCAGGCCTCCCTGTTCATCACCAACTCCCAGAGTTTACTCAAACTCACGTCCATCGAGTCGGTGATGCCATCCAGGCATCTCATCCTCTGTCGTCCCCTTCTCCTCCTGCCCCCAATCCCTCCCAGCATCAGAGTCTTTTCCAATGAGTCAACTCTTCGCATGAGGTGGCCAAAGTATTGGAGTTTCAGCTTTAGCATCAGTCCTTCCAATGAACACCCAGGACTGATCTCCTTTAGAATGGACTGGTTGGTTCTCCTTGCAGTCCAAGGGACTCACAAGGGTCTTCTCCAACACCACAGTTCAAAAGCATCAATTCTTCGGTGCTCAGCTTTCTTCATAGTCCAACTCTCACATCCATACATGACCCCTGGAAAAACCATAGCCTTGACTAGATGGACCTTTGTTGGCAAAGTAATGTTTCTGCTTTTGAATATGCTATCTAGGTTGGTCATAACTTTCCTTCTAAGGAGTAAGTGTCTTTTAATTTCATGGCTGCAGGCACCATCTGCAGTGATTTTGGAGCCCAAATCAATAAAGTCAGCCACCGTTTCCACTGTTTCCTCATCTATTTCCCATGAAGTGATGGGACCAGATGGCATGATCTTTGTTTTCTGAATGTTGAGCTTTAAGCCAACTTTTTCACTCTCCTTTTTCACTTTCATCAAGAGGCTTTTTAGCTCCTCTTCACTTTGTGCCATAAGGGTGGTGTCATCTGCATGTCTGAGGTTATTGATATCTCCCGGCAATCTTGATTTCAGCTTGTGCTTCTTCCAGCTCAGCGTTTCTCATGATGTTTTCTGCATAGAAGTTAAATAAACAGGGTGACAATATACTGCCTTGACGTACTCCCTTTCTATTTGGAACCAGTCTGTTGTTCCATGTCCAGTTCTAACTGTTGCTTCCTGACCTGCATATAGGTTTCTCAAGAGGCAGATCAGGTGGTCTGGTATTCCCATCTCTTTCAGAATTTTCCACAGTTTATTGTGATTCACACAATGAAAGGCTTTGGCATAGTCAATAAAGCAGAAATAGATGTTTTTCTGGAACTCTCTTGCTTTTTTCCATGATCCAGCAGATGTTGGCAATTTGATCTCTGGTTCCTCTAACTTTTCTAAAACCAGCTTGAACATCTGGAAGTTCACAGTTCACGTATTGCTGAAGCCTGGCTTGGAGAATTTTGAGCATTACTTTACTAGCGTGTGAGATGAGTGCAATTGTGCAGTAGTTTGAGCATTCTTTGGCATTGCCTTTCTTTGGGATTGGAATGAACACTGACCTTTTCCAGTCCTGTGGCCACTGCTGAGTTTTCCAAATTTGCTGGCATATTGAGTGCAGCACTTTCACAGCATCATCTTTCAGGATTTGAAATAGCTCCACTTGGATTCCATCATCTCCACTAGCTTTGTTCGTAGTGATGCTTTCTAAGGCCCACTTGACTTCACATTCCAGGATGTCTGGCTCTAGATGAGTGATCACACCATCGTGATTATCTGGGTCATGAAGGTCTTTTTTGTACAGTTCTTCTGTGTATTCTTCCCACCTCTTCTTAATATCTGCTGCTTCTGTTAGGTCCATACCATTTTTGTCCTTTATCGAGTCCATCTTTGCATGAAATGTTCCCTTGGTGTCTCTAATTTACTTGAAGAGATCTCTAGTCTTTCCCATTCTGTTGTTTTCCTATATTTCTTTGCCTTGATCACTGAGGAAGGCTTTCTTATCTCTCCTTGCTATTCTTTGGAACTCTGCATTCAAATGGGTATATCTTTCCTTTTCTCCTCTGCCTTTCGCTTCTCTTCTTTTCACAGCTATTTGTAAGGCCTCCTCAGACAGCCATTTTATGTTTTTGCATTTCTTTTTCTTGGAGATGGTCTTGATTCCTGTCTCCTATACAATGTTACGAACCTCCATCCATAGTTCATCAGACACTCTGTCTATCAGATCTAGTCCCTTGAATCTATTTCTCACTTCCCCTGTATAATCATAAGGGATTTGATTTAGGTCATACCTGAATAGTCTAGTGGTTTTCCCTACTTTCTTCAATTTCAGTCTGAATTTGGCAATAAGGAGTTCATGATCTGAGCCACAGTCAGCTCCTGGTCTTGTTTTTGTTGACTGCATAGAGCTTCTCCATCTTTGGCTGCATAGAATATAATCAATCTGATTTTGGTGTTGACCATCTGGTGATGTCCATGTGCAGAGTCTTCTCTTGTGTTGTTGGAAGAGGGTGTTTGCTATGACCAGTGTGTTCTCTTGGCAAAACTATTAGCCTTTGCACTGCTTCATTCTGTACTCCAAGGCCAAATTTGCCCGTTACTCCAGGTGTTTCTTGATTTCCTACTTTTGCATTCCAGTCCCCTATAATGAGAAGGACATCTTTTTTGGGTGTTAGTTCTAAAAGGTCTTGTAGGTCTTCATAGAACCGTTCAACCTCAGCTTCTTCAGCATTGCTGGTTGGGGCATAGGCTTGGATTAGCGTGATATTGAATAGTTTGCCTTGGAAACGAACAGAGATCATTGTGTCATTTTTAAGATTGCATCCAAGTACTGCATTTCGGACTCTTTTGTTGACTATGATGGCTACTCCATTTCTCCTAAGGGATTCCTGCCCACAGTAGTAGATATAATGGTCTTCTGGGTTAAAGTCACCCATTCCTGTCCACTTTAGTTTGCTGATTCCTAGAATGTTGCTGTTCACTCTTGCCATCTCTTGTTTGACCACTTCCAATTTGCCCTGTTTCATGGACCTAACATTCCAGGTTCCTATGCAATATTGCTCTTTACAGCATCGGACCTTGCTTCTATCACCAGTTACATCCACAGCTGGGTATTGTTTTTGCTTTGGCTCCATCCCTTCATTCTTTCTGAAGTTATTTCTCCACTGATCTCCAGTAGCATATTGGGCACTTACAGACTGGGGAGTTCCTCTTTCAGTATCCTATCATTTTGCCTTTTCATACTGTTCATAGTTATTCAAAAATGTGTGTTAAATAAATACCTTAGAGAATGGGTTGAGTCAAGCTATATTATATTGTGTCTCATGGAGGGGTACTGTAGAAGCCTAGGTATACACAGTGGCTTTCTGGTCAGCAATGCCAGCTAAGTATGTGAATAAATATTCCAACCAGAGGTTGAAAATTGGGGATCCTAGGCTATATAAAGCCTGGTAGAAATGTTTAATTTGGTCTGCACAAGTTTTTTTTTTTTTTTGAGAAAATTTGAACTATATGCAAACATTTCAAAATCTGGAGTTTTCATGTAAAAGTCTGAATTTCTGGCTTTCCCCTTTTTCAGGAAGCTCTGGCATTACTGGGCCCACATTTGCTTGAAGCACTAACCAGCTGGAGTTGAATAGGGGCTGCCCCATTTTGATAGGCACTAGTTCTTTGATTCATTATTGTTACCACCTAGTGTCCCTCACTTATTTAATTACCTGCCTGGCTCATAGAAGCATATTGCTCATTGAGTTTGCTATTCTTGGTCTAAGCTGCCTTTATTAGAAATGGTTGGATCCAACTAATTAGGTAGCATGATAAAAATCCCTGAACTGTTGGCATGAAAAACCACACCATCAATTTCTCTGACTAATTCTTAGGAAATTACCTTAAAAATGCAGAATTCTTTCATCTTACCCTTTCATTTTAGAGATGAAAGAGCTGAGGGCCAGAGTAGGTATTAACTTGCCTCAGCTTGCAAAGCCTGTTCTTTGACTCTTGGCTGGTGTGCTTAGAAATATCAACAAAAATATTTAGGGATATGTATTATTTCATAGATTTGCCATTTAAATTTTTATCTTCCTAAATCTGGAAGAACTAATTTAAACACAATAATTGCTCTTCTAAGTCTCAATTTAATCTCATTAGTTTTTTTCTTTGTCTTGTTTGGGAAATTTAGTGTCAATTTTGTAGAAGCGGTGGTGTAAATAGTAGTAATAACCTAATCCAGTGTGTGAAAGTGTGAATTATTAATACTAGGCTAATAATTTCCTCTTGTAAAGGCTACTGATTTCTTTCTTTGTTTTTTGAGCTTGTGAATTTTGATTCCAGTTTTATTTTTAGCTTTTTAAAAATTATGGTAGGAAATGTCCCTGGAGGTCCAGTGGTTAAGATTCTGTGCTTCCAATGCAGGGGGCATGGGTTTGATCCCTGGTCAGGGAACTAAGATCTGAGATGCTGTATGGTGTGGCTAGAAAAGGAAAATTTAAAAAACTATGGTAAAACACTCAAACACAGGGCTTCCCTGGCGGCTCAGCAGTAAAGAATCTGCCTGCAATGCAGGAGGTGCACGAGACAAGGGTTCAATCCCTGGGTCAGGAAAATTCCTTGGAGGAGGGTGTGGCAACCCACTCCAGTATACTTGCCTGGAGAATTCCAGGAACGGAGGAAACTGGCTGCTACAGTCCACTGGGTCCCAGAGAATTGGAAACAACTGAAGCGACTGAGCATACATGCAGGCACAGAGACACAATGATGAAACCTGTCACCATAGCTGTACCCATTCTAAAGTGTACAATTCTGTGGCATAAGTGCATTCTCAATGCTGTGCAGCTATCAGTTCTGTCTAGTTTCAGAAATTTCTCATTACCTCAGATGGAAACCCTGTGTCTGATTAGTGTATGCTCAGTTGCTTCAGTCATTGTCCGACTCTTTGTGACCCCATGGATCACAGCCTGCCTGGCTCCCCTGTCCATGGGATTCTTCAGGCAAAATACTGGAATGGGTTGCCATGCCCTCCTCCAGGGGATCTTACCAACCAGGGACCGAACCCGTTTCTCTTATATCTCCTGCATTGAAGGCAGATTCTTTATCACTGAGCCACCGGGGAAGCATATCTGATTAGTTGTCTTTCCCTATTCCTGCCTACCCTCAGTCCCTGGCAAGTACTGCTAATTTGCTTTCTTTGTCTATGGATTTACCTGTTCTGAACTTTTTATATATTAGTAAATGGAATCATACAATGCATGACCTTTTGTGTTTGGCTTCTTTCACTCAGCATAATGTTTTCAGTGTTCATCCATGTTGTATCATGTATCAGTACTTTATTGTTTTGTAGTTAAATGACATTCCATTGTATGGATATACCACATTTTGTTTATCCATTCATCCATTGATGAATATTTGGGTTGTTTCCAGCTTCTGGCTATTGTGAATAAGGCTGGTATGAATGCTTGTGTATAAGTATTTTTATTCCAGTTTTTAAAATTTGTATTTAAGGATCCACTTATCATTTCTGAAAGGCTGCTTGCCTATTGTGAATGAAGTTAAAAAAGGAGTTGGCAGGCCAACCAGGTATAAATTTCTATTGACTTCTCTTCTGCATCTCTGGGTCTGGCTTGAAATTGCAGTTATATTTACAGGCTACAAACAGCTCATTTTAAGTAGGCATCTACCTGGAAAATACCGGGTGCTTTAAACAAATTTACAAAGAAGAAATCAAACTAACTAAATGGTGTGACAATTATTAGCTATTACATGTTATGGGGAAAGTATGGATCTTATTCAGAAGGTAATCTACTGAAGAACAGTTTAGCTTTGACTCAAGGTATGTTTGTTGAGCTTTTTACTTTCTTTCAACAACATTTAACAAATACATATTGAGTGCCTCTGAGCCTGCATGAATGGAGTTTAGAGTCTAGTGAAGAAATATAGATATTAATTAAGTAAATACACACGTGCAATCACAGACAATCCTCAATGAAAATGTGTAAGGAGTATGAGAGTATATAATGGTGCTATCTGCTCCCTTCTGGGGACTATGAGATAGCCTTGCTGAGGAAGTGACTTTTGCCCCAAAAGACAGGCAAATAAATATTGAGGGTCTAACAGTTATTGCCCTAAATGCTCTGGCTTTAAGGATTACTAAGTGGCTTCTGTCTGGGCTTCCCTGGTGGCACTAGTGGTAAAGAACCTGCCTGCCAGTGCAGAAGACATAAGAGACGTGGGTTTGATCCCTGGGTTGGGAAGATCCCATGGAGGACGGCATGGCAAGCAACTCCAGTATTCTTGCCTGGAGAATCCCATGGACAGCAGAGCCTGGCAGGCTACAGTCCAAGGTGTCACAGAGTTTGACACAGCTGAAGTGACTTAGCATGTGCACACCAGTGGTCTCTGTCCACAAGAAGTTTTGTCTTTTTGAGCTGGTTAAGTAAAATCCCTGCTGACTCATTCAGTAGTCACCTATTTGGCTGTATCCCACTTATTTTCCCAGAGGTTTTTAGGGGTCTCTCAGGGACAGGCTCAGAGAGGGTGGAGTAATTTTGACAGGAAAGTTCTCAAATTGTTCAACTGTGATTCAGGTCTACATTCTGATAGGCTCACTGACAAACAAAGGATCCAGCATGAAGTAGTGAAATCAACAAAGAGGTGACTAGTTGATTTCAGCACTTTTTCTTGGGCAATTGTCATTCTATTACCTTTAACAATGAACAGCTGCTTGCTTCTTGGAAGAAAGCTGTGATAAACCTAGATAGCGTATTAAAAATCAGAGACATCACTTTGCTGACAAAGGTTTGTATAATCAAAGCTATGGTTTTTCCAGTAGTCATGTATGTATGTGAGAGTTGGACCATAAAGAAGGCTGAGTGTTGAAGAACTGATGCTTTCAAATTGTGGTGCTGGAGAAGACTTTTGAGAGTCCCTTGGACTGCAAGGAGATCAAACCAGTCAATCCTAAAGGAAATCAACCCTGAATATTCATTGGAAGGACTAATGCTGAAGCTGAAGCTCCAATACTTTGGCCACCTGATGTGAAGAGCTGATTCATTGGAAAAGACCCTGATGATGGGAAAGATTGAGGACAGGAGAAGGGGGCAACAGAGGTTGAGATGGTTAGATAAATAGCATCACTGACTCAATGGACATGAATTTGAGCAAACTCCTAGAGATAGTGAAGGCCTGGTGTACTGCAGTCCATGGAGTTGCAAAGAGTCAGACATGACTTAGGGACTAAACAACAACAACAGTGAACCCTCCCCAGCCTCTTCATAGATGGAGCCCACACCCTTATTCAATGATCTCCTTCTCAAAGTCAAGCCAAGGTTGATAGGGCAGTGTGTGCGGTGCACATAGAAATGAGTATTGGGTGGTTCAGAGAAGTCCTGATCAGTCAAGATGCATTATCTTTGCAAAGAGGCCTCATGCTGTGCAGTGTTCTGAGTAGAATAATGAGAAATGACTAGAATAATGAGAAACATAGGCTATTTGGTCAATAAGGAAATGGAGCCAATTAGAATGTCAGATAATGCCAGTTTGCATTGTTTGAAATAGATCTGGGGTGAAATATACTATTCTCATGGAATAGTGCCTTTCTTCGGAGTGCGTGCATGCTTAGTTGATCAGTTGTGTCCAACTCTTTGCAATCCCATAGACTGTTGTCTGCCAGACTCCTCTGTCCATGGGATTTCCCAGGCAAGAATACTGGAGTGGGTTGCAATTTCATACTCCAGGAGATCTTCCCCACCCAGGGATTGAACTCAAGTCTCCTTTGTCTTCTGCATTGGCAGGTAGATTCTTTACCACTGCACCACCTGGGAAGTCCTGCCTTTCTTTGGAGATCATTTCCTAAATGATTTTTACATCCGTCAACATCTGCTCTGCAATTCAGATCTTCCCCAGCTACTGAAATGTGAGGGTTCCTTTCATAGGAATGGAGATATGAGGAATATGAGAAAGAGTGTTGCTGACTTGTATTGTTGTATTATTTTGGATATCAGGATGCATTTTTATTTTAAGGTTTCATTTTAGATTTCAGAAGGATGTCTTCTGTAAAGTTCATTCAAATGCAGTGACAGATCACCTGATTTGGGGAAATCTTAATTTAGAGGATAAAGAAATTTAAGCAATTATTTGATCTATAAAAGGTCTCACAGTGAGATTTCTCTAAGTGGCAAGTCCTCATGTTCATGGTAAATATGATTAAGTTAATAGTGATGTGTCTTAAAACTTTTTAGGAATTCCTTTACTGAGAATGAGGTTACTGAGAATAAATTGCCATGGACATGCTCCCATTGTAGAATGTGACTGTAATTCTAGCAAAGTTGTTGCTCATTCCTGGAATGAGAGCCTCCAAAGAAGTGAGGTATTGTGTGTGGAAGGCTTAGTAGTCCTTTTGAGAAGAGCAGGGATTAGGGAAAGGGAGGGTGAAAGCAGAGAAAGAAGGAAAAGAGTAATGTGAGGGATGAGTAAGATGGAGAGTCATATGACATTACCTTTGTCATCAGTCAGTTACCTGGAGATTTTGGGGCCTGACAATTTGGGCTAGTGAGAAAAACCATTCTCTGAAGCCTGTGCCTGTTAAAGCTGCTCTTTTTGATTAGATGGTTCTAGAATCTCTGTGGTCCCACCCTGTTTGAGATGACTGGAGCTATTTCGACAAAAGCAAAGACTCTCTTCTATGCTGGGGAGTAGTGAGGAGCATAAAGGGGAATCAGAAAGAGCACACATCTTGCTCAAGAAGGCATTAGAGAAACAAGATCTGGAGAGAAAGAGAGCAAGTGAATAACAGAATTAACACAGACAAAATACAAAATCATTGGGTACAAAGAGAAACTGGAAGAAGATAACAGAGGTGATTGATATTATGGTGATAGAATTGGAGGTCTCTTTCATTTTGTCCAGAGTTTTTGTGGCATGATTACATCATGTTTTTCATTTTAAGGGAAAGTCATTCATTCCAGTAGGGTGTGTCTGTGTGTGTGTGTACTTGTAGTCAGATGTTCTGAGTTCAGCCTCAGTTCTGTTACAAACTACTCATAGAGTTTGGGGTTAATTATTCAACCCTTCTTGCCTTGACTTCTTTATGTTGAGAACTGAAACCCATATAAGTTCCTGTTCCTGTGTTTAACAACACCACATGCATGCTAAGTCACTTCAGTCATGTCTGACTCTGTGTGACCCTATAGACTGTAGCCCGCCAGGCTCCTGTGTCCGTGGGATTCCCCAGGCAAGAATACTGGAGTGAGTTGTCATGCCCTCCCCCAGGGGATCTTTCCAACCCAAGGATCGAATATGCATCTTTTAAGTCTACCTCATTGGCAGGTGGGTTCTTTACCACTATCACCACCTTGAAAATCCCTTAACAACACTAGGACTGGGCATATTTTCTTGTCCTCATGATATAAAATACTGAGAACAAGCAAAAATAACTTAAGCACATGCTTCAGGAAATAATAGTTCCTAGAAGCTACAACTATTAACTATCAATAAAATAACTACTTACTTAGATTACCAGCTTGCTCATAATGTCTTGTTCAAAACCCTTCTTTTGTTGTGTCCACCAGGCCAAAGCTTAAATTATGCCCCAAACTTGGCCCCATCTCAGCCACCTTGCAAAACCCACCTTAAAATCATCCAGGTAAGACCCTAAAATGCTACAAAGATCCTTGACAACTTCTAAGTTACTATTAAAACTGTCAAGATGGTGTTCTGTCCTCCTGAAGTGAGTCTGATAAATGGCTTTACTTGATAACAGATTTTTCTGGGAGTTTTTTGAGGACTTGAAAATATGTAAAAGAAGATTGTTGGACACTATACTCTTGAAAATTCCTTTTATCTCACATTCTCAGATTCATGCTGGTGACATTTTCTCTTGGCTCTCTTTCATCCATGGATTCGGCCACTTCTACAAAATTTTTTTAAGGTTTTACTGTTTCCTTTTACCCTCTTTAACTTGAAAGCACAATTGAAGAGGGACATTTCAGAGGAACACTCCCTGGGAGGTTTTAGTTGCAATTAAGGAGAGATGAATGGTGGTGACAGTTGTAGAACAATGTGAACGTACTTAATGCCATAGAGCTGTTCACTTAAAAATGGCTAAAATGATAAATTTTGTGTTGTGTGTGTTTTATTGTAAGAGGAAAAGAAAAAAAGAAAAAAGAAAAAGACACTTAAGGCAACTCCCTCCTTGCAATCTTTGTACAGGCACCATAGGATCCCAGGAAAAGTCTGCAGGAAATGCTGTCTCCTTCTAGATTAAATGACATACATGAAGGCACAGTGGCTGTTAGGGAGTAAGGAAGTGCTCAGTGTTTTCAGCCTTTCTTCTTCTTCTCCTGCGACAGGGTAGAGTAGGGCAGTCAACTCTTTACTTCCTTTTTAAAGTAACTGGATTTCACACCTGAATTTCAATACCCAGAACCTGGTTCAGGAAGGCCTTAGTTCCGTATTTCTCTCTACTCTGACTGCATTTTTACACTAATAGATGAGTAGTGTGATGGCAGGAGGGGTAATGCAGGATGTATGAGTATCAATTTTTTGGCAGTGAAAGGGAAGAAAGACCCAGGTTTTTTTTTTTTTTTTTTTTTTTTTTAATGTAAGTATAACCCCTGTGAGTCTGGGTTTTCTAGTTCTCATCATGAGGCCCATCCAGGGTCAGCTCTATAATCTGTGGGCCAGGTGCAAAATGAACATGCAAAGTCCCTTGTTCAGAAAGCAGGGGAAAGTGCAGTTAAACTTAAAATACAAAGCCTTTTCCTTTCTCCTGTGGTTGACCTCTTCACTTTCCTAATGGTTTTTATTTGCTATTTAATGTGGTTCTGAGTAAAGAAAAATTAAAAATTTAAATTGTTACGATGAATTTTACCATTCATATTTATATTGAAGAATGATAGCTTTAAATGCAAACATAAGAACATTTAACTCATGTGTGGAATGATCAAATGACACAATTTGTATTTTGTGGTTTGTGTATATATATATATATGAATTTCATTCTTATTAGAATGGCAGAAATGCTGCACAAAAGGAACCCAACCATCTTAATTTCACTGCTTGGTTCGCATGCATTCTATTCACTTTGGCTCACTGACTAGTAAAGAAAGCCTGAAAAGAAAGGAAAAGGGTTTGCCCTATCTTCCTCTACCTTTTTAAAAAAATGTTTACCCTGTAACTGGTTGACTAATACAGAGAAGTAACACAGTAAAAAAGGACATGATAGGCCTCCCTAGTCATTTCTGTTTCTTCAAATGGGATTGAAGCAAGTTCAGCTTGCTTCATGCTTGAAGCAAGTTCTGGTTTATATGGAAAACAAGGCCTCTCCAGACCACTTAGTCAGTTGTAGACATCACACACTTACCTTATATGTACTTTGAGTCTCACTGAACTCCCAAGCATCATGGGTCCATTAGAATTCTGTGCTCATGGGGGCATCACAAAAGCTCTACATGAATGGAGTAGCAAGAAACAGTGGACGACCATATTGCATGTACTGCTTAAGCTCAAGCACATGCTCCTCTTGGGCTTCATTTATGAAATATATGTTTAAAGACAAAATTATTTAGAATTTTAAGGTGGCAACAGCAAACATTAAACCAATCTCTCGGGTCTTTCTGAACATGGGTCCCTGTGGGACTCTATATGTTGCATGTTCATGAAGTGGGCCCTGGACCCATTGTAGCATTATGTGCTGTGCTAAGTTGCTTTAGTCGTGTCTGACTCTTTGCAACCCCATGGACTATAGCTCACCAGGCTTCTCTGTCCATGGGATTTCCCAGGCAAAAATACTGGAGTGAGTTGCCATTTCCTTCTCCAGGAGATCTTCCCGACCCAGAGATCAAACCCGAGTCTCTTATATCTCCTGCATTGGCAGGCAGATTCTTTACTACTCGCGCCACCAGAGAAGTCCCTATCTTGATATCACATCCAAAAAATTTAAAAAAAAAAAACCCAAAAAACAAAAAACCCAATACTCTCCAGCATCCAAAAAATCTGTGAAATTCAACTTTGTTTTCACTGAAATTTCCTTGAGACTACTAGGAGAGGGTGTCAAAGCACATTACCAAGTAAAATTTTCCCCAAATCCTTTTTAAGTTTCTCTCTCATCAGATTTCTCCTGTTTCAGGCAGCTGCTATGTTGGCAGGCCCTGGCCCCTGGAACTCCAGGCTCATCCCAGGATGAATGAGGGACAGGATGGGTTTACGGCTGGACACCTAATTGGTTACAAACACCTACTTCCCCAAGGAAGCCAGTTGCTGAGGGAGAACCAGTTTTGTTGTTGTTGTTCAGTTGCTCTAACCAGTAGGAATATGAAAAGAAAGTGAGTCACTCAGTTGTGTCCAACTCTTTGCAACCCCATGGACTGTAACCTGCCAGGCTCCTCTGGCTATGGGATTTCCCAGGCAAGAACGCTAGAGAGGGTTGCCATTTCCTTCTCCAGGGGATCTTTCTGACCTAGAGATTGAACCCAGATCTCCCACATTGCAGGCAGGCAGATTCTTTAGCACCTGAGCCACCAGGTGGACTGATAAACATAGTTCCCCTTACTTCGTCAGAGCGTTTAACCCATTGCTCTTTTAATGAACATATAAGGCAACTGCATTCATTTTTGGTAAGTTTTGAAATACCAGAGTGGGCTTGAAGGGAAAACAAAAGTTATCAAATCATCTTAGGGCATGGTGCAACATGGAAGCTCATTGGTAGCCCCAAGGTGAATGGCACCACTGGAATTGGAACCCAACTCTCTCCCTCTGAAGCTGGACTCTTTCCTCTTGATTATGTTGGTCCCCATAAAAAGGAAGAAGACAGCCATTGAGCGCCCACTGTGCCCCCAAATGTATAAGCTGCTTTATGTAACAACTATGTGATGGAGGTATTAACTATTTCCCATTTTCCTGATAGGAGACTAAGGCTCAGTGCATTTCATAACCTTGCCCAAAGTCACAGAGCAAGTAACTGACAATGTCAGCACCTTGAAGCTCCAGGCTCATTTCTGAACCCAAAATTCATGATGTCTCTCCAATTTGCACAAGGCTAGGGGAGAACCCAGCTTTCCTAGCTTCTCCTTCACTGATCTTTCTAGAATACCTGGCTGCTTCTATTATTAAACTCTCATTGGTTGATTGATTGATTGAAAAAAGTTACAGCAATCAAAACAGTAGGGTCCTGGCATAAAAACAGACACATAGATCGATGCAACAGGATAGAAAGCCTAGAAATAAACCCAGGCAGTTATGGTCAATTAATCTATGACAAAGGAGGCAAGAATATACAATGAAGAAAAGACAGTCTCTTCAATAAGTGGTGCTGGGAAAACTGGGCAGCTACATGTAAAAGAATGAAATTAGAACATTTTCCCATACCACATACAAAAATAAACTCAAGAGCTAAATGTAAGACTGGATACTATAAAACTCCTAGTGGAAAATGTAGGCAGAACACTCTGATCATCTCAAGGGCTGTTCTCGACTTGTCAAGGGACATAAGGCTTGATGTGGAGGAAGAAAGAAGAGTTCCACCAGTTGCCTCTTTGATTCAGTTCCTGAACAATGAAGCCTCTTCCCCAGTCCCTATTAACTTTTCTCCACCTTGGTCCTCCCCGAAACATTTGCTGGTGGGGCATGGTGGAGAGGGGGTGGGAATGGTTAGGAATGAGGAAAGAAGGCCATACCTGCAGTTCTTTTTGTCCTGTCCCAAGCTCTGTTGGGATATTTCTTCAAACATGTTCAGTGGCCTGTCACCACAAGAATTTGCTTAGTTCAGTGGAAACAGTCTGAACTTACATAGGATTTTAATTTCAGCTGCTGACGCTTAACCCAGATAGGTTAGAATTTTAGTGCATGTAGCCAAAGGCTATCAGAAAACTTCTGGAGTAAAAATCAGTTTACGACACTTTCTTCAGAATAAATTGTAAAATAAAAAACAAAGCAGTAGTACTTCTAGTTTCTAAGTCTGATAACCCATACTTAACATGAGCGTGCATACGTGCTTAGTTGTGTCCGGCTCTTTGCCACCCCATGGACTGGCACCCACCAGGCTCCTCTGTCCATGGCATTTTCCAGGCAAGAATATTGGAATGGGTTGCCATGCCCTCCTTCAGGGGACCTTCCTGACCCAGGGATTGAACCAGCTTCTCCTGTGTCTCCTGCACTGTAGGCAGATTCTTTACCACTGAGTCATTGGGGAAACCCCCCCCCCCCACCCCACACCATACTTGATGTGTAATGGTCTATAAAGTTTTTGTGGGAGGTCTACTTTTATTTCTTCATGCCTGAAAAAATGAAGGAGGTGAGGGTGAAGAATAGAGAGAGAAGAGAACTCTGCTGGAAGCATCAGGTGAGGTCTGTGAGGTGAAAATATTTCTGGGTCTCAGCCTCTGTGATTTGTTTGAGCATTTTGGATTTTGTACCGATGGCTGACTCTCAACTAACTAGAGTGGGAAGTTTGTCCTAAATAACATCTTCCTGCAGAAGAAGGAAGGCATGGTGGTAGGGTCAATGGAGAGAGGGAAAAACCCATCCTTAGGGTCTTCCTTCTTCAGACTGCTGGGGCTCCAGGGAGGAATGGCAGGTAGGATCCCCTGAGTAGAGTGAAAAGGGTTGATGTCTAAAATTTTTTTTATCTTTACGCATCCCCACGTGCATACTAGGCTGTTCATTCCTGGGTGCGGCCAGTGGCCTGTGGCTTTCAAATGTCAGGCCCTGTTGGTTTTGTCTACAGGTTTTCTCTGACTGTGGACACCTGCCTGATCCATACCAGGAGCCAGCCAGAAATGCGAGTTAATTCCTCCATGCCCCCCTACCTCCATCATCCTTCCATAATGACTGATTAGAGTTGGTGGACAAATACTTCCACTTCCCGGCTCCTTGCCAGGGAAACCTCTATGGTGTGTTCTGTCCCATCTCCCAGAGCTCCCTAGCAGGATTGAGCTCCACTGGCCCACAGCCTCAGCCCTTGCCGCCTTTATAATAAATGTCTTATCAGCTGCCTTCCTTTCTCACACCTCCTTTCCCCTGTCTCCTATGGCTGCTTCTCAGATCGACTCTCAAATAAAAGACTCGTACTTGAAGTCTTGTCCTCAGGGTTGGACTCTGAGGAAGCCTGGTAGAAGACAGGTCCTTTGTAGGCAAAATGACAAAAATCTGGAGGGCGTCTTGGCACTCCAGGTGTCACTGAGGGTCTCAGTGCTGCCACACGGAAATCAGGCTCCCTCCTGGGGAGCTCGGGCAGGGCTGTTTTCTTTCTGTGACTGGCCACGTAAAGTGTAAAGCTGCCTGGAGGTCAGAAGTGCTTGGTGCCCTTGCACTTCCGTGATGTCTCACTTATGCTTTCAAATTCATCATGGGGTGCTGTGAAAGTTAGGAAGATGGCAGGTGCCAGCCCGTACTTTCTACTAGTTTATGATCTCCACAAATAGAGCAAGCAAGGTGTTTCAATAATTTTCATATATGGCAGAAAGGAAGGGAAAAAACAAGAGTATTCCATAATTTGAGTGTTGACCATCAAGGATTTTTTTGGGGTGGGTTGGTATCTGAGATGATAACTTGAGGCAATTGGAAATGAACGGGGGCAAGAATTGCTTTCACTAAGTGGCACTGTTATAGAAAAAGCAACTTTTGAATCATAGAAAATAATGCAGTCGCATAATCAGAAGACCCACATGAGATTGTTGGTAAAGACTGAGTGGCAGAAATGTAGACTGAGAAATCTATTCTTGAAGTTTATATTCCAAAGGAGCCACTTTATTTTAGGTGAGTAGACCAAAGAAAGCTGTAATATTTTAAATTATTGTTATTATTCATAACAATACTTTGAATTTGTATAGCACCTTTCTTCTGAGGAGCTTGAGGCATTTCACATATATTATCTCATTTATCTTTTATACCGTCCCAGTGGGAATATGTATTATTAACTTTCTAGTGCCATGGGACTGAATCTTTTGCAAATTCTTTTTCCTGGGGATGGATGGAGCTACATCATTATAGAAGCAGATGTTGACTGAGACACCCACAACTTGCTACTGAATGTGAGCTAATTACAATAGCTCGATTCTCTGACTTTACTTTGGGAAACCATTTTGCCTCTCTGCCTCAGTGTATAGGAAAATGAAGGAGCTTAGTTAATCAGCTTAGTTGATATGAAATCAACCCATAACTATAAAAAGAAAAAAAGTAGAAAAACCTCATGTACAGTTAATTAATACATGTAGAGTTTGTTAGTTACAGCTAAATATTGACATAGTATTTTCAGTAGGAAAGGTTACATATGAACTTTGTCTGCTACCCTCTTTTAAGTGGGGAAATCTTCAGTTAACTGAAATTGCCTGGTTTTGGTCTTAGCTGAAAGGTAAATTTCTTTGTCAAGTTCATGAACACTGTGTCCAATCATTATTGAATAATAGTGTTTAAATCCTGTTTCTATTGCACCCAAGAGGAAAATTTAGATGTGGTTTTTCTCATTAACTGGAAACACTACAAAGTTCATCCATGACTTCTTCTCCATAAATTACTGTCGAGTAAGGTTTGCCAGAAAAAGTCAAAAGAAAAATTCTTTTTCTAAGTCACATCTGAGGAGTAGCAGGGTTTCTGAGAAGCTTTGCAGAACTCTCAGAGCCTCGGTCATATCTGGGTATGGTGATATGGGTGCTAATGGCCAGGGAGGAGAATCACCCCTTCTATTCCCTGTAGTTTGCATGCCTTTCTGGCTTCAATCTGTGTTGGAGTCTGCCATTAAACGCACCAGAAAGTACCTGTCCCTCAATCTATAAAATCTGGGTCAAGAGAAGCCTGAAATATTGTCAGGTTTTACAGTCTGAATTCAGGGCCACCATTTTTAAGAATTTGTCATATTTCCAATCTATAGCAGGTTCCATAGGATTTGCAAATGCCTCTTTCATTGAAATGGCCAGGAGAATGGAAATAGCTGTCCTGTGAGACAAAGCAGAGGAGGCTCTGCTCCTCAAGGAAGCTTACAGTTGTCCCGTTGCCTATTTGGACAGGGCTAGGTTGGTGTCTTCGTTGATTTCAGTGGTGTCTTTGTTGATTTCGGCTCAGCTACTTTCTTCCATGTCTGATTAATGGAGGTGACTTGCTTCCAATTTCATGCCAGGGCTCATACTGCATTTGGTCAGAAGATTCTCCAATGGTCATACTAGACCTTTTGCTAGGCTTTAAGGAGATAACTTTATAAGCTTCATATATTCTTTTCTATAATCTTATGGTCATCTATAAAAATGATTAAGTGAATCTGGCCTCTTTTAGTCCTTCTGATTCAACAGAGTTGTCTTCTGTTTATAAATCCATTTCCGTAATCTAATCCATCTGGCCATCCCTTGTGGCCTCTGGACTTCCAACAGCTACCAAAACTGTAAATAAAGGGCCCCTGGATGCTTAAACAATCCATTTCTTCTGTCAAGAAACATGTGCTGTATACAAACTGAAAATGGAGCATAAGGAGAAGTAGGTGAGGTAAGAGGAAGAAGAATAAATATGTCATTGATTGGAACATACTAGGTATGCTCTAAATATGTAGTGACTGCAATAAAAAATTAAAATACTGCCTGCAACATGAGTTGGATCTTTCTTTAGCTTTTTTGTGCCAGAAATCAGGGTCTAATATACCTAGAATGGCATAAATGATTGGCCAGGAGGGCTAGTAAAACGTTTAAGCTGATACATTCTGGCAACATATACAATAAGGACATTTTGTGCACGTGTGTGTTTTGTTTTGTTTTCACAGCATCCCTGACAGTCCCAAGAGCTTCTTGGGTGCTCATTATATGCAGGGTGTGGTCTGCCTTCCAGTAGGATCATGAGCGAGATACAGAACACAGAGACCATACAACTGAAAGGTACACGATGTCATTTAATGAACAATGAACAATGACAACCGCACTTATGTCATTTAATAGCATATTGTAAACATTTTTGAAACATAGAAAAGAAGGAAGACAGTATGTGATTTGGAGATTATAAGCATTCTTACTTGTTTACAAGCTAAGAATTGTGATATAGGTAAGCACACACTACTATGCAAGCGCAGAAAAAGGGATCTTGGCCTGGCCTAAAGGTTCAGTGAAAGCTTCCTAGAGGAGGGATAGCCTGAACTATGTCCTGAAGGATGTACTGGACTTAATCAGACCAAGAAAAGAGGTAAGAATGATATGAACAGCAAATCTAACTTGAAGCAAACCCACAGAGGCCTTTGCATAGGAGGATCCTGGCATTTCAGTTTTACTAGAGGGTGGGAGAAGAAATTGGGTCATGGAAAGTCTGATATTCATGCATTCATTTATTCATTATTTCATTCAACAGATACTGGCTCAGTGCCTGCAGTGGGTCAGGTAGTGTTCTAGGCATTTTGGTTACAGTTATGAACAAGATGGACAAGATTCACTTCTCAAGGAGCTACTGGTGGCAGGAGGTCCTAGAGATTTCACTAAGCAACCAGGTCTTATCCAATAGAATAGACATCAGGGAGTCACTGAAGGGTTTTAAGTAGCAAAATGATTTCTGTTTTAGAAAAATCATGCTAGTCTAGACAGATATAATAAGTGTGGCTCCAGTTCTTGGTGGCTATAATCAGAACAGTTAGAACAATGCTGATGGGAATTTTTGATGATTGGCTTATTTAAGTACAAGAGACATTAGGGCTTATAAGAAGAAAGAATTTACAGATGATAAAACATTGAAATATGGAAGCGCTTGTCATTCTATCTCCTAGAATTGTTCACGAAAAGAATGTATATCCTCTTTCTCTGAAAAAAATGATGGGGACTTCCCTGGTGGTCCTGTGGCTAGGAATCCACTCTCCCAATGCAGAGGCCTAGGCTTCGATCCTTGGCCCGGGAACTATAAGCCTACATGCCACAACTAAGAACTGCTGCATGCTAACTAAATAAATATTTTTGAAAAAATGATGAAAATGTCTTAAATGGTTCAATTGTTTTCTTAACTGAAGAGAGAAGGTTTAAAGGTTTAACAGATGACCTTTTAGAGTTTTTAAAATGACTTTATTTATGATTTACGAAGTGAAAATGACTACCATATAAACTGTACTTAAGACTGGGAGTAAGGCTGTGATCAAAGTTTTGCAGGCCCTGTCAGGGTAGGAAGTTTAATATTTTTCTCTTTCATAGATCAACTATTTACACAGAACTTATCACAGGACAGGTGGCCCATGGAAGTCCTCAATATTTATTATTTCTAGTTGTTGCTCTCCTTCCCCTCCCCTCCCCTGCCTCCCCATTTCCTCTCCCTCTACTCCTTCCTCTTCTTTCTCTTCCTCCTTCCGTCCTACTATTTTCATTTATCCTAGAGGGATGATATTTCTCTTACCATATTATTGTGCATATTTTAGTTAAGTGGAAATAGTAGGAATGTCTGCTACATGGATTTCATTTTTATTCACTGTGGATGACTCTATGTGCTGTGCTTCGTCGCTCAGTCATGTCCGACTCTTTGTGACCCCATGGACTATAGCCCCCAGGCTTCTCTGTCCTTGGGGATTCTCCAGGCAAGAATACTGGAGTGGGTTGTCATGCTCTCCTCCAATGAATATATAATTGTTCTCAATTACTCAATCCTACTTTCCCTGTAAGAGAATTATATATCTTCACCTATTGCCAGGTAAACTTTCCATGGCTCCCTGAGGAGAACTGTATTTCCCCATCTTGTTCTT
The DNA here is from genome assembly GCF_023091745.1 of Budorcas taxicolor. NCBI lineage: Eukaryota > Metazoa > Chordata > Mammalia > Artiodactyla > Bovidae > Budorcas > Budorcas taxicolor. Next base: position 101,952,847 of record NC_068935.1, on the reverse strand, counting down.
ACTTAACTAGGGGACTTGTTTCGGCCAATGAAATATGAACGGAAGCTTTAAGTGCATCTGCCAGCTCTCTTATTCTTTGTTCTCTGTCCCAGATAGGGGAGACCCTTTTATCTGGGGCTCTAGAATGACAACAGAGAGTTGGAAGTGACCCATGGCAGACATGGGTGAGAAATACCCTTTGTTGACATAAGCCACTGAGATTTTCAGATTCTTTGTTACTGCACCATAACGTAGCAAAAGTTGCCCAATACACATAATCAAGTGAAAGTGTTAGTCACTCAGTCATGTCTGACCCTTTGTGACTGCATGGACTGTAGTCCACCAGGCTCCTCCGACCATGGGATTTCCCAGGCAAGAATACTGGAGTGGGTTGCCATTTCCTTCTCCAGGGGATCTTCCTGACCCAGGGTTTGAACCCAGGTCTCCTGCATTGCAGACAGACTCTTTACTGTCTGAGCCACCCAGAAAGCCAGTGTAGTCAAGAGATGTTAATTTCAATTACTATGAAAGATAGTGACAATAAAAATATCTTAATTTTTACAAATTTCTAAGGTTTGTGCTAAACAGTGTTTATTTATTGCAATGAAATTCTAGTTTCTTGCAACCCCAAATTTACAGCATCCCTGGATATTCACTTGTCAAATACTACCCTGTGGTCCATATTTGCATAAAAGAGTTCACCCTATGAAAGGATTTGAGAGTTTAAGTTGTTATGTTTTTTTCCCTAGCTTTATTGAGATATAACTGACAAATATGCCTTGGTTGTAAATGAATAGATCATATATGCATGAATTTATTTCTGAGCTCTCTGTTCTATTCCATTGATCTATGTGAATGTTTTTATGTCAATACTATACTATTTTGATCAATCTAGCTTTGTAATTTGGTTTAAATCAGAAAGTGTGATGCCTCCAGCATTGTAATTTTTCAAGATTGCTTTGACTATTTGGGATCTTTTGTGGTTCCATAAAATGTGGTGCTGTGTTTTAACACATAAATGAGCACTGAATTCTGTTTGAATGTGAGCTAGTGGGCCATAGTGTAATGCCTGAATTTCCCATTGTATTTAGAAGTTGGATAAGAGTTGCAAAATGTTGTCTCAGCTCCCTAAATAGCCAAGGATTAAGTGTGTGTGCATGCGAAAATTGTGATATTCAATTAATTTAATGATCTTCTGGTTTCTCAGTCCTTTGGTTTCTGAATAGTCAAATTTTTTGATGCTGAAGATGATTGTTTTTTTAAATTAATTGACCTCCCTACTCTCAGTGTGACATTTTTAGGAATGTGGCACTATTAGGACAATCTCCTGGAATACTTGGTCTGCTTCTTCCCATACCTGCTGTCTGAAAGGGCCACTTCCTTACTCTGGTCAGCTCCTCTTTCTGTTTTCTCCCCCTAGTTTATGATGCTTCAAACTAACTGGGCTTCTTTTTTTTTTTCCTCTCACACACTATTAAGGATTCTTTGATGGAAGCAAATGTATGTAAAGTTTAAATCACCATAACTTTTAATGGAGTATAATTTGTGAAACTACTGAATCACTGTGCTGTACACCTGAAATAAATATAATATTGTAAATCATCCATACTTCAATAAAAAAAGTCATGAATGAATATTGAACTGTCTCAGTGAATGATGTAATTGTCTCCAAGGATTTGAGTGGCATGATAGAATTGGCCGCCAGAAGAAGGAAGGAAAGTTGTGAGGAAAGGGGGACTATACGCTTACCTTCACTCTAATCTGAGGGATCCCAAGATAGGCCACTGAACCAGCCTATCCCCTAGGCTGCCTTAAGCTATGTATATATGGAACATATAAAAGGACTGCTCACTATCTACTGTTGGGAGAAAAACTTTTCCTCTATCAACTTATAGTTGGGGAACTCTTGGTGAGGGTGAAAGAGGAGAGTGAAAACTTGGCTTGAAACTCAACATTCAAAAAACTAAGATCATGGTATCTGGGTCCATCACTTCATGGCAAGTAGCAGGGGAAAAAGTGGAAGCAGTGACAGGTTTTTATTTTCTTGGGCTCCAAAAATCACTGCAGACAGTGATTGCAGCCATGAAAAGACACTTGCTTCTTGAAAGGAAAGCTATGACAGACCTAGACAGCATATTAAAAAGCAGAGACATCACTTTGCCAACAAAAGTCCATCTAGTCAAAGCTATGGTTTTTCCAGTAGTCATGTACAGATGTGAAAGTTGGACCCTGAAGAAGGCTGAACATTGAAGAATTGATGCTTTTGAATTGTGGTGTTGGAGAAGAATCTTGAGAGTTCCTTGGACTGCAAAGAGATCAAACCAGTCCATCCTAAAGGAAATCAACCCTGAATATTCATTGGAAGGACTGATGCTGAAGCTCCAATACTTTGGCCACCTGATGTGAAGAGCCAACTCACTGGAAAAGACCCTGATGCTAGGAAAGATTGAAGGCAAGAGGGGACAAGTCGACAGAGGATGTGATGGTTAGATGGCATCACTGACTCAAGGGGCATCACTTTGAGCAGACTCTGGGAGATAGTGAAGGACAGGGCAGCCTGGCAAACTACAGTTCATGGGGTCGCAAAGAGTTAGACACAATTTAACAACTGAACAATGGCAACAAGTCGGGAGCCTGCAAATTAATTGGCAGAGACATGTTAACAAGAGGAAAGTTTATTTCACATGCATGTGGGAATCCAAGAAGAGTTGGCTTGTGTAAGTGTTATATACCAGTTTAACAAGAGGGGGATTTTTTAGGGCTTCAATGTGCAAGTAGGGAGGGTCCTATTGGTCTTTTTTATTCCAGTGCTAATGAAGAGTCTCCTTCCTAACTGGAAGCTCCCTTGGAGGGGGATTTATGGGAGCTGAATTCACACCTCCCAGGTGCTAAGGGTCAGTCTTCTCTCAAACAGGAAACACCCTTGAAACGGGGTTAATGGCAGCTGTATTTCAGGAGGCTCTGCATCTGTTTAGAGAAGGTTTCTTTTCTGTGACTGCTGTTTGTTCAGGTGTTTTCAGTTTAGAGTAATCTTCATGCTATGCTGGTGGTCTATTGGTCCCTTTATATATTAATATCTATCTATCTATCTTAGGCTTCCCTGGTAGTTCAGATGGTAAAGAATCTGCCTGCAATGTGGACGACCTGGGTTCAATCCCTGGGTTGGGAAGATCCCCTGGAGAAGGGCATGGCAACCCACTCCAGTATTCTTGCCTGGAGAATCCCCATGGATTCTTTCTTCTATAGCCTGGTGGGGTACAGTCCACGGGGTTACAAAGAGTAGGACACAACTGAGTGACTAAGCACATCTCTCTATCTGTCATCTGTTAAAAATTACTAATAAGTTTAGAGGTAGAACAGTTTGAAGGCACAGGGACAGAAAAGAGGTGATTGGGGTTTACTTTGTCTCCTTTTCTATCTTTTGACAAGCTCTTTTCATCTGGGAGGACAGAGGATGAGATGGCTGGATGGCATCACTGACTCGATGGACATGAGTCTGAGTGAACTCCGGGAGTTGGTGATGGACAGGGAGGCCTGGTGTGCTGCGATTCATGGGGTCGCAAAGAGTCGGACACGACTGAGTGACTGAACTGAACTGAACTGAACTTTCATCTAGGAGGACTCCTAGCTGAGCACTACTGGCCCAAACTCACATCTTACCAGGTAGGCAGCTCAAGCAGGGAGAAAGACTTTCCCTCCATTCCTCCGGTGGTAAAGTCCCAGAGAGGATGCCAATTTACGTGATTGGTTACATGTGCCCCTACTTGACTCAACTATGATCAAGTGGAAGGGGTCCCCTGGCCCAGTCTTAGGGGCATTTGCCTTTCTTTTGACGTGAAACCACATGAAATGAGTTCTCCTGTTTCTAGAAGAGGTGGGATTCTAGGCAGGGAATTTCCCTCTATGACTCTCCTGCCTATCTTCTTTGCCCTCTAATCTCCACCTCCATTTTAATGAAACTTCAGTAAAATAATTGGATGTTTTTGAGGAAAATGCTATATAATCAGTGAGACAGAAAAAACCCTGAAGTCATAGTTAAAGATGTGTTTCTCCCAGACCTAGTGATTCTTGTGTTAAGTCTTAGAGCTTTTCTCTCTTGAGTTTTGTTTTGAGCTTTTGACTTGTTACTGAGATATACAATAGGCCACTTCACTTTTCCACCTGATAATGACACACTGTTAAATTAAGACAATGATAAATTCATAGGGGTATATAAGGGCTAATTAATTAAGGCCTGTAAAGTTCTTAGTGATTCTTCAATCAAAGGTACTTTATGAAATTACAAAACGGTAATGTTATGAGGAAAGCTCATGATAATAAACTTCAGATCTTTTTGTTGTATTGAAATCGATATCAAGTATCATTAGAAATACATGGTCTGGAATCCAGAAATCATTTTAGTATACAGAGAGTATGTCCTCTCATGGTTTGATTTGTATTACAGCCTCTAAATAGTTGTGAAATTCTCTTTGACAGATGGTCAACTGAGGCGGGCTATCTAATTTAACTGAAAATTAACATTGGCAGCTGTTCCTGCTGAAAAGATAATCTATCTCTCAAATTGAGTGGAGCAATGCTGACCTGTTTCCAAGTCCTTTCCTATAATTGTGGGCAAATGACAGTTTCCCTTCTGCAAACACTAAGCTCATACATGCTGGGCCCTTCATTCTAGGTCAAGTCAAATGGGATTCATAGCTGCCCTCTGTAGTAACAGCCACTGATAGCAGTTCTGGTTTCTGTTTAACCCTGTTTTCATCATAATTCTCATTGAGTGAGACAGGTCACCACTGGCCTCTTGTTTAGTCTTAATACCATCTAAAATCCTTCTAATTATCTTTACTCACAATATAAGGAATTCTAATCATTCATGTTTGGTGGGTGTGGATTTCCTTATGTTTTTTAATTGGGGGAAATGTGGAAAACATCTTTCTTAGGGAAACCCAGAGTCTGGGTTCCCTGAAGCCAGACTCTGAGATGGGGAATTGTACACAGGAGATTTATTGGGGGCTGCCCCTGGGCATATCACCTGTGAGGGAGTGAGGGAATAGGCTTAGGGAGTGGAAGATGCTGGGCTGCAATGTAGTTACAGAGGCCTCTGCGGAAGCCATGGGCAGTTCCAGAGTTGGGCTGGCCCTTCAGAGATGTCTCAAATGATGGAAAATGGGACACATTAAGGAAAGCTATACCCCTATATTGATTAGAGACTGATGACGGCTGTCCTCAGGCCATCCCCTCAGTAGAAAACAATGCCTAGAGAGAGCCTCAACTATGAGTCATCAGCAGTGAACACTCCCAGCAGCTGGGAGATGAAACACCTTGTCCTAAAGGGGAGATCTGGTGATGCACTACAGTCCACTGTGGTACCAGAAAGTACAAAGGCCCATCACCCTGACTCCTTTTACCTGCAGTGAACACCGGTGACATTTTGACACGTTGGATTCCTGTCTTTCGTCTATGTATATATTTAAACATTACTCAAGTAACATGAGCATAACCTTCTAGGAGTTAGAACATTACAAGTGAAGTTCCTTTGACTATCCCCTCCATTTCTAGTCCCTTGAAGGCAGCATTGAAGAGGGCACCAGAAAAACCCAGAAAGATACACAGGTGTAGGGAAAGAGCAATTGGCCAAGATGGTGGTGTTCAGACACCCTTACCCTAAGGCCTCTCTCATGCTCTCGCCCCATGTTTTGTAAATAACGGCTATGTAACAGCTGAGATCATTTATAGCACCACACAGGTCCATAACTTATAGAAGCACCACCTGAAAAGTCCTTGTGGCTGCATCTGCTGGGTCAACCACAAGCAAATACAGCATGTATGCTTTGTTTTGGTGCCAGCCAGGAGAGGATAAACACGTTTGCAGTTCCTATGGTTCCTCGCATCTTCTTCCAGCTTCCTAGCTCGGGCCTTGCCTATGCTGGGTTTAACCATCAGCGAGACAACATGGAACAAAACCAATGTCTGCTTTTGAGCAGCTGCAGAAGCACCAGCACTGCAGCCACAGAGGGTTTCTCTGTCCAGTGTTGCTCCCACGGGGCTACAGCATGGGGAATATCTTTGTAAACCTCTTCCAAGGGCCTTTTTGGCAAGAAAGAAATGCCTGTTCTCGTGGTGGGTGTAGGTGCTTTGGGAAAGACCACCATCCTGTACAAATTGAAGCTGGGTGATCTCATGACTGCCATGCCCACTGTAGTCTTCAGTGGGAGACTGTGGAGTATAAGAACATCAGCTTCACCATACAGGCCTTGGGTGGCCAGGACAAGGTCCGACCACTGTGGTGCCAGTACTTAAAAAGAAAACAGTATTTGATGTGTTATTTTCAAAAATCAAAAACTAGTGTAAAAAGGGATATATATATATATATAAATTTATTTAATTGGAGGCTAATTACTTTTTAATATTATAGTGGTTTTTGCCATATATTGACATGAATCAGCCATGGGTGTACATGTATTCCCCATCCTGAACCTCCCTCCCCATCCTATCCCTCAGGGTCATCCCAGTGCACCATCCCTGAGCACCCTGTCTCATGCATCAAACCTGGACTAGATATCTGTTTCACTTATGATAATATACATGTTTCAATGCTGTTCTCTCAAATCATCTCACCCTCACCTTCTCCCACAGAGTCCAAAAGTCTGTTCTTTACATCTGTGTCTCTTTTGCTGTCTCATATATAGGGTCATCATTACCATCTTTCTAAGTTCCGCATTAATATACTGTATTGGTGTTTTTCTTTCTGACTTACTTCACTCTGTATAATAGGTTCCAGTTTCATCCACCTCATTAGAACCGACTCAAATGCATTCTTTTCAATAACTGAGTGATATTCTATGTGTATATGCACCACAGCTTTCTTATCCATTCGTTTGTTGATGGACATCTAGGTTGCTTTCATGTCCTGGCTATTGTAAACAGGGCTGTGATGAACATTAGGGGTACACGTGTCTCTTTCAATTCTCGTTTCCTCAGTGTGTACGCCCAGCAGTAGGATTGCTGGGTCATACGGCAATTCTATTTCCAGGTTTTTAAGGAATCTCCACGCTGTTCTTCATAGTGGCTGTGCTAGTTTGCATTCCCACCAACAGTGTAAAAGGGTTCCCTTTTCTCCACACCCTCTCCAGCATTTATTGTTTGGAGACTTTTGGATAGCAGCCATTCTGACCGGCATAAGATGGTACCTCATTGTGGTTTTGATTTGCATTTCTCTGATAATGAGTGATGTTGAGCATCTTTTCATGTGTTTGTTAGCCATCTGTATGTCTTCTTTGGAGAAATATCTATTTAGTTCTTTGGCCCATTTTTTGATTGGGTCATTTATTTTTCTGGAATTGAGCAGCAGGAGCTGCTTGTATATTTTTGAGATTAATTCTTTGTCAGTTGCTTTGTTTGCTATTATTTTCTCCCATTCTGAAGGCTGTCTTTTCACCTTACTCATAGTTTCCTTTGTTGTGCAAAAGCTTTAAGTTTAATTAGGTCCCATTTGTTTATTTTTGTATTTTTTCCATTACTCTGGGAGGTGGGTCATAGAGGATCCTGCTGTGATTTGTGTCAGAGAGTGTTTTGCCTATGTTTTCCTCTAGGAGTTTTATAGTTTCTGGTCTTACATTTAGATCTTTAGTCTATTTTGAGTTTATTTTTATGTATGGTGTTAGAAAGTGTTCTAGTTTCATCCTTTTACAAGTGGTTGACCACTTTTCCCAGCACCACTTGTTAAAGAGATTGTCTTTTCTCCACTGTATATTCTTGCCTCCTTTGTCAAAGATAAGGTGTCCATAGGTGCATGGATTTATCTCTGGGCTTTCTATTATGTTCCATTGATCTATATTTCTGTCTTTGTGCTAGTACCATACTGTCTTGATGACTATAGCTTTGTAGTATAGTCTGAAGTCAGGCAGGTTGCTTCCTCCAGTTCCATTCTTCCTTCTCAAGATTGCTTTGGCTATTCGAGGTTTTTTTGTATTTCCATACAAATTGTGAAATTATTTGTTCTAGTTCTGTGAAAAATACCATTGGTAGCTTAATAGGGATTGCATTGAATCTATAGATTGGGTAGTATACTCATTTTCACAATATTGATTCTTCCGATCCATGAACATGATATATTTCTCCATCTATTTGTGTCCTCTTTGATTTCTTTCATCAGTGTTTTATAGTTTTCTATATATAGGTCTTTTGTTTCTTTAGGTAGATTTATTCCTAAGTATTTTATTCTTTTCATTGCAATGGTAAATGGAATTGTTTCCTTAATTTTTCTTTCTGTTTTCTCATTGTTAGTGTAGAGAAATGCAAGGGATTTCTGTGTGTTGATTTTATATCCTGCAATTTTACTATATTCATTGATTAGCTATAGTAACTTTCTGGTGGAGTCTTTAGGGTTTTCTATGTAGAGGGTCATGTCATCTGCAAACAGTGAGAGTTTTACTTCTTTTCCAATCTGGATTCCTTTTATTTCTTTTTCTTCTCTGATTGCTATGGCTAAAACTTCCAAAACTGTGTTGAATAGTAGTGGTGAGAGTGAGCACCCTTGTCTTGTTCCTGACTTTAGGGGAAATGCTTTCAATTTTTCACCATTGAGGATAATGTTTGCTGTGGGTTTATCATATATGGCTTTTATTATGTTGAAGTATGTTCCTTCTATGCCTGCTTTCTGGAGGGTTTTTATCATAAATGGATGTTGAATTTTGTCAAAGGCTTTCTCTGCATCTATTGAGATAATCATATGGTTTTTATCTTTCAATTTGTTAATGTGGTATATCACATTGATTTGTGAATATTGAAGAATCTTTGCATCCATGGGATAAAGCCCACTTGGTCTTGATGTATGATATAAAAAGGGATATTTTGATGAAAGAAATATCAAAATTTTAAATATAGGCAGGATCAGTCACCATGTTGTGCTGAGTCATAGGGCCTGAGGCAAAAGGGAAAATCTGTAAATTTTCAGTCTGTATTTAAAATTTCAGTATTTTGTTCATCATATATTCTTGCATTAATTTTGATTTTTAAAAAACAATTGCATTAAAATATTATCTTGATAACTGAATATTTTGATATGCTGGTAAATTTTGTGCCTCACTCCTCTTACCCTAGTTCTAACCATGAGATGTAGTTACTGTTATACCTTTGGTGCATATATTTCCAGGCCTTAAAAAAATCCTTTTACATATATACTTATAGCTATTAGTATATATCTATATCTATCTACACCTATACGTATCTATCTAGTCATTGGCCATCCTGTTGACTTTATCTCTAAAGCAGATCCCCAGTCCTCAATCTCTGCATCCCACCACATCCCAGATCCAGTCTCCATCTTTTCCCAACTTTTGCAACACCCTCCTAACAACTTGTGTAATAACTTCTACTCTTATTTTGTTGAGCCCTTTGTCTACAATGCAGTGATGTTTTAAAATCATAATTCAGGGCATGCCACTTCCTCATTTAGACACCCTCCCTCTCCTAGTGTCATCCCATTTCCTTTAAAATATGAGCTTCCAATATGGCCCCCAATGGCCCTACATGATCTGGGACCTGCCTATTTCTCTGTTCTCAGTGTGACTATTGTTACCCTTGCTCGCTGAGCTCAAGTCACGCTGGTTTCTCTTTGCTTCTCTATAAAACTATGCTTTGTCTTCCCCTAATGTGGCCTTCATACCATCTGTTTCCTCTGAATGGCCTGCTTTCTGTCCTTGGCTCAATGTGGAAGCATCCTTTTGTCATTCACACCTGAGGTCTTCTCTGACCAGCTAATCAAAATAGTTCCCTGTCACATTGAAACATATCATCCTGTCTTGTTTTCCTTGCAGCATTTATTACTGCTGGATATTTTTGGCATATGTTTGTTTGTATGCTCCTCCTTCTGCTATTAAAAGAATATTCAGTTCAGTTCAGTCACTCAGTCATGTCTGACTCTTTGCGACCCCATGAATTGCAGCACACCAGGCTTCCCTGTCCATCACCATCTCCCAGAGTTCACTCAAACTCACGTCCATCGAGTCGGTGATGCCATCCAGCCATCTCATCCTCTGTCGTCCCCTCTTCCTCCTGCCCCCAATCCCTCCCAGCATCAGAGTCTTTTCCAATGAGTCAACTCTTTGCATGAGGTGGCCAAAGTACTGGAGTTTCAGCTGTAGCATCATTCCTTCCAAAGAGCACTCAGGGCTGATCTCCTTTAGAATGGACTGGTTGGATCTCCTTGCAGTCCAAGGGACTTCAAGAATCTTCTCCAAAACCACAGTTCAAAAGCGTCAGTTCTTCGGTGCTGCTCAGCTTTCTTCACAGTCCAACTCTCACATCTATACATGACCACTGGAAAAACCATAGCCTTGACTAGACGGACCTTTGTTGACAAAGTAATGTGTCTGCTTTTGAATATGCTATCTAGGTTGGTCATAACTTTTCTTCCAAGGAGTAAGCGTCTTTTAATTTCATGGCTGCAGTCACTATCTGCAGTGATTTTGGAGCCCAGAAAAATAAAGTCTGACACTGTTTCCACTGTTTCCCCATCTATTTCCCATGAAGTGATGGGACCAGATACCATGATCTTAGTTTTCTGAATGTTGAACTTTAAGCCAGCTTTTTCACTCTCCTCTTTCACTTTCACCAAGAGGCTTTTTAGTTCCTCTTCACTTTCTGCCATAAGGGTGGTGTTATCTGCATATCTGAGGTTATTGATATTTCTCCTGGCAATCTTGATTCCAGCTTGTGCTTTTTTCAGCCCTGCATTTCTCATGATGTGCTCTGCATATAAGTTAAATAAGCAGGGTGACAATATACAGCCTTGACGTACTCCTTTTCCTATTTGGAACCAGTCTGTTGTTCCATGTCCAGTAAAAGAATATAAGCCCCATGAATATAGGACATTGTTAGGATCTCATAGTCTTGTTTACAGTACCTGGTTCACAGTACCTAGAACTGGGTCTGGCATATAGTCAATGTTTAATAACTTTTTCCTGAATAACTTAATGTAGTTATAATAAATATGTAGGATATGTTGGTTTTTCCTTTATTTTTTTTAAGTAGAACTTTTGTTTTTCCCTAACAGTTGTAAGTTCACAGGAAAATTGACTGGAATGTACCGAGTGTTCCTGTGTATTGTCTGTCCCCACACATGCACAGCCTCTACCATCATCAACACTCTGCATCACAATAGTACCATTTGTTCCAACCAATAAACTTATACTGACACATCATTATCACCCAATGTCCATAGTTTGCACTAGTGTTCACTCTTGGTGTTGTACATTCTGTGAGTTTTAACAGATGTATAATGATGTGTATCCACTATTATAGTATCATGCAGACTAGTTTCACTGACCTAAAAATCCTCTATGCTCTTCCTGTTCATCTCTCCCTCTCAATCCCATGGTAAGCACTGATCATTTTACTGTCTCCATGGTTTTACCTTTTCCAGAATCCCATATATTTGGAATCATAAAATATGTAGCCTTTTCAGATTGGCTTCTTGCACTTAGAAATAGGCATTTAAGATTCCTCCATGTCTTTATATGGCTTCATAGCTCATATCTTTTAAGTGGTTAATAATATTCAACTGTCTGGATATACCACAGTTTATTCATTCACCTACTAAAGGGCATCTTGGTGGCTTTCAAATTTTGGCAATGAAAAATAAAGCTGCTGTAAACATCTGCTTGCAGGTTTTTGTGTGGACATAAACTCTTATCTCATTGGGTAAATAATAAGGAATGTGATTGCTGGATTGTATAGTAAGAGTATATTTAGTTTTGTAAGATACTGCTGAACTGTCTTCCAAAGTGGCTCTACCGTTTTGCATTCCCATCAGCAATGAGAGTTCCTGTTGCTACACATCCCCACCAGTGTTTGGTATTATCAGTATTCTGGATTTTAACCATTCTAATAAGTGTGCAGTGGTATCTAACTCTTGTTTTAATTTGCAATTCTCTAATTATATATGATGTGGAACACTTTTTCACATGCTTATTTGGCCAAATAAGAAGGCTTTCTCTACCCGTATATTATAAAGTTATAACTTTACATTTTCTTATAATAATTTGAGATATGTATTTGTTTGTTGATATTTATAGGTCTTTTATCGACCTGGAATTTATATTTCTGTATGTGAAAGATTTAATTTTATTATTTTTGATTAATGAAATTCTAGTTATTTGCTTATGCTCTACACATTAACTTTTCTTTCCACCGAGTTTATCTTTGTGGCCTATATCTTGGTGAACATGATGTACAGGGCACTTATCTATGGAGTCTGAACTTAACTATGTTTTACCACGTGGTAATTTACCCACTTACCACATCTTTCTGCAAACTGTAAATACGTAGATTCTTAGTAGTCATTGGCTAAAAAGAAGAATGTGTGTGCTAACTCACTTCAGTCATGCACAACTCTTGGTGATCCTATGGAGTGTAGTCCATCAGGCTCCTCTGTCCATGGGATTCTCCAGGCAAGAATACTGGAGTGGGTTGCCATGCCTTTCTCCAGGGGATCTTCCTGACTCAGGGATCAAACCCACATCTCTATGTCTCCTGCATTGGCAGATGGGTTCTTTTCCACTAGAGCCACCTGGGAAGCCCCAAAAAGAGAATACTAAGGCACCAAATGGTGAACATGGTTGAATTGTCCATTGAATCAGGGCAGGCTACCCAAGGTGTGACAAATATCTTTGGGTCTAGACTGAAGAAAATATTTCTAGAAATTCCTTGAGGAATACAATATAGCACAATGCCATTGCAATCAGACAGAGCTGGGTTTGAGTATTAGCTCTGCCCTGAATCTGTATAATCCCGGGCAAATTTGTTAATCTCTGAAACTGAGTTTCCATATCCTTAAAAAAGGTAATAGTAATTCTTATTTTTTAGGTTAGTTGTGAAGATCTGAGATAATCCTTATAAAGCATTTGGCACGCGTTTAGTGCTCTTTTAAACCATTATTATTTCTAATGGTTTATGATGATGACTTCTGCAGAGATGTGAATTCTGGGGGTGGGGCAGAGGAAGAGAAAGAATTGAGAAATGACAACCAATAATTTTTTCAAATCTATTCTATTGAACTACAGTTGATTTACAATGTGTTAATTCATGCTGTACAGCAAAGTGGTTCAGACATATATTTACACAGATATATACATACACTCTTTTTCATTTTCTTTTCCATTATGATTTATCACAGGATATTGAATATAGTTCCCTGTGCTATACAGCAGGACCTTGTTGCTTATCTATCTTATATATAATTATTGAGAAATGCAACTAATCTTGAAGGGTTGAGGTGGAATGGATGTGAAGCTGTTGACACTCTCAGAGAAGCCCAAGAGAGGTTTTGTAGCCCTACTACAACAGTCAAACACCCATGCTAGGCCAGTAAGAAAGCACCTGGGGCTTGAGGCTCTTGGCTTGTTAAACAAAACCATTAGTCATGACCTTGGGAAAGAGTGTGGGACCTAGAGAAGGAATGTATGAACAGATGGTCTATTGTCTGAGAGCAAATAATCTGAGGATATATTCAGGTGGAAGTGGAACAAATTGTCCCATAAGGATGGCTTAATAGGGCTTAATAGACAGTTCCTAGGGCCAAATCTGAGAGCTGCAAAAAAGAACTCAAAGGGATGCCAAGATGGAGTGCACATGGAGAATCCCTTCATGCATCTGAGAGCCTTGTTGGTTGGCATGGGGGAAGCCCTGTACCATTCTCTAGGAGGCACAGAGGCTCCTGATTTGCTGGTGGGCTTTGGCTGAAGTGGTTCAGATGTGATAAAGACCAAAGAGGGAGGTGTAGATTCTGGAAAACGTGGTCATAGGGCAAATCTTGGTGACCTGTGTACTTCATAGATCTTTTGTACTCAAAATGGAGTCCATAGGCTGGCAGTACAGGCCTTCTCTGGGAGCTTACTAGAAATGCAGGCTCTTAGGTTCCACTCCAGACCTACTGAATTAGAATCTGCAGTTCACCAAGATTCCCAGGTGATTTGAACATATGCTAAAGTTTGAGAAGTGCTTGTCTAGGTCAGGGACAAAATAGGCTCAAGTGGAAGAAGGCGTTTCTTAGAAGATTTGTTGATTAGATGTCTCAAAAGTGAATACATTCTGTTGTGCAGCATGAAACACTTTTTTTTACCCTAAGATTTCAAATATTCATATTCCAGAAGTGTTGTATCTATTAGTGGTCAGGTAAAGAATACTTTGGCCTGGGATTATTTTAAAACCCAAATAAACCATTTTATTACTCTAGATGAGAAAGAAATCCTACTTTAATTTTTCCACAGGGCAAAAGACTTATCAATATTAACAAGTACTATGTTTAATTCTTTTCTTTATTTTCAATTGGGAATCATCCTTAGTTATTGAAATGCTGTGTGAGAAAGAAATGTGTATTAGATATTTACTGAGACACTTAAATCTACTCAGTTGAAGAATTTTGCTCAGATGGGATCACCTCAAACACTAGGTCTTAACATTAAAGAAACTTCTGGAGTTTTCTTTTCATTTTGGTAAGTCCAGGGGAAAGTGCCTGGTGAAAATTCATTTTGTTCCATCTGCTAGATTCTGGAATAAAAGCAAAACTTCATTTGGCTCCTTACCTTCTAAGAGCATATTCTCAAAGTTTGATCCTTGGACTAGCAACATCACCTGAGAACTTGTTCAGTTCAGTTCAGGTGCTCAGTCATGTCCGACTCTTTGTGACCTCATGAATTGCAGCACGCCAGGCCTCCCTGTCTATCACCAACTCCCGGAGTTCACTCAGACTCAGGTCCATCGAGTCCGTGATGCCATCCAGCCATCTCATCCTCTGTTGTCCCCTTCTTCTCCTGCCCCCAATCCCTCCCAGCATCAGAGTCTTTTCCAATGAGTCAACTCTTTGCATGAGGTGGCCAAAGTATTGGAGTTTCAGCTTTAGCATCATTCCTTCCAAAGAAATCCCAGGGCTAATCTCTTTCAGAAAGGACTGGTTGGATCTCCTTGCAATCCAAGGGACTCTCAAGAGTCTCCTCCAACACCACAGTTCAAAAGCATCAATTCTTTGGCGTTCAGCCTTCTTCACAGTCCAACTCTCACATCCATACATGACCACAGGAAAAACCATAGCCTTGACTAGACGGACCTTAGTCGGCAAAGTAATGTCTCTGCTTTTGAATATGCTATCTAGGTTGGTCATAACTTTTCTTCCAAGGAGTAAGTGTCTTTTAATTTCATGGCACCAGTCACCATCTGCAGTGATTTTGGAGCCCCCCAAAATAAACTCTGACACTGTTTCCCCATCTATTTCCCATGAAGTGATGGGATCAGAAGCCATGATCTTCATTTTCTGAATGTTGAGCTTTAAGCCAACTTTTTCACTCTCCACTTTCACTTTCATCAAGAGGCTTTTTAGGTCCTCTTCACTTTCTGCCATAAGGGTGGTGTCATCTGCATATCTGAGGTTATTGATATTTCTCCCGGCAATCTTGATTCCAGCTTGTGTTTCTTCCAGTCCAGCGTTTCTCATGATGTACTCTGCATATAAGTTAAATAAGCAGGGTGACAATATACAGCCTTGACTTACCCCTTTTCCTATTTGGAACCAGTCTGTTGTTCCATGTCCAGTTCTAAGTGTTGCTTCCTGACCTGCATACAGATTTCTCAAGAGGCAGGTCAGGTGGTCTGGTATTTCCATCTCTTTCAGAATTTTCCACAGTTTGTTGTGGTCCACACAGTCAAGGGCTTTGGCATGGTCAATAAAGCAGAAATAGATGTTTTTCTGGAACTCTCTTGCTTTTTCCATGATCCAGCGGATGTTGGCAATTTGATCTCTGGTTCCTCTGCCTTTTCTAAAACCCACTTGAACATCAGGAAGTTCACGGTTCACGTATTGCTGAAGCCTGGCTTGGAGAATTTTGAGCATTACTAGCATGTGAGATGAGTCCAATTGTGAGATAGTTTGAGCATTCTTTGGCATTGCCTTTCTTTGGGATTAGAATGAAAACTGACCTTTTCCAGTCCTGTGGCCACTGCTGAGTTTTCCAAATTTGCTGGCATATTGAGTGCAGCACTTTCATAGCATCATCTTTCAGGATTTGAAATAGCTCCACTGGAATTCCATCACCTCCACTAGTTTTGTTCGTAGTGATGGTTTCTAAGGCCCACTTGACTTCCCATTCCAGGATGTCTGGCTCTAGATGAGTGATCACACCATCGTGATTATTTGGGTTGTGAAGATCTTTTTTGTACAGTTCTTCTGTGTATTTTTGCCACCTCTTCTTAATATCTTCTGTTTCTATTAGGTCCATACCATTTCTGTCCTTTATCGAGCCCATCTTTGCATGAAATGTTCCCTTGGTATCTCTAAATTTCTTGAAGAGATCTCTAGTCTTTCCCATTCTGTTCTTTTCCTCTTTCTTTGCACTGATCGCTGAGGAAGGCTTTCTTATCTCTTCTTGCTATTCTTTGGAACTCTGCATTCAGATGCTTATATCTTTCCTTTTTCCTTTGCTTTTGGCTTGTCTTCTTTTCACAGCCATTTGTAAGGCCTCCCCAGACAGCCATTTTGGTTTTTTGCATTTCTTTTCCATGGGGATGGTCTTGATCCCTGTCTCCTGTACAGTGTCACGAACCTCATTCCATAGTTCATCAGGCACTCTGTCTATCAGATCTAGGCCCTTAAGGCCATGCTCACAGAAAACTAGTCAATCTAATCACACTAGGACCACAGCCTTGTCGAACTCAATGAAACTAAGCCATGCCCGCGGGGCAACACAAGACGGGCTGGTCGCGGTGGAGAGGTCTGACAGAATGTGGTCCACTGGAGAAGGGAAAGGCAAACCACTTCAGTATTCTTGCCTTGAGAACCCCATGAACAGTATAAAAAGGCAAAATGATAGGATACTGAAAGAGGAACTCCCCAGGTCAGTAGGTGCCCAATATGCTACTGGAGATCAGTGGAGAAATAACTCCAGAAAGAATGAAGGGATGGAGCTAAAGCAAAAACAATACCCAGCTGTGGATGTGACTGGTGATAGAAGCAAGGTCCGATGCTGTAAGAGCAATATTGCATAGGAACCTGGAATGTCAGGTCCATGAATCAAGGCAAATTGGAAGTGGTCAAACAGGAGATGGCAAGAGTGAATGTCAACATTTTAGGAATCAGCAAACTAAAATGGACTAGAATGGGTGAATTTAACTCAGATGACCACTATATCTACTACTGTTAGCAGGAATCCCTCAGAAGAAATGGAGTAGCCACCATGGTCAGCAAAAGAGTCTGAAATGCAGTATTTGGATGCCATCTCAAAAACAACAGAATGATCTCTGTTCGTTTCCAAGGCAAACCATTTAATATCACAGTAATCCAAGTCTATGCCCCAACCAGTAACGCTGAAGAAGCTGAGGTTGAATGGTTCTGTGAAGACCTACAAGACCTTTTAGATCTAACACCCAAAAAAGATGCCCTTTTCATTATAGGGGACTGGAATGCAAAAGTAGGAAGTCAAGAAACACCTGCGGTAACAGACAAATTTGGCCTTGGAATGCGGAATGAAGCAGGGCAAAGGCTAATAGAGTTTTGCCAAGAGAATGCACTGGTCATAGCAAACACCCTCTTCCAACAACACAAGAGAAGACTCTACACATGGACATCACCAGATAGTCAACACTGAAATCAGATTGATTATATTATTTGCAGCCACAGATGGAGAAGCTCTATACAGTCAACAAAAACAAGACCAGGAGCAGACTGTGGCTCAGATCATGAACTCCTTATTACCAAATTCAGACTCAAATTGAAGAAAGTAGGGAAAACTGCTAGACCATTCAGGTATGACCTAAATCAAATCCCTTATGATTATACAATGGAAGTAAGAACTTGTTAGGAGTGCAAAATTCTCCGGCCGCATCCAAGATCTACCAAGTTAGAACCTCTAGAGGTGGGGCCCAGGAAGTTTAAACATTTAACAAGCCTTCCAGGTGATTCTGATTCACGCTAAACTTTGAGAACCACTGTTAGAAGCCATTCGGGCCAAGAGGTGAGCGGTCAAATGCATACACATTTGTGGGAGTTGGTACAGAAACTGTGGGTTCCATTCCCATCTGTGACCTTCACCATGTGACCTTGGATAAGGCATCACATTACTCCAGGCTTCAGTGTCCTCATTTTTAAAATGAAGGAGTTGGACTAGATGATATTTAAGTTTCCTTAAGTCTCTGATAGATCAGATACAGCTATTGAAACAGTGAGTTTTCGTTCAGGCATCCCCATCTGGAATTAACAAGATAAAAATAACAATCTAAAAAGATCTTTAATGTTAAAGCATAGACTGTGAGGTGATCCCAACTGAGGGAAAAGGTTTTTGAGTACATTTAATGGTCTCCATTCATATATCAGATGTCTGTTCTTGACAGATAACATTGCCAGTTATCTATCAGGTAATCATCCATGGATCCACTTTACTACAGGTTAGGTCTGATATTTGACTCCTTGTATGACAAACACTTTTAAGTTCTAACTTATGAGAATTTACTTCCCTTTCTGAAACAATTCAGCTATCACCTTGGGATTATACTAAATATGTCCCCATGTGGTTGAAATAGTTATTGAAAAGTCAAGGTAGTCAAGCTCATTTTATTATTTTTTTAATTTAACTTTTATTTTATATTATAATTGATTCAGGGCTTTCCTGGTAGCTCAGTTGGTAAAGAATCCACCTGCAATGCAGGAGACCCTGGTTTGATTCCTGGGTTGGGAAGATCCCCTAGAAAAGGGATAGGCTACCCACTCTGGTGTTCTTGGGTTTCCCTGGTGGCTCAGTCAGTAAAGAATCCACCTGCAATGCTGGAGACCTGGGTTTGATCCCTGGATTGGGAAGATTCCCCTGGAGGAGGGCATGGCAAGCCACTTCAGTATTCTTGCCTGGAAAATCCCCATGGACAGAGGAGCCTAGTGGGCTGCAGTCCATGGGGTCACAAAGATTTGGACTCAGCTGAGTGAATAAGCACAGCCACAGCACATAGTTGATTCACAATGTTGTGTTGGTTTCAGGTGTACAGCAAAGTGAATCGGTTATACATATACATTTATATATTCTTTTTAGATTCTTTTTCCTTTTAGGTTATCATAGAGTATTGAGTAGAGTTCCCTGTGCTATTTATAGTAGGTCCTTGTTGGTTATCTCTTTTATGTATAGTAGTGCATATGTTAATCCCAATCTATGCCCCCCGCCCCACACCTTTCTTCTTTGGTAACCAAAAGTTTGTTTTCTATATTTGTGAGTCTTACATTTTGTAAGTAAATTCATTTGTATCCATTTTTTTAGATTCTACATATATGACCTCATATGATGTTCATCTTTTTCTGAAGCCCATTAAATTTTTTAGCACACTTGGTTTCATGGTTTTCCTGGCACATGGGTGATTAGAAACAACCAGCTATAAGGTGATATCAGTAGTCATCAAGAAGGGGCTGCACCCTGCTACTGGGAAGCAAAGATGCTGACCTCCCAGGATATGGAGAAAACTACAGAAGTAGGTCCAAGTACCAACAGGATAGCACCATTTACTAAAAAGGACATCCTTCTGTTGCTCTAGGTGATCATTGATGTTTCTACTAGCAACTTTCAGTGATGAAAATATTAAATATTAATTTAAATATTAATTTACCTTTGGAAGGTAGAGATTGTACAATTAGAATATTACTATCAAAGCCTTATTTCTCAAAGAATTATGTTTCAGTTATCTGGAAGCTGAATTTATGTAACACACTGATTTTTCTAACAATGATGGATTGAGTCACTACTGTACTGAGGATAAAAAGGGAAATGGGTACAGGCAGCAAATGGCGATATACCACATCAAATAACTGAACAGCTTACTTGGTCATTTTAGGAATAGCGTTTATTGAAATGCTTTGAAAAAGGTACTTGTATGAATGGATTCAGATGTATTTTATGTGTTGTGGGGTGTCATGTGTGATTTCCATAAATAGAGTCATTCCTTTTATTAAGCTCTCATATTTTTTTCTCCCCAGAGATTATTCCAACAGGTGAGCACTTGGAATAAAAATGGAAAAAAAAAAAGTAACAGAGAATTATCACCTAGGTTTTGGGTAAATAGAATTTGGCCATTGTTATTCTTTGTCAGTTATACAGAAAGAAATCTACCCCATATCACTGAAAGTCAGGGGACTTGGGCTCTTAGCGTAATTTTATGCCTTGGGAAATTCATAGATACTTTTTGGGTTTCACTTCCTTTACCTGTAGAATGGTAAAGACTAGATAAAATATAAGGTTAGATTCAGTTCAGTTCAGTCATGTCCGACTCCTTGTGACCCCATGAACTGCAGCACAACAGCTTCCCTGTCCATCACCAACTCCTGGAGTTCACCCAAACTCATGTCCATTGAATCAGTGATGCCATGCAACCATCTCACCCTCTGTCATCCCCTTCTCCTCCTGCCATCAATCTTTCCCAGCTCAGGGTCTTTTCAAATGAGTCAGCTCTTCGTGTCAGGTGGCCAAAATATTGGAGTTTCAGCTTCAACATCAGTCCTTCCAGTGAACACCCAGGAGTGATCTCCTTTAGATTAGATAAAATATAAGACTATAAGATAAAATGTAAGACTATATAGTGTAAGACTGTAACCTCTACCTCGTTTAGACTAGATAAAATATAAAATTCACTTCAAGGTTGGGATCCCATAATTTTTTATTATGCCCTCCAGCCCACCTCAGCTACATTTTGTCATGGCCATGTTCAATGGCTTTACCCTCTTCAGGCTCTTAATCTGAAGCACCTCAACTGTTTGACAACTACCTCCATGTTTTTAGCTTACTTCTTTAGATACACTCAGTCCACAACTCTTTGACCCCACTAGGATCGCCAATGCATTGAGTGTACTCCTCATTAACGTCCTTATATGCCCTTGTAAACCTTAATTAGAATCCATGGTCTATGTTTACAATCTTCCCCTTGTTTAACTTTCAGTTCCCTTACCTGTCTCTTCTCTATCATGATGATTTGGTGCAATTGTATCCCTGGTGTCTGAGGGCAGGATCACTAGGAACTAGACTCCGATTTGCATGCCAAGAGTTTTTTGGGAGTGCTTTGGGGAACATCACATGTGAGGAGTGAAAGAAGCAGTATTGGGCAGAAGGATCTGAACTGCGATGCCTTTGCAATAGAGGCTTCAGTTGATCCTACAGCGTGTGCAGAAGAGCTGGGATGTCCCAACTGTCTCACCTTGGGATAAGATGACTGAGATTTTTTTTAAAAATCCCTTTCATTGATCAGTTATTAAGTGCCAAAAGTCCTTGGAAGTGGGCACAAGGCAACTTTTTTCAGTTAAGGGCGATTCCTGGAGAGTGATTCAGCTGAGAGCTGTAGGTGTCCCATGCTCCCAGCAGCTGGGAGAATGAGTGTCTCAGTCCTGCAGGGGGAATCTGGGTGGTACAGCACAACACCCACGACCCCTAGTTAAGGCCAGCTCTCCACCTCCTCCAGGTCTGCAGCTGAGCAGCTGATGGAGGCTGAAAGAAACTTAGAACGAAGCTGAATAGTCTCATTTTAAATTCATCACCACCGACTGCAAGTAAGCTTCAGTTCTACCCACAGCCCTACCACATTTCCCTGTTTCATACCTTTACCTTATTTTTCCAATACCCTTTCCCATCTTCACTCTTGACTTGTAACTGTGACTCACTTGAGAAAATATAGAGAACTTTTGTATTTTTCTTCCACCAGTATAAGAGTGTACACACAAACATATCCTTTTACTTTTTGGTATTTTGCTTTTACTTTTTTACCATTTTTGATAAATTGTTGATATTCTTCTCTAAGTCCAATTCCTCCTTGCACTGAATTCCGTTCATTCTTACCTACTCAAGGGCATCCCTTTTACAATTTTCCCTATTCCTTTTGCCTGATTATTTTTTCCCCTTGCATTGGATCACTCCCATTGACCAAAAAACACATGTGCAACAGTTTCCATCTTAAAAGTACCCTGTCATGACCCACATCATTCTTCAGCTACCAAAGTCACTGAAACTGTTGCTTATACTCTCTGACTCCCCCTTTCTCCACTTTACCACTTTTGTTCTCATTCTTTCTTAAACCCTATCCAGTAACTCCTACTACCTCAGTGATAATGCATTTGTCAAGGTCTCTAATCTCTTCATGTTACCTTACTTGGCCTGCAGTACTGAGGTAGGTAATATTTCTTTCCTTGAAATACTTTCCTCATCTGGCTATGGGGATACCATCATCTCCTGGTTTCCGTTGTATCTCATTGGCTGCTCCCTTTCAGTCTTCTGTTCTGGATTATCCAGTCTGCCCAATCTCTACATTTTGCACAGCTTCAGTGCTGAGTCCTTCAACTTATTTCTGTATCTTTCTACACATAGTTGCTAAGTGGTTTCATGCAGTACATATCCTACTGCCTATTTGATATCTCTACTTGGATAATAATAATAACTAAAGAAATTGAATGTTTCCTATATACCAGGTATTGTTCTAAGCCCCTTATGTATATTTATTCAAATAATGTTTCTAATAGACACCTAAAACTCAGTGTATCTGAAACTGTACCTCTGACTCTCGTTCCCACTAAAATCAGCTCCTCCCTCAATATTAACCACTTCAGTGAATGGCAGAACCTTTGATCCAGTTGTTCAGCCTCCAAACTGCAGTATGATCCTACCTCCACTCTTCTTTTATACCCCACGGGCAACCCATCAACAAATTCTGTCAGCACCGTTTTCAGAATATATCCCCAATCCTAACAGTTCTTATCACCACCCCCTTGATTCAAGGCTCCATCATCTCTTGCCTGGAATATTGCCTCCTTACTGGTCTTTTTGCTCTCACTATTGCCCCTCTCCAAACAGAGACAGGGCTTCCCAGGTGGCTCAGTGGTAAAGAATCTGCCTGCCAATGCAGGAGACACAGGAGATGGTGGGTTTGATCCTTGGGTTGGGAAGATCCCCTGGGGGAGGAAATGGCAACCCACTCCAGTATTGCCTGAAGAATCTCATGGAGAGAGGAGCCTGTCTGCATCAGTAGGATCGCAAAAAGTCAGACACAACTGAGCATGCACGCACACAAACAGCAACTACAGTGAGCCTTTAAAAACATGTCAGATTGTATCTTTCCTTTGCTCAAAATATACTAATGCCTTCTCATCTCACCCTGACAAAAATTCAGTTTTACTGTGGCTTGCAAGGTTTTATGGTAGGCCCCTGGCTTCCCTGGTGGCTCAGAGGTAAAGAATCCACCTGTGATGCAGGAGACACAGGAGGTGTGGATTCGATTCCTGGGTCAGGAAGATCTCTTGGAGGAGGAAACTGTGACCTACTCCAGTATTCTTGCCTGGAGAATTCCATGGACAGACGAGCCTGGAGGGCTACAGCCCAGAGGGGTTGCAAAGAGTCCAGTACAACTGAGCAATTGAGCACACACACCCCCACATGTCAGGCCCCTAGTTAATTCTTTGCCTTCATCTTCTACCACTCTTTAATTCCATCACTGTTGTGCTGCACTGGCCTCCTTGCTGTCCCCTCCCTAAGAAGGCTTCCATTTTAGCACTTGTGCAATGCAGTTCCTTCTATAGGTTGACATAGGTATCGGTATGCTTAATTAAAATTGGCATTTGAAGATTGTTCCCTGGGACATTTTTATTTGCATGTATGGCCTGATTATTTTGAACTCACAAGCAAAGCTATGAAGTTATTATTTTTGCTTGACCTTCTTACGTAAACAGACATTCTCTGTATAGAAGTCAAAATATAGAAAGCAGTTAAATTTAGAATTGCAGCTTAGGTTATGTCTCTCTACTATTAAACTCAACAATGATGATTTAATTTTGAATTTTATTGATTCTGTAGTTTTGTTTGCATTTAATTTATAAATTACTTCAGCTTTATAGCTGAATGAGTGATCAGCATAAGTTTATTTTTAGTTTTATGTTTGTGACTTTTTAAGTAATATCATGATAGAAATAATGAGACAATGCTGGAGTCTTTAAGCATATTTCTCCTTTAAAAGAAATCTGTGTATTAAATCAAACTTGAAAAACACATTGTAGGTGATTATGGAATTATTTTCACAATAAAAATTCCTTATAATAGCGAAATCCACAGAGAAAGCATGAGAAACTTAAATATTTCAGACTGAAGTTAAAAAATAAGAAAAGTGTTGGTAGTTCATTTAGCCAATTATAAAGAAAAAGAAATTGGTGAAATTGAAAAAAAAGTTTCCTGGATAAGGAATTATTAAACATTTAGAGCCAAGAAAGAAGTTTATAATAATTTTCCAGACATTTTCTACTTTCCATTTCTCTATTCCATTAAATACCACCCCCCCATAGGAAAAAAAAAAAACAAACAAAAAAAACTAGAGACCTGAAGATGAAATAACACTGATAATTTCGAAAGGGTTTTTTTTTTTCCTATAATAAAGCTACATGTATCCTTGTCTTTTTTATTTTTTTGGAGGTAATTCTCATAAAGAGATGTTTGAAGTTCATGCTATGAATATCTGGAAGACAAAACAAAAACACAAAGCACCTCTATAAACAAAGCACCTTTCTTTCATTTCAAAGAAAGACTTGAAAGGAGTTTTGAAAACTTTCAAAGTTTCTCCATGATTTGACTCCCCTCAAGTCACTGACAAAATGAACAAACTTTATAAAACCCAGTTAAAGTCATTGAGCAATTAGTTAAATCAGTATTTGGAATTATTGAGTAAGAAGTTGCAGGAGACAGAATTCCAAGATTCTGGATCCCTGCGGTACATGCCCTATCTTCCAGTTACTCACTCAAATGGTAAAGTAGATACTGTTGTGAAAGGATCTCGCAAACATAATCAAGGTCTTAAATCAGTTGACCTTAAGATTATCCTGGGCTTAGCTCAAATGGTAAAGAATCTGCCTGAAATGTGGGAGACCTGGGTTCCATCCCTGGATTGGGAAGATTCCCTGGAGAAGGGAATGGCAAGCCACTCCAGTACTCTTGCCTGGAGAATTCCATGGACGGAGGCACCTGGTGGGCTACAGTCCATGGGGTTGCAAAGTGTTGGACATGACTGAGTGACTGACACTTTCACTTTCACTTAAGATTGTCCAGGTGGACTTAACCTAATCACATGAGTTTTTTAGAAGCAGAATTTTCCCCAGTGGTCACAGAAGAGAATGTCAGAGAGACGTATTTTCTGGTCTGGAAGAGAGCAAACATCCACAGGAACTGCCTATGGAGGCCACATGGCAAGGAAATTTGGATGGCTTCTAGAAGCCCAGAGCAATCCTCAGCCAACAGCTACCAGGAAAAGAGGACCTCAGTCTGATAACTGTAAGGCAATGAATTCTGTCAATTTCCATTGAATTTTGAACAAGACTACAAGCCTCAGAGGAGAAACACAACCCTTGATGGACACTTTGATGTCAGCCTGGTGATACCTGAGCAGAGTCAGTCACATTGTGCCCAGACTGTCACCTACAGAACTAGGAGATAAGAAACGTGTGTGCATGTGTGTAAACCTCCTAGGTTTGTGATAACTTTATATAGCACTGGAAAACAAATACAGAAATAATTTCTCTTTTCAACCAGTTATATCAGAATCATATAGGAACTGTCTATGTTGCCTCTTGGAGTAGAGATGGGTAGAAGTCAAAATTGCTATTTTTATTTAATCCATAATCTGACATTTCATTAAGATAGGACTGTGTCCTAAACAAACTTCGGACTGTCAAACAATACAGAATAAATAATGAAAACTGAACAGCAACAGGGAAACCACAGGGTATAACATGGGGTGCTGAGTTTTCTGCAACTCCAGCTGTGGACCTCCAGCTGGGAGTCTAGATGTGGTCTCTAGGAACCTCTGATGCACCATACTGAATTACAGGTATATGCTCAGATAATAAGACCTCAGGGGATGAAGCTCATTTATAAAAAGTCAGTTTTAAATAACAGAAACTGTGATAAATCAACAATATAAATTCTGCATGCAAAACATACACTGAGTACTATGAAGGTAGAATTGTTGGCATTATTTTGCTTGATGGAAAAAAAAAAACCCTCTGAGTAAAAGTTGAAGAGTATCTCTTGTCTTTCAAATTTATACAGTAGGAGACTATCTATACCAGGGGTTGGCAAACTTTTTTCTAGAAAGGGCTAGATTTTAGGCCTTGTGAGCCATGTGGCCTCCATTGTAACTACTCAACTCTGCTGCTAGAGTGTAAGATCTGCCAGAGATGATTGTAAATCAATGAGTGTAGTTGCATTTCAATAAAACTTTATTTACAAAGAGAGGTAGTAGGCTGGATCTGATCAGGGCTGTAGTTTGCAGACATGGCCGAGGAGGGCCTGAACTGGTGGTGGCATCTGGGGGACAACTGAGCACACACACACATGCACACAGACATCTGAGAGACATTGCGGAAACAACTCATGGGACCTGATAACTAATTGGCTTTGAGGGGAACGAGAAGATGGAAGAGATAGGGCTGCATGTTTGTGTGCATGTGTGCGTGTGTGTATGTGTGTTGGGGTGGGGGTTGTGGAGAAAGTGAGTTGGGCATTGAATTAATAAATTTGAGGTGGCAGAATGTTTTTGTGGAAAAGTCTAGGAAGCAGATAGAAGTAGAACTTGGGTGCACACGAGAGAGACAGAGAGTGTGAGAGAGAGGCAGAGAGACAGATTTAGGTGATTCGGGAGTTATCTCCATGGAGATGGTGTCTTGAAGCCATAGATATAGGTAGGATCACACGTGGAAGGTTTGTAGAATATGAGCTCATGTATATAAAAGTGCCTTCAAAACTGTAAAGCATTATCCAAATGCAAAATAGTCTTATTATTAAATGTGACAAACAGAAGCATATAAGGCAGTAACAACCATTTTATGTCTCAGAATCCCTGCTAGTTCCCAATTATTGCATTTCTATCCTGTGATGGCCTTTGAACAGCTTGTTTTCCTCCCCTTGCGTGCACACTGAGAGTATAATGCATTAAACATTATCAGTGTGGTGGCATAATGCCTTTTTTCCCCCCAACAGATACTTTCAAACCTCAGTTGGTAGACATGAACTTCTAAAGGGGGTGGGACAAAGACACAGAGACACTGCTTTGATATTAGGCTGGAATGCTAGAAGTTTTATTTAAATGAGGAATGAATGAGGCAGCAGGTTTAGGCAGATCAATATTTAATCACTTAGGAAAAGAGAAACAGAATGTAGGGGCAGAGTAGACTGAAGAGATGATATCAAGTTAGAGTTGAGGAAACCCTGAATTTTTTTTATTTTAAAATTATTTATTTATTTTTGGCTGTGCTGGGTGTTTGTTACTGAAAGGGCTTTCTCAAGCTGTGGGGGTGAGAGAGCTACTCTCTGTTGTGGTGCAAGGGCTTCATTGCAGTGGCTTCTCTTGTTGCAGAGCACAGGCTCTAAGGTGCTCAGGCTTCAGTAGGTGTGGCAAGTGGGCTCAGCAGTTGCAACTCCTGGGCTGTAGAGCACAGGCTCACTGGTTGTGGTGCATGGGCTTAGTTACCCCATGGCATGTGGGATCTTTCCTGACTAGGTATTGAACCCGTGTCCCCTGCGTTGGCAGGTGGACTCCCAACCACTGGAAGCCTCAAGCCCTGAATTCTTGAAAAGTCTTTTCTGTGGGGAATCACTCTTTTCTCTAATCTCAAGGACAGCAGTGCTATCCCTTAAGCAGTCTTGAGTTGCATTTCCAGGGTATTTCAGTTACTTAAAATGGCTCAACAAATGATTCTAAAACTTAGTGGCTTAGAACAGCAACCATGTTATTAAATTTCATGATTTTGTGAGTCTGGAATTTGGCTATGCCTTGGCAGGTTGACTCTTCTGTTCCATGTAGTGTCAGTGGAAGTCATTTGTTGGTATTCAGATGGTGGATGGACTGGTCTGAGACGTCAGAGACAGTTT
Source organism: Budorcas taxicolor (assembly GCF_023091745.1). NCBI lineage: Eukaryota > Metazoa > Chordata > Mammalia > Artiodactyla > Bovidae > Budorcas > Budorcas taxicolor. The sequence goes on along the minus strand of NC_068935.1, from coordinate 101,924,966 downwards.
CACTCACATGTCTGGTACCTTGATCAGATGGAAGGCTGGATCCAGCTGGGAGGCTGGGCTGGGGCACTCGGCAGGTAGGGGGTGGCTGGGGCACTTCCATGTGGCCTCTGTAGCATGGTACCCTCAGGATAGTCAGATTTCTTAGGTAGCAGTTCAAGGTCCAAGAGTGAGTGACCTGGCAAAAAAGACATATGCTGTGTTGGTTTTCATGACCCAAACTTGAAGTCCTATTGTGTTACTTCTGCCATATTCTATTGGTTAAAGTGGTCATGAATCTTTGAATCTTCCCATGTTTAGGAGAAGGCTTCCCTGGTAGCTCGGATATTAAAGAATCTGCCTGCAATGCAGGATACACTAGAGATGGCAGGTTCAATCCCTGGGTGGGGAAGACCCCCTAGAGAAGGACATGGCTACCCACTCCAATATTCTTGCCTGGAGAATTCCATGAACAGAGGAACCTGGCGGGTTACAGTCCACGGGGTCACAAAGAGTCAGACACGACTGAGTGACTTACACAACACTACCACTATGTTTAAGGGAAGAATGATAAACCCTACCTGTATATGGAAAGAGCATGAAATAATTGGTGGCTATGTTTTAAAACCACTACAATGTCCCTTTGGCAGAAGGATGTGTCTCCTTGATTACAGCTCAGACAATATGGATGCTAGGAAACTCTGCTCTCCTAGGCCTAGCATTTCTTGGAGTGATGGAGGTTGCAGCATTCCATGTGGGTTGCATATTGGTGGGATAGGTTCCTCTACCTAGAGAGCAGATCTTGAGACCAGAACTTGGATACAGGTAGTTTATTTTAGGAACTGATCCCAAGAAGCAGGAGTCAGAGACTGGGAAGAGTGAAATAGGGAAGGAGCGAAAGCCATCCCAGTTTGTGCTGTTGAGTTGGTCACTGCTGTGGGTTTTTAGGGCACAGTCCTGTTGATATCTTCTAAGTTGCTGTGTCATTGCACCTTGGAATTGTGTGTTTGCAGGACAGAAGATAAATTCACCAACTCCCGTCTCCTATTGGTAAGGGGCTGCCCCATGGGATGTTGGCTCTCTTTTACTTCTGGCTGCACCCATGTGTAAGTCTTGATGGGATCCCATATTGTAACATCAGACAGATTCTGGCTCAGACAGCCAGACACCCAGAGGGCTGAATTAAGGTACTGTCAAATTATACTTGCATAAAACTGGTTGCTATAGCAACATATGGGGTAAAAGGTGGGCTGGGAGGATGTGAGATGGTCACAAGAGGTACCTGATATGCATGCACGTGCTTGAACATTCCCATTAATTAAACCAAGGATACAGGCTTTAAAGCAAGGGACTACACAGCGTAAACAGAAGCAGTATAGCTGCTTCAGGCTTTTTCCCTTCTTCCGGATTCCCAGCTGTGATGAACATGCACATGCTAGGAACATTCTCCTGAAGGCTCATGTCATCCTTCTGGAAGAACTTCCATCAGTAATCAATGAACTCCTCATTTAAGAAAAGGTTTGTACAGATCAGACTTTTCCTGGTTCATGAATAATCAGCTCTAGCAAGGGTCATATTCTTATCCCAGAGGACAAACCAGAGTCAGTGACCTGTCCAGGTGTTCCTAAATAATGCCCCTGCCCTCAGCTCTCCAATGGACAGGAAAACTTAATTCCCTCAGTACAGAGTAATAACCATTCCCCACCCTCTAGTCCTAAGAGGGGTGTTGACAGCAGTCCTGATTGGCAATGTTTATCATTACATTTGCTTGACAGTATCAGAGGACAAACCAATGGATGGAATTCAAAGAGCAAGGAAATCAATGTAGTTTCAGAGGCCAGTTTCAAGGCACTTAGTGAGGGAGATGATAAGTTTATCCCATTCTAAGTGAACCTACATGTGAAATCCATATTTCTATATAAAAGAAGGATGGTTCATCTCTTTACCAAAGAAGTCTTCAGGGGACTAATTTGCCTGTTGAGCTCCCCTGGGGAATTTTATTTGTGGTTTCATTTTATTGAAAGCATAGGCCTGCATAGCGTGCTGTAATGGTTCTCAAAATGATTCTAGACTATGGATATTCTGTTTCAGCAAAAAATTTTATGAAGGTCCAATAAGGGAATCTGATGGAAAGGGCTACTCAGCTTCAAGTAGGGGGTAGATACTTGTAATTGCACATTTTTTTCTCAGTCTCTCTTCATCCCTCCACTTTCCTTGATCCTTGAGAGAGATCAACATACCTTGTATAGCTCCTAAGATCACAATTTAGAAGTCTCTGATATGTAGTACAAATTAGGAATGTGTCCTGCTGCAAGCAATAGAAAATGGGACAACAGTGGCTTAAAGAAATAGGGAATTACTTTTTACTCCTTTATTGAGAAGCCAGGAAGTGGGTGAACACTATTGTTTGAGCAACTCCGGTCCTTTTCCTATTTTTGTTATGCTTAGTCTATTGACTTATTGCCTCAAGACTGAAAAAGAACTACATCATCTCTGGGTGTCACGTGAGTTCAAGGCAGAAAGAAAGTTGAGGGTGAATTTTCTTTTTGTCTCCTGAGTCTTTATATTTGGGGAGGGTGGAGGAAGTGACACATTACCAGAAGACTGTCATTTAGATAAAGAATCTGCTTGCAGTTCAAGAGACCTGAGTTCTATGCCTGGGTTGGGACGATCCCCTGCAGAAGGGAATGACTTCCCACTCCAGTATTCTTGCCTGGAGAATCCCACAGACAGAGGAAGCTGGTGGGCTACAGTCCATGGGGTCACAAAGAATCGCAACCAACGGAGCGACGGACGCTTTCACTTTCAGCCAGAAATAGCTCACAGGCCCATCATAGACCATTACTGACTAAAGGGCATGAATAACAACTTAGTTCTTGTGGCTAATGGAGGAGACTTTCCTCTCTGCAATCACAGAATCTCTGCCTGATTCTTGAACAATCAGGATTTTCTTAACAGGGAAGTAGGGAATAGAGAAGGGCAGTTGAATAGACAATTGGATAGATGACAAAATGCATCTCTCAGAGCCAGTGGGCCAGGAAACTTGATTGTGAGTTCTAACTTGGCCACTTAACTGATTGTGAAACATAGGACAAGCCACTTGACATGGCCTGGCTGCAGTGACCTCATGTATAAATTGATGAAAGTGAACAACTTGAGTGCCAAGTTTCCTTCTAGCTCCTATATTCAACGGTTTCAATTTTAATAACTTCCTGAATGTTCATGGCTAAGCCAAAACCAGTTTGTAATTGAAACAGATGCCCTAATGGAGCTGTTCTGGCTCTGAAGAACTGGCTGCTAGTATTTTCATGCTGTAGATTATGTGCTGTGAATTTCAAAGAAATTCCTACTTTTTTTTTTTTTTTAAACTTGGAGGAAAAATCAGCTCTCTGTTCCCCTCCACCCCATAGTTAAGTCTTATATTTGAATAGTACAGCTTTCTTCCATGTAATTCTTATTTAAAGTTTCTTAAAAATAAGAAAGAAAAAGAAAATCAACTTTCCTGTTTGGTATAAAGCTCCTTCTAAGAAACAGGAAATTATTGCCAGCCCTCTGTTTGATTGTACAATATTAAAATAAATAAAATAAATAAACAAAGTCTTAAAATGTATATAATTGCAATTAGTGTTTGGCTGTGTTGAGTATACAATTTTCACCAGTTGTTAATAAAAGTGAAACCTTAAGGTTCTGGATGGGTGATATACCTGTAGTTAGTATCGTGCGTGATTTTGGTAATTACTCAGTGGTTTTTTTTTTTTTTTTTTGAATCCCCGAATTATGAGAAGTGTAAATGAGCCAAAGTTGACTAGGGTAGAATTAATCCCTCAGAGTTAGATTTTCATAGTTTTAATATCCTTGATGTTATAAAGGAGGGCATTGGAAAAGAGCTTACTTGAAACATTTGATTGATAGTTTATATTATTTGTACATTAGTCAATGTACAAACAAAAGTCAGAATTAGTGTAGCATGCCAGTTCAATCACTGACTATTAAGTGTCCTCTAGGCGCTGAGCACTCTCACAGTAGTGCGGTACAACAGTGAATGAGCAAGACCATGATCCCTGCTCCCATGGAACTGCACTCTAATGGAGAAGGCAGACAATAAATAAGCAAGAACTATTTCAAGTAATGGTAAAAACTATGAAGAAAATGGAACAAGATAATGTGGTAGATAGTGGGTGAGTGAGCAGCATTAATTAAGGCAGTCATGGAAGGCTTTTCTGAAGAGTTGATATTTGAGCTGAGACCAGAAGGGAGTTAGCCCCATGAAGATCTGAGGGAACAATGTTCTAGGCAGTGGAAACAGTTAATTGCAAATGCCTTTTGGTGGTAATGAGCCTGCTGTGTTTGAAGATGAATAAGAAAGCCAGTGTGACTCAAGCATAGAGGACAAGATTAGTCAGGAGAGGTGTCCAAGGGCTAACCTGTATAGAACCTTGTAGAACAAGGATATTATTCTAACTGTGATGGATTCTATGTAGGATTTTAAACAGGTGGAGGACATGGCCTGCTTTAATTTTTTTGAAAATATTTAATCTTTTGGGTCAAGAATGGATCAGAGAGGGGAAGACCACAGACAAAGATGTCAGTTCAGTGGCTATTGTGACAGTTCCAGTGGGAGAAGACATTGCCTTATGAGCAGGGAGATGGGGAAATGTAGATAGGTTGGAGATCTATTTTGGAGGCACAGCAACAGGACTTGCTAATGGATTGTATGTGGGGATTGGTGATGGATGGAAAGGAATGAAGCATGGCCTCTACGTTTTTGGCTGAAGTGAGTGGAAAGAAGGGGTGACTTTTTTTTCTGATCATTCGAAAAGGGTGGGGAGAAGCCACTGGGGTGGGGGTGGTGGCTGGCAGTCAGAAGTTCTGATTTAGAAATGTTAGATCTAAGCTATGCCACAGACATCTGCATCTTTAAAGTCTACTTTGAAGAGGGGCTTTAAAAAGGCGTCCTCTTTGGAATGCAGTGGTTAAAGATGGAAGAAAAGGAGTAATACTTAACAAACCTCAAATAACAGAATCTCCACAATGCCAGGTCTCTCTCTTCTTAAATAGACAGAGATAACTCTTCCACAATAATCTCCCTGATCAAGAAAAGAATTGAGAACACAAAAGTTTAAGACCTTTGATATGGGCTTCCCTAATCCCCTCTTCACCTTTTTGATTGGCCCAAGTGCTTACCTCAGCAGAACAGTCTAAGCAAATAGAGGCAACTTTGTAGAGAAATGAATTGTGAGGAAGTCTGCTAGGATTACCAAGATTAAAAGAAAAGAACAGAACTGTCCTCAGATAAGCACAAGATAAAATACCAGAATGATACAGGGAACAAACCAGAAAAGAAAAATTCCCAAATCTAAGGTTATATTTTCATTTTAATATAGTCAAAATGTGTAGGCAGGAAATTATTTTTGAAACATATTCACTTGGTGAAGCTGTTCAAATAAAATCTACATACTTTTAATTATAAATTGAACAGAAAGGGTTTTGTGTGTCTCTAAGTTTAGGATCAGAGTTTTATGTTCTTGATGCAGGTAAAGGTTTGAATGCTAGAATGTGCCCGATCCGAGATCTCATTGGGCCCCCATAATGTGTCTTGAGGTGGTATTAAGGCAAGGTGAATCTGATAATGGCCTAGTCATGATACTCTAGTCCTAGGAAAACATGAGACTTTTCTTAGAATCTCTTGTTTTCTGGATATATTGCTAAGAATTCTCTTATGGCACACTCTATTCAGTCAAATGGATTGCTACTCTTTTTTCCCACCATCCTTAGGGCCAGGTTCTGGCTAATGAACACTTGAGTAGGGGTCACTCACTGGGTGACCCGCTTGGGCAGGCTTTTAGCTTTCTCTTTCTCCTTCTTCTGGCAGGTGAATAATTGGAGAGTGAGGGCATGATCAGGCTGGCTGGCACTTGACTTTGATGGACTGGTCTACAGAGGTCTTTAAAGTTTCTCTAGAGTCTCATCTCAAATGTGACATTTACAGGTTTTATAAGCAATAGTGTTTTTTTTATTTTTTTAAATATAAATTTATTTATTTCAATTGGAGGTTAATTACTTTACAATATTGTATTGGTTTTGCCATACATCAATATGAATCCACCACAGGTATACACGTGTTCCCCATCCTGAACCCCCACCCCTCCTCTCTCCCCGTACCATCCCTCTGGGTCGTCTCAGTGTACCAGCACCAAGCATCCGGTATAATGCATCGAACCTGGACTGGTGATTCATTTCATATATGATATTATACATGTTTCAATGCCATTTTCCCAAATCATCCCACCCTCGCCCTCTCCCACAGAGAGTGGTGATCCATTAATATGTCGTGAAATGGATTTAGTGCTATTGACCAAGATATTAAAGAGAAAAATAAGATAAATAGAATAAAATTGTCAGTGTGCATTGTGCATAATAAGGTTAAGTATCCTTTTCATTATAGGGGACTGGAATGCAAAAGTAGGAAGTCAAGAAACACCTGGAGTAACAGGCAAATTTGGCCTTGGAATGTGGAATGAACAGGGCAAAGACTAATAGAGTTTTGCCAAGAAAATGTACTGGTCATAGCAAACACCCTCTTCCAACAGCACAAGAGAAGACTCTACACATGGACATCACCAGATGGTCAACACCGAAATCAGATTGATTATATTCTTTGCAGCCAAAGATGGAGAAGCTCTATACAGTCAACAAAAACAAGACCAGGAGCAGACTGTGGCTCAGATCATGAACTCCTTATTACCAAATTCAGACTTAAATTGAAGAAAGTAGGGAAAACCGCTAGATCATTCAGGTATGACTGAAATCAAATCCATTATGATTATACAGTGGAAGTGAGAAATAGATTTAAGGGACTAGATCTGATAGACAGAGTGCCTGATGAACTATGGAATGAGGTTCATGACATTGTACAGGAGACAGGGATCAAGACCATCTCCAAGAAAAAGAAATGCAAAAAAGCAAAATGGCTGTCTGGGGAGGCCTTACAAATAGCTGTGAAAAAAAGAGAAGTGAAAAGCAAAGGAGAAAAGGAAAGATATAAGCATCTGAATGCAGAGTTCCAAAGAATAGCAAGAAGAGATAAGAACGCCTTCCTCAGTGATCAAGGCAAAGAAATAGAGGAAAACAACAGAATGGGAAAGACTAGAGATCTCTTCAAGAAAATTAGAGATACCCAGGGAACATTTCATGCAAAGATGGGCTTGATAAAGGATAGAAATGGTATGGACCTAATAGAAGCAGAAGATATTAAGAAGAGGTGGCAAAAATACACAGAAGAACCGTACAAAAAAGATCTTCACGACCTGGATGATCACGATGGTGTGATCACTCATCTAGAGCCAGACATCCTGGAATGTGAAGTCAAGTGGGCCTTAGGAAGCATCACTACGAATGAAGCTAGTGGAGGTGATGGAATCCAAGTTGAGATATTTCAAATCCTGAAAGATGATACTGTGAAAGTGCTGCAATATGCTAGCAACTTTGGAAAACTCAGCAGTGGCCACAGGACTGGAAAAGGTCAGTGTTCATTCCAATCCCAAAGAAAGGCAATGCCAAAGAATGCTCAAACTACTGCACAATTGCACTCATCTCACACGCTAGTAAAGTAATGCTCAAAATTCTCCAAGCCAGGCTTCACCAATACGTGAACTGTGAACTCCCTGATGTTCAAGTGGGTTTTAGAAAAGGCAGAGGAACCAGAGATCAAATTGCCAACATCTACTGGATCATGGAAAAAGCAAGAGAGTTCCAGAAAAACATCTATTTCTGCTTTATTGACTATGCCAAAACCTTTGACTGTGTGGATCACAATAAACTGTGGAAAATTCTGAGAGAGATGGGAATACCAGACCACCTGACCTGCCTCTTGAGAAATCTGTATGCAGGTCAGGAAGCAACAGTTAGAACTGGACATGGAACAACAGACTGGTTCCAAATAGGAAAAGGAGTGCGTCAAGGCTGTATATTGTCACCCTGCTTATTTAACTTATATGCAGAGTACATCATGAGAAACGCTGGACTGGAAGAAACACAAGCTGGAATCAAGATTGCCGGGAGAAATATCAATAACCTCGGATACGCAGATGACACCACCCTTATGGCAGAAAGTGAAGAGGAACTAAAAGGCCTCTTGATGAAAGTGAAAGAGGAGAGTGAAAAAGTTGGCTTAAAGCTCAACATTCAGAAAATGAAGATCATGGCATCCGGTCACATCACTTCATGGGAAATAGATGGGGAAACAGTGGAAACAGTGGCTGACTTTATTTTTTGGGCTCCAAAATCACTGCAGATGGTGACTGCAGCCATAAAATTAAAAGACGCTTACTCCTTGGAAGAAAAGTTATGACCAACCTAGATAGTCTATTCAAAAGCAGAGACATTACTTTGCCGACTAAGGTCCGTCTAGTCAAGGCTATGGTTTTTCCAGTAGTCATGTATGGATGTGAGAGTTGGACTATAAAGAAAACTGAGCACCAAAGAATTGATGCTTTTGAACTGTGGTGTTGGAGAAGACTCTTGAGAGTCCTTTGGACTGCAAGGAGATCCAACCAGTCCATCCTAAAGGAGATTAGCCCTGGAATTTCTTTGGAAGGAATGATGCCAAAGCTGAAACTCCAGTACTTTGGCCACCTCATGAGAAGAGTTGACTCATTGGAAAAGACTCTGATCCTGGGAGGGATTGTGGGCAGGAGGAGAAGGGGACGACAGAGAATGAGATGGCTGGATGGCACCACCGACTCGATGGACGTGAGTCTGAGCGAACTCTGGTAGTTGGTGATGGAGAGGGAGGCCTGGCGTGCTGCGATCTTGGGGTCGCAAAGAGTCGGACACGACTGAGCGACTGAACTGAACTGAACTGATTGTTTCATGAAGCTTCATTTGTAGATAAACTTGTATGTCCTGGGTTATGATGTAGAATGTATGTTTTACTCCAATTTGTGGTTAAAAAGAAAGTTTGAGAAACACTGCCCTAGAATGTAGGGGCTGAGAATGTGGCCTCTGTAGTTAGAAGGCTTATGGAAAGAAGCTCAGCTCCATAATTATCAGGTGCCTAACTATGGGCAAATTTTATATCTTCTTTGAGTCTCAGATTCCTCATCTGTTAAGTAGGGATAAAGATAGATTCTGACTCAAAGGGTTATGTTTGTTGAGAGGATTAAAGCCTTGACTACAATGCCTGACACACAATAAGTAGCAATTGTTATGATTATCTATGAAAGTTGGTTGTTAATTTGTCATGAGGGTGTGTGGCAGGACAGTGTAATAAAAATGAGTCATATGAGCCTGTTCCCAGGGTAGTAAATGAGTTCGAGTCCTCCTTAAGGAGTTGAGTTCTTCAGCCTCCACATTCACTGTTGGTCTTCTATCTGAAATAATGTCTGATATCCTATTTTGAATCACTTGTTTGAAAATCAAGACATCCTCACTAAGAAATAATTCTTAAGATTTTCAGAAGAGCATAAATTGTACTTTGATTTCTATTTACCTTTCCCAAAGGAATAAAATTAAGAGTAATAGATGCAGTGATTGGATAAGGTTGCACCCTTCCCAAAGCCTCCTGGTATGGGAAGTGGAGGGCTGTGCCCCTCTTGGTTCTTGTAAGCTCTACTTGTTGAAGTCAGCTTTCTGCTGCTAGGAATTAATTTCTTCAGGCTGTGCTTCTAGTAAACTCATTTGCATTACACTGTTCTAGGGTGCTTAACACATTTATTAGTCATTTATTTAGGGCTAGTATTTTTTGATAATGGTTGTGTTAATTTTTTGAAACAGATTTATTAAAGCACAATTTATGTACCCTGAGTTAATGCAAGTATACAATTCAGTGATTCTTGACTGAATAATGCAATGATTGTTGACTTTATAAAGTTGACTAACCATCACCACAATCCAGTTTTAGAACATTTCCATCACCCCCAAAAGACCCCTCATGTCCATTTGTAACTCTTCCCAGGCAACCATTAATATAACTTTCTGTATTTATAGATTTGCCTTTTCTGGACATTTCATTAGAAGGAAATCATACAGTGTGTGGTCTTTTCGGCCTGGCTTCTTTCACATAACATAATGTTTTTTGAAATTCAGCCACATTGTAGCATGTATAAGTACTTCATTACTTTTTATTACCTGATAGGGTTCTAGTGTGTGGATATGCACTTGTTTTCCCATTCCCAGTTGATAGATATTTTATTGCTTCCACCTTTTGCCCACTATGAATAATGGTGCCATGAACATGCATGTACAAGTCACTGTATGGATATGTGTTTTTATTTCTCTTGGATAAACAGTCAGAAGTAGAATTGGTGGGTCATATGCTAAAATTATGTTCAGACTTTTAAAGAAATTGCCAAACTCTCTTCCAAAGTATTTATACCATTTTAAATTCCCAGTGGCAAAGTAAGAGTCTAGTTTCTGTATATCCTTACCAACTCTTACTACTGTTTATCTTTTTCTGATGATAACCATTCTAGTGGGTGTGAAATGGTAGCTCATTGTAGTTATAATTTGAATTTCACTAATGAGTAATGACTTTGAGCGTCTCTGTACATACTAGTTATTTATATATTTCTTTCCTGAAACATTCATTCAAAACTTTTGCCAAAAAGTTAACTGGGTTGTTTGTCTTTTGTTGTTGTGTTGTAAGAGTTCTATATATACTCTGGGTAGAAATATTTTATCAGATATATAATTTGCCCAATATTTGATCTCAGTTTGTGGTTTGTCTTTTAATTTTCTTAAAAGTACTTTTTGAAGAGCAACGTTTTACATTTTTATAAAGTGCAATTTGTCATTTTTCTTCTATTGTATTTTTGATGTGGTAGCTAAGAATTCTTGGCCTTACTCGAGGTCATAAAGATCTTTCCCTGTATTTTCCTCAGAAAGTTTTATACTTTTAGCTCTTAAATTTGTACTGTGAGTTAATTTTTTATGGATAACATGAGGAAAGCATCTAAATTAATCTTTTTCCATATGGATATCCAGTTGTTCCAGTGACATTTGTTGAAAAGGTTTTCATTTCTCTGTAACATTGCATTGACACATGGAGGTCTAAGAAATAATACAGTGCGGTCCCTGGTACACTTTGCCTAGTTTTCTCTAATGGTAGCATTTTGCAAGGGCTTCCCTGGTAGCTCAGCTGGTAAAAAATCCGCTTGCAATGTAGGAAACCCTGGTTCAATTCCTGGGTTGGAAAGATCCCTTGGAGAAGGGATAGGCTACCCACTCCAGTATTCTTGGGCTTCCCTTGTGGCTCAGATGGTACAGAACATGCCTGCAATGTGGGAAACCTGGGTTTGATCCCTGGGCTGGGAAGATCCCCTGGAGGAGGGCATGTTAACCTACTCCCGTATTCTTGCCCGGAGAATCCCCATGAACAGAGAAGCCTAGAGGCTGCAGTCCATGGGGTTGCAAAGAGTCAGACACAGCTGAGCGACTAAGTACAGCACAGCACAGCGTTTTGTAAAACTAAGTTGCAATAATGTGACCTGGATATTGACATTGATAAGATCCACAGCTCTTAGTCAGATTTTCCTAGTTTTATTTATACTCATTTGTGTGTGTGTGTGTGTGTGTGTGTGTGTGTGTGTGTGTGTGTGTAGTGCGTGGAGTGGAAGGCTGTGGGTTTTTATTACAGTTTCATCACCTTTCAAGGTACTGAGCAGTTCCAACAAGACCACTCCTGTTGCTCTCTTATAATCACTCCCATTTCCCTGCCACCACCACCCTTGCCCCTCCCTGACCCTTGGCAAACACTAACCTGACCTCTATTTCTAAAATTTTGTCATTTCAAAAATGTTATGTAAAGAGAAGCATGTATTATGTAATAGTTCAGGATTAGACTTTTCACTCAAAAAATATGGAACACTATGAATTTGCACATCATCCTTGCACAGGGGCCTGGCTAATCTTTTCCATCTCATTGCCATTTTTGTGTATGTGATGCCAAAGTGCACATAATAATTTATTTTTAATGTAGGTTTTTATGTATTTGTATTATATCTCTCAATTTTTATTTATTCGCTGTGTATCATGTCTTTTTGTTCCTGTATTCCTTCTTTACTACCTTTTTTGTATTAAATAATTTTTTTCTGGTATACTCTTTAAATGCCTTTGTTTTTTGTTTTTAATTATATTTTTGGAATGATTTCCTTAGTGGTTCTTCTGGAGGAATTACAATACACTTCTTAACTAAAAGCAATCTATTTCAGATAATTCTAACTTCATTTCAGTAAAATATAGAAACTGCTCCAATATAACTCTATTCCCTCTCCCCCCTTTTGTGATATTATTGTCATATATATTGCTTCTTTATATGCTATATTCCTCCAATTATAACTATTCTTTATGCAATTCTTTTTTAAATATGTTGAGAAGAAAAGAGAAAAACTCTCTTTATACTATCTCTTTTATTGAACTACATAATTACCTTTACTCATGCTCTTTATTTCTTTGTGTGGCTATGAATTACTGTCTAGTGCCATTTCTTTTCATCCTGAAGAATTTCCTTTAGTATTCTTTATAAGGCAAATCATCTTTATCTGGGAATGTCTTTATTTTACATTCATTTTTGAAATATAATTTTGCTGGGTGTGGGATTCTTGGTTGATTTTTTTCTTCTTTCAGTACCTCAAGTATGGGCTTCCCTGGTGGCTCAATGGTAAAGAAGTCCCCTGTCAATGCAGAAGGTGAGGGTTCAATTCCTAGGTCAGGAAGATCCCCTGGGGAAAGAATGACAACTCACTCTAGTATTCTTGCCTGGGAAATCCCACGAACAGAGTAGCCTGGGGGCTACAGTCCACAGGGTCACAAAAGAGTTGGACATGACTTACTGACTAAACAACAACTTTGAACATTTCACCCTACTGCTTTCTGGGCTTTCACCATTTTTGGTGTTAAATTATTGAGTCCCCTCCCCATTGTATGTGATGGATTTTTTTTTTTTATCTTGCTACTTTATATTTTCTCTCTTTTTTGGCTTTCAGCACTTTGACTATGATGTATCTCAGTGTGGATTTTTTTTCCCTCTGTTTGGAGTTCATTGAGCTTTTTGAATGTGTAGATGAATGTTTTTGATCAAGGAATGCAGAGTTCCAGAGAATAGCAAGGAGAGATAAGAAAGCTTTCTTAAGTGAACAGTCCAAAGAAATAGAGGAAAACAATAGAATGGGAAAGACTAGCGATCTCTTCAAGTAAATTAGAGATACCAAGGGAACATTTCATGCAAAGATGGGCACAATAAAGGTCAGAAACAGCAAGGACATAACAGAAGCAGAAGAGATGAAGAAGAGGAAGCAGGAATACACAGAAGAACTATACAAAAAAAGGTCATTATGACCCAGATAACCATGATGGTGTGGTCACTTGCCTGGAGCCAGACATCATGGAGTGTGAAGTCAAGTGGGCCTTGGGAAGCATAACTATGAACAAAGCTAGTGGAGTTGATGGAATTCCAGCTGAGCTATTTCATATCCTAAAAGATGATGCTGTGAAAGTGCTGCACTCAGTATGGCAGCAAATTTGGAAAATTCAGCAATGGCCACAGGACTGGAAAAAGTCAGTTTTCATTCCAATCCAAAAGAAAGACAATGCCAAAGAATGTTCAGACTACTGTACAATTGCACTCTTTTCACACACTAGCAGGGTGATGCTCAAAATCCTTCAAGCTAGGCTTCAACAATATGTCAGCCAAGAACTTCCAAATGTACAAGCTGGATTTAGAAAAGGCAGAGGAACCAGAAATCAAATTGCCAACATCTGTTGGATCGTCACAAAAGCAAGGGAATTAAAAAAAATTACTTGTGCTTCATTGACTATGTGAAAGCCTCTGACTGTGTGGATCACAACAAACTGTGGAAAATTCTTAAAGAGGTGGAAATACCAAACCACCTTACATGCCTCCAGTGAAACCTGTACGCAGGTCAAGAAGCAACAGTTAGAACTGGACATGGAACAATGGACTGGTTCAAAATAGGGAAAGAAGGATGTCAAGGCTGTATATTGTCACCCGGCTTATTTAACTTCTATGCAAAGTACATCATGTGAAATGCCAGGCTGGATGAATAACAAGCTGGAATCAAGATTTCTGGGAGAAATATGCATAAGCTCAGATGTGCAGATAATACCACTCTAATGGCAGAAAACCAAGAGGAACTTAAGAGCCTCTTGATGAGGGTGAAAGAGGAGAGTGAAAAAGCTGGCTTAAAACTCAGCATTCAAAAAATGAAGAACATGGCATGCAGTCCCATCACTTCATGGCAAATAGAAGGGGAAAAAGTAGAAACAGTGGCAGATTTTGTGTTTTTGGGCTCCGAAATCACAGCCACGAAATTAAAAGACACTTACTTCTTGGAAGAAAAGCTATGATAAACATAGACAGCATATTAAAAAGCAGAGACATCACTTGCTGACAGAGATCTGTATAGTCAAAGCTATGGTTTTCCCATTAATCATGTACTGATGTGAGAGTTGAACCATAAAGAAGGCTGAATGCTGATGGATTGATACTTTTGAATTGTGGTGCTGTAGAAGACTCTTTGGACAGCAAGGAGATCAAACCAGTCAATCCTAAAGGAAATCAACCTAAATATTCATTGGAAAGACTGATGCTGAAGCTGAAGTGCCAATACTTTGTGCACCTGATGTGAAGAGCCAATTCATTGCAAAAGACCCTGATGCTGGGAAAGATTGAGGGCAGGAGGAGAAAGGGGTGACAGGATGAAATGGTTGGATGGTATCACTGATTCAATGGACATGTATTTGAGCAAGCTCCGGGAGATGGTGAAGGACAGGGAAGTGTGGCCTGCTGCAGTCCATGGGGTTGCAAAAAGGTGGACATGAGTTAGTGAGTGAACAACAACAACAAGCATTTTTAGCCATCATGTCTTCAGATGTTTCTTTCTGTCCCTTTTTGTTTCTCTTCTTGAACTCCAGGAACACATATGTCGGTAAACTTTATGATGTGTCTCAGATCTCTCAAATTTTGCTAAAATTTCTTCAGTATGTTTTCTTTCTGTTCTTTGGATTGGACAATTTCCATTGATTTACCTTCAAGTTTGCTGATTCTTTCTTCTGCCAGTTTAAATATTTGAATCCCTGAAATGAGTCAATTTCTTATTTCAGTTATTGTAGTTTTAAACTCTAGAACTTGAAAATAGTCCTTTAAAAATAACTTTAGTCTCTTTATTGATATTCTGTATTTGATGAGTCATTATTGTTATTTTTCCTTTTAATTATTTAAACATCATTTTCTTTAGTTCTTTGAACATATTTGTAATACCTGCTTTGAATTCTTTGTTTGGTAAGTCCATCACCTAAGATCTTTCAGAGATAGTTTATATTGCCTGTCTTTTCTTGTGTATGGGTCACACTGTCCTGTTTTTGTTTTGTGCTTGCCTTTTTGTTGAAAACTGGACATTTTCAATAATGTATGGCAGCATCTCTGGATTCTGATTATCCTCTCCCCTGGTTTGTTTTTGCTGTTTTTGTTTTTTGTTTATTTATTTAGCAATGTGCCTGAACTAAGTCTATTTCCCTAGTAGTGTGCAATCACTGATGTGTTTACTCAATATTTTAAGAAAATAATTCTTTTTCCAGCTTTTTAAGGAATCTCCACACTGTTCTCCATAGTGGCTGTACTAGTTTGCATTCCCACCAACAGTGTAAGAGGGCTCCCTTTCCTCCACACCCTCTCCAGCATTTATTGTTTGTAGACTTTTGGATAGCACCCATTCTGGCCGGTGTGAGATAGTACCTCATTGTGGTTTTGATTTGCATTTCCCTGATAATGAGTGATTTTGAGAGTCTTTTCATGTGTTTGTTAGCCATCTGTATGTCTTCTTTGGAAACAGAACTGCCATATGACCCAGCACACCGAGGAAACCAGAATTGAAAGAGACATGTGTACCCCAATGTTCATCGCAGCACTGTTTACAATAGCCAGGACATGGAAGCAACCTAGATGTCCATCAGCAGACAAATGGATAAGGAAGCTGTGGTACATATACACAATGGAATATTACTCAGCTATTAAAAAGAATGTATTTGAATCAGTTCTAATGAGGTGGATGAAACTGGAGCCTATTATACAGAGTGAAGTAAGTCAGAAAGAAAAATACCAATACTATATTAATGCATATATATGGAATTTAGAAAGATGGTAACAATGACCTTATATGTGAGACAGCAAAAGAGACACAGATGTAAAGAACAGTCTTTTCGACTCTGTGGGAGAAGGCGAGGGTGGGATGATTTGAGAGAACAGCATTGAAACATGTATATTATCATATGTGAAATAGATATCCAGTCCAGGTTCGATGCATGAGACAGGGTGCTCAGGGCTGGTGCACTGGGATGACCCTGAGGGATGGGATGGGGAGGCAGGTGGGAGGGGGGGTTCAGGATGGGGAACACATGTACATCTATGGCTGATTTATGTCAATGTATGGCAAAAACCACTACAATATTGTAAAGTAATTAGCCTCCAATTAAAATAAATTAATTAAAAAAAAACAAAAAAATTCTTTTTAAAAATTGAGGTATAACTAACATGTAAAATTAGTGTCAAGTGTACAAAATGATGATTTGATATTATATAGTTTGAAGTGATCATTATAAGAAGTCTGGTTAATTATCATCACCATACATACATAGTTACAATGTTTTTTCTTGTGATAAGGACCTTTACTGCCTTAGAAACTTTCAAATATTCTGTACAGTATTATTAACCATAGTCACAATACTGTACATTACATCCCTATAACTTATTTATTTATAACTGGACATTAGAACCATTTGACCCCCTTCCACCCATTTCACCCACCCATCAACTCCCCATCTCTGGCAATTGCCAATTTTTCTTTGAATCTATGAGCTCATTTTTAAAAAAAATTCTCTGTATAAGTGAGATCATATGGTTATTTGTCTTCCTCTATATGACTATTTTACTTTGCATAATGCCCCCAAGCTCCATCCATGTTATTGCAAATGGCACGATCTCATTCTTTCTTATCGCTGAATAGTATTTGTATTTACTATTACTAATAGTCTTTGCATATATGTATATGTATGTATCTATAAGAAAGAAAGTGAAGTCACTCAGTCATGTCTGACTCTTTGCAACCCCATGGACTGTAACCTACCAGGTTCCTCTGTCCATGGGATTTTCCAGGCAAGAGTACTGGAGTGGGTTGCCATGTATGTGTGTGTGTGTGTGTATATATATATATATGTATATACACATATATATAGATATATATCACATCTTCTTTATCTGTTCATTCATCGATGGACACTTAGGTTGTTTCCATATCTTGGCTATTGTAAATAATGGTACATGGAGGTGCATACATATTTTTAAATTTGTATTTTTGTTTTTTTTAGATAAATATTCCCCACTCCAATTTTTTAAAAAAATAATTGTGATCATGGAAGTGCATATTTATTTTCAAATTTGTATTTTTGTTTTCTTTAGATAAATACTCCCCACTCCAATGTTTTAAAAAAATAATTGTTGATTTCATTTTTAAGCCTGGTTTTCTGTGGTTGCTCCTTGGTTAACATAACTTAGTGATTAGCCAAAGATTGGTCAGATGTTATATTTAATCACCTTGAAACAGTAGGACTTTTATCCTTGCCCATGAATCTATGTGTTTGGGAAATGACATTCAGAGTTTAGGTACTGTAGAAGTCCTTAACAGCTATTGCTTTCTGTGCTTGCAAAGTTTTACATTTATCCAAGGACAAATAGTTCACTAAGGGCTTCTCCAGTCTTTCTGAGTGTGAACACATAGTCTTTCAGACCTCCAGGGATGTTTGGGAGCTTATCAAGGCTGACTGTGGTTGTCTTGATCCCCAGATCTCACTGACAATTCTTTTTTAGCTTTCTGCTGGTATACCCATCTAGTATGGCAAACTCAGACTAGCTTTTTTGGTCTTCTTTGATTATTTGCTGCCAATATTGCTATTGTTTTCAACAGTGCCCCTGGGCATGAGTTTTCCTCTGCTTACTCCAAATCATGTCAGCCCCTCTAGCAATGGAACTGCTGGTGTGTGTGACCTGTGTCTTAGAGCTGGGAAGTAAGGAGCAGCTTCAGACAAAAACACAGTAAACTCTCCTTGTTCTCACTGAGATTTAACAGTTTTTTTTTTTTTTTTTTAATAAGTGCTTATCTGTTTTTTGCCTTTGGTCAATTCTGAGATTCCAGGAATGGTTGTTTTTTGACAATTTTGTCCAGTTTTATTGTTGCTTTTGGTGAAGAGGATTTACCAAGCTTCTCACCAGCAATTCTGGAAGCCCTTCTCCAGTAATGACCTTCTGAGGTTGTGTTCACCACAGACAACACCCAAACAGGAAGGCTTCCCAGAACAGATTCATATTTGGAGTAGTGTCTGCACATCTTGGGTGGGGCAAGGGTGGAACAAGTTCCACTGATAGATCCATCTTTTTAATATCTCATTCAACTTTCAAAGGAGACTCACAAAGAGACTGAGCATCCTGTAATCAGACAGAGGATGAGGAATTGGCACCCTAGAAGTCTGCCATTCTACATGGCAGTGCATAGGAAAGCTGGTGTGGGTGGGGTCTCCACATCCATTTTTAGAACAGTCTTCAGGATGGAAAATTGAGAAGGGGGGGGATGTTTTCCTTCATAAGACATTAATTGTGGGAGATGAGAGGATGGAAAACCACCTCTGGAGAAAGCTTCCAGATGAAAAACATATTGCTAAGGAATATGTTTTTCTTGCTCTTCACATATTTATACATCTATAAATTGTTGTGTGTCTCTTTGTCCATTGAGTCAGTGGTCTGTCTTGGCCTGGCTATCAATATACTCATGAATATAGATGGACATCCTTCATGGTCAGAGGGAGTGATGGTTTCTGTAGTGTTGTGGGGTCACTGAGTGTCTGTGTGTGTGCCAGAGGGAACCCCTTCCCACACAAAGCTTCTTGGAATACCAGAGCTGCTATATGCAAATGAAGTTCTTTGATGTGTATTTTCAGGTAATCAATGACTTGCACTGCTTTTTGCTTATTTTACTAATTACTTGTGCAAGAGCATAGTGTCTGAGTTGGTCTAAAGGCATCTTTCTATATTTAAAAACAATGTTGAGAAGCAGTACTCTTCTCAAGTATGAGTCTTATGAATGAGGGCGAGCGTTTAACCAATTACTATGCAGAAACCACATACCAACTGCTGCCTGAAAGGAGAATAACTTGCTTAACCCCATTTGAAAAAAAAGTAGACCTGTTTTTGTTTTCTCTTTCTCTGTTTTAGCTGGTATTTTAAAGAGAGATTTGATTTTGCAGCTTCGGAAAGTACTTGTCTATTTCGGGCAATTGTCAGAACCAAGAGAACTGGAGGAACTTAAGGAGAGGGCTCCAGTGCTCTGTTCTAAAAAAATATTGCAGAAGCAGAGAGTCTTTAGTTTTTAACAGCCAAGTTCTGTCCATTTTGTGAGCAAGTGTCATACTGAAAGACAGAAATACAACTCAGAGAAGAGCTTCAGAGGACAAATGGTGGGGGAAGTCCAGGCAGCTCTAACTTAGTGCTTTAGTTATCTTCAATAGAAATGGAGCCTCTAGCCAAGCTTGATATATAATGTATCATAAAGCATATGTCTGTCAGTCTCCCAGGTATGATAAATAGGGAAAACAGACTCAAAGGGAGGCTATGGCGGGCCGTGCAGATTGGCTCAAATGACTTGGCTTGTTGTGGGGGGTTGAAGGCAGTGGAGGAGGAATGATGTAATGTGTATTTTTAATGTTTCTAAGAAGTGACTGTCTCCAGCCCTGTTCTGGTGGGTCGTGGGAGGGGGAATGGGAAAGGGAGGGGCTGGAAAAATTGAGTTGGCTCCCCATTTTACAGGTGATTTAAATTCTTTAAAAACTTTTTTGGAATACACACACACACACAAACACACACCCCCAAGGAAGTATAGTATAGCACGAGAGAGATAGGATGTATCTAACTGATGGCATTTCACAGAATGTCCACCAACTTTGCATCTTGCTATTGCCTCATCCTTTGCTCTTGGTGAAACAAGGGCCCAAGGCAACCTAGTAAGGATGGTTGTCTCAGTCCAGATGCTCAAGAGGCACAGTTAATTGTATCTCTCAGGGTGCCCTAAGCCACCATCTGAATTTCCTGCTGTCCCAGCATGGGTGACAGGAAAATTTGGCCTTGGAGTACAGAAAGAAGCAGGGCAAAGGCTAACAGAGTTCTGCCAAGAGAACACACTGGTCATAGGAAACACCCTCTTCCAACAACACAAGAGAAGACTCTACACATGGACATCACCAGAT
Organism: Budorcas taxicolor; assembly: GCF_023091745.1. Lineage (NCBI taxonomy): Eukaryota > Metazoa > Chordata > Mammalia > Artiodactyla > Bovidae > Budorcas > Budorcas taxicolor. Next base: position 101,904,686 of record NC_068935.1, on the reverse strand, counting down.
GGTCAACACTGAAATCAGATTGATTATATCCTTTTCAGCCAAAGATGGAGAAGCTCTATAGAGTCAACAAAAACAAGACCAGGAGCTGACTGTGGCTCCGATCATGAACTCCTTATTGCCAAATTCAGATTTAAATCGAAGAAAGTGGGGAAAACCACTAGACCATTTGGGTATGACCTAAATCAAATTCCTTATGATTATACAGTGGAAGTGAGAAATAGATTTAAGGGACTAGATATGATAGATAGAATGCCTGATGAACTATGGATGGAGGTTCATGACGTTGTACAGGAGACAGGGAGCAAGATCATTCCCAAGAAAAAGAAATGGAAAAAGGCAAAATGGCTGTCTGAGGAGGCCTTACAAATAGCTGTGAAAAGAGGAGAAATGAAAAGCAAAGGGGAAAAGGAAAGATATACCCATTTGAATGCAGAGTTCCAAAGAATAGCAAGGAGAGATAAGAAAGCCTTCCTCAGTGATCAAGGCAAAGAAATAGAGAAAAACAATAGAATGGGAAAGACTAGAGATCTCTTCAAGAAAATTAGAGCTACCAAGGGAACATTTCATGCAAAGATGGGCTCAATAAAGGACAGAAATGGTATGGACCTAACAGAAGCAGAAGACATTAAGAAGAGGTGGCAAGAATACACAGAAGAACTGTACAAAAAAGATCTTCATGACCTACATAATCACGAAGGTGTGATCACTCACACTCACATAGAGCCGGACATCCTGGAATGTGAAGTCAGGTGGGCCTTAGGAAGCATCACTACGAACAAAGCTAGTGGAGGTGATGGAATTCCAGTGGAGCTATTTCAAATCCTGAAAGATGATGCTGTGAAAGTGCTGCACTCAATTTGTCAGCAAATTTGGAAAACTCAGCAGTGACTACAGGACTGGAAAAGGTCAGTTTTCATTCCAATCCCAAAGAAAGGCAATGCCAAAGAATGCTCAAACTACTGCACAATTGCACGCAACTCACACGCTAGTAAAGTAATGCTCAAAATTCTCCAAGCCAGGCTTCAGCAATAAGTGAATCGTGAACTTCCAGATGTTCAAGTGGGTTTTAGAAGAGGCAGAGGAACCAGAGATCAAATTGCCAGCATCCACTGGATCATGGAAAAAGCAAGAGAGTTCCAGAATAGCATCTATTTCTGCTTTATTGACTATGCCAAAGCCTTTGACTGTGTGGATCACAAGAAACTGTGGAAAATTCTTCAAGAGATGGGAATCCCAGACCACCTGACCTGCCTCTTGAGAAACCTGTATGCAGGTCAGGAAGCCACAGAAGTGGACATGGAACAACAGACTGATTCCAAATAGGAAAAGGAGTACGTCAAGGCTGTATATTGTCACCCTGCTTATTTAACTTCTATGCAGAGTACATCATGAGAAACTCTGGGATGGAGGAAGCACAAGCTGGAATCAAGATTGCCAGGAGAAATATCAATAACCTCAGATATGCAGATGACACCACCCTTATGGCAGAAAGTGAAGAAGTACAGAGCCTCTTGATGAAAGTGAAAGAGCAGAGTGAAAAAGTTGTCTTAAAGCTCAACATTCAGAAAACTAATATGGCAACTGGTCCCATCACTTCATGGCAAATAGATGGGGAAACAGTGGAAACAGTGGCTGACGTTATTGATTTGGGCTCCAAAATCCCTGCAGATGGTCACCGTAGCCATGAAATTAAAAGATGCTTACTCCTTGGAAGGAAAGTTATGGCCAACCTTGGGCTTCCCTGGTGGCTCAGAAGGTAAAGCATCTGCCTGCAATGCAGGGGACCTGGGTTCGATCCATGGGTCAGGAAGATCCCCTGGAGAAGGAAATGGCAACCCACTCCAGTACTCTTGCCTGGAAAATCCCATGGACAGAGAAGCCTGATAGACTACAGTCCATGGGATCACAAAAAGTTGGACATGACTGAGCAACTTCACTTACTCCTTGGAAGGATAGTTATTACCAACCTAGATAGCATATTAAAAAGCAGAGACATTACTTTGCCAACAAAGGTCCCTCTAGTCAAGGGTATGGTTTTTCCAGTAGTCATTTATGAATGTGAGAGTTGGACTATAAAGAAAGCTGAGCACCGAAGAATTGATGCTTTTGAGCTGTGATGTTGTAGAAGACTCTTGAGAGTCCCTTGGACTGCAAGGAGATCCAACCAGTCCATCCTAAAGGAGATCACTCCTGGGTGTTCATTGGAGGAACTGATGTTGAAGCTGAAACTCCAATACTTTGGCCACCTGATGCGAGGAACTGACTCATTTGAAAAGCCACTGATGCTGGGAAAGATTGAAGGCAGGAGGAGACGGGGACAACAGAAAATGAGATGGTTGGATGGCATCACCGACATAATGGACATGGGTGTGGGTGGACTCCAGAAGTTGGTGGGGAACAGGGAGGCCTGGCGTGCTGTGGTTCATGGGGTCGCAAAGAGTCATACGCGAGTGAGCGACTGAACTGAACTGAACTGAACAGCATGTTCTGCCCCCAGCTAGACAATCCTGCTGGGTAGATCCTTTCCTTTCCTTTTTTAAAAAATCATTGTATTGTATACTTTATTTTTTTAACTATTACTTTATTTTGTCTGCACTGGGTCTTCATGGTTGCATGTGAGCTTTTCTCTAGTTGCAGAGAGTGGAGGCTACTCTCTAGTGGCCATGCTCGGGCTTCCCATTGTGGTGGCTTCTCTTGTTGCAGAGCACAGGCTCTAGGGAGCGGGCTCAGTAGCTGTGGTGTGAGGGTTTAATTTCTTTGCAGCATATGAGATCTTCCCAGACCAGGGATTGAACCCATGTCCCCTGCATTGGCAGGTGGATTCTTAGCCACTGGGCCACCAGGGAATCCCCTGCATGGTAGATTCTTGTCCTTTCCCATTACTGATCCTACTTTTGTGAGTGCCAGTTCCACCTATGAGCTGAAAGACCTTGGATATAACCTCTATGACTCTGAGTTGCCTTATATGTATCATGGGAAAACTAACCTATCTCTTTGGATCTCAAGTGTAGGTATGCCGACTTCAACTCTAAACCATGCTCTATGGCTCACCACAGGGTCCCTACACTCAAAATGTCATTTCTGCTGTATTTTGCCAAGCTACAGCTGACCCTTAAACAACGAAGGGCTTAGGGCTGCTAATACCCTCTTCCCCACCTTGGTCAAAAATTCATCTGAAAGTTTATAGTCAACCCTCCGTATTCACAGCTGCAAGTCCACATCCAGAGATTCAACCAACCCCAGATTGTGTAATACTGTAGTACTGTATATTTATTGAAAAAAAATTCACTGACCAGGGGACCTAGGTAGTTCAAACCTGTGTTGTTCAAGGGTCAACTGCATGCCCTGTTTCTCCCAAGAAAAACCCATTGAAATAATTTCCTACATCAAGTTTTTTCAAAATAGATGAACTTGGCTCCATTCATTCCATTTATGCTAAGAATTCTCTGTACTTTTGGATCTTTCTAGCATTCCACCTCTCCTGTGTCTCACCACAGAGGCCAGCATGTGTGATCACCATGGAGCATGGCGAGAGTGTCTCTTCATGTGATATTGTTACCAAAAGAGTGTGGTGGGGCCTGGCTACTTACCGTTCAAAAGCCAATAAACAGACCAGGTTGGTGGAAAGGAAAGTTTGCTTTATTTCAGATGCTGGCAACTGGGGAGAGGGGTGGAATGCATGGCAGAAGTCTGTCCTAAGGCGGACTATGCCTCCTAAAGCCCCTTAGCCCATTGGCAACCAGTGGGGCGAGAGCTTTTATAGACGGAAGTGGGGGAGGGGACTACTTGCACAAACAGCACAGTCAGCTCTGACAGTCATCTTCAAATCGATCATCAGTGATCTGACCAGTGGCATCTTGGTGGTACAGTTAGTTTTCAGTTCCAAAAGGGTCTGTTTGTTCCTATTTCTTTGAGGTCAGTTCTCTGAGTTGTGGCAGCTCATGTCCTGGTTAGAGTCTGGTCTTCATGTAGTTAACTTTCCCACCTGGGGTTTTAGTATCTGTAAGACAGCTTACAGGATGTGGCTCAGAATATTCTATAGCCCTTGAGAAGGAACTAAAGGAACTAAAGGTGATTATGCTTAATGACTACATCGTGGCTTCCCTGGTGGCTCAGACGGTAAAGCGTCTGCCCGCAATGCGGGAGACGCGGGTTCGATTCCTGGGTCGGGAAGATCCCCTGGAGAAGGAAATGGCAACCCACTCCAGCACTCTTGCCTGGAAAATCCCATGGACAGAGGAGCCTGATAGGCTACAGTCCATGGGGTCGCAAAGAGTCGGAGACGATTGAGCGACTTCACTTCACTAATGACTATATTATTATTATTTGGTCTCCTTTGACTGATTTACTTTGTTTTGTATGTTCTCATTTCTCTGATTCGGAGACAGCAATGGCACCGCACTCCAGTACGGAGGAGCCTGGTAGGCTGCAGTCCATGGGGTCGCGAAGGGTCGGACATGACTCAGCAACTTCACTTTCACTCATCACTTTCATGCATTGGAGAAGGAAATGGCAACCCACTCCAGTGTTCTTGCCTGAAGAATCCCAGGGACGGGGCAGCCTGGTGGGCTGCCGTCTATGGGATCTCACAGAGTTGGACAAGACTGAAGCGACTTAGCAGCAGCAGCATTTCTCTGATTAAACTTATTCTTTGGCTAAAATCTTCTACAGGCGAAAGACAGGCAGAGGACATAGTGGGGAAGGTGTGGCAAAGACCATAGGGTCCTGCTCTGTTTCAATATGTGATATGATTTAAAGTTGTAGTGAGAGCAGAGTCTCTAAAATGAAGAAAGCAGCCCTTTATCCAACTTTAACAGCTTAGTTCTTTCTATTCATGATGCTTTTTCCATGCCTATTCTACTGGGAACAACTAAATTATTCCCTTGTCCTTGGCACGCCTGGGCACAGGTGAGGTACCTGGAGACTGGGGGCAGGCTGCTATTCGGGGCGGGGGGGATGTAAAATGGGCACCTAAGTTCACCTGACTCTTGTGCCAATGTTTCTCAGGCTCAGCCCAGTCCACACAGCTGTGTCTGGTGTTTAGATGTTGCTGTCATTTATGAATATTTAAGCATACTCACACTTGCCCAGTTTCTCAAGATTTAAAAATCCCCTTCAGGGCCTGAGCCCTCCTTTTCTCCTTTTGCTGTCTCTTCTAATGTTGTCTATGGGGATCTCTTTCTCTGGTGAAATCGCTTTAGCTTTTGATCATGATCCTGCCTAAGAAATATATTTTATACTTCAACCTAGTATATATGTGCAGGTATACAAATATGTGACTGAAATAAGGTTTTTCCAAAGTTACGCTAACACTTCCTGTCTGCTAGGTCAAATGCAGTTGATCGATTCCATTGTGTTCTATCCCATTTTATTTTCAAACTTTAAACTTTTTATTTATTTTATATTGGAGTATAGCTGATTGACAATGTTGCGGTAGTTTCAGGTGAACATCGAAGGGACTCAGCCATATATATACGTGTATCCATTTTCTCCCAAACTCCCCTCCTATTCAGGCTGGCACGTAACATTGAGCAGAGTTCCATGTGCTATATAATAAGTCCTTGTTGGTTATCCATTTTGAGTATAATGGTGTGTACATTTCCAAAACTCCCTAACCATTCCTTCTCCCTGGCAACCATAAGTTTGTTTTCTAAGTCTGTGAATCTCTTTCTGTTTTGTAAGTAAGTTCATTTGTATCATTTCCTTTTAGATTCCACCTTTAAGAGATGTCACATATTTCTCCTTCTCTGACCTACTTCACTCAGTATGACACTCTCTAGGTCCATCCATGTTGCTGCAAATGGCATTACTTCATTCTTTATAATGGCTGAGTGACATTCCATTGTATATGTGAACCACATCCATTCTATTCCAGTTTTTGATCCACTGTGGTAAAAATGGTTACTGCACCCATTTCTTCTTTTGGGCATACAGCTAGTCTACATTTTCCAGCCTCCCTCGTGGTTTGATGTGGCCAAGCCTCTGAATCCTAGCTAATGAAATGTGGTCAGGAGTAATATGTGCCTTTTTCAGGTCTGACCTATAAAAGCCTTCCACATAGGATCCATCACACCACCGTCTTGACACAGACAAACGTGGCAGTCTTGAAAAGCATGTGTTTAAGGTGGCAGTGCCTGAAGGTGGAGTGAGCCTGAGTCCTAGGCCCCGAGTCTCTAGTTAGAACAGCCACTTTGGACTTCATGTGAGGGACAAATAAGCTTCTATCATTTTAAACCACTGTACATTTTGGGTTTATTATCACAGCCACTAGCATTATTCTAACTTAATATACATCCAATAAATGCATCAGTTGAATTTACATACACTATCCTTTTTAATTCAAAGTTTTCCAAAGAGACTTTCTGCAGTACCTGACAGCTCTCTTTGATTCCCTTGAACCCAGCAGCCCCACAAGCAGCACTTTGTAATAGAAGAAATCAAAGCACAGGAAACTGCTAACCAGATTGTTGGATACAGTTGCTAGAATACATCTGTGACAAGTATTTGGGGCCACATTTGCAGGCCACTTAACCCAATCATCTTGTGCTCACAGCGTAGTGTTTCTAAAAATGGCAACTGTAGGTTGTGATAGTGAGAAGTGTAACTTGATTAGTATGGGGGTTTCTTGCTATAGATTTTAAAATAAAGCCACCTTCCTTGCCTGGGATGCAGAATGAGAAAAGGGATTTTGTTAAGAATGGTCAAAGTACAGCCTGTCATTGCCCCGCCTTGTGCTTTCTGAGACCTTTGGGGCTTTATGGCCTCTGATTATTGCTCTTAAACTCTTGATAAACTCACAGAATAAAATTAGCCTGGACAAGAGACAGACATCCTGGCCAGCCACAGATTCCTTCATCCTGAGGGGAAATAAGAGAAGAATCCATAGGCTTATCATTCTTCAACTTCCTCTCTTCCTCCCTGTAGCCCTTTAGCTTCCACTCTGCCTGTCTCCTCTCCTAGAACTCAAACTGAAAAAGTCTGGTATTGGGAAAAGCCCTTGTTGGTCTTTTTCTTACACAGTAGTGACTGGAGAAGAGTGGCTTCTGTTTTCCATCTGTCATCTTCTTTCCAATCCTGCTACAAGGAATACTAAAAATACCCCAACTCCATAAAAACTTCTCGAGTGCAGCCAGGGTTGGGAACCACCTTGGGCGCCTCCAGCCAAATCACTGCCTCTCACACTTTCTTTGCATGTTGGTCACCAGGGGATCTTGTTAAAATATAGATTCAGTTTCACTAGGTCTGGGTTCGATGTCCTGCACTCCTAACGCCCTCCCAAGAGATGTCTTTGCTGCTGGTTCTTGGACCACATTTTGGGTAGCAAGAAGCCAGGTGACATGGTCAGATTGCTCTTCACCATCGGATGCTGTAGGTGCTCATCAGCAAGAATAAGAGGAGTCCAGAATCATTTTCTGGCTCTCGTATTCATCAGGTGATCTGGCTCTATTCCACATGGCAGGCACTGTGAGGATTACCAACCATCTCCAGACAAAGCAGGTGCTTTTGCCAGACTCTGACTTTTAACTGCTGAGTCCAACTCTTTGTTGACCCCATAGACTTTAGCCCTCCAGGCTTCTCTGTCCATGGGATTCTCCAGGCAAGAATACTGGAGCAGGTTGCCATTTCCTTCTCCAGGGGATCTTCCCAGCCCAGGGATTAAATCCGGGTCTCCTGCACTGCAGGCAGATTCTTTACCATCCAAGTCATCATGAGTACCCCATAGGTTATATATCACTCTGGTGATAATTTCAAGATTCTTTGTTAAGGTGAAATTTATTTTTAAAAATCTAAACATCCCCAAACCTTTCCAAAACTTTCCCTTTGGAAAGGTTAGGAGGTTCTCTAACAAATAACCTTCCTCATTGAATATTTGACACCAGAATTTTATTGAAGAATTCATACAGGATTGACACTGGAAAGGATGTTGGAACCCAGCTTTCCCACCACCCTGCATTTGAAGAAACTGGAGAAACTGTAGACTCATGCCTTGTGTTGAAGTACAATCTTCAAAATGTTAAAAACATGACTCTCATGCAGATATAGAATGTACACATGTCAAAGATTTTATTCATTTCATGAATTAATGAGGGAACCAGCAAGATGGTGAGGCTGATTCAAAGGACACATTAGGTACATATCCTCAGTCGAAGGGATGCTGAAATGAATTTGCTAATAGAGACAAAACTGGTGAATGTTTTATGGGACCATAAATCTGTTACCTGTGCATGCGTGCAAAGTCACTTCGGTCATATCTGACTCTGTGCGACCCCATGGACTGTAGCCTGCCAGGATCCCCTGTCCATGGGGATTCTACAGGCGAGAACACTGAAATGGGTTGCCATTCTCTCCTCCAGGGGACCTCCCTGACCCAGGGATTGAACCTGTGTCTTCTGCACCTCCTGCCTTGTCAGATGGGTACTTTACCCACCTGGGAAGCCCCCACTATTACCTGTTCAGCTTTTCTACTGAACTAAAAGATGCAAATTAATATCTAACATCACAGTCTTGGGACCCCTATCAGATAGCAAATAGCAAAGTCAAACACAAGTGCATTCTTCTGTACAATGAAATAATTTGGGGGTAGGCTTGGTTAAAATGACATTGAAAGGATATGCCATCATTCTCTTGCTTAAGTTCCCAGTTTTGGATAATTTTTCTCAATACTAGGCAGAACTTGGAGCCCAGGATACTTTTAAACTTCCCTGTTCTTGGCAGATTAGCAATGACATCACTTTGGGCAGCTGTTTTAAAGTTTTTCTTTACCAGTAATATCCGATGACAGCCACATATGTGACACACACCCCGGGCTCACCCAGGGTTATATGGGGGCTCTAACACCACCTTTTTTTCTCCCACTAGAGAAAATATTTGTGTATGTGACCCTGATGTTATTAGGGGAAATATATGTATTCATATATTTTATTTAAGAAACTAATTCTTAAACTTTGCTGTGTAAGCTAGTATTAGTAAAAATATATCTCCTCAAAACTCACCTCAAAACTGACCTCAACATATTGGCATGGCTTGGCATGGCTTGAGGAATGGTGATTTGTGAGAGCAAAACTCCCACATGTTTTGCAAAAAAATCCCTTACTGCCTTGATTGAATTTGTTTCTGTTTCCTTTGTATGTTGCCTTGTTTTGTGCTGTGGAATCTCAGATTCCACATACTTGGCTTGACAGGAAGAAATGCTAGAACATATGGAGTTTGAGACACACTGAATGATCCTTAACCGTATAGAGCCCGACAATCACAGCCTGGTGGTCACTAGGGACCTGAGATGAGCTTCTAGTTTGTCACATGGTGTCTGTCAAATCTGTGTCTCAGCTCTCTAATAGGCAGGAGGCTGCATTTTTCAAATTCTCTGGGTGACATGTCTCAGTGGTTTCTCTCTGCTGAGATGATGCTGTCAGGCTCACAGTGGCTTCAGGATTACGGTGGACACACTTTTCCTGGACTTGAAAACTCGGCAGTGGTGTTGCATGGCCATATCTGTACTCTGTGACCTCGTTACCCGGGCCGTGGTTGATGGGGAGTAGAAATGCAACTCCCCTGGGGTAGGTGAGGAACTCTCTCTTGGAAATTTGACCTTGGGACAGAGACAGACAGTATTGGAGTGATGTTGGCACCAAGTCCCTGCTGATTATAGCTCTTTAGGGAGAAACTCAGTGAATGTTTCTCCCGAGGGCCCTGGAACTGCTCTAGGGTTAACAATTCATTTGATTCTGTAAGATATCCTAGGTGCTGCTGCTGCTAAGTCACTTCAGTTGTGTCCAACTCTGTGTGTCCTCATAGATGGCAGCCCACCAAGCTGCCCCATCCCTGGGATTCTCCAGGCAAGAACACTAGAGTGGGTTGCCATTTCCTTCTCCAGTGCATGAAAATGAAAAGTGACAGTGAAGTCACTCAGTCGTGTCCGACTCGTAGCAATCCCACGGACTGCAGCCCACCAGGCTCCTCTGTCCATGGGATTTTCCAGGCAAGAAGACTGGAGTGGGGTGCCATTGCCTTCTCCCAAGATATCCTAGGTACTTTTCTATTAAATTTCACTCACCCACCAGGCTCCTCTGTCCTTGGGGTTTTCCCAGCAAGAATACTGGAGTGGGTTGTCATTTCCTCTTCCAGGGTGTCTTCCTGACCTAGGGATCGAACCCACGTCTCCTGTGTCTCCTGCATTGGCAGGTGAGTTCTTTACCACTAACGCCACTTGGGAAGCCAGTCAGCATGAGTAAAACCACTCAAACCACAGACAACACTATCCAATGACCAACAATAAGATTTAATATGGTACTTTTCATGGGCATCAACAGTCTAACATTGAAAGGAATGATGCCCTTAAGGATCAGAATGTCTGGAATTGACAGCAGGAGGGTTGTATTAATTTATGACTCAAGTCAGTCTGAGTCAAAATGAGGTGAATATAGCAGGGCTACACAAGGGATCATCCAAGACCCCTTCCTCTTTCTCCACTGGGTTTCTTTGCCTCTTCTCCTTGCTTCTCTCTGTGGCGCTTCAGCATTCTTCTCTCTTTCAAGTTAAATGGTTTCTTCTGCCTCTCTGAGTACATGAGCCAAACATGGCAGCATCACATGATGCCCTGGCTTCTAAGTCTATCAGCTGACATGTTCATCACCTGTAGTTAACTACTGAACTGAGTCTCACTTCCAAGTTGCAGTCAAGAGACCATAACCCAGCTTGGATCCAAGTACACTGAGCTGTGGGCAGATTTGTTGTTTATTGCTCAGTCCCGTCCAACTCTTTGCAACCCCATGGACTGCAGCTCACCAGGCTTCCCTGTCCTTTGCCATCTCCCAGAGCTTGCTCAAACTCATGTCCATTGAGTCAGTGATGCCATCCAACCATCTTGTCCTCTGTTGTCCCCTTCTCCTCCCGCCTTCAATCTTTCCCATCATCTGGGTCTTTTCCAATGAGTCAGCATTTCTCATCACATGGCCAAAGTATTGAAGCTTCAGCCTCAACATTAGTCTCTCCAGCGAATATTAAGGGCTGATTTCCTTTAGAATTGACTAGTTTGATCTCCTTGCAGTCCATGGGACTCTCAACAGTCTTCTTCAACACCGCAGTTCAAAGCCATCAATTCTTCAGTGCTCAGCCTTCTTTATGGTCCAATTTCCACATCCATATATGACTACTGGAAAAACCAAAGCTTTGACTGTATGGACCTTTGTAAGCAAAATAATGTCTCTGCCTTTTAATATGCTGTCTAGGTTTTGTCATAGCTTTCCTTCCAAGGAGCAAGTGTCTTTTAATTCCGTAGCTGCAGTCACCATCTGCGCTGGTTTTGGAGTCCAAGAAAATATAGTAGGCAGACTTAGCCAGTCTGGAAAAGTTTGCCTGGGCAGGTCTTCTGAGCAGAAACCTGCATAGGAAGAAGGGAGTGGACACCTCTCTTGCACTGGAGGGGAGATTTGCAGTGGAGGCCACCCCGGGATGCAGATTCTGTTATCTGATTACTCACAAGGCTGAATTTGTCCTCAGTAACCATCCTGGAGACCATTGGCAGTCATTGCTAGGAACGTCCTCCCCTTAGCTGCTGCTGCTGCTGCTATTAAGTCGCTTCAGTCATGTCTGACTCTGTGTGACCCCAGAGACAGCAGCCCAGTTCCTCTGTCCCTGGGTTTCTCCAGGCAAGAACACTGGAGTGGGTTGCCATTTCCTTCTCCAATTCATGAAAGTGAAAAGTGAAAGTGAAGTCGCTCAGTCGTGTCTGACTCTTTGTGACCCCATGGACTGCAGCCTACCAGGCTCCTCTGTCCATGGGATTTTCCAGGGAAGAGTACTGGAGTGGGGTGCCACTGCCTTCTCCTCCCCTTAGCTACACAGTTTCAAAAGAAGATGGAAAAGATCGGAGACAGCTGGTGGTTTATTCTTTTAAGTCTCAGATGACTGCAGTTGTCTGTTAATTAGCCTCCAGGAAAGCCCTCTTTTACTTTGTTTCCTGTGATGGACCACTGGGCATTTAAGCCTAGACATGGTGGCACCTTCACTGCCATTTTGCTTGCCCTGTTTTCCCAGAAATTAAGGCAGATGCATCTCCTGTTAACTCAGTTGCAACAATAAAGAAGACAGTCTGGTGCTTCAGAGAAAATCCTGCCCACTGAAGCCTCAGAGAGGGCAGGATGCTAAGTTACATCGAGCTCCTATTGTGTGCTGGGAACATTTCCTCCAACTTCTTCCATTGATCTCATAGCTTCGATGTGATGCTCAGCAGTGAGAAGTCTCATGTGGTGGGTGGGTTTGTAACTGCACAGCTTCTAATTTAGATATTGCCTTTTTTAAATCTGGATGTGGAATCATCATAGTTCCCCTTGTTTCGCGGAGAATGAAATGAAGGTACATGGCTGTTAGAGCCCTTTTTTTCCTTTGAAGTAACACAGCACCACTGTTAGAAAATAATCCACCCCTAGAATCCTTTGGATTTTTAAGCAGGGATGCTGTCTATGTGAGGGATTTGCTTTGGAGGGGGTATTCTTTTGTGAAGGATGGGGGACCACAAGAAGAGAAATATCCTTTGTTTGATCTTAAGTATTTTCATAAAGAGCTTTAACATTCAATATCTTGCCTCTCAGAATGAAAGAATTCCTTTAATTGGCTTCAAACAGCAAATTGAATGTGTGTATATACTCAGGTTGACTAAACATTGTTTAGTTGCTGTAATGAAATTCCTGGTCATTTTAGGACCCTCCAGGATTAATCCCTAGTTTCTAAAACTGGGGAGCCTACCAGGGGGAAGGTGAGCAGGAAGTACTGATGTTGGTATTTAACCCCAAAGCTGTAAATGAATGGAAATTCTGTAGCCATAATAAAAGATTATGAACGTGAAAGTCACTCAGTGGTGTCTGACTCTTTGCGACCCCATGGACTATACAGCCCATGGAATTATTCAGGCCAGAATACTGGAGTGGGTAGCCTTTCCCTTCTCCAGGGGATCTTCCCAATCCAGGGATTGAACCCAGGTCTCCTGCATTGCAGGTGGATTCTTTACCAGCTGAGCCACAAGGAAAGACTGAAATTTCTTGAGTGCATCAATGACACAAGGACCTTATTTGGATTTGTTTTGGTCATGCTGTGCAGCTTGGGGGATTTTAGTTCCTGACTGGGGCTCGAACTCTGGGCCCAGGCAGTGAGAGTGCTGGGTCCAGTGAATCCTAACCACTGAATGGCCAGGGAATTCCCAGGGTGCTTTAATGGATTTTCACAGTGATCCTAAAATGGAAGCAGCATTATTCCAGCTTAGAAAGAAGGGGACTCTAGGTTCAGAAGTTAAGTATTTTGCTCTGGAGAAGGAGTTTAAGGGTCATGGATTCACATGTCCCCTGTAGCTTCTTAGGCATGGGAACTTAGCCTCAGGTTTCTCATCTGTAAAACTGTGATGATCAAAATCACCTGTTTCATCGGGTTTGGGTTCAGGTTCAGGTGAAACAGGATCCAATATGTTTGGGTACTCTTCTGACTGCTCCTTAAGGCCATGCAGCCTACAAGTGGCAGGCCTAGGACTTGAACCCAGGGCTGCTGGATTCACAGCTTGTAACATTCCACACTGCATTCCTTGGGGGAATTTTTTTTTTTTTAACATTTATTTGGCTGTGCCGAATCTTTTGTTTATGTGTTCGGGCTTTCTCTAGTTGCAGAAAGTGGGGACTACTCTTTGGTGTGGTATGCCTGGGCTTCTCCTGGTGGTGGCTTCTCTTGTTGTGGGGCACAGACTAGGCACATGGGCTTCAGTGGTTGTGGCACATGGACTCATTTGCCCTGCAGCATGTGGGATCTTCCCCAACCAGGAATCGAACCCATTTCCTCTCCATTGGCAGACAGACTCCCAACCACTGGACCACCAGGGAAGTCCCCGGGGGGAGATTTTGATTCCAAAATGAAGACAGACTGGTGACAAGGAAAAATTTTGGTGTTCAGAGTCAGTTTAACTGATGGGTGACAGTCCCTCTCCTCCATACATCCACATATACTTATTTATTTGAGAACATATGTGTACAGATTTAAGGAGAATTTTATTAGGATTGCCTTTTCATACTGTTCATGGGGTTCTCAAGGCAAGAATACTGAAGTGGTTTGCTATTCCCTTCTCCAGTCGCAAATAGTCACAAAGAGTTGGACATGACTGAGCAATTGAATTGAACTTATTAGGATTGGGCAAGAAAAAGTATACCATGATGTAGCATGTATACTTATTGACAGATGTTAGTTCAGCTAGGCAATCCTTTCATTCTTATTGTTTTCCTATATAAACCAATGTCACTGAAGTATAATTCACATGTAATAAAATGTACCCATTTTAAGTTTGAGGAGTTTTTTGACAAATGTATAATCTGTCAATGTTGGCTTTCGAGGTGGCACAGTGGTAAAGAATCTACCTGCCAATTGCAGGCAACGTGGGTTTGATCCCTGGGTTGGGAAGATCCCCTGGAGGAGGAAATAGCAACCCACTCCAGAATTCTTGTCTAGAGAATTCCGTGGACAGAGGAGCCTGCTGCTGCTGCTGCTGCTAAGTCGCTTCAGTCGTGTCCGACTCTGTTTGACCCCATAGATGGCAGCCCACCAGGTTCCCCCCGTCCCTGGGATTCTTCAGGCAAGAACACTGGAGTGGGTTGCCATTTCCTTCTCCAATGCAAAAGTGAAAAGTGAAAAGTGAAAGTGAAGCTGCTCAGTCGTGTCCGACTCTTAGCGACGCCATGGACTGCAGCCTACCAGGCTCCTCCGTCCATGGGATTTTCCAGCAAGGCCGTCTACAATCCATGGAGTCACAGAGTCAGACACGACTGAGTGACTGAGCACATATATGTCTGTGATAGCACCATGATAATCAAGTTACAAAGCATTCTCATCATCCTAGAAAGTTCTCTCATGCCTCTTTGCAGCCGATTTCCCTACTCCTAGCCCTAGGTGACTGCTGATCTGCTTTCTATTACTATATAATTTGCATGTTTTAGAATTTCATATGAATGAATTCACATAGTTTATACTCATTTTGTTTCTGATTTCCTTTGCTTGGCATAGTGTCTGAGATTCATCCATGTTGGTTTGTCTACTCGTGGTTTATCAAACCCTTTTCTTTCTGTGTAGTGTATCCTTGTGTGGATATGTACACATGTTTATCCATTCATGCTGACAGGCAATCATCCAGCTAAGGTTTGGGCCAGACAGAACCACCTTAGTCGTGGGCAACTGGCACCATTCCTTCGGCCCTGGGCTTTAGAATACCTCTCTTTGATCCTCCTCCAGACACTTCCTTCCTTGTGAGATGAAATGTCTGTGGGGTCACAGGGATTTGACCACTTGGAACTCTTGCCTAGGTACCCAGAATCAGACAATCCCCTGCCCAGATGGCCCTGAATCTGCTGCCAGGACCTGCGGGGGCCTTTCTCCTGCATCAGTCCTGTAGGTGTTCAGCTTCTGTAAACTAAATTATGCGTGTGTGCCATGAAATTAAAAGATACTTGCTCCTTGGAAGAAAAGCTGTGACAAGCCTAGATAGGATATTGAAAAGCAGAGACATCACTTTGCTGACAAAGCTATGGTTTCATATAGTCAAATCTATGGTTTTTTCAGTACTCATGTATGGATGTGAGAGTTGGACCATAAAGAATACCAAAGAACTGATACTTTTGACCTGTGATGTTAGAGAAAATGCTTGAGAGTCCCTTGGACTGCAAGGAGATTAAATCAGTCCATCCTAAAGGAAATCGATCCTGCATATTCATTGGAAGGACTGATGTTGAAGTTGAAGCTCCAATACTTTGGCCACCTGATGAGAAGAGCCGACTCATTAGAAAAGACCCCTCCATGCTGGGAAAGACTGAAGGCAGGAGGAGAAGGAGATGACAGAGGATGAGATGGTTGGATGCCATCACTGACTCAATGGACATGAGTCTGAGCAAGCTCTGGGAGATGGTGAAGGACAGGGAAGCCTGATGAGCTGCAGTCCATGGGGTTGTAGAGTCAGACATGACTTAACAACTGAACAACAACCACAACTCTGCAATTCACTTGTTGAAAATTAATCCTCAATGTATTTGGAAGTGAAGCCTTTGAGAAGTGGTTAGGTAATAAGGACAGTGGGATTAGTGCTCTCATAAAAGAGGCCCAGAGAATCGTCTTTCCCCTTCTGCCATGTGAGAATATAGTAAAAAGATGGCCGCCTATGAACCAGGAAGCGGGTTCTCACCAGACACCAAATATGCCAGTGTCTTGATCTTGGAGTTCCCAGCCTCCAGAACTGTGAGGAAGAAATACTTGTTGTTTATAAGTCACCCAGTCTATAGTGTTATGTGACAGCCACCCAAATGGACTAAGACAACACTTCTATACTCCCCAGCCTGAGGGAATGTGGTCTGCAATGACTAAGGGGTGTGAGGGGCGGGGAGTGTAGGGAGAGTGCCAGGCCCTTGGAAGAGCAGGCTGAGCTGCCCATGCTCATGCACACAAGACTCCTCCCTGAAAAAGAAGAGGAGGCCTGCTATAGGCTGGTGTCCTTTGTTTTTATTCTTTCCTCAGCCCACAAATGTAAGTGGTGGGTGTGTGGCATTGGAGCAGGAGCACAGGGATAGAAAAGAGTCTCATGAAGAAATAAAAATTGTAAAGAGACAGAAAACCAATCTTAGAGGTCATAGAACAGGGGGTTTTAGAACTGGAAGTGACTTTAGGTTTCATGTTCTCTCATTTTGTCATTTCACAGATGAGAAAACGGAGGCCCGGAGAGGATAAGTGACTTCTCTAAGGTCACACAGCTGGTTAGTGGTGGCACAAAGATAAGACGTGAGATTTTCTAACTCTAGGCCAGTGCTATTTTAATAGATAGAAAAGCAGCAGTTTTCAAACTCTTTTGTTTACATATCCCCTAAATTATTTTTGTTAAACTTGTGCACGCCCTTTACATATTTTGAAATTAACACCTAAAATATTTTTAATCACAAACTAAGTAGTTGCAGAGAATTTAATTTCCAGTTTTTTGGAAATATTGTCATTTTAAAATAAGACATTTTTGTTACAATTGGAAGTGGAATCCAAATACCATAGGGATTGGCTCAGTGGTAAAGAATCTGGCTGCCAGTGCAGGAGATGCTGGTTTGATCCCTTGGGAAATGACAACCCTCTCCAGTATTCTTGCCTAGGAAATCCCATGGACAGTGGAGCCTGGCAGGCTACAGTCCATGCGGTCACAAAGAATCAGACATGTCTGAGCATACAACATCCATTTACAAAACACATGAACAAGTTCTACCTTAATAAACAGAAATTTATATCACTCCTTTTTCTCTTTGAACTTGAATTTTCTTTCTATTCTCCCCTCAAAATTGTACTGATATTGTATGCTTGAAAGATTTCTATTTATCACTCTAATTTCCTGCACACAAACACACATGTACACAATCTATATACATATATATATACATATATTGAAATTTCACATTGCTATTTTCCATCTCCTTCATTTATTAAGCAAATATTTATTGAATTTTTATTATGTGCCAGACATTGTTCTAATAAACAGAACAGACAAAAATCCCCATCCTCATACAACTTACTTTATGATGAGGGAAACATTTGATATACATGATAAATAAGTAAAATATATGTAACTTTTTCATGCAAAGATGGGCTCAATAAAGGACAAAAATGGTATGGACCTAACAGAAGCAGAAGATATTAAGAAGAGGTGGCAAGAATATACAGAAGAACTGTACAAAAAAGATCTTCATGACCCAGATAATCACGATGGTGTGATCACTCACATTCACCTAGTGCGAGACATCCTGGAATGTAAAGTCAAGTGGGCCTTAGGAAACATCACTAAGAACAAAGCTAGTGGAGGTGATGAAATCCCAGTTGAGCTATTTCAAATCCTGAAAGATGATGCTGTGAAAGTGCTGCAATAATTGGCCAACAACTTTGGAAAACTCAGCAGTGGCCACAGGACTGCAAAAGTTCCATTTTCATTCCAATCCCAAAGAAAGGCAATGCCAAAGAATGCTCAAACTACCACACAACTGCACTCATCTCACACGCTAGTAAAGTAATGCTCAAAATTCTCCAAGCCAGGCTTCAGCAATACATGAACCATGAACTTCCAGATGTTCAAGCTGGTTTTAGAAAAGGCAGAGGAACCAGAGATCAAATTGCCAATATCTGCTGGATCATCGAAAAAGCAAGAGAGTTCCAGAAAAGCATCTATTTCTGCTTTATTGGCTAGGCCAAAGCCTTTGACTGTGTGGATCACAACCATCTGTGGACAATTCTTCAAGAGATGGGAATACCAGCCCCCCTGACCTGCCTCCTGAAAAATCTGTATTCAGGTCAAGAAACAGAAGTTAGAACTGGACATGGAACAACAGACTGATTCCAAATTGGGAAAGGAGTACGTCAAGGCTGTATATTGTCACCCTGCTTATTTAACTTCTATGCAGAGTACATCATGAGAAACACTGGGCTGGAGGAAGCACAAGCTGGAATCAAGATTGCCGGGAGAAGTATCAATAACCTCAGATATGCAGATGACTCCACCCTTATGGCAGAAAGTGAAGAAGAAGTACAGAGCCTCTTAATGAAAGTGAAAGAGGAGAGTGAAAAAGTTGGCAAAGCTCAACATTCAGAAAACTAAGATCATGTCAACAGGTCCCATCACTTCATGGCAAATAGATGGGGAAACAGTGGAAACAGTGGCTGACTTTATTTTTTGGGCTCCAAAATCACTGCAGATGGTGATTGCAGCCATGAAATTAAAAGATGCTTACTCCTTGGAAGGAAAGTTATGACCAACCTAGAGAGCATATTAAAAAGCAGAGACATTACTTTGCCATCAAAGGTCCATCTAGTCAAAGCTATGGTTTTTCCAGTAGTCATGTATGGATGTGAGAGTTGGACTATAAAGAAAGCTGAGCACCGAAGAATTGATGCTTTTGAACTGTGGTGTTGGAGAAGGCTCTTGGGAGTCCCTTGGACTGCAAGGAGATCCAACCAGTCTATCCTAAAGGATATCAGTCCTGAGTGGTCATTGGAGGAACTGATGCTGAAGCTGAAACTCCTATACTTTGGCCACCTGATGGGAAGAGCTGAATCATTTGAAATGACCCTGTTCTGGGAAAGATTGGAGGCGGGAGGAGAAGGGGATGACAGAGGATGAGATGGTTGGATGACATCACTGACTCTGTGGACATGGGTTTGGGTAGACTCCGGGAATTGGTGATGGACAGGGAGGCCTGGCATGCTGTGGTTCATGGGGTCGCCAAGTGTCAGACACAACTGAGAGACTGAACTGAACTGAATAGATATGTAACTTTAGATACTGTAAAGTGCTAGGAAGTGAAAGAAAGCAGGACGGGAGGTGGTATTGACGTTTTCCATAGGGTGGCCTCCCTGAAAAGGATCTGAAGGAAGTAGAGGATCCAGTTATGTGAATCTGAGATGAAGCACCTGCTAGATACAGCAAATAGCTGGCACAAGCCTGAAGTGAGCATGTGCCTGTCATGTTTGGAGAAGGGCAAGAAGGCATGGCCAGAGGCAGATGGAGAGTGGGGACCCTTGGAGGTGAGTTCAGAGGTCATGTGTAGTAAGATTATGTAGGGTCTCGTAGGATATCTGCTGGATCATCGAAAAAGCAAGAGAGTTCCAGAAAAACATCTACTTCTGCTTTTGACTATGCCAAAGCTTTTGACTGTGTGGATCACAATAAACTGTGGAAAATTCTGAGAGAGATGGGAATACCAGACCACCTGACCTGCCTCTTGAGAAACCTGTATGCAGGTCAGGAAGCAACAGTTAGAACTGAACATGGAACAACAGACTGGTTCCAAATAGGAAAAGGAGTGCGTCAAGGCTGTATATTGTCACCCTGCTTATTTAACTTCTATGCAGAGTACATCATGAGAAACGCTGGACTGGAAGAAACACACGCTGGACTGGAAGAAACACAAGCTGGAATCAAGATTGCTGGGAGAAATATCAATAACCTCAGATATGCAGAGGACACTACCCTTATGGCAGAAAGTGAAGAGGAACTAAAAAGCCTCTTGATGAAAGTGAAAGAGGAGAGTGAAAAAGTTGGCTTAAAGCTCAACATTCAGAAAACGAAGATCATGGCATCCGGTCCCATCACTTCATGGGAAATAGATGGGGAAACAGTAGAAACAGTGTCAGGCTTTATTTTTTTGGGCTCCAAAATCACTGCAGATGGTGATTGCCACCATGAAATTAAAAGACACTTACTCCTTGGAAGAAAAGTTATGACCAACCTAGATAACATATTCAAAAGCAGAGACATTGCCGACTAAGGTCCGTCTAGTCAAGGCTATGGTTTTTCCAGTAGTCATGTATGGATGTGAGAGTTGGACTGTGAGGAAAGCTAAGCGCCAAAGAATTGATGCTTTTGAACTGTGGTGTTGGAGAAGACTCTTGAGAGTCCCTTGGACTGCAAGGAAATCCAACCAGTCCATTCTGAAGGAGATCAGCCCTGGGATTTCTTTGGAAGGAATGATGCTAAAGCTGAAACTCCAGTACTTTGGCCACCTCATGCGAAGAGTTGACTCATTGGAAAAGACTCTGATTCTGGGAGGGATTGGGGGCAGGAGGAGAAGGGGACGATAGAGAATGAGATGGCTGGATGGCATCACTGACTTGATGGACGTGAGTCTGAGTGAACTCTGGGAGTTGGTGATGGACAGGGAGGCCTGGCGTGCTGTGATTCATGGGGTCGCAAAGGGTCGGATATGACTGAGCGACTGAACTGAACTGTAGGATATTTTGAGGATTTTTATCTTTGACTGATTATGGAAGGTTTTGAGCACAGAAATGACGTTAAAAAAAGAAATGATGTCATCTGATTTAAGCTTTAGTAAGATCTTGGACATGAACCTGGGCAAACTCTTCAAGTTGATTAGGGGCAGGGAGGCCTGGCATACTGCAGTCCATGGGGTTGCAAACAGCAAGATCTTTCTGGGGGCTTCCTTAGTGGTTCAAATGGTAAAGAATCTGCCTGCAATGTAGGAGACCCGGATTGGATCCCTGGGGTGGGAAGATTCTCCTAGAGGAGGAAATAGCAACCCACTCCAGTATTCTTGCCTGGAGAATTCCATGGACAGAGGAGCCTGGTGGGCTACAGTCCATGGGGTTGAAAGAGTCAGACATAACTCAGGGACTAACACTCACTAACTAAGGTTGCTCTGACTCATGCAGTTCTGGGCTAAAGTGGGGAGAGCTGTTAGGAGGGGTGCTAGATGGCTTTCATTTGCTCTTCAAATCTACTCTCCACTTTCTCCAGCCTGCTCTGTGTCCTGGAAGGCTGACATCTAGGGACTACAGAAGTCGGCTACTTGCTCTCTGGCCTTTAATGGATTCAGCTCATGGGTACCTGTTGGAGACGAGGGAAAGAGAAGAATGAGATGTGGGCATATATTCCACTTAGTCCTCTGGTTCCATCCCTGTAGTCACTGCCATTTGGCTGTGGCCCACAGGTCCTATCAGGTTGTGAGTTTCCCTGTAGCTACCCTACTGGGCTTCTGGTAACTGCTGTCTTCTGTTGCTCCTTTAGGCCTAGAGACAGACAGGGAGGCCTTCTCACTTGAGTCCCTGTGGCTTCATTATCCATTAACCCTCGTTACACCTTTGCAAATATAGTTCCTTAGTTAAACTCGCTTCAGTTACCCCATCAGTATGCCATTTATGTCCTGTTGGGATTCTGGCTCTTTCAGTTATTTATTGGTATAGAAGAAACCACCCCCAAACTCAATGGCTTACGACAACCACAGTCGTGGATATGCTCATGATTGTATAGTTTAGGCGAGGCTTGGCATGGATGGCTTATCTTCACCCCATGTGGTATTGGCTAAGGTATCTGGGGCTGAGGATTCACTTTCAAGAAGGCTCACTCAATTGATTGGCAAGTTGGTCCTTGCTGCTGTCTAGGAGCTCAGCTGACTCTGTCAGCTGGGGGCTTTGATTCTCCTCCAAGTTGGCCATTAGGGCTTCCACTTGGCATGGGGGCTAGGTTTTGGGAGGCAGGAAGCAGAAGCTGCCAGTCCTCTTAAAGCCTGGCATAGCATGGCTCCATCTATATGCAACTGGCTAAAGAAACACAAGCTGGAATCAAGATTGCCAGGAGAAATACCAATTACCTCAGATATGCAGATGATGCCACCCTTATGGTAGAAAGTGAAGAGGAACTAAAAAGCCTCTTGATGAAAGTGAAAGTGGAGAGTGAAAAAGTTGGCTTAAAGCTCAACATTCAGAAAACGAAGATCATGGCATCCGGTCCCATCACTTCATGGGAAATAGATGGGGAAACAGTGGAAACAGTGTCAGACTTTATTTTGGGGGCTCCAAAATCACTGCAGATGGTGATTGCCACCATGAAATTAAAAGACACTTACTCCTTGGAAGAAAAGTTATGACCAACCTAGATAACATATTCAAAAGCAGAGACATTGCCGACTAAGGTCCGTCTAGTCAAGGCTATGGTTTTTCCTGTGGTCATGTATGGATGTGAGAGTTGGACTGTGAAGAAATCTGAGCACCAAAGAATTGATGCGTTTGAACTGTGGTGTTGGAGAAGACTCTTGAGAGTCCCTTGGACTGCAAGGAGATCCAACCAGTCCATTCTGAAGGAGATCAGCCCTGGGATTTCTTTGGAAGGAATGATGCTAAAGCTGAAACTCCAGTACTTTGGCCACCTCATGCGAAGAGTTGACTCATTGGAAAAGACTGTGATGCTGGGAGGGATTGGGGGCAGGAGGAGAAGGGGACGACAGAGGATGAGATGGCTGGATGGCAGCACTGACTTGATGGATGTGAGTCTGAGTGAACTCTAGGAGTTGGTGATGGACAGGGAGGCCTGGCGTGCTGTGATTCATGGGGTCGCAAAGAGTCGGACACGACTGAGCGACTGAACTGAACTGAAAGCACTCAGAGGCCAAGGCCACATGCAAGGAGGTAGAAAGGAGCACAGTGAATTCATGACCATCTTTCATGTACCATACCACCTGAGACATGAGGCTGTTGTCATAATCTGGGTGAGAGATGAAGATGGCTCGAACCACGTGATGGCAAAAAAGCTGTTGGATCCTGGCTATAGCGTGAAGTGAGCTGACAGTGTTGGCTGGTTGGCTATGAGGTGGGAGAGACAGAGAGGAGTTGTGTTCATCTGTGCCTTCTGAGAAACAGAGGCCCAGATGGAATTAAACACATCAGTGTTTTATCATTATTATTTCCAGTGTGAAAGAAAATAGGAAAGGGGCCAGGGAAAGCTGGGTGAGCCATCCCACCATGATGGAAATATGATTCAGGATGAAGAGGAGAGGAGAGAATTTCGGTTGAAAGAGTCCAAGGCCACCATGCAGTCTAAGGAAGCTTTGGCAAATCCATTGGAGACTTGGCCAACAAAGGAGTCCTATGTCTCCTGGGAATGAGTCTGCCTTAGTATTCCTGCTATACTCAGTTACTGGTGGGCAGCAGTCCATGGAAGAAGTGGCCTTCATGCATATGTGATGATGGCTTTTAGGCACAGCATCTGGTGCTCTCACTCAGTTGAACTCTCTGGTTGGGAGGTCCGTGAGGCATAGTCTCATGGCTACCTCAGGAGCCAAGGACAACTCTAAGGTTTTTTCTCTATTTTTGGTTGTGCTGGGTATTTCTGTGGTGTGCATGCTCTTCTTTGCAGTGCTTGGCCTTTCTCAAGTTGTGGTACACAGGGGCTTATCTTGTTGTGGCGCACGGGCTCTAGACAGCATGGGCTCAGTAGTTGTGGTGCTCGGGCTTAGTTTCCCCATGGCGTGTGGGATCTTAGTTCCTCAACCAGGGATCAAACCCACAACCCCTGCATTGGAGGGTGGATTCTTAAGCCACTGGACTACCAGTGAAGTCCAAACTCTAAGGTTTTTGACCTGAGCAGCTGAAAGGATGAGTGCCTTTATGAACTGCGGAAGTCTGCAGGAAAAGCTGATATGAAGAGGAAAACCAAAAGTATGATTTTAGACATGTTAAGTTTGAGATATCTATTACATATTCCAGTAGAAGTATCAAATAGGCAACTTAATCAACATGCCTTGATTTGGGGGAGATGTTCATGTTATAGATAATACATTAGAAACAGTAAGACCCTGAAAAAAATCTCTTCTCAATGAAGTTATAATGACTGCATTATTGGTACCAAATTGATAAAAATAATATAATATATATCAAAGTTTGGCAAATGAAATGTAAATTACCAAGTATAAAAGTAAAATTGTATTGGAAATGCATCTCTTTATAAGATGTATCTGTGAATGAGTATTACTTATGGCTAGAAAGAAACATTCAGCATCAACTGTATTCCTCTTTTTCATACGTATTGATTTAAGTGTCCAGAAATCTTATTCACAAAAATACACAGATCAGAGTGGAAGACATTTTATTATAGTAACATTACTTGGCTCTTTAAACTCCTTCTGCACCACATGCTGAAGATCGTGTAGCAAACTATTATAAAAAAATATTTTTAATTATCAGCTGACAACTCCAGTAGGTCTTCCTGCAGTTTTGGTGAAAGAAAAAAAATGGATCCCACCCGACTGCAACAAAATTGGTTACTGAATGATTAGAGTCATCTGCTTCATAAACACAGACCCAAATTTTGAAACTTTCCCTCTGTTTGATGCCTAAGGCATTTTTACTGTCTGGGGCATACAACCTGTAGAAAATTCTGGAAGGATGAGAGGTAGATCTTTACTTATTTATTTTTCTTTTTTTAAAAATATAAATTTATTTATTTTAATTGGAGGCTAATTACTTTACAATATTGTATTGGTTTCAGCAGAGTGTAAAAGAGAGGTAGGAAAGGAGGGTCTGCATTTCTATCACAGTGTTCAGTCTTTTTCTGTAAGATGACTCTTCAGTTCAGTTCAGTTCAGTTGCTGAGTCGTGTACGACTCTTTGCAACCCATGAATTGCAGCATGCCAGGCCTCCCTGTCCATCATCAACTCCCGGAGCTCACTCAAACTCATGTCCATCGAGTCAGTGATGCCATCCAGCCATCTCATCCTCTGTCGTCCCTTTCTCGTCCTGCCCCCGATCCTTCCCAGCATCAGGGTCTTTTCCAATGAGTCAACTCTTCGCATGAGGTGGCAACGTATTGGAGTTTCAGCTTCAGCATCAGTCCTTCCAATGAACATCCAGGACTGATCTCCTTTAGGATGGACTGGTTGGATCTCCTTGCAGTCCAGGGAACTCTCAAGAGTCTTTTCCAACCCCACAGTTCAAAAGCATCAATTCTTCGGTGCTCAGCTTTCTTCACAGTCCAACTCTCACATCCATACATGACTGGAAAAATCATAGCCTTGACTAGATGGACCTTTGTTGGCAAAGTAATGTTTCTGCTTAATATGCTCTCTAGGTTGGTCGTAAGTTTCCTTCCAAGGAGTAAGTGTCTTTTAATTTCATGGCTGCAGTCACTATCTGCAGTGATTTTGGAGCCCCCCAAAATAAAGTCTGACACTGTTCACACTGTTTCCCCATCTATTTCCCATGAAGTAATGGGACCGGATGCCATGATCTTCATTTTCTGAATGTTGAGCTTTAAGCCAACTTTTTCACTCTCTTCTTTCACTTTCATCAAGAGGCTTTTTGTTTCCTCTTCACTTTCTGCCATAAGGGTGGTGTCATCTGCATATCTGAGGTAATTGGTATTTCTCCCGGCAATCTTGATTCCAGCTTGTGCTTCCTCCAGCCCAATGTTTCTCATGATGTACACTGCATATAAGTTAAATAAGCTGGGTGACAATATACAGCCTTGACGTACTCCTTTCCCGATTTGGAATCAGTCGGTTGCTCCGTGTCCAGTTCTAACTGTTGCTTCCTAACCTGCATATAGGTTTCTGAAGAGGCAAGTCAGGTGGTCTGGTATTCACATCTCTCTCAGAATTTTCCAGTTTATTGTGATCCACACAGTCAAAGGCTTTGGCATAGTCAATAAAGCAGAAATAGATGCTTTTCTGGAACTCTCTTGCCTTTTGATGATCCAGCAGATGTTGGCAATTTGATCTCTGGTTCCTCTGCCTTTTCTAAAACCAGCTTGAACATCTGGAAGTTCATGGTTCATGTATTGCTGAAGCCTGGCTTGGACAATTATGAGCATTACTTTACTAGTGTGTGAGATGAGTGCAATTGTGCAGTAGTTTGAGCATTCTTTTTCACTGCCTTTCTTTGGGATTGGAATGAAAATGGAACTTTTGCAGTCCTGTGGCCACTGCTGAGTTTTCCAAAGTTGCTGGCCTATTGATTGCAGCACTTTCACAGCATCATCTTTCAGGATTTGAAATAGCTCCACTGGAATTCCATCACCTCCACTAGCTTTGTTCGTAGTGATGCTTCCTAAGGCCCACCTGACTTCACATTCCAGGATGTCTGGCTCTAGATGAGTGATCACACCATTGTGATTATCCGGGTCATGAAGATCCTTTTTGTACAGTTCTTGTTAATATTCTTGCCACCTTTTCTAATATCTTCTGCTTCTGTTAGGTCCATGTCATTTCTGTCCTTTATCGAGCTCATCTTTGTATGACATATTCCCTTGATATCTCTAATTTTCTTGAAAAGATCTCTAGTCTTTCCCATTCTGTTGTTCTCTATTTCTTTGCCTTGATCGCTGAGGAAGGCTTTCTTATCTCTTCTTGCTATTCTTTGGAACTCTGCATTCAGATGCTTATATCTTTCCTTTTCTCCTTTGCTTTTCACTTCTCTTCTTTTCACAGCTATTATTAAGGCCTCCTCAGACAGCCATTTTGCTTTTTTGCATTTCTTTTCCATGGGGATGGTCTTGATCCCTGTCTCCTGTACAATGTCATGAACCTCCATCCATAGTTCATCAGGCACTCTATCTATCAGATCTAGGCCCTTAAATCTGTTTCTCACTTCCACTGTATAATCATAAGGGATTTGCTTTAGGTCATACCTGAATGGTCTAGCGGTTTTCCCTACTTTCTTCAATTTAAGTCTGAATTTGGTAATAAGGAGTTCATGATCTGAGCCACAGTCAGCTCCTGATCTTGTTTTTGCTGACTGTATAGAGCTTCTCCATCTCTGGCTGCATAGAATATAATCAGTCTGATTTTGGCGTTGGCCATCTGGTGATGTCCATGTGTAGAGTCTTCTCTTGTGTTGTTGGAAGAGAGTGTTTGCTATGACTAGCGCGTTCTCTTGGCAAAACTCTATTAGCCTTTGCCCTGCTTCATTCCATACTCCAAGGCCAAATTTGCCTGTTACTCCAGGTGTTTCTTGACTTCCTACTTTTGCATTCCAGTCCCCTATAATGAAAAGGACATCTTTTTTGGGTGTTAGTTCTAAAAGGTCTTGTAGGTCTTCATAGACCTGTTCAACTTCAGGTTCTTCAGTGTTACTGGTTGGGGCACAGGCTTGGATTACCATGATATTGAGTGGTTTGCCTTGGAAACGAACAGAGATCATTCTGTTTGCATCCAAGTACTGCATTTCAGACTCTTTTGTTGACCATGATGGCTACTCCATTTCTTCTGAGGGATTCCTGCCCACAGTAGTAGATAATGGTCATCTGAGTTAAATTCACCCATTCCTGCCCATTTTAGTTCGCTGATTCCTACAGTGTTGCTGTTCACTCTTGCCATCTCCTGTTTGACCACTTCCAATTTCCTTTGATTCATGGACCTGACATTCCAGGTTCCTATACAATATTGCTCTTTACAGCATCAGCCCTTGCTGCTATCACCAGTCATATCCACAGCTGGGTATTGTTTTTGCTTTGGCTCCATCCCTTCATTCTTTCTAGAGTTATTTCTCCACTAATCTCCAGTAGCATATTGGGCACCTACCGACCCAGGGAGTTCCTCTTTCAGTATCCTATCATTTTGCCTTTTCATACTGTTCATGGGGTTCTCAAGCAAGAATACTGAAGTGGTTTGCCATTCCCTTCTCCAGTGGACCACATTCTGTCAGACCGCTCCACCATGACCCACCTGTCTTGGGTGGCCCCACAGGGCATGGCTTAGTTTCATTGAGTTAGACAAGTCTGTGATCCATGTGATCAGATTGGCTAGTTTTCTGTGATTATGGTTTCAGTGTGTCTGTCCTCTGATGCCCTCTCACAACACCTATCGTCTTACCTGGGTTTCTCTTAACCTGGACGTGGGGTGTCTCTTCACGGCTGCTCCAGTAAAGTGCAGCCACTGCTCCTTACCTTCAACGAGGGGTATCTCCTCACGGCCGCCCCTCCTGACCTTGAACATGGAGTAGCTCCTTTTGGCCCTCCTGATTGTCTTTCACTTCATTTGAGACAGTTTTGTTAGATTGTATTGTGACAGCTGTCATGAAAGTGAAAGTGAAAGTGAAGTCGCTCAACCGTGTCCGACTCTTTGCGACCTCGTGGACTGTAGCCCACCAGGCTCCTTCGTCCATGGGATTCTCCAGGCAAGAATACTGGAGTGGGTTGCCATTTCCTTCTCCAGGGGAATCTTCCCAACCCAGAGATCGAACCTGGGTCTCCCACATTGGAGGCAAATGCTTCAACCTCTGAGCTACAAATCTTATCAAAATTGGTGAATTTTTGTGTAGCCATTTTAATTTTGAAGATGGAAAAAAAAAAGCAACATTTTCAGCATATTATGCTTTAATATTTCAAGAAAGGGAAAACTAACTGAAATGCGAAAAAGTATTTGTGCAGTGTATGGAGAAGGTGCTGTGATTGATCGCATGTGTCAAAAGTGTTTATGAAGTATTTTGCTGGAACTTTCTCAATGTATGATGCTGTCCTGGCAGGAAGACCAGTTAAAGTTGGTAGCAATCAAATCGAGACATTAATTGAGAACAATCAACATTATACCATGTGAGAGATAGCCGATAGACATACTCCAAATATCCAAATCAAGCACTGAAAATCATTTGCACCAACTTGGTTATGCTCATCACTTTTAATGTTTGGGTTCCATATAAGGTAAGCAGAAAAAAAACCTTCTTGACCATATTTCCACATGCAATTCTCTGCTGAAATGTAATGAAAATGTTATTTTTGAAACAAATTTTGATGGGCAATGAAAAGTGGATACTACACAGTAATGTGAAATGGAAGAGATCAAGGGCAAGTGAAATGAACCACCACCAACCACACCAAAGGCTGGTCTTCATCCAAAGAAGGTGATGTGTATATTGTGGAATTGGAAGGGAGTCCTCTATTATGAGCACCTTCTTAAAAAACAAATGATTAGTTCCAACAAGTATTGCTCCCAGTTAGACCAACTGAAGGCAGCACCTGATGAAAACATGTGGAATTAATCAAGAGAAAACACATAATCTTCCACCAGGATAACACAAGACCACATGTTTCTTTGATGACCAGACAAAAGCTGTTCAGCTCGGCTGGGAAGTTCTGATTCATCCACCATATTCACCAGACATTGCACTTTCGGATGTCCACTTACTTAAGTCTATACAAAATTTTCTTTGTGGAAAGAATTTCAATTCCCTGGAAGACTGTAAAAGGTAAACAGTTATTTGCTCAAAAAGATAAAAAGTTTTGGGAAGATGGAATTATGAAGTTGCTTGAAAAAATGGCAGAGGATAGTGGAATGAAACAGTGAATTTGTTGTTTAGTAAAGTTCTTGGTGAAAAGGAAAAATCTGTCTTTTATTTTCACTTAGAAAAACCAAAGGAACTTTTTGATTAACCCAATACAATGGAAAGTCTTCTTATATCTCAGTTTGTACCATACGAAGCACAGTGATCACAAAAGTCCTTGGACAAGACGGTAGGGTTTATTTAGAAGGCGATTGGAGCAGGTCTCCAAGGCGTTTGACATAGGAACATGTTAGGGAGCTGATCTGAGGGGGTCCCTGCATTGGTACAGGACAAGGCTTGTCCCTCGGCCTGGAGGAAGGTGATCCTGTTTTTCTGGCGTCTCAGGCTGTACTGAAGTATAAAAGCCAGGCGTAGGCTAGGGCCAGAGTAAGGTAAAAAGATTGGAGAAAGAAAACTGATAATGATGCTAAGGGAGGAGACTGATGTGGAAGATTGAGGTGGGAGTGGCTTTTAAGAACCCAGCAATGAGTTCGACCCCTGGAAACCAGTTTCAAAAATTGAGGGGCTTCCCTGGTGGTACAGTGGTTAAGAATCTGCTTTGCAATGAGTGTGGGGGGTGTAGGTTGCATCCCTGGTTGGGGGAACTAAGATCCCACAGGCTCTGAGGCAACTAAGTCTGTGTCCCTCAACTACTGAAGCCCATGTGCTCTGGAACCCACATGCCATGACTAGAGAGTCTGTGTGCCACAGTGAAAGATCCCTCATGATGCAGCAAAGATCCTTGCAGCTAAGACCTAACACAGCCAAATAAATGAATAAATAAATAAGTAAATAAATTTTTTTTAAAAAAACTTGAGACTAGGTGTATAGAATTGGGGTGAATTGGGGATCAGAACCAGCTTAAAGATTGTGTAAGGAGAAACGACAGTTCAGATGGCAGGTGGAGAAATTACTTACTCTCAAGGGATCTGGCTCCTTAGAAGCTCCTTTCCCAGTCCCTTGGGTGCCATGAGGTCTCCCCACAGTGAAGGTGAGTAAGTAGCCAGCTGAGGGTAAGCCAGCTAAGCCAGCACCTTAACTCATCCCTCCCTCTTCTTGGTGTTGTAGAGAGATCATGGCATTCAAATCAGAAGACCATTGTCCTTCACTGGTTGCGTGACCTTTGAAAAACTCAATTGTGAGCCTCAGTTTCCTTATCTCTAAAATGGGAACAAAAAATTGACTTCTACTGCTTAAAAAAAATTAAATGGCTCCTTTGTTATTTTGCTGCTTTATAATGTTTTAAAAGTCAAAGATGCCTATTTGTGACTGTGCTTTCTGAATTATGAAATACTATATAACTAGTGAAGTGAAGTGAAAGTCTCGCAGTCGTGTCTGACTCTTTGCAACCCCATGGACTATACAGTCTATGGAATTCTCCAGACCAGAATACTGCAGTGGATAGTTTTTCCCTTCTCCAGGGGATCTTCCCAACCTAGGGATCGATCCCAGGTCTCCTGCATTGCAGGTGGATTCTTTACCAGCTGAGCCACAAGGGAAGCCCAAGAATACTGGAGTGCATAGTCTATCCCTTCTCCAGCTGAAGTTCCCAACCCAGGAACTGAACCAGGGTCTCCTGTATTACAGGCAAATTCTTTACCAACTGAGCTATCAGGGAAGCACATATAACTAGAGGCATGGGCAATTCAATTCAGTGAGTAAGCCCCTATGTGCCAGGCACTATAAGGTGGGAAGATTCAGACACAGAAGGCAGAAACTGCCTGGGGTGAGAGCCAGGCACTGATAAAACTCAGAATAAGGGAGAGTCAAAGAGAGGTACTGGCTACACTGGCAAAGCAATCTGAAGCCACATGGAGAAGTGATAATGAAATTGAACTCAGGGGATGAGAAGTTGGTCGTGGAGGAGGACAAGTTTGCCTTGAACCTTGAAGGCTGGGATAAAGGCATTGCTGGCTGAGGTGCTCATATGGAGGCATGGAAGTGCCTGTCTGCAGTGCAGAACACTGTGGACATCATTTAGGTTAATTTAGGTTAGATATTTTTTTTTTCTATTTGAAATATTGCTGCCATGAGCAGTCTTATACGTATAATCTTATCAGTTTAGTTCAGTCACTTAGTCACGTCCGATTCTTTGAGAGCTCATAGACTGCAGCACACCAGGCTTTCCTGTCCATCATCAACTCCTGGAGCTTGCTCAAACTCATGTCTATCAAGTTGGTGATGCCATCCAACCATCTCATCCTCTGTAGTCCCCTTCTCCTCCCACCTTTGATCTTTTCCAGCATCAGAGTCTTTTCCATTTGAGTCAGTTCTGTGCATCAGGTGGCCAAAGTATTGGAGTTTCAGCTTCAGCATCAGTCCTTCCCATGAATATTCAGGACGGATTTTCTTTAGCATTGACTGGTTGGATCTCCTTGCAGTCCAAGGGACTCACAAGAGTCTTCTCCAACACCACAGTTCAAAAGCATCAATTCTTTGGTGCTTAGTTTTCTTTATGGTCCAACTCTCACATCCATACATGACTACTGGAAAAATCATAGCTTTGACTAGATAGACCTTTGTTGACAAAGTAATGTCTCTGCTTTATAATATGCTGTCTAGATTGGTCATAGCTTTTCTTCCAAGGAGCAAGTGTCTTTTGATTTCATGGCTGCAGTCACCATCTGCAGTGATTTTGGAGCCCAAAAACATAGTCTGTCACTGTTTCCATTGTTTCCCCATCTAGTTGCCATGAAGTAATGGGACCAGATGCCATGATCTTAGTTTTCTGAATGTTGAGCTTTAAGCCAACTTTTTCACTCTCCTCTTTCACTTTTATCAAGAGGCTCTTTCATTCTTCTTCACTTTCTGCCATAAGGGTGGTGTCATCTGCATATCTGAGGTTATTGATATTTCTCCAGGCAATCTTGATTCCAGCTTGTGTTTCTTCCAGTCCAGCGTTTCTCATG
The DNA here is from genome assembly GCF_023091745.1 of Budorcas taxicolor. Lineage (NCBI taxonomy): Eukaryota > Metazoa > Chordata > Mammalia > Artiodactyla > Bovidae > Budorcas > Budorcas taxicolor. Next base: position 101,872,196 of record NC_068935.1, on the reverse strand, counting down.
ATGTACTCTGCATATAAGTTAAATAAATAGGGTGACAATATGCCTTGACATATAGCTTTCCTGATTTGGAACCAGTCTATTCTTCCATTTCCAGTTCTAACTGTTGCTTCTTAACCTGCATACAGATTTTGAGGAGGCAGCTCAGGTGGTCTGGTATTCGCATCTCTTGAAGAATTTCCCACAGTTTGTTGTGATCCACACAGTCAAAGACTTTGGTGTTCAGAAGTAGATGTTTCTCTGGAACTCTCTCACATTTTTGATGATCCAGTGGATGTTGGCAATTTGATCTCTGGTTCCTCTTCCTTTTCTAAATCCAGCTTGAATATCTGGAAGTTCATAGTTCACATGCTGTTGAAGCCTGTCTTGGAGAATTTTGAGCATTACTTCGCTGGTGTGTGAGATGAGTGCAATTGTGCAGTACTTTGAGCATTCTTTGGCAGTGCCTTTCTTAGATATTGGAATGAAAACGGACCTTTTCCAGTCCTGTGGCCACTGCTGAGTTTTCCAAATGTGCTGGCCTATTGATTGCAGCACTTTCACAGCATCATCTTTCAGGATTTGAAATACCTCAACTGGAATTTCATCACCTCCACTAGCTTTGTTCGTAGTGATGCTTCCTAAGGCCCACTTGACTTCTCATTCCAGGATGTCTGGCTCTAGGTGAGTGATCACACCATCATGATTATCTGGGTCATGAAGATCTTTTCTGTATACTTCTTCTGTGTATTCTTGCTACTTCTTCTTAATATCTTCTGCTTCTGTTAGGTCCATAACATTTCTGTCCTTTATTGTGTCCATCTTTGCATGAAATGTCCCCTTGGTATCTGTAATTTTCTTGAAGAGATCTCTAGTCTTTCCCATTCTATTATTTTTCAATATAAATAGCAGATATCAGGTCAATGGATCACAGAGCCCTTTCTAGGCTTCTGAATATATAATACTATATTACCCTCCCTAAAAGTTGTGCTGCCATCTCTTGCATGTGCGTGCTGGTTTTAATTACATCCTTCCTCTGAATCTACAATGATTTTTTTATGTCAACATAACAGGATTATGATATCTGATGATGGTGTTTGATCCATGATCTATGATCCATGATCCCAAACCTTCTTTTCAATCTCATTTTTGTCTCACAGGCAGTGTGTATAGTGGTTAGGGCCATTGCTCCAGAGAAGAATGTTTGGGATTGAATCCGGGAACTATCAGTTCATATAGAAGGGTTGAGTACTCCTGCCAAGGTGACTGAGGCTCTCCAGGCTTTGGTTTTCTTATCTCTGGGGGAGAGTGGCCCTATGAAAAATTTGGGGGGGCTTTCTTTTGGTTTTCAAATCTTTTTATGATGATTATCCATTGTGTGTTCTTTTAAAACATCTTATGACATATGAATGGCTTGACATGATCAGTCTCTTTGGAAGGTCAATGATAGCCATTAAGACATTGAATCTGATAAGGCAGGGCTGGGAGGTTGGCAGAGTGGCCTGGATGGAGGTGCTCAAGGGAGGGACAGCAAGATGGGAAAGGCTGAGATTCTGGTGGTGACAGTCAGAAGGGAGAGAGTCAAGTGGAAGAGAGAGCGGTGGGTGAAAGTGGTCAGGAAATACAAACTTCCAGTTATAAGATGAATAAGTTCTGGGGATGTCATGTATAGCATGATGACTACAGTTAACAATACTGTATTGTATATTTACAAGTTTCTGAGTAGATTTTAAAAGTTCTCATCGTAAGAAAAAAACTTATAACTATGTAAGGTGATGGATGTTAATTAAACTTACTGTGATAGTCATCTCACAGTATATACACATACCAAATCATATTGTATGTCTTACACTAATATAATTATATATCACTTATTTTTCAGTAAAACTGGAAACAATTATATACAGCCTAGATTAAGAAACATATTATTTATATAATGTTTAATTTTAAAATCTATGGAATATAAGTCAAAAACATTCAGAAAAGAGAGAGAATAGAGAAGGCTACCAGAGGGAGACTCAGTGGGGCATGGTGAGGGTGTGGATGAAGTGTGAGTGGGTGGGTAGGAGGTCCCCTTCCCAAGTCTGGGGGATGCTGTGGTCCTTTTTCACACCGAATCTAACTGTGGGGAAAATATTGGGCTTGTTCAGCATGCCAGAGAGAGCTGGTTTTTATTGCTACCTCACTGCACCACTGGTTTTATCCTGGCTTCAACGTGGCGGATTCATGTTGATGTATGGCAAAACCAATACAGTGTGGTAAAGGAAAAAAAAAATTTAAATTAAAAAAAAAATAAAATGACAAAAAAATAAATAAAAGGCAGCCACTAAAAAAAAAAAATAAATAAAAAAGTAAAACAAACAAAAAAATGCTCTTTTAACAGCAAATGCCATTCTGATGAGACTATCTTTTCCTTGTCCTCCCTCTTTCATTTCCCCTCACTCTTCTTAACTCCTTTATTACTGTGCCGCTGGGCATGTACCATGGGTAAGCACCATGGCAGTTGCCATGGGGGACATAGAAAAGAGACAATGTGAACCTCACTCTTAAAGGGACATGGCAGTGCACCTGCAGTTCCTTATGGTTTCTTCCCCAGATGACTTTGGAAATCACAGTGTGATGAGTGAAGTAGAGAAGGGGCCCATTGGTTATTGATTACCTCCTGCTATGTGCCAGGTAGCTTGCTAGATGCTCTGCATACATTTTGTTATCTAATCCTCTCAATGAGTGGTAAGTATTATTACCTTGTCTTATAGATGAGATACTATTCTTGGGTTGGCAGCATCCCATGGAGGAGGGGATGGCAACCCACTCCTGTATTCTTGCTTGGAGACTCCCATGAACAGAGAAACCTGGCAGGCTACAGTCCGTGGCGTCACAAAACGTTGGACACGACTGAGTGACTAACACTTTCACTTTCATAGATGAGAAAATTGTGGCTCAGAGAGTTTCAGTAATTGTTGCAAGGCTGTAAAACAGATCTGAGAACAGATCTGTTTCATTAACATTCCACCCCACTCCGCCTTCCCGGTCTTTACATCCATTGGCAGAGGGACTGTGGAAACCCATGACCATCCCTCTCTGGCTGTGTTGAGGGCCTTGTTTATACTTCTTCTGGAAGGGAGGCGAGAGTTCTTGAAGTGAATGAAGAGCAGGTTCCAGTCAGCTCTTGCCTCTGAAGAGTCATGTGTGTGGCCCTGAGTCCCGGAGGATGGTGATTGCCTTGGACTGGTGAAAGCTCTGGAAAGGCTGTGAGCAGTGAACTTTTTAGAACGACTTCCGTTCTCAGGCTCCTCAGGACCATGCTGATCATCTGCCTGGATTCCCAGTGGCATGAGGAAAGCCAGACTTGGATCAGCAGGAAGCCTTGTGCGCTCGCTTTCTGTAGAAAACCCTGGAAGCCACCACGTTGCTGTTGCTGGTGATGTTGAGAAGTGATTATGAGAAATGGGCTGATTGCAGAGCCTCACAGCTTAAAGGACATTTGAAAGCGAAAGTGTTAGTCACACAGTCATGTCCTACTTTTTGCAACCCCATGGACTATAGCCTCTGTGCATGGATTTCTCCAGGGAAGAATATTGGCATGGGTAGCCTTTCCCTTCTCCAGGGGTTCTTCCTGATCCAGGGATCGAACCTGGGTCTCCCACATTGTGGGCAGTTTCTTTACCATCTGAGCCACCAGGGAAACCCCCAAAGGACATTTAGCCACCAGGTTCTGGGCCCACTTGGTTTTATCCATGGTATGGCTTCTTTCAAGTTGCTGTTGATTAGACCTCTTGAGAACAGTGTGAGCTTGGCTACTCTGAGACAGCCTGAGGTGTCTCTCAGGACAGCTTGGGAGGCCCTTGTTGCTAGGAGTCCTGAGGTGGTGGCTGCCAGGGGATCTGGGGGCAGCCTCAGCCATGCAGTTCTCAGCATCCAGGGCCTTCAGAGAGCCCTGGTCTGATCACCCGATACTCCAGGAAGTTGTGTTTCTTGTTGAGGGATTGGGGAGCATTTCTTTGGCCCTCAGCTCCCCAGTGACCGAAAGAGATGTTGAAGGCGGAACATTTCTGAGGTTCCTCCCTGAAGGGAGTTCCAGGAAGCTCTTCTGGCAGGCTGGGTAGGAGACTTCCCTCTGGGAGTCCCTAATATCACATCCACATCCCAGGCCTGTACTTATCTCATTAAGCTGAGATGAGCTGCCACTGAAATTAAAGATAGATCATTAGAGGCAGGTAGAGAAGACTTGCCAGCACCTAGCATGGTGCCTGCCTGGTACACAAGAGATGCTCTGTCAGTGGTGACCCATTTGTTGAACTGAGAGGGCTACCCTTGAGCAAGAGATGGGGTGGGGGTGGGGGACTCAGGTTCTTTCCATCTTCTGGATCTGCTTGTGTCCTCAGAGTTGCACAATGGTTGATTTGTTCCTATAGCATGTGTCTGCATTGGAGGCAGTAAAAAGGAGACGTGGAGCAAGTGGAAAGGATGACCTTTTTTCAAGTAAACAGAATTCCCTGGTAGATCAGTGTTTTCTGGCCATCTCTAAGCAGTAAGAGTGTCTGGGAAGGTAAAAGTGTTTACCTAGGCTTGTTTTCTTAAACAAAATCAGGCTCTTTTAGCTTACACGGGAATGTATCCTTTTGCTAGTGCTGCTGTAACAAAGTACCACAAATTGGGTGATTTAAACGATCAATATATATTGCCTCACAGTTTTGGGGGCCAGAAGTCTGAGATCAAGATGCTGGCATGGTAGATTTTTTCTGAGGGATGTGAGCGAAGGATCTGTTCTGTGTATTTCTTGTAGTTTGGTGGTTTGCTGGCAATCTTTGGCATTCTTTGGCTTGTTCCTTGGCATCACTGAGATGTCTGCCTCTATCTTCACATGGCATTCTCCCTGTGTGTGTGTGTTCTCTGGGTCCAGATTTCCGCTTTTCATGAGTTGCTTGGAATGCAAGGAGATCAAACCAGTCAATCCTAAAGGAAATCAACCCTGAATGTTCATTGGAAGGACTGATGCTAAAGCTCCAATACTTTGGCCACCTGATATGAAGAGCCGACTCACTGGAAAAGACTGGAAAAATGCTGAGAAAGACTGAAAGCAAAAGGAGAAGGGCATGGCAGAGGATGAGATGGTTGGATGGCATTATCCACTCAATGACATGAATTTAAGCAAACTCTGGGAGATAGTGGAGGACAGAGTAGCCTGGCATGGTACAGTCCACAGGGTCCTAAAGAGTTGGACATAAGTTCATGACTGAACAACAATAAAGACATAGTCATATTGGATTAGGTGAATTAGGCCCACCCTGATGACCTCATCTTAATTTGATCATCTACAAAGACCCTATTTCCAAATAAGATCACATTCACAGGACTGGGGCTGGAATTTCAACATCTTTTAGAAGAACACATTTCGACCTCTAGCAGGGAATTTTAAAACATAGCCTTCATTAACATTCTTCAACACTCCTCCCATCAAGAGGTAGGTCTTTCACCCCCCTCCCCCCAAATCTGATTGCTTATGATTACATCTACTAATAGAATATGGTGGAAATGATTTCCAAGGCTATTGGAGAAGGCCCTGCTTATGGCCCCTGCTTGGCTTTCTTGGGGAACTCTGGAAGAAGCTAGTCACCATGTTAGAAGCCTGACCATCCTGGGATCATTATCATGGAGATGTTGGTGCTCCAGTCTTTAGTCCCAGCTGAGCTTCTGGACAACAGTCTGCCCTGTGTGTGTACCATGTTGGACATCCAGCCCACTCGAGCCTTCAGATGACTGCAATCCCAGCTGGCATTTGACTGCAACCACATGAAGGCCCCAAGCAAGAACTGTTCAGACAAACCTTTCCTGAAGTCCTGACCCACAAAATCGTGAACAAAATCAAGCTGTTTTAAAGTCACCCAATTTGCTAAGCTGTTACACATCAATGGAAAACTAGAATAATCCACAAGAAAAAGAAAATGAATATTGGTCAGCCAATAAGAGCAGTGAGGAATCTGAGACTCAGAATTATCATCAGGAAGATGGCCCCCTCTGGAGCCCTTCATCAGAGGTTTTGGGTTCCCAGATTTCCATTGAGGGTTGGGGTCCTTCCTTCATTCTGAGACACTTAGTTAAGACAAGCCTACATCTGAGTGACCAAAAGGCTGATTTTATCTGAACATTCAAATAATCATTTTCATGGGAAAAATTGTGTCCAGTGTAATCACAGCTAACTATTGTAATGAAAGCAGTGATCCTTGGCTTGTCCTTTCACCAATAGGCTGCTTTGCCTGAACTGGGGATTAGTTGTCATTGGAAAACATGGTGCTGGCTTGTATTAATATAACTTCACCAAGAAGTAGGTACCTCCCATCCCCACTTTTATAGTCAATGAACGGCCCTATGGGTAGCATGTTTCTGGCAGACTCTGAATTCTGCACCATAGTTTTCAGTTTTCTAGTTTATTCTGGGGCTCCCAGAACCAGAAATCTAGTTTTCAAGTGATGGATGAAAACAGGGGCTTGTCTTGTGATAGAATTTTCTGAATATGCTAAAGGTCATTCTGTGCTGGCCAGCTCACCTGTGGGTATCTGTGTTGCCTGCAGTGTCCAGGTTCTACTGCATTTCTGTCCATGTGGTTCTGTTTCTCTGTGTGTTTGCTAGGCCTGAAGACTCAAGATTTCTCCATTATCCCTTCTTTATATTGTGTCCTAATCTTGATTAGACCTTGATTTGTTCGACCTTTGTTCTATTTTCCTTGACTTCTTTGTATTCAGTTTCATGCTTTGCTCAATCTCTCTCACAGCAGTTGCCAAGCAACTTCCTTTCTTTTCTACAGATACTCTCTAAAATTCCATGTTTCATGAAGCCCTTTGCTCAGCCACACGGGTACGCTCCAGTTTTTGTGTATAACTGTGTTAAAACTATGGATTATAAACCAAAGGGAACACTACATGGAGCAGGATGCAAAGTGGTTAGGGAATAGGGTTTGAAGTCAGAGAAGCCTGGGTTCAGATTCTGGCTCTGCTACATATTAACTGGGTGATATTGAGCAATCTGTTTAACTTTCCACACCTCCATTTCCTTATCTGTAAAATGGGTACAACAAATTGTATTTTCCCAAGATGGCCACAACATTCTCTCATCACCCATTTTCTTCAAGAACCTTGTTGCTTCCTTTCAGAAGATGGGGCCCATGCTCTTTACTTTTGAATCTGGACAGGTTTGTGGCTTGCTTGTAATTGATTGAATGCAGTGGATATAATGCTACATGACCTTAGAGAGTAAGTAAGAAAAGGTGATGCAGTTTCTAGCTTGCTTGCTGGAACATTCATGCTGAAGTCGCCAGCTTCTGAGTAAGCTGTCTAGCTGTCTAGAACCCACCATGCTGTGAGGAAGCCCAAATGAGTTCAGGTTCAGTTCAGTCACTCAGTCATGTATGACTTTGTGGCCCCATGGACTGCAGCATGCCAGGCCTCCCTGTCCATCACCAACTCCCGGAGTTTACTCAAACTCATGTCCATTGAGTCGGTGATTCCATCCAACTATCTCATCCTCTGTCTTCCCCTTTTCCTCCCACCCCCAACCCCTCCCAGCATCAGGGTCTTTTCCAATGAGCCAGTTCTTCGCATCAGGTGGCCAAAGTATTGGCGCTAGAAACCAAATTGAGAAGCTCTCAAAATACTGTTGATCCTCCCTACAGGTGAATCTCCCTACTTGCCAAAATTTATGTGTAACCCAAAATCAATATTTGCAGAGGGCTTTTGTGGTCTTTTGGGGACATGCGTATAGTGACAAATAATTTGAGTCACCTGATGCACAGTTCCCAGCTAATATTGAACAAGACTTCAATCTCTGCCTTCTTGTTTCAGCACTCAGATGGTGCTAGTGGTAAAGAATCCACCTGCCAATGCAGGAGATGTGAGACGCCAGTTTGATCCTTGGGGCGGGAAGATCCTGTGGAGGAGGACCTGGCGACCCCCTCCAGTATTCTTGCCTGGAGAATCCCATGGACAGAGGAGCCTGGCAGGGTCCATAGGGTTGCAAAGAATCAGACATGACTGAAGTGACTTAGCACATTCACACACACTAAACAAGTGTCCTTTTGGCAGTCTAATATTTTGTGCCATGTTTTGTTGAGTGTGTATTTGTATTTTTTATTGGTGCTTTTGCTGCTTAAAATAACCCCCAAGTGCAGTGTTGAAGTGCGGCCTTGTGTTCCTAAGTGCAAGAAGACTGTCATGTGCTCTGTGGAGAAAATATGTGTGTTGGACACATTTCCTTCAGGCATGTTCTATTGCTGTTGGCTGTGAGTTCAATGTGAATGAACCAACAATATGGATCCAATAAGGTGTCAGAAACACACGAAACAAGGTTTACATATTGATCAGTTGTTGAAAATATTGTAAAGAGAGGCTTGCGGGAACTTAAACCTGGTATTTCCTCAGGAGCATTTGCTAATTTAGTTTTTATAGTGGTGACTTTATAGGGTGTAAGTACTTCAAATAATGAGAATAGACTGTGTTTGAACATGGAGGATGCTGTCAGCCCCCAGCTGCTCCAGCCTCCTGCAGTCCCTGCTACAGTCACTGTCTGACTGCAGTTGCAGGAAAGACACTGAGCCACACAGCCCAAGAGAGTCCCCAGATTCTTGACCTCAGGAAACTGTGAGATATGGTCATTTTGCTTTTAAGCAAAAATATTTAATATCTTATTGTTGTTATTTATATATTTATAATACTTATCATATCATTGTTTAGTCACCAAGTCATGTCTGACTCTTTGTGACCCTATGGACTGCAGCCCGCCAAGCTCCTCTGTCCATGGAATTCTCCAGGCAAGAATACTGGAGTGGGTTGCCATGTCCTTCTACAAGGGATCTTCCTGACTCAGGGATCGAACCTGCATCTCTTGCTTGGCAGGTGGATTCTTTACCACAAAATCACTGCAGATGGTGACTGCAGCCATGAAATTAAAAGACACTTACTCCTTCGAAGAAAAGTTATGACCAACCTAGATAGCATATTGAAAAGCAGAGACATAACTTTGCTAACAAAGGTCCGTTTAGTCAAGGCTATGGTTTTTCCAGTGGTCAAGTATGGATGAGAGAGTTGGACTGTGAAGAAAGCTGAGCGCCGAAGAATTGATGCTTTTGAACCATGGTGTTGGAGAAGACTCTTGAGAGTCCCTTGGACTGCAAGGAGATCCAACCAGTCCATTCTAAAGGAGATCAGCCCTGGATGTTCTTTGGAAGGAATGATGCTAAAGCTGAAACTCCAGTACTTTGGTCACCTCATGTGAAGAGTTGACTCATTGGAAAAGACTCTGATCCTGGGAGGGATTGGGGGCAGGAGGAAAAGGGGATGACAGAGGATGAGATGGCTGGATGGCATCACTGACTTGATGGATGTGAGTCTGAGTGAACTCTGGGAGATGATGATGGACAGGGAGGCCTGGCGTGCTGCGATTCATGGGGTCGCAAAGAGTCGGACACGATTGAGCAACTGAACTGATTGACTGAACTGAACTGGCCACACAAGAGAGTTGAAAGAACTCTTATGACTTCTTGTCCAGCTTTTTGGTTCTCTGAGCCAGGAGAATGGGAGAAGCTTTGAACTGGAATATGAGATTAAAATATTGACTTATATTGGATTTTTAAAATGCTAAAATAAGGCTTGTTTTTAAAGTGGCCTGGAAGCCAGGAGATTTTAGATCTGAAACTAACACAATATTGTAAATCAACTGTACTTCAATTTTAGAAAGTCAGGAGATTTGTCTAGGACATTTTCACAAGGCAGGGAAACTGGTTTGATGTAACCAGATTGAAGGCAATAATGAAGAAAAATACAGCCATTTCCTGTTTATACTTGGTCAGCTTGAGCTCGTTTAATAAACTAGTTCCACAGGCATTAAACTTGTATGAGTTAAACTGTACACATTGCTACATCTTTCCATGGTCGTCAGTCTTTATCTCATATAATTTAAAATACTTAAAATGCTATTTTGTATCTCTTCTTTATTAAATATTCTTCACTACATACTTAATACATATAAAATACATGTAGAAATTCATATAACTGTATAGTGTTGCACCATATATACAGAATCACCTATACTGTTCCTTGTGGAAAATTTAAAGCATTTTTTCAAGGGCTATTTTTACAATATGTGATTTTTGCCTTATGTACTGGTTGCTGAAGTTAACACTCTATGTAAAATGAAGGTATGACTCTTTTGCACTGCAAAATTCAGGGGCAAGGGAAGGTAGGGTGAAGAAAGCATATTGTTTTAGTAATCATTGATGTGCCCAGTATATCCAGTTCATCCAGTTTCTTCTAGAGAAGGTGTGATTTCATGTTTTCACCTTCTAAAATGATAACATGTTAGAGATTAAAGCAATCTTAAAGGTCTTTGTTGTTGTTCAGTCACTCAGTCATGTCTGACTCTTTGTGACTCCATGGCCTGTAGTATGCCAGGCTTCCCTGTTCTTCACCATATCCCTGAGTTTGCTCAAACTCATGTCCATTGAGTCAGTGATACCATCCAACCATCTCATCCTTTGTTGCCCCCTTCTCATTTTGCATCAGGGTCTTTTCCAGTGTGTTTGCTCTTTGCCTCAGGTGGCCAAAGTATTGGAGCTTCAGCTTAAGGTCACTAGCCACCCCTCATTTTACTTTATTTTTTAATTAATTTATTTATTTTAATTGGAGGCTAATTACTTTACAATATTGTAGTGGTTTTTGCCATACACTGACATGAATCAGCCATGGGTGTACATGTGCTCCCCATCCCATCCCTCAGGGTCATCCCAGTGCACCAGCCCTGAGCACCCTGTCTTATGCATTGAACCTGGACTGGACATCTGTTTCACATATGATAATATACATGTTTCAATGCTGTTCTCTCAAATCATCCCACACTTGCCTTCTCCCAGAGTCCAAAAGACTGTTCTGTACATCTGTGTCTCTTTTGCTGTTTTACATATAAGGACATCGTTACCATCTTTCTAAATTCCATATATATGCGTTAGTATACTGTATTGGTGGTTTTTTTTTTCTGACTTACTTCACTCTGTATAATAGGCTCCAGTTTCATCCACCTCATTAGAACTGATTCAAATGCATTCTTTTAAATAGCTGAGTAATATTCCAGTGTGTATATGTACCACAGCTTTCTTGTCCATTCCTTTGCTGCTGAACATCTAGGTTGCTTCCATGTCCTGGCTGTTGTAAACAGTGCTATGATGAACATTGGGGTACATGTGTCTCTTTCAATTCTGGTTTCCTTGGTGTGTATGCCCAGCAGTGGGATTGTTGGGTCATATGGCAGTTCTATTTCCAGTTTTTTAAGGAATCTCCACACTGTTCTCCATAGTGGCTGTACTAGTTTGCATTTGCACTAACAGTGTAAGAGGGGTTTCCTTTTCTCCGCACCCTCTCCAGCATTTATTGTTTGTAGACATTTTGATAGCAGCCATTCTGCCTGGCGTGAGATGGTACCTCATTGTAGTTTTGATTTGCATTTCTCTGATAATGAGTGATAATGAACATCTTTTCATGTGTTTGTTAGCCATCTGTATGTCTTCTTTGGAGAAATGTCTGTTTAGTTCTTTGGCCCATTTTTTGATTGGGTCATTTATTTTTCTGGAATTGAGCTGCAGGAGCTGCTTGTATATTTTTGAGATTAATTCTTTGTCAGTTGCTTCGTTTGCTATTATTTTTTCCCATTCTGAAGGCTGTCTTTTCACCTTGCTCATTGTTTCCTTCATTGTGCAAAAGCTTTTAAGTTTAATTAGGTCCCATTTGTTTATTTTTGCTTTTATTTCCATTACTCTGGGAGGTGGGTCATAGATGATCCTGCTGTGATTTGTGTCAGAGGGTGTTCTGCCTATGTTTTCCTCTAGGAGTTTTATAATTTCTGGGTTACGTTTAGATCTTTAGTCCATTTTGAGTTTATTTTTGTGTATGGTGTTAGAAAGTGTTCTAGTTTCATTCTTTTACAAGTGGTTGACCAGTTTCCCCAGCACCACTTGTTAAAGAGATTGTCTTTTCTCCATTGTATATTCTTGCCTCCTTTGTCAAAGATAGGGTGTTCATAGGTGTGTGGATTTATCTCTGGGCTTTCTATTTTGTTCCATCGATCTATATTTCTGTCTTTGTGCCAGTACCATACTGTCTTGATGACTGTAGCTTTGTAGTATAGTCTGAAGTCAGGCAGGTTGCTTCCTCCAGTTCCATTCTTCCTTCTCAAGATTTCTTTGGCTATTCAAGGTTTTTTGTATTTCCATACAAATTGTGAAATTATTTGTTCTAGTTCTGTGAAAAATAGCATTGGTAGCTTGATAGGGATTGCATTGAATCTATAGATTGCTTTGGGTAGTGTACTCATTTTCACTATATTGATTCTTCTGATCCATGAACATGGTATATTTTTCCATCTATTTGTGTTCTCTTTGATTTCTTTCATAGTGTTTTATAGTTTTCTATATATAGGTCTTTTGTTTCTTTAGGTAGATTTATTCCTAAGCATTTTATTTTTTTTGTTGCAATGGTGAATGGAATTGTTTCCTTAATTTTTCTTTCTGTTCTCTCATTGTTAGTGTATAGGAATGGAAGGCATTTCTCTATGTTAATTTTATATCTTGCAACTTACTATATTCATTGATTAGCTCTAGTAATTTTCTGATGGAGTCTTTAGGGTTTTCTATGTAGAGGATCATGTCATTTGCAACCAGTGAGAGTTTTACTTCTTTTCCAATCTGGATTCTTTTTATTTCTTTTTCTTCTCTGATTGCTATGGCTAAAACTTCCTAAACTGTGTTGAATAGTAGTGGTGAGAGTGGGCACCCTTGTCTTGTTCCTGACTTTAGGGGAAATGCTTTCAACTTTTCACCATTGAGGATAATGTTTGCTGTAGGTTTATCATCTATGGCTTTTATTTTGTTGAGGTATGTTCCTTCTATGCCTGCTTTCTGGAGGGTTTTATGATAAATGAATGTTGAATTTTGTTAAAGGCTTTCTCTGCATCTATCGAGATAATCATATGGTTTTTATCTTTCAATTTGTTAATGTGGTGTATTACATTGATTTGTGGATATTAAAGAATCCTTGCATCTCTTGGATAAAGCCCACTTGGTCATGATGTATGATCTTTTTAATATGTTGTTGGATTCTGTTTGCTAGAATTTTGTTAAGGATTTTTGCATCTATGTTCATCAGTGATATTGGCCTGTAGTTTTATTTTTTTGTGGTATCTTTGTCAGGTTTTGGTATTAGGGTGATGGTGGCCTCATAGAATGAGTTTGGAAGTTTACCTTCCTCTGCGATTTTCTGGAAGAGTTTGAGTAGGATAGGTGTTAGCTCTTCTCTAAATTTTTGGTAGAATTCAGCTGTGAAGCCATCTGGTCCTGGGCTTTTGTTTGCTGGAAGATTTCTGATTATAGTTTCGATTTCTGTACTTGTGATGGGTCTGTTAAGATTTTCTATTTTTTCGTGGTTCAGTTTTGGAAAGTTTTACTTTTCTAAGAATTTGTCCATATCTTCCAAGTTGTCCATCTTATTGGCATGTAGTTTCTAATAGTAGTCTCTTATGATCCTTTGTATTTCTGTGTTGTTTGTTGTGATTTCTCCATTTTCCTTTCTAATTTTGTTGATTTGATTCTTCTTCCTTTGTTTCTTGATGAGTCTGGCTAATGTTTTGTTTATTTTATTTATTTTCTTGAAGAACCAGCTTTTAGCTTTGTTGATTTTTACTATGGTCTCTTTTGTTTCTTTTGCATTTATTTCTCTCCTATTTTTTGTGATTTCTTTCCTTATATAACCCTGGAGTCTTCATTTCTTCCTTTTCTAGTTGCTTTAGGTGTAGAGTTAGGTTATTTATTTGATTTCTCTCCTGTTTCTTGAGGTAAGCCTGTATTGCTATGAACTTAGCACTGCTTTTACTGAATCCCATAGGTTTTGGGTTGTGTTTTCATTTTCATTCATTTCTATGCATATTTTGATTTCTTTTTTAATTTCTTCTGTGATTTGTTGGTTTTTCAGAAGAGTGTTGTTTAGCCTCCATATGTTTGTATTTTTAAGTTTTTTTTTTCTGTAGTTGACATCTAATCTTACCGCATTGTGATCAGAAAAGATGCTTGGAATGATTTCAATTTTTTTGAATTTATCAAGGCTAGATTTATGGCTCAGGATGTGATCTATCCTGGAGAAGGTTCCATGTGCACTTGAGAAAAGGTGAAATTCTTTGTTTTGGGGTGAAATGTCCTATAGATATCAATTAGGTCTAACTGCTCCATTGTATCATTTATTATTATTATTATTTACTTATTTTTTAATATAAATTTATTTATTTTAATTGGAGGTTAATTACTTTACAATATTGTATTGGTTTTGCCATACATCAACATGAATCCACCAGAGGTATATACGTGTTGCCCATCCTGAACCTCCCTCCCCATATCATTTAAAGTTTGTGTTTCCTTGTTAATTTTCTGTTTAGTTGATCTATCCATAGGTGTGAATGGGGTATTAAAGTCTCCCATTATTACTGTGTTACTGTTAATTTCCCCTTTCATACTTGTTAGTATTTGTCTTACATATTGTGGTGCTCCTTTGTTGGGTGCATATATATTTATAATTTTTATATCTTCTTGGATTGATCCTTTGATCATTATTTAGTGTCCTTCTTTGTCTCTTTTCACAGCCTTTATTTCAAAGTCTATTTTATCTGATATGAGTATTGCTATTCCTGCTTTCTTTTGGTCTCCATTTGTGTGAAATATCTTTTTCCAGCCCTTCACTTTCAGTCTGTATGTATCCCTTGTTGTGAGGTGGGTCTCGTGTAGACAGCATATATAGGGGTCTTGTTTTTGTAGCCATTCAACCAGTCTTTGTCTTTTGGTTGGGGAATTCAACCCATTTACATTTAAGGTAATTATTGATAAGTATGATCCCATTGCCATTTACTTTATTGTTGTGAGTTCAAGTTTATAAATCTTTTCTGTGTTTCCTGTCTAGAGAAGATCCTTTAGCATTTGTTGAAGAGCTTGTTTCCACCCATCATTTTAGAAGAGGGAAGCCAGTTCCTAGAGAAGTGAATTAATGTGTCCATGGTTACATGGCACCTTAGTGGTAGATCCAGTAATAGAACCTCATAGTCCTGTATGCAAATTGACTTTCCCTTTCATCTGCCATGCTGCTTTGCACTCTGGCCAGTCAAGCAGGCACTGTGAGCTTGCCATGGCTTTAAGCCATCTAGGGACTGAGGGTCCCCACAGCTTGGATCCAGGCCATTGCCCTTGGTTCATTCTGGAGAAGACAGGGATGCAGGATTGATCTCAGTTACGAGAAGGGTGCTTCTGTATCAGAGCTGGTTTCTTCTTCAAAGCAGGATTCCCAGGGTAGAAGGGATCTTTTCCTTTCCCTTTGTGTACATCCCAAACCTGTTCCCTGGGCACGTGCACTTCCTACTTCCCTATTCTGGTCCAGGCCCTGGACTGAGACTCACCACAACAAAGACTGGCACCGTGAACAGATCAGCCCCGAGGCTGTAGTCCTAGCCATGGAGGCTAAAACATTCTTCTACAAGCCCTCTGATCTCAGTGGTTTTAACTCACTCTTGGAATCAGCTTTCCCTGGGATTCTGTTCTCAGCAATCACTTATGTCAAAGGTTGTAGTCCCTGAAGAGATCTTTGTGAAGGAGAAGGATCTTGTTCATCCACCCCCCCCGTCCCTGGCCCCCATCTGATTCCAGGGGAGAGAGCACTTAAAATTCTTCTTGGTTCCTTTGGGACATTCAGATCCTGAATGCTCTTCTTCCTCTATCAGATGTTTGTCTTGATTTTGTAGCTTTTACTTCTAGAGTTTCAAAGCAGGTAAAGTGAAGCCTTCCTGTGACATTTGGAAACCTCACTGTTTTTCTTTACCTCAATTGGTAAAGCGAGTGAGATCTCCTGATACCCCGAGATGTTTAAGCATCTTGGTTTTAGACAACCATGGAAAATTCCAGCCTGTATTTTGTTTACACCTGCTGCCCAGTGCTGCTGACCCTACCACAGGGAGCACTGCTCTGTTTCCCAGCCTGGAAGAATTCATTTATATCCCTCACTTTCCCTTAAGACAGTATAAAACTTAACAAAGCCCATACAAAGAAAATCAGTGCCTATGAATGGGGGGATTTTTTTTCTACTTAAAAATCAGTATTGCATTTTTCCTGTTATTTTTTGACAGCTGATCATACTGAGGCCTCTCAAATAATCTGTTAATTGCAATGAGCTGAATGTCTGTCTTTCTCATGGAACACACATCTGATTCATGTCTTCTGCTCTTTCCTGTGCAGCCCTGACACTGCGATGATGATGCAACTGGAATATAAATCTTCTCACTCATGCTGGAGCAGAAAATACAAGCAGAGTGTCTGCCAGCCCCCCGGGTATCGTGGGATGAAAGGAGGCAGTCACAGAGGCAGAAAAGAGTGGATGCTGTGTTTCATCAGGGTATTTCCCAGGGTGTTTCACAAATGTGTGTTTGTGTGTGTGAGAAAGAGAGAGAGAGATAGAGAGAACCTTCAAACTCTGAAGAAGCCACCATCTTTGAATTGGCATCTTTGTGTGTTCTGGAATGTCCTCAAGGGCTTGGGAGGAGGCCAGTGATGATACTGTATCTATTTCAACAGATACATATTTTTATGATGTTTTCTTAAGGGTGTTAGGGGAATTCAGAAGACTGGGGCTCAGCCTTTGATCACAACATTACATCAACAAGTGCTCAGACATCGATTGAATCATATAATGGGAAACAAAAGTCTTTTTTTTTTCTGTCTCCAGCTGAGCAAGTCCTAACACAAGGGTGATCAGGACGTGTCAGTCTTCAGAGGGCTTTGCCTTCTTCTTCTGGGTGCAAGTCACTTAGGGTAAAGGTACCCACCACTTGCCAAACCCTTATGTGAATGGCTGGGTGCCGAGGATGCAATATGGAGTGTGACAGGCATGTTAAAGAGACCTGAAGATATGAAGGAGGTTTAAGAAGAATGATGTGACAATTCTAGGCCCTTGAAGAGTGGGTTCTCCTCCATATGTATTAAATTGTGCCCATTTATGTTAGCCTTTATACATACTCACATCCAACCAGCTTCTATGTCCAAACAGCTGGGTAGTTTAAATCACAACTAGATGTTTTAGATTTTTTATCTTTAGTCTGGTGGTTCTCAAAGTGTGGCCCAACTGCATCACCATCACTGGGAACTTTTGAGACATGTGGATTCTCAGGCCTCATCCCAACTCTGGGACGAAGTCTAGAACTCAGTGTATTTTAACTGGTCTCCAGTAGATTCTGATGCACACTCATGTTTGAGAACCACTGCTTCAGGAGGATTTGTGCCCGCTGCTTTTAGTAGCGTTGTTGTTTTCACTCCTCCAAATGGAAGCCAACATGGTCAAATAAAGATCAGGTGGAGCATTCCATACAAGAGGAGTGCAGTTGTCACCTGAGTTCACTTGCTAAGATTTCCCTGGTCTCTTCCAGCATCTGGTTGTGAAAGTGGGTGCTGTAGGAAAAAAAAATGAACCATGGATATGATGACCTAAGAGATTTTTAAGAACTCTAATTTTGGTTAGCATTTGTTCCTTGAACGACTCACCTTTTCTTTGCCTTTGGGGAATTTATTTCTTGGTAAAAAAAATAATTTGAGTTGCAAAGGGGCTTCATATTAGATTTCCAGTAGAGATGAAAGGGACATAGGGAATAGATTGTCTTATAAGATGTAATGCTATATTGAATTGAATGTCAAGTTAATGATCTATTTTCTTTGAAGTTAAGGTTATGGAGGATCTTGAATCAAAATGATTCAATGAGGCAGAAAGGCAGCAAATTCCTTTTAGTGATTTACTTGGTAACTTTGAGTAATTCTGCTGTCTACTGCATCTACTTGCCCCACTTCCTTTAATGACAGGCTTTTACAGGTTGTGTTGGGTATTGGCAGTGGTTCACAGATCTAACATCTCTTAAACATGACATTTTGTGGTGTGAAGAATAAGAGGTTTGATATTGTGCAAAGAGGGTCTTGAAGGACCTTCTGCCCAAGGAGAGAGTATTTTCCACTGTGTCGATGGGTGTGCACTGGAGCCGTGCCAATTGTCTGCCTAATTGGATCCATTAATCTCCACTGATAAGGTAGCCAATGTACAAGCCTGCCCAGGTAACTACAGTGAGTGAATCAGTAAACATCTGTTGAGGACCAACTGAGTGAGGAAGATGCTGAGAGTTTAGGGTTGAGGTGAAGGAGGCGTTTTTTGCTTTCAAGTAACTTCAGTTCTAAACAGATGCATCTTTTAAAGAAAACCCTAGCAGAGTGACCAAGAATGAGCCTTGTAGGGGTTGTTAAAATGCCAGTCAGACCATGACACTCCCATGGGCACAACTCCTAGACTTCCCACGTGACACAGTGTAAATGCCCTTGTGCTTACTAGGCACTCCATGTCCCAGTCCTCTGAGCCCCTTCTGATGGCATCCTCTTCCTACTCACCTCTCCCCATTCACTTATAGGTTGGGGACTCTGCCAGGCACAATTCTAACTCTCTGCTTTTGGATTTCTTGTTTCCTCTGCCTAGAATGTTTTCTGTGTCCTGCCTGCCTTCCTTGCAGCACCCTCCTCATTATCACCTTTTTCCCTCCTCCCAATCCTTAGTATTGGTCACCATTTAACATGCTTTGTACTTTCTTTTAATAGATCTTATTTATTATTTGTGACTCCAGTAGAATGCAAAGGGACTTCCCAGATGACTCAGTGGTGAAGAATCTGCCTGCTAAGCAGGAGACGCAAGTTTGATTCCTGGCTTGGAAAGATCCCCTGGAGAAGGAAATGGCAACCCACTCCAGTATTCTTGCCTGGGCAATCCCATGGACAGAGAAGCCTAGTGGGCTACAGTCCATGGGTTTGCAGAGTCAGATACATCTGAGTGGTTAAACAACAGCAAATACTCTTTTCCACAGTGGCTGCACCAACATACATTCCCAGCAATAGGGCTAGAGGGTTCCATTTTCTGCACACCCTCTCCAGGATTTATTATTTGTAGACTTTTTGATGATGGCCATTTTGACCAGTGTGAGGTGATACCTTGTAATTTTGACTTGCATTTCTCTAATAATGAGCAATGTTGAGTATATTTTCATGTGTCTGTTGGCCATCTATATGTCTTCTTTGGAGAAGTGTCTATTTAGGTCTTCTGCCCATTTTAAAAAATATTTATTTATTTGGCTGCCCTGGGTGATTTTTGTTATGGTACATGGGATCTTTAGTTTTGGCCTCTGAACACTTAGTTGAGGCATAGTTCCCTGACCAGGGATTGAACTCTGGCCCCCTGCCTTGGGAGCACGGAGTCTTAGTCACTGAACCACCAGGGAAGTCCCCTGCCCATTTTTTTCATTGAGTTGTTTGTTTGTTTTTGATACCGAGCTGTATGAGCTGTTTGTATATTTTGGAAATTAAGCCCTTGTCGGTTGCATCATTTGCAGATATTTTTCTCCTGGTCTGGAGATTGTATTTGTGTTTCGTTTATGGTTGGGCCTTGGTATGTTTGGGCTTCCCAGGTGGTGCTAGTGTTAAAAGAACCCACCTGCCAAAGTAGGAGATGCAAAAGACTTGGGTTCGATCCCTGGGTCAGGAAGATCTCCTGGAGGAGGAAATGGCAACCGACTCCAGTATTCTTGCCTGGAAAGTTCCATAGAGAGAGAAGCATGGCAGGCTACAGTCCATGGGGTCACAAAGAATCAGACATGACTGAAATGACTTAGCATGCATGATTGGTTTAAGATACTGATTTGACATCCAAATGGAGGTGTGAAGTAGGCAGGTGAATGGAAATCACTGATATAACTGTGGGAGCTGGTGTGCTTTAGATTAACATCACCTCCCGACTTAAGAGGGAAACTGAGCCATAACTTGTCTGTTAGGCTGACTATGTTGAATATATATCTCCCCTAGTGCTGCGAGGGCCTTGGTGTTATCTGCAAACCTGTGATGCTTCATTTTGTTAAAAAATCACAACCTCATCACCTCTTTTTACCATGTTCAGAGAAGCAATGGCCATCATAGTACATGAAATTTTTATTAGGGATTCAGACCTATGTGAAATTTTTTTCTTTTTTTTTTACACCCAGAGACAGTAGCCCATCAACTTCTGGCTTTTCCTTCTGTATCAATTGGTTATGCATGTTTTCATTTCTATATTATGAGTAAGAGTAATGAAGTGATCATCACAGTCCAACACATTGTCAGGCACATATTAATATGTGTCCCTCTGCCTGGAGGTTAAAAAAGGCCTTCTGACTTCTTGCAGTTGAGGTATGCACGAGGTGGGGAACACCCAGAGTGCAAGCTGACCATTGGTTATCATCTTGGAGTTGGCAGCAGGTGGGTGAGGTAGAAGAACCACCAGTAACTGTCATGCCATTTTTGTCACACATGCCATAGGTTGTCAACTTGAATGTTAGAAAATGTACAAAGTAGTTATCAGGCTTAAAGGGATCAAGATTACATGTTTTTAAACAAACAATTAATGAGCACTGTGATAGTCAGGATAATGGCTCCAAAAGATTTCCTCATCCAAATCTCCAGAACCTGGGAATATACCTTACAGGGCAAAAGAGACTTTGCAGATATGATCAAATAAGGATCTTATGAAAGAGATATCATTCTGGATTATCTCGTGGGCTCCATGTCATCACAAAGGACTATATAAGAGTGAGGCAGGCAGCTCAGAGATACTGAAGGAGATGTCACAGTGGGAGTGGAGGGTGAAGTTATGGGCCCATGAGCCAAAGAATGCAAGTAGACTCTAGAAGTAGTAGGAAATTAAGTGCTTTATGATATCTGTGCTAAGTCTTTATATTTATTATTTTACTTTACCTTACCAACACCACTCTGAGGAGTCATTTCTATTGTCCATTTTAAAGATGGTAAAACTGAGGCTCGGAGTACTTATGGCTAGTGAGCTCCACCATGGTCACATAGCAAGTAAGTGGCAGAGCCAGTTTTTGAACCAAGGCCTTTCCTAATACTAAATTGGAATTCCAAAATAATATGTTATAATACTTCATATGCATGAATGTTAAGTTGCTGCAGTTTTGTCCGGCTCTTTGCAATCCTGTGGACTGTAGCCGACCAGGCTCCTCTGTCTATGGGATTCTCTCCAGGCAAGAATACTGGAGTAGGTAGCCACGCCCTCCTCCGAGGGATCTTCCTAACACAGGTTTCGAACCTGAGTCTCTCATGTCTCCTGTGTTGCAGGCGGGTTCTTTACCATTAGTTCCATCTGGGGAGCCCAGTACTTCATATATATACATATACATATATATATATACATATACATACACACACACACACACACACACACACACACAAATATGTGAAAGAAAAATTGACTTTAAAAAATTAAGCAGAAAAGCAGAATGGATTTTTTAGGGGAAGAAGGCAATATCTACTTAACTCAAGTCCCTTTGAGGTCAGACAACCTCCTTTCATCTGGCACAACCAGCATATGGTGGATACTCCAGTGGCATTGATTGGTCAAACCATCAGTATATGCTATGCCTCACATGTATGCTGTGGCTTCTAATTTTATCCCACTAAATATTTGGGTCAGACTTGAGGGGTAAACCTCAGCATGGTGGCCAACCCTCACCGTGGGTGTGTCCTGGCAGAGCTAATAGAGTATAGAGTCACATGCTGAACTACATGCAAATGGAGGGGCTCTGTGAGCCCAAATAATTAAAAACACTGAGAATAGTCAGAAATCATCTCTCTAGGGCTTTTAAATATCTTTACCTCCTCATCAGATTGCTCTTAAAATGGCTTTCCTTTGCCTGAATATATATCAGCTCCTGTTCGGGAAGGTTACCAGATATAGGGTGAATGTGACAGAAAAGCAGGGCTAAGGTATACATTTTGCTATTGACAGTCCACCAGCTAGAGAATCCAGCTGAGGATAATTAAGAGTGAATGGACGGTTTCCAGGTTGTCCTGCTTTGTGTTTATTTGTGCAGGTATTTATGCTGGTTCTAACCTCTCTGGAGACCAGGTCTCAAGACATACAAGGTCCCTTTGCACCTCTCACACTAGTGTTCTTCCTGGCCTTTCCTGCCATTTCCCAACACCTCTGCCTGTTCTTGCCTGTGGTCACGTTTCTCTGCTAAGGCCAACTTCTCTGTCTCAGTATTTCTGGAATCTTCTTTCACTAAAAGCTATTCCATGGGGAGTTGTCTGACCTTGAGCAGCAGAACCTCTAGGGGAGTCACCAGGCTGAGCCTTTCCTAGCATCCTTCTCCAAGTCCTCTCACACTCCCTGTTCCTGCCTCTTGTGGTCACTTTTGTGAAAACTGGAGCAAATAGATGTCTCTGCAATGAAGACCCTTCCATCAGAAGGCCTCCTCAGACTGAAGCCCAGCATTCAGGTCCAGTGGGGAAAGGGATCACTGTTTAATCTTCTGCATCAATCACACATCAGCATGAGGAAATCTGGGGCTCTTTCCTGAAAAGAGAGCTACCTGAATGAACTAATTAATGAAATGATTTTTAGTGGAGAATCCAAGGAAGTTACCAAAAGATTTTGCCCATGGTTGGGGTTCCAGAATGATTTGTGTTGAAAAGGTGAGAAAACCTGTGGTGGTGGTTTGGTGGTTTAGTTGCTAAGTTGTGTCCAACTCTTTGTGACCTTGTGGACTGTAGCCTGCCAGGCTCCTCTGTCCATGGAATTTTCCAGGCAAGAATACTGGAGTGGGTTGCCATTGCCTTCTTCAGGGGATCTTCCTGACCCAGAGATTGAACTTGGGTCTTCTGAATTGCAGACAGCCTCCTTACCAACTGAGCCACCAGGGAAGCCCAATTTAATGAATTAACTAATTAATGAAACAATTTTTAGTGGGGAGTCCAAGGAAGTTATCAGAAGATTTTGACATGGTTGGGGTTCCAAAACGATTTGTGTTGAAAGTGTGAGAGAATTAGATCCTAAAAAAGGAGTAGAAGGGGTCTTAGGATGGAGTCCTTGAAAGCTGACTCTACCAGGTGGTTTATTTGAGAGGTAGAAACCCCAAGAAGCACCACAGCGGAGGTGCACTCTCGAGCCACTTATCACGTGGGTGACTGGAGCCCTGAGAGACAGTGAGGGGATGCGCCTCAGTTTGATCCCACTCGAGGGGCAAGGTGGCCTGGGTGTTCCAGTCTGTAATTGGTTGAGAGCTCCCCCTGCAGGTGCAAACTGCCCAGAACTTCCAGACTGCCAGTGCTCGGGAGACACATGTTCTCTGAGCCAGAAAAAGCCCCCAGACAGACGTTGCAGGTGTTGGCAGCCAGAAACTCTTGACCTGGATGGAGATCAGAGAGACGTGCTGAGGAGATTCAGGTGGGAATGACCGCAACTAATATAGCACCAGAGTCCTGAGGGCTGTTTCAAATGCATAACTTCCTCCTCCACAATGTTTTGCAAGCTTGGTCTTAATACTCCTCAAACAGCATAGCTCCTAACAAAGGGCTTTGCAGGGAGTGGCTTAGTCTGTTTGGACTGCTATAACAATCATTAACTGGGTAGCTTATACACAACCAGGGCTTCTCTGGTGGCTCAGATGGTAAAGAATCTACCTGCAATGTAGGAGACCTGGGTTCGATCCCTGGGTTGGGAAGATTCTCTGGGAATCCCATACACAGAGGAACCTGGCAGATGATAGTCCAATGGGTCTCAAAAAATCAGACATTACTGAGCGACTAACACTCCATACTGTAAACAACCAACATTTACTTCTCGCAGTTCTGGAGGGTGAGAAATCCAGGACCCTGGTTCCTGCCCATTTGGTGTCTGGGGAGGGCCTGCTTACTCATATATGGTGCCTTCTTGTTGTGTCTCACATGGTCAAAGGGCAAGGGAGCATTGTGTTTTTGCTTTTATAAGGGCACTAATCCTATTCCTGAGGGCTTCATCCCCATGACCTAATCACCTTTCAAAGGCCCCCACCTCCTAGTACCATCATCTTGGGTATTAAGTTTTCCACACATGAATTAGGGGGACATAATTCAGTCCATAGCAGGCAGTAATCACACTGTACATACAAGTTGATGGATCCAATGAGCCAATGCCCTGCCGCAGAGATTGGATTTTCTCCCCAAGCCTACCTGTAACCCATTACTATTTCCTGTAGGCCAGGCATGTGCATCTTCCACATATACTTTAAATATACTTGTTCTAGAACCTGGGCTTTCTGAGAACAGAGACATTTCCTATTGCTGCCTCAGCTTGGCCCATAGTTTGCAGGTAATATATTTCAGTAACATTTAGAAAAATTTACTGCACAGCTTGTTCTACACACAAAAGCTAAATGTTAATGCAGTGTTTTACTAACTGTGCTAAAATCAGCTAACCAGCTGGTGAATTACCCAGAGGCCCTTTACTGTTGAGACTCACATGGGGTTTTGTAGCCAGCCTGAATATCATTTATGTAAAATCACAGTGGTGATGTCAGGTGGGCGCTCTTCAGCTTTATGGCTGGACTGGGCAGATTAGATATTTACCTGGGGCTTTCTCTTAACCCCTGCCATGTCCCCTTTCTCTCATCCTGTCGGGTGGATGTGCCTACCACATGGAGGGCCCAGGGCATGGCAGAGCCACAGCAGGGTGCCAGGCAGGAAGTGTTCCTGTTCAGTGGGTCCATCATTAGCAGAAGGAGTCGCAGATGTAGAGTGAAAGTGAGAGGCCCAGCTTTGCTGCTCAATCTGTCTGGCTCCTGGTTTGAAGGCAGATTAGTGCCAGGGTCGATACCAGTGTGGCTGTCAGCACCAGGGAATCTGGGTCTGTCTGGTGGACTCAAACATTGAACTGGGTCTCTGGGTTTGGACTTTGGCCTCAGGGTTAATTTTTGCCCTGGTTCTCCCTGTGATTATTTTCAGCAAGCCATTTTACTCTCTCAAAGCTCTGGTTTGCTTATTGCTAGAACATGCAGTGAATATATTTTACTTTGTAGTATACATTGATACTGGAATGCACATTCATTCATGTGTTCGTTCATTAAATATTCCTTGCATGCCCACTAACATAGATGGTGGGAATATAGCTCGCAACTGAAACAGTCCTGGCTAATTCTCCCAGCCATATCCTGACCCAGGTTGGAGAAATCGGGAGGCTGTGTTTCTAGTGACTTCACTGCTGCTGCTGCTGCTAAGTCACTTCAGTCGTGTCCAACTCTGTGCGACCCCATAGACGGCAGCCCACCAGGCTCCCCCATCCCTGGGATTCCCCAGGCAAGAACACTGGAGTGGGTTGCCATTTCCTTCTCCAATGCATGAAAGTGAAAAGTGAAAGGGAAGTCACTCAGTTGTGTCCGACTCTTCACGACCCCATGAACTGCAGCCTACCAGGCTCCTCCGTCCATGGGATTTTCCAGGCAGAGTGCTGGAGTGGGGTGCCATTGCCTTCTCCAAGTGACTTCACTAGTAATGGCTGAATCAGGGGCAGTTTGGTCCTGTTGCCAGGTGGTAGTCTATTTAAAGAATTTAAGCTCACTGTTACTTCCTTGAAGAATTGGAGAATATTTATTTTAAGAAAAGTGAAATCTTAGGGCTGATATCAAGAGGGTTTTGTTTCCTTTTGTTCTTTATCACAGATTAAGATCCAGAGTTTGATCTGCTAGTTGAAACATTATTCTTACAATGACAAATCTTGCTTATAATCTCAGATTATTCTAATGTGTTCACTGACCAGGTGTGAGGAATTGTCATCTTCTTGTTCATATTCTCTGCTGGCTTCCAGAGCTGTCTACCAATGGGAGTGAACACAAGAGGGTTGTAAACAGGAAGGAAATCTAAATGTGCATCCTGAGACTCTGAGTGGGTGTAAGCGTAATACAGTACAAAAGAAGACACTATATAGAACACACTCCTCTGCATTTGGAAGCTGCCTAATTTCATACTCACTTGTCTTAAAAGTAGAATGTTTGGCAATTTCATTTTGCCTCTACCTTCCCAGAGGGGAACAACTGAAGCAATGCATTTCTTTCTGATATTCATGTCATCACGATGAAAATCTTTCCATGGCAGCTCAACAGTGGGGAACTGCTATAGTATGCCCATTACTTGTTTTCCTTTTCTTCTTCTAACTCACATTTTTCCTTCTTTGATTTGGAGTGTTTGGCTTATTTAAGGAACAAAGTGGGAAGTAAAACCAGCCCTGGTGAGTGGCAGTTAGGGGGTGTTGAGGCTGTGGAGGAGAGGCAGAAAGAAGGGTTTATGATAGAAGTGGAAATGCCTGCTGTCTCCTTGGGTGAGGGGCCAGCAAGACTACACTGTGATGAGGGCTTATATCTGAATTCATATTATTGGAGGAGGGGCAAATGTGTTATCATCATCATTATTATATTATTATTATAATTACTTTTATATTATTATTACATTATTATTATTATTCCTATAATTCATGAAGCTACCAGGAGAAGTTGACAGACATATATAACAACCTATGTCTGAGGAAAAGGTGAGAAAAGCTGCTATTGTATCTGTCTGATAACTTAGTGTGTGTGTGTCTGTGTGTGTGTATTAGAGAGAGACAGAAAGAGAGAGAGAGAAATAATTTTATTCTAAAGTGGTTAACTAATCTGTAATTGATAAATACAATAGAGGATTGTAGCCAAGAATGAGTAAATGAAATAACCTAGGTAGAAATTAGTCCTTTTTTTGTATATTGCAGCGCTATCTATTATTGCCACTCTTATGGTCTTGCTTCGTCATATTAACTGACTAGTCTCCCAGCATTACTTGGGAGAATCTTTAAATAAATAATCTCTGCTGTAGCTTGTCATGGAGCATCTTCTTAGAGCTGTCCAACTTAGAAACATCCCGATCACAAATCAGTGCTTGCAAATCACACAGTCCACTTACGGACTCAAAATGGAAATCCATCTTTTTCAGTTGTCTCTCTTTACACTGGGAGGCCTAGGGGTATCTTGTTACACCTTAGCCTTGAGTGGTGTAGAGACTGAATGTTTCTCTTATGGATAAGGACCTCTGATGGACAACTCGATGTGATTTCCTATATAACATTCAGCATATATTTTATCAGGCAATTCAAAACATATCTTCCAAACCTGATGAAAATCCATTCAATTATTTTCACATGATGTGGCAACCATCAGACAGAAACTCGATGTCACTTATTTATATGAGAAACTTTTGATTTTTATGCTATGCTTTGCGTATTCAGAGCTTTGCAATAGCTGCTTGCAGCTGAAATGGAAAGAACGAGGAATACCTCTGTTTGCTCAGCATTTCTCAGCATTCAGAGCAATGCTAACATCTTTCCAATACAGCCCTAAGAACCAGTTGGCAGGATATTTCCAGAGGTCAAGAGCTACTTGATAGTTTCTTTGAGTTCTTGGCTATTGAAATTTGGAATGTCTTCAATTGATGTGTCCTGCAGCCACAAACCCATCCTTTACATCTTCTTTATGGGAGACAGAAGCAAGGAAGGTTAGCTGTTGCTTCATTCCTAAAAATCTTTAAGTAAAAATAGGGTGGTTATGGCTTGTGGACAACTAGATTTCAGGCAGGGGTGGCAGCAAGGTTTGGGAGTAGATGGTCACACCTGGTCCTCTTTCATTTAGAATGTGTGATAGGAAGTGCCACTGAGATATTAAACTGTGCTTTGTTCTCACTTTATTTTTGCCTCTTGGGTTCCAAGAAGGTTTTCTAACCAGATCAATTTCCTCTGTCTTGGGGAGATTTATGTCACCGGGCTAAGTACCCCACTGTGCTTCACTTCCCTTTCTGGCTTTTGTTTTCCAAAGCCACAGCATGGAATGTTAGGGATTTTGCATTTTCTTCCACAGCTGATTATGAAAAATATCCAACATATGACAGAATTGAAAGAATTTTACAGTGAATACCCATTACCCACCATCTAGATTTTACCATCAACATCCTACTATGCTTGTTTTATCATCGTCATCCATCCTTCTATCCACTCAGAGAGCTGCGTTTTTTTTTTTTTTTTTGGAAGCAGATGGTACCAAAAAAAAAAAAAAAAAAAAAGAAAGAAAGAAAGAAAGAAAGAAAAGAGAGAGGGAAGTATCTCCAAGACTGGAAAGGGGGTGCTGGTTTGGTGCTTCATGGGTGATGGAGGCTCATGGCCCATGGCTTTCACAGTGCCTGAGAGAAGAATTGAGAGGAGTGTGGCTAGGAGGTGTGCAAGATTATCAGGCCCCCAGGCACTGAAGTGCCCAAGTGGGGCACATATATGGCAGATCTGCATTCTGGGAACAATGGAGGCTCCACCCTTGGTGATAGTGAACTTGGATTGAAGATCAGCAGGCTCTTTCTGACCTTGGAGTGGTGCCTTAAATCCCTGGGGGCATCTGAGCCACTTCTCGGAGTCAGGGAGAGGTTCAGTTCCCAGTAATGAGAGTTAGTGTTTTTTCAGTCTGGTGAGAATGGGACCTCAGTGTTAGATGCAATTGGATTTCTGAAAACTTAATGTACTTTTATTTGCACAGCTGGGCTTGGAGAGTTACATTCACTCCTGTTACAAATCTACTTGTATATGGGAACTTGGCC
Organism: Budorcas taxicolor; assembly: GCF_023091745.1. NCBI lineage: Eukaryota > Metazoa > Chordata > Mammalia > Artiodactyla > Bovidae > Budorcas > Budorcas taxicolor. The sequence continues at coordinate 101,843,671 of NC_068935.1, read as the reverse complement.
GACTGGTATTTTTGAGCAATTATATAATACAGAGGGAGAAAGATTCATGAAGGTGTTTTCTTCACCTTTCTGGTAAGTTGTGGTTCAAACATCTTAAGGGTCTTTGTGAGACTTACCTGCTTCTACTTGTTTAATTCAGAAGTAGTCACTTAAATCCACTTTCCAGTTTCATTTTCCTTTTTAGCCAGGACAATTATCTTTTTCATTTTCCACCTGTAACCTCCCACTTAAAGGGGATGGGAGGTAGATTTCAAAGCAGCAGTGGGAAGGGTGCATCAAAGCCAGAGCCAATAATGAGCAGTGATTAGCTTCCAGATTTCCACCAGATAAAAGATGGCGAATTAAATGTTTCCTCACAAAGAGTGGGAAATTTTATCAATTTCCATTCTTTGGTCCCACTCTCCTGTTTAGGAAGCAATTCTATTCAAAGGAATTGTCCCTTTAGAATGAAGCATTTTAGGCTCCCTTTTGTCCTAAGTCCCCAGTACGTGTTTGATGGCAAGATGTGGTACGGATTAACGAATCTTTTCACATCCAGGCATGCTATTTGAATCATATTGTTACAAAGCCAGTGGAGACGAAGTCTTTGGTGGCTCAGCTAACCATCTCTGGTTTGTGTTCTATAATAAATCACACATCGGTGGGGGTGGGGGGGTGGGGGCTGATGCTTTAGCTCAAGGCTTTGGATTTCAATCTGTGCTTGCTTCCCAGTTCCTTTACCAGCTCCTGTTTTTCCATAAAAGGATAGTGTCAGCTTAAGAGACAGCTCCACCATTGCCTGTATGAGGCTGCTCTGTTGTGTGTGAGCAGGTTTCTGAGCTATACTTTAGAAGATAAGGAAGGGTTGGACCAGGAGCTACAGAGACTTCAAGATTAAATACAGTTATACTGATGATGAGAGCAGCAAGGCTGGAACAAGCTGACTGCTAGCCCACATGTGAGCCTGTGCGGACTGTGGGCACAGGGGCAGGCCCTGTAGTCATGGAGCATCCCCTGGCTCTCTGCTCTTTGGGTTTTAGAATATAGCCATAAGCAAGAACTGTATACTGCCTGACAATTTCAGAAGCAGGTTAGATTAAGAAGGGCCTTCCTTGGTGGCTCAGATGCTAAAGAATCCACCTGACAATGCAGGCAATGCAGGAGAGGCAGGTTCGATCCCTGGGTCAAAAGATCCCCTGGAGAAGGGAATGACTGACTACCCACTCCAGTATTCTTGCCTGGAGAATCCTGTGGATAGAGGAGCCTGGCAGGCCACATACAGCCCATGGGGTCACAAAGAGTCAGGCACGACTGAACGACTAACACACACACAGTCAGGCTCTGATATTATAAAGTAGATAAGATTGACAGAGAACTTAGTCTAGAAAGTGGCCCTTTCAAGTAGCCCTCTAGTCTGGCCCACACCTTTATGTTCACCATGAAATGACCAAGCGCCCAGCATAGTGCCTGGCATAGCACAATCCCTCAATAAATATTTGAATGAGTTAATGAATGAGTGAATAAAGGAATTCTCAAAGCTAAGATGCTACAAACCTCTCTGGACTCCCAAGACCTCTCTCTAGTTAGAGACCTCATATTTTCATCTCCTTTTTGGTTTAGTTAAACTTAAAAAATGCCTAGAGAATTATGCTTTGTTCAAACCATTTTCCCTTTGGACTTGTTAGGCAAAAGTCAGGCTAACCTGTCACATATGTGCTGGTCTCTACTTAAGGAGTCAACTGAAATGTGATCAGGAAACTCTTATAGTTCTTCAGGCCCAGGAAAACTTACTGACTGCCCTGGAACCACAGGTGGTGGGAAGAAGGATTTTAAACAGCCAGAGACCCCTTGTCATGTGAGTGGTTGATTTAGTGCTACTTGAACGGTCAAGGTGTTTTGTAGCTAGTTTATTGAGACAAGTGGAGGTAGAAGTTTGCAATAGAATGGAGTAGAGAACCATGGTATCTTAAAATGCTTTTTGCTCGACACAAGTAATTATTGATTGAAAAATAAATGTGTTAACTATGCTCTTTATGGATACCTAAAGGGGGGCAAGAAAGGGTCTGTTTCATCCATCACATGATCTATCATGGTTACCAAGCAGCTACCATGATAAAAACCCAGCATTGTGCATACAGAGAAGAATATCAGGTATGGTTATTTTCAAGAAGACAAAAGTAGGTTTTGTCTTCCCAGCTCAAAGAACACTGAAGTGTCATTCAGTTGTCTGTTGTAGAGGAAGATAACATGGAGGAAGGTGGACATGAACTGTTTTAAAGGACCACTAGGTCAGTAGCTTCTGTCAACCATTCGATGGGCATCCTTCAACCTTACTTCTGTGTTTGCAGACAAGCAAATGCAAGTATACTATAGCAAATTCCCATGACATGTCAATTCTGTACATGCTGGTCTGACTTCTAACTACCATCAAGTGTGGATCTTTATTTGAAGATTTTTTTTTCCAATTGTGGGAGGATGATCTGTCTGCATTCAAGACAAGCTGGCAGTGTGAAGGACTTCATATGCCCTAGGAGCAGCCCTCAATCAATAACTGATGGGCATTGGTATATAATCACCACAGTTCCTCACCTCTCAGTTGGGATAACTCTAGAGTGTGTTCTAGGTTTTCCCAGGGGGCCCCAGAGGAATTAAGCTCCCACTACCCACAGTGCTAACCTGTTTGGTAACACCTTTTTTTTTTGGGCTTTCTTCCCTTCCCTGTCCCATGTCTTCACTCTCCTGCTGGTATTTCCTAGGATCACCTCCCAAACAAACTACTTGTACTTGAATCCTTGTCTCGCAGTTTGCACATTAGAATCTATCTATGTAAAGAGGCTTTGCCACTTATTGGAGTGTTGGTGATCTCACATCAGTATGTATAGATTTGTCTCATTATCTTTAGGATTTCACAGTATGGGTACATGCTATTTTAGTAACCATTTTCTACTGATGAAAGTTTATTTTTCCTGTTTTATGTCCCCTCTCACTAACAAGGAAGCAGTGAGCTCCTGTCAAGACTCAGTTTACACTGCATCTGTTACAATGTTGATACAAAAAAAAAAATGCTTAAGAAATTCTTCTGGGAGGTTATGGTGATAAACTTTAGCACAACATGTGCTTGAGGATAGGGACTGCAGATACTACAATAGTTTGTTGCGAGTAAGAGTGGTGTCTGCATAACTCACTCCCCTAGGTTCCATGGGAAGAATTATTTGTTCATTATGTCCTTGTGGGTCCCAAATTCAGGTTCTAAAAGGAAGGACAAAGTCAATGATAATTCTTCTGTGACTCTAGGAAAGCTAGAGTGAGTGAGGGTAGAGCTTAAGAAACCTATAACCAGGGTGACCACTTTGTATTCTGGAAGAGCTGGTAGGCATCCGATTATGTAGGCTTTCCAGTATTATCTTTGAGATTTGATCCCTTTGAACATCGTTGAGTTTAAGAGCACCAGATTTGGAGCTGCATTTTAGTTCTTGTTTGACTCGTTAATTGGAAGGGCCCTTATCTGATCATGTGTAGCTATCTTCCTATTTTGTGTGTGTGTATGTACTCAGTCGTGTGTGACCCTTTGTGAACCCCATGGGCTGTAGCCCACCAGGCTCCTCTGTCCATGGGCTCTCCCAGACAAGAATATTGGAGTGGTTTGCCATTTCCTCCTCCAGGGGATCTTCTTGACCCAGCAATTGAGCCCACGTCTCTTGCATCTCCTGCATTGGCAGGCGAGAGTCTTTACCACTGAGCCAACTGGGAAGCCCACCTTCCTATTTTACATATGTGGGAACTAAGGCCCAGTGCAATTAATATGTCATTGTCCAAGGTCACACAGTAAGATGGTAGGTTATATGGAGTTGGGTTTATTTATCATCAGAAATGTTTTTAGATTGTCTTGAAGGGCATTTAGGTCAGCTACAGGAAAATGATTCTAGATGTAAGCTCTAATACACATTGAAATGGACTTATCTTCCTTGGAGATGTCAAAAGGAATAAGACACCACAATGAAATGTGCTGTGAGTCTTAGAGCCCTTCCAAGAAATAGAAGGTTAGATCAGATTAATTCCTTGACAGGTTTTTCTTAAACACCTGTGACAAGTGGAGGATGCAGAGGAGGTCATATGTGGTCTCCTGAAGCTTATGGTCTACCTGGTAGTGCAAGGTGTTGTCATCAGCGTGACAGCTCAGAAGGAGAAGGCTGCAAGTAGGCCTGCCTCATCATTTAGACACAACAGGCAAAGTGCCTGGGGCCCATAATACTTTTGGAGGTTCATGAAAATGTTTCCGTTTCTTTTAAAATCAGAAAAAAAAAATGAATCTTAAGTCAAGGAAAGTGTTTGAATATCTGATATTTCTATATTCATCTTTATAACAATGAAGTCATAAAATGTAATCTTTAATAATTTTTCATGAGAAAAGGGCCCACAAAGGCAAAAGTGTCTAGGGCCACAGACATCGAAATGTGGCCCTGGGTCCACACTGTCACTAAGTACCAAGTGAGAATTAATATATTAGTTTGCTGGGGCTGCCATAACAAAGAACCACAAACTGGATGGCTTAAACAACAGAAAGGTATGGTCTCACAGTTTTGGAGGCCGGAACCCTAGGATCAAAATGTCAGCAGCGGTGGTTCCTTCTGAGGGTGTGAGGCAAGCATCTGTTCCTGGCTTCCCTCCTTGACTTGTAAGATGGCCATCTAATTCCTGCATCTTCACAACCTTCTTCCTCTGTGTGCATGCTAAGTTGCTTCATTGAGTTAGACAAGGCTGTGGTCCATGGAATCAGATAGGTTAGTTTTCTGTGATTGTGGTTTTCATTCTATCTGCCTCTGATAGAGCAGGATAAGAGGCTCATGGAAGTTTCCTGATGGCAGAGACTGACTGAAGGGGAAATTGGGTCTTTTTCTGATAGGCAGGGCCATGCTCAGTAAATCTTTAATCTAATTTTCTGTTGATGGGCAGGGCTGTGTTCCCTCCCTGTTCTTTGACCTGAGGCCAAACTATGGTGGAGGTAATGAAGATAATGGCGACCTCCTTCAAAAGGTCCCATGCACGCACTGCTGCACTCAGTGCCCCCTACCCTGCAGCAGGCCACTGTCAACCCATGCCTCTGCTGGAGATTCTGGACACTCATGGGCAAGTCTGGGTCAGTCTCTTGTGGGGTCACTGCTCCTTTCTCCTGGGTCCTGGTGCACACAGTCTTTTGTTTGTGCCCTCCAAGAGTCTGTTTCCTCAACCCTGTGTAAATTCTGGCAGCTTGATGGTTGGGTTAATGGCGACCTCCTCCAAGAGTGCTTATGTCATACCCAGGTCTACTACACCCAGAGGCCCTGCCCCTGCAGCAGTCCACTGCTGACCCATACCTCCACAGGAGACACTCAAACACAGTTCTGAAATAAACTCAAAATGGATTAAAGATCTAAAACGTAAGACCAGAAACTGTAAAACTCTTAGAGGAGAACATAGGCAAAACACTCTCCGACATAAATCACAGCAGGATCCTCTATGACCCACCTCCCAGAATACTGGAAATAAAAGCAAAAATAAATGGGATCTAATTAAAATTAAAAGCTTCTGCATAACAAAGGAAACTATAAGCAAGGTGAAAAGACAACCTTCAGAATGGGAGAAAATAATAGCAAATGAAGCAACTGACAAACAACTAATCTCAAAAATATACAAGCAACTCATGCAGCTCAATTCCAGAAAAATAAACGACCCAATCAAAAAATGGGCCAAAGAACTAAATAGACATTTCTCCAAAGAAGACATACAGATGGCTAACAAACACATGAAAAGATGCTCAAAATCACTGATTATCAGAGAAATGCAAATCAAGACCACAGTGAGGTACCATTTCACACCAGTCAGAATGGCTGTGATCCAAAAGTCTACAAGCAATAAATACTGGAGAGGGTGTGGAGAAAAGGGAACCCTCTTACACTGATGGTGGGAATGCAAACTAGTATAGCCACTATGGAGAACAGTGTGGAGATTCCTTCAAAAACTTGAAATAGAACTGCCTTATGACCCAGCAATCCCACTGCTGGGCATACACACCAAGGAAACCAGAATTGAAAGAGACACATGTACCCCAATGTTCATCGCAACACTGTTTACAATAGCCAGGACATGGAAGCAACCTAGATGTCCATCAGCAGAAGAATGGATAAGAAAGCTGTGGTACATATACACAATGGAGTATTACTCAGCCATTAAAAAGAATACATTTGAATCAGTTCTAATGAGGTGGATGAAACTGGAGATGATTATACAGAGTGAAGTAAGCTAGAAAGAAAAACACCAATACAGTATACTAACACATATATATGGAATTTACAAAGATGATAACAATAACCCTGTATGCGAGACAGCAAAAGAGACATAGATGTATAAAACAGACTTTTGGACTCTGTGGGAGAGGGAGAGGGTGGGATGATTTGGGAGAATGGCATTGAAACATGTATAATATCATGTAAGAAACGAATCGCCGGTCTAGGTTCGATGCATGATACAGGATGCTTGGGGCTGGTGCATTGGGATGACCCAGAGAGATGGTATGGGGAGCGAGGTGGGAGGGGGGTCCAGGATTGGGAACTCGTGTACACCTGTGGCGGATTCATGTTGATGTATGGCAAAACCAATACAGTATTGTAAAGTAAAATAAAGTAAAAAAAAAAAAAGACATAGTTCTGTCTCAGTCTCTGTGGGGTATCTGGGTCCTGGTGCCCACAAGGTTTGTTTGAGCCCGCTGAGCATCTCTGGCAGGTATGGGGTTTGATTCTAAACATGACTTCACCCCTCCTACCATATTTCTGGGGCTTCTCCTTTGCCCTTGGACGTGGGGTATATTTTTTGGTGAGATCGATGAAACTTCTCCTGTCAATGAAACTATGAGCCAATCCATGTAGGGCCACCCAAGACAGACAGGTCATGGTGGAGAGGTCTGACAAAACGTGGTCATTGGAGAAGGGAATGGCAAATCACTTCAGGATTCCTGCCTTGAGAACCCCATGAACAGTATGAAAAGGCAAAAAGATAGGACACTGAAAGATGAACTCCCCAGGTCGGTAGGTGCCCAATATGCTACTGGAGATAAGTGGAGAAATAACTCCAGAAAGAATAAAGACATGGAGCCAAAGCAAAAACAACACCCAGTTGTGGATGTGACTGGTAATGGAAGTCAAGTCCAATGCTGTATTGGAAGTGGTCAAAAAGGGGATGGCAAGAGTGAACATCATTTTAGGAATCAGTGAACTAAAATGGACTGGACTGGATGAATTTAACTCAGATGACCATTATATCTACTACTATGGGTAGGAATCCCTTAGAAGAAATGGAGTAGCCATCACAGTCAACCAAAGTGTCCGAAATGCAGTACTTCAATGCAATCTCAAGAATGACAAAATGATCTCTGTTCGTTTCCAAGGCAAACCATTCTATGTCAGAGTAATCCAAGTCTATGCCCCGACCAGTAATGCTGAAGAAGCTGAAGTCGAATGGTTCTATGAAGACCTACAAGACCTTCTAGAGCTAATACCCAAAAGAGATGTTCTTTTCATTATAGGGGACTGGAATGTAAAAGTAGAAAGTTAAGAAATACCTGGAGTAATAGGCAAATTTGGCCTTGGAGTACAAAATGAAGCAGGGCAAAGGCGAACAGAGTTTTTCAAGAGAATGCACAGGTCATAGCAAACACTCTCTTCCAACAACACAAGAGAAGACTCTATACATGGACATCACCAGATGGTCAATACCAAAATCAGATTGATTATATTCTTTGCAGCCAAAGATGTAGGAGCTCTATACAGTCAGCAAAAACAAAACCAGGAGTTGACTATGGCTCAGATCATGAACTCCTTATTGCCAAATTAAGACTTACATTGAAGAGAGTTGGGTAAACCAGCAGACCATTCAGGTATGATCTAAATCGAATCTCTTATGATTATACAGTGGAAGTGACAAATAGAGTCAAGGGATTAGATCTGATAGAATGCTTGAAGAACTATGGACAGAGGTTCGTGACATAGGAGGCATTGATAAAGACAATTCCCAAGAAAAAGAAATGCAAACGGGCAAAATGTTTTTCTGAGGAGGCCTTACAAACAGCTGAAAAAAGAAAAGACACAAAAGGCAAAGGAGGAAAGGAAAGATATACCCATTTGAATGCAGAATTCCAAAGAATAGCAAGGAGAGATAAGAAAGACTTCCTCAGTAATCAATGCAAAGAAATATAGGAAAACAATAGAATGGGAAGGACTAGAGATCTCTTCAAGAAAATTAGAGCTACCAAGGGAACATTTCATGCAAAGATGGGCTCAATAAAGGACAGAAATGATATGGACCTAACAGAAGCAGAAGATATTAAGAAGAGGTGGCAAGAATATACAGAAGAACTATACAAAAAAGATCTTCATGGCCCAGATAATCATGATGGTGTGATCACTCACCTAGAGCCAGACATCCTAGAATGCGAGGTCAAGTGGGCCTTAGGAAGAATCACTATGAACAAAGCTAGTGGAGGTGATGGAATTCAAGTTGAGCTATTTCAAATCCTGAAAGATGATGCTGTGAAAGTGCTGCACTCAATATGCCAGCAAATTTGGAAAACTCAGCAGTGGCCATAGGACTGGAAAAAGGTCTGTTTTCATTCCAATCCCAAAGAAAGGCAATGCCAAAGAATGCTCAAACTACTGCAAATTTTACTCATCTCACACACTAGTAAAGTAATGCTCAAAATTCTCCAAGTCAGGCTTCAACAGTATGTGAACTGTGAACTTCCAGATGTTCAAGCTGGATTTAGAAAAGGCAGAGGAACCAGCGCAAGCTGGAATCAAGATTGCTGGGAGAAATATCAATAACCTAAGATATGCAGATGACACCAGACTTATGGCAGAAAGCAGAGAATAACTAAAGAGCCTTTTGATGAAAGTGAAAGAGGAGAGTGAAAAAGTTGGCTTAAAACCCAACAACATTCAGAAACCTAAGATCATGGCACCTGGTCCCATCACTTCATGGAAAATAGATGGGTAAACAATGGAAACAGTGACAGACTTTATATTTTGTGGCTCCAAAATCACTGCAGATGGTGATTGCAGCCATGAAATTGAAAAACGCTTGCTCCTTGGAAGCAAAGTTATGACCAACCTAGACAGCATATTAAAAAGCAGAGACATTACTTTGCCGACAAAGGTCCCTCTAGTCAAAGTTTTCCCAGTAGTCAAGTATGGATGTGAGAGTTGGACTTTAAAGAAAACTGAGATCCTAAGAATTGATGCTTCTGAACTGTGGTGTTAGAGAAGACTCCTGAGAGTCCCTTGGACTGCAAGGAAATCCAACCAGTCCATCCTAAAGGAAATCAGTCCTGAATATTTATTGGAAGGACTGATGCTGAAGGCGAAACTCCAATACTTTGGCCACCTGATGCGAAGAACTGACTCATTTGAAAAGACCCTGAGGGTGGGAAAGATTGAAGGCAGGAGGAGGAGGGGATGACAGAGGATGAGATGGTTGAATGGCATGACCGACTCAATGGACATGAGTTTAAGTAAGCTCCGGGAGTTGGTGATGGTAGGGAAGCCTGGCATGCTGCAGTCCATGGGGTTGCAAAGAGTCGGACATGACTGAGAGACTGAACTGAACTGAACTGAAGTTGCTTCAGTCATGTCCAACTCTTTGTGACCCTATGGACTGCAGCCTTCCAGACTCACTCTGTCCATGGGATTCTCCAGGCAAGAATACTGGAGTGTATTTCCTTGCCCTCCTGCAGGGGATCTTTCTGACCCCTGGATTGACCAGATGTTTCTTACGTCTTCGGAATTGGCAGGTGGATTCTTTACCACTAACGCCACCTTGGAAGCCCTTTCTCCCTCTATACTAGCATCTTTTCTTTGCATGGTATTGTCTTTTTAAGGATACCAGTGATACTGGATTCTAACCCACCCTAATGATATCATCTTAACTAATTATATCTGCAACTACTTGTGTTTCCAAATAAGATAACGTTCTGAGATATTGGAGATATTAAGACTTCTACATGTGATTGGGGAGTGGGGTCAGTTACAGGTAGTAACAGTAACTGCCTGGGCTGGGCGGGTGGGGGGGGGAATGTTTGCAGTGACAGTGGAAGGGAGGGTAGAGAGCTTAAAAACTGGAGGACAGAAGAGGCGGACTTGGTCCATTCTCAAAGTATGGGATGAAAAAGAGAGAAAATGTTAGGTGTGCAGAAAGAGGCAAAGTGGCGACTATATGAGCAAAGGGTTACAGGTGGCAATGTAGAGTGTAAACTGGATGGATACGGAGGAGGCCAGTTCATCAGGTGTTAGGGGAGTAGCATCAGGTGTTAGGGAAGGTTGGAAAGGGAGCTGGGTGCCTATGTTTTGGAAAGCCTTGAACAGACTGTAAAAGGGAACACTGGATGATGCTATGATTTCTGAGAGTCTCTTCCTGTGTAATTATAGCCACCCTTCCCTCTTTTGTCTACCTAACCTTACCAGCTTGGGAGATTCAAGAACCTAAAGACTCATTCTTGTTTTGAAAACTGTCAATTTGTGATACAGATTTTCTCATCTCTTTTCTGATTTGGGGCACCACCTAAGGGAGATACCTTTATTCTTTATTTCTATCTAGCCATTGTATATTTTTGCCCCTGAAAATACCTGAACTTACTGAAAATGATTGAGGCTCCATGGTGTTGCAAAAGAGAGTTTGCCTTTCACTGATAACCTGGAAATATTAATTAATCCACGTGTTATTTAATTGGCTTAACTTTTCTGTATTAAGGGCATGGTGAAAGGGAATAGAAACCTTGGTCTGTCTCAGCTTTCAAATAAAACTTAGTCCCTTTGGAAAAACATCTGGGACTAATGTGGATGCTAAAACTGTTACCTCACACACACGAGTTTTATTTGCTCTTTCATGATGAAAATTTTCCCCTTATAGTTGCCCAGATCCACACGTACGTTATTCAGTATCTGATGTAGCATGGGCACCATTTGTGGCCACATCCTCTGGAAACCACTTTAAGTAGGTTTCCAGAGTCTTTAAAAATAGGCTGTATTCTGGCAAATCTTACAAGCACAGGAGGGAAAAACTCCACAACTTAGCTTTTTGAAAATGGTTTTAATTGTAGCTTTTTCTTCCTACTTTTACTTGCTTATAGATCTCAGGATATTAGTAGAATGAATATTATGAATTTCCTATTCGTTTTTCCCCCAATAGATCCAAACTGACCATCTGATTTAAATTCCTCAATGGCAAAATTCTTGTTTTCTGTGTTGTTCTGATCTCTTAAAAGCTCTTAGTTTTGTGTTTTCTGTACTCCAGTATTATTGCCTGGAGAATCCCATGGACAGAGGAGTCTGGCAGGCTACAGTCCATGGGGTCACAAAGAGTCAGACACAACTGAATGATTGAGCATGCATGCAGGCACGTACTCAGCAAATCACTTTGCAGTGCTGAGTGAAGCTCCCCCATAGAGACTGGAGCACTGCTTGATTATTTCAACTGTGACTTCTTTGACACCTCTGAGCAGTAGTGTGCTTCCCATCCGGTGGTCACATTAGAGCACATTGCATCTAAATGGCTGTCAAGCACGTTGCCATAGCAATGGAGCTCTGCTGGTCAGCTGGAATGGAAGTTCTTCAGTTTTTGCCAGAAGTCATTCTCAGTTTTGGTGTGCTATGGAAAGAAGTACCTGGGTGCTTGTTAGAAATGCTCACTCCCAGACGCTGCCCTTAAGCATCCTGATTCAGGAAGTTTGAGGGAATGAGCCTGGAACCATACTTCCAGGTGGGGACCATTCAGGTGGCCTACAACCATCAGAAAGACTGTGTACAGCACCTAGACATGGCCCAAGTTATGCCTCTTAGAGGGTGTTGATCTTTGTCCCCACTGAATCAGTGTCCAGTATTGTCCCCTCCTTCAAGTTGCTGAAGAATTTTCATTCTGCCTCTTGCAGGATCTTCATATGTGAGTATCTGCCACACATATGCTTCATGTTTACTCTGTTTTTCTCTGGGTAAGATCCCCCAGCTCCAAAAGGAAGGTCATCTGTTAGTAATTCTCTGTTGCAATTGGCAAATGACCTACCAAGGACAGGCAATTGAAATTAGCATATGCATTCTGCTGGGGTTTACAGTTTCCTTCTGCCTGGGACTTCCTGGATAGCTTATTATGGTGCGTGTATGGGGAGGGGCGGTAAAGGGAGGCACTTATGAAACCCCTTTGAAAAGACCAGCACATCATCTGCATGAGAAAGCAACTCCTGCTGGACTAGCAGAGTCTTCAGGAATTCAGGGCTTCTCTTAGTCCATTCTGTATTTTAGATTTTTCAGTGGATGGGGATCAAGCATGTTGATTTATGAGAAGGGAAAGAATGAGTTCTTTGTTGAATGTTGTGATCAGTATCTTTGCAGTGGGTACCATTCACTGCAGTGTCTGGATGCTTTCCTGTTAATGTGGTTACTTCATAAACTTCCAGAAAGGAAGCAATAGCTAACTGTGAAAGAGGTGAAGTGAAATGGGTGTACAGTTGTAGTGCCAATATTGACTTAGAGCAGTGGGTGCGTGTCTCAGCCCCTACCATGGTGGAAAGCCTATTTCAGCCCTCTTCCTACCTGTTCATCAATTAATCTGTTGACCTCTCAGCTTCTCAAAGGATACCTTAGATGGTTCTTCTATTTAACAACTATTCATAAATTCACCTGTATTTATTCACTGTACATATTGAAAACACTGACTTTATCTTGGGCATTGTGCTAGCTGAAATAGAGATTTTAAAAAAATAATCCTTTTCTAAAAGTATTGCAGCCTCACTTTTATCCCCAAATGAGGTGGTTCCAACAGGTAGGACTTCACAGGGCATTTATCAAATATGCCTATTTGGGACCTAAAAACATACACAGGGCAATGCTAGGCCAGTACTTCTTTTTCATTTCCCAGTGAGGATAGAGAATGGATGATTCTACTTTCCATCTTACGAAGTAGAATTATCCTTCAAAACTGAAACAACTCTGATTAAAGTGCTCTCAACCTTAAATCTCTCTTCCAGGCTGAACAAGTTCAGATGGCTTTCATTTCTCCCTCTGGTCTGAGTTTTTAATTTTTCCAAAACTTATCATTTTGAAAGTAAATTTGCTGTAAACTGAGGCAGATTTTGGCATGGAAAACACATTGCTACTTGGAAAAGAATTCAACTTTTGCAAAACTCAAGTGGATAGTGTGAAGAAGAGATGATACCAGATGGATTTAGGTTCCAATAACATCTTAGCCAATTAGTAGTTATTGGAAGCTGGGCACATTTCTTAATAACTGAGACTAAATTTCTTTTTCTGTGAGATGGCCTGGCTCCTTTGAGGAGTCTTGATGACTACATTTGAACTGTTCAATATAAAGTACCTGGCACATAAATGTCAGTTTCTTTTCTCAGCTTTCCTGCTACCCCAAATAAGAACATTTAAAGATGGAAATGCATTAAGGGAGTATGTCAAGAGAAGTTGAGGGAGTTTTGGTTTTAAATGACCTTGATCTTTGGCTATTTATGGAGTTATCTCTTGGCTCTGAGAAGATTTCAAATTAGGCTTCTAAAATGTATTGGCTATTATAACTAGAAACAAGGTCAATCTCTGTTGCTCTGCCTGCCTACCCACCACCAACACCCCACCTCAAAATCCTTTCTTTGAAATAAAATATTGTGCAAATAAGGTAGTTGGCCAAATGCAATCTTTAAAGCTATAATGGCTGATTAAACAGTACTTCTCATTTAGGACTGTGACTGAGAATCACCTGGGAGCTATTTTTTTTGTAGCTTTATTATTAATTTTTTATCAAAGGGAAATTGTTTTACAGAATTTTGTTGTTTTCTGTGAATCAGCCATAGGTATACATATATCCCTGCCCTTTTGAACCTCCCTCCCATCTCCTTCCATATCCCACCCCTCTAGGTTGATACAGAGCCCCTGTTGAGTTTCCTGAGCCATACAGCAAATTCCCATTGGCTATCAATTTTACATATGGTAATGTAAGTTTCCATGTTACTCTTTCCATACATCTCACCCTCTCTTACCCTCTCCCCATGTCCATAAGTCTATTCTCTATGTCTGTTTCTCCATTGTTGCCCTGTAAATAAATTCTTCAGTACCATTTTTCTAGATTCTGTATACATGTGTTAGAATATGATATTTATCTTTCTCTTTATGACTTACTTCACTCTGTATAATAGGTTCTAGGTTCATCCACCTCATTAGAATTGACTCAAATGTGTTCCTTTTTATGGCTGAGTAATATTCCATTGTGTATATGTACCACAACTTCTTTATGCATTCATCTGTCAATGGACATCTAGGTTGCTTCCATGTTCTAGCTATTGTAAATAGTGCTGTAATGAACAATGGGATACATGTGTCTTTTTCAATTTTGGTTCCCTCAGGATAAATGCCTAGGAGTGGGATTGCTGGGTCATATGGTGGTTTTATTCCTAGTTTTTAAGGAATCTCCATACTGTCTTCAATAATGGCTGTATCAATTTATATTCCCACCAACAGTGCAGGCTGGTTTGGTGGTACTAAATTCTCTTAACTTTTGCTTGCCTGAAGAGCTTTTGATTTCTCAAAAATCAATTTTGAATAAGATCCTTGCCGGGTACAGTAATCTCGGTTGTAGATTTTTCCCTTTCAGTACTTTAAATATATCCTGCCATTCCCTTCTGGCCTGCAGAGTTTCTGCTGAAAGATCAGCTGTTAAGCGTATGGGGTTTCCCTTGTATGTTGCTTGTTGCTTCTCCCTTGCTGCTTTTAATATTCTTTGTGTTTAGCCTTTGTTAGTTTGATTAGTATGTGTCTTGGCATGTTTCTCCTTGGATTCATCCTGTATGGGACTCTTTGTGCCTCTTGGACATGATTGACTATTTTCTTTTCCATTTGGGGGAAATTTTCAACTATAATTTCTTAAAAATTTTTCTCATACCCTTTCTTTTTCTCTTCTTCTTCTGGGACCCCTATAATTTGAATGCTGGTGAATTTCATATTGTCCCAGAGGTCTCTGAGACTATCCTCTACTCTTTTCATTCTTTTTACTCTATTCTGCTCTTCAGAAATTATTTCCACCATTTTATCTTCCAGCTCACTGATTTGTTCTTCTGTTTCAGATATTCTGCTATTGTTTCCTTCTAGAGTATTTTTAATTTCAGTAATTGTGTTGTCTCTGTATGTTTATTGTTTAATTCTTCTAGGTCTTTGTTAATTGATTCTTGCATTTTCTCCATTTTGTTTTCAAGGGTTTTGATCATCTTTACTATCATTATTCTGAATTCTTTTTCAGGTAGTTTGCCTATTTCCTTTTCATTTATTTGGACTTCTATGTTTCTAGTTTGTTCCTTCATTGCGTAGTATTTCTCTGCCTTTTCATTATTTTTTTTAACTTATTGTATTTGAGGTCTCCTTGTCCCAGGCTTCAATGAAAGTTGAATTCTATCCTTGAAGAAGGTTGAATTCTTTCTTCCTTTTGATTCTGCCCTCCTAAGGTTGGTCCAGTGGTTTGTGTAAGCTTCATATAGGGTGAGATTTGTGCTGAATTTTTGTTTGTTTGTTTTTCCTTGATGGGCAAGGCTGAGTGAGGTGGTAATCCTGCCTTCTGATGATTGGGTTTGTATTTTTGTTCTGTTTGTTGTTTAGATGAGGTATCCTTCACAGGGTTGCTACTGGTGGTTGGGTGATGCTGGGTCTTGTATTCAAGTGGCTTCATTTTGTGTGAGTTCTTACTAGCTGATACTCCCTAGGGTTTGTTCTCTGGTAGTCTAGGGTCTTGGAGTCAGTGCTTCCACTCCAAAGGCTCAGGGTTTGATCTCTTCCCTTATTTCTGATGCTTTTGTCTGTGGGGCCTTGCAGATTCTGAAGAGGCTGTCCTCCCAGGGTAGGTAGTTCCTGGAAGGCCACCCATCAGCAGCATGTGTGCTGTGCTGACCCCCAGACTCCTCCAGACTCTTTGGCTCCTAGTCTGTCTGGAGATGTTCTGCATGAAATGGATGCACCTGTGAGCAGTGTGTGAGGATTACGAGGCCCACCTGGGGGCTTTTTATAACTATCCATTCTGACTCCCTGCCAGACCTAGCAAATCTTAGACTCTGGGTCTGGAGACTTGGCATGGGAAAGGTCCCCAGGTGATCCCAGTAATAACCTTTGCTTTAGGGCAGTGTTTGCACACTTGAGTGTGGTTCAGAACCACCTAGAAGTCTTGGCTCTAATCCCACCACACACCCTCCCAACCTCTGACTCTATAGGTCAGGGATGGGGCTGGAGAACTTGCATTTCCAGTGTAGTGTGAAAGTGTTAGTTACTCAGTCGTGTCCAGCTCTTTGCTGACCCCATGGACTGTAGCCCACCAGGCTCCTCTGTCCATGGGATTCTCCAGGCCAGAATACTGGAGTGGATAGCTGTTCCCTTCTCCAAGGGATCTTCCCAACCTAGGGATTCCAGTAAGGTGATGCTGATGTTGCAGATCTGGACCTCATTCTTTGAGGGCCTCTGATTTAAGGCTTCCTGTTATATGAATACAGTGGGAACCCAATGGTAACTGCAGCAGCCCTAAACCATCCCTTTATTTTCTGACCCCAAAGATCAAGTCCAGGAAAGAAGATACATAGAAATGAAGAATAAGCCCTTTAGGGAAATTGAAAGAAAACAACTGTCCAAATTCCTGGATGATAAGGTTAAGAGGTGAAGATTACTGTCTTCAATAAGGTGGATATTTTTGTTTGTCATCGAATGAGACTGCTTCCAGTGGTTTGCAGAGAAACTTGTCTTTGTACCTGACTAGTGAAGGTGGGTTATGGACAAGAGGGCAGTCACATTTAGAAAGGTGGGCAGCTTCTTGGGGCCTCACTTCCTAACCTTCCGATGGCTGTGAAGAGATTTGGCATGGAATTTAGCACAAACCTTGGGCCCAGATGCCCTCTTATGGTGACAATGTGGGTTGAGTTGACCCCCTGTCCTGTGCATGTTTTTTTTTAGACTTTATTTTTTAGAGCAATTTTAGGTTCACAGCAAAATTGAGGGGAAAGGTAAGAGATTTCTGTATCCCCCTGACCTCACACTTACTTAACTTCCTCCATTGCCAACACCTCCCAGCAGAGTGCTACATTTGTTACAATCAATGAACTTACATTGACACATCATCACCCAGTGTCCATGTTTTACACTAGAGTTTTTCCCCTTGGTGTTGTACATTTTATAGATTTTGACAAATGTATAATGACATGTATCCACTACTTTAGTATCATACTGAATATTTTCACCACTCTAAAAATCTGTGCTTTGCCTATTCATCCCTCCATGGGATTTTTAAAAGTAAGAATAAAAAAGAGTTTCAGAGCACTGCAGACAGAAATGACAGATTTTCTTTCTGTTCCAAAAAAAAAAAAAAAAAGCCAGAAAAAGTATAGAAAGCAATATTTTGAATTATAAGAGGTAAAAGAATGAAACAGTATATAGTTTTGTTTTTCAATGTTTTAATCATATCTCTGTGGAAGTCCACAACCTGAACCTTCCAGCATCAGTCAAATGGAAATGTGATTCCCAGGGCTGCCATGTCTGCAGAAGTGTTAGGCTTCTTTGTGTAAAATATTATCTTTCTCCTTGGGAAAGATCTTCAAACAATTTCTCAAAATACGGATTGTTAATGGAGCTTGAAAGATAATGCCATAATTTTCACATTGATGAAAGTGAGACTACGGAGTTTGCAGAACACATTTGAAAAAGTGGATGGAATTTTGAGTGGTGTAAAAAGAAAGCATAAAAGAATCTGGAGGCTAGTTTTCTCCTATCTCACAGGAAATAGAAATATGAAAGACTGGCAGAGTCTAAAAATTATATATTTCAGTTGATTTGATTATCAGTGGGTGGATTAATTCAGTTTGTTGATTATGTGCAACAAAATTGTAATCCCAGTATGGCTTCTTCAGGTTGCTTTGCCTGCAGTTAGGTAGCATGTGCTTGGGGAATGCCAACGGATTCTAATATTAGCTCCAGGAAAAGATAATCACGAAGGTAAATCTGCAGCTGCTTCAAGAATGAACATGTCCCAGAGCTGGACCCCACTGAGTTTTCTTTTGAACATGGTCAGGGATTATTCAGGCTATAAAAATGCAGATAATCAGAAACAGACTGAAATTTTCCCTTCCAGCATGTGGGATTTCCTTTTGGTCATCTTTCCACAGCCCTGGTTTCCCTGGGCTTCGTTCCTGCTCAAAACCTACTGAAGCCTCCTGAGCTGGAGGTAGGGCACTGGCACTTAGGGCTTCTCAGGTGGCGCTAGTGGTAAAGAACCTGGCTGCCAACGCAGGAGATATGAGACATGGGTTTGATCCTGGGTTGGGAAGAGCCCCTGGAGAAGGGCATGGCAACCCACTCCAGTATTCTTACCTGCAGAATCTCATGGACAGAGGAGCCTGGTGGACTACAGTTCATAGAGTTGCAAAGAGTTGGACAGGACTGAAGCGACTTTGCATGCATGCACACATGGGGCCAACACTGTGAGCCACCTTGAACTTCCCTCACCACAGCTACTGTTAACTGCTACTGGAAGTTTTAGGTGGAGTCTCCAAATGCCCCTTATGGTCACATGCAAAGACTACTCTGTCACTAGGAAATTGTGTACCTGTGAGTAACAGAAGGTAGTAACAAAAGTGTGAGATTGAGTTGAAGTTTAGCTATAAATAGAAATGTATTTTTCAGAGTATCTATGTATGCTCAGTGGCTCAGTCATGTCCAACTCTTTGCAACCCTATGGACTATAGCCCACCAGGTTCTTTTGTCCATGGGATTTTCCAGGCAAAAATACTAGAGTGGGTTACCATTTCCTACTCCTAGGGATATTTTTCGGAGCAACCACTGCCAATTGAAATTGAAATTCCCCAGGAAAACAAACCCCCCAAACTTTCCTCAGGGCTCCTCCTCCCATTAGTCAGGATTAGCTTCAGTTGCCTACGGCAGAATACCCAAAATAACAGAGGGTAAAAAAGATCAGAGTAAAAAGACAAAACTTCAAGGTCTATTTCTCTCTTATGTAGGAGGCAGTTTTACAAAGTTATCACAGTCATGAGCTCCTGGAAGCTTGATACGCAGCTGTGCTCAACAGGTGGTCTTCATCAAGGTGGCTGCTCAAGCCCCAGTCATCACATCCACCTTTCAGCTGGCAGAAGAGTGGAAGGGTCAAAGAAAGCATGTCTTTTCCCTGTAAGGAACAATTCTGGAACTTTCTCAGGACTCTTTGGCTTATATCCCATTGGCTGAAAGACATGGTCATGTGGTCACATCAATGAGGCTGGGAAATGTCTTTATTCTGGGTGACCCAGTGCCCAGCTAAAAATGGAGGATTCTGTCACTCAGAAAGAAGAGGAGAATGGATAATCAAGAGATAATTAAGAGTCTCTGTCGCACACTGCTTGTCTTTTATTAAGGGCAAAGCAAGCAGGCCTCCAGTAGGGATGGTCTTAGATTACAGGTTGTCTTTATGCTTCACAGGGAGGGAAAGCCTGTGCTCTTTCATAGTCTCTCTCCAGGTCCTCTCCAAGTCCCCTCTCTTCTGCCATCCTTTCCCAAGGCCCTGACCTCAGGGAACAGCTGTGGGCCCAGACCACTCTGTAGGGCTTATCAGGAAAAATTGTGGAAGTCACTGAAAAAAAAAAAAAGTTACTGTGTCTTGTCTAGTGTACCTTTCATGGTTATCTCCACCATTCATTGTCTTGGAGCTTTCTTACAACTGTGTAAGTTGTTGAAAACTGATAATAATGCAAATTACTTTTCCCATAGAAATGCAAATTAGTTGTGTCTAGTGGAGTGCAATTGATTTTTTCCTCATTTTGCATATATTTGTAATTTCATTTCGACGTTCCTTATCTGCCTATATATGTGTGGTGCTTTGAATTCTCCTTGGAATGGGTTGTAATGTCGTACTGGTTCCCTCATTAGTTAATGAGTTAAATAAAATCTTAGACATGTGTTCATTTTGTATTTGTAAGAGAGTCATGTTTGTACCTTCTTTGCAAAATTCTCTTTTATTAGATTCTTGGGCTGGGTTCTGTGGCTGGTGTTTTGGTATATTCTGGTATTCCTAATCCTCTTTACCCCCACCAAACCTAGTCCCTCAGCATCTTTCATGCGCTCTGTTTTATTTTTAGAAAACAAATTGAAAGAGGATATCAATAATAATAGTAATGGCAACATCATCTATTGGGTGCTAATTAGCTAGACACAGTACATACCTGACCCATTCAACCTTCCTAACCCCACCCTGTTGAAATGAATGTGATTAGACTCATCTTACAGACAACTGAGGCTTGGAGTGATTCAATATTGTTTCCAAATTTGCCTATCTGGAAAGTGGCAGAGACTGGATATGAGCTCAGGTTGAATTCCCAAGCCGGTATCTATTTCCCATTTTTTCCAAAGTTAATGACTTATTGTGGCCATGACGTCATTTCTTTTAGGGATATTCTCACATTAACAGAGAATTTTGAGACTAAAACTTTAACCCAAAAGGATGAATGCCTACTGGGATTTCAGACTTTTTTGGTGCTACTGGTGTGAGATACTTCCTCAGGAGACAGTTTTAATCGTCATGGAAATTGTGACTTGCCTATTTAGCTTATGAGTCTAGCTAGCTCTGCTCTGCGAACAATAACTGGATGGTAGAAAGAGCTCTGACGGCTGGAGAACCAGCTTTTAGTCCCATCTCTCCTAATGACCCTGATGCTGGGAAAGATTGAAGGCAGGAGGAGAAGTGGGTGACAGAGGATGAGATGGTGGGATGGAATCATTGACTCAATGGACATGAGTTTGAGCAAATTCCGGGAGAGAGTGAAGAACAGGGAAGCCTGGCTTGCTGCAGTCCATGAGGTCGCAAAGAATCAGACACAACTTAGTGACTGAATACCAACTCCTAATGACTGGGCTTCCCAGGTGGCACTAGTGGTAAAGCATCCACCTGCCAATGCAAGAGATGCAGGAGACATGGATTCAATCCTGGGTCGGGGAGATCCCCAGGAGGAGGACATGGCAACCCACTCCAGTCTCCTTGCCTGGAGAATTCCATGGGCAGAGGAGCCTGGTGGGCTACAGTCCATGGGGTCGCAAAGAATCGGACTCGACTGAGTGACTGAGCATACACTCTTAATGACTAACTATGGGACATACCAAAATAGGGCCAGGAAGGTGTTTGTTACTCACTACTCATCTAACTGATGAAGAAATTGAGGGTCCAATAAATGGCTCTGACTTTCAGGGGACCTGCTTGCTAAGACAGCATGTAGCATGGAAAGCATTCAGAGGGCAGTGATGCCGAGGCAAAGGAGACAGCCAGGGAAGTGGAAAGTGTCTGAGGTTGGGACTTGAAACTCTGAGGGTTGAGGGCTGGCTCTGCTGTGTGATGATGAATCTGTTACTTTGGCTCTTTTCACCTAAGGGGTCTCATCTTTAAACTCCAGGCTATAAGGTTTCCAGGATTTTTCTAGCACTAAAAATCTTTGATCCTCTGAAGTGGGTGCATTGCAGAGTTTATTAGTGTTGACTCTAAATCTTATTACCTGTGGTGAAAAGCCAGATATCTCCTTTGTTTCATCACCGCGTACTTGGAGTTTTCACATAATTGCCTTATTTAATCCTTTTTAATGATTTCTGATCTCCAGTAGCATATTGGACACCTACCGACCTGGGGAGTTCATCTTTCAGTGTCCTATCTTTTTGCATTTTCATACTGTTCATGGGGTTCTCAAGTCAGGAACACTGAAATGGTTTGTCATTCCCTTCTCCAGTAGAGCACATTCTGTCAGACCTCTGCACCATGACCTGTCCATCTTGGGTGGCCCTACCCTATGGTATGGCTCAGAGTTTCACTGAGTTAGACAAGGCTGTGGTCCATTTGATTAGATTGGTTAGTTTTCTGTGAGCGTGGTTTTCAGTCTGTGTGCCTTCTGATGGAAAGAGTGGAAACAGTGGCAGACTTTATTTTCTTGGGCTCCAAAATCACTGCAGATGGTGACTGCAGCCATGAAATAAAAAGACGCTTACTCCTTGAAAGAAAAGTTATAACCAACATAGACAGCATGTTAAAAAGCAGAGACATTACTTTGCCAACAAAGGTCCATCTAGTCAAGGCTATGGTTTTTCCAGTAGTCATGTATGAATGTGAGAGTTGGACTTTAAATAAAACTGAGCTCCTAAGAATTGATGCTTTTGAACTGTGGTGTTAGAGAAGACTCTTGAGAGTCCCTTGGACTGCAAAGAGATCCAACCAGTCTATCCTAAAGGAAATCAGTCCTGAATGTTCATTGGAAGGACTGATGTTGAAGCTGAAACTCCAATACTTTGGCCATCTGATGCAAAGAGCTGACTCATTGGAAAAAACCCCGATGCTGGGAAAGATTGAGGGCAGGAGGAGAAGGGGATGACAGAAGATGAGATGGTTGGATGGCATCACCGACTCAATGGACATGAGTCTGAGTAAACTCCTGGAGTTGGTGATGGACAGGGAGGCCTGGCATGCTGCAGTCCATGAGGTCACAAAGAGTTGGACATGACTGGGCAACTGATCTGAATGATTTCTGAATTCTCTCAGCTGATTTTTCTGTACATGTTTTAGAGATGAAGAAACTGAGGGCAAGAGGGGTGCAGTCATCTGCTCTGTGTAATTTCCAGGGCCCCTGAAAGTGGATTTTTGGAAGGAGGAGCTCCTGGACAAGTAGGTATGTCTGAAGGCTTGGGGCCTTAGGGATGTGCCAAGTCCTCAACACTGTCATGAGAATGAAGCATGCCTTCTAATTGTGCTTTTAGTAACTTGCAAGTGAAAACATTTGAGAAAACTATTTGAAAGTCTTCTCTAGCTAAGAAGGTAAAAGTTGGCTTCATCTAGAAAATAGCTTTGATAATATCTGCCTTGCAAGGAGGTTGTGAAAATTAAACGAGATAATGCTGACAGAAATCTCTAGGACGCTGCGGGACACACATTAGACACCCCCAAAGATGAGCTGTTGCGAGTTATTACCCTAAATTAGATCTTACTCTTAATAATGTGGTTGTTATGTTGTAGGTCCTACTATTCAGACATCTTAAAAGAAATCTGCTTGGGATACCCATCAATGAGGCTGCCTTTGCCAACAGGCATTCAGCTCCCGCATTGGGTATCAATACAATAGCCCTATGACTATAACTCACTTATATCTAATTTAAAATAAAATAAAGCTCCTCTAGAGGAAAACAATCACCTAATAGCATAGAGAATACAAAGTCAGTGATCAACTTGGGCAAGAGGCACATCTATCTCCTTAATTTAAGCTTTTGGATTTGATGGTGTGTTTTCAGTCTGGAGGACTTAATAGAACCATGTGTGTGTGTGTATGTGCTCAGTCATGTCTGACTCTTTGTGATCCCATGGACTGTAGCCTGCCAGGCTCCTCTGTCCATGGAATTTTCCAGGCCAGAATACTGGAGCAGAACCATAGAGATTTTTTTAAACTTTTCCTTTTTTAGCATAAAACCAATACATTCATACAATAAATATGTCAAGCAGAATATGACTTTATAAAATGAAAGCTGCTGTGTAAACTAGTTTTTTTTTCTCTAACCACGCCCCCACCCTACCCTTCCAAAATAATCCTGTTAGCCATTGTTGGAATCCTTCTAAAAATTTTTGATGCACCTATAGATGTAGGGCTTCCTAGGTGGCACTAGTGGTAAAGAACCTGCCTGTCAATGTAGGAGATACAAGAGACACGGGCTTGATCCCTGGGTTGGGAAGATCCTCTGGAGGAGGGCATGGCAACCCACTCCAGTATTCATGCCTGGAGAATTCCATGGACAGAGGAGCTTGGTAGGCTACAGTCCACAAAGTTGCAAAGAGTCGGACACGACTGAAGTGACTTTGGACACAAGCACGCACCTCTAAATGTATTTCTCTCTATACCTTCTTTGAAAAAAAAAAGAAAACAAAACTAATAGGATCATATTATTCCATACCTTGGTTTTTCTCTTAATAATGTGTCATGAAGATTATTCTTTATCAGCTCATCTTTACACATTTTATTCTTGTTAATTATGACATAGCATTACAGGTATGAATATACTATAATTTATTTAATCTGTCCCTTCTTGATGGTTACTTAGGTTACTTCCTCCTTTTCTTCAAGTTCAGATCATACAGCAATGAACAGCCCTGTAATATATTTGGATAGTTGTGGGAGTATCACTAGGGTGGTATGTGGACTCATATTGGACTGCCAATCATTATGGGATGGATTGGGGACTTGAAGGTGCCCCAAACACCACCTGTGACTCGTGTGTGTGTGTGTGTGTGTGTGTGTGTGTGTGTGTGTGAATCTGTGTGGGTGTATGTGTGTGACCTTGGGCAAGTATTTGGCAAATGGAGACACTGTGGACAGTAGCCTGCCAGGCTCCTCTGTCCACGAGATTTTCCAGGCAAGAATACCTTCTCCAGGGGATCTTCCCAACCTAGGGGTCGAGCCTGGGTCTCTTGCACTGCAGGTAGACTCTTTACCATTTGAGCCACTAATCAACAGTTATGTAAAGGGCCAGGGGTCTGCTTTTATTACCTATGTCCTATACCTACTCTGGTACTCTGCACTTAGTGGGTATCAAT
Organism: Budorcas taxicolor; assembly: GCF_023091745.1. NCBI lineage: Eukaryota > Metazoa > Chordata > Mammalia > Artiodactyla > Bovidae > Budorcas > Budorcas taxicolor. Next base: position 101,819,056 of record NC_068935.1, on the reverse strand, counting down.
GACAGCTCCTTGAAAGGGGATTGAATGAAAAGTTTGTTAAGCTGGGAGAGGTGGACTTTGACAAAGGACCAACTAGAGAATGGGGGGATGCTGTGTGTTTGTCTGCTAGAGGGGCTGTGATGAGAAGCAAGATATGAAAAAAGGGAAGTCCCCCCCACACAAAACACATTTTTGAACAGAAAATCCATCAAGGATTGTGCCTGATCCTCAATGGAGAGGCAAGAAAGTCTATGAAAAAGACACTGAAGTGTTGGGTTGGCCAAAAAGTTTGTTTGGGTTTTTCAGCATCATCTTACAGAAAAACCCAAACAGATTTTTGGCCAACCTAATTCTACCTATCTCCTTTCCATCAGATGGTATTTGGTCTAATTGCTTTGTACTGACAGAAGAGTGAAGTGAGACACCATCTACATTCTACAGTCCCCACGACATAAAAATGTATGGCTGAAGTCTCAACATTACAGAGCATTAGAGTTTGATATCCTCAAAAAGAAAGATGTATTAAAGATGCTACTATTTAGAAGATTTTGATTGATGTTCACTGTAGTTTCTTTGCATTCTATGAAGGCCTTTATTTGCTCACCTCAGAACATGTTTATTGTAGTTTTAGACTGACCATTTTAAAGTCACCTGGTTGGGGATTTGATGCTTCATGAGAGTGAAGGAACAAAATGAAACAACCTCTGGGAAACACATTCCCACTAATGTGAGATTGGTAATTGTCCTCTGTGTTATTATTTCACAACTGGGTCAGTTCAATGTTTGCAAAAATTTAAGTTTCTCTACCTTGCTCTTTTATATTTTTGACTCTGAGGGTCACAGTATTAAATGGAGTGAGAATTGTGGCCTAGAGAAATAGTTAAGGGATAAAATAAAGTAAGAGTGGTAAAATATATTTGTTGTTGTTGTTTAGTCACTAAGTTATGAATGACCGACTCTTTGTGACCCCATGGACTGTAGCCTGCCAGGCTCCTCTGTCCATGGTATTTCCTAGGTAAGAATATTGGCTGCTGCTGCTGCTAAGCCACTTCAGTCGTGTCCGACTCTGTGCGACCCCATAGACGGCAGCCCACTAGGCTCCTCTGTCTCTGGGATTCTCCAGGCAAGAACACTGGAGTGGGTTGCCATTTCCTTCTCCAATGCATGAAAGTGAAAAGCGAAAGTGAAGTCACTCAGTCGTGCCCGACTCTTAGCGACCCCATGGACTGCAGCCTACCAGGCTCCTCCGTCCATGGGACTTTCCGGGCAAGAGTACTGGAGTGGGGTGCCATTATTGGAGTAGGTTGCTATTTTTTACTCCAGGAGATCTTCCTGACCCAGGAATTGAACCCGCATCTCCTGTGTCTCCTACATTGGCAGGTGGATTCTTTACCACCGTGCCACCTAGGAAGCCATGCTTAAATCTTTTGAACTGGAACATACTTATGTATTTTATTTCCAGGTGGCTCAGTGGTAAAGAATCTGCTTGCAATGCAGGAGATGTGAGTTCAGTCCCTGGGTCAAGAAGATCCCCTGGAGAAGGAAATGGCAACCCACTCCAGTGTTTTTGCCTGGGAAATCCAGAGGAGGAGGAGCCTGGTGGGCTACAATCTGTGTGGCTGCAAAGAGTTGGACACGACTGAGTGACGGCACACATGCAGGTTTAAGCATATGAGGAATAAAACAGATTTGTACAGAAAAGCAAAAGCACAAAAATAGTGGAGAAATAGATCTGTTTATTTAACACCCATTGGTGTAAATGTTTGATTCTCCTGCATAACTTAGACACAAAAGCATAGTATGTTTTGTTCAATCTCAAAAGAAAACCAAGTGGCATTAAGGTTGTCCCCAAGGAAAGTCTTCAAGGGCATCAAAAGAGTTGGCCCAGGACTTACCCCACAGGATAACAAGAAGGTCCTGCTGTGTCTATGTGTATGTCAGGGAGATAAAGAGAGGAGTAGAGACTACTCTGAGGGGTGGTGGTGGAAACCTGCATGGAGTCAAGACAAGGAAAAAAAAGGAGTTTTTTGTTTTGCTTATATCTGCATATGTAATATATGGCTGGTTTTTTTTCAGAGCATCTGGCTTCCCTGATGGCTCAGTGGATAAAGAATCTGCCTGCCAATACAGGAGAAGTAAGAGACAAGGGTTCCATCCTTGGGTCGGTAAGATCCCCTGGAGGAGGAAATGGCAACCCTCTCCAGTATTCTTGCATGAAACATCCCATGGACATGGTCTCAAAGAGTCAGACATGACAGAACAACTAAACAGACAGACAGACCAAGAGGGTCTATAAATGTGGTGTTTCTCTCAGTTATAAATAGTTGGATAGTGGCAGTTTTGCATTTCTTCTGCTTCTCTGTCTATATGCAGTGGATTTCAACCTATACGCACATTAGAATCATTTGGAAAAGTTTTATAAAATAGGTTGCCTTACTATACACCCTTTAAGTCAGAAATTCTGGGAAGTGGAACTTGGGCAGTTTTTTTTAAAGCTTCCCAAGTGATTCTGATGCACAGTGAAATTTACCCAGTGGCCCAGAAGTATTGCTCTAAGTGCAGGACTTGTAACTTCAATTAGGATCGTAGCCAGCAACCTACTTCTGGATAAAGATGTGGTACATCCTATATATTGCAACAGCGTATGGGTTTTGGTGACCCAAGAAGGACCCAAGAGACCCTGTGTCTTACTACAGGTGAGGTCTTGAGCACATTGACTGTTTATCTGAACCTCAGTTGTTGCACTTGTAAATTGGAGACAACATCCACTTAATAATGTCATTGAGAAGATTAAGCGAGGATCAAAAAATTATCTGGTAGAAGTTTCCATTTATTTGATGTTTTCCATTTGTTCATTAGGCCCTGTGCCACCAAAACCTAGTAAAGATGTTTAAGACATTCATCAAGTCTAAAAACACAAAACTGGGAGGTATAGCTGATCTAAGAGATGTTACAATCAAAATTCCACAAAAAGTTTGACAGTCTGGAAGGATGGCCAACACTTGCAAGATAAATTTGGGGATTTGAACTTAAAATGTAATAAAAAATAAATATAGAGTCATGATTTATACTAGCATAGGATACGAGAGTAGTTCCTGTGCAAAAGGTCAGGGAGTTTCACTGACAACAAATTTAATAAGAGGCAGCTGTACAGTGTGACTGTTAAGGAAGCTGATGTTGTTGGAAGCTGAATGAAGATAAATGTAGAATGTATGTCTCACGTGGCCATAGACTCTCTGGGCCCTTCCCTGGACTGAATGCCATTTTTTTTCTTTTTTTTTTAAAGAATTTTATTTGTTTATTTATTGATGACTGTGCTGGGTCTTTGTTTCTGTGCCGACTTTTCTCTAGTTGTGGTGAGCAGGAGCTACTCTCTAGTTGAGGTGCAAGGGCTTCCCATTGCAGTGGCTTCTCTTGTTGTGGGGCACAGGCTCTAGGGGCACTGGTGTCAGTAGTTGTGGTTCCTGGGCTCTAGAACTCGGACTCAGTAATTGTGGTGCACGGGCTTAGTTGCTTCACAGCATGTGGGATCTTCCTGGATCAGGGGTCGAACTCATGTCTCCTGCATTGGCAGATGGATTCTTTATCACTGAGCCACTAGGAAAGCCCCAAATCCCATTTTTTAAAAGCTCATTTATTTCTACAACAAGATTTACTGAAAACCTTTAATACTATTTGCCAGGCCTTATTCTAGGCTCTGAGGATTCAACCTCTTTGCCCCCTTGTAGCTCAAATTCTATGGGGAAGGGGGGTTGGGAGGAGACAATACATGAAGAAATAAATTACATGAACTGCTAGAAAGAGATGAGAGTTTTGGAAAAAAATAAAAAGGGAAAGGGGAAGGTAATGCTAAAGTGCAAGAGATTATTTGCAATTTTAAATAGGGTGGAAAAGGGTGGCTTCATTGAAAAAGTGACTTGGGCAAAGATTTGATAGCAGTAAAGAACAAGAGACATGGATCTCTAGGGGAAGAAGACTTCAGGCAGAGGGAACCACAAGTGCAAAGACCTTGATGGGAGATGTGCTTGTTTTATTCAAGAAAAATGAAAGAAGCCCTAATTGAAATATCGTGTTCAGTCCTAGGCCTAATCTTTACTCTTTTTAGCTGAATATGAAAGTAAAATATTTGGAGACAAAGGATGGGAAAAATACAAAAATGTTTGAAGATGGTGTAAATCACCCACTATTCAAGAAAAATACAAAAATGTTTGAAGATGGTGTAAATCACCCACTATTCAAGTATTCCTGATATTTGGGCAGATTTCCTTTCAGCATATAAGTAGACTGACATGCAGAAGTAGCACAAAATAGCAAAGTTGAATTGAGATTTGTCTTCTAGGGGCTCTCTGGGGCTCCATTTCTAGTTCTAGTGATTCAATTTGCATTCTTGTCATGCGGTATTCAAATTTGGGCCTAAGTATACTTTCAAATTTCTACCGGTTGACTCTAGCCTTTAAGGTTCCTTCACATAGCTGAAATCATAGATATTTATGCTATATGTATCCTTTACATTCAGGGTTTATAATTTTTAAAGTGCTTGCCACTTTGGCAGATGAAAAATTCTCTCATACTTTCAGCTGTCATTACTGTTGACATTGAGCCTTCTTTCCTATGTTTCTTGAGCACTTATTATTCTTGTCATTTTCCTGCTTACCAATAACCCTTTATAAAATGTGGCACATAAACTACAGCATTTCTAGAAGATGCTGTGTTGAATGGTGAAGACTCTCACCTTTTGTTATAGGTTGTAATCTTCAATGGTTGGTTGCTACCAAAAATGGCCATCACAATTCCTCCCGGCCATGTGCCCTTTTGCGATATGACTTTGCCCCTCCTACCAAGAAGTCAAGTTGATTTTCCCTCCCTTGAATTCTGCCTGGCCTCATGACTTACTTCGACCAACAGAATGTGGAAGAAGTGACGATGTGACTTCCCAGCATGTCCTTATGTAGAGAGATTTTTCTAGAAGTTTGTGACTGAGATTCCCAGAGCCACTGAATCTCATGCTATTCCTCAGGCTTACTTGTTCAGCCTTTCCTTCAATTCTGCAAAGTCATTTTGCTTTGAGTTAGCCAGGGTTGATGTCTGTGGCTTGTGACTGAGGGAGAAGCTGAACAGGATAAAATCCCAAATTATTAACAGTCTGAGTACATTAGGAAGCCAGCAGTGTTGACCTTATAGGTTGGCATGGACCAGACATGATACAATTTATTTTAAACATCATGCTGGTCTCTGTGCTTCCTCTTCTGAATGCTTCCTCAGTTCAGTTCAGTTCAATCACTCAGTTGTGTCCAACTCTTTGCGACCCCATGGACTACAGCACGCCAGGCTTCCCTGTCCATCACCAACTCCTGGAGCTTACTCAAACTCATGTCCATTGAGTTGCTGATGCCATCCAACCATCTCATCCTCTGTCATCCCCTTCTCCTCCCACCTCCTCACCAGGACCCAGTGACCCCACAGCGACTGAGACAGAACTGTGTTTGAGTGTCTCCTGTGGGGTATGGGTCAGCAGTGGACTGCTGCAGGGGCAGGGGCTCTGGGTGTAGTAGACCTGGGTATGACATAAGCCCTCTTGGAGGAGGTCACCATTAACCCCACCATAGAGGTGCCAGAACTTACACAGGACTGAGGAAACAGACTCTTGGAGGGCACAAACAAAAGACTGTGTGCACCAGAACCCAGGAGAAAGGAGCAGTGACCCCACAAGAGACTGACCCAGACTTGCCCATGAGTGTCCAGGAGTCTCCAGCAGAGAGTGGGTCGGCGGTGGCCTGCTGAAGGGTAGGGGGCACCGAGTGTAGCAGTGTGTGCATGGGACCTTTTGAAGGAGGTCGCCATTATCTTCATTACCTCCACCATAGTTTGGCCTCAGGTCAAAGAACAGGGAGGGAACACAGCCCCGCCCATCAACAGAACGCTTCCTGGCTCCCCCATAACCCACTTATGGGTGCACTCTAGAGTTCAGTGAGAGATGATGTCCTTGGCCTGGAGTAAAGGCAGAGAAGTTGCAGAAAATGAGCCTTCTCACTCCTAACTCTCTGCTGTAGGCAGGAGAGAGAACTTGGTGGCCTGCTCCCCCTCCTCTGCCGCCCTCCCAGTGGAGTTGATCGTGATCTGCCCCGTCTCCTGAATGGTGTAAGTTATAGGAGATCTTTTAATAGACACTGATTCCACCAGTTAGAAAACATGATTCACTGAGTCTTGCAATTTGACCAAGCAGATTAGTCCTCATCATTTTGGGTAGAGTAAAAAGCCTTGATTTTGATACATCTTTCCAAGTGAAATGAAGGATGGAAATAAGAGGGAAGCCTTACTTGTTTTTAAAAGTCAGCAGAAGGTCTCTAGAGTTGCATCAATTGGCCAGCCCTCAGTTCATCCTTCCACTCTTCTCCTATTTTTCTGTGCTTGCTGGAGGAAAAATTTGACCTCTAATTGTAGGTTCTCCAGGCCAGCTAGCCAGATTTGTAAGGCTCCCAGGGAGAGGATACAATAAATACCCATTACCAGAAGTAATTGGAGACTGAGGGCACAGAGGAATTTTCCCCCTTAGCAACATACTCTGGTGAGGACTGAGTTCTCTGGGCTGAGGGATGAGTTGGGGGCTCTGTGGGTAAACTGGAGAATAGTCCTACATGGCTTGGGGCTGCAAATGAGTACAGGAGCCTGCCTCATTCTTGCTCAAGTTCCAGAACAGAAATTAGGTAGACAGAGAAAGGATTTGAAGGATTGTTTTCCCAGGAGGATCTCCTCCTGATGTTGCCCTGAATTTCGTGCTCAGCTCATATATTTTTGCCCTCAGCTCATATCTGGGCTCCGATCCAATCCCTTACTAGATTGGATCTAGTGGCTAGAACAGGGATATAGAGCACCTTGCTGATGGTAAGTAGAGAAGGAAACTTGTAGTTATTGTTGTTTAGTCACTTAGTTGTGTCCACCTCTTTGTGACCCCATGGACTGCAGCATGCCAGGCTTCCCTGTCCTTCACTATCTCCTGCAGTTTGATCAGATTCATGTCCAGTGACTCAATGATGCTATCTGTCTAACCATCTCGTCCTCTGCCACCCTCTTGGGCTGCCTTTTTTCCTTAGATGGTGGTAGGGCCCATGAGTCCTCAGAGCTTCACCCTTATAGAGTCCACCGTGATGTCCTTCAGGTGGGCTCCAGTGCCTTCAGTCCTATTCCTGTATTATATTAATATTTCTATTCAAGTTCCTTGACATTTATCAGCTCCCCTCCCATGTACTACACTTTTACAATTTTATTTCAGGAGAGAGCGTTAGAAGCTATCTATATAGCTGCTTCATTTTACAGATGTGGAAACTAGGAGTAGAGCTTAGAACTGCACAGTGTAAGTTGGGATCCTGAGGTCACCTTCCATGACAGTAAAATAATTGTATAAGTGAAACATTTTAGGAAGGGTGGGTTGCAGCGAAGTCCCAAAGAAGAAATATGTAATTGTCAAGGTCAGTGTAAGATCCTTATGTAAATAGAATAATACAATATAGATTATTTTTGTGCCTGGCTTATCTAGCTACAAATAAAGCTTTTTTTTTTGGCCGTGCTATGAAGCTTGTGGGACCTTAGTCCCCTTGACCAGGGACTGAACCCATGCTCACTGCAATGTAAGTGCAGAATCCTAACTACTGGACTGCCAGGGAAGCCCCATACAAATAATGTTTTTGAGAGTACATTTCTTTCTATTGCTGAATGGTATTCCATTGTATGGCTATACCTCAGTTTGTTCATCCACTCGCTTGTTGATGTACTTATAGGTTGTCTCTGACTTTTGGCTGTTTTGAATAAAGCCACTATAAAACATTGATGTGTGTGTCTTTGTGTAGACATATATTTTTGTCTCTTTTGGTAAATATCTAGGATTATACCTGCTGGCTTGAGAGAGAGAGAGATTTTGATACCAGTTCTGCCACTAATTTGTTACTTTAGGTAGACTATATACCTTCTCTGATCCTCAGAATCTTCATTTGTAAAAGGAAGGGATTGGACTAGATTAGTCTTTTGAAACTGTGCTCCTACAATCCTCTAGATTCTGAATCTTTTGATGGAGGGAAAGAGGAATAAAAAGTGGACTGTCCCCAGACAGCTTCACTGATGTCTAACTATTGACCTTCTTCATTGGAGTTCATTTGAAGAAGAAAGTGTTCTATGAATAGGAATGCTTAAAACCCATTGGCCTACATGATCTCTAAGATTCCTCTGACTTTGTAACATTTTTGGAGTCTATGAGAGAAATTGCCTTCTTCCTAACTTCTGTGAGTAATGTTCTGAGAACAACATTTAAGGTAACAGAGGAACAATCTTGGGTGAAAATCACCTCTCCTTTCTCTTTATACATGGCCAAAGGTGAAACTAAGCCGTAGCTGAGCTGAAATACATCCTCTAAAGGACATTTCAGACTTCTGGTCCAGACAGGATGGTGTAGACACACTTCTCCTAGTTAAGTATAATTACAAACCCTGGAAATAACATAAAAGGCAACCAAAGGAAAAGTCTAAAAGGTAGTAAGTGAAAGGCAAACTGTTTTGGGACCCCAGAATTAGAAGAATCATGTAGCTGCAGGGTGTCTGATTTCCCCCCACCAACAGAAAATGGCAACTGGACCTGTTTTTTTTCCTGACCCCAGCTTAGCAATGGGAACTCCCCAAGTGGCTCAGATGGTAAAGAATCTGCCTGCAATGCAGAAGACCCGGTTCGATCCCTGGGTCAGGAAGATTCCCTGGAGAAGGAAATGACAACCAGTACAGTCTTCTTGCCTGGAGAATCCCATGGACAGAGGAGCCTGGCAGGCTACAGTCCATGGTGTCACAATGAGTCAGACATGACTGAGCATGCATGCATGCACACAACTTAGCAATAGAAGACAGCCCAAATAGGCTCATCCCTCCCCCAGATCAGGTGAAAGTCCTTCTGACAACACCAGGCAAGCTCAGCATTACCGGTAAGGGGATTGATGGGGAAAACCCCCAACAGTGCTTGGTTAGGGGGAATGCTCTCTTTCCTTCCACAGCCTCAGACTCCCCTCCCCTCCAGAGAGAAACTGAAAGATACCTATGTGGGTGGGTTTCCCAGGTGGTGCAGTGGTAAAGAATCCACCTGCCAATACAGGAGATGCAAGTGATGCAGGTTTGATGCCTGGGTCGGAAAGATTCCCCTGCAGGAGGAAATGCCAACACTCCAGGATTCTTGCCTGGAGAATCCCATGGACAGAGGAGCCTGGTGGACTACAGTTCATGGGCTTGCAAGAGTCGGACACGTCTGAGCACCTAGGTGGGCCACACCAGCAAAGGAGATCTCAGCACAAGTGGCCCAACAGGCCAGGAAGATGCTTTGTCCTTATGGGCCTAGGACGCCCCTCCCCCACCTTCAGACACCTGCCTGCCTGGCTTGGGCAACACCTTCTGCCCCCTCAAGCAACACACAAATGAATAAAATAAAAACTCTCTGCCCAAAAGACACATTTCTAAATAAGAGGATATACAGATGGTGAATAAGCACATATTTGTATCATTAACCATCAGGGAAATACAGAGTAAAAAATCATGATACCAAATGCTGGTGAGGAGGATGTGGAGAAACTGTGTCACTCGCACATGCTGGTGGGAATATAAAATGGTTGTATGACTCTGGAAAACAGTTTGACAGTTTCTTTAAAAAAGCTAAATCTGAAACTACCATATGACCTTGGACATTTATCCCAGAGAAATGAAAACTTATGTTTCTGTAAAAATCTGCACACAGATGTTCATAGCAGCTTTGTTCATAAAAGCCCCAAACCGGAAACAAGCCAGATGTCTTTCAACTGGTAAATGGTTAAGTAAGCTGTGGTACATCCAAACTATGGAACACTACACAGCATTAAGAAGGAATGAACTACTGATACACACAACAACTTGGGTGAATCTCCAGAAAAAAAGCCAGTTCCCAAAGGCTATGCACTGTGTGATTCCATGTACATAACATTTTTGAAATGATACAGTTTAGAAAGAATAGATTACTGGTTACCGGGTCCTAGGGGTTAAGGACTATGGTGTGGAGAGAGAGAAGATGAGGGTTATAGAAAGAGGTGGGTGAGGTTATGAAAGGACAATGAGAGTGATCTTTGTGGTTATGGGGGTGGTTTTTATCCTGACCATGCAGGTGGTCACAAGAACCTACACAGGGAATGAAACTGTATTAAAACTAAATACGTGCACACACAAATGAGTACAAGTAAAACTGGGGGAATCTGGATAAGATGGATATATTGTATTAATGTCATCACTCTGATACTGTCCCAGAGTTTTGCAATATGTCACCATTGAAGGAAAGTAGTGAGTAAAAGGTACACAGGTTTTTTTCAGTATTATCTCCTAAAACAGTATGTGAATCTACGATTATATCACTAAAGAGTTCAATTAAAAAAGAAGGGCACTTCAGAAGCAAAGAAGTAGATGGTGGACACATAGTCTGACACTAGGAAGAGCGGATGTTTCAGGGAGTCAGGGCGGCTCTTCACTCCTAGAGAGGATAGTGATGGGGGAGGTTTCCTGACAGCTTGTGAAATGCAGGCAGCTGCAACTTCCTGCTCCTAAAGAGAGTTCTTTACAAAAAGGTAAAATGGTTGTCTGAGGATGCCTTGCAAATAGCTATGAAAAGAAGAGATGCAAAAGGCAAAGCAGAAAAGGAAAGATATACCCATGTGAATGCAGAGTTCCAAAGAATAACAAGGGGAGATAAGAAAGCCATCCTCAGAGATCAATGAAAAGAAATAGAGGAAAACAATAGAATGGGAAAGACTAGAGATCTTTTCAAGAAAATTAGAGATAACAAGGGAACTTTTCATGCAAAGATGTGCAAAATAAAGGACAGAAATGGTATGGACCTAACAGAAGCAGAAGATATTAAGAAGAGGTGGCAAGAATACACAGAAGAACTATACAAAAAATATCTTCATGATCCAGATAACACGATGGCGTGATCACTCACCTAGACCCAGACATCCGGGAATGTGAAGTCAAGTGGGCCTTAGGACGCAACACTACGAACAAAGCTAGTAGAGGTGATGGAATTCCAGTTGAGCTGTTTCGAATCCTAAAAGACAATGCTGTGAAAGTTCTGCACTCAATATGCCAGCAAATTTGGAAAACTCAGCAGTGGCCATAGGACTGGAAAAATGTCTGTTTTCATTCCAATCCCAAAGAAAGGCAATGCCAAAGAATGCTCAAACTACTGCACAATTGCACTCATCTCACACGCTAGTAAAGTAATGCTCAAAATTCTCCAAGCCAGGCTTCAACAGTACGTGAACCACGAACTTCCAGATGTTCAAGTTCAATTTAGAGAAGGCAGGGGAACCAGGGATCAAATTGCCAACATCCGTTGGATCATCAAAAAAGCAAGAGAGTTCCAGAAAAACATCTATTTCTACTTTATTGACTATGCCAAAACCTTTGACTGTGTGGATCACAACAAACTGTTGAAAATTCTGAATGAGATGAGAATTCCAGACCACCTGACACAACACACTGGTTCCAAATCGAGAAAGGAGTATGTCAAGGCTGTATATTGTCACCCTGCTTATTTAACTTATATGCAGATTACATGATGAGAAATGCTGGATTGGTTGAAGCACAAGCTGGAATCAAGATTGCCAGGAGAAATATCAATAACCTCAGATATGCAGATGACACCACCCTTATGGCAGAAAGCAAAGAAGAAATAAAAAACCTCGTGATGAAAGTGAAAGAGGAGAGTGAAAAAGTTGACTTAAAATTCAACACAGAAAACTAAGATCATGGCATCTGGTCCCATCTCTTCATGGCAAATAGATGGGTAAATAATGGAAACAGTGACAGACTTTATGTTTTTGGGCTCCAAAATCACTGCAGATGGTGACTGAAGCCATGAAATTAAAAGATGATTGCTCCTTGGAAGAAAAGTTATCTGCAACCTGGACAGCATATTAAAAAGCAGAGATAATACTTTGCCAACAAAGGTCCGTCTAGTCAAAGCTATGGTTTTTCCAGTAGTCATGTATGGATGTGAGAGTTGAACTATAAAGAAAGCTGAGTTCCAAAGAACTGCTGCTTTCAAACTGTGGTGTTGGAGAAGACTCTTGAGAGCCCCTTTGACTGCAAAGAGATTCAACCTGTCCCCGAAAGGAAATCAGTCCTGAATATTCACTGGAAGGACTGATGTTGAAAGTGAAACTCTAATACTTTGACCACCTGATGCGAAGAACTGACTCGTTAGAAAGGACCCTGATGCTGGGAAAGATCGAAGGTGGGAGGAGAAGGGGACGACAGAAGATGAGATGGTTGGATGGCATCACTGACTCAGTGAGCTTGAGTTCGAGTAGACTCTGGGAGTTGGTGATGGACAGGGAAGCCTGGTGTGCTGTGGTCTATGGGATCACAAAGAGTCATACATGACTGAGTGACTGAACTGAGCTGAACTGAATGCTCTTTATTTAAATTTGAAAAATGAGGTAGCCTGCTTTTGTTTGGGCCTGCCTCTGAAGGAGACTGTAATTAGTGAAGTATTTTCAGGAGCACTAGGGCTCCTACCATTAGTCATACCGGATCCAGGACGTTTTAATTGCCCTTTTATAACAAGTGGCTTGACAGACACGTTTGTCTTCACTTGATGTGCTAGAAAAAAAAAAAAAAATCCCACAACTGCAAACACCACAGCTTAGAAGAAACACCCTTTTGAGAAAGGATGTTTTGAATATAACATCACATCACTGATGGAATTAATTATATAGGAACACTTAAGTTTAGTACCTTGTAGCCAGTTTTTACACTTGCGATTTTTGGTTGCTTTAACCCATCACTTCATGGGAAATAGATAGGGAAACAGTAGAAACAGTGTCAGACTTTATTTTTTGGGGCTCCAAAATCACTGCAGATGGTGACTGCAGCCATGACATTAAAAGACGCTTACTCCTTGGAAGAAAAGTTATGACCAACCTAGATAGTATATTCAAAAGCAGAGCCATTACTTTGCCGACTAAGGTCCGTCTAGTCAAGGCTATGGTTTTTCCTGTGGTCATGTATGGATGTGAGAGTTGGACTGTGAAGAAGGCTGAGTGCTGAAGAATTGACGCTTTTGAAGTGTGGTGTTGGAGAAGACTCTTGAGAGTCCCTTGGACTGCAAGGAGATCCAACCAGTCCATTCTGAAGGAGATCAACCCTGGGATTTCTTTGGAAGGAATGATGCTAAAGCTGAAGCTCCAGTACTTTGGCCACCTCATGCGAAGAGTTGACTCATTGGAAAAGACTCTGATGCTGGGAGGGATTGGGGGCAGGAGGAGAAGGGGACGACAGAGGATGAGATGGCTGGATGGCATCACTGACTCGATGGACGTGAGTCTGAGTGAACTCCGGGAGATGGTGATGGACAGGGAGGCCTGGCGTGCTGTGATTCATGGGGTCGCAAGGAGTCGGACACGACTGAGCAACTGAAATAACTAACTAACTAACTAATATATTTACTCAGTATGCCAGATGTAACTTAATCTTTCTAAATGCCGAGTCTACAGGGAAGTTTCCTCTCCAAGTCAAGGCTGACTACAGGAGACAGAGATGATCTGACTTGCAAGGCTGTTGCAAATTGCCAAGAGGTGATGACAAGGCAATGGCATAGGGGATTCCTAGTGCTTGGCCCAGTCCCCTCTTGAGGGCTAGTATACTCCTCCCCTAACTGCTGGGAATATCAGCCACTGATGGCTTACAGATGAGCCCTTCCCAGACCTTCAGTGGGCTTCAGGGAACTCCCTCACCCAAGACGAGGCTGCCTCCCAGTGGGACATGGGGTCAAAGATCGGCAGAGCCTCAGTTGAGGACAATTCTAAGGGGCTGTCTCAGCTCCAAGAGTCCCAATAGGATCTGCTGAGGTTTCGGTTGCAAATACTTTTTGGGTCAGTTTCCCCTTCCTCACTCCCTTATATGTGTATCTCCTGTGGTCACTCCTCAGTGAATCTTCTTCATACAGCTCTCCATCAGAGTCAGGCTTCCCACATGGCTCAGGGGTAAAGAACCCGCCTGCAATGCCAGAGACATGGGTTCAATCCCTGGGAAGATCCCCTGGAGGAGAGCTTTGCAACCCACTCCAGTGTCCTTGCCTGGAGAATCTCATGGACAGATGAGCCTGGATGGCTACAGTCCATGGAGTCACCAAGAGCCAGATATGACTGAGTACACAAACAGCAGCCACAGCTCCATTAGAGTTGGACTTCAGGGGAACTCAGTCTAAGATAGTATTTTTGATTGGGTACCTTGAAAGCAGAGCCTGAGGAGGACTTGGTAACAGGTGGTTTATTAGGGAGGTGACCCTAGGTATCAAAAATGATGGAGAAGGAGGGTTAAACAGGAAAGAAGTCAGTTAAAAAGTGTCTCATTGACCTGGTGATAGCTGTGGGTACCTGGGGATGGATCTCTCTGGAGATGTCTGAGGAACATGTAGAACGTGGCTGAGATTTGTCTCACCAAATAATGGGAAGCTGGGGGCTTTTATCCACATACTGTTGCTCCCTATTAAAGGTTTCTCCCTAAGGACACTAATCTGGTGGTCCTGTGTACTGAGCCATTTCTCAGGGTATCCAAGAACATCTTGTTACAGAAACTCAAAGAGGACCAGCAGATATTTGAGGTGGGATACATGGTAGCTGGAAAGGACATTGTTCACTAGAGTTCAGCCAAAGTCTGAGGTGGCTGAAGGTTCGTGATGTGGGGCTCTCAAAGAGTCTGCTGCTCAGGGGAAAGAGCTCCAGCATTTTTATTTGACAGGAGTTCAAGAAGCTCCTTTATCATGCCCATCCTTGCATGGAAATGTTCCCTTGAAAGTGAAAAGTGCAAGTTGCGCAGTCGTGTCTGATTCTTTGTGAGCCCATGGACTATACAGTCCATGGAATTCTCCAGGCCAGAATACTGGAGTGGGTAGCCTTTCCCTTCTCCAGGGCATCTTCCCAACCCAGGGATTGAACCCAGGTCTCCTGCCTTACAGGCAGATTCTTTACCAGCTGAGCCACAAGGGAAGCCCAGGAATACTGGAGTGGGTAGCCTATCCCTTCTCCAGCGGATCTTCCCAATCCAGGAATCGAACCGGGGTCTGCTGGATTACAGCGGATTCTTTACCAACTGAACTATCAGCGAAGTCTAATGTTCCCTTGATAGCTCCTATTTTCTTGAAGAGATCTCTAGGCTTTCCCATCCTATTGCATTGACCTCTATTTCTTTGGGTTGCTTATTTATGAAAACCTTCTTATCTCCCATTGCTATTCTCATGAAAAACATAGCATATTAAAAAGCAGAGACATCACTTTGCTGACACAGGTCTGTATAGTCAAAGCTATGATTTTTCCAGTAGACATGTACGCATGTGAGAGTTGGACCATGAAGACGGCTGAGCGCTGAAGAACTGATGCTTTCAAAGTATGGTGCTGGAGAAGACTCTTGAGAGTCCCTTGGATGGCAAGGAGATGCAACCAGTCCATCCTAAAGGAAATCAACCCTGAATATTCATTGGAAGGACTGATGCTGAAGCTGAACCTCCAAAACATTTGCCACCTGATTCGAAGAGCCAACTCATTGGAGAAGACCCTGATGCTGGGAAAGATTGAAGGCAGGAAGAGAAGGGGACGACAGAAGGCAACATAGTTGGACGGCATCACTGACTTAATTGACATGAGTTTGAGCAAACTCTGGGAGATAGTGAAGGAAAGGGAAGCCTGGCATGTTGCAGTCCATGGGCTCGCAAAGAGTAGGTCACGACTTAGCAACTGAACAACAAGAAGAAGCTCCTACATTGTAGGGGGAATTTCCAGGGCAAAGCTCTATCCTTTCACACTGAGTTTCTATATATGGCACAGAACTATCAGTGGAAAGAACGGTTCAAAAACAGATCAATTAAAAGGTCTTTTGTTTACTTGCTTGCTGAGTTGGTTGAGCAGTCAGTTATTTTATTGGTCCCACTTTCTCTCTGTGGCAAGCTAGACATGTAAAAAATAGGTACTGATATGAAGTCCTAGGACATCCAAATTGTGTTAAGATCTGTTTACCTTCAGGAATTGAAAGAGAAAATAAGATTTCTTTCTTAAAAAAAAAATACACAGGAGAAAACCAATTGAGAAAACATCAGGGGCTAATCTATGTCCACTTTGAAGTGTTCAGGCCAGTGGCTCTCGAAGCATGGTCCTCAGACCAGCAACAGCAGTATCACGTGGTGAATTTTAGAAATAGAAATTATTGGGACTCTCCTGATGATCAGTGGCTAAGACTCTGTGCTCCCAATGCAGGGGCACAGGTTCAACTGGGGAGCTAGATCCCACATGCTGCAACTAAAGATCCTTCATACTGCAATGAAAACCCAGAATAGCCAAATAAATAAATAAAAATTTTTAAAAAAGAGATGGACATTGTTGGGTCCCACCACAGATCTATTGAATCTGAAACCCTGGGGATGGGGCCTAACTGTCTGTGATTTCACAAGCTCCTCCAGGGATTCTGATGTGAGCTAACGTCAAAGAACTACCTGTCTGATTTCAGATCATTCACTTGTACCCATGATTTCAGCAGCCAAACCGTGGATTTAATTCACAAATTTTGCTCCCGCTAGACAGGTTTGGAAATGAAGGGGCATAACGTGAGAAGTTATTCAATAGCCATTCCCTTTGTTAGCCTCTGTGTTTCATGGGTATACTATGAAGACAATGTTTAAAGATGTTTAAACCATCTGGAAGATGACTTTTAATCTTTTATGTCTCTGTTGTCAGCTATTGTCTACTTCTGTCCTCCCCACCCAAAAAACACTCATCATCAGCAATGTGTCAAGCATTATTACAGATATTTGGGATGTAGCAGTGAGTGAAACAGACAAAAATTCTTGTCTTCATGGAGCATGAGGTCTGATATATGTGTAAGATGCAGTATGTGTGTGTGTAAATCATCATTAAATATAAAATAAATTACAGAGTATATTCAGTTCAGTTCAGTTCAGTCACTCAGTCGTGTCTGACTCTTTGTGACCCCATGAATCGCAGCACACCAGGCCTCCCTGTCCATCACCAACTCCCAGAGTTCACTCAGACTCACGTCCATCGAGTCGGTGATGCCATCCAGCCATCTCATCCTCTGTCGTCCCCTTCTCCTCCTGCCCCCAATCCCTCCCAGCATCAGAGTCTTTTCCAATGAGTCAACTCTTCTCATGAGGTGACCAAAGTACTGGAGTTTTAGCTGTAGCATCATTCCTTCCAAAGAAATCCCAGGGTTGATCTCCTTCAGAATGGACTGGTTGGATCTCCTTGCAGTCCAAGGGACTCTCAAGAGTCTTCTCCAACACCACACTTCAAAAGCATCAATTCTTCAGCGCTCAGCCTTCTTCACAGTCCAACTCTCACATCCATACATGACCACAGGGAAAACCATAGCCTTGACTAGACGGACCTAGTCGACAAGGTAATGTCTCTGCTTTTGAATATGCTATCTAGGTTGGTCATAACTTTTCTTCCAAGGAGTAAGCATCTTTTAATGTCATGGCTACAGTCACCATCTGCAGTGATTTTGGAGCCCAAAGAAATAAAGTCTAACACTGTTTCCACTGTTTCCCCATCTATTTCCCATGAAGTGATGCGACCAGATGCCATGATCTTCGTTTTCTGAATGTTGAGCTTTAGGCCAACTTTTTCACTCTCCACTTTCACTTTCATCAAGAGGCTCTTTAGTTCCTCTTCACTTTCTGCCATAAGGGTGGTGTCATCTGCATATCTGAGGTTATTGATATTTCTCCTGTCAATCTTGATTCCAACTTGTGTTTCTTCCAGTCCAGCGTTTCCCATGATGTACTCTGCATATAAGTTAAATAAGCAGGGTGACAATATACAGCCTTGAAGTACTCCTTTTCCTATTTGGATCCAGTCTGTTGTTCCATGTCCAGTTCTAACTGTTGCTTCCCGACCGGCATGCAGATTTCTGAAGAGGCAGGTCAGGTGGTCTGGTATTCCCATCTCTTTCAGAATTTTCCACAGTTTATTGTGATCCACACAGTCAAAGGCTTTGGCATAGTCAATAAAGCAGAAATAGATGTTTTTCTGGAACTCTCTCACTTTTTCCATGGTCCAGCGGATGTTGGCTATTTGATCTCTGGTTCCTCTGCCTTTTATAAAACCAGCTTGAACATCAGGAAGTTCTCAGTATATTAGAAGATGGTAAATGCTATAGAGAAAAATAAGACAAGAGGGGTGGATAGAGAGTGCAGGAATGGTGGTGGAGGGGGTTGCAATGTTAAATAAGGTGCTTGGGGAGCCTTCACCTTGGTAACACTGGAACCAAGTTTGTAAGGAGATGAGGGGGTGAGCAGTGCAGATAATTAGGGGAATGTAAGTTCCAGGTGGAAGACCAGCAGGATCAAACTGGTGCTCTGAAGTGGGAGTGTGCCTCTAGCATTCAGCATCTATTCTAAACCTAGGTATGGAGAAAATTCTGGGTGACAGGAGAGTTGATTTGCAACTTTCTGTAATTGACCTGCAAAACCCAGCTAGTTTTGAAAGCGGAGGCATGTGCATCTGTGCTTAAAGTGATGGTGGGAGCTATTATGAGGTCCATTTTATATATAATATATATTTATAAATTTATCTATACCTACATTGCCAAATGAATGCCAAAGAATGCTTAAACTACCGCACAATTGCACTCATCTCACACACTAGTAAAGTAATGCTCAAAATTCTCCAAGCCAGGCTTCAGCAATACGTGAACCGTGAACTTCCAGATGTTCAAGCTGGTTTTAGAAAAGGCAGAGGAACCAGAGATCAAATTGCCTACATCCACTGGATCATCAAAAAAAACAAGAGAGTTCCAGAAAAACATCTATTTCTGCTTTATTGACTATGCCAAAACCTTTGACTGTGTGGATCACAATAAACTGTGGAAAATTCTGAGAGAGATGGGAATACCAGACCACCTGACCTGCCTCTTGAGAAACCTGTATGCAGGTCAAGAAGCAACAATAGAACTGGACATGGAAAAACAGACTGGTTCCAAATAGGAAAAGGAGTACTTCAAGGCTGTATATTGTCACCCTGCTTATTTAACTTCCATGTAGAGTACATCATGAGAAATGCTGGGCTAGAAGAAGCACAAGTTGGAATCAAGATTGCCAGGAGAAATATCAATAACCTCAGATATGCAGATGACACCACCCTTATGGCAGAAAGTGAAGAGGAACTAAAGAGCCTCTTGATGAAAGTTAAAGAGAAGAGTAAAAATGTTGGCTTAAAACTCAACATTCAGAAAACAAAGATCATGGAATCTGGTCCCATCATTTCATGGCAAATAGATGGAGAAACAGTGGAAACAGTGGCTGACTTTATTTTCGGGGGCTCCAAAATCACTGCAGATGGTGACTGCAGCCATGACATTAAAAGACACTTACTCCTTGGAAGAAAAGTTATGACCAACCTAGATAGCATATTCAAAAGCAGAGACATTACTTTGACGACTAAGGTCCGTCTGGTCAAGGCTATGGTTTTTCCTGTGGTCATGTATGGATGTGAGAGTTGGACTGTGAAGAAAGCTGAGTGTTGAAGAATTGATGCTTTTGAACTGTGGTGTTGGAGAAGACTCTTGAGAGTCCCTTGCACTGCAAGGAGATCCAACCAGTCCATTCTGAAGGAGATCAGCCCTGGGATTTCTTCAGAAGGAATGATGCTAAAGCTGAAACTCCAGTACTTTGGCCACCTCATGAGAAGAGTTGACTCATTGGAAAAGACTCTGATGCTGGGAGGGATTGGGGGCAGGAGGAGAAGGGGACGACAGAGGATGAGATGGCTGGATGGCATCACTGACTCGATGGACGTGAGTCTGAGTGAACTCCGGGAGATGGTGATGGACAGGGAGGCCTGGCATGCTGCAATTCATGGGGTCACAAAGAGTCAGACACGACTGAGCGACTGAACTGAACTGAACTGCTACCTACATTTGTACTCCTATTTGTGTAGTATGTATTTGTGAAATTTGTTTATAACAGAATATAAATACAGCTGGGCTGCAGTTTCAAGGAGGCAGGAAACGTGAGTGGAAGGTTGCACTCATTTCTTGTTACACACTCTTGGTTTTAGAAAGTGTTGTGGAGCCACTTGAGTGCGTAAGTGCTCAGTCGTGTCTGACTCCTTGTGACCCCATGGACTGTAGCCCACTAAGCTCTTCTGTCCCTGGAGTTTTCCACGCTAGAATACTGGAGTGGGTTGCCATTTCCTCCTCCATGGGATCTTTATAACCCAGGGATCAAACCCATGTCTCTTGTGTCTCCTGCATTGGGCAGGTGGCTTCTTTACCACTGTGACAAGTAATGTTCAGTGATATAAACTCTGAGCCCAGTAGAAGGAACTGCAGACAGTGGAGGAGGCTGGCCTTCCAGCCTTGCTTCAACAACTCCTTGCCTTTGTGGCTTTAATTCACTTTTATCTAACTTCAGGCTTGAACACTTCTATATCACAAATAATCCCTTGGAAAAATTGTAATGTGGTGTCTTAATGGCCACCCTTTCCTTTTGGTTATGTAAGAAAATTAGTAAGGAACTCAGGGTGGATAATTTCGCTCTAGGTAATCAATCAGGCAGTTCCTTACATGAAGGCAAATAGCAGTTGGGGCTGGAAAGCTGGGCTGATAATAACTACAGGAGAGCTTCAAGTGATTATGAAAGGAGCCTGCTGATGCACAGCTTTGGAGTTTTCTGTGTCAGCACTAAATGTCTTGATTCAGGTTAAACAAAAACCACCACTGCTTGGAAGTAGCAGTTCTCAGCACACTCTTTCACAAGCAGTTTGCCAGAGATGATGATTTATTTGGTGTATTAAGCATAGGGGCAACTTTTCTCATCAGTGCTGGGAAGTATTTGGCAGGCAGTCTTGGGTTTCGCCATAGTTGTTGTTCAGTCGCTCAGTCGTTTCCAGCTCTTTGCAACCCCATGGACTGAGCATGCTAGCTTCCCTGTCCTTCACTATTTCCTGGAGTTTGCTAGAAATCACGTCCATTGAGTCGATGATGCCATCCAACCAAGAGGATGCTTGGTTGCCCCCTTTCCTCCTGCCCTCCATCTTTCCCAGCATCAGGGTTTTTTTTCCAATGGATCAGGTGGCCAAAGTATTGGAGCTTCAGCTTCAGCATCAATCCTTCCAATGAATATTCAGGGTTGATTTCATTTAGGATTGACTGGTTTCATCTCCTTGCAGTCCAAGGGATTCTCATCATAGCAGGCAGGGTTATTCTTTCCATACATTTCCAGACAGTCCCTTGGATTGTGATACATTCTGTCAACTGGTTTGCAGGAAACTCATGAAATTTAATTACAGTGGGGTTTATAACTACTGAATCCTGGATGTTGGTTCAATACAATAAGCAGTGAGAACTCAACACTGAATGATGTACCCTACCATTGGAGGTAGAGAACTTCCCTTTTGAGGAATATTGAAGAAAGCCCATGTGGAATAAACAAACTAACTTTCCACCTAAAGGAATTAGAAAAAGAAGAACAAATAAAGCCCAGTGTTAGTGGAAGGAAGGAAATAATAAGGATCAGAGTGGAAACAAATAAAATAGAGATAAAAAAGACAATAGAAAGATCAATAAAACTAAAAGATGGTTCTTTAAAAAGATAAACAAAATTGACATACCTTTAGGTAGACTCACCAAGAAAAAAAGAGAGGAGGCTCAGATAAAAAATCAGAAATGAAGGAGGACAAATTATAACTGACACCAAAGAAATACAAAGGATCATAGGAGACTACTGTGAACAATTATATGCCAAACAAACTAGACAACCTAAAGTAATGGATAAATTCCTCAAAATGTACAATCTTCCAAGACTAAATCATGAAGAAATCAGAAAAGCTGAACAGACCAATTGCTAGTAAGGAGATTGAGTCAGTAATCAAAAGCTCCACTCCCCTCAAAAAGTTCAGGACCAGGTGGCTTGACTGGTAAATTCTACCAAACATTCAAAGAAAGATTTAATACCTATCCTTCTCAAATTCTTCCAAAAAACTGAAGAAGAGGGAACATTCTAAAATTCAGTTTATAAGGTCATCATAACCATGATACTAAAACTGAACAAGGACACCACACAGAAAAGAAACTTACAGGCCAATATCCCCAATGAATGTAGATGCAAAAATCCTTACAAAATATTAGCCATCCGAATTCAACAATACATGAAAAAGATCATACAGTCTGATCAAGCGGAATTTATTCCAAGGAATGCAAGAATGGTTTGACATCTGCAAATCAATGATACCACAAAAATAAAATGAAGGATAAAAATCATATGGTTATTTCAATAGATGCAGAAAAAAATATTTGACAGCATTCAATGTTGATTTATGATAAAAACTCTCAACAAAGTGGATATAGACAGAATGTACCACAACATAGGATTTCCCAGGTGGTGCTGGTGGTAAAGAACTCGCCTGCCAATGCAGGAGACTTAAGAGATGAAGGTTCAATCCTTGGGTGGGGAAGAACTCTTGGAGGAGGGCATGGCAACCCACTCCAATATTCTTGACCTGGAGAATCCCATGGAGAGAGGAGCCTGGTGAGCTACAGTCCATAGGGTCGCATAGAGTTGCACATGACTGAAGCAACCTAGCATGCATGCACACAGGCACACATGTACCACAACATAATCAAGGCCATATATATCATACCAAGGGCTAACACTATACTCAGTGACTCAATGCTGAAAGCTCCCATAAGTTCAGAAACAAGATAAGGATGCCCATATTTGCCACTTTTATTCAACAGAGTATCAGAAGACCTAGTGAGAGCAGTTGGGCCAGTAAAAGAAATAAAAGGCATCTAAATTGTAAAGGAAGAAGCACTACTTGCAAAAGACATGATTTATATACAGAAAATCTAAGGACTCCACCCCAAAACTCCCATTAGAACCAGTAAACAAATTCAATAGCCCATGTTATGTGTGAAGTGTATGGTTGATTTAACCAGTTCACAGATGAATTCCTAGTTTTCACTCAACTCCTCCCTCTCTCCACGTGAAGCCCGCAGCCTAGTGGTTGGAAATTTTAAATTAGATGGCTTTCCAGAATGAAGTTTTTTGTACTTCATAGCGTTCTACCTCCACCCTCAACGATGCAGTTTGGAGAATGCCAGCACTGGCCTTCTGAGGGTGGAGGGATAAGGCAGGGAGAATATCTTCCATATGACTACTGGAGCCTGCCTACCTGTGGCAAAGGGGAGAAAGCAGGACCCATCTGGGGTCATCGTGCAAGTTTTCTGGCCTGGTATCACCCGCTGCATCTATATTGCATTGCCAGAGTCCCTGGTCTTCGCTCAGCGTGACTTCGTGCCGTTTTCTCTTCACTGAGTGGATTTAGTTAAATATTAAGGTCACTGTGTTCCAATGTCATCACTTATAATCTCTCCCATGACGATCTTCTCTTGCCTGTGTCATCCATACATGGAGAGCATTTCCTTTTAAGAACAAAAGGCTCAGTGTGGATTTGATTCTGAAAGGGCAACCCAGTTGGAATAAAGGCCCCACTGACCCTGTAACTCATGTTGTGGGTAAGGCTTTATTTTATTTTTGAATCTAATCTCTTGCAAACTTGAATTTCAAAACAAGAAATTCACTCTTCCCTAAAATGTTAGTGAAATGTCTTTGGAGTAGCTCCAGTTGCTTCTCTCACTCCAGTGATGGGTGTGGGTGTTTTATATATCCTGCCATGTGAAGGACTCACACAGACCTTTTAAAGTTAATTAAAAAACCTTCCATGGGCTGCCAGATTTGGGCAGCAGCACTACTCCATAACCTTTTGTACCAGATTAAAAAAACCTCTGACAATCAAGGATGTTGCCAAATTTCAAATGAAGTGTTCAGAGTAAATTCAATAAGCTGCACAATTCAGTCAGCTTCACAGTGACTCCTGTTTCTATCAATAGTTCAGCAAGAGCTGCGAGTTTGATGGGGACTGAATCTCTTCCTTTGAATACCTGCTTACTGTACTGCTCTTTTCTAGAGCACCCCACCCCTGCTGCCCCATCACCCACCATGTTTCCACAACCATAAGAGAGTGTTGTCTGATGTGTCATGGGTGTGCTTTTGACAAAAAGGTTCCTTATTATATGCAGGATAGGAAGCCCTATACACCAGATTACCAATGCACACAGCATATCAAAGCTTCTGAACATTTCTGTAGAAAATGGTTCATTCTCTTTAACACAGTGTTTTCCACTTATGTCTGACCATGCTGCCTATTTTTCCTGCGTAACCTTTAACAGCTTCCCAATGAGCTTGCAACATCTCACAAAGGACTGGGTCGAAGGCTCTGTGGAATTGAACCCTCTGACACATAAATCTTGTAAAAGTCGTGGTTTGCTATGATAAGCGCAAAAGATACATCCCCAGGAGAACATACTAGGAGACAGCAGGCTGAGGAGGGATGTTTGGCAAGCAGAAATTGTGAATTTCCCCAGTACCCAGTGGGCCACTTGCTCTGGTTGGTGGTTATCAAATATTTGGAGAGAGATTCGGCCAGGTCATAGGGATGAGCTCTTCATACTCCCAAATAAATCCCCCTAAAACACCCCCTTGTATGTATGGTTGTAAAAATTGTCTTTTGCAAACCACCTCACCATCATCTGTCACGTGGCTATGACTTTTACACCACCAGCACCATCTGTTTCCTTTGTCCACTGTGTATACATTAAAGAGCAGACATCACCAGTGTGCAGTGACCTTGCAGCTACGTAAGGAAGACCAGTTTGTGGACACACATGCTTAGTTCTTTTTGTAAAAAGTATTTATTTCTTTGGCTGAGTCAGGTCTTAGTTGTAGCACTCATGCTTAGTTGCACCATGGCATGTGAGATCTTACTTCCCCAAGCAGGGATCAAACCCGAGACTCCTCATTGTAAGGCTGATTCTTAATCACTGGACCACAAGGGAAGTTGCACATATACTTAGTTCTTTATGAGGTTTAAATGAAACTCAGCACCACAAGGAAATCAACCCTGAATATTCATTGGAAGGATTGATGCTGAAGCTGAAGCTCCAATACTTTGGCCACCAGATGGGAAGAACTGACTCACTGGAAAAGATGCTGATTCTGGGAAAGATGGAGGGCAGGAGGAGAAGGGGTGACAGAGGATGAGATGGTTGGATGGCATCATCGACTCAATGGACATCAGATAGAGCAAACTCCAGGAGATCGTAAGGGACAAGGAAGCCTGGCATGCTGCAGTCCATGGGGTTGCAAAGGTTTGGACACAATGGAGTGACTGAACAACAACAGCACCACAGACCTGACGGAGGTGCAGTCCAAAACTAGTGTTTTGTGGAGCACACTTTGATCTGTCATTACTGGTTTGTAAGCTCCAAACTGTCTGGGTCAGTAGAAACTGGAGAACACTCAATACAGTTTGAATTCTTTAGTAAGGTCAGAGTCAAGGGCCCAGCAGAGAAAAAGTGGCACTTTTAAAGAGATTTAACTAGAATAGAGATTAATGGAGAACTTGTTGGGGTGGGAATGAGGTTGAGGCATCTAACAGGGAATGGGGAGGTACCAAGAGAATAGCAACAGCAGGAAGCTATTACTACCCTAGGACTTCCTCTTTTTAAAGCAAATTCATCATTTTTTTTTCATGAAAATAAATGACAGTCAAATGACAATTAAAAGCCAAACCAAAGTCAGACCAAACTTTTGTGTTTCTTGAAAGAAACCATGTCTAAAGACAAATTTTGAAATTAAGCCTCTGTCTTATTGTAGGTAAAGAAAATAATAATTATAACTAATGGACTATATTATACATAGGCCAGCTCTAGAGAACAGAGAGACCCTTATAAAAGCTTGCAGATGCTCTCTCAGTCATGTCCGACTTTTTGCAACCCCATGGACTGTAGCCCACCAGGCTCTTCTGTCCTTGGGATTTTCCAGCAAGAATACTGGAGTAGGTTGCCATTTCCTCCTCCAGGAGACCTTCCTGATCCAGAGATCAAACCCGGGTCACCTGTGTCTCCTGCGTTGAAAGACAGATTCTTTACTGCTGAGCCACAAAGCTTACCTATGTAGTATTTTTACACCTCATCTAACTCCATCTTCATATGTGGCAACAAAAACAATAAAAGGAGTTTCACAAGAATTGTCTGAGGGTTCTAGATAAATAGCACTAAGAGTCTTCACAAATCAGGGCCACATATTTAATTTAATTGTAAGTTTAGAAGCAAGTAATGCATTACTAGCACATACTTCAAGAGTAAATGTTTTGAGAAGTACTTATAGATTCTAAAAAGATTAAGGGCATTCCTTGCAATCTGATATTATACACACACACACACACACACACACACACACACATACACACACACATATTCCCTGATGTTTGAATGTCTCTGCTCTATTTTTTCATTCATTTATTTTTGGATATAACATGCAGGATATAAGGTCTTCCCTGACCAGGAAGGGAAGAGGTGAATATGAAGAGGTCATTGGAAGCCTACTGCATTGGGAGCACAGAGTCTTAACTACTGGACTGCCAGAGAAGTCCTATTCTGATATCTTTCTTGAGTGAGAGCAGCAATGAATAAGAACAATGAGTTCACACAAGGAATGCAGTGCCCTGTGGTCACAGTTTAAATGGGTACAGCTGCACACATTTTTAGAATTAAATAAATTAAATAACAACAGTGAAGTATAGATTCTCAGCTATATAAAAATGCAGATTTTGAGATGAATACCAAAGCATAGCAAAAGTTAATCAACTTTATTCCTACAAACTCTCACATTTCTAGGTCAAGTCTGGTCATTGATCTATTTTTGATAAAGTTGATGTGAAACATGACATTTTACATATTGAATAGGATCTACACATCTTTGCTGCTGCTGCTGCTGCTGCTAAGTCGTTTCAGTCGTGTCCGACTCTGTGCGACCCCATAGACAGCAGCCCACCAGGCTCCCCCATCCCTGGGATTCTCCAGGCAAGAACACTGGAGTGGGTTGCCATTTCCTTCTCCAATGCATGAAAGTGAAAAGTGAAAGTGAAATCGCTCAGTTGTGTCTGACTCTTAGTGACCTCATGGACTGCAGCCCACCAGGCTCCTCCATCCATGGGAGTTTCCAGGCAAGAGTCCTGGAGTGGGGTGCCATTGCCTTCTCCCTACACTTCTTTAGGAAGGCTTAATTAAAGTACTTTTAGGTTCATTTATCACTTCTAGACCATTGCTCCCTTCCCATCTCTTTTGAGGGTGTATTATCCTCTCCCTTTTTCCCTTGGGATCATCAATTAACCTCCATTGTACTCTCCTCCTCATTTATTGAAGATTTTAGCTCCCATGTCACAGTTTTCATCCCCATTATTCTGGGGGTAAGTTAAAAGTCCCATGGAAAGTGAAAATGTTAGTCACTCAGTGATGTCCAACTCTGTGATCCCATGGAGTGTAGCCCACCAGGCTCCTCTGTCCATGGGATTCTCCAGGCAAGAACACTGGAGTGGGTTGCCATTTCCTTCTCCAGGGAATCTTCCTGACCCAGGGACTGAATCCAGGTCTCTGACACTGCAGGCAGATTCTTTACCATCTGAGCCACCAGGGAAGCCCATAGAGATGGCTGTTCAGTTCTTTGACCTCTTCATATTCAATGACTGTCTCACCCACCATCCTCCAGCCCCCAAATTCCACAGTCACCCTGGGCACCATCATCACTGAAAATCACTTGATCTCCACATTTACTCTTTGAACAGGTTCTCCTCCCTGTCCCATGGAAAGCTTCATTTTCTGGTTCCTTTGCAGTATGGGACCATGTGAGTAGTCTGGCCAATGGCCCCAAAACTGTATACATGAATAAATGAATTTCATGCTTTCTTTTCGTGCCACAACGACTGAGGCAGGTGCGTACTATGTAGATGGTCCAACTTTCAGATGTTACCCTAGATAACTGAGTGACTGTGGCAGAAATCCCTGCTGATCTGCATAGTACACGTTATATAAGTGAGGAAAAAAATTGTATCTTAAACCAGTGCAATTTTGGAGTTTATTTTTACAACAGCAATACCTGCCTTATAGTGACTAATTCACTTTTCTGCCCACTACCCTCTAGTCTTCTGCCTGACTACCATCTATCAAAACTGCTTTTGATAAGGTCACCATGTCCTCCATATTGTTAAGCACTGCTGCTACTGCTAAGTCACTTCAGTCGTGTCCGACTCTGTGCGACCCCATAGACGGCAGCCCACCAGGTTCCCCCGCCCCTGGGATTCTCCAGGCAAGAACACTAGAGTGGGTTGCCATTTCCTTCTCCAGTGCATGAAAGTGAAAAGTTAAAATGAAGTCACTCAGTTGTGTCCGACTCTTTGCGACCCCATGGACTGCAGCCCACCAGGCTCTTCCGTCCATGGGATTTTCCAGGCAAGAGTACTGGAGTGGGGTGCCATTGCCTTCTCCATTGTTAAGCACAATGACTACTTTTTAGTCCTATTTTAATTTACCTCTCAATAGCATTGCATATAGCCTATCATTCTCCATTCTTGAAATATTCTACTCCCTTGGTTTCTACGACACCAGATTCTCTTGGTCACTTCTTGGTAACTTTTCCTGGCTCCTCTTTTTCTTTCTTTACCTTTTGGAATTCCTCAAAACTCAGGCTTAATAGTTTTAGCCATACTGGCCTTCTCTCAATTCTTTGAAAGAACCACATTTTCTGTCTCATGACCTTTACACTTCTTAGCCAGGAGCAAAGAGGGGAATGGAAATGTTAAGTCAGATGGAAGGAAGAGAAAAGTATTCCAGACAAACCCCTAAACCATAGATTTCATCTTAACTACCAGTTCTTCAGGGATTATGTCCCTCACGTCTCCAAACTAGGTTGTGTCCCCCTAATTATTCTCTCTGATAGTACCCTGAATGTTTTCTTTATAGCATTTACCATATATTATTGTAATTAAAATTATTTGTGTAATTATTAAGTATCCATCTCCCTTATTAATATGCAAGTTTCTTAAGGGTTGTTTCTGTTTTGCCTACCATTGTATTTTTGGTGGTTATCACAGTGCTTGGTTCATAGTAGATGATCAGTAAATTTTCATTGAATGATTACATGACAGGTAGTTCTCATCTTTGCTATTATACTTTTATGAAACATAATGCATTTTTCAAAAGCATATGGAGCAAGAGTATGGCCACATGGTCAGAAATCCCAGTTTAATCCTGGAAATCATATACATCTTCAAATTCCAGGAACTGCATATCTTTTTAGGGGGGCATAGTTCATGTTTACTTCCCTGGTAGCTCAGCTGGTTAAGAATCCGCCTGCAATGCAGGAGACCCCGGTTCAATTCCTGGGTCAGAAAGATCCCCTGGAGAAGGGATAGGCTACCCACTCCAGTATTCTTGGGCTTGTTCAGCCTAAACAGTTCCTTTTGAAATTGTGTCACTCATAGGACAAATGCTTAATAATTCAGATACGTTGTGAGGCTTGCCTTCCAAAGAAAGCTGCAGAAATTTAAAGTATAATGCATAAAAGTGTATCAATCTCTTCTGCAATTGCAATTTTTCTTCTCCGTAATAGTTCTATAATTTTGAAGTTTGCTGTACTACACTGAACTCAGTGGTTTCTATACAAAATAACTGGAATCTTAATGTCAATTTGTTCCATCAGTTTGAATGTGAAAACTTATACTTCCTTAACTAAACAGCCAAGGTAGCCTCCCCCACCCCACTCCTGTAGAACTTTTTAAAAAAATTTTACTTCATTTTACTTTACGATACTGTATTGGTTTTGCCATACATCAACATGAATCCGCCACGGGTTTACACGTGTTCCCAATCCTGAACCCCCTCCCATGGACACTGCAAAACTTTTTGATAAGACAAAAATTAATCTGTGGAATTAATTTGGATGCCTGGATTATATATGTTTTTTAAGAGATTTGCTGAGTGGCATATTTTCACTTTTCTGTCAAATAGCTTTTCAGTAAGGACACTGACATGAATAAATTAATGACTTTTTATAATTTCCTCCATTTCTCATGCAGAAAACCATATTTGCAAATTTAATAGTATACATCCTTCTTACAAATGTTGTAGTGAAAGCAATACACAAATACCTTCTATTTTCACTCAAAAGGAAAAAGAAAAATTTCTAACCTCAAGATTATCTCAATAGATGCAGAAGAAGCTATTTGATAAAATCCAAAATCCATTCATAGTAAAAAAATTCTCAACAAGTTGGAAATAGAAGGAAACATCTTCAGCCAGATAAAGAAGCTGTACAAATACCCTACAGCTAACATCATACTTAACGGTGCAAGACTAAATGCTTTCCCCTAAAGACTGGGAACAAGGCAAGTCTTTCTTCTCTTACCCCTTCCTATTGGACAGGTACTTGAAGTTTTAGTGCAATAAGGCAAGGAAAAGAGGTAAGAGGCATCCAGATCGAAAAGGCAGGAGTAAACCAACCCTAATTAGCAGATAGCACAATTCAGTATGTAGAAAATGCTATGATATCCACAAAAGTTACTGGTAGAATTAACAAATCCCTTAAGCAAGGTCATAGGATATACTATCAATGTACAAAAATCATATTTGTAAGCAATAAACAAGTCAAAAATTAAATTAAGAAAACAATTTCATTCACAGTAGCATAAAAAGAAGAAAATACTTAGAAATAAATGTAACAAAACAGTAAGAATTCTATGCAGAAAACTGTAAAACATTGCCTACAGAAATAAAGAGGATCTTAGAAAATGGAGAGGCATTGCGTGTGTATAGATTGGAAGTCTCAATATTATTAAGATGGCAATTCTCCCCAAACTGACTTATAAATTCACTGCAATCCATATCAAATTCCAGCTTGCTGGTTTTTTTTTTTTCTTCCCTGAAATTGACAAGCTGATTTTGAGATTTATTTCAAAATGCAAGGGACTCGGAATCACTAATACAGTCTTGAGAAAGAAGAACAAAGTTAGAGAACGTGTACTAGGTGATTTCAAAACTTAGTGCAAAGCTAAAGTAGTCAAGGGGGCCCCTCCAGTGACTCAGCAGCAACGAATTTGCCAGCCAAAGCAGAAGACTTGCAGGAGACACGGGTTCGATCCCTGGGTTGGGAGTATCCCCTGGAGGAGGAAATGGCAACCCACTCCAGTATTCTTGCTGGGAGAAACCCATGGACAGAGGAGTCTGGCAGGCTATAGTCCATGGGGGCGCAAAGAGCTGGACATGACTTAGTGACCGAGCACACAGAGTAGTCAAGACAGTGTGGTGCCGCCCTAAGGACAGGCATTTAGGTCAAAGAAATGGTAGAAGGGCAACTGGATACCCACATGCCAAAGAACACATTTAGACCCTTACCTCACACCATCCACACATATCAACTCAAAGTCGATTTAGACCTAAACAGAAGAGCTAAAACTACAAAACTCTTAAAACATAGGAATAAATCTTTATGATCTTGGATCAGACTTCCTTAAAGTAAAACCATTTATGCTTCAAAAGATGCCATTAAGAAAATGAAAATACAGGTGGTAGACTGGGAGAATATTTTCAAATCCTGTATCCTAATGAAGGGATTTTATCTAGAATATATAAAGTGCTCTTGTGGCTCAACAGTAAAAATAATAACCTGATTTTAAAATGAGCAATGGATAGGAATAGATACCATTCCAAAGAGTTATATAAGCAGCCAGGGAACACATAAAAAACTGCTCGACCTGATTAGCCATCAGGGAAACAATCCAAATGTCCATCAACTGGTGAATGGATAGACAAAATATAGCCTATCCATACAGTAGAATAGCATGGGGCAATAACAAGGAATGCTCCCTCATGACTGAACTTGAAAAAACATTATGCTAAATGAATGAGACCAGAAGTAAAAGACCATGTATTGTATGATTCCATTTAGATGAAGTGTCCAGACAGAAAGCAGATTAGTGGCTGCCGGGGGTGGGCAGTGGGGTGGACTGGAGAATGTGCCTTCTAATTCGTATAGTTGGGCTAATGAAATGTTCTGGAATTAAATAGTGGTGGCTGCACAACTCTGTGAATTTACTAAAAAACTACTGAGTTGCACATTAAAAATAAGTGAATTTTATGTTATTTAAATTATACTTCAATAAAGGCATTAGAAAACAAAAATAACTCTCTGGCAACAATTCCCTTATTGCCAGTGCCATTTGTGTGCCAGTTGAACTCAGTTTTTTCATATTAGACCAAAATTGAAAAATTACTTACTTGTGCAATGTTAGTCTGTTGTTTATGTGAGCAAACTAATTAGGTGTCAGATTTGTCTTTCTTTCTTTGTTGGTTATTTGTTTCCACTAAAAGTGCAGGAGGAATCTTTCCAGGGTCAACTAGATTGCATTTGTTGTACAGTGGTTAAACCCTTAGGCTCCAGGGTTTGGAGAATCTGCCTCCATCACTTAGCTGTGTTAATCTGGACCTCAATCATTTAAACTCTCAAAGTCTCTCTCATCTTTAAAGTGGAGAGAACAACAGACATGTCTTCATGTTTATTGAGAAGGATTAAATAGGCTTTTTATGGTGTCTGGTGCATTGTAAGTGTTCAATCAGAATAAATGCAATCTACTCTGTGGGCTGAATGGTAGACACCCTGGTATAAACCAATAATCCACCTAACTAATTACAAGACTTGCTCAAGTTTGTCTAAGACTGAGCTGGAACTAAGATTTGCTGGCTCTTTGTTCTGTTTCCTTTCAGATTCCAGCATGCAGAGTGGATGCCCTGTTTCTTCCTCCCTACCCCACCCTCTTGCCCCCCATCCCCTGCCCCATCCTAGCCTTAACCTGGTCTTGAGGGAGGATGAGATGGCTGGATGGCATCACTGACTCGATGGATGTGAGTCTGAGTGAACGCCGGGAGTTGGTGATGGACAGGGAGGCCTGGCGTGCTGCGATTCATGGGGTCACAAAGAGTCGGACACGACTGAGCCACTGAACTGAACTGAGATGGTTTGGATGTATAGAAGTCTCAGAACCACTGTTGTAGGCTGGATACCCCCTGAGAGTCACTGTTCTACATGTGGGAATGGTTCCAAACTCTCAGAGCCTACGAAAGTGAAAGTCACTCATGTATCTGACTCTTTGAGGCCCCTTGGACTGTACTCCATGGAATTCTCTAGGCCAGAACACTGGAGTGGGTAGCCTTTCCCTTCTCCAGGAGATCTTCCCAACCCAGGGATCGAACTGAGGTCTCACACATTGCAGGTGGATTCTTTACAAGCTGATCCACAAGGGAAGCCCTTTGGGTGAAGCTAAAGTGGCTTTGAGAATGGCCTTAGACCTGGGATGTATATGCAACGGGAAGAACTTCTGCTTTTTATTTTTTTGGCAGTGTCTTTCAAATTTTGCTTTGTAGCTAGCCATGATGAGATTTTTCAGAGCTTCAAAACCAGACCGAAACTGCACCTAAAGAAGCATTTATAGCCAGGATATAAAATGAAGTGGATATCAAAGGGGGGCCAAGTGTCCTCTAAAAATAACAAAATCAGAGGTCAGAGAGTAATGGTCTTAGGAGCAATACCTCTGAGAGAGATTCATAACAGAATCCAGCTCATAGTTAAATTATTAGTTCATAGAATAAGAGATCTTATTCCAGCTACATGGACTCTTAGCACTTTATAAATTAATATGGACCAGACTCCAAGTCAAGTGCACACATCGACATTGTGAAGGAGAATTTCTGCTACTTGCACCATGTTGGAAAAGAGTTGTTTCAAAGGTACCAGAAATCAAAACTGGGTCTTCTGCATTGTGGGTGGATTCTTTTCCATCTGAGCCACCAGGGAAGCCCAGTCTCCCTCAACCCTGCCCCCAAAAGTTAACTTGCCTACTACATTCTTGCCATGTCTTTATTCTCTTTCTTGTACATATCCTCATCTCTCCACCTTCTTCTGCTCTGTTGACTTCCACCTGGCTCCACTGCACGGCAAGGTAAAGAGTGAGAGGAGACATTGAGTGAATGTGGTGTAGCCTGAAGACTGATTTTTCTTAGTCCAAATCTTTCTTTGCTCATTTTAAGAAACAAAAACAACAAACATTCCCTCCCACACTTTTGGTTCTTCTTTGAAGTATCACCTGATATTGCTAGAAGAGCATTTGTCTTTTTTTAACTTCAGGTGCAGAGAATTGAATTGATCACACTTCCCAGTTCAGGGCATACCTTTTGGTTATTCCCTGTTTACTCCCCAAACTCTTCTCCCAGCCCTCACCCTCACTAGTATCAGATGTCCATCCGTCTCTGTCTGCTGGGTGAAGCCAGCCACTGTAGACTCCACTACCCGAGCTCCCTGGCTGCTTTGTTTCTGTTGAGCTTTGGCCAATGAGAGGCACTGGCAGGAGGATGGGGGTGAGGTGGGAGGAGCTGGGGTATTTGTGCAGTGTCTGGCAATGGTTGCTTCCTTCCTCAGTGCAGCACCTTTCAGACAGTTCCTTGGTTCCAGCCCTGCTGTATGCATTCTTAGTCACTCAGTCATGTCTGACTCTTCGTGGCCCCATGGACTGTAGCCCAACAGGCTCCTCCGTCCATGGAATTTTCCAGGCAAGTATACCGGAGCAAGTTGCCATTTCCTTCTCCAGGAGATCTTCCCAACCCAGGAATCAAACCCACATCTCTCCAACTCCCCTCAGTTCAGTTCAGTTCAGTTGCTCAGTCGTGTCCGACTCATTGCAACCCCATGAATTGCAGCACGCCAGGCCTCCCTGTCCATCACCATCTCCCGGAGTTCACTCAGACTCACGTCCATTGAGTCCGTGATGCCATCCAGCCATCTCATCCTGGGTCACCCCCTTCTCCTCCTGCCCCCAGTCCCTCCCAGCATCAGAGTCTTTTCCAATGAGTCAACTCTTCGCATGAGGTGTCCGAAGTACTGGAGCTTCAGCTTTAGCATCATTCCTTCCAAAGAAATCCCAGGGTTGATCTCCTTCAGAATGGAGAGGTTGGATCTCCTTGCAGTCCAAGGGACCCTCAAGAGTCTTCTCCAACACCACAGTTCAAACGCATCAATTCTTCGGCACTCAGCCTTCTTCACAGTCCAACTCTCACATCCATACATGACCACAGGAAAAACCATAGCCTTGACTAGACTGACCTTAGTTGGCAAAGTAATGTCTCTGCTTTTGAATATACTATCTAGGTTGGTCATAACTTTTCTTCCAAGGAGTAAGTGTCTTTTAATGTCATGGCTGCAGTCACCATCTGCAGTGATTTTGGAGCCCAAAAAAATAAAGTCTGACACTGTTTCTACTGCTTCCCCATCTATTTCCCATGAAGTGATGGGACTAGATGCCATGATCTTCGTTTTCTGAATGTTGAGCTTTAAGCCAACTTTTTCACACTCTCCTAGGGTTACCTTAATATGATGTCCTCCCCTTGTCCCTTTAGCCCTAGAAATGCTAATGGCATGAGGAGAAGGGGATGACAGAGGATGAGATGGTTGGATGTCATCACCAACTCGATGGACATGAGTTTGAGTAAGCTTCCAGAGTTGATGATGGACAGGGAAGCCTGGTGTGCTGCAGTCCACGGGGTTGCAAAGAGTCAGACACGACTGAGCAACTGAACTGAACTGAACTGGATGCTAATGGCTTCCTGCTATTACTTTCTGGGGTAGACAGAATGGTGCCCTGAATATTTCCACACCCTAATCCTTGGAACCCATAAGTATGTTATCTTACATGGTAAGCAGAATTTTACAGTTGTGATGAATGTGAACCTTGAGATGGGAGATCATTGTACTTTATTTGGGTGAACCCAATCTAATGACTCTGGTCCTTGAAAGCAGCTGTAGGCAGAAAGAGATGTGACGATGGAAGTAGGGTCTAAAAGATCAGATGTTGCTAGTTTTGAAGATGGAGAAGGGGGGCCATGAGCCAGGGAATGTGGACAACCTCTAGAAGTTGGAAAGGTCAAGGAAACAAGTTCTCCCTTGATGCCTCCCTCTGGAATGTTGCCTTGCTGCCACATTGATGGACGCATTGATTTTAGCCAGATCTATGCCAGGAACCTACAGAAATGTAAGATGATAAACTGATGTTGTTTTAAGCCACTAAATTTATGGCAAGTTGTTATAGCAACAATAGAAAACCAGCACACCTTCCCTATCCTCTTTTTTTTTTTTCTTTTAAGCTTTCACTCTCCCCACACTGCTGTAGGTAGTCCTTTCACTAGCACCTCTTCCTTTAAACTATTTGGAGTGAAATCTGTTTACTCTTCTTACAAATGTCCCCTCTCATTTTGTTCTTCCTTCCTTTCTTCTGCCACTTATTCTCTATGCCCACATTCAATCTTTTCTCCCATTAAACGGGCTTCTCTGATAGCTCAGTTGGTAAAGAATCTGCCTGAAATGCAGAAGAACTGGGTTCAATCCCTGGGTTGGGAAGATCCCCTGGAGAACGGAAAGGCTACCCACTCTAGTATTCTGGGGTCAGCAAGAGTCCAACATGACTGAGTGACTTTTACTTTCGTATATGTAACTTGCCTAGTAGATACAAGTGAATGTATACATTTTAAATTTATATAAATTATCTTCTATAATACATTGAATTTTTTCTTAGTTTTTAAGTTTCATCCAATGCTATATTTTTGAGAATGATCCAAGGGGCTGTCTGCACTGTAGTTCCTTGCTTTTGATGGTTGCATCCTTGAAACATGTGATCCAGTCATCAAAGGAATCAGATGAAACCAGGAGGGGTCTGAAAGATCCTGAGAAGAGAGCAACCTTAGACCTACCTTAGACCTTGAAGTGAGGGCAGAGAGCAGGGAGATTGGAAATGGAAGGAGAGGAAAAGTGAGGTGATATGACTGGAGCGATGTCCTTAGAAATCTTTCACTATAAATTTATAAATGAGCATGAGGGAGAGATTCCATCAATAACAAGTAGCTTGCCAGCATTTACGTTTTGTCTAGTCTCCCTAAATTTCTGTAGCTTTTATTGGCTCACCTCAGACATTTCTCTCTAATTCTAGGAAGTAAAGCAAGGCAAAGCACAGTGTATTTTGCCAGGTTCTTAAATTGTGGTGCTGACCAAGACCTTATTTATTCTCCTGATACCTAAATATCCATCTCCCTTGTGTAAATTTACTGCCTTCTGAATTTGGAACCATATGTAGATCTAACTCATGCAAATAACTACATTTTTGACCCATGTTAGTACTTCTTTTCAAGTAATAATATATTTTTTTCTTAGTGGAAATAGCTTTTTTTGGCTTTTATTTCTGATTATAAAAGCAATTCATGATTATCATACAAAAGTATCATTGCAGTAAAGTATTATAATACAAAAAAGAATAAAGATATAAACATTAGTTATTATCTTATCTGATTTTAACATTTTTGGAATATGTTATATTAGCCTTTCTTTCTCATTAATAATATTCATTCAATAAATATTTATCATGCAATCTATGGTGCTAGGTGCTGGGAGACAATAGTGAGCAAAAATAACAAAATTGCTGCCCTCTGGACCTTGTAATCTAGTGAGGAAGAATTATATTTAATTATATGATTATTTAATGTCTGCAACAGTTAGGATGCTTCTGCTGAAGCATCAACGAGCTATTGCCACAGTAATGCTCCATAATATATCACCCCAAACTCAATGACCTACAACAATGAGCACTTATTCTTATGATCACAGTTCTGCAGGTCACTTGGGGCAACTGTGCTTTAGAGAGTGGGTCCATGAACTGGCAGAAGTTACTCTGTTTTAGGGTGTCGATTAAGCTTAGGCCTATATTTTATGTATTGATTCTGGTACCAGGCTTAAAGGAAAAGCAGCTCATTGTGGGGGGAGGGGGGGAGATGCTTTTCCCATAGTGGATCACTGGAGAGAACAAGAGCCAACCAAACCGTGAAAGCATGTGGGGAACCTTTGCTTTCATCATGTCTGCTAACATTCCATCGACCAAAACCAATCACGTGAACAAGCCCAAAATTAATGGGTAGGGAATATTACTCCTCTCACCATGAGAACACAGTAAGGGTGTGGATGTCTATTATAGACAAATGAAGAATTGATATCAGTAATTCAACCTACCATGTAACACACAGCCAAAAGTGTTACTGATATATTCTTCTCATGGTCACAAAATGGCTGAAACATTCATAAGCATTATATTCTCTTACGAGATTATCCAAAGACAGGAAGAGAGGAGTCCTATCTTGTTCTTTGCTAGTAATCCCACTCCCTATCTTCATGTTCTTTGACTTCTCATTAGCGAGGGTTGCTTCACATGTCCACTCCTAATTCAGTCACTGGTAGGGAGAATACATTGATATGATTGATCTGCACTAAAAAACATTTACACCCTGGGGCTAGGGAATGGTTCCTGAAACACAAGTGCCTAATATCTGAACAAAATGGGGGTTATATAGACATGAATAATGAGGTGAGATGGCATTTAGCAAGACAACTAATAGTCTTACCAGTCTGCTTCATTGTATTAGTGTGATTGTCATAAGGGTTCTAAATTTTAAGCAATTACAAGAAAACTTGTTTGGAGAGGGAAGCCAGGGAAATGAGTATTAAGCTGAAATTTGAAGGATGAGTAGGAGTTACCTACACACAGAACATTTTGGGTAGAGGGATATGCATAAAAGTTTTGTAATCGAGTGAGCTTGGGATATGGGAGACTTCAGAAATGTGAAAGTGTGGTGGTAAGCATGATGGGAATCAAGGCTGTAGAGGATAAGAACCATACCACTGAGGGCCTTGCAGATCAAGTTAAGGCTTTTATTCTTCATCCTAAGAGCAATGGAAAGTCACTAAAGAGCTTTAAGCAAGGTAATGATGTGATCAGAATTGATTTTAAAGGAAGGTCGCACTAGCTACAGTGTGGAGACAAATTGAGGAGATTCTGGAATGACTGGAAGGGAGGTCAGTTGGGAATTTATTACACAGTTCATCTGAGAGTAGATAACAGTTTAGTTAGAATGGTAGTGGTAGAGACAAAAAGATTTTAGAAATATTAAATTTTAGAAATATTTAAGAGGTAAAAATGTTTACAGGTAGTGACAGATATAGATATCAAGGAATAGCCTTATATTTCAGGATTATGTAGCTGGATCAATGTTGGAACCAATAATTGAGACAGAGAATACAGGAAAAGGCCCAGGTTTGGTCAGGAAAAGCACAGGCACAGATGTTCAGCTTAAGTTGCCTTTGAGATACATAAAAATAATCATTGGATTTATAGGTATTAGATGTTATGGGTTATTTGCACATAAATAGTAATTGATGCCAAAGATATTAATAAAAGATTATATAAAGTGCAAGGAGTAAGGGGTCTA
The DNA here is from genome assembly GCF_023091745.1 of Budorcas taxicolor. NCBI lineage: Eukaryota > Metazoa > Chordata > Mammalia > Artiodactyla > Bovidae > Budorcas > Budorcas taxicolor. Next base: position 101,779,772 of record NC_068935.1, on the reverse strand, counting down.
GGAATAAGCCTTGAGGAATACCAGTATTTAGAGAGCTAGTAGTGGAGAAGGAAATGGCAACCCACTCCAGTGTTCTTGCCTGGAGAATCCCAGGGACAGAGGAGCCTAGTGGGCTGCCGTCTATGGGGTTGCACAGAGTTGGACACGACTGAAGCGACTTAGCAGCAGCAGCAGCAGCGGCGGAGGTGGGGGTGGGGTGTGAGGGGGTGGAGAGCTTATGAATGGCAAAGGAAGCTGAGAAAGAACAGAGATGTAAAAAAAGAAACCCACAAAACAAAGACAAAACCAAAAAACCCAAATATAGAAAGAAGACTTAAAAACCAAGTTCGTGCCCACTCAGGAATTCTCCTTTCTTGGGCTTCCCAGGTGGTGTAGTGGTAAAAGTATCCTCCTGCTGATGCAAGAGATGTGGGTTTGATCCCTGGGTTGGAAGATCCCCTGGAGTAGGATGTGACATCCCACTCTAGTATTCTTGCTTGGAGAATCCCATGGACAGAGAAGCCTGGCAGGCTACATACAGTCTATGGGGTCACAAAGAGTCAGACATGACTGAGTCCAGCAACAAGGACTGAAGAAGTAAAATTGGACTTGGTAACATTAAGGTCATAGTTCAGAAGTTAGTTAGCAAGTACTGTTTTGGTGAAGTGATGAATGTAGATTGCAGTGTGTTGAGGGGTAGGAGTTGAGAAAATGGACATGTTGGCTTTGAAGTGGACAGAATTTGTAGTGGGAAATGCAGCTAAAGGAGATTGGGATGATGAAGAGAACTTAAAGTTGATGAGAAGTATCCAGTTGAGAGGAAGAGTTTATTATATGAGAGGCATGGCATAAGAAAGACCAAGACTCTTCAGAAAACAGGAAGTAATGGGATCCATGTATGTATTTATGTAGTTAAAACTTACATGTTTATATATATTTTCTGTATATAAACTATTAAAATGTGATATATTTGGTTGCAAGGAATACAATACCCCATCAACAAAGTATTAAACAAGAAAGACATTTGACTACCCTACCTAATTCAAAAATTGGAAGTTGGCACTTCCAACTTTGTGCCATTGTACAGGAGGCAGTGATCAAGACCATCCCCAAGAAAAAGAAAAGCAAAAAGGTAAAATGATTGTCTGAGAAGGCCTGACAAATAGCTATGAAAAGAAGAGAAGCGAAAGAAAAAGCAGAAAAGGAAAGATATACCCATTTGAATGCAGAGTTCCAAAGAATAGCAAGGAGAGATAAGAAAGCCTTCCTCAATGCTAAGTGCAAAGAAATAGAGGAACAGAATAGAATGGGAAAGACTAGAGATCTCTTCAAGAAAATTAGAGATACCAAGAGAAATTTTCATACAAAGATGGGCACAATAAAGGAAAGAAATGGTATGGACCTAACAGAAGCAGAAGAGGTGGCAAGAATACACAGAACTATATAAAAAAGATCTTTACGACCCAGATAATCATGATGGTGTGATCACGCACCTAGAGCCAGACATCCTGGAATGCCAAGTCAAGTGGGCCTTAGGAAGCATCACTATGAACAAAGCTAGTGGAGGTGATGGAATTCAAGTTGAGCTATTTCAAATCCTAAAATATGATGCTGCACTCAAACCTAAAAGAAAGTGCTGCACTCCATATGCCAGCAAATTTGGAAAACTCAGCAGTGGCCACAGGACTGGAAAAGGTCTGTTTTCATTCCAGTCCCAAAGAAAGGCAATGCCAAAGAATGCTCAAACTACTGCACAATTGCACTCATCTCATATGCTAGCACAGTAATGCTGAAAATTCTCCAAGCCAGGCTTCAACAGTATGCGAACCATGAACTTCCAGATGTTCAAGCTGGATTTAGAAAAGCAGAGGAACCAGAGATCAAATTGCCAGCATCTGTTGGATCATGGGAAAAGCAAGAGAGTTCCAGAAAAAACATCTACTTCTGCTTTATTGACTATGCCAAAGCTTTTGACTGTGTGGATCACAACAAACTGTGGACTGTTTTTCAAGAGATGGGAATACCAGACCCCCTGACCTGCCTCCTGAGAAATCTGTATTCAGGTCAAGAAGCAACAGTTAGAACTGGACATGGAACAACAGACTGATTCCAAATTAGGAAAGGAGTACATCAAGAATGTATATTGTCACCCTGCTTATTAACTTATATGTAGAGTACATCATGAGAACCCCTGGGCTGGAGGAGGCACAAGCTGGAATCAAAATTGCTGGGAGAAATATCAATAATCTCAGATATACAGATGACACCACCCTTATGGCAGAAAGCGAAGAACTAAAGAGCCTCCTGATGAAAGTGAAAGAGAAGAGTGAAAAAGTTGGCTTAAAACTCAGCATTCAGAAAACTAAGATCATGGGATCTGGTCACATCACCTCATGGCAAATAGATGGGGAAACAATGGAAACAGTGAGAGACTTTATTTTGGGAGGCTCCAAAATCCCTGCAGATGGTGATTGCAGCCATGAAATGAAAAGACGCTTGCTCCTTGGAAGCGACTGAACTGAACTGAAACACCTGAGCTGAGATCTTTTCATCTTTTCCATCTTGCCTCTTCAGTGTGTCAGTGACATCTCTCCTCCTGATCTCCAGATGGCTGCCACAGCTTTACATATCTCATCCTCATAAGCAGCATTCCAAGCAGAAAAGCAAGTAGGGGTGGTATGAGTAACCAAAGTGCTTTCTGTATTTGCCATTCACGTTATTAGGGAGAAATCTTAACCTGAAGCTATCAACAAACTTCCTCTATGTCTCATTGTCCAAACTGGGTCACACGACTACCCTTAGCCAATTACTAGTAAAGGGAAATGAGATTTCGGCGGCTGGTGTAGACCCATCATTTTTCATCCCTGGTACTGGGCAAAGTGCTACCCAAACACATTAGGGCAAGAAAGAATGTGGAATAAGTTTGAACTGACAGCTCCAGGAGTGGTTACCATGAAGAATGTTTGCCTCAGTAGCTATATTGATTGGTTGGTGTGTGTGTGTCTATGTATGTGCAATTATAAAATTAGTTCATAATATTAAAAGTTTATATATTGAAAGATACAATAGAATAAAAATAATGTAAAATCGCATTAATTGGAAAATAAGCAACTTTCATTGACATTCTGATTTAGAGCCTTTCAGAATTTTTCTATGCTAAAAACAGCCTTTTTCTTTTTTTTTTCTGTTTCAAAATTGAGAGCGACTCATGCTGTGTGTATGTATGATGTAATTTGCCTTTTGCACATAGAGCAGAGTTTTTAAATGATATGCTAAAACTGTGAACTAGATCTTGGTAAATTGTGTTTCTGTTTGTTTACTGTTCCATATATTATTCTAGCAGTATTTGAACATACTCATTTGTTTATATTCTTAACAATACTTGGTATATTCATTTTAGGAATCTTTGGTAATCTTATGAGATAAAAGTAATAAATCAGTGTGAAAGTGAAAGTGTTAGTCCCTCCATCATGTCTGAATCTTTGTCACCCCAGGGACTATATAGCTCACCATGCTCCTCTCTTCATGGAATACTCAAGGCAAGAATACTGGAGCAGGTAGCCATTCCGTTCTCCAGGGGATCTTCCTGACTCAGGGATCGAACCTGGGTCTCCCTTATTGAAGGCAGATTCTTTACAATCTGAACCACCAGGGAAGCCCACCAGGGAAGCCCCATAAATCAGTATAATTTATATGTTTTGTTTTAAGTGTAAAAGCTTTCCATGAATATTTTTGCCATTTGAATTGTTTTTCCTTTTGTTTATTTTTTTATTGATTTGTGTGAATCCCTTTATATGTTGACACTGATATAATACTTTGACATATATGTTTCAGATATTGTTGTTTTCAGTTTGTGGTTTCTCTTTTCATTTTGTCAATGATATTTTTTGTATTATGCAAAATATTTAATTTTATTAATTACATCTTTCTCTTATGGCTTCTGAGATAGTATGACATAGTATTTAATATCTGGGTCTCTGGAGACACCAGACACGAACTTGAATCCTGTCTCTTTCCATGTGATTGCAAAGACCTTTGAGAAAATGACTCAACTTTTCAAACACTTTTTTTCTCCACTGATAAAATGGAGACAATAATGCCTCCTTCAAAAGACTGTTATGCAATGTGTAGGCAAATCATGTACAAAAAGAGTTTAGTCCAATGACTGGCACATTAATGCTCCCTAAAATTCAGTTACTGTTATAAGAGCAAATATTAATATTATGATTATAAAGGAATTTTCCAGTTAAATTTTATTAAAATGTACATATATATTTTCTTGTCCTTAAATGTAAAAATGAAAATATAATCTTTATGTAAAACATAATGATTTTTCCAGTAGTCATGTATGGATATGAGAGTTGGACCATAAAGAAGGCTAAATGCTGAATAATTGATGCTTTTGAACTGTGGTGTTAGAGAAGACTCTTGGGAGTCCCTTGGACAGCAAGGAGATCAAACTAGTCAATCCTAAAGGAAATCAGTCCTGAATATTCATTGGAAAGCCTGATGCTGAAGCTGAAGCTCCAATACTTTGGCCACCTAATGCAAAGAACTGACTCATTGGAAAAGATTCTGATGCTGGGAAAGATTGAAGGCAGGAGGAGAAGGGGATGACAGAAGATGAGATGGACATGAATTTGAGCAAGCTCCAGGAGTTGGTAATGGACAGGGAATCCCAGCGAGCTGCTGTCCATGGGGTCACAAAGTTTCAGACACGACTGAGTTGAACTGAACACTGAAACAGTTTCACATAGATTATACTTTGAAGTTGAGTAATATAAACTCAAGAGCTATTACTGGGGATTTTGAAGTATTACAGAAATACTGATACAATTACTGGACATTTATTTGCTTTAAGTATAAGCTCTGTTTAATGGTTAAAAGTAATTTTGTGATGTTATTTTTCCTTTATTCAACCATTTCAGCTTTCTCTATTTTCAGTAAATCCAATGAGTTATTGACTGTGGAAGAAATCAAATAGATATTTTTCATATTCTTGTTCTCTCCAAGACTGTTAATTAAAAGAGAATTTTAAAGATTTCATGAAAACATTAAAGAAAGAAACCATAACTTCCTCTTTAGTGTTTTCTTACCATTTTATTTAATATGCAGAAGGGGTGGCCATATTCTTAAGGTAGTTGATCACAAACTGTGTTACTGATGCTGTCATGGATTTCCCCAATATATCATGGGTGAAGAGTTTTATGTATATGTATGTATGTATGTGTGTATATATATATATATATTCATTCTAAAGTGCTGACATGATGTGATGGGTAACTGGAATTATTGCTTTGAGAATGCTGACTGTATAATAACTCCTTTCATTGGATGAGATTGTGCTTCATGACTACACACACGAGGTAGGAGGGTTACAGAATGCCGTGCTCCTTAGACAGTAAGTGTGGTGTGGAGTTTAGAACAGGATTCCAGACTACCTGGGTTTGCATTCCAGCTGTGTGGTTTAGGAGCTGTGAGGCCTTAGGCAAGTTACCTAACTTCTGTGTACCTTGGTTTCTTTGTTTGTACAATTGAGATAAGAGTAGTATCTACCCCATAAGGGTATGTGAAGATTCAGTGACTTAATAACTTTAAGGCACTTAGAACAGTACCGAACATAGTAAGAAGAGAAAGAAAGATAGCACTAAGTAGTGTCCGACTCTTGTGATCCCATGAGCCTGCCAGGCTCCTCTGTCCATGGGATTCTCTAGGCAAGAACAGTCTTTTGGACTCGTGGGAGAGGGAGGGGGGGATGATTTGGGAGAATGGCATTGAAACATGTATAGTGTCTTATAAGAAATGAATCACCAGTCCAGGTTCAATGCAGGATACAGGATGCTTGGGGCTGGTGCACTGGGATGACCCAGAGGGATGGTATGGGGAGGGAAGTGGGAGAGGGGTTCAGGATGGGGAACACGTGTACACTCGTGGCAGATTCATGTTGATGTATGGCAAAACCAATACAATATTGTAAAGAAATTAGCCTCCAATTAAAATAAATAAATTTAAATTAAAAAAAAAATAAAACTCATGCAAAAAAAAAAAAAAAAGAATACTTGAGTGGGTTGCCATTTCCTTCTCCAGGGGAACTTCCCTACCCAGGAATAGTACAATTGGGATAACAGTAGTAAAGGGTATGTGAAGATTCAGTGACTTAATAACTTTAAGGCACTTAGAATAGTACCTGACACAGTAAGCAGCCAGTAAATGCTATTATCGCGATTCTGTCTTCCTCTATATAGGGCTTCCCTGGTGGCTCGGTGGTAAAGAATCTGACTGCAATGCAGGAGACTTGAGTTCAATCCCTGTGTTAGGAAGATTCCCTGGAGGAGGGCACAGCAACCCACTCCAGTATTCTTACCTGGAAAATTCCATGAACATAGAAGCTGAGGGGCTATGGTCCCTGGGGGTCGCAAAGAGTCGGACATGACTGAAGTGCACACTTCTTCCTCTATAGAACTTCTGTCTTGCCTTGTGGCATTTACGTTTGAACTATAGTGTTGTATACAACTATAGAAATATCTGGAATTTGTCGATTGTCATTAAGGAGAGGAAACCCCAGGGTCTCTTAAGGTTTCATGCTCCAGTCTGAGTAGAGAAGGATGAAGATGGAAGGTAAAGAAAGTAGAGCGCATTTAACAGTGCCAGCACCTCTCTCTGTAACCCAGAAAGGCACTCTTTTATGTCATGTATGAAATAAAATCTATTCCAGGCATTCATAAGATAGTGTCAGAATCCATTTATGATTTCTACTGGCTATTGTGTTATTCGGATATTTGTTGCCATATTGTTTTGTGTAACTGGATGATGAAACACTCATTCAATATGCAGGCCTGCAGTACAGTGTATTTAGGAATTAGCCTAAAGTTTCATCAGTGTTTGTTATGAAAAGGCCAGAGAACAGAGAGATTGCCCTGCTGTGTTGAAATAGAAACCTCTTAAGTGATGAGTGAATGAAGTATAAGCTCAGATAGCAATCCAAGTACTCTTTATCCTGCCTTACTTCCCCTTTCTATAAGAATTTCTTCCATTTCCTTTGTGCCAGCTGTGGTAAAGAGGTGTAGAAAATTATCAATAAGTATGGAGTTACATTTAATATTTTTTTTTAACTATTTGGCCACATAGCACATTGGATCAAACTTGCATCCCCAGGATTGGAAACACAAGAGTCTTAACCACTGGACCGTCAAGGAAGTCCCTGGAGTTGCACTTTCTGGCTTCAATTATAGTCTCTCAGAATTAAACAGCAGCCCTTTAAATAGGGAAATATCTACACAACCAGCTCCCAGACCATCAAGTACTGAAATTATACCTGTACTGAAGATGCTTTTTTGCATTACAGTGAGGTTGAGATCTATAAGTTAATAGAGAATGTTTGCTAATAACCTCAGTACTGAAGTAAGAGGGAAAAATTCAACAGAAGTCTTCCTTTTTTAAGGAAAATGCCAATTTCTTGGTGACTTGAACAATAATCCTTAGAATTAATAAAGTACAATGTTTTTTGTTCAACTTATAACTCAGATAAAATTCCTTTCTAAGACTTTAGTTACCTAGTACATTTAAAACCAGATTTAAAATAATAACACCTTAGAGTTGTGTAGGTCAACCTGGTGTCTTTTAGCCTACACCACTTGAGGGACTGTAACCTTGTTGGCAAAGGCAGCACTGAATGTCTTAGACATGTAATTATAGACTGAGTGGTACTAAAGTACTCCTTAATTCAAAGTCATTGCCAACTCTGACCTTTTCTACTCAGGTGTGAAGGGAAAGATGAGGGCTTCTTTCTCTGTTTTGGCTATTTCTTCACGTGGCCTCTTCCTGAGTGGTGAGTGAATCCTACCCCAAGATGACTGTGAGGATAAAATGAACTAATCCAGGTGTTAGCCTGTTGTTTACTCCCACAAATATGTTAATTGCTCTTATTCACGTTCATCTTTTCTTCGTGGTAAAATATGCATAACATAAAATTACCATTTTAACCATTTCTGTGTGTATAGTCTTTTGGTATTCACTACATTTGAATTGCGCATCACCACTACTCATCTCAAAAGCTTTTTCATCATCCTAAACAGAATGTCTGTACCCATTGAACAATAACTCTCCATTCTCCCATCTCCCCTGATGACCACTATTTTACTTTCTGTTTCTATGAATTTGCTTATTCTAGGAACCTCATATAAATAGAGTCATGTAATGTGTGTCCTTTTGTGTCTGGCTTCTTTAATTAACTTATGGTTTCCCTTGTGGCTCAGCTGGTAAAGAATCCGCCTGCAATGCGGGAGACCTGGGTTCGACCCCTGGGTTGGGAAGATCCCCTGGAGAAGAGAAAGGCTACCCACTCCAGTACTCTGGCCTGGAGAATTCCATGTACTGTATAGTCCATGGGGTCGCAAAGAGTCCGACATGACTGAGCGACACTCACTTTACTTCACTTCTTTAACTTAGCAGAATGTTGTCAAGGTTCATCCATATTGTAAAATGTATCAGAACTCCCTCCCTCTTTAAAGCTGAATAATATTCCATTGTATGTACATACTGCATTTTGTTTATCCATTCATCTGTTGATGGGCATTTTGGTTACATTCATAAAAGGTTGCATCCAAGTGACTGGAAAGCTTATACTGGGCCCTCTGGAGTAGAGTCCTTTATCTAAGTAGATTGTATTTGCTTATAATTCTTCCTTCCCTCCTCCACCCTTGTCATGGTCCACTATGAGTAGAATATATTTCACCATCCTGGTCAAGTTAATCTTTGCCATGTGACTTGCTTTGGCCAAAGAAATGTGGGCAGAAGTTTCAGTGTGCCAGTTCTGAGCCAAAGCCTGAAGAGGTATTGCATGTTTCTGTTGGTCCCTCTTAGGCTTCTGTTATTGCCACCAGAAAAATATGGTCTGTGTAAACGCTGGTCCAATAAGGAGAAGATGCATGGAACAACCAGATCCAGCTCACAGCCTGGAGCCAAGGCCAACTAACTTCAGCAAAGTCCAGCACAACCACAGATAATCGACAGACCTGTGAGTAAGAAAGATATGATTATTGCTTTTAAACCACTGAGTTTGGAGTGATTGCTTATATAGCTGTATTTCAGCAGTAGGTGACTAGTACAGGCCTTGGTGAGAAAAGGAGATAGCTTCTCTCCTTTAGTTCTAGGGCTCACTGTATGTTGTGGATAGGGAGAATTCTCTCAAGGAAAATTCAACTGATGTTGACATAGCCAATATGTTGATAAAAAAAGCCACTGCTTATAACTAAAGAGTTCAGGGGTAAGATTTGGGTTTTACCATAAGCAAAAACTTCCTTTGGAGTTTTACCTAGAAATTTTGATTGGCTCCCTTTAAATGAAGTAAAAGGCTATATTTTAGTATGAATGTTTAAAAAAACAGTCACAATAATATTGTCTAAAAGAAAATTGAAAATATGCATAATTTCCCATGGAAATTAGGAAGCCTGTCCCTCAAAGTGTAAAGGTTCTACTGACAATTTAATTGGTAACTTTAGATTGGCTGACATTGTCTATAGAAATTGTCTGCTTGTGTGTTAAGGGTGAAGTAAGTCCAACATTAGTATCCATTTTTCTTGAGATAAAGGAGAGAAAAGAAAGTGACATCACCTTTTGATGACATCATGCAAAATCCAATCTTCATTTTGAATTGGTTCTTGAAAAAGCCTGCCTTAACTTAGAAGAGTCTCAGGAAAAGCTATGAGTAACAGTGTATAAAAAGCAGATTGAGAAATTCAGGATGAGATTACCATGTTGCTAAATGTGCAAGTGTGGTATGTTTGGAGCACTCTGCTGTTTAAGACACACACACATGCAAGTGGCACTGAGTTGCAATGTGCATTCTGCCTTTAGTATTTTGCAGCTTCTGACAGTTGATACATCAGTTTTTCCGGAACTTCCAAGAGCTCAGTTTGGGGTCAGTCATAATCATTTAGTGCATTAATCTTACATTCTCAAAAAATGCCATTTTATTTCCTCAGGACAATAATGTCAAATCAAATTTACTCATGGACCAATTTCCTCTCATGAAAATCCTGGTGGGGTGAACTAATATTTCACACAAAAAATATGCCAACTGAAGTAAAGCTGTTTACAGTGAGGTTGTGTCATTGAATGATGACCTTCTGCAGGCTGAAGCTGGCCCACAGGCTCAATGTTTGACATTTATACTCAAGGATATTTTAAGCTTACTTGTCCTAATGATCAAGGTAACACTGTTTCATAGGCTTTTAGGCTTGGAAGGGATTTTGAGAGCCCATTCATTCATGTGGGACTGAATCCTTTTTCTTCAGTGAAACCTTTTCTACATGTGATACAGATGACAATACGTATTTTGTTTGACCGTACTGTTGGAAAAAACAGCAAAAGGAAATAAGTTTAAAGTGGAGGATAAGACATTTAAGTTGGATATAAAGAAGCTACTGATAGAGTAAGCAAAACACATGAGAAATAACTATCAAGATTGTCTGGTGAATCACTCTGCCCTTCTGTGGTTGCATATTTGTGGCTGCAGTTTGTTAATGTGTGTTGCACAACCATGAGTTTTGCGTTTTCTTTTTCTTCTTAGATTAAGTTAATCCATGGTGTTGTAGACTGAAGAGGGCATAATTATGAGTAGATGCCTAACCTGAGTGAATTTAACCTGTACAGTGGCTGGGTTTGGCCCTTACCTTTATCAGACATGGTTCTGATATATGTGAGTTGCTTAATGTAAACAAATCGCAAGAGACAGATGTATAAATGGACTGTCAATGTATTATTCATATATTCCAGGGGGGAATAGTCCTTTCTGGTGAGCAGGATGATCCTAACCTCCACCTAAGCTACCAACCTGCTAGGATCTGGACCAGCTGTTGTGGCAAGTGTTGTTTGTCATCTTGGCATCCATCCCCTCCTTTTTGATTCCTAACTAAATATTTTATCAGGTGTCATTCACTCCCAGACATGGCCCATGTGCCTCAGGGAAAGCTGGTTGACCCCCGCCCTTGGAGCTCTGATTGGTCCAATCTAGTCATTTCTGCCCTGGTTTACAAATAGTCTGACCCAAATCAATTCATTCCAGTGAGAAACAAAATGAACTCTTCTGAGTGTTTGCAAATGCAACTTTCTTGTTATGAAGCACAGTTACCAGAAGTCAGCCTCTCACTGGATATGAATGAGTAGCCATTGAGCTGTAGTTCCTATAGGGGGCATCCTATAGACATGAGAGCAATAAGTCTTGGGGTGAAGCAGATAGTATAGGTGTCAGAATGGAAAGATGGGGGCAACATGTGTCTTTGATGACCTCCTTGATCAACTTACCCTGAAGCCTCTTCTACAGCTAGAATTTAGTTTTATTATGCGCTTCCTCGATGGCTCAGTGGTAAAGAATCCACCTGTAACGCAGAGGATGCTGCTTCAATCCCTGGGTCAGGAAGATCCCCTGGAGGAGGGCATGGCAACCCACTCCAATATTCTTGCCTGGAGAATACCTATGGACAGAAGAGCCTGGCGGGCTATAGTCCATGGAGTCACAAAGAGTCAAACAAGACTGAAGCGACTGATCACATATCCACACATGCCGTACTTTATTATTGTTAAAGATAGTTTGAGTTGAATTTTCAATTTTATGCAGCTTAAAGAAGTCTGGCTCAGACGGTTAAGTGTCTGTCTACAATGTGGGAGACCTGGGTTCAATCCCTGGGTCAGGAAGATCCCCTGGAGAAGGAAATGGCAATCCATTCCAGTACTATTGCCTGGAAAATCCCATGGACAGAGGAGCCTGGTAGGCTACAGTCCGTGGGGTCGCAAAGAGTCAGACATGACTGAGCGACTTCACTTTCACTTTAAAGAAGTCTAACTGTTACTGAGTTTGTTACCAGGAGTGGGTACATCAAGAAACAAACCTTAAGATGTGAAATTGGCTGAGTGGAGGCAGTATGTCAGAGGGACTCTTAGATTTTTCTATTATTGTCATGGCAGAGTGAAACACTTGTCATTCTCTATAGAGAGCTTAGCAAAGTGTCTGACTTACACTTTGTGTACCAAAATAAATTGATAAGATAATGTTATTTTCTCCTCCAACAGATTACTGTAGTCTTTAACACAAATGAATAATCCAGATGTGAATTGGAAAATGTGAAATGGTCATGTAAAATATTCAAAGATGCATCATGTATTGATAACTCTGGTAAGCTGGATTATTGCTTCCAACTCTGTTCCCACTCTGTAGTAGACTGATAGATTCATTCACTTTGCCTTGTGACTTGTGGTACTCCCCATTTGAATATTCAGAGTGTAATTCTCCACCTCATTGCTTTTTGGACTTGGCCATGTGATTTGCTTTGACCAAAGGATTGTCAGCAGATGTGGTATTATACTGGGCCAAATAGTATCTCTCCTAAATTCATATCCACCTGGAACCTGTGACTGTGACATTATTGGAAGTTGAGTCTTTGGAGATGATTAGTAAAGGTTTTACTGGATTAGGATGGCTCCTATATCCAAAGACTGGTGCCTTTATAAGAGAAGGGAGAGGGGGGTGTGGTTATAGAAGTGCACACGAGGAAGAAGGTCATGCAATGATGGAGGCAGAGATTAGAATGGTGCAGCTACAGGCCAAGGAACAATCAAGATTGCCAGAAACCACCAGAAGCTAGGAAGAGGCAAGAGAAAATGCTTCCTTGGAGCTTTCAGAGGGAGTATAGCCTTGATAGCACCTTTAGTTTGGAGTTCTAGCCTCCAGAACTTTGAGAGAATAAATTTCTGTTGTTTTAGACCACCTAGTTGATGGCATTTGTTATGGCAGCTTTAGCAAACTAATACAGACATGTACAGAAACTTCAAATGTGCTTGTATGTTTGGCGTGATCTCTTATGTCTGCCATCTGCCGTGAGAAGAGCATGCTTTGAATAGATGCTGGTTCTAGAATGAGGAGACTTGTGAAGTATACTCGAATCCAACCCACAGTTCAGAGCAAATTCCAAGTAGTCTCAGCAGAGAATAGCTAACTCACAGACTGAGCAAGAAATAAAGGCATGTGGTTTTTATTACATTTTGGACTTGTCTATTACACAGAAATATTATAGCAATTGCTGACTAATAACATGATAGATTGGGAATGAGAGATGGAGGAGAGGAATCTTAGAACCTGAAACAGTTCCAGATTACCCTTACCTTAGTCATTATCTTTAGGAATAGATGCAGCCTAAATGTACTGGGGCAGTGGTGGGAGGAAGTAAGGTCCCATTTTATATATCATCTTATCTCTTCATAAGAAGGAGGAAAATGACTATTTTTGAGTCACCTATCAAGTTTTCTAGGCATCCATTTCATGAACGAGGGCTTCCCAGGTGGCTCTGATGGTAAAGAATCTGCCTACCAGTGCAGGGGCTGCTGGTTCAATTCCTGGGTTGGGAAGATCCCCTGGAGTAGGATGGGGCAACCCATTGCAGTATTCTTGCCTGGGAAATCCCATGGCAGAGGGCCTACAGTCCATGGAGCCGCTGAGAGTCAGACATGACTGAATGAGCACACACATTTAGATGAGCAGGCAATGAAAATGGAATAAGTGAAAGGGGAGCAGAAGGGAAAAACTGGGATGGCCCCTGAGCTGTTCCTATTCTTGCTAAAGGAACCAACAGCCCAAACAAGAAGGGGTTGTCTTTAGAAATGACATATGGCTAGGTCAGACTTCGAAAAATTAAAAATGGAAAAAGGTTTTTCAGTGCTTCTAGCTTATTAAGGCATAAAAATGAGAACCAATTTGCAAAGATGTGGGGTAGCAGAATGAATAGTGGAGGCTGATTAGATATGTTTGCCCAGGGCGACTCATTAAAAAGCACCTGACCACAGTGCTGAAACCCGTGTAATTTCCACTGCCTCTCACCATTCCCACTTCATCAGCTACAGAGCAAAAGTTAGTTTATTCTTCAAAAAGGCCAATTTCTGCAAGGCATTTATCCCCAAAGTCCTTTCTTTCCCATAGAAACACACTAGAATCATTCAGTTGCTTTTGAATGGGTGTGCATGGCAATATGCCTCCTTAACACTGAGGCAGGAGATTAAAGATTGATAACTGAGCTCTGATACTTCTCTGCCTTGTCTTTCTTCCAGTCAACAACATACCCTTACAGATGAGGTAAGACACCATGTGCTCATTCTCTGTGTGCATGTAAAATGTGGATTCAGCAGGTTCATCTCTTCTCTCTGTTTTGACAATGGGGAAGGGAAGGCTGCTTTGATCTTCAAAAGTCATGACTATAAAGAATGCCTATTCAAATATTCACTCAAGATTAAAACAGTGATCGCTTTTGAGTTGTTTTTAGACTCTTCCACTTACAAAGCTCCCTTTCCTTCTTTGAGTGTATTAGATGCTGATGGAGTTCAAATTTCCACATTATATTATGTATCTGAAGTGTATTTGACAAACAAATGCTGCACTGTTTTTGAGGTAAATATTTTATGTTTTATTTTTTTTCTCATCATGAAAGTAATGCATGCTTGTTATATATACAGAAAAAGGGTAAATAAGGAAAATATTAAAAACCTGTATGCATCCCATTCAGAAATACTGCTAACGTCTATATCTAATTTTATAAATATGGGTAAATGTTAATCTTATCTAAGTATACACATTTTCCTTAAAAATCAATCATTATATCGGTTGTACAGTTTTGAACTTTACTTTTTAAAACAGATGAGCTAGATGGTGCTCAATTCAGTGTATTTGTTGTGTCCACGGTGAGATGTATTATTTTTCCTGGTGGTGCTTTGTTTAGGGAGCTTTCGTAGCAGGGTCTTTTTTATTCTGGCTTCATAGTGTGTGAAGAAATGCTCTCCTGTGTGCGTGAAGGAGGATCTTTCGTTTGTTACTCTTTCCAATGAGAATGACGAATCTAATTCTGCAGTTTTAGATTTAATTCTATGACATATTTGGCCGGAAACTTAAATGCTAGATGGTCAGACGTCCAACCATGCCATTCGGGCAGAATGAGATGCTAATTGAGAGCTTCTTGTGAATGTGGGAAGCCATCAGTCCTCAAGTGACCAGCAGTTCATAAAACAGTTGCTGAGGAGAGAATGGGTCTGGTGGCAGGGGAGATGAATGGAGTGGACTGGCCAAACGTGAGGGCTCCGCTCTAGAATAAGAAATGCTGTACTCGCATGCGCAGAGGCAAGAGAAACGTCTTTACAAGTGCGAGGAATAGCAAGCAGCTTAGCTTGGCAAGCACAGAGGAGCCATGCAGGGGAGAACAGACCGGAGGCTGATTTGTTTGGAGGGCCTGGACACAGGGCAGACAAGCCTGAATTTGACAACACAGATGGGAAGGGTCCCAAGTAGGTTTCCCAGCAGGGGAGTGACATCAAGACAAACACATTCAAAGCACATTATTTTACTGCCTGTGTCTATCTGCAGCTCCCGTTATCTGGTACGATCATTCTAAGAGCCTGACTGCTAGGCTTCTGCCCCGTTGGAGTCTGGCCTTCGAAGCTGTGTGCAGCTTGTGCAGCTAGTATCACACATCCTGTCCCACTGGGAAAGTCTGAGGTGGGCCAATTTCAGCCCCTTGAAATAATTAGTTCCCACTGCTCTCTGTGCACAGAACCAAAGGGAGAAATTTATTGGCATTGTGGGTAAGGCCAAGAGACTGCCAACAGCAAGTATTAAACTAACCAGATTGTAGGAAAGAACAACGAAGACTATTTTCCAACTATAAACCCAACTTGAGAGAGAGTACTGGTCTTCCTTACTTCTACTCTCCCAAATTAGCACACACATTTCTACCATATGAAACACCTGCTCCTGTCCTTGTACACTGCTGGTGGCAATGCAGAATATTAACAGTACCTATGAAGGAGAATTTGGTCATTTCTAACAAAATTACACCTGCATTTATCCTTTGAATTACTAATCCCACATCTCCGGGAGTTGGTGATGGACAGGTAGGCCTGGTGTGCTGCAATTCAGGGGGTCGCAAAGAGTTGGACATGACTGAGTGACTGAAATGAACTGAACTGAACTGAATCCCACATCTGTGAATATATTCCAAAGACAAAATGGCAAAAACTATAGGGAGATCTATATATAAAGTTATTCATTATGACACATTGCAGAAAAAGATCAGAAATAATTCCGTCAATGTGAGGTTGAAAAATTGTCATACATTTACACAAAGGAGTACTACGTAGCAACAAAAAGGAATGTTATATCTGTATATATTGCTAGGAATGGTTCCTAGCATATTTTATTATGTGAAGAAAACAAGGTGAAGAAATGTGTATGTGTTATTTAAGAAAGAGGATTATGAATTTATACATTCATATATGTGTATTTAGGCTTCCCAGGTGGCGCTACTGGTAAAGAACCCTCCTGCCAGTGCTGGAGATGTAAGAGACACGGGTTTGATCCCTGGGTTGAGAAGATCCCCTGGAGGAGGGCATGGCAGCCCATTCCAGTATTCTTGCCTGGAGAATCCCATGGACAGAGGAGCCTGGCAGGCTACAGTCCATGGGCTTGCAAAGCGTCAGACACGACTGAAGTGACTTAGCACACACAGTTTTCTTCACATAAGTGTATTCATATATAATATGTTTATTTACTTATATTAAAAAGGAAGGGTGAGCCTAAACATAAAAATTTTAAGAAATAGGTTACCAATGGGGAAGGAAGGCAGGAAACAAGAAAACAAGATGAAAGGAAGTGAATAGAAGTGGGATTTCTCCAAACATAGATTGTTTTGTAGATTTGATTTTGGAAATGTGATTATTCTATGTAAGTATAATACAAAATGAAATTTAGAAAGCAATTCTTAAAAGTGAAAAAAAAAAGCAATGTGAAACAGCTGAAACAAACCATGTAACGAAGTCTTGGCATAACCACAGAGAAAGGAACTCTTCCATATGATTTCAATTAAACACAATAATGTGATTTCACATTCCTAGAGGAATATATGCTAAGGACAGAATTGTAAAAATATCTTGGTAATGTTGGTGTTGTAATTTTGACATTGCTGTGTGTTAGTGTGGGATAAAGCAGATGAGTATTTATGTTGGTGGTATTTAGAATAGGGATTTGGAGCATAAAAAAGAGATACAGATATAATAATATAGATGAGATTAAGTAAAAGCCTTGTATTTCTGAATTTGAAATGAAAATATCAGTGAAAACTCATGTTGTTTTTCATCTTAAAAAAAAAATCTAGCAAACTTAGAACACTGAAAAAGATCTAAAAACAAAGACCAGTGGCAGTGAGTATCCCTGGTGTCAAAGTTGTGATCTTTAAGTACTATTTTCCATTAAAAGGAACCGGGGCTCCTTAGTTGATACCACAGCAGAAAATTTACAAGATAAGCCTGGAACATCCTATTATACTAAGAATCAGGGAAGCTTTCAAAGACTGCTATGGGCTTCTCAAAAGGACACAAAGAACTACTTAAAGAAGGACAATTTGATCATTAATAAAAGTAACAGTCAAAGTGGATTGAAACAATTATATATGTTTAATCCACGTGCTCTTTCTGATATTAAAAAAAAGTAAAGCTCATTTGCCAGCTTTGGATCTCTTTTGGATGTATTAGAGAAAAACAGGTATTTTGAAAACTAGAGTATAATGGTGGGAAATTCTGGGTTTTTTTCTTGCCATTTCTACATAAAAGGCACAACATGATAAACAAATAATTGATAAGGGGAACTTTTTCCTTAGAGAAGCGTATTAGCTAGTAATTGAAGAAGAAATGATAGAACTATAATACTATCACTTTGCACCCACTAATGAAATACTGAATCCTGATAATGGTCATTAATGACTACTATTAATAACAACACACACAAATATTAGCCTTTTTACCTTCTGACAGATGGCCACAGCACCACCTGAAGGATTGCCAAAAAATTGAAACTGAGTATGATCAAAACTTCAATCACCAATTTACAGAAAATACAGGGAACAAAGGAAAAATTACACAAAATACAAGGGACAAGCAATGTCATGAGCTATAATTAGTGAAGTCTAGACTGTGGAAAATACTAGGGACTCACAAACTAATTTATTCCACAGAAATTGAAAGAAAAAAAAAGAGACAGGGGAAAGAAGAGACTTAAAATAAGAAAATCAATTACCAAGTATATGTCTTATTTGGATTCAGAGTCAGTCAACACAATGCAAAAATACAAATATGAGACAATCAGGGAATTTTGAATATTGACTATTTGATAATATTAAGAACTTATTGTTAATTTTTGCACATGGTATTGGTTTTTCATTCCTTTTTTTGAGGTAAACACAGATATTTTCAAGTGGCATGATAAAAAATCTTTTATTTGCATCAAAATAAGGGAGTAGCATGGGATGAGGAGGACAGTGAGTGAGGCAGTGGATGAAATAAGATCAGCCGTAGATGAATGGATAAGAAAGCTGTGGTACATATGCAGAATGGAATATTACTTAGCTATTAAAAAGAATGCATGTAAGTCAGTTCTAATGAGGTGGATGAAACTGGAGCCTATTATACAGAGCAAAGTAAGTCAGAAAGAAAAACACCAATACAGTATACTAATGCATATATATGGAATTTAGAAAGATGGTAACGATGACCCTACATGTGAGATAGCAAAAGAGACATGGATGTAAAGAACAAACTTTTGGACTCTGTGGGAGAGGGCAAGTGTGGGATGATTTCTGAAAATAGCATTGAAACATGTATATCATCATATGTGAAATAGATCGCTAGTCCAGGTTTGATGCATGAGACAGGGTGCTCAGGGCTGGTGCACTGGGATGAATGACCCTGAGGGATGGGATGGGGAAGGAGGGTCAGGATGGAGAACACATGTACACCCATGGCTGTTTCGTGTGAATGTATGGCAAAAACCACTACAATATTATAAAGTAATTAGCCTCCAATTAAAATAAATTAAAAAAAAAGAAATAAGATTGGCCATGGCTGATGGTTAGATAATATGAGGTCTTCATTAGTTTTGTGAAGAGGCATAATGGTATTGTGATTTTGTGGCAAAATATATTGATCATTTAGACAGGTACACTGAAATATTTGGGGACGAAATAATATAATGTCTCCAATTTACCTTAAAATGCTTCAGCCAAAAAATAGGTATTACTGTTGTGACAATGATTTTGTGGTTATGTGGGAAATTCCTGGGTCAGGAAGATTCCCTGGAGAAGGAAATTGCAAGCCACTCCAGTATTCTTGCCAGCAGAATCTTGTGGACAGAGGAGTCTGGCGGGCTACAATCCCTAGGGCTGCAGAGAGTTGGACATGACTGAAGTGACTTAGCACACATGGGAGAATTGTTGTTATTTTTTACAGCTGCTCACTGAAATATTTAGAGTTGAATGCCATTGATGTCTGCATTTACCTTAAGGTACTTTAGGAAAAATGAAAGGCAAGATAGCAAAAGATCTGTATCAATTATACCGAGATAATTTATATGTCATTCCATCTCTGTGTTTGTAAAGGTTGATATTGAGTTTTCTAAAAAGTAGAGGGCAAAAGATAAAAAGATTGTCCATGGGTTATTAATTTTTAAGTGATGTCTGACTCTTTGCGACCCCATGGACTGTATCCTGCTAGAGTCCTCTGTCCCTGGAATTCTCCAGGCAAGAATACTGGAGTGGGTAACCGGTCCCTTCTCCAGAGGATCTTCCCAACCCAGGGACTGAACTCAGGTCTCCTGCACTGCAGGCAGATTCTTTACCAGCTGAACCACCAGGGAAGCCATATGATGACTACATGCATTGCTAACTCATGATAAATAGGCTTAATTGTCTCAAACAAATATGAGGAGTAGAACAGAGAGAGAAAAAGCAATGTCTTAATTTCTTTAAAGTTTACAATCTGCTTAAAGTTCACGAGTAATCTTTAAGGATGGTAAGACTTTATTAGATTTTCAAAATACAGTTTATATCATTTTTGACTCATAGTTATCAAGTAGAACTGAGAACTCCCATAAAAAATCTGAATTTACCCCAATATTTAGAGATGAATTATACAAGCCAGAGCATTGGGCTTATTAGAAAAGGTGACATTTCCAATTGTAATATGTACACACGAGTCATCTCTCCTATCAGAGTGCACTGTTGACAGTAGCTCAGGCTTTAGCTGAGTTGTATTTGCTGCAGACTGTGTGCTTTATTTCTTTGTAAGTCTTGCTGGGTGTTAGTGCAAACACTGCTCATTTGTCATCTTTTACTAAGCAAAACTTTTCTGTGCAAATGGCACACAAATCTACTCTTTTATCCCTGACCTTCCTAGGACCTTTGTTCCCATCAGCAATCTCTTCCTTGACTGCCCCACTGTCATCTCAAATGAAATCTGCCAATCCCCTGGTTTCTTCTGAAGTGCTTCTCTTGACAAAGCCTAATACTCTGTGACCCCCGGTCCCAGGAAATACTCTTTGTGTTTGTCTTTCTTTGCCTATGACTGCAGGTCACCTGGGGAACTGTTTACAGTTTCAGATATCACCAGCCACTACTGAAAAGGAAGAAAAGTAAAACTCTCTCTCCTTTGAACTCTGTGGAGATAAAGATATTTTAAACTCTGGAAGACAGGAAGGGAGGGCCTAGCTGAAACCTTTACCTTCATTGTCACAAGGTCTTTACTCTTTTATTTCTTATTTCAGGGTGGCTGCTGAATTGATTTCAGTAGTATCTAATTCAGAGCATGATTTCATGGTAAATAGTACTGTCTGACTTCGTTGTAGAATTTTATTAAATGGATGAGAAAAAAAATCACCAAAGCATACTTGGGAGTTATTTTTGAACTCAATGTGATCATTTATGCAATTAAGAGATAAATCTGTGCCACCCTCCAAAAAGAGATTGAGGTAATTTTGATCACCTTTTCCCTCACATTTCTCTGTTATGTTTAAGCATATTAATAATAGACATTAATAATGCCTTGCATTTGTAAATTATTACTGTATTCAAACCATTGGTATTGATGTTGTTGTTTAGTTGCTAAGTCATGTCCGACTCTTTGTGACCCCATGGACTGTATACCGCTAAGCTCCTCTGTCCGTGGAATTCTCCAGGCAAGAATACTGGAGTGGGTAGCTGTTTCCTTCAGGGGGTCTTCCCCACCCAGGGATCAAGCCCTCCTGCATTGCAAGCAGATTCTTTATCACTGAGCCACCAGGGAAGCCCCAACACTAATGTTATCTCATTTTAAAGGGTAGGCAAAGCAAATATTAGAGAAATTAAGACATTCTGACATCCAGGGATATCAGAAGAATTATCAGAATCAGTGACAGAACCCAGAGTCAAGAAATGTTCTTTCTACATCTCCCCATTTCTCTCCCCACACCCACCTCACTTAAATTTTTTTTTGTTTTTAATCAGAGGATAATTACTTTACAATATTGTGTTGATTTCTGCCATACATCAACATGAATCAACCATAGGTATACATATGTCCCCTCCCTCTTGAAACTCTCTTTCACCTCCCACCCCATCCCACCCCTCTAGGTGCTACCTCTCTTTTTAAAGAATCAGATTTGATTTCATGGATTCTTTTTTAGCCTGGAAAAGCACTAGTTCATTTATTGTCTCACAGTTTTTGTGGAGTTTGGACATAGCTTAGTTGAATACTCTGCTTAGGTTTCACAAAGTTGCAATCAAGATGTCAGTTGGAACTGTGGTCTCATCTGATGCTTGGGAACCTGTTACAAGCTCAGTCAGCTTCCGAGCAGAATTAAGCTCCTTGCAGCAGTGGAACTCATGGAGCCTCTCATCTTCTTTGAGGCCAGTAGGAGACTATCTCTCTGGGGCTTCACCCTCTTTTACAAACACAGCTAATTAAGTCAGGCCCGCCCCTAATAACCCCACTTTTGATTAACTCAGAATGGACTGATTAGTAATCTAATTATAGCAGTGAAATTCTACACTCAGCAGCAACCTTAGTTAACCTTGCTGCTGCTAAGTTGCTTCAGTCGTGTCTGACTCTGTGCGACCCCATAGATGGCAGCCCACCAGGTTCCCCCATCCCTGGGATTCCCCAGGCAAGAACACTGGAGTGGGTTGCCATTTCCTTCTCCAATGCATGAAAGTGTAAAGTGAAAGTGAAGTTGCTCAGTCGTGTCCGACTCTTAGCGACCCCATGGACTGCAACCCACCAGGCCCTCCATCCATGGGATTTTCCAGGCAAGAGTACTGGAGTGGGGTGCCATTGCCTTCTCCGTAGTTAACCTTAGTTACCCCCATCTAGTCAAGGCTATGGTTTTTCCTGTGGTCATGTATGGATGTGAGAGTTGGACTGTGAAGAAGGCTGAGCGCCGAAGAATTGATGCGTTTGAACTGTGGTGTTGGAGAAGACTCTTGAGAGTCCCTTGCACTGCAAGGAGATCCAACCCATCCATTCTGAAGGAGATCAGCCCTGGGATTTCTTTGGAAGGAATGATGCTAAAGCTGAAGCTCCAGTACTTTGGCCACATCATGCGAAGAGTTGACTCATTGGAAAAGACCCTGATGCTGGGAGGGATTGGGGGCAGGAGGAGAAGGGGATGACCGAGGATGAGATGGCTGGATGGCATCACGGACTCGGTGGACATGAGTCTGAGTGAACTCCGGGAGTTGGTGATGGACAGGGAGGCCTGGCGTGCTGCGATTCATGGGGTCACAAAGAGTCGGACACGACTGAGCAACTGAACTGAACTGAACTGAACCCCCTAAAAGCCCTTTCTCCAACTATAGTCACAGTGGAGGTTAGGGCTACAACATATAATTGGCAGAGTACACAATTCAGTCCATAGCAACATGCTTGCTAATTTTCTGATTATTCTATTAATTACTACAAGATGAATGTCAAAATCTGACTACAGTTATGGATTAGTTTAAATCTCCTTTCTGATCTGTTTTGGCTATATGTGTTTGACGTTTTCTTGGTTGTGCATACATTTTTGGGATTGTTATGCCTTCCTGGTGAACTGACTCTTTTCTAATTAGGTAATGTCCCTCTTTGTCCTTGATGATTTTCCTTGTTCTGAAGTCTTCTTTTTGACATTAATATAATTATTCCAAATTTCCTTTGACTAGAGTTTGCATGGCATATCTGGTCTTCTGTTTGTTCTCATTGGTTCTTGTTTCTATTTCCCTTTTCTTACCTGCCTACTTTTGGATTATTTCAGTTTTGTTTGGTATCCCATTTTATTTTATGTGTTTTGCTATGTCTCTTTAAACTAATTTTTATGGTGGTTCTACATTCACTATTTCAAGAAAATATAGAAATGTTACAACCATGTATGTCCCTTTACCCTTCCCCCTTTCTGTTATAATTGTCTTATAATATCTATACACACTGCAAACTCTACCGGTCATTGTTATAATTTTTGTTTTCATAGGAATACATACTTTAAAGAACTTAAACAGAGGGAAATAGTACCTTATAATTACCCTGATATTTGTGGTTTCTGTTGCTCTTCCTCATTTCTGAAGTTTCAGATTCCCTTCATGTGTCATTTTGCTTCTAATAAACTTCTCTTAACATTTCTTTTTTATTATTTTATTTCAAAACTTTTTATTTTATATTGGAGTTAACATTTCTTTTAGAGCAGTTCTGGCAACCAATTCTCTTAGTTTTCCTTCATCTGAGCATGTTTTTATTTGCCTTCATTTTCAAGGCCATCTTTGTTTTATATAGAATTCTGGGTTTACCTACTTTTTTTTGGCACTTAAAAAATGTTCCACTGTCTTATGTTCTTAGTGGTTTCTGATGAGAAACCTGTAGCAATTAAAATGATTGTTGTCCTATATGCTAAGTATCATTTTTTTCTGGAAGCTCTCAAGATTTTTGTCTCCATTTTTGGTTTTCAGAATTTTGATTACTGTGTCTCTATTGTAGTGTTCTTTGTATTTTTTTATCCTGCTTAGGGTTTGATGAACTTGCTTCTGTAAATTTATATATCACCTAACTTTTGACATTTTGGGTAATTTTACTGCAACTTTTTCTGGACCAGTCTATTTATTATCTTCTTATGAGACTCATTAACACAAATGTTAGATCTTTTGATATTGTGCAATAGGTTCCTGAGTCTCTTAATTTTTTAAAATCTTTTTCTTTCTGTTCTTCAGGTTGGATAGTTTGACTCATCTTCGAGTTCTCTGTCATTTTCTTCGTTGTCTCTATTCTTTTACTGAGCTCAACCGGTGAACTTTTAAAGACCTTGTATTTTTGTCCTCTAAAGTTTCCATGTCTCTGCTGTGATCTTTTCATTCACATCAAGTATGTTTTACCTTTTCTTTAGGGAGCATAGTCATAACAGTCCTTTAAAGTTCTTGATAATTTTAACATCTGAGTCATCTTGAGGTGACATTTGCTGATTGTTTTTTCCTTGGAAATGGGTCACATTTTCCTAGTTCTTTATATGTGGAGTGATTTGGAAAAAACTCCTGGACGTTTTGAATATTTGGCTGTAACTCCTGGACATTTTGAATATTTGGCTGTGAAATTGAAACCTTTTAAAGTCATCTGGAGAATTTTAGTGTGTGTACATGTTTGTGTGCATAATTTTAGCAGAAGATCACCCCAGTTAGGTTTAGACCATAAGTTCACTCTTATCCTCTATCAGCAGTAGGTCCAATGTTTGTTTTCAAAGTCTTCACTACTTTGGGTTTGTCCCATGCATGGGCCACTCTGGAGTCAGTCTGGAAACTGGGAAGTAGTTTATATTGTATTTCATTTCTCAAAGCTTTTGTGGTCCTGTTTTTGTTCTGTCCCCATGAATATATCACTCAGGGATTATTTTGGAGCTTGGGAGTGATTTTTTATTTTACTTCAGTTTTTATATTTTACTTTAGTTCTCAAAGTCTTTGCTATGCTGATTTGGGTCTATCCCAGCCATCCATGGACTTCCCTTGTGGCTCAGCTGGTAAAGAATCTGCCTGCAATGCAGGAGACCTGAGTTCAGTCCCTGGGTTGGGAAGATCCCCTGGAGAAGGGAAAGGCTACCCACTCTAGTATTCTGGCCTGGAGAATTCCATGGACTGTATAGTCCATGGGATCACAGAGAGTTGGACACGACTGAGTGACTTTCACTTTCTTTGTTTCAGCCATCCATAGCTCAAGTGTGAGCCCAGGTCTTGTGTGAGTTGATACACAGAATTCAGAAATCATCTACTCCAGCTCCCTCTTCTTTGGAATTCTTAGGCCCTTGCACACCACACTCCCACCCCCATCACTGGCATTGACTTGCAGAGATCATTTTCTTAGTCCCACAGCTAGAAAGATTGTGTTTCTCTTGTAGATTTTATTTTTATTGCCCATGGAGCCATTGCCATTAACTCCTAACCACTGCCCATATTTGGGTCAAAGCCACGAGAGAAAAGAGAGAAGTAAACTCGAGAAAGTCACCCCCACATATGGGTCACTTCTTTGATTCTTCTCCCCAGTCTGCTTGCCTTTGTTTACTTTTCAGAGTCCTCAGGTAGTTGCTTTTTGTATTATGTCCAGAATTTTCAGTTACAATCAATAGGATCACTCCATCTTGGCCAGCACTGGAAACCTCTCCCCACTTTACTTTTAAGAAGAGAATGCATGCTTCATATTTGCTCTACAGTCTCCTACCACATTGTAGGCAAAAATGCAAGCCTTTTTAAACAAATCATTGTAGTCCTGTTTTCACTAGAAGGCAGCACTAATAAGCACTTCTTTGCCCCAGACCTCTGTAGCCTCAAGGACATGGATGTAATCTTGGCAACTTGTGGTTTCAAATTCCCACAAAGAGAAACACTGGGTGTTCAAGGTCCTCTTCCCCACTCATTTCTACTTTTTCCTTGTGGGTTCCATGTGGCTGGTATGTTATAACTGCAAGTTAGCCCATTCTCCGTCTGTCATCAGTGCGGATGCCATGTCCACCAGTGGTAACATTCATAGCAGTTACTACTTCTAGTGTTTGCTCAGCTTAACATAGCTACTTGAGTGGAAGAGGGCTTTTCTTTCTGGTAGTGTTTACAGTTCCTTCAGTAGATTCCCCAAACTGACTCTTTCAATGTTTTCAAAGTCTCTTCTTTGAAGAAAGCTGGGATAAATACTCTCCATATTAGGCTGAAAACTATGAGAAGCATTAGTTGCTGCTCATCAAATACTTTTGGTTCTCCAACTTCTTACTGCTTAGTAGGATTGCCCTCCTGGCCCACTTATGGTTGGGTGAGGCCACAGGATTAATTCTGCCCTATAAACTGAGTTGAAAGTCATGAGTATCACTTCCAGGCTGGCACATTAAATTGCCCGTGTGAGACCTTCTAGAGTTCCCTAACATTCCAGATTGTATCTTGTCTATCACTCAGATATCACATAGGCCTCAGGGTGAGAGCTGCATGAAACAGAGTCCCCTGAACACCTACAATGACCATGTAGTCAGAAATAGACCTTTGTTGTTTTAAGTCACTGAGATTTGAGGCTATTTATTAACCAAACATTACCTCAGCAAGCCTAAATAATACAGAAGCCATATGAGAAGCACTACTTAGCATCATACTAAAAAGTATTATTCCTTGTTACCCACTTCAGATAAGAGTCTCAAGGCAGATGTTCATCATCTTGACTTGATCCCAGCTAATTTTGAATTCTCTGCTCATCCGGGCACTGGAACCTGAAGCTATCTTTGTCAAACTGGAGTTTAAAACTTGGTTTCCAGGAACTGACTGTCAGTCTTGACATTTATACCCAACTTTCATTCCATAAGACCAAGCGCCTCATCATGCAACCAGAACAACTGGCAGCCTGCCATTTTGAAACCTGGAATTCAAGAGATGGGCTATAATTTTGACTCTCTTCTCTCCTCCATTTTACACTAAAGTTATTTACTTTTTTCCCTTCCTTTAGTAAGTTGTTTACTACTTTATCTACACCAGTCATTTTAAAAAACATTCTTTGTCCTTTTTACCCCTTTCTCCTTTATCTCCCTTTTGTTGCATCCCTCACTGAAGACATCTGGTTACTTCTTGCTATGCTCCTATTCCCTTGTTTCTCTTAGGGGACTACCCTTTCCCTTATCTAAATTAAGCTCAGTGTTCTCACTTGAAGGCTCTTTAACAGTTCGATTAAAGTTGATTCTGTCTGTAGCCCTTGTTTAATTCCTGAATCCCTGGTAAGAAAGCAAAATATTAAATCTGGAATAAGAAATTGCAGAGAGAGTGCCAGATTGTGATAATAGCTCACCTTCACACTTATTATGTACCAGGCATCTTTCTAACCTTATTGGAATCTATCGACTCATTTACAGCTCACAAAACTCCATATACATGCATAAGTATTATAACCTCTATTTTAGAGATGAGGTAAAAGGTGCAGGGTGTTATATGACTTGCTCAGGGTCACACAGCTTGTAAGTGGCAGAGCCAGAACTAAAAACCAGATTATCTAGCTCCAGAGCCGATATAGTAGCCTTTAAATTCTATAATTTCTCTATAAACACAGAGGATTTTAAATCAAGGATTAGTAACCTGTGGTCCTCAGATCATATATGACTTGCTGTGTGCGTGCGTGTTTGCTAAGCTGCTTCTGTCATGTCCTACTCTTTGTGACCTCCGTGGGCTGTAGCCTGCCAGGCTCCTCTGACAATGGGATTCTCCAGGCAAGAATACTGGAGTAGGTACTCATTCCCTTCTCCAGGGGATCTCTCCCAACCCAGGAATCGAACCTGGGTCTCCTGCATTGCAGGAAGATTCTTTACTATCCGAGCCACCAGGGAAGCCCAAACTTTAGGGAAACAAGCTAAATGATTAGTAAGGCCCTGAGTGATATTATATGCATTGGTTCTTATAATTCTCAGAACAACATTATGAAAGGAAATGACATGCCAAAAAGCATAGAGCATCCAACCAGAGTTTTTCTGCACCTGTACCGTAAACGTTTTAAGGGAAAAGACTATTTTCTCACCACAGTGGAAACTCAAGTGCTCAATAAACGCTTGTTGAAAATATTTATCCAGTTTAATCACGTTGTTACAACACTCATAAAAATATTAACCACTGTTGTACTCATTTTTTACATTTCCTGGTATTATTGATTATGACCCTATGGGGTACGAATAAGAATGGGTAATGAGTAGCCCAGTGAGTTAAATATGCTATGAATTCACATTATGGAAATTTTAGTTATATTACATTTATTAATCAAAGTGTTTGTTGATAGGTTGTATATTTTGTGCTCAAATGTGATTTATAATAGAAAATAGTCCAGTTGAACCTGATGAAATGCCATAATGAAATATTTGTTTGTAAATTTCTGGTGGTAATGATAGTAAGGAAGTTAGAAGACAAGTGCACACTTAAATAAACTTCACCATCCCTAACAAACACACTCACAAACATTTTAATAATTAGTGTTTTACTTAAACCCATTTCAAAATGAACATTTAGCTGAAAAAAAAATTTTAAAAAACAGGATCAAATGGCTCTGGTATCCTATCTTTCTTACCTTAGAACTGAGGTAGATCATTAGAGGGATTCATATTATTTATTCAGTTCTCACAGTTGTTTATTATTTGCAAAAGTAGAAAAGAATAGTTTTTGTGTCATAATAATTTCACAAGGCTTTGACAGTAAAAAAGGACACTGTTGCCTGGAAGAATTTTTTAAATACAGAGAGAAATGATTGCATGTAATAAAAATTTTTAAAATTTCATATATGTATTAGATTGACATTTACAGGTGAAGAGTATTTGATCTCTCTGTTTGAAAGAGCATGCTTTTGTTCTTTATCTGATGAATAAAATAATACTTTTCTTTGTACCTATTTCTGCTGAATAACTAAGACAGATGATTCCTTATATAAAATCTTATGATTAGAAAAATTAAATAGATAATTCCATATTTTTTAAATTATTATCCATTTAGAACCTTTTTATTAGACAGTGGGATATCTTTTTATATACATATATATGTATGAATATATACACATATATATTTTTGTCTAGGATTTATAAAACATTATAAATATGTATGAATATATTAATAAATGAATGTATATGAATAGGAAAAGAACTTTCTAATTGAAAAATATTTTAAAATATGCTAAGGATCTGGTAGTTTCTCTTTTTATGTTTCAAAACTATTGGATCATTTCTCAATTGTGTCATCTAATAATCTGGGCTTTCTCACACAAGCAGCTTCATCATTTTCAGAAGCATACATTATTTCAAGCTTCTGTATTTTACTTGACTCTACAGGTAATAATTGACAAAAATATAAGTGAGGAATTGTAAGAAACCCTATTACCTGCTCCTCAGCCATTGAATTTTTGCTTACTAACTGTAGCTTAACTAGTTTCATGTTATATTTCTGTAATTTTTTAAAATAAACATTTTTTGTAGATTATTATAAAGCAATTTAATGAGAAGTGTAGTTTTTTTTTTTTTTTGGTTGAAAAAAGAAGCTGTAGAACCTAAAATTGGGTTGACATTAGGAAACAATTTACTCAATCACTCATTATTTTATCAGTCAACATGAATTTCTTAGTAGGACTATCACAGTCCTGAGGTTAAAGTGATAAAAGACACAGGCCTGGTCCACAAGGAATGTTCTACCTACTTAGGAGACAGACAGCTGTACAGTTATAATACAACATGATAAATATTATCAGAGAATAGTGTGCTTGTCATGGGGCTTCAGACCAGGAGGTCTACTATATAATTATGGTACAATATATACCATGGGCTTCCCATGTGGCACAGTGGTAAAGAATCCACCTACCAATTCAGGAGATGCAGGAGACATGAGTTCCATCCCTGGGTCAGGCAACCCACATCCAGTATTCTTGACTGGGAAATCCCAGGGACAGAGGAGCCTGGTGGGCTACAGTCCATGGGGTTTCAAAGATTCAGAAACAACTGTGCACAGCACAGAAGGCAGGTTTATATATGATAGAGTTAAATAACTAATAAAATATCAAATAATTGGAAATTAGAAAAGTTTTCCAAGTAATTCATGAGTCAAAAAAAATCAAAATTAAAATTAGAAAAATGGGAAATTCCCTGGTGGTCCAAGTGGTTGAGACTTCATGCCCTCAGTGCTGAGGGCCCAGGTTTGATCCCTAGTCTGGGAACTAAGATCCCACAAACTATGTATCATGGTCAAAAAAAATTAGAATAATGTGAGGTGAAAGTTCCTTGGACTGCAAGGAGATCAAGCCAGTCCATCCTAAAGGAAATCAGTCCTGAATATTCATTGGAAGGACTGTTGCTGAAGCCGAAACTCCAATACTTTGGCTACCTGATGCGAAGAGCTGACTCATTTGGAAAGACCCCGATGCTGCAAAAGATTGAAGACAGAGGAGAAGGGGATGACAGAGGATGAGATGATTAGATGGCATTGCTGACTCAATGGACATGGGTTTGAGCAAGCTCTGGAAGTTGGTGATGGACAGGGAAGCCTGGAGTGCTGCAGTCCATGGGGTCACAAAGAGTTGGGCACAACTGAGTGACTGAACTGAAATGAACTGAGCTGAAAGATAATGTAAATACCAAATATTGTTAGATATAGTCTTCAGCAGTACTAAAGAGAGTATTTATAACCTTAAATTCTCAAGTTAGAAGAGAAAGATTGGAATACTAATGGGTTATGTATCCAACTCAACAAGTTTTTAAAAAGAACAACAATGTAAACCCAAAGAAAATATAAGTAAAGGAATAAAAGGAGTGAAACTAAAACTTTTTAAAATAGTAAACAAAGATATATATAATGCTTATTAATAGCTAGTTCTTTGAAAAGACAGATAAAATAGAGAAATCTCAGGCAACATTGGTTCCGAAAAAAGTGGGCCCAGGAAATAACTGTAGGAATGAAAAAAGTACAGATGAAGAAATAGAGCAGAGACTGATAATATTACGAAAAATTTTATGCCAATGATTTTGAAAACAACATGAGAAATTTCTGAGAGAATATACTTACCAAGACTTATCCAATACAACATAAAAATCTGATTAAGGTTATAAAACTAAAGGAATTGTATCAGTAGGTAAAGTCTACCCCTTTCCTCCACACACAAAAGTATCAGACAAAGATTATTTTACAGAATAATTTGCACAATATACTCAAAGACCTATCTTATACAAATGAATCTAGGATATGAGAAAAGAAGGAACATATGTTATAATTCTTTTCTAACCAAGTAAAACATACATAACTTGACTAAGTTAGCCTTGTGAAATAATAGGATGAAAGGAGAGTTTAATATTAGCAACTCTATTATGTAAGCCATGACTTCCCAAATAGCACAGTGGTTAAAGAATCTGCCAACAAATACAGGAGATGCAGGAGATGTGGGTTCGATCCCTGAGCTGGAAAGATCCCCTGGAGTAGGAAATGGTGACCCATTCCAATATTCTGGCCTGAGAAATCTCATGGACAGAGGAACCTGGCAGTCTACAGTCCATGGGGTTGCAAAGAGTCGGACATGACTTAGCGACTGGGTACACATGTAAGCCACATAAAGTTGCCCTATTCATCATTATGACAAAACAGTCATATGTTGGCAACTTCATATGGCTCAACCTAATAATTTACCACCGTAGGGGACTAAAGAGGAAAGATGACTTGACCATCTCAGCAGATAAAGAAAAAATGCTTACATTGAATATCAAACTTAGTGACGCAGCATCATAAGCATTCCCTTTGAAAAATCAAGGAAAAGACAAACAACCATCACTAGTTCTATTTTACATGATACTGATTTATATTAATTGGAAAGAAAGAAAAAAAAGGAACAAACTGCATACTGTAACTTTTTTCTGTGTAAATAATGCAAGAGAATCTACACATTATGAAAAACTTGAAGAATTTTGCAGTGTTGCTTGAAGTAAGATCATTATACAAACATTGAATTGTTAAACACCAAAATTAAGCAAACTACAAAATAGCAGTGATAAATATAAAACATGCAAGGAAAAAATCTAACTAAAATGTATAATTGTTTTGGAGAAAATTGTAGTCTTTAATGAAAAACAAGATGACTAAAATGAATGAAGAACTATCAGTAATACTACTTAATATTTTAAAGGTATTAATTCTTTCCAGGCTATTTGACAAATTCAATGTCATGCAAGTAGAATAAATGATTTTCATGAAAATTTACAGCTTAGTTGTCAAGCTTGCATAAAAGAAAATAAAAGAGGCCTAAATAGTCAACACAGTGTTAAAAAGAAATAGTTGGGAGGACCTACTTTATCAGATAGCATGATTTATTAAAAGCTAAAATAATTAGATAACATGGTATTATCTTGGAAGTATACACATAGACCAGTGAAACAAACTTGAAAGTGTAGAAACAGCTTCCATGTACAGGGGACTTGATACAAGACAAAACTGGTATTGTATTGTTTCCTAGGGCTCCTGTAAAAAGTTATCACAAACAATGGCTTAAAACAGAACGTTGGTATCACATATCTGGAGACCCAGAGTGTGATATCAAGATATAGGCAGATCTGTGCTCCCTCTGAAAACTCTAGGGGAGAATCCTTTCTTGCCTCTTCCAGCTTCTGGTTCTTCCCAATGATTGGCTTATGGTGATATAACTTCAATCTCTGCTTCTATCTTCATATGACCTTTTTCTTGTGTGTCTGTATCTTCTCCTCTTCTTATAAGGACACTTTTCACTATATTTAGGGCCCACCAGCTTAATCCAGGATGATCTCATCTCCAAGAGATCTCCCTGTAGCTCAAACAGTAAAGAATCTACCTGTGCTGCAGGAGACCAGGGTTCGATCCCGGAGTTGGGAAGATCCCCTGGAGAAGGGCATGGCAACCCACTCCAGTATTCTTGCCTGGAGAATCCCATGGACAGAGGAGCCTGGTGGGTTACAGTTCCTGGGGTCACAAAGAGTCAGACACGACTGAGTGACTAACATACATACAATACAGGGCCCACCAGCTTAATCCAGGATGATCTCATATCCAGATCCTGCATTTAATTACATCTGCAAAGATTCTTATACAAATAACGTTACATTCACAGGTACTAGAGGTTAGGACCTAGACATATCTTGGAGGGGGCCACAATTCAACCCATTATAGTAGGTAAAGGAAAGATAGTTCAATATATATTGTTAAGGCAATTGGCTATTATCAAGAAAAAAATTTGCATTCCTAAGTCACACCATATCCAAACCAAACCTCCATGTGGATAAAATACATAAATGTTAAAAAGATAATTTTAGAAGAAAATATGTAGAATATTAATATTATGATCTGTATGGTGAAAGTGAAGTCGCTCAGTCATGTCCGACTCTCTGCGACTCCACGGACTCCTCTGTCCATGGGATTTTCCAGGCAAGAGTGCTGGAGTGGGTTGCCATTTCCTTCTCCAGGGGATCTTTCCCAACCAGGGACTGAACCCAGGTCTCCTGCGTTGTGGGCAGACGTTTTACACTCTAAGCCACCAGGGAAGCCCGTTAGTGATCTGTATAGGAAATGAATTTTTAAGCAAGACTGCAAAAGCACAGGCATAGTGGAAAAAACTGATATATTCCACAACATTAAAATTTAAAACTTATATGCATCAAAGCTACCATAAATAATAAAAACACATCATGTTAAGAGAATATATTTGCAATTCATGTAGCTGATAATATGTACAAATGAAATAAAAACAAAACAGAAATAAAAAAACAATAAAAGTAAGCAAAAGTATGAGCAGACAATTCAGAGAGGAGGAAATCCAAATGTTCAATGAGCCTATGAAAACATGCTCAAACTCACTACTAATTAGTGAAATGAAATTTCAAAGAGGAATGAGATTCTTTTACAAACATTGCATTTATTGAAATTGAAAGACCTGAGATTTATACTACTTGATTTAAACCAGCTGAGATTTATACTACCAACATTTGGTAGTAAAAATTGGTATAACCACTTTGGAGAGCAAATTGGCCCTGTCTAGTAAAACTGAAAGTGCATATACCTTTAACCCAGAAATTACCCCGTGGATACTTGTACATTGCAGCTTTGGGTCATCAGCAAAGGAATGAATATTGTGTAGTATATTCATGCAGGGTAATGCCTACAGCAGTTGAAACAAATGAATTAGTGGTATCTATGTCAACCTGGATGAATCTTTAAAATAAGGAAAAAAGCACATTTCAGAATAGTAGATATAGTATGATATCATTTATATGAAATTTTAAAACATGAAAATCAACACTATGTGTTGTTTAGTGATACCACCATTTGTAACTGAAGTATGAAGATCTCATGAGAATACTAATCAAACTCTAGAGGGTGATTCCTCTGATGGAGGCAGTGGAGAGAAGGAAACTTAAGCGGGGGGAGATTACATATAGGGTGTAAACTTTATTCACTACATTTTAATTAGGCTGGCTCATGAGTATATGAATATTCATTATATTAATTTGTTGACTTTTTATATTTCTTAAATCTTTCATAATTCCAAAAGAGAAAGGTAAGAGACAATTGAGTTATTACAAGGAAGGCACTGTTCTAATGATTTGAGTCTTCTCAAATTTAAAATAAGATGAAGTTGCAACTAAAATTATAGTAAGATAAGATTTAGCCACAAGGGAGAATGAATAAAGAAGGAACATGGGAAGTCTGCAGGCCTGGGGCTCAGTTTTAATTTTGTCATCAGTTAACTTTGGGACCATGGACAAAGCCTTTAACTTGTCCAGACCTTTATAAAGTTGTGTTGGACCATGGTCTTGATCAAATAAAAGTAAAATGTTTTATGTTTGCAAAATTAATGAAAACACGGCCATATGAACTTAATGGATTAGGGGGCTGCACTAGAGTAGGTAAGTGAAGGCTAAATCTTTTTTGGTTAAAGTTCCAGAATACTATGTTTCTTTGAAGTTAAGGCTGCAGAGTAAGGAAGACTAGAAGTCAGATAAATTTGAGGCTGTTTAGCAGAGATGTGGTTGGACCTAGAGAATATCATACAAAGTTAAGTAAGTCAGACAAAGAAAAACAAATATATATATCAATAACCTCAGATATACAGATGACACCACCCTTATGGCAGAAAGTGAAGAGGAACTAAAGAGCCTCTTGATGAAAGTGAAAGAGGAGAGTGAAAAAGTTGGCTTAAAGCTCAACATTCAGAAAATGAAGATCATGGCATCTGGTCCCATCACTTCATGGCAAATAGATGGAGGAACAGTAGAAACAGTGACAGACTTTATTTTGGGGGGCTCCAAAATCACTGCAGATGGTGACTGCAGCCATGAAATTAAACAGCTCTTACTCCTTGGAAGAAAAGTTATGACCAACCTAGACAGCATATTAAAAAGCAGAGACATTACTTTGCCAACAAAGATCCATCTTGTCAAGGCTATGGTTTTTCTGGTAGTCACGTATGGCTGTGAGAGTTGGACTATAAAGAAAGCTGAGCACCGAAAAATTGATGCTTTTGAGCTGTGGTGTTGAAGAAGACTCTTGAGAGTCCCTTGGACAGCAAGGAGATCTTACCAGTCCATCCTAAAGGAAATCAGTCCTGAATATTCATTGGAAGGACTGATGCTGAAGCTGAAACTCCAATATTTTGGCCACCTGATGCAAAGAGCTGACTCATTTGAAAAGACCCTGATGCCAGGAATGATTGAAGGCAGGAGAAGAAGGGGATGACAGAGGATGAGATGGTTGAAAGGCATCACTGACTCGATGGGCATGAGTTTGAGTAAACTCCGGGAATTGGTGATAGACAGGGGTCCTGGCGTGCTGCAGTCCATGGGGTTGCAAAGAGTCGGACACGACTGAGTGACTGAACTGACTGATATATGTGAAATCTGGAAAAATGATATAGATGAACTTATTTGCAAAGCAAAAATAGAGACACAGGCATAGAGGACAAATGTGTGGATACCAAAGGGTTAAGAGGAGGTGGGATGAATTGGGAGATTGGGATTGACATATATATAGTACTGTGTATAAAATAAATAACTAATGAGAACTCACTGTAGCACATGGCTCTCTACTCAATGCTCTGTGGTGACCTAAATGGGAAGGAAATCCAAGAAGAGGAAATCTATGTATATGTGTGGCCAATTTACTTTGTTGTACAGAAGAACCTAACAAAGCATTGTAAAGCAACTACATTCCAATAAAAACAGAGAAAGAAAGTGCTCATACCCTTGAACCCAGCAATTCCTCTGGAAATGTCTACAAAAATATTTACTGCAGCTTTGAAAGAAATAAAGAAGAAACAGGAATATGGCAAAGAATAATCTTCTAGTACAGACTTGAGATGATCAAAACTGGACAAGAAAAATAGAGAAAGATTTTATGTGTGGTATTTCTCATCTTGCCAATTGTGTTACATCTGAAATAACATTTGTACTGACACTTTGAGAACTGTGTAAAACAAGATGCTGGAGAATATGCATTAACTGTAAACTCTTTTGAAGGGTAGGACTGGGAGGCTGGCCGGCTGGCAGGCTAACTCCTAAAGATCCTCAAAGTATGGCATTCATCATAACAGACCAGAGACTGCCTCTCAGTCGGTAGAAAACTCTTCTAATCATCAAATGTATAAAATCGAAATGGGAAATTCAGATTTTATTGATGCTTAACCAAAAATGGAAGTTCTCTCCTTGAAAGAGATTTTCTCTAAATTTAACAGATAATATTAAAAATAAAATAAATTACATTTTTATTAAGTTATAAACTAAAACGTTTCCAAACTGTTAGTGATAAAAATTTTTCAAACACTCATTTTTAGGAAACAATTATCTATTGTTTCTATTGAAATGATATTAAAAATCATTAACACATGAAAAGGCAGTTAAGAGATATGTATCAAAAATGTGGGGAAAGTACTATAGAAGTGGGTTAGGTTTTCAATTAGTAAAAACATTGTGTTACTTTTTCTGGATTATGTTTTAATTATGGCATTTCTCAGCTTTTTAAAATGTGTACTATATTGTGATT
The DNA here is from genome assembly GCF_023091745.1 of Budorcas taxicolor. Classification (NCBI taxonomy): domain Eukaryota; kingdom Metazoa; phylum Chordata; class Mammalia; order Artiodactyla; family Bovidae; genus Budorcas; species Budorcas taxicolor. The sequence continues at coordinate 101,742,921 of NC_068935.1, read as the reverse complement.
TTTTTCATTTCAAAGTTTTTACCTTTACATGTAGACTTGCATTCTTAATTTTTTATTCTCTTCCTAAAATATGGTGTTTCAAACTTCATAAACTTCAGACTCCACAAAACCCCTTTCTTTCTGGAGCTCAAGAGATTGTAAAATTCCAAATGTCAATATGCCAAGTACATTACAGATCCTAACTGGGTCAGGAATTACCTGTGACCAACCCTGATGTCAGATTTATTAGAATGAAAATTATTGGAAAATGGTAAAAATTTCATACAAGACTTGGAGTAGTTGCAAACCACATAACCTGGTTAAGAAGCTGTGTTGGTAGAGCTGGTTAGAAATAATAATTATAAAAAATGAGAATCATATCTAATTTTTGTTGAGCACATATTGTGTGCCAAGCTCACAAAATGCCCTTTACCTCTGTTCTCAGTGATTCTTCGCATTAACTTTTATTACAGTAGCTGTCATATAAATAAGAGCAAATGCCCAGACAACATACTGGCTAAGACCTGCCGGATCAGTGATCACTGGGAAACTCATGGATTAATAGCAGGAGTGCAGGTCCTCTCCTCCTTATTTATTCTAGGGAAGTGCATGGTGGCCTAGCAGAGCCAGGCATTCAATTCCAGAAGAGGTGCCCTGACTGTTGGCTGTGGGGATTTTTAAGACATTTATTGCAGTATAGTTGATTTATAATACTGTGTTAGTTTGAAGTGTACAGCAAAATGAACTAGTTATACATATACATATATCCACTCTTTTTAAGATTCTTTCCCCATATAGGTCATTACAGAGTGCTGAATAGAGTTCCCCATGCTATACAGTAGGCCTTCATTAGTTATCCATTTTATATATAGCAGTGTTTGTATGTCAATTCCAATCTCCCAATGTATCCCTTCCTTCTTCACCCCTGGTAACCATAAGATTGTTTTCTACATCTGTGACTCTACTTCTGTATATACATAAGTTCTTTTGTACCCATTTTTTCAGTTCAGTTGCTCAGTCCCTTCTGACCCTTTGTGACCCCATGGGTTGTAGCACACCAGGCTTCCCTGTCCATCACCAACTCCCGGAGCTTGCTCAAACTCAGATTCCACATATAAGCAAAATCATATGATATTTGTCTTTCTGTCTGACTTACTTTGGCTGTGGGGATTTTAGGCTGCATGATCAAGCTTTTGAGAAGGCTTTGTAATGTGTTAACTTGTCTGGGCTAAATTATATTTCCCAGAGAATTCCTTTCTTCTGTTTTCCTGGTTAGAGTGGGCCCCAGAGGGATTCCCAGAGAGATTTGGAAGACTAATAAGGAAGCAGCTGCTGTTTTGTTGCAAACACCCATTGCTGATCTGCTTCCTTACCTCACTGCGGTGAAACAAAGATGGGGCTACATGTGTTTTTAACCCTTTGATGAAGGGCCCTGGTTTTCCCAGGATACCTTGATTTCAGAGGCATCAAGAGTGGATAAGAATTTTCATCCATTTTTGTCAGTTACCAGCTTGTGCTCATGGGCTTCCAGTCTGCTTATGTTCTTTCCTTCCTGACTGTTTGCCCTCTGCTTAGCCAGTTCCCTCAACAGTGAAAACAAATCCTCTCTAATAAATTCATCTCTCTCTCTCTTTCTCTATTTATCTATCACTTATTTATCCCCTATTGGTTTTGTGTATCTGGCTGACTTACAACTGATACAATTACAGAAGCATTGGCCTCTCCCCTGGTGTAAGGGCTCTGGGTTCAACATCTACAGTTGTAGGTATATGCCATTGCAAAGTAGTATAAAGATCACCACTTCACTATTCATTTTGGAGAAGAACTTATACTTTACCTGGCATGATTGTGGAGCTAGAGCCCAGGCCTGCAATTGAGCAGGGTTGATTGTGCTTATTACTGGGCCATAGCTGGTTTCCATGGAACATTGCTAGAGGCTAACTCCTTTTGTAAGAGGCCAGTTTGCAAGGAATTAGTCTTGTACAAGAGGAGCAGATTGTATTATCCAACAGTGGCTGAAATAACAATATCCCATCACACATATCTTCTAAGAATGTGATGTTGCTATTTCTCCATTGAGACAGAAGATCTGTGTTCCCTCTCCTGGAACTTGAGAAAACCTTTATAATCTCCTTCACTAAAAGAATGCAGCAAAAGTGTGACCTTCAAAGCTAGATTATAAAAGGCAATAAGGATTCCATTTAGTTCTCTCTCATTCTTGAGGCACTCTTTCATAGAACACAGCCACCATCCACCATTGTACAAGGAAGCCTAAACTAGCTGTGCTAGTTCCATATGGGAGACCATATGGAAAGGCCCATGTGGAGAGGAGCTTAAGTCTCCAGCTGATATCCAGTATTAACCATTAGATATGTGACTGAATGGGGCTTCCCAGGTGGTGCTAGTGGTAAAGAACGCACCCGACAATGTAGGACACCCAAGAGATGTGGATATGATCCCTGGTTGGGAAGATCCCCTGGAAAAGGGCATGGAAACGCACTCCAGTATTCTTACTTGGATAACCCTATGGACAGAGGAGTCTGTCCATGGGACAGCCTACAGTCCATGGGGTCACAAAGAGTCAGACACGACTGAAGTGACTTCACACACACATACGCATGCACACACATGTGACTGAATGAGGCTTTAGAAGTATCCAGCCCCCGACTTTTGAGATTTCCATCTGAAGCCTCAGATGTGGAACACAGTGGAACAGAGGTGAGCTGTCCTCATGAAACCCTCCCCAAATTAAAGATTTGTGAGCAGAATAAATATTGTTTTTCACCACTAAGGTTTAGCGTAACGTGTTATTTGGTATTAGAAAGTGGAAAGACAAGTTAGCTTTGTGTCATAGTTACCTATTGCTGTATAACAACTTACTCCAAAATGTAGTGATTTAAAAGTATAAATATTCATTATTTAATGCAGTTTTTGAAGGTCAAGTAGTCAGGAGTTGGTTAGCTTATTAGTTTTGGCTCAGGGTTTCCCATGAGGCTGTAGTCAAAATGTTGGTCAGGGCTCTATGGTCATTTAAAGGCTGAAGAATCACCTTCTAAGGTGACTCCCTCATGTGGTTCTTGGTAGGAAGCCTTAATTCCTTGGTGGACGTTGGCAATAGGCCTCAGTTCCTCGCACATAGACCTCTCGCAGAGCTGTCTGACTGTCCTCATGATGTGGTAGTTGGTTTCCCCTGGAGTAGGTGATCCAAGAGAGAAAGCAGGAATGACGTGAAAATGCCTTTTATGATCATCCCCACCACATTCTGTTTGTTAGAGTCACCCAGTACAGCCCACACTCAAGAGGAGGACAATTAGACTCCATCCTTTGAAGTGAGGCAGTGTCAAGGAATTTGTGAATATGTGATAAAATCACTATACCCTGACCTCAAAGGCAGCCTCTATGCCTCTGTCTACATCTCATTTTCTTTCCACAAAAGTAGGCTGTGAAGCTAGTTATGTCATCTCGCTAGGAAACACTGGAAAATACTAGCTTGGAAGTCTGGGAGACTATCCAGGGGGGCAGATGATGTTCACCTGCTGCAGTTGGAGGCAGGCCATTAGTAGGAAGGATCCAGGAGGCATGTATTGTCTAATCTAGAAAATATAACAAGACTGGCACCTGCAGCTGTTTTGCGGAGTTTGAGAAAATATTAACCAGAATTTGCAGTTTCTTAAGTCTCTTCCAATGACTGGGAAACCTATGCCATCCTGAAAGAAAAAAAGAGCTCTTCTGCACTGTTGCTCAGCTGTAGATCCTATGATCCTTTGGTAAGAATTTTGGGTGTTTGAACTCAGTGGAATTTGAAAGGGGATGGGAGATACTAGTCACAAAGTAGTCTGAGGAGAAACTGGAATGCTGTCCATTTTCAATGTCCCAATGTCCCCATACATCTTGTACCAAATAGAAGAACCATTGACAGATTAGATTAAAAGAACACTTCTTTGTGTGTATGGCCACTTGGATGACAGTTCTCCTGGAGTGCAAGATGGCTAATGGGCACTGCTCCCCGAGTCTCCTGTAATTTCTGGTGTTTCATTACTACTAGTTGAGGCACTTCTTCTGGAAGAGTTTATTCCATCTGGCTTAGTACCATATTTCACTGGAAACCCAGAAGTTAACCAAACACTGCCACATTAAAAAATTATTATTGCTTTTTAAATTGTTGGGGTGAAATTCACATAACATAAAATTAACATTTTCAAGTGTAAAATTACACTTGACATTTAGTACATTCACAAGGTTGTACAGCTACCACCTCTGTCAAATTCCAAGACATTTCCATCATTCAAAGATGAAACCTTACCTGTTAATCAGTCACTTTCCATCTTCCCTCCCCATAGATCCTGGCAACCACCATTTTTCTTTCTTTCTCTATGAATTTATATATTCTAGATTTTTCAAAGAAATGGAATCATACAATATGGGACATTTGGGGTCTGGTTTCTTCTGCTTAGTATAATATTTTCAAAGCGCATGCATGTTATAGCATGCATCAGTACTACATTCCTTTTTGTGGCTGAATAATATTCCATTGTTGGAGTAGACATCGTTTTGTTTATTCATCTGTTGATTGTTACCACCTTTTGGCTATAGTGAATAGTGCTGCTGTGAATATTGGTGTACAAGTATTTGCTTGAGTACTTGTCTTCGACACTTTTGAGTATACACCTAGCATAGGAATTGCTGTTATTCTGTTTAACTTTTGAGAAACCACCAAAATATTTTTCAGTGGATGAACCATTTTATATTCCCATCACCAATGTACAAGCGTTTCAATTTCTCCACATCCTTGCCAACAGTTATTTTCATTTTTAAAGTAGTAGCCAACCTAGTGGGTGTGAAGTGATATCTCATTGTGATTTTGCTTTACGTTTCCCTCATAATTAGTGATGTTGAGCATCTTTTCATGTCCTATTGACCATTTGTATATCTTCTTTGGAGAAATGTCTACTTAAATCCTTTGCTCATTTTTTTCTCAGCTTTATTGAGGTATGCCTACATGCTAAGTCACTTCAGTCATGTCCGACTCTTTGCAACACTATGGACCATAGCCTGCCAGGTTTCTCTGTCCATGGGACTTCCCAGGCAAAAATACTGGAATAGGCTGCCATTTCCTTCTCCAGGGGATCTTCCTGACCCAGGGATAGAACCTGCATCTCCTGCACTGCCAGGCAGGTTCTTTACCGCTAGTGCCACCTGAGAAGCCTGTCAATTATTGAGGTATAATTGAAGAAAAATTTTTTAAAGATATTTCAAGTGTGCAATGTGATGATTTTATATACATACACACTGTGGAAGGACTCTGAGCAAGTTAATTAACATATTCATCACATCATATATTTATATTTTAGGGGGTTGACAACATTTAAGTTCTACACTTTTAGCAAATTTCAATTATTATAGCCACCATATTATACATCAGATCCTCAGATTTTATTCATATTTTCTTTCTACAAATACATTTTATTAAAAGAGACATTTTATTAATTAGTGAATACACACACTAAAAATACATTTTATTAAAAGAGACATTTTATTAATTAGTGAATACACACACACACACACACACACACACACAGTTGATTCTCATTTTTCACAGTAGTTATATTCTTTAAAGTCACCACATACACTGAATTGGTAAATACTGAACCATTTTCCCTAGGGGAAGTACAGAGTTAGGTTCCAATGGGCCTCTGATCACATTTTTATTAACCAATCAATGCAACCTTGTTTTATGTGTGATTATGCTCAAAGGCATGCTTTATTTAATATATATTGTTGATTCATCAACATTGAACTCACAGCCAACAGTACTATAATTCAGGCCTGAATGAAGTTTATTGATTATTGTATTTTCTCCATAAGGGACATTATGCCGTGTTCTTAGAAACAATAGACAGCACTTTGCTTGGAGATCATTTTAAAGAGGAAAATCACCAACAAAAAGCACAAAAATTCAAAAAAATGTAACACTAAATAGTCTGTGGAAAAAACATTTGTTTATCGTGTGAAAGCTAAAACTAGAAGACAGAGTAATTATTGTCTTGTTTGACCTCAGGTGGGAACATGCATTTTAGGCAACTCAATTTTTTTGTCACTTTGTGTATGTCCATGAATGACTGTGAAAATACTTTTTAAAATTGAAGTATAATTGACTTACAATATTAGTTTAGTTTCAGGAGACATTCAGTTCAGTTCAGTTCAGTTCAGTTGCTCAGTCGTGTCCGACTCTTTGTGACCCCATGAATCGCAGCACGCCAGGACTCCCTGTCCATCACCAACTCCCAGAGTTCATTCAGACTCACGTCCATTGAGTTAGTGATGCCATCCAGCCATCTAATCCTCTGTCGTCCCCTTCTCCTCCTGCCCCCAATCCCTCCCAGCATCAGAGTCTTTTCCAATGAGTCAACTCTTCGCATGAGGTGGCCAAAGTACTGGAGTTTCAGCTTTAGCATCATTCCTTCCAAAGAAATCCCAGGGCTGATCTCCTTCAGAATGGACTGATTGGATCTCCTTGCAGTGCAAGGGACTCTCAAGAGTCTTCTCCAACACCACAGTTCAAAAGCATCAATTCTTCAGCGCTCAGCTTTCTTCACAGTCCAACTCTCATACATGACTGGAAAAACCATAGCCTTGACTAGATGGACCTTTGTTGGCAAGTAATGTCTCTGCTTTTGAATATGCTATCTAGGTTGGTCATAACTTTCCTTCTAAGGAGTAAGCGTCTTTTAATTTCATGGCTGCAGTCACCATCTGCAGTGATTTTGGAGACACTATCTACTATTCAATAATGTCAGGAGACATTATTCACCTTATAAGTGAAAGTTTGTACCCTTTTATCAACCTCTCCCTATCTCTCCTACTCCCATCCCTTGTAACCACTTTTCTCCTCTCTGTTTCTAAGAATTCAACTTTTTTTTCCCCAGTATTCCACATGTAAGTGATACATGAACTATTTATTTTTCTCTGTCTGGCTTACTTCACTTTACATTGTGCCCTCCAGAGTCATCCATATTGTCACAAATGACAAGATTTCCTTCTTTTTAAAGACTGAATAATATTCCATTATTTGTATCTATATATCTATATCCATATATCACATTTCCTTGATCCATTCATTTGCCTACAAACACTTAGGTTGTTTCCATACCTTGACTATTGTGAATAATGCTGCAATGAGTATAAGAATGCAAATATCTCTTTAATATAGTGATTTCATTTCCTCTGGATATATACCCAGATGTGTAATTACTAGATTATATGGTAGTTCTATTTTTAATTTCCTAAGGAACCTCCATACTATTCTCTGTAGTGGCTGTACCAGTTTACATTCTTACCAACAGTTTACAAGGGTTGTTTTCTCCACATCCTTGCCAGCATTTGTCATTTGTTATCTTTTTGATAATAGCTGTTCTAGTAGGTGTGAGGTGATATCTCATTGTGGTTTTGATTTCCATTTATTAAAAAATAACTAGTGATGTCAAGCACCTTTTCAAGTACCAAGTACCTGTTGGTTATTTGTAGGTCTTCTTTTGGAAAAATATCTATTTAGGTCTTTTACTCATTTGAAAACTGGATTATTTCTTTTTTCACTATCGAGGTATATAAGTTCCTTAGATATTTTGGATATTAACTCCTATATGTGGCTTGCAAATATTTTCTCTCTTTCTTTAGGTTGCCTTTTTATTTTATTGGTGGTTTCCTTTGCCGTGCAGAAGCTTTTTAGTCTGATGTAGTCCCACTTGTTTATTTTCACTCTTGTTGTCTTTGCTTTTGGTGTGAAGTCCAAAAAAGCATCGCCAAGATCAGTGTTGAGATTACATGCTATGAAATTGTACAGATAACCCTTATACTTGTACTAAAAGTTCCATTTTCATTTAGCATTTATTTCCTTCTATGTAATTTTATTTTTAAAAATTTATTTATTTTAATTGGAGGCTAATTACTTTACAATATTTTAGTGGTTTTTGCCATACATTGACATGAATCAGCCATGGGTGTACATGTGTTCCCCATCCTGAATCCCCCTTCCACCTCCCTCCCCATCCCATCCTTCAGGGTCATCCCAGTGCACCAGCCCTGAGCACCCTGTCTCATGCATCAAACTTGGACTGGTGATCTATTTCACATATGGTAATATACATGTTTCAATGTTATTTTCTTAAATCCTCCCATCCTAGCCTTCTCCCACAGAGACCAAAAGTCTGTTCTTTTTATTTGTGTCTCTTTTGCTGTTTCGCAGAGACGGTCATTGTTACCATCTTTCTAAATTCCATATATACGTGTTAATATACTGTATTGGTGGTTTTCCTTTCTGACTTACTTCACTCTGTATAATAGGCTCCAGTTTCATCTACCTCATTAGAACTGATTCAAATGTATTCTTTTTAATAGCTGAGTAATATTCCATTGTGTATATGTACCACAGCTTTCTTATCCATTCCTTTGCTGATGGACATCTAGGTTGCTTCCATGTCCTGGCTATTATAAACGGTGCTGCAATGAACATTGGGGTACATGTGTTTCTTTCAATTCTGGTTTCGTCAGTGTGTATGCCCAGCAGTGGGATTGCTGGGTCATAAGGCAGTTCTATTTCCAGTTTTTTTAAGGAATCTCCACACTCTTCTCCATAGTGGCTGTACTAGTTTGCATTCCCAGCAACAGTGTAAGAGGGTTTCCTTTTCTCCACACCCTCTCCAGCATTTATTGCTTGTAGACTTTTGAATTGCAGCCATTCTGACTGGTGTGAAATGGTACCTCATTGTGGTTTTGATTTGCATTTCTCTGATAATGAATGATGTTGAGCATCTTTTCATGTGTTTGTTAGCCATCTGTATGTCTTCTTTGGAGAAATGTCTATTTAGTTCTTTGGCCCATTTTTTGATTGGGTCGTTTATTTCTCTGGAGTTGAGCTGAAGGAGTTGCTTGTGTATTTTTGAGATTAATTCTTTGTCAGTTTTTTCATTTGCTATTATTTTCTCCCATTCTGAAGGCTGTCTTTTCACCTTGCTCATAGTTTCCTTCCGTGTGCAGAAGCTTTTAAGTTTAATTAGGTCCCATTTGTTTATTTTTGCTTTTATTTCCATTACTCTGGGAGGTGGGTCATTGAGGATCCTGCTGTGATTTATGTCAGAGAGTGTTTTGCCTATGTTTTCCTCTAGGAGTTTTATTGTTTCTGGTCTTACATTTAGATCTTTAGTCCATTTTGAGTTTATTTTTGTGTATGGTGTTAGAAGGTGATCTAGTTTCATTCTTTTACAAGTGGTTGACCAGTTTTCCCAGCACCACTTGTTAAAGAGATTGTCTTTTCTCCATTGTATATTCTTGCCTCCTTTGTCAAAGATAAGGTGTCCATAGGTGTGTTGATTTATCTCTGGGCTTTCTATTTTGTTCCATTGATCTATATTTCTGTCTTTGTGCCAGTACCATACTGTCTTGATGACTGTGGCTTTGTAGTATAGCCTGAAGGCAGGCAGGTTGACACCTCCAGTTCCATTCTTCTTTCTCAAGATTGCTTTGGCTATTCAAGGTTTTTTGTATTTCCATACAAATTGTGAAATTATTTGTTCTAGTTCTCTGAAAAGTACCATTGGTAGCTTGATAGGGATTGCACTGAATCTATAGATTGCTTTGGGTAGTATTGATTCTTCCAATCCATGAACATGGTATATTTCTCCATGTTATATTTGATTTCTTTCATCAGTGTTTTATAGTTTTCTATATATAGGTCTTTTGTTTCTTTAGGGAGATTTATTCCTAAGTATTTTATTCTTTTCGTTGCAATGGTGAATGTAATTGTTTCCTTAATTTCTCTTTCTGTTTTCTCATTGTTAGCATATGGGAATGCAAGGGATTTCTGTGTGTTAATTTTATATCCTGCAACTTTACTATATTCATTGATTAGCTCTAGTAATTTTCTGGTGGAGTCTTTAGGGTTTTCTATGTAGAGGATCATGTCATCTGCAAACAGTGAGAGTTTTACTTCTTCTTTTCCAATCCGAATTCCTTTTAGCCTCCCAGGCTCCTCTGTCCATGGGATTTTTCCAGCAAGAATACTGGATTGAGTTGCCATTTCCTTCTCCAGGGGATCTTCTTGAGCCAGGAATCAAACCTGGATCTCCTGCATTGCAGGCAGATTCTTTACTGACTGAGCTACAAGAGAAATCTCAGCAAAATTTTCTTAATGATGTTATCTCTGGTGCACCAAGATGACTGGCTAAATGCAAATAGATGGAAGAAGTTTTCTTTTAAAAAAAATTCCTATTTGAAATTGATTTTGGCATCCCACAGACATGAGGATATCTATTTTCACACCATGATACATATGAAGACTAATGTGGATGAGAGTAACACAGTCCCATGGACTCACCCAAGAGTTACTTGTGTGTTGACTGACTGTAATCTTCATTTTCCCTAAGGAAGTCACATGTGAATGCCAGAAAATAAGTCTGGCATTATTTTAACCAATGCATTTGAACCTTTTCTTAGTTATATAAAAAGTAAACATCTTACCTATAAAAAGCAAACATTTTAAATATGTTGAAACTTTATAATTAGTGATGAACATGGACACTAAATGTCAGAAGTGACTCTGCATCATGATAGATATCAAGACTGAGAACCAGCCAACTTGCCCAAGCCCTTCATCTTACAGAAGAGGAGAAGGGAGATTAGTTGCTCAAGGTCACACAGAGGAGGACGACTCCAGAGTCACTTCACTCTGGGCTCAGTCACTGAATTCTCAAACACTTACTGAGCTTCCCCTGTGTCTCATGCCCCATGCCCAGTATAATGGTGAACAGGACATTGCCTACTTCAAGGACTGGGAGAGTAGAGACTGGAATTGAAGCAACTTATGAATAAATCATCAATTACAGAACAGTTCAAGGGAGACATAAAAGGGTGGGTGGGATCCCATATTAGGGGCATCAGACTGGACTTGGAAGTGGGGCTGGGGAAGGCTGCTCAGAGGGGATGATATCTAACCTAGGCCTGAAGAATTAATGGGAGACAAATCATATTTGACCAATTGATAATCAGTATTAAGGTAAGACTATGCCCAAAATTGGCATAAAAGAGGGAAAATCAGCTCTGGAATCTTAGCCAGAGATAGATTCTTTAGTTGAGAAATGATGAATAACTATACCCATTGGTTTATTGTTAATTATTCAAAGCATCACAGACAGATTCTTTACCAGCTGAGCCACTGGGAAAGCCCCTATTCAACACAAGTAATAGAATTTCATGTGATGAATGGTCACATGAGTCTATGAGGGAGAAAGGATGAGTAGAATCAGCCTGTCAAAGAATGACCGAGGATGAATTTAGAAGTAAATAAAGTGATATTATAGTGGATGTGACTCTTTTTGACACTTTTTCTGAGCTATTAGAGTACCTGTGGTAGCTCAACACACATTGTCTATCTTTTGTTCATTAGAGAAGCAGGAAATACCATACCAGTCATGTCACTCAGTGTTCTTCCCATGACCACCTTGCACTCTAGTGCTGAAGCTCCAATACTTTGGCCACCTGATGCAAAGAACCAACTCATTGGAAAAGACCCTGATGCTTGGAAAGATTAAGGGCAGGAGGAGAAGGGAGCAATAGAGGATAAGATGTTTGGATGGCATCACCAACTCAATGCACATGAGTTTGAGCAATGTCTAGGAAATAGTGAAGGACAGGGAAGCCTGTTGTGCTGCAGTCTATGGGGCTGCAAAGAGTTGGATATGACTAAGTGACTGAACAACAACAACAACCCCACAGTCAGCCTTTGACCTCTTTCCACAGGATGGCCCTGTCTCCCCTCTGATTGCAGCTATTGGATTGAAATTGAATGCTTTGATCCTGACCTATGAAGCAGGGCTAGGCCGATCAGATTTTCTAATAAATGAAGTTATTAGCACCAATTTTTAACCTTCCTTGCATCCATATCCTTATCATGATCTCATTATGGGCAGAGACTATTTGCCCATCCCTGACTTTGGGCTTGCCAAAATGTGACTTGTGTTGGCCAATGACATATAGAGAAGGAAGTATCACCATGCCATTCTGAGCCTAGACTTTAAGATACCTTGTGTGTTTCTGATCTCTGTCACCCCTTGAGAAGAACTGCTACTGAACTATTTCTGCTCTTGTAGCCTGGATCTTAGCATGTGTACCTGTAAAGCAGAGCCACTGACATGAGCTAGTTAAAGTCAGCTAACAGCTCACATACAGAACCATGAGAATAAATGGTTAACGTTTTCTCATGTTTTCAACTAACATGAGTGAAGACTGGTGCTCAGGCTGGAAGCTTACGTAGATTTATAGCTTGGTCTGCCATTTTGGACCACAAATGGGTGAGTAAAGGAAGCCGGTGTACAGAGTTAGGTAGGGAGTATAACATACACATGCAGAGAGAATTCTTTAACTTTCAACAGCTTTCTAGATTCAGCTTCTACAAGGCAGAAGTTATGGAAGTAAGTAGCAGGGCTCTGGTCTCTGGACTCAGTTTCCTGGCAGGTGTTTCCTCCTGTGAGATGACTGGCTATCATTGGCCTGTCTGCAAGAAACAGGGATATCATGTTGTTTCTTCAAGTTAGGCAGAAGTATGAACAGTAGAGGGGCTTCCCCGTTGGTGCTAGTTGTAAAGAACCTGCCTGCCAGTGAAGGAGATGTAAGAGACATGGGTCAGATCCCTATGTCAGGAAGATCCCTTTGAGGAGGGCATGGCAACTCAATACAATATTCTTGCCTGGAGAATCCCATGGATAGAGGAGCCTGGTAGGCTACAGCCCATAGGATTGCAAAGAGTTGGACACAACTGAAGTGACTTAGCACACATGCATGAGCAGTAAAACTGAGGAGCCATGTCAGAATATGGTCTCTACAAGGTTGTCTTAAAGCTGAGTCACCTGAAAACCAGGACAATTTAAATATTTCTAATGGAGGACAGAGTCAGTCCAAAAATTAAGGAGTGTCTGGGCTTACAGCTGGGGATCAAGAATTTCCAAGGATGAATGAAGGAAGTTCAAGGAGCTTGCTTTGTGTATCCAGTTCCCTTTCCCATGTTTGCTCTGAAAATGGTCCTGTGCAAAACATACCACCTTTTCTAACTTTCCTCTCCAGCTTAAATTATACCATCCCTTACCAGAATCCTAAGTGGTCAACCCTAATGCAATATCACTCTGCCCTTCCTCTCTGCTCATCACGAAGTGGACTAAACCAAGGATGTATTCCTGCCTGACTGGAGGGAAATCAATCCATGCAATGTGGGTGGGCCTAACCCTGGATACAGGGGTGTTCATGTGCCAGAGACCTGGAAAACAGACCAGTTCATCTACTTGGCTTCAGTGGTTGGTGCAGTCTCAATTCCAGGGCCTTTGCCAGGATGATAAGGGTCTTTCCTGGCATTTTTTTTTCTTCCAGAAGTTTAAGGAGAGACTGTTATTTCTGCACTGGCGATTGAACTGGCAGGATCTGAGGGTAGAACTGCTAGTTGCTATCTTGATGTTATTCAGTGAAAACCTGAAGATGAATTCTGGTAATGAAAGAAGTATGGTAAAGAAGTAGGAGGGAGGGAGAGAAGGAGAAAAAATAGGAGGGAGGGAGAGAGAATGAATAATATGAGTATGAGGAACAGACAGCCAAAGACCTGCAATATTATCTAAACTTGTGGATATGGGTCAGCTAAAGCTAACACAACCCCTGGATTTGCTAAATACTGAAACTTCAGTACTTTGGCCACCTCATGTGAAGAGTTGACTCATTGGAAAAGACTCTGATGCTGGGAGGGATTGGGGTCAGGAGGAGAAGGGGACAACAGAGGATGAGCTGGCTGGATGGCATCACTGACTCGATGGACGTGAGTCTGAGTGAACTCCAGGAGTTGGTGATGGACAGGGAGGCCTGGCGTGCTGCAATTCATGGGGTTGCAAAGAGTTGGACATGACTGAGCGACTGAACTAAACTGAACTGAACTGAGACCAATAAATGCCCTCCTCTTTTCTTTCTTGAACTAGTTTGAGTAAAGTTTCTGTTACCTTAGACTGACAGAGTCTTGATGAATGTACCAGGGCAACTGAGGAAGAAAGGAGGTGGGCCATTGTGAGGACTTAGATCTGCTTTAATTGCAAAGAGCTAAGCTCCTTCAAATACAGAAGTTGCATAAATTCTACTGAAGATGGGGAGAAAATGGTTAAACCACAAAGGAGGCCAAAGCAAAAATGATCAGGCCTAATGACATTTACTTTCTAATTAGTAGATAAAGGTTTGTGTAAGATGTTTAAGACTTACTATGTTTTTGTAATTGCCAGTAGTGGGTACTGATAAAGCTACACTGCTTATAGTCAGGAATTTCTGATGGGCTGAGGAGATTTTGTTTGAGATCTCTTATGCAGTTATAGTCCAGTGTTATCTGGGGTTGCAGTCATCTGAGGTCTTGACTTGGTTGGATGTCCAAGGTGATAACACTCACATGGCTGGCAACTGATGGTGGTTATCAGCTGGGAGTTCAGTTGAGGTCATCAACTGGAGCATCTCCCTATTCATGTAGCTTGGCTCCCTCACAGTATGGCTGCCTCAGGGTTATTGGATTTCTTATTTAGGGGCACAGGAGTGTTGAAATGAACAAAGCAGAAGCTGCCTTTCCTTTTCTGGCCTAGCCTCAGGGAGTTGTACATCACTTCTATATTATTACTGTATTACGTGTGTGGGCTCAGTCATGTCCGGCTCTTTGCAACCCCCTGGACTGTAGCCCACCAGGCTCTTCTGTCCATGGAATTTTCCAGGCAAGCAGAGTGGAGGGGGTTGCCATTCCCTTCTCCAGGGGATCATCCCCACCCAGGGATCGAACCCACATCTCTTGCATCTCCTGCATTGGCAGGCAGATTCTTTTCTATTGTGCCACCTGGGAAGCCCGTTGGCAGGTGAGTCATAAGCCTGCCTGTGTTCAAGGAGAAAAGATATAGATCCTGTCTCCTGATGGGTAGAGTGTCACAAAATGTGTGGCCATAAAAATAAAACTTCCACAATGACTTTCTCTATATTTGTAAGTTCTATTCATGTAAATAGACCTTGCAAGGGGGAGACTCATGGTTGGTCCTTCCCCAGGTTACCTGATGTCCTTCAGGGCATGCATCACTGAAGTACCACTTGCTTTGTTTAAAGACCTTGGGTATGCACACTCTTTGTGCTGCTGCATATTTCTAGCTCAAGCCATGAATGAGAGATTAATCTTGCCTAGCCAGTCTCTGGTGGCTCAGAGGTTAAAACGTCTGCCTGCAATGCAGGAGACCTGGGTTCAATCCCTGGGTCGGGAAGATGCCCTGGAGAAGGAAATGGCAACCCACTCCAGTATTCTTGCCTGGAGAATCCCATGGACAGAGGAGCCTGGTGGGCTACGGTCCTGGTGGGCTACAGTCCATCAGGTCGCAAAGAGTCGGACACGACTGAGCGACTTCACTTTCATTACCACTTTCATGTATAATATAGTCCTTGCCCTTTTTTCCATACCCACCCCATTCTTCTTCTCACTTTCTCTGGAGGTGATGCTACACCCTTTGCAGCAGGTGGCCCAGAGCAAGGCTGTCATCAGCCTATTCTCCCTATGAGTGCCCACACTGAGTTCCACTCAGCTCAGCTCAGCGAATACTGCTTTGGTGTTACTCTCAGTTTCATTGCTTATAGCCCAAAGGATCTTCAGATTAGGTCACTATGGTTTATGAAAATCTCCTTCCTAAATTCTCTTTAAAGGAGGAGGAACAAAAGAGGATGGAGTGGTATCTGCCACTGACAGACGTGGGAGAAAACTTTGAGAAAGTTTGATACTTCTCCTGCAGAAACTTGTGCACATGCTAAGTTGCCTCAGTCGTGTCCAACTTTTTTATTCTATGGGCTGTAGCCCGCCAGGCTCCTCTGTCTGTGGGATTCTCCAGGCAAGAATACTGGAGTGGGTTACCATGCCCTTCTCCAGGGCATCTTCCAAACCCAGGGATTGAACCTGCGTCTTTATTGTCTCCTGCATTGGCAGGTGGGTTCTTTACCACTAGAGCCACCTGGGAAGCCCTAGGGGACATTAGCATCGCTGGCCAGTGACCTCTGAAAATAATGTTGATTCTGATTCTTTGGTGATTTTTCCAGGAAACATCTAGAAACAAAACACAACACTGAGACTTTTACTGCAGTAAAACATTTTAAAGCAAATCAAAACACAAAGAATACAATATGCAAATAGATGCAATAACTTTGCCTTACTATATTTAATATTTTCAATTTTTGAAGGGATTTGGTGCACTGCCAAAATCATCCAAAATGCTAGAATCCTGTTAGTTGTTAAGAACCAATTAGGTAGGAAGTTGTCTATTTGTAAACTAATTTTGGACCTCTAAGAGGAAAAATAAATCTAATTATTTTAAGGGGCCACAAGCTTCTCTCACACTCCTAAATATAATTATGCTACAACCAACATAGATAACACTGCCCAAAATGCAACTTTAAGACTGAAAAAGAAGTTTAAAGCCCCAAGGAAAATATTTATGAATAGTCTAAAAGAGGAAAATTTGTAATTTATAAAGTAGATTGGGAAATGAGATTCAAGGGGATATTATGTTCAAAGCATATGTTATGGTTAGAGTGTCCTTGAAGCTTAGAATCCAAAAGAAAAAAAAATCACAAAATTAGAAAGTTAGTCCTTAGGAGTTGAAAAATGTGGTAATTATCCCAGTTGTGGTTAAGGGTACAGGTAATTCATTTTAAGTAATACAACACTGTATTTCCCTTTCTGAAATCTCACCAAAAAAGGAATTTCAGTAGGATGAAAAACAACAACTTGAAAAAATGGTTGATTTGGCTTTTTTCATCACCTCATTTACCAAATCAAAGACTGTAGACCTGCTTGTCCTGATTATGAAGAAATGTATAGACTGAGAAAAATGAGTCCTCCTAAATTTAATTCATAAGCAAATTCTAAAATTGATGGATAAAGTAAATCAACCCTGAATATTCATTGGGAGGACTGATGCTGAAGCTCCAATACTTGGGCCACCTGATGTGAAGAGCCAACTCCTTGGAAAAGACTGTGATGCTGAGAAATATTGAGGTCAGGAGAAGGGGGCAACAGAGGATGAGATGGTTGGATGGTATCACCAACTCAATGGACATGAGTTTGAGCAAACCCTGGGAGATGATGAAGGATAAGGAAGCCTAGCATGCTGTGGTCCATGGGGTCTCAAAGGGTCCAACATGACTTAGTGACTGAACAACAACAACAACTAATAAGAATCCTTTTTTGCAACAATTCTTGCTATAAAAATGACTGTTAGCTTGCTTTGTTCTGCCTCTGGTATTAGACCCCCTTCCTACATTAAAATTTTTTTTGAAGCTTAACATTGAAAAGTTTGTGGGTTCACAGGTGAAGTGTAAGAGAGGATGTATTCTAAGGCAAGAATGGGAAGTACTTCTAGCTTACCGTCTTTCTTCCTCCTGTTTTGCTGTTCATTTTAACTTTATTTTTCAACTTTAGTTGAAGTTGGCAGGTAAGCACTTTGGGAGCACAGTCACTTTGCTGATCTCTAACCTAGACTTCTCTAGACTTCAGACCAGATCCAAATCCCATCCAAGACCTCTACTTGGAGGGCACAAAGGCACCTCAAACTCAAACTGTCCAGTGCAGAAGTCATCATTTATCCCTTAAATGATGTACTCTTAACTTCTCTTCCAACTGAACATTCGTATAGCAACCAAAGTCAGTTCTTTCCATACATGAATCAAATCATGACCTTTGTTTGCTTAAAACTCTTGATGGCTTTCAATGGCTCTTAGAGTAAAGACTCAAATCCTTAACAAGACTTGTATGACTTGGTTCATGCTGACTCATAATACTTCTCTCCTTCTGAGTTTTCCAGGGACAGACACTGAGACAAAGTTTGACATACACAGTGTTTACAAATAGACACCAGTATTTGTGAAAGGAAACTAAGTAGCAGCAGCATAAGGCAGAGGAAGAAGTCAAACTTTGATGCAGGGTCACTAAAGCCTCAGCCAATCCAGTGGGGAGCTCCAGAGTGAGTTTTGCTCATCAGACTTGTCAAACCTCTGGCCTTTACATCTTACCTAGAATGAACTCAGGCATGACCCCAGGCAAAAACTCTGGCAAAGTGTGTCTCTGCAGCCCTGGCAGATCTTGGAAGAGTAGACAGCTGGGGCAAATCCTTGGCATGTGCGGGGTGGGGGAGGTTCTAGGGGGTTCTGGGTGGTCCTTCTCTATATATTACCATACCTATACTCCAGTCATGCTTGATTTTTCCACTTCTTCACTCCATTCCATCTTTTGGACATGACAGATGGGAGAAAACTTTCTCCCTTCTTACCTTTGTGTCTACTATTTCTGTTCCAAAGCACTCCCCTTCCTTATACACCTTGTTACCTCTCATAGCATGTTTCATAGTCTGTGATTTGTACTATTTTGACTAATTGTTCTGCTTATCTCCTCTACTATTTGTACTATAAACTTCATGATGAAGGCAGAATTGGACAGAATTTATCATCAGAGGCTAGTGGCATGCCTAGCATATAATAAATACTCCAGAACTGTTTGTTGAATGAATAAATAAATGTTTGATTGAAAAGGCAACCTGGAGGTTCTAAGATCATGCTGAAAGAAGTACCAGGAGGTGGGAGAAGGACCATAGTGGAAAGATGGAATGGAGTTAAATTAGTTCATACAGCCACTCTTCAATAATAAAGCATCTGTTTCTATGCAGAAATTAAAAATATAAATTATTCTACTTTTATGAGATCACCATTTTCCCAATGCTGTTGAACTGAACATAGATTTAGAATATGGTCAGCCATTTTTGTGGCAAGAAGTCCTGGTCAGAGTTTTCTTTTTATTTTTTAGCACTGAATCTCATGGGAATTTTTATTCAAATTTATGATATTACGACTGTCAGAAAGCTCAACAATCTGTCAACCTCCTTTTAGGGGCTTCTGTAAATCAAGGGGTCTGAGACCCATAGTCTGATTAGCCCTGAAATAAACCTCATTCAGGTCCTTGCATAGCAGCTCCAGCTCCACAGGGGCAGAAGGATCTTAACCTTCTTCAGTTCAGTTCAGTTGCTCAGTCGTGTCTGACTATTTGCAACACTGTGGACTGCAGCATGCCAGGCTTCCCTGTCCATCACCAGCTCCTGGAGCTTGCTCCAACTCAGGTCCATTGAGTCGGTGATGCCATTCAACCATCTCATCATCTGTCATCCCCTTCTCCTGCTGCCTTCAGTCTTTCCCAGCATCAGGGTTTTTTCCCAATGAGTCAGTTCTTTGCATCAGGTGGCCAAAGTATTGGACCTTCAGCTTCAGCATCAGTTCGTCACTGATCCTAAATCCAGGAGGTCCAGTCTGGCAGTCATTCAGACCTGTCCCACGGGCAGGCAGGGTGGAAACAAGCATAGTAATCATTAGCTCAATATATGCTGGGCCTGGTTAAGATCCCATATGGGAATTCTTTTCTAACTTATTAGGTGACAATTTCTTATTTCCTAAGAAATAAATTTTTCAAATTGAGAATCTTCAGAAAAATCAGTAGGGAAATCAGGAAAATGAGACAACATAATTCCCCTGCAGGAATTAATGTTTAACAATCAACAAAAAAGATGGTACACTTTGGAAGGTATCCACTGCCCTCAAATGGAAAGAGAGAGCAGGAAATGCTGACACACCAAGTGGGAAGTTTTGGTCGACATTTTTGGAGCAGTGCTTTCCTGGTGGCTCAGACAGTAAAGAATCCACCTGCAATACAGGAGACTCGGGTTTGATTCCTGGGTTGGGAAGATCCCTTGGGGGAGGAAATGGCAACCCACTCTGGTATTCTTACCTCGAGAATTCCATGGACAGAGGAGCCTGGCAGGCTACAGTCCACGGGATCACAAAGAGCATGACTGAGTGACTAACACACAGACACCAATGTAGAAAATGGTCATGATCTAATCAGTCTTGTTTGCAACTGTTGTCACCTAATAAGTGTGTGTTTGTGGCCTTAACTGCTGCCAGCAGTGAGTCATGCTCACAAGTGAAATGAATATTAGTCAGTTTGTATGCATAGAATGAAGTGAAAAGAAAGCAAAAGTTTAGTTGCTCAGTCATGTCTGACTCTTTGTGACCCCATAGAGAATAGCCCTCCAGGCTCCTCTGTCCATGGAATTCTCCAGGCAAGAATACTGGAGACAGCCATTCCCTCCTGCAGGGAATCTTCCCGACCCAGGGACCAAACCTGGGTCTCCTGCATTGCAGGCAGATGCTTTACCATCTGAGCCACCAGGGAAGCGCCATGCATAGTATAGTTTACACAGATCCTGTGAATTGTAGTCCAAGAAATAACAAGTTTGGGGAGCAAAATAAGTCCTTAACTTGGCAGTTTTGATGTGTGATTCTATGTAGTACTGTTAACTTTGCTAAGAGACAGAAATGTTATTTGAATACGACCCAATGATGTTTGCTGGCATTTTCCAGGCTGAATATCTGCTATTGGCCACAGTTCCTTGTAAATATTACAAAACTGAATATTTCTTAGTTATTAAATATTTCTTTCCAGATATCAGCAATAATGAGTAAAGAATAAGAGGAGTGTTGGAAGTATTTTAAAAACAGCTTTTGATTTGAAATATTCTTGAGATTATCCCAGAATTCTGATTTCTCATTGTAGAACTCCAAAGATTAAAAACTTAGGAATTCGAAAACACTAGCCTGGCATAAACCCCAAGCACCTTCCTTGTCAGGTCCCTCAGGTAGGTTGCTGAGTTTCTGGCTTGAATCCTGATCTGGGGGCTGCTTTACTATTCTAAGTCTGATGCCATCTTGAGCTCTAGCTTTTTTAACACCCTAGGTTCACCTTCTCTACCTTTGGCATTGGACATTTCTCTTTCATATCCCATGCTGGAACTGGGTTCTCGAGTCCCTAAAATGGACCACCTGAAGAATTGTGTGCCTGTTATTCTCTGTTAATGTCTTTCCCCTGGGTCTAGGTCCATTTTCTCCCAACTTGTCTGCCCTGTTCTGTGTTCCTGGAGGCTGACACTGGTGGACTGCTTCACCTGGGCTCCCTCTGGGTTGGATTTTGGCTTATGGGTCCAGTCCACTGCCTGTTTTTATGGGTAATGTTTGACCAAAACACAGCCACATTCATTTGTTTACATATTATCTATGGCTATTTTCATGCTACAATGGCAGAGTTGAGTAGTTGTAGCACAGACTGGATGGCTCACAAAGCCTAAAATATTTACTATCTGACCCTTTATAGAAAATGTTCACTGACCCCTAAGTTAGGCAGTAGATTGGAGGCTCTGGCATTCCATGAGCCTCTGGCTTTCAGAGCTCAGCTCTGAAATCAGTAGCACCTCTTCTGGGCTAGAGTTTCCTACAGAAGGCCTCTCCTTCAAGGCTCCAGCTTTCCTGAGCTGAAGGCCTAAAGGTAGTAGTGACTTCCTGCTGTAGATAGTCTCTGGATGACTCAATGTCCCTTGTTTGATCCCTTAATTCTCAGTTTTGTAAGTAGACCTTAATTAAAGTCTGTTCACTGCCATGGGTAAAGGTGATTTGCCTATTGGCTAGCTCAGTGGGCTTCACTGCTGAGTTAGTGTGCCCTGTTCAGGCTTTGTCCTTAAGAATAGCTAACCCTTTTTCATTGCTGAATCATCCTCAAAGTCCCAGCATGCTCTGATTGAGTCTTGTATGTAATATACAAGATGCCTGTAAATCTGCTTATACTTTTCTCTAGTAAAATGTGATGAGTGTGGGAATATCCTTGAGTTAAGCTGGTTTTAACTTCGGTGCTAGTGTCCAGATCAATTGCTTCTAAGACAAGTTGAAATAATTTCTTCTTTTAAGTCTTATACTATCAGAAGCACGAGTGAGTCTCTCTCTAGACTTGGAGGGTTTGGGTTGGCATGGGGCTGCTATGACAGCAGCTCTAAATCTGACTTCTTACAGTTTTTATCAGATGAGGTGATTTACAAATCTCTTGTCTCACTATCCCAATAATCTGTGCTTGCTGGAATTTCTTTCTCTGGAAATCATAGAAGAAATTAATTTTTTACAATGTTGACTATAACCCAAGTTGCTACAAAGTTTTCCCAAGAATTAAAACATAATTTTCACATTTTCTATTAGGTTTGCTATCTGCAACATTAACTGCAGAACATAAAACTTGACCAGGAAGATTATGAAAGGGACAAAATTTCAAAATGAGTAATACCCAAGTATGAAAGTCATACATGGATCTAGACTTCAGTGATCTTGTTTCTCATCTTCCTTCTGCCTCTCTGTTAGACTGTTTAAAATGCTCTATATAATAATTAGTTAAATAAAATCTACACTCCTATTCAAGGAGAGTTATATACATTTTAGGAATGTAAGGGCTGTATTCTAAAATATTGGTGTTCTACAGTTGGTTGTTGTTAGTTACGGGTACAATGATGTGAGGATAGTAAGTACTAAGCAAACTTAATAACTAACACCTACTTAGTTCTTTATAGTTTACAAGGCATTTCCTCATTCATTTCTTACTGATACTCATAATAACCTTGTCAGGTTAATTCTCACTTTGCAAACAAGGATATTGAAGCCAATTTATTTGTTCAATGTAATATACCTGGTAAATTTTCATATTGTTAGTGGGCTCAAGGTTAGTGTGGAGTTGAGGGATTGGGACCACCAAGAGGAAGAATTGCAGGTGTGGCAAACTGAACCAGCTGCAAGGAATAGTCCCAGCAAGAATACCTAGATGGGCTGATCCCAGGAGCTGACAGGTAGAGCAAGTTTGGGCATGCTTTAGGCAATAATCAGCATCAAGAGAGAAGCTACTCTAGATTATGAATCACAGCAGTGGAAATAATCAGATCCTGAGCTATTCTGGAATTTAGAATAGAATTCCAGATTTCTATGGAACTCCCATGTTGGCCCAGTGCCAACATGGAGGCAGTAGTGTTAATTCTAGGTACCACCCATAGATGTGCTGACTTCTGTTATATACCCTGTCTGTTTCGTTGACTGCCTCTATGAGTAGGCACTTTGAAGGCCAGGGCCAGACCAACATATGGCCTATTATTTGTTGTGATATTTAATAAAGTAAGACTGTAACATTAATTGTTCTAAAGCCCAATCATATATTTTATCATCTCTTCCCTCTTACACTGTTAGTGGGAATGCAAACTAGCACAGCCACTATGGAGAACTGTGGAGATTCCTTAAAAAACTGGAAATAGAACTGCCATATGACCCAGAAGTCCCACTGCTGGGCATACACACTGAGGGAACCAGAATTGAAAGAGATACATGCACCCCAATGTTCACTGCAGCACTGTTTACAATAGCTAGGACATGGAAGCAACCTAGATGCCCATTGGCAGACGAATGGATAAGAAAGTTGTGGTACATATACACAATGGAATATTATTCAGCTATTAAAAAGAACACATTTGAGTCAACTTTCTTCCAATTTTACTTCTTTTCTAAAATATCTATTCTTAGTTTCAAAGATCATTTGAAACATGATTGTGTCTCATATTTTCCATGGATATAAAAACTCTTTAGAGCTGTATTGTTTAATGTGGTAGCCATTAGCTATCTGTGGCTATTGAGTACTTGAAATGTGTGTGCATGCGTGCATGCTAAGTCACTTCAGTTGTGTCCGACTCTGTGCAACCTCATGGACTGTAGCCCACCAGACTCCTTTCTCCATGGGATTCTCCAGGCGAGAATACTAGACTCAGCTGCTATGCCTTCCTCCAGGGGATCTTCTTGACCCACAGATTGAACCTGTGTCTCCTGTGTCTCTTGCATTGCAGGTGTATTCTTTACCGTGAGCCACCAGGGAAGCCCCATTTGAAATGTGGCTACTCTTAACTAAGATATACCATAAGTTTAAAATATATAATGGGTTTTGAAGACTTAGTATGAAAAAAATGTAAACTCTCATTAATTTTGATGTTGATCATATGTTGAAAGAAAACTATTTTGGAGATATTAAGTAAAATATATTATTAAAATTAATCCCACCTGTTTCTTTGGATTTTTTGGTGTGACTACAAGAAAATTTAATATTACACAAGTAGCAAATGTTATATTTCTATTGGACAGTGCTTCTTTAAGGAGAAGCACCAAGTTCCTAAAGGATTACTCCCTTTCAGCCTTTGCCAAATAATTCTCTCCCCTCTAGGCTAGTTCTAACAAGTCAAATAATGCAGATTTCATAATTGGAAGGAAGGCTGCAAGTCATTTGGAAATTAGGTGATGAAACCGCATGACAATTTGCTTTCCTGAGCCCTTCTTATTCCAAATGGAATAGTCACTGCTCAGTTCCCTCTTCTAGCTAATTTACATCTTATTTTCTTTCAGTCAGGAGTGTCATTTCCTGTGATTGATGAAACCATCTTTGCTAAATGCAAAAACAAGGCCACCACGTTACTCAAACTGGATTCACTACAAATATTTCCATCCTCTGGATCAGAAAGAATGCATATAGTTGCTTGAAAACCCTTTGAAAAATCACAATGTTTGGTTCCTTTCAGAAATTGAAATCAAGACTACAGGAACAAAAAAATATCATTACCATTACAAATATGAAAAAAACCTGAGACTATCTGGCAGAACAATTTTTCTTTTATCTTAGGTCATGTTTATACATGGCCTCTGAATTTGCCATTTTTTGACTCAAGGGTTTTAGAGTCAATTTAATGATGGGTTTCTATACAATTAATTAGATTGACAGTTCAATAAAGTTAATTCACTTAGAGTTGATTCAGTTTTTAGAGGTGATTTTTATAAGCTCATAGCCTTCATTTATGAACACATCTAAGTCACTAACAGCAGTGTTAGGACTTTAGAATTGTTATTACCTGAAAATGAGGAAGATATGTTAACCAAAAGGAAACAGACCTTTTCTCTTTAAGAAACAAATGGCACCAACTACATGGTTTTATATACTCCCATGACTGCCTTTTTCCTGCTTTTCTTGAGTTTCTTTTAAATTATCTTTATCAAATTTAGTAAAATGTCAGTACCTCGGAATTGTTTATTATTTTGTATTAAGTTGCATATAGTAAAAACATTCACTTTAGATTTGTAACACAGGCATAGATTTTTGTAACCACCACTAACAGGGTATAGAAAAATTCCTGCACCCCTTGAGATTCTCTTTTGCTACCTCTTTGCATTCAGACACTCCTTCCATCCACAGTCCCTGGCAAACACTGAGAGGTTCTATGTTCCTATAATTTTGCCTTTTAGAGAATACCATATGAATGGAACCATCTAGTATGCAACCTCTTGAGACTTAGTTCTTTTAATTAGCATAATGTATCTGAGGATTCATTCATGTTGTTGAAGCTATCAATAGTTAGTTCCTTTTTATTGCTGACTACAACAGTACGTTTATCCATTCACTTAATGAGGAATATTTGGTTTGCTTCCAGATTTTGGTAACTACAAATTATGCTGCTGTAAATGTTCATGTATAGGTTTTTGTGTGAACGCAAGTTTCATTTCTCTAGAGTAAATACCTAAGAGTGGGAAAGCTGGGTCATATGATAAGTGTATGTTTAAATTTATAAGATTTTGCCAAACTGTTTTCTAGAATGGCTAGGCCATTTTGCATTCCCACCTATGAGAGTTCCAATGGCTTTGCAGCCTCAGTGGCACTGGGTATCATCAGTATTTTTTATTTAACCCCTCTGATAGGGATATAATTGTATCTCATTGTAGTTTTAATTTACATAGCTTTAATGATGAGTGAGGTTGAGCATCTTTTTATGTGATTATTTGTCATCTGTGTATCATCTTTGGTGAAATGTCTATTCAAATCTTTGCCCAGTTTTAAAAATTTGGTTATTTTCTTACAGACTTTTGAGTTATACATCTTTTATCAGATATGTGAATTTCAAATATTTTTCTCAGTCTGTGGCTTGTCTTTTCACTTACTTTATAGTGTCTTTCACTTTCAGAGAGAAAAATTTTAAAATTTGGAAGATGTCCACTTTTTCAATTTGTTTCCTTTTATGGACTTTTATGGTGCTTTTGGTGTCATATCTAAGAAATCTTGGTGCCATCTAAGGCCACAGGGAGCTTTCTCTGTTTTCTTCTAAGAGTTTTAGTATTTGATCCATTTTGAGGGTTTTGTTTTTGTTTTGTTTTTTGTATACAATGTGAAGTACAGGTTAAGGTTCAATTTTTTTTCATATGGGTATGCAATTGGTCCAAAATGTTTTGTTGAAGACTATCTTCTTTCGGAGAAGGCGATGGCACCCCACTCCAGTACTCTTGCCTGGAAAATCCCATGCACAGAGGAGCCTGGTAGGCTGTAGTCTATGGAGTCGCTAGGAGTCAGACACGACTGAACGACTTCACTTTCACTTTTCACTTTCATGCATTGGAGAAAGAAATGGAAACCCACTCCAATGTTCTTGCCTGGAGAATCCCAGGGACGGGGAAGCCTGGTGGGCTGCCATCTATGGGGTCGCAACTTTGTCAAAAGTCAATCAATCGCACTTAATATGGGCCTCTTTCAGGACTATTTTTTGCATTGATCTATATGTCTCTTTCATCTATCCTTTGGTCAATATCAGTCTGTCTTTACTGTAGCTTTAGAGTATGTTTTAATATTGGGTAGTGTGAGTCCTTCAAATTTGTTCTTCTTAAATATTGTTTTGGTCATTCTACTTCTTTTACCTCTCCATCAAAATTTTAGTCATCTTGTCTGTATGTATAGAGAATCCTAATAGCATTTTCATCAGGGTTGCTTAAGACATAAACACCAGTTAGGGGAGAATTGACATTTTAACTATATTGAGTCTACTTAGGGCTTCCCAGGTGGCTCTAGTGGTAAAGAACCTGCCTGCCAATGCAGGAGACATAAGAGATGTGGGTTCAATCCCTGGGTCGGGAAGATCCCCCGGAGAACATGGTAACCCACTCCAGTATTCTTGCCTGGAGAATCCCATGACAGAGGAGCCTGGCAGGCTACAGTCCATGGGGTTGCACAGAGTTGGACACTGCTGAAGTGACTTAGCAGGTATGCATGCAGGACATGAACATGGATGCCTCTCCATTATTTAGTGCTTTTTTAGTTCTGTCATTAGGGATTTGTAGTTTTCCACATATAGATCCTATATGTTTCTAAGAGATTTATACTGAAGTATTTAATATTTTTCAGTTCAGTTCAGTCGCTCAGTTGTGTCCAGCTCTTTGCGACCCCATGGACCTCAGCACGCCAAGCCTCCTTGTCCATCACCAACTCCTGGAGTTTACCCAAACTCATATCCATTGAGTCAGTGATGCCATCCAACCGTCTCATCCTCTGTCGTCCCCTTCTCCTCCTGCCTTCAATCTTTCCCAGCATCAGAGTCTTTTCAAATGAGTCAGCTCTTTGCATCAGGTGGCCAGAATATTGGAGTTTTAGCTTCAACATCAGTCCTTCCAATGAACACTCAGGACTGATCTCCTTTAGTGCTATTACAAATGAAAATTTTCTTTAAATTTAAAATTGTAGCCAAACATCACTACATATGGGATGCAATTCCCATCCTATGAATTTTGTATATTAACTTTCTATCCTATGACTTTGCTATGCTTGCTTATTACTTCCAGGAGATTTTTTGGAGATTCTTTGGGATTTTATGCACAGGTAATCATGTCATATGCAAAGAATGTTTTCCTTTCCAAATCTATATACATTTATTTCTTATTCTTGCATTACTTAGGACTTTTAGTAGGATGTTGAATAGGTGAGAGAGGATGTTCTTGTCTTGTTTCTGATTTGGGGGGAAAGTGTCCATACTTGAGTCCAGTCTAAAGTATGATGGTAGCTATGGATATCTTGTAGATATTATTTATCAAGTTGAGAAAGTTCCCTTCTCTTTCTAGTTTGATAAGGTTTCTTTTTAATTACAAATGGGTTCTGGGTTTGTCAAATGCTTTTTCTGCATCTACTGATATGATCATATGATTTTACATTTTTAGACTGCTGATGTTATGGATTATGTTAATTGAATTTTGAATGTTGAACTAGTCTTGCATTCCTGAAATAAATCCCATTTGGTCATGATGTATACTATTTTAAAACACATTGTTGGATTCTATTTGTTAATATTTTGTTGAAGATATTTGCATCTATGTTCATGAGAGATACTAGTCTATAGCTTTTCATTCCACTGTCTTTATTTGGTTCTAGTATTAGGATAATTCTGGCCTCCTGGAATGAATTAGGAGGTATTACCTTTGCTTCTATTTTCTGGAAGATATGGTGAAGAATTGGTATAATTTTTCCTTATAATATTTGGTTGAATTCACCAGTGAAATTAGCTGGATTTGGTGCTTTCTCTTAAAAGATTATTAATTGTTGATTTAGTTCTTCTAATAGAGTTATTCAACATCGCTAATTTTTCTTTTGTGAGTTTTGGTAGTAGTTTGCATCTTAATGTGATTAGGTCCATTTAATCTAAGTTATCAAATATGTGGGCATAGAGTTGTTCATAGTGTTTATTTATTGTCCAAGTTTCCCTCTACATACTTTTTCTTGCATCTTACAATTTTGATAAGTTGTATTTTTATTTAGTTCCACAAATAGATCCTGAACATATTTTGTTAGATTTATACCTATATATTTCATGGAGGGGCTATTGTAAATGGTGTGGTTTTTAAATTTTAGTATCCAATTGTTCCCAGGTGACTCAGTGGTAAAGAATCTGCCTGCCAATTCAGGAGATGAAGATTCAATCCCTAGGTTGGGAAGATCCCCTGGAGGAGGAAATGGCAACCCACTCCAGTATTTCTGCCTGGAAAATCCCATGGACAGAGGAGCCTGGTCGGCTAGAGTCCATGGAGTCACAAAGAATCAGACACGACTGAAATGACTTAGTGCATGTAATATGTACATCCTACTCATCTTTTCCTTATTCATAGAAGCTCATCAAACTAAGTATTATTTAACATGTAAATATCAACTGACTGAATGATGTAAGTGAAGAGTGAAATGTCATTATTCAATAAAATGATGTTAGTAACTCCACAGTATTCTTCTGAGACAGATAAGCTTGATCAGTTATAACCACTTATAAACACTGAAAAGAATTGCATGAGTATCTTCATACCTCTGGGAATAAATTGGCCATTTAAAAAAGACAAAAAAATAATAAACCAATAGAAAAACTTCCAAAATGTTTTAAAAAAGAAACATTGCTATATACTGGCTACCCTCTTTCCCTCTGGTTTAAATTCAAGCACTGTGGAAATATGTTAAATAAGCACATTTAGCATACTTGGCTTACGAAAATGCCTTTTGTCAGTTTAATGTAAACTGCATGAGGGAAATAAACAGTAAAATCTAGAATTAATGTTCCCAATTGCAATTGCTGGGAGCAGGAGAGGATAGTGAAAAACTTCAAGTAGAAATGACACTAAAAAATAAATCCTTACTTCCAGCCTGTCTGGTGTCTATTTCCCAAAGCACTGAGCATTTGTTGTTTCTCATCTGAAATAGATGGTTTTGTCTTGCTGGAGCTTACACATATGTACATTTGTTTATTCTCTGAAGGTGATTCTTCATCATAAGGTATTGGAAACAGATTCTCTAGGGAAAACATCTGCTCAGCTATAATGCTAGCATCTGCCAAGTTAGGTGTATGAAGAAAAAACGAACTTTATCTTAGTGGTTCAGGGACCTCAGATCCACAATCTAACATAATAACAAAGGCAGACGAACTACATCTTTCCTCCATCGCTCCTGCGGTAGCCTGGCCCTGGTCATACCAGGTGCAGAACACATAGTGAGATGACGTTGGTCCTTGGGACAGGAGTTCTGGAGGTGAAAGTCATTTGGTCCGCTTAGAGAAAGGGCTTCAGATGAAACTAGACACTGGCTCTGCTTTCATGTTTCCTTAGATACTCTGTTGCTCTGGGTAGAGGGTTAGCAGAGGTGTGTGGGCTTAATGTTTACGGATCAAAGGTCTTGGGTCTGGCACAATGTGAGAGAGTTGTAGTGTAGTGGATCAGAGTATGGGCACTAGAGCCAGATTGCCATGGTTTAGGTGCTTGGCTCTACCTCTCACTCTGTTACTTGGAAACCCAAGTTAATATCGGAAAAGATCCTTAATCTTCCCAAGTCTCTGTTTCCTCATCTGTAAAACAGAGATGATTATTTCAGAATTGGGCATAAATGAACTAGAAGTGTAAAGGCACTGTATGCAATCTGGACATATGCATTCTTAGAACTGTTTAAAATGAATAGCAAAATAGTTATGACTTTCTTAGTTCAGTTCAGTTAAGTTGCTCGGTTGTGTTTGACTCTTTGCCACCCCATGGACTGCAGCACGCCAGCCTTCCCTGTCCACCACCAGCTCCAAGAGCTTGCTCAAATGCATGTCCTAGTTAACTTCCCAATCCAGGGATCGAACCCAGGTCTCCTGCATTGCAGGCAGGTTCTTTGCCAGCTGAGACACAAGGGAAGTCCATGTCCTAGTTAAAACCAGGTAATGACTAGCTTTTTGGTAAAAGTCCCCCTTGGGAGATGATGCTGAGCCTTCAAAGGATTTTAATCTACACTTCTCCCCACTTTACCCCAACTCTTTTTACTCCAACAGAATCTATAACTTCCTTCACCTATAGTGTGTCCTCCCTGTCCTGGGGATAGTGAGCAACTTGAGTACTTCCTGGAATTTGCAGAGTATTTATAAGACCTGAGCTGATGGAGCTTCAGCTCCCACTCCATTGTCACTCCACACATATTTTCTGAGGTTTTCTGGAAGGCAAGGCATTTTGGTGCTGAGTAGGAATTTGGTGCTGGCAAAAGCAATTTTTGGTTCTAAAATCTGTTCACTGTCCTATTGCTCTTGATTAACCCTTATCTGATTCTGCATTATGCATCGAACTCTGTGCTAACAGCTTCTTTTGCTCCTTCTTCCCCATTGTTCCTGTATCTACAGTAATGCAGCTCCACATCGTTGTCATTCTTAGAGTCCACAATGAGTTGTCAGCTTAGAAAATTATACAGTTGAAATGATTTCTATTTGAGAGTTCAACTGTAAAGGTCATATGCAGTAGATCAGGGGGGATAATTAGTGCTTTAAAGAGGCAGCAGGGCTCTCAGACCAGCAAAGCTGGACAGCAAATGGAAGTGCTCTGTTAACGTTTGTGAAGGACAAAACAGCCTTGGTGGTAGTGGCTTCTTCCAAGTGCAGTACAGTACAGAGGGAATGAGGGCCAAGCAGAATGACAGGCGGGCTTCTCATGTGGTGCTAGTGGTGAAAATCCTGCCTGCCAATGCAAGAGACGTAAGAGACATGGGTTTGATCTCTTAGTTGGGAATATCCCCTGGAGGAGGGCATGGCAGCCCACTCCAGTACTCTTGCCTAGGAAAGCCCGTGGACAGAGGAGCCTATTGGTCTATAGTGCATATGGTCGCAAAGAGTTGGGTATAACCAAAGCGACTTAGCATGCACGAGAATGACAGGGAGAGCATCCTTGGCCAAACTCCCTGTGCTGTGGCAGAGCACTCAGGCTACTTCAACTGAGGAATATTTCTCAGGATCAGCTAAAGTTTTCTTGCGTGACTCCATAGTCATCAAGATCTCTGGCCTCCCTTGTATAAAGATAGGGTATGTGCTGATCTGCCATTTTGAATCTTCTGTTACTCTTGACATTTGTATTTCTCATTGTAAATGCATGAGTCAGCATTTTGTTGGGTCTTTCATTTTAGTTCCATGAGCTTAATGAGTTTGAGGATGCATCTCAGAATGGGGGCTATGACCCATGTCCAGACAAATGAAGTTCCTGAATCTGTGACCTAAGGCCTAGGCCTGGTTTGACGACATTATTGTCCAGTACTTATTAACTTTGACAAAAAAAACAAGTTCTTGCCTAAATTGTGACATCACTTTCCTAACAAATTTCCTATGTTCCTGCCTCTTGTTTCTTTCCCATCTAGTTCATCCTGTACCTAACTTCTTGCCCCCAATTTTTGTTCTCCTATGTTTTTCTCAAGAAGCTATAATGGCTATCTACTGCTCTCTGAAAGAATTTGAAGGGGCATGTAAAATATATCCACCAAACAATGTTTTATCCCATCCTGACTGCCAAACTACCAGAAATGTTACCATCAGAGCTTCATTCCTTTTAGTTTAAGGTCCAGAATTTTGGAGCATTTTATTTCTATTGTCTTCTGATCTCCACTGCTTTTTATCAGAAGTCAGACATCATTCTTACTTTTACTTTGTATATAAATGTGCTTTTTATTCTTCTGGCTACCTAAAAAATTTTATTTCTGATTTTCAGTATTTAGATTATGATGTGCCTATCTTTGACTTCCTTTGTATTTACAGTGCTTGGGCGGGGGTCAGTGAGTTCCTGAATATGTGGAATTTAGATTTTTATTAAATGTGGGAAAACTTGGTCAATATTTATTCAAATAATTTTTATGCACAGTTGTCTCTCTCCTCTCAGTCTGAGACTCAAATTACACTTAAACTAGACTGTTGGGTATCATTCTGTATGTTACTGTGGTTCATTTCACCCTTTTTCAAAATTTTGCTCACTCTGTGCTTCACTTTGGTTGATTTTATTGTCCCGTCCTCAATTTTACTGATTCTTTATTCTGTTGGTACAATCTACTGTCAAAGTCATTGAGTGAATTTTTAAGTTAAATTTTTTTAGTTCTAGAATTTTTATTTCATGCGCTTGGCCTTTGTTGTTTAGAATAGTTTGAGAATCTCTCCCCAAACCCCTTATTCCTCTACCATTTACTCAATTTTCCCCTGTAAATTCTTTAACATGTTTATCACAGTGATTTAAAAATCCTTGACTGTTAATTACAACATCTAGATCACCTATGGGTCTGTTTATATTGATTGATTTTTTTCACATCTTCTTATTTTTTTCTACTTACAAATCCAATTATTTTTCTTGTGTGATACTTTACAGAGATTCTGGATTCTCTTGTCTTACTCTGAAAAGTGTTGAGTTTCATTTTAGTTGATGGCTAAATTACTGATGGGTCACCTTAATCTTTTGGAAATTTGGTTTTGGATCTCATTAAGGAGGGTTTATTCCCTGGTTTGGGAAGATCCCCTGGAGAGGGGAATGGCAACCCACTCCAGTATTCTTGCCTGGAGAATCCCAAGGACAGAGGAGAGCCTGGTGGGCTACAGTCCATGGGGTCACAAAGAGTTGGACATGACTGAGTGACTTTCACTCACTCACTCATTTTAGTTTTGCTTTTTTGCCCTGGGATGAATCCCCTAATCCTGGCATGTGGCATTTCTTATAAAGATGTGGCCCTGATGAAATTGCAATGGAAAGATTGAAGTGTTTAAGTTTGTGACTTGTCTTTCTAACCTGAGATTACCTAAACTCCAAACTCTCCTCTGCAGTGGGCAGTTGTTAAAATTGCTATTCAGTTTTTCAGCTTTCTAGCTATCGTTTATTTTTTAGACTCCTTGGACTCTTATTCTGTGTTTTATAATTCAGAAGTCAGTCATAGATTTGAGGAGTATTTGTATGCATATTTGGGCTTCCCTTGTGGCTCAACTGGTAAAGAATCCACCTGTATTGTGGGAGACTTGGGTTTGATCCCTGGGTTGGGAAGATCCCCTGGAGAAAGGAAAGGCTACCCACTCCAGTATTTTGGCATGGAGAATTCCATGGACTCTATAGTCCATGCAAAGAGTCGGACACAACTAAGCAACGGTCACTTTCACTTGCACTTTGTATGCATATTTTGTGGCTTCCCTCTTTGCAGCTCCCTCTTTTCTCGAATTTCTCCCTCCTCAATTCCCAATTGTTCTGTAAGGTCTAAACTCTGTCCTCTAAATCTTCAGGTCAATAAATCTCAAGACTTCTTTTCTAGCAAAATCCAAGATATTTATGAGAACTAAAGGGTGCCCTAAAAAAAAAAAAAAAAAGACATATCGATGTGAATCTCAGCTACTGTAATTCTTAGCAAAATGCCTGGCATAAACTAAGTGTTCATTAAATCATTAAAAATTTGAAAAGTCAAGAAAATAGCTTTGCCATCACCATGCTGTTAGGGCAAAAGTAGCAAATTCAGGATGAATTTTCCCTGGATCACTGTTTCTCAGAATGTGATCAGCAGACTCCCATGCAACAGAATTATTTGAGATTGCTTGTCAATAAGGTAGATTTCCCGGATCTTAACTTAGGATGACTAAACCCAAATTGGCAGGGGTAGTGTCTAAGATCATACTTCTAATCAGCTTCCCAAGTAATTCCTTTGCCCATTACATTTAAAAAACTACTGGATAACTCAGAGGCAAAGAGAAACTTCTGGGGGAAGGGGTTGGAGAGACTGCAAAACTTTGAACTTCTGCCTCACCTTCCAGAAGTCTAGATTTTATTGCCTTTCTGGCATTGATGTCTGCATGCTTATTACTTTAGATGGAGACTGAAAAGTTTTAGTCATCCATAAGTGTCTATCCTGAGGGCAATCAGAGGTTATAATTCATCCTTCAGATTCGTGGTTAAAGGCATTCTGCTGCATAACTTTTCACCTGTGAAGTACTCCACAGCACTTAAATCATCTTTTACTAAATGGAAGTCCCAGCTTCCTGGAAGAATAGATATTATTTTTAATCTTTCATTTCTCTTGCTTTAAACAAACATGTTAAAAACAATTAAATTTTAGCTTGCAATTTTCATTTCCTTATTTAAAAATTAATTAATTTATCTATTTTAATTGGAGGCTATAACTTTATAACATTGTGGTGGTTTTTGCCATACACTGACATGAATCAGCCATGGGTGTACATGTGTCCCCCAGTCCCAAACCCCCCTCCCATCTCCCTCCCCATTCCATCCCTCTGGGTTGTCCAGGTGCAGCAGCTTTGAGTGCCCTGTTTCATGCATCAAACTTGGGCTGGTGATCTATTTCACATATGGTAATGTACATGTTTCAGTGCTATTCTCTCAAATCATCCCACCCTTGCCTTCTCCCACATAGTCCAAAAGTGTGTTCTTTGTATCTGCGTCTTTTTTGCTGTCTCACGGATAGGGTCATTGTTATCTTCTTTCTAAATTCCATATATATGCATTAATATACTGTACTGGTGTTTTTCTTTCTGACTTACTTCACTCTGTATGATAGGTTCCAGTTTCATCCACCTCATTAGAACAACTCAAGTGCATTCTTTTCAATAACTGAGTGATATTCCATGTGTATATGCACCACAGCTTTCTTATCCATTCCTTTGCTGATGGACATCTAGGTTACTTCCATGTCCTGGCTATTGTAAACAGGGCTGTGATGAACATTAGGGGTACACGTGTCTCTCTCAATCCTGGTTTCCTCTTTGTGTATGCCCAGCAGTGGGATTGCTGGGTCATATGGCAGTTGTATTTCCAGTATTTTAAGGAATCTCCACACTGTTCTCCATGGTGGTTGTACTAGTTTGCATTTCCACCAACAGTGTAAGAGGATTCCCTTTTCTCCACACCCTCTCCAGCATTTATTGTTTGGAGACTTTTTGATAGCAGCCATTCTGACTGGCATGAGATGGTACCTCATTGTGGTTTTGATTTGCATTTCTCTGATAATGAATGATGTTGAGCATCTTTTCCTGTGTTTGTTAGCCATCTGTATGTCTTCTTTGGAGAAATGTCTGTTTAGTTCTTTGGCCCATTTTTTGATTGGGTCATTTATTTTTCTGGTATTGAGCTGCATGAGCTGTTTATATATTTTTGAGATTAATTCTTTGTCAGTTTCTTTGTTTGCTATTATTTCCTCCCATTCTGAAGGCTGTCTTTTTCACACCTTGCTTATAGTTTCCTTCGTTGTGCAAAAGCTTTTAAGTGTAATTAGATCCCATTTGTTTATTTTTGTTTTTATTTCCATTACTCTGAGAGTTGGGTCATAGAGGATCCTGCTGTGATTCATGTCAGAGAGTGTTTTGCCTATGTTTTCCTCTAGGAGTTTTACAGTTTCTGGTCTTACATTTAGATTTTTAATCCATTTTGAATTTATTTTTATGTATGGTGTTAGAAAGTGTTCTAGTTTCATTCTTTTAAAGTGGTTGACCAGTTTTCCCAGCACCACTTGTTAAAGAGATTGTCTTTTCTCCATTGTATATTCTTGCCTCCTTTGTCAAAGATAAGGTGTCCATAGGTACATAGATTTATCTCTGGGATTTCTATTTTGTTCTATTGATCTATATTTATGTCTTTGTGCCAGTATCATAGTGTCTTGATGATTGTAGCTTTGTTGTATAGTCTGAAGTCAAGCAGGGTGATTTCTCCAGTTTCATTCTTCTTTCTCAAGATTGCTTTGGCTTTTCGAGTTTTTTTGTGTTTCCCCACAAATTGTGAAATCATTTGTTCTATTTCTGTAAAAAATACCATTGGTAGCTTTTAGGGATTGCATTGAATCTATTGTTGAATTGTGGCAGGATTCTATAATCTACTTAATATTGCATCTAGACTTAATATAACATAGGGTAATTATGAGGGCCTTAAATACAGTGCCATCACGGTTTTTAAAATCTTTCTGGAAAGAGAACAGAAGTTGCTGTCCTTAGTCAACAAATACATAGACTGAGAAAGTGAGACCAAACTCAGGGAAAAGAGGTGAGAATAAGACTCACAGGGATCTTAGGTACTCTTAGGATCTTAGGACTCAGGCATTTTGTATATTGCCTGTCAGTCAATACATTGAATGGGGCTTCCTAAGGGGCTCAGTAGTAAAAAAAAAAAAAAATCCACCTGCCAATGCAGGGACATGGGTTCACTCCCTGAGTTGGGGAAGAGCCCCTGGAGTAGGAAATGGCAATCCACCCTAGTATTCCTGCCTGGAGAATCCCATGGACAGAGGAGTCTGGCAGGCTGCAGTTCATGGGGTCTCAAAGAGTCGGACATGACTGAGCAACTGAGCACACACAGAGAGATTGAGTACCTGAATGAATGAATGCACATTATGTGCTTTATGTTTGGAATTGATGGAGTCCCACTTTTGAGTCATTAAATGGTACATTCTGTCTTATGAGAGTTCTCCCCTCACAGCTTCTCCACTTTCAACCAGATGTGCCAGGATGAAATGCTTTGGACAAGTGGCAATTGCAGAAGTGGCTGAATGGGCTGCCAGGCTGGCACAGGTCAGGGATGGTGTATCAGTGGACCCCTGCCTATGGCTTCCTCTCTGGGCATGCTCCTCTCCATCCCACTCTATCCCACAACCCACTTCTCAGAATTTCCCTCATTTTCTCAGTGTACTCAATCTGTGTTGCCTCTCAGAGTGCTACTCAACTCAGGATTCTTCCCTACTGCTCTTCAAAAGGACCTTTTTGAAAATCTTACCAGACAAGTGAGGAGCAGAAACATAATCATGAAACCAACCCTTTTGATCTGGAAGCAAAGTAATTCAACACCCACCAAAAACTGACAGACACCTGCTCATGAACAGCAGTGGCAGTGTTCTGGATTTGCTTGGGAGCTGTGTCACTTGCTGAGGGAATTGTTTTCAACTTTCAGGCTATGGCAGACCTGGAGAAACATACTCTAATATGCAAGGCACAGGCCCCAATTAATGTTTCACCCATTGCATGTGGCTTGACAGTTCTCCTGACTTGTTGCAATCATAAGTGTGAAACTCTGGGGGTTTCAGTTAAATTGTTTTGTGACATTGCAGCTTAAGTTTTTCTTTCCAAACCTTACCTTTTATTGAAAGAATTTTAGGGTATTACCTTTATACAGTGACTATATATCCATATATGCACCATGTTTTGTTCACAGAAAGATTTGTTGTAAGTGTGAGGGGCATTCCATCCCTGCTTGTTTTGGTTACAACTCTTATGGATCAATTTATGTCTGATATATAACCAATAAATCCACAGTTCTCTATATAGTATGTGTGTGTGCATGTGTGTGCGTGTGCCCAGTCATGTCTGACTCTTTGAGACCCCATGGACTGTAGCCCACTAGGCTTCTCTGTCCATGGGGTTCTCCAGGCAAGAATACTGGAGTGGGTTACCATTTCCTCCTCCAGGGAATTTTTCTGACCCAGGAATAGAACCTGTATCTCTGGCATCTCTTGCATTGGCAGGCATATTCTTTACCACTGTGCCACCTGGAAATATGTAGAGGAAGGGGAAAAATGTTGGCAGCTGATACAGCACACAAAGTAACTGAAAGCTGGTCTTGGGTGAATGTTTTGTGCTGATGGGCCAGGAATGAGAGGGCACAGATCAGGTTGATGGTGATGGTTAAGAATCACTAGATTGCAACAGACACTGCTGAGGTCCTGCTCATATCCCCTCCCCCATATCACCTGTGATGGGTTATAGTCCCCTAAAAGACCTGTCCATGTCCTAACCCCCAGGATATGTGAAGGCAGCCTTATTTGGAAATAGTCTTTGCAGATATAATTAAGTTAAGGATCCTGAAATGAGATCATCTTGGATTTAGGGTGGGTCCTAAATCCAAAGTTCCCTGGTGGCTCAGACATAAAGAAGTCTGCCTGCAATGTAGGAGACCAGGGTTCGATCCCTGGTTCAGGAAGATCCCCTGGACAAGGAAATGGCAGCCCACTTCAGTATTCTTGCCTGGGAAATCCCATGGACGGAGGAGCCTGGTGGACTATAGTCCATGGGGTCACAAAGAGTCAGACATGACTGAGCAACTAACACATACCCCTAAATCCAAAGACAAATATCCTTAGAAGAGAAGAGAAGGGGAGAAGACACAGAGACACAGTAGAGAAGGTGATGTTAAGACAGAAGAAACTGGAGTGATGTAACCACAACCCAAGGAAGGCCAAAGGCCATGTGTACCCACCAGAAACCATAAGGGGGAGAAAGAATCCTCTGCAGAGTCTTCAGAAGGAATGTGGCCCCAATGACACCTTGATTACAGATTTCTGGACTCCAGAACTGTGAGAGAATCAGCCTCTGTGTGTCAGCCACCTCGTTTGTGGTTAGCTCTCAGAGACTAATACCCCACCTCAGTGAATGCTGGTGGGCTGGACTTCTGGCTAGCCAGAACTGGCATTTCTTTACCTGGAGGCTTCTTCCTGCTGCCCAGACCTACTTTGGTCCATCTGCTGAGCAGGTTAGGCCAGGTGTGCTGGGGAGGAGGTAAGGAATGTCTATACTAACAGTTAGATGCTCTTTTTTTAGAGTTTTCAAATTTCCTTTCTCATCTTCATTGTCCAGTCAGGACTGATGGGAGTAGATGTATAAAGACACTAGCCCCTTCGCTCCTTAGGTGGGGTGACTTGGAGGCATACATCCTATGCTGGCTCCTAGAATTTTACAGCAGCTCTGCACAGTGGTAACTAGTGTGATGAGCCTGGTACTGGTTTCCCCTCCTTTCCCCCATTTCAACTGTCTACTTCCATATCAGTTTTTGGTGGGATCACCTCCCAAATAAACTCCTTCTCCTTGAATACTTGTCTCAGGGTCTGCTTCAGGGTGGAACCCAAAGAAAAACATAAAAGAAATGACACGTTGTCCTGGTAGCTTACAGAAGGTGCCATTTCAGTGATATGATGCCTTGGGCATTTTCTTGAACCCTTTTATGAAAGTTTTCTGATTCTGACCATAAACCAAACAGAAACCTGCTGTCATTAAAAATGATCTCTCAAGATGTGTATTTATTTACAGCTTCCTTTTGAGAAGGATTTGAAGTAGCATTTGAATTGAGCTAGTTAATGTATCATGTCATATTCTTTTATTTTTTTGTTTTTTATTTTTTAAATTTATTTATATTAATTGGAGGCTAATTACAATATTGTATTGGTTTTGCCATACATCAACGTGAATCTGCCACAGGTGTACATGTGTTCCCCATCCTGAACCCCTGTCCCACCTCCCTCCCTGTACCATCCCTCTGGGTCATCCCAGTGCACCAGCGCCATATTCTTTTAAAATTATGATACCCTGGTACAAAATTGGTACTTAATAAATGTTTGTTAAATGAATGATTTATTTAATATTTACATATTTTAATATCCCAGAGAGCCTCCTATATATATTATAAAAGTTATATTAGGTAATATCCTTGAAATGAATAAAACATTTGTCTTTCTCTTCAAGTGAAAATCTTTGATTGATACCATTTTCTAGACCACTGTTTGATGAAATATGTACTTTAATCTAGGTAATGTCCATCTGTGGGCTTCCCCACCCAATGGTTCAGACGGTAAAGAATTGGCCTGCAATACAGAAGACAGGAGACACAGGTTTGATCCCTGGTCAGAAAGATGTCTTGAAGGAGGAAATGGCAACCCACTCCAGTATTCTTGCCTGAAAAATCCCAATGACAGGAGAGCCTGGAGGGCTACAGTCCAAAGGGTTGCAAAGAGTCGGACATGACTGAGTGACTAAGCACGCATCCATATGTAGTTTATCAATTTCAATTTTCACTTGTAAATAAATCTATATTTTATAGACAGAAATGATTATTTTATAGCTTTACCTTCAAGGTTGGGGTCAGTGCTAGTAAATGGCAAATGGTGATTTTTATTTTATGCAAACATGTTTTTCTCTATGTTAACAAACAAAATGCTCTTTTTTAGAGTTTTCAAAATTCCTTCCTCCTCCTCATTGTCTAATTCTACATAAATTACTCTTATTTCTACATACCAATTTTTGTGAAATTTGAAAAAATATGATGATTTAATAAGTAAAATATCATAGTTAATTTTCTATGTGTTATATTTCAACTTTTCCATTAGTTTTCACTTAGTATGCCTTTTCCATTTTGGTTCCCATAGACTCTTTGCTTTCATCTTGAGTGGGTAGCCTATCCCTTCTCCAGTGGATCTTCCAGACCCAGGAATCGAACTGGGGTCTCCTGCACTGTAGGCGGATTCTTTACCAACTGAGCTATCAGGGAAGCCCTCATTCAAACAAGCAATACAAAAATTGCTAAGTGGAGAAAAAGGTGAATCTTTTCTCTTACAATTTTCACTGAATATAAAACCTGTTCTCATATTCAAAAATGTTTGCTTCTTTGATGTTTGTCTTAAATGGTTAAATAAATCTTCTCCAAATATTGGTAAAAATTTTTGAAGCCACTGACTTCATTTCTCTTTTTAAAAAAATTAATCTATTTATTTTAATTGGAGGGTAATTAGAATATTGTAGTGGTTTTTGCCATACAATGCCATGAATCAGCCATGGGTGTACATGTTTCCTCCATCCTGAACCTCCCTCCCACCTCCCTCCCCTTCCCATCCCTCAGTGTTGTCCCAGTGCACCGGCTTTGAGTGCCCTGTTTCATGCGTCGAACTTGAGCTGGTGATCTATTTCACATATGGTAAGGTACATGTTTCAGCACTATTCTCTCAAATCATCCCACCCTTGCCTTCTCCCACAGAGTCCAAAAGTGTGTTCTTTGTATCTGTGTCTCTTTTGCTGTCTTGCATATAGGGCCATCATTACCATCTTTCTAAATTACATATATATGCATTAATATACTGTATTGGTGTTTTTCTTTCTGACTTACTTCATTCTGTATGATAGGCTCTAGTTTCATCCACCTCATTAGAACTGACTCAAATGCATTATTTTTAATAGTTGAGTGATATTCCATGTGTATATGTACCACAGCTTTCTTATCCATTTATCTGCTGATGGACATCTCTCTTTTTTATCTCTTTTCAAAACACTGAGGAGATGGGCTGAAGGCCAACTAAACAAGTTTATAAACAAAGGGTGATCTATTCTACAGGATTTTAAAAATAAAATATTTTTAATGGTATGCCCTGGTCCAGCCAAAGTGTGTTAATTTCAAAATTATCTGGAAATAATGGCACAGTTCAATCTCTGTAGAAAATGCATTTGACCTTTTAAAAATGTACTGCCCACACTGATGACTTTTTTTCCTTAAGAAAATACAGGAAATTATGACAATTTTCGTTTGTTGAAAAAGACGGCAGCTAGCTGTGGAAAAATGTACTGAGATCATACAACCAAGAAATGACTATTTCCCCCCTTCCAAAAGTAGCAGGCTCCTTTTAAATTCTTATTGCTCATTTCTTAACAGAACACTTTTGGGTCCATACATTCAATCCAGAAATCTTTATTGGAAGTTTCTTAGATCTTCAGAATGAAGTAGATAATCCTTCTCGATTCCATTTATTAATTTATTATCAAAAACACCATTCGCTGAAAAAAATATGAGCAAACCTTATATTAATATAACTAGTGTATTAACTTTAATCTTTAATAAAAATTTACAGAGTGGGATAAAAATGTGATAATGTTTCAAAAACCCATTCTTATTGTCTGTATTCACAGTCAATTAAATGCTTATCCTTGTTTTTCCATAGCAGGAAACAAGGTTGTTTTTTTTTTTAATCAAAAGGAGGCCATTTGCTGACTTGTGGATTTGTATGCAATTTTAAATATGGCTGAAAAGTGCAAAATCTGGGGACAAATATCATAAGAATGAAATTAAACTGAGATATTTTGTATTGAAGTACCAAATCCAGGTATTAAGGAACTGATTGAGCCAAGGATGAAACCTAAATTAAGATTCCATTATTGTGTCAGTCTTTGAGGGAGGGAAAAAAAATCCTATCGTCTAGATTTTATCATAAATTATGGTGCAAATAAATTTTCAGTTGAGGTTATGCATTGAATTTAAAGTAGCACACAGTACTTTATTAATAACTTTTAGATATTTTATTCCTTTATGTGGCAACTGGACCAGACATCACACAAATAAAAATTGAAGCATTTCTTTGCTGTAGAAGCAACTATTTCACCTGATTTTTTCTTATTTCTAGATTAATCTACTATCAGTATGCTTCTCCCAATGACTACCGTGATTTTTAATGCGTTTTAAATAGCTTCTTTTTAAATTTGTGCTGCAATTTCAGGTGTAAGGACAGACCACTTCTTCCCAATTATCCTTTGAAATAGTGAGGACTTATAGTCAATGGTAATCTAATGATTCATACATCACTCTGCAATGCATTATGTGATATTCTTATCCAGATCTGCCCAATTCAGTTGCTTATGCTCACTAGGATCCTGACAGCTGTTTGCATTTCTTGATTGGGCCCTGGGCACTGCTGGTATGTGTGTTCAGGGTCATGTCAGGTAGATATTTTGCGTGGCAGAGGTAACCAGTTCAGAAAGCTCTGGGGGAGTCTTGATAAAGTGGCTTCTCTGACTTTGATTGTAGGTTTTCAGATATATATAAAGTTTAATCTAGCCATCTAGCCTAACAGTTGAGATACCAAGAATACTTATTATTCTCCATTCTCTCTGGGCCAACGTGGGCTTCCCCAATAGCTCAGTGGGTAAAGAACCCACCTGCAATGCAGGAGACACAGGAGATGTGGATTTGATTCCTGCCTGGGTCAGGAAGATCCTCCGGAGGAAGAAATGGTGACTTGCTCCAGTAATCTTGCCTGGGAAATCCCGTGGACAGAGAAGCCTGGCAGGCTACAGCCTCATGAGGTCGCGAAGAGTCAGACACAACGGAGTGATGACACATGCACAGTGGGTCAACATGCCAAGAACTGTGTGTTCATCAGGCCACTCCCCTAGTCCAACTCAGGGCTCCTGAGTTCACCAGCCCAAGGGGGATCAAGGGCATATCTCTTTTCACAGTGTATTCTTGCACACAGTAGTTTGGTCTCAAAATGTTTGTAAAAAAAATTTGAAAGGAGAGAAAGCCCAACTTCTTGCACAAAAAGAGACTGAACCAGCTTTCTGTGTGAGATAGATCCTGCAGGGAACCAAACTGACAGGTCAAGCTTTTCCACGGGACTGGGCTGTTGTTGAAGGTGCATGTGAGGCGAGATTCTTGTCAGTACTCTACACAAAATATTGTGCTTTGTATTAAGTAGGATCTCAAGAGCAAGTGAACTGGGACTTGCGGTCACCCAGGTCTGAATGCAATGCTTTTTCAGGGTTTCTGTCACTGTTTGTCACGCCTTGGGATGCTTGTGAAGGAGGAAAACACTGAACATAAGTGCTAGACACTCTTGTGCATGGAGTAGGCTTTAGCAGATTACAGTGAAAGCCATCCATCCTCGTCAATAGCCTGTAGAAAGAGTTGC
Source organism: Budorcas taxicolor (assembly GCF_023091745.1). NCBI lineage: Eukaryota > Metazoa > Chordata > Mammalia > Artiodactyla > Bovidae > Budorcas > Budorcas taxicolor. The sequence continues at coordinate 101,698,904 of NC_068935.1, read as the reverse complement.
AGGATGGGCACAGCACCGTTCTGTTGTCACCAGCTTTGCTTCTCCATTGCCTGTGATTTCTGAGTGTCCCAAACATTATGGCAGAACTGTGGAATAATGGAGATTTTTCTCTGGGCTTCTGTAGTCAAGCAAATCCATTTATAAAGAATGATTGCTTTTAGAGGTTATGTGAGACACCATCATTCAAGGCATTTCCAGACACAAACCAGATGACAGCTTAACAATTCAAATGCGCATGACTCTTTCCCCCTTGCAGATCTAAGCTTTATGATACTGAAGACATCAATACTTGTGTTTGGGGAGAGATAGTCTGTCTACAGGACTAATGATTTATGGCAACTTTTATAATCCCACCAAGCCTGGCCAATGTCTTCTGTATTCCTTGGGGAGCTGGTCCACCAACATAGGATTATAAAGAGCAGAAATTGTATCAATTTGTCAGACTATGCCCATTGCAATTCTCCATGACAAGGCTCCAAATTATATTTATCCCTAGGATCAGCTGAGATGAACTTCTTTTACCTTACCAAAGCCTAGTTACACTGACAAAGTTTAATTTTCAAAAAGTTAGAAGTACAACTCATGGGCATGTAATATGAACACATGTTGAAGATTTATAAACTCAAGGCTATGGTTTTTCCAGTAGTCATGTATGGATGTGAGAGTTGGACTGTAAAGAAAGTTGAGCACCGAAGAATTGATGCTTTTGAACTGTGGTGTTGGAGAAGACCCTTGAGAGTCCCTTGGACTGCAAGGAGATCCAACCAGTCCATCCTAAAGGAGATCAGTCCTGGGTGTTCATTGGAAGGACTGATGCTAAAGCTGAAACTCCGATACTTTGGCCACCTGATGCAAAGAACTGACTCATTGGAAAAGACCCTGATGCTGGGAAAGATTGAGGGCAGGAGAAGGGGATGACAGAGGATGAGATGGTTGGATGGCATCACCGACTAGATGGACATGGGTTTGGGTAGATTCCGGGAGTTGGTGATGGACAGGTAGGCCTGGCGTGCTGTGGTTCATGGGGTTGCAAAGATTCGGACACGACTGAGCAACTGAACTGAACTGAAGTGAACTGAATGAGAGAATGGTAACATGGCAAAGGCTGATTGAAAGAGCATTTTTGAGGGACTGAGCATTTATAGGCATTTTAAAAGGACATTAAAATAAATTGCTATTAGATAACAAAACTGATTTATGTCCTATAGGACAATAAAACACCATAACCATTGGGACTTCCTTTTCAAGTGGATAGAAATCATTTGCATTGTTACTGGAAAAGATCTGCAAGTTAACACGTAACTTCACACAATCTGAGCCAGTGATTAACAGTAAACAGCCAAGTCAAACAAAGGTACATTCCTGTAGATAAGTAAACAATGCTTAGTACGCTTGCCCGAATATGACATTAGAAGGACCTTTTCCCCAAGGTTTAGATATTTTTTTCTTAACACCTTGTGTTACATTAATAAGGTGAATGTAGATTTCACTTGCTCCTGCTTGCCTCCCCACCCATGCCCCAGTTTCATTTAAAGCCTTCGTGTGTATGTTAAGTTGCTTCAGTCGTGTCCAGCTCTGCGACTCCACAGACTGTAGCCCGTTAGGCACCTGTCTATGGGATTTTCCAGACAAGAATACTGGAGTGGGTTGCCATGACCTCCTCCAGGATGTATTCCCAACCCAGTGATTGAACGCACGTCTCCCGTGTTTCTTGCATTGGCAGGCTGGTTCTTTACCACTGGCACCACCTGGGAAGCCTTAAGGGGTCAAGCACTGCAAAATATCCACTTTCCTTGTCCAATAGGAATTCCTGAGACTAGCCAGGGGGACCACAGATTATCTCTCCTCCTGACTACAACTCTACTCCTCAGGGGGCCTTGGCTGCCACTTCTGCCCCTTTGGCCCTCTAGTCTCTATGGTTCCTGCTTAGCTGTTGTTGGGATATTAACAGCCTCTACAGATTCACTGGAACGTTCGATCTTGCTGTCGAGTACACAGTGGTCTCTTCTTGGGTGGATCTGCCCTGTTCTGATAAATGTTTAACAACTGGCTCTCTCTCTCTCTCTCAAAAAAAGCCCTGATTTGTAACATTTAACAGTTTTCATGATATAAATACTACCATTATGGCCAATTGCAAGCTGCCAACATGCTGTCAACCAGCTAATCTGATATAAACCAGCTCCAATACACCATTGGCTAGAGGCAGGAAGGGTGCCTCTCACCATTGAGATGATAAATGCTGTTCAAGAATCCCATAGCAGCACTCCAGAGGCTATTCCCAGGGTTCTGTAGCTCAGCACAGTTTCTTACAGCTTTCCATTTTCCACTTGATGACCCAGTAGGAGAGTCTCAGACAATGCAGGAAAGAGGCAGTTCCAGTGAGACCCAAAGCAGTCCTATGCCTGGGCTTGCCCAGCCTGGCCAGCACTTAGTTCATGGCTGAGACTTAAGAATGAAAAGCTATAAGGAAGAAAAGCTTAGAGCTGTTTTACTAAAATCCTGGGAAACACTCAGCCTCAGGAGCCCTACTCTAGGATCCTGGAGTCATCGGAACTTGTTCGAAACTGTTATAAACAGTAGAAATTTAAACGTGCACAACCCCAATACAGATGTACTCAGTGTTCTTTCTTAAACCTAAGTAATCTATTTTACACGTGGTAGTGTATATATGTCCATGCTACTCTCTCAATTCATCTGCTGCTCTCCTTCCCCTTGGTGTCCACAAGTCTGTTCTCTGTGTCTGTGCCTCAATGCCTGCCCTGCAAATAGGTTTATCAGTACCATTTCTCTAGATTCCATATAGATGCGTTATAATTAATATATGATATTTCTTTTTCTCTTCTGACTTACTTCACTCTGTGTGACAGGCTCTAGGTTCATCCATATCACTTCAACTGGCTAAATTTCATTCCTTTTATGGAATGACATACTCCATTGCGTGTAGCACAGGAAACTCAGCTTAGTGCTCTGTGATGACCTAGAGGGATGGAATGGGAGGGTGGTTCAAGAGGGAGGGAATATATGTATACATATGGCTGGTTCACAATGTTGGAAAGCAGAACCTAGCACAACAATGTAAAGCAATTATTCAGTCACTAAATCATGTCCCACTTTTTGTGACCCCATGGACTGCAGCACACCAGACTTCCCTGTCCTTCACTATCTCCCGAGGTTTGCTCAAACTCACGTCCATTGAGTCAGTGATCCCATCCAACCATCTCATCTTCTGTTGTCCCCTTCTCCTCCCACCTTCCATTTTTCCCAGCATCAGGGTCTTTTCTAATGAGTCAGCTCTTTGCATCAGGTGGTGAAAGTATTGGAGTTTCAGCTTCACCGTCAGTCTTTCCAATGAATATTCAGTGTTGATTTCCTTTGGGATTGTAAAGCGATTATATTAAAAAAAAAAAGAAGAAGATGAGGGAGCTGGTTTTCCATTAGTAAAACTCATGAACCTTAAAAAAATCAAAGTAAGAATCATATATTTGGGGGTAGGCTTAGAGGTCACTCATTCACCAGAGGGCTAAGAACCTGCTCCGATGTTGATGCCCTGCTGTTAGAGCTAATACTCAAACTCTTGTCAGTGCTGAATGACAGAATAACCAATAAAGTTTTGCTCCACTGTTATGGCTAAAATTGACCAGCTTAAGAATTACTCGTCAACCTCACCTTCTTCGAGGAGTTGCTCATTCAGGATCCTGTTTCACCACACCACCTGGGGCATTTTGTTTCCTTGCACCTCCTCCTGATCCTTTATGTACTTTTGAGTGCTGTGAACAGAGCTGCACATAGTGTCCCAGCTGGGAACACCTTGCATTTGGTACAAAAATAGAAATAATTGCTGATTTATTTTATATACCTCTTCAGAGGCATTGCAACATTTTGCTGGTTTCTTTCATCTGCAGAAGCAGGCCAAATCAATGTCTTCAGGAATGCAGACAGATATCTGCATGCCTGGGAAGTTTTCTGTTTATGACACTCCTTAACATGGGCAGGGACCTAATCCTGGCTCCTGCTAACCCACCCAGAACCTTTGTCCAAAACAGAAAGATGCTCCTTCCTCTAAGTAGCTCTGTGCCAAGGCACAAGGCCTATTGAGCAGAACACAAGCTGCTTATGCTCTGCATATTTCTAGGGTGTTTGACTGCATTCACCTTCCTACTCAGAACACTACTGATCATTTGTCCTTTTCTACTGACTCTAAATCAAACATTTTCCCTCTATAAGAGTCCCTTCAAAACAGAATCTTTTCCAGATCCTCTATGAAGGAGAAATGACACAAAGGCAATTCATTTTTTTAGATCCTGGGAAATGAAGCAAGCTGTCCTAAGTGGCTAAGATGCTCACTGCCTGCCCCCATTCCAGACCTCTGTTCCTGGCAAATGGGCTTCCAACATTTTTATTTTTGCATCCCTCCTAAGATAAAACTAATTTCACTGAAAGCTATGTAGCCCCTAGGACATTTTTCAGTTGACATTTAAAATTTTAAATCTTAAACCTAAATAGCTGTAAAGGATGTGATTTGTGGTATATTATGAATATTGACATTTAAAAATAAAGCCCTTACATTAACCTGAGTCCATTTGGGCTGCTCTAACAAAATACCATAGACTGAGTGGCTTATAAACAACAGACATTTATTTCTCACAGTTTGGGAAGCTGGGAAGTCTAAGATCAAGACGCCAGCAGATTTGGTGTCTGGTAACGTCCCACTTCCTGGTTCATGCTGCTGCTAAGTCGCTTCAGTCATGTCTGATTCTTTGTTACTCCATGGACTGGAACCTGCCAGGCTCCTCTGTCCATGGGACTCTCCAGGCAGGAATACTGGTGTGGGTTGCCATGCCCTCCTCCAGGGGATCTTCCTGATCCAGAGATCGAACCCGCATCTCCTGCACTGCAGGCAGATTCTTTACCAATGAGCCACCACGGAAACCCCTTCCTGGTTCATAGATGGCCACAGTTTTGCTGTGGCATCACATGGAGAAGGGAGGAGAGAGCTCTCTGGAACATCCATAAGGCACAGATTTCATTCATGACGGTTCTGCCTTCATGACCTAATCATCTCCCAAAGGACCCACTCCAAATACCACCACACTGTGAATTAGGTTTCAATATATGAATTGGGATTTTTCAATCTATAGCAGAATTATCCAAAGGAATCTAAATGTCATAGTGATTCTGTACCAGCTATCACTTAAAAAAAAAAATACAAACATGCTCTTCTTTAACAGACAGAAATTCTACATCCTGCTTTTATCTCATTGAACTCCTGTTGCATTCTGCTTCCCTCACAGGATTTTATTTTTATGTAGTTTATTTGCGTGGTTGAGAGAATTTTATTAATCACTGTATTATACTCTCTACAATAAAATATATATAAATTACCATCATTATTGTATTTATTTCCTTTTACTACAAGCGCTAAGTGTTTAAAAATGTCTTCTGGGTTGAGTCATTGTTATAAAGCTTAGTTGTTCCCAACTTATTAAAATAATACAAATATATTACAAATTCTGATAACCATTAAACATAAAAAGTAAACTTTTATTTTATTTTAATATTTATTTTCAAAATACATTTTCTAATAAGCAAATGGGGATCTTCAAAAATATTTCATATATCTATGGACAATTTTTTTAAATTGCTGGAAAGAAATGGCACTTCGCTTGGTTTTATTCCTATTTTTAAAAATAATATTAGTCATAAATAATATAAAGGAGAGGGGTTTGTAGATCAATTTTACCAGATTGTTTGAACTCCTTTCAGGTTATATATGAAAAATTCACATGGGAAATGGAAATCTATTTTCAAATATAGTCTTAAATGACCTGTCAGCTGACAGCTCAATAATCTGATGACGTCTGTAACTACCTGACTGGCTAAAGTTTGTAACCCAGTCTTGAGAATTCTTCACTTTTTCAATGCCAACCCCAGTTGTACCTTTGTCATTTGGGAGGTTATTATACTCCAGGGCAATTCACTAGAGTAACATTCAGGAAGGAAGGCATTCAATAAACAATCACTTTTTTCAGTGGGGGGGGGGGAGGGCAGCTATATTGTAATCAATAAGAGTTTGAGTTCTCAAATACAACTGCCTGGATACAAATCCAGGCTGTATCACTTATGAGAGTTGTGCAATTTTTCTATTGCACAACTTACGCAATAGAGAAACTTATGTCTTAGTTTTTTCATTTGCATATTGGAGGTAATAATAGAATGTATTTCAAATAGTTGCTGTGAAACTTAAATGAAATAATGCAAAGTGTTTAGAACAATGTCTGGCTCACAGTAAGCACTTAATACATCTTGTTTGCTGTTGCTACTATTATTATCTGTATTGGATGGCATCACTGACTCGATGGACACGAGTCTGAGTGAACTCCGGGAGTTGGTGATGGACAGGGAGGCCTGGCTTGCTGCGATTCATGGGATCGCAAAGAGTCGGACACGGCTGAGCGACTGAACTGAACTGAACTGAACTGATTGATGTGGAAAGGGAAGACTGTGAAAAAAAAGTGTGGTTTCATTTTATTGCCTCTTTCTGCTTGCACACTAGGCCTGCTCTCAGGCCTGCTTTTTATACCAACATTGTTGAGAAGTAGAGTCCTTTAATTAATCAACCATTTTGATTAAGAGATCATGGCCATATATTAATAATTTCCAAAGCAGAAAGTATAATAAGTACAATAAGATGGGCAGAAAGTGATTTTTTATTATATATAATCTATTCTTTGTTGGATTAGGAGGGTTTAAGCCCCTGTTACAGATTGGGTTCCCCAAGAAGCAGATTATGAGATGGAAATTAACATGCAGGAAGTTTATGGGGTAGAGCCCTTGGGGTCAGCAACAATGGAAGGAAGGTTACAGAAGCAGAAATGAACAGAGGAGGGCATCAAGCTGCAATGCAGCCTCGATTGAAGTCTACGCCCATCTCGTGGGGGAGCTCTGAGCCTTGGCTGCTCCCTCAGAGTTGTCTTGATTTGGAGCCAGCGGGTTCAGCCTTTATGTCTGTGTGCTGATCAAACATTTGATGCACGCTACCCTAAAAGTAATCATGACCATGGGTGAGGTAGTTTACTTTAGCAGAGACATTTCTCAAAGAAGGCTGACAGCTGAAAACCAGCCACCTTCTGATAGCACTACCAACAGCTAAGGCAATAGTGCCTCCTCCCTCCTGCAAGGGGGGTCGGAATGTCTGCCACCTGGTCCTTTGTGCACATTTTCACGTCAGGCTTCCCAGGTGGTGCTAGTGGTAAAGAACCTGCATGCAAATGCAGGAGATGTAAGAGAGGTGGGTTCATCAGTTACCCAAATATGATAGATATACAGTTTTGTAAAAAGAGAACCTAGTATCCCGATGAAAGAAATTCCACAGTGCTTTGGCTTCTCACAGAAACTGAATTCAAGTGGCCTATTTATTGCCTGTGAGGCAATATCATCCTTGTACCATGGAAGAGTTCTGAGAATACTTGTTTGCATGTGTGTATGTGTGTGTGTGTGTGTGCACGTGCACGCATGTGTGTGTTTCAATACAATCCAGAGACATTATTCTCTTTCTCTCTCTTCTCACAAACCATCTTCCCACTCTCCCAGTCTTGCTTTATCTGTCTCTTCTGTTCAGTGCTTTTAATACTATATTTCCTTGTAACAGAAGAGACTATAAGCCAGAGCCATGGGGGAATTGACCTTTATGCGTTGTTTTCCACAGATGCTGAGGATTAGCTGAAACAGGCACTTTTGAGGGGAAGGATTACCTGAAGGACACAGTAGGTCCCACGGGAGGGAGGTCAGTGTTCTGGCGGAGATGATGGTCATAGCAGCTGGTATCATATGGCAATGGTGGCCTGAGGACAGTGGGGTGAGCACTGGTCATTGGGCCTCTGTTTGGGAATAATGTAGGTGTGGCCATCTTTGTACCCACCATCTTTGTAGCTGCCGATTAAACATGGAGCTGGCACAAGCTTACACCTTCCTTCTCCTTCATGTGAACTTGTTCTATCTGAGATTTATACTTTTCAAGCTATTGAGAAGAATTTGTCTTGCCAGGACTGCCTGTTAGTAAGGGCCTGAAGAGGAAGGCAAGACACTTTCGTTTTTCCCTACCACCATTTCAATTCCCATGGTAGTGCAGGCAATTGCTCTTGGTAAACATTTACAATAGGGAGAACAAAGAAAATCTCAGAGACCTTATCTGTAATGAAGGGAAATGGTAGCAGTAGACAGTGGTGTTCAAATGAAGAGTTCCAGCAATGTATTTCCCACACTTCAATCCCTTATAGATTTCTTATCTTCTTCTCTTGTACATAAGTATTAAGAATTGAGAACTGAGTGGTCAAATACATGGCCTTTGAGCAGAAGAAAAAATTACTAGTTTTTGTGGAGTGTAGGATGTGGTAATGCAGGATGCAAAGTCATCCAGACAGCAAACATTCATTGAGTGTCTGAAGGTGGATACACAGAAAAATAAGGGGGCTAGAGTCAGTAGCATATGCTGCCCATGCCCTGCCCCATATCTTAAAAAAATTTTTTTAATTAATTTATTTTTTCTTGAAGGATAATTGCTTTACAGAATTTTGCTGTTTTCTGTCAGACCTCAAAATGAATCAGCCATAAGTATACATATATCCCCTCCCTTTTGAAGCTCCCTCCAATTTCCTTCCCCATCCCATCCCTTTAGGTTGAACAGAGCCCCTGTCTGAGTTTCCTGAGCCATACAGCAAATTCCCATTGGCTATCTATTTTGGTAATGTAAGTATGGTAATGTAAGTTTCCATGTTACTCTTTCCATACATCTTACCCTCTCCTCCCCTCTCCCCATGTTGATAAGTTTATTCTCTATGTCTGTTTCTCCACTGTTGCCCTGTAAGTAAAATCTTCAGTACCATTTTTCTAGATTCCATATATATGTGTCAGAATACGGTATTTATCTTTCTCTTTCTGACTCACTTCACTCTGTATAATAGATTCTAGGTTCATCCACCTCATTAGAATTGACTCAGACGCATTCCTCCTTTTTATGGCTGAGTAATATTCCACTGTGTATGTATACCACAACTTCTTTATCCATTCATCTGTTGATGGGCATCTAGGTTGCTTCCATGTTCTAGCTATTGTAAATAGTGCTTCAGTGAACAATGGGATACATGTGTCTCCTTCAATTTTGGTTTCCTAAGGGTATATGCTTAGAAGTGGGATTGCTGTGTCATATGGAGGTTTTATTCCTAGCTTTTTAAGCAAGCTCCATACCGTCTTCCATAGTGGCTTTATCAATTTACATTCCCACCAACAGTGCAAGAGTGTTCGCTTTTCTCCACACCCTTTCCAACATTTATTGTTTGTAGACTTTTTGATGACAGCCATTCTGACTGGTGTGAGGTGATATCTCATTGTAGTTTTGATTTGCATTTCTCTAATATTGAGCGATGTTGAACATCTTTTCATGTATTTGTTAGCCATCTGTATGTCTTCTTTGGAGACATGTCTGTTTAGGTCTTTTTCCCACTTTTTGATTGGGTTGTTTGTTTTTCTGGTATTGAGTTGTATGAGATGCTTGTATATTTTGGAAATTAATCCTTTGTCAGTTGTTTCATTTGCTATTATTTTCTCCCATTCCGAGGGTTGGCTTTTCACCTTGCTTATAGTTTCCTTTGCTATGCAAAAGCTTTTAAGTGTAATCAGGTCCCACTGGTTTACTTTTGTTCTTATTTCTGTTACTCTAGGAGGTAGGTCATAGAGGATCTTGCTTTGATTTATGTCACCAAGTGTTCTGCCTACATTTTCTTCTTAGTGTTTTATAGTTTCTGGTCTTACATTTAGGTCTTTAATCCATTTTGAGTTTATCTTTGTGTGTGGTGTTAGGAAGTGTTCTAATTTCATTCTTTTACATATAGCTGTCCAGTTTTCCCAGAACCATTTATTGAAGAGGCTGTCTTTGCCCCATTGTATATTCTTGCCTCCTTTGTCAAAAATAAGGTACCCATAGGTGCATGGGTTTATTTCTGGGCTTTCTATCTTGTTCCATTGGTTTATATTTCTGTTTTTGTGCCAGTACCATATTTTCTTGATGACTGTAGCTTTGTGGTATAACCTGAAGTAAGGAAGCTTGATTACTCCAGCTGCATTCTTCTTTGGCTATTTGGGGTCTTTCATGTTTCCACATGAATTGTGAAATTTTTTCTTCCAGTCCTGTGAAAAATGCCATTGGTAATTTGATAGGTATTGCATTAAATCTGTAGATTGCATTTGGTAGTATAGTCATTTTCACAACATTGATTCTTCCTACCTAGGAACATGGAATATGTCTCCATCTGTTTATGTCATCTTTGGTTTCTTTCATTAGTGTCTTATAATTTTCTGTGTACAGTACTTTTGTCTCCTTAGGTAAGTTTATTCCTAGATATTTAATTCTTTTTGATGCAGTGGTAAATGGGATTGATTCCTTCATTGCTCTTTCTCATTTTCATTGTTAGTATATAGAAATGCAAGCGATTTCTGTGTATTGATTTTGTATCCTGCAACTTTGCTAAATTCACTGATTAGCTCTAGTAATGTTCTGATACTCTCTTTAGGGTTTTCTCTGTACAGTATCATGTCATCTGCAAACAGTGAGAGCTTTATTTCTTCTTTTCTGATCTGGATTCATTTTATTTCTTTTTCTTCTCTGATCTAGGACTTCCAGAAGTATGTTGAATAATAGTGGTGAAAGTGGACACCCTTGTCTTGTTCCTGATCTTAGGGGAAATGCTTTCAGTTTTTCACCATTGAGAACAATGTTTTCTATAGGCTTATCATATATGGCCTTTACTCCTTTTTCATTTCTTGAGGTAGGTTCTTTCTATGCCCATTTTTTTGAAGACTTTTAATCATAAATGGGTGCTGAATGTTGTCAAAGGCTTTTTGTGCATTTATTGAGATGATCATATGGCTTTTATCTTTCAATTTGTTAATATGGTGTATCACATTGATTGATTTCTGTATATTGAAGAATCCTTGCATCCCTGGAATAAACCCAACTTGATCATTGTATATGAACTTTTGATGTGTTGCTGAATTCTGTTGCTAAAATTTTGTTGAGGATTTTTGCATCTATGTTAATTAGTAATATTGGACTATAGTTTTCTTTTTTGTGTGTGTTGTTTTTGTCTGGTTTTTGTATCAGGGTGATGGCCTCGTGGTATGAGTTTGGAAGTGTTTCTTCCTCTGCAATTTTTTGAAAGAGTTTTAGAAGGATAGACATTTATTTGATAGAATTCTCTTGTGAAGCCATCTGGTCCTGGGCTTTTGGTTTTTGGGAGATTTTTGATCACAACTTCAATTTTAGTGCTTATAATTGTATTATTCATAATTTCTATTTTTTCCTGATTCAGTCTTGGAAGATTGAACTTTTCTAAGAATTATCCATTTCTTCCAGGTTATCTGTCCATTTCTTCCAGGTTATCTATTTTATTGCCATATAGTTGTTCATAATAGCCTCTTATATTCTTTTGTATTTCTGCATTGTCTGTTGTAACCTCTCCTTTTTCATTTCTAATTTTGTTGATTTGATTCTTCTCTCTTTTTTTCTTGATGAGTCTGGCTAAGGGTTTGTCAGTTTTGTTTATCTTCTCAAAGAACCAGCTTTTAGTTTTATTAACCTTTACCAGTGTTTCTTTCATTTATTTTTCATTTATTTCTGCTCAGATCTATATGATTTCTTTCTTTCTACTAATTTTTTTTTTTCTGTTTCTCCAGTTGCTTAAGTGTAAAGTTAGGTTGTCTATTCAATGTTTTTCTTGTTTCTTTAGGTAGGATTGTATTGCTATAAACTTCCCTCTTAGAGTTGCTTTTTCTGCATCCCATAGGTTTTGAGTTGTGTTTTCATTGTCATTTGTTTCTAGAAATTTTTTGATTTCCCTTTTGATTTCTTCAGTAACCTGTTTTTTATTTAGAAATGTGTTGTTTAATTCCCATGTGTTTGTGTTTCTTACAGTGTTTTTTCTTGTAATTGATATCTAGTCCCATAGCATTGTGGTCAGAGAAGATGTTTGATACAATTTCAATTTTCTTGAATTTACTGAGGTTTGATTTGTGACCCAAAATGTGGTCTATCCTGGAGAATGTTTCACGTGCACTTGAGAAGAAAGTGTATTCCTCTGCATTTGGATGGAATGTCCTGCAGATATCAATGAGATCCATCTCATCTAATGTATCATTTAAGACTTGTGTTTCCTTATTAATTTTCTGTTTTGATGATCTGTCCATTGGTGTGAATGGGATGTTAAAGTCTCCAACTATTATTGTGTTACTATCAATTGCTTCTTTTATGTCTGTTAGTGTTTGTCTTATGTATTGAGGTGCTCCTATGTTAGATGCATAGATATATACAATTGCTATGTCTTTCTCTTGGATTGATCCCTTGATCATTATGTAGTGTCCTTCCTTATCTCTTGTAATCTTCTCTATGTTGTCTGATATGAGGATTTCTACTCCAGCTTTCTTTTCCTTGCCATTTGCATGGAATATATTTTTCCATCCTCTCACTTTTAGTCTATATGTGTCTTGAGGTCTGAAGTGGGTTTCATGTAGACAGCATATGTATGGGTCTTGTTTTTGTATCCATTTAGCCAGTCTGTATCTTTTGGTTGGAGCATTTAATCCATTTACATCTAAAGTAATTATTGATATATATGTTTCTCTTGCCGTTTTATAATTGTTTGGGGTTGATTTTGTAGATCTTTTTTCTTCTCTTGTATTTCTTGACTATATAAGTCAGCTTAACATTTGTTGTAAGGCTGGTTTGGTGGCACTGAATTCTCTTAACTTTTGCTTGTCTGAAAAGAATTTCATTTGTCCATCAATTTTGAATGAGATCCTTGCTGCGTACAGTAATCTTGGTTGTAGATTTTCCCCTTTCAGTATTTTAAATATATCCTGTCATTCCCTTCTGGCCTGCAGAGTCTCTGCTGAAAGATCAGCTGTTAAGCATATGGGGTTTCCCTTGTATGTTACTTGTTGCTTCTCCCTTGCTGCTTTTAATATTCTTTCTTTGTGTCTAGCCTTTGTTAGTTTGATTAGTGTGTCTTGGTATGGTTCTCCTTGGATTCATCCTGTATGGGACTCTTTGTGCCTCTTGGACATGATTGACTATTTTCTTTTCCATTTTGGGGAAATTTTCAACTATAATCTCTTCAAAAATTTTCTCATACCCTTTCTTTTTTCTTCTTTTGGGACCCCTATTATTCGAATATTGATGTGCTTGATATGATCCCAGAGGTCTCTGAGACAGTCCTCAGCTCTTTGCATTCTTTTTACTTTATTCTGCTCTTCAGAAGTTATTTCCACCATTTTGTCTTCCAGCTCACTGATTCATTCTTCTGTTTCAGATATTCTGCTATTGTTTCCTTCTGGAGAAATTTCAGTAATTGTATTGTTTGTCTCTGTATGTTTATTGTTTAATTCTTCTAGGTCTTTGTTAATTGATTCTTGCATTTTCTCCATTTTGTTTTCAAGGTTTTTGATCATCTTTACTATAATTATTCTGAATTCTTTTCCAGGTAATTTTCCCATTTCCTCTTCATTTATTTGGACTTCTGTGTTTCTAGTTTGTTCCTTCATTTGTGCAGTATTTCTCTACTTTTTCATTTTTTTTAAAGTTATTGTATTTGAGGTCTCCTTTTCCTAGGCTTCAAGGAAAGTTGAATTCTTTCCTTGAAGAAGTTTGAATTCTTTCTTCCCTTTGGTTTCTGCCCTCCTAAGGTTGGTTCAGTGGTTTGTGTGAGCTCCATATAGGGTGAGATTTGTGCTGAGTTTTTGTTTGTTTGTTTGTTTGTTTTTCCTCTGATGGGCAAGGCTGAGGGAGGTGGAGCTCCTGTCTGCTAATGACTGACTTTGTATTTTTGTTCTGTTTGTTGTTTAGATGAGGCATCCTGCACAGGGTGCTACTGGTGGTTGGGTGATGCCGGGTCTTATATTCAAGTGGTTTCCTTTGTGTGAACTCTCACTATTTGATACTCCGTAGTGTTAGTTCTCTGGTAGTCTAGGGTCTTGGAATCAGTGCTTCCACTCTAAAGGCTCAGGGCTTGATCTCTGGTCAGGAATGAGGATTCCACAAGTGGTTTGTTATGGCATTAACGAAGAGTAAAACAAATATCCAAAAATTAGAAACCAAAGATTCACCCCAGACAAATGGCAGTTACAAAATCAGGCAAATACTAATTAAAATAATGGAATATAGACATATACATATACACCCATGAACAAAGTGAAAACAGTCCAATAAAAATAAAGTACAGTAGCTTGATCTGGTGAACAAAGGAAATCAAAAATTATATTTACCAGTTAAGAAAAAAAGTAGCTTAAGCACAAACTGGAAAACAAAACTGAAGCAAGGCACCAAGTAGGGAATAAAGCAATGAAAACAAAACTAATAAATATGTTGTGAGGAAAGGAAAGAAAGAAAAGAAAGAAAGAATAGGTATGCAAAGTTCGAGGTAGGTAAAAAAAGATTTATATACATTAAAGATTAACTGCAAGGGGAAAAGAACAGTAGGAAAGGCAAATGAAGGAATACATGTAGAAAACATATAATAGGTTTAAAAAAATTAAAATTATAAAAAAAGAAAAGAGAAAAAAATGGAAGAAGAAAAAAGGGAAAAAGAAAGAAACCTCCACAGAACTGCAAAAGCCCAATGTACAGGCAGAGGTTTATAGGCAGCAATAGAAAGTGTGACTGAATATACACATATACATATACACCTATAAGCAAAATCAAAACAATCCAACAAAAATTAAGTACAATTAGATTAACCTGGTGAATAAAGCAAACCAAAAATTGTATCTACCAGAACAAAACTAATTTAAGCACAACCTGGAAAGCATAATTAGCACAAGGTACCAATTGGGGAATAAAGCAATGATAATAAAACAAATAAATATGTTCAGAGGATAGGAGAGAAAGAAAAGAAAGAATATATATGCAAAATTAAATAGAGGTAGATAAAGAAGATTTATATATGTTAAAGATTAACTGCTGGAGAAGGCAATGGCACCCCACTCCAGTACTCTTGACTGGAAAATCCCATGGACGGAGGAGCCTGGTAGGCTGCAGTCCATGGGGTCGCTAAGAGTCAGACATGACTGAGCGACTTTACTTTCAGTTTTCACTTTCATACATTGGAGAAGGAAATGGCAACCCACTCCAGTGTTCTTGTCTGGAGAATCCCAGGGACGGGAGCGTGGTGGGCCTCCGTCTATGGGGTCGCACAGAGTCGGACACGACTGAAGCGACTTAGCATAAGATTAACTGCAAGGGGAAAAGAACAGTAGGAAAAGCAAACAAAGGAATAAATGTAGAAAAAATAGGGTTTTAAAAAATTAAAAATTAAAATTAAAAAATATAAAAAAGAAAAAAAAAGAGGAAAAATTCACAGAACTGCAAAAGCCCAACATAAAGGTAGAGGTATATGACAACAATAAAAAATGTGATTGAGGAAAAAGAAAAAAAAAACTCAAAAACTTAATTGGATTTCTTAGTGACTATAAAACCGACAACTACAACAGAGGTGGGGGGGGAGCAAAAAAAAAAAGAAAAAAGAAAAAAAAAATCCAAAAGAGTCTGCAAAACAAGTTAAAAAAATAAGAATAAATGTTTTTCTTGAGTCTCTGCTGTCAGAGTCCTTTCCCACGCTGGGAATCACAGTCCACCTTACCTCCCTAGGATGTCCTCCAACACTGTACTGATCTCTGGACCTGCTGTGGGGGGTGCTCAGATTCTAATCTGGTCCTACTCCCGTGTGTGCTTGCCTCCAAAGTCCGCAGCTATCAGAGCTAGTGGTAGCTCTCAATGGCCTTTTATATATTCTATAGATACAGGGTCTGCTTAGTTGAACCTGTGGATTTAATCTGCAGCTTGTACAGCTGGTGGGAAAGTTTTGGGTCTTCTTCCTGAGCCACACTGCCCCTGGGTTTCAATTATGGTTTTATTTCTACCTCTACATGTGGGTCGTCCGCTGGGGTTTGCTCCTGAGGCTGCCCTGGAGGGCTTGGGATTTCCCCTGTGAGGGCCAGGTGTGGAAGTGGTGCAGCTGCTTGGGTCGCAGGGGTTCTGGCAGCACCAGGCACTCAGGGGTGTTGGCGGCTAGGGCAGCAGGAAAAATAGTGCTCTAGAAGGGTATAGCAACCAGTATTGGCCAGTACACTCCAGTACTCTTGCCTGGAGAACCCCCTCTCTGACAGAGAAGCCTGGCAGGCCACAGTCTACAGGGTCACAAAGAGTTGGACAGGACTGAAGTGACCCTGCACGCATAAGCACAAGACTTTTTCTTTTTTTTTGCCTGTGGCAGCTCTGCCCCAGTGAGAGTTGAGCTTGTAGGGACCCTGGCAGCGCCAAGTGTTCAGGGACACAAACTGCCTCTGCAGCAGGAGTTATGGCCCTCTCAGAGTCTTTTTTTGAGCCTCTTGTAGCTGGCAATCAGAAGGCCTCTTTGGCCAGTCTTTCTCCATAGCTCTGCCTGTTCAGGTACTCAGAGGGATCCTTTGCCTGGGATCCTTCTCTATTGGTTGGCTTGTCAGGCATATAGAGAGGAGGAATCAGGGTCCCTGATTTCAGACTATAACACAAAGCCATAATGATTAAAATAAGTATGGTGCTGTCACAAAAAGAGACATACAGATCAATGAAGAAAGCCCAGGGATAAACCCACATACCTTGATCACCTAATCTATGACAAAGGGAGCAAGAATATACAATGGAGAAAAGAGTCTCTTCAGTAAATGGTGCTGGGAAAACTGGACAGTTACATGTGAAATAATAGAAATTAGAACATTCTCTAATACCAAACACACAAAAATAAACTCAAAATGGATTAAAGACCTGAAGATAAGACCAGATACTATAAAACTCCTTGAGGAAAACATAGGCAGAACACTCTTTGACATAAATCAAAGCAAGATTTTTTTGGCTTCATCTCCTAGAATAATGGAAATTAAAAAAGTAAACAAATGAGACCTAACTAAACTTAAAAGCTTTTGCACAGCAAACCCTACCCCCCACCAAAAAACCCCCCAAAACAAAAACTCTAAACAAAACAAAAAGACAGCAAACAGAATGGGAGAAAATATTTGCAAATTATATGACTGACAAGGGATTAATTTCCAAAATATATGAACAACTCATACAGCTCAATATAAAAAAGAATGAGCAACCCAATCAAAAAATGGGCAGAAAATCAAAATAGACCTTTTTCCAAAGAAGAGAGATAGATGGCCAAAAGGCACATGTAAAAGTGCTCAACATTGCTAATTATTAGAGAAATGCAAGTGGAAACTGCAATGAGGTATCACGTCACACCAGTCAGCATGGGCATCATTACAGTCTACAAATAATAAATCCTGGAGAGGCTGTGGAGATAAAAGGATCCCTCCTACACTGGAGGCAATGTGTTGGTGGCAATGTGTCTTTACTTTATCACTGAGTATGGGTCTCACTTATGACTGTCAACATGTGTGTTTCATTGCCTGGGTTCTTTCTCTGGCTGTCAGAGCCCACTTGCCTGTGTGTAGGATATCGTGGAAGTGCTGGGAATCAATGCTCCCTAGGTGCAAGGCTCAATCATGATTGACAAGTTGGGTAGAAAACAGCCCATCTCCCTCTTTCTCTATACCAGCTCTGGTAGGTCTCCACTGGATGACACCCAGTGGAACTGGCTTGATAATAGACCTTTTATAAGTTGTCTTGTTTTTCCCTGTCTTACTTCCCTACTCTTTTGTGGGTGTTTTCAAAGATTACTTCTCAAATAAACTCCTTGTCCTCTGATCTTTATCTCAAGGTCTCCTGGGGAACTCAAGCCCAATCTGTTGGGGGAGACAGATGTACTGATAAGTGTGAAGAGTGCTACAAGGAGAAGTACAATTTGCTTCAACCTCAATCTTTCGGTTTAATTTTCTCTGTGACATTCAGGGTCCTTTGTCATGAAGAAGAAGAAAAATAGGTAAAGAAGCACTTGTTTTGCTATATACAATACAGTGAAGAAGTTTCCCTGCCTTATTGAAAAAAATACAATTACAGATCCAACCAAGAGCATGATGCCTCTGTCATCTGCGCTGAGCAGGTTGAGCAGAATTCTGAAGTACCTGACAGAATCTGGTGAGGCGTGGGCACACAGGGCTCTGCTAGGCAGCAAAAGAGGATAAATGCGGGTCACATTTTTAAAGCCCTTTGTGATGGATTCAATAACTTTAAACACATATTTGATAACTTGGTATGCAAAACTCTTTGTTAGCTTTTTAAAACTAAAAGCAAAAGTATCAGAAGTAATAGAACTGGGATGAAAGAAAAAATGATTTCCCAGGCAGCTGCTGACCACTACAAAGTGGCTTCCCTTATGTTGAAAGCGAAAAGCCACTAGCCTCCAAATTATTTATGACAGTGTAACAGCTGCAATTTTAAGGGTATGGATGCATTTCCTAAAATTCCTTAAGCTTGCTTTCAAATACTGATTTTATTAGCATCAGTGATTGTCTCTGTTGAGTAGTCCAGCATATAGTGAGCCATACTGTATATCTTTGGCCAGAGCTCAGAAAATGTTATTTAAGCAATGCAAAGGAAAGCCATTTTGTCTGGGGCGCCCAGCCTCAAACCACTGCTCCTCTGTTAACCTGCTATTTATCTAGTGTGGAAACAGTGCTGCAGATCAGAAATGGAAAGGAAGAAGTAAATACTCCTTTCCATCCCTAATCTCCGTTCTCAGACTCTTCGGCACAGAGGAGAATCAAGGGAAGGAGGTGTTAATAACACTGGGGGCAAACTGCACTCTGAATCTTGCTCTTAGGGACATAACAGCCAGTCAGTTCAGGCCACTGTGGACCCATGTTTCATTTCCTTCCCTTTTGACTGGAGGAGAGTATTGTTCCAGGCTGGGAGAGGGGCCTCGAGGAAAATGAGTTAGGTTTGAGCTCCTAATCAAGTGCTTGCCAAGGTGTGGGCAAGTGATTTTGTTCCTCCTCTGAAATTTTCTCTGCAGTCCTGTCCCCTTTTATCCAAATATGTGCCATGTGCAGAGACATGCATTTAGTATCCAACAGTACATCAGTAGAGCTCAATTCATCATGTCCCCTTTCAGAAGAACCTTCCTCCTTCCCAGTAACAGTAGAAAGTTGTGTTGTTTTCCCACAAGGAGAATAATAGATATCTTCTTATGACAGATTCAGTGCCAAACAGGGGACCCTGGCAAACAGAGCCTGCTGATTTCACAGAAAATAATTTTATTTCTGAAATTCTTATTTAAAGAGAGCATCGATTTTATTTAATGAGGATTCCACCTGCTGTACAAGGAGAAGTGAAGGAGAGGTGCCAGGAAATGAAAGCCTGGTGAGGGAAATTAGAGATGACTAAGTATTCTTTAGAAGCCACATCTAACACTAGGCATAAAGGCTGGTGCTGGAAAGGGGCCAGCCTATGAAAAAGGAGCTAACTGTACTCCTCGCCAACTCCAGTGGGCAGGGCTAGCAGAGGAGAAGCTGAAAAGGGGCAGTTGAGGAGGATAACAGTGAATAGGAGGCTATTAATTCAGAGTCTTTAAGAAGAATTTGTGCTTAAACACTGCAGCTGTTATTTAAGTTAAGGAAACCAAAGGGGAAAGAAAGGAAAGAACCACGAGACTTCTGGAAGAGTTACCAGTTAAGGAACACAGACCTTTCTCTGTCACTTCATCCTTAAGCTTTGTTTGTTCACTGCATAATTCCATGTGGTTCTTGCTTCTTTATGAAGACATCTGAAGAATTAAGCTACACTGATGTGTTACTGAGTATTACACAGTCATTGTGTTTCTTTGCACAGGTAGTGTATTTGTATTTAAAGGGAGGGGGGGTGCAGACTTGAAGGAATAACTTATCACAAGGGAGTGGTAAACTCAGGTCAAAGCCACATTTTCCCCCCTCTTATTCTTGTCACATATCCATTTGCTGTGAGTTCAAAAAACTTCCCTCTTCAGGTTTCTGTTGGACTGTTCATCACATTCCTTAAATGTGTGAAGTGTAAAATGTAAAATATTATTACAGGAGAGTGTAAAGACATAACAGAGGCAAGTAATAAGACTGAATGGCAGAGATATGTGAGCTTACCAACACCCTAAGTCTAACCAGCCCCATGCTTGAGTGAAGGCATTTCTAGAAGCTGCAAGTTTTACGACTATGTGAGGTCTGCTTTGACCATCAGCAGAAGACTCAATATGGAAAGCATTCAGTCTGAGCTAGCCTCTTGCCAGAATTTTCCAGGATCCAATGGATTGTCCTGGAGACTCTCTATGCCTGTAGCACTTTGTCAGGTGACCACATAACTCATCATCTATACTCTGGGGTATAAGGCAAGGTATAAAAACTACCAAATTCCAGTCTATAGTGAATAGATTTATGTTTATGTGTTTTAAGGTACACCAGCACTGTTCAGTAGAACTTTTCATAATGATGGAATTCTAGATTTGTGCTCTCCAGAGTGTAGTCACTAGCCACATGTTGTTGGGCATGTGAAATGGGAGTAGTTTGATTCAGGAAGTGGATTTTAAATTTTGCCTAACTTTAATTTATTTAAATGTCAATAGCCACATGTGGCTAGTGGCTACTGTATTATACACAGTGCAGAAGTAAACCATGGAAAATAATAAAAAGGAATAATTAGCAACATTTATCTTTAGCATGGGCTTCCCAGGTGACTCAGAGGGTAGAGAATATGCCTGCGATGCAGGAGACACAGGAGACATGGGTTCAATCCCTGGAACAGGAAGATCCCCTGGAGGGGGAAATGGCTACTCGCTCTAGTATTCTTGCCAGGAAAATCCCATGGACAGAGGAGCCTAGCCAGCTACAGCCCATAGTGTTGCAAAGAGTCAGACATGACTGAAGTGACTAAGTAGAGCACAGCACATCTGTAGCATAAAAGAGAAACCTGGTATCCTAGAGTCATCCATTGAAGTAGCTGTTTATCCTGGTAGCTACATGTGTCTGTGAGTTTGCATGATTTACATGTTGCTCAGTGTTTCCTTATGGTGATTTAGTCACTA
Organism: Budorcas taxicolor; assembly: GCF_023091745.1. Taxonomy (NCBI): domain Eukaryota; kingdom Metazoa; phylum Chordata; class Mammalia; order Artiodactyla; family Bovidae; genus Budorcas; species Budorcas taxicolor. The sequence goes on along the minus strand of NC_068935.1, from coordinate 101,677,875 downwards.
AGTCATGTCTGTCTCTTTGCGACAACATAGACTGTAGCCCTCCAGGCTCCTCTGTCCATGGAATTCTCCAGGCAACCACCCTGGAGTAGGTTGCCATTTCCCACTCCAGGGGGTCTTCCTGACTCAGGGATTGAACCCATGTCTCTTGTGTCTCCTGCATTGGCACGCAGGTTCTTTACCACATGTAAATTTCGTGTCAAAGGAAGGTCCTCTTGTCCTCTTTTTCAGCCTCTGGCTCAGGCTAATATGTAGAGGAGCTTTCACCTCGAGATAGTAGGCCTTGCCTCTCAACCCTGAATCACTTTTTTCAATAAGACAAGAAGTTGGAGACTTTCCAAATAATAAAAGCTTTCTTTGAAGACAAAACATTCTCTAGACACTGGCTGTAGAAATGAATGGAGGCCTCTTAAGTAGATATAACAGCAATCCTTCCTTCAGCTCTCACTGGGAATGACAGCATTAGTGGTTTGAATACATTAAAGGCTGGATCACTCTATACCCACTTCAGGCAGATCATATATATATATTTTAATATATATATATATATATATATATATATATATATATATATATATATATATTTCAATTCCTTGACCTTTGTCAACCAGGAGAAGGAATTGGGGACTGAAATGCCATGTAAGCCTCCTTGGAATTTAAAGCCCACTTTGATGAGACAGGATTAAGCAAGATAAAGGAAAAAAACAAGAAAATGAACACAAACACAATTAGACTAGACCAGCCCTTCAGTCAAGTCATGTGTAATTTCCAATGCAAAAAGATTTAATTATGCTGTCATGACCAAAATCACTTATTAAGTGCCCAGTTATATGTGATGCTGAACTGGGAAGATATAGAGAAAAAAGTCAGACTCGGTCTCAGCCCATTCAAGAGACAATAATGAAACAGAAAGATATTTAAGATGGGAATTAAATACATTAATGAATATTTACTTTGAGTACAAATGTAGCCCCCACAGAACAGGCTTGAAACTCAAAAGACTAAAGAACAAAGCTCTGTATTGTTCTCACTTGGATGAAGAGGGTGGGGATGGGGAGGGTGAAAGAGGTTGTTTGGATCTCTTATTCTCTTTCCAATATGCATGACCATGCCATTTGTCCTTTGGGGAAGGTGTGCATATGGCAGTGGGGCTGGTTTAGGACTTAGATAGCTTGGAAGCCATACTCTTTCTGCTCCAAACCAGAGAAACACAGTGAGGCACCACTTCTCCTACAGCATGCACTAATAAAGGTCACAGACAGTGTGTGGAAGAGAGGGAGAGAGAAGAGAGTGAACAACAGCTCAAGTGAGTCAGTGAGCAGTGGAACTCCATTGTCATACATCATTGCCAGAGTCCTTCTAGACTACAATTGGAGCAGGGATTTTTCTTATCCAAGAATGTGGAGGTGAGAGACGTAAACTAGGCTTAAAGCTAAGCACAAGGTTGATGACTAAGAAACCAAGAAGAGGAATCCAAATTTTGCCAAACCAAGGGGGTGCTGGAGTGGTGGCTACATGGCGTTGGAGTGACTTTGAGAAGATACCCCATGTCCAAGGGCAGAGAAGCCCCAGCAAGACGGAAGGTGCTGGAGCGTGGCTGCGTAGCACTGGAGCAGCAGCTGCGCTGGTCTGGAGTAACTTTGAAGAGATAACCCACGTCCCGGGGCAAAGGAGAAGCCCCAAAAAGGCAGCAGGAGGGGCAAAATCGTGTTTAGAATCAAACCTCATACCTGAGAGAGATGCTCAGCAGGCTCAAACAAACCTTGTGGGCACCAGGACCCAGAGACCCCACAGAGACTGAGACAGAACTGTGTTTGAGTGTCTCCTGTGGACGCATGGGTCAGCAGTGGACTGCCGCAGGGGCAGGGGCTCTGGGCGCAGTAGACCTAAGTATGGCATAAGCCCTCTTGGAGGAGGTTGCCATTAACCCCACATAAAGTTGCCAGAACTTACACAGGACTGGGGAAACAAACTCTTGGAGGGCACAAACAAAACTATGTGCACGACAAGACTCAGGAGAAAGCAACAGTGACCCTAGAAGAGACTAACCCAGACTTGCCCATGAGTGTCCAGGAGTCTCCAGCAGAGGTGTGGGTCAGTGGTGGCCTGCTGTAGGGTTGGGGGCACTAAGTGCAGTTGTGATTCCAAAGGGAGACCTTTTGAAGGAGATTGTCATTATCTTCATTACCTCCACCATAGTTTGGCCTCAGGTCAAATAGCAGGGAGGGAACACAGCCCTGGTCATCAACAGAAAATTGGATTAAAGATTTACTGTGCATGGCGCCACCAATCAGAACAAGACCCAGTTTCCCCCTCAGTCAGTCTCCCCAACCAGGAAGCTTCCATGAGCTTCTTATTCTTCTCCATCAGAGACAGACAGAATGAAAACCACAATCACAGAAAACTAACCAATCTGATCACATGGACAACAGCCTTATCTAACTCAATGAAACTATAAGCCATGCCATATAAGGCCACCCAAAACAGATGGATCATGGTAGAGAGTTCTGACAAAATGTGGTCCACTGGAGAAGGGAATGGCAAACCACTTCAGTATTCTTGCCTTGAGAACCCCATGAACAGTATGAAAAGGCGAAAAGACAGGACACTGAAAGATGAACTCCATAGGTCAGTAGGTGCCAAATATGCTACTGGAGATCAGTAGAGAAATAACTCCAGAAAAAATAAAGAGACGGAGCCAAAGCAAAAACAACATCCAGTTGTGGATGGGACTGGTGATGGAAGTAAAGTCCTATGCTGTCTATTGTCCTATAGAGCAATATTACATAGGGACCTGGAATGTTAGGTCCATGAATAAAGGCAAACTGGAAGTATTCAAACAGGAGATGGCAAGAGTGAACATCAACATTTTAGGAATCAGTGAACTAAAATGGACTGGAATGGGTAAATTTAACTCAGATGCCCATTTTATCTGCTGCTGTGAACAGGATTCCCTTAGAAGAAATGGAGTAGCTCTCATAGTCAACAAAAAAAGTCCAAAATGTAGTACTTGGATGCAATCTCAAAAACAACAGAATGATATCTGTTCGTTTCCAAGGCAAACCATTCTATATCACAGTAACCCAAGTCTATGCCCCAACCAGTAATGCTGGAGAAGCTGAAGTTGAACAGTTCTATGAATAACTACAAGGCCTTCTAGAACTAGCACTCCAAAAAGATGTCCTTTTCATTATAGAGAACTGGAATGCAAAAGTAGGAAGTTAAGAGATACCTCAGGTAATAGGCAAATTTGGCCATGGACTACAGAATGAAACAGGGCAAAGGCTAATAGAGTTTCATCAAGATAATGCACTGGTCATAGCAAACACCCTCTTCCAACAACACAAGAGAAGACTCTACACATGGACATCACCAGATGGTCAACACTGAAATCAGATTGATTATATTCTTTGCAGCCAAAGGTAGAGAAGCTCTGTACAGTCATTAAAAACAAGACTGGGAGCTGACTGTGGCTCCAATCATGAACTCCTTGATGCCAAATTCAGACTTAAATTGAAGAAAGTAGGGAAAACTGCTAGACAATTCAGGTATGACCTAAATAAAATCTTTTATGATTATACAGTGGAGGTGAGAAATAGACTCAAGGATTCAAGGAATTAGATATGATAGACAGAGTGCCTGAAGAACTATGGATGGAGGTTTGGGACATTGTACAAGAGGCAGTGATCAAGACCATCCCAAAGAAAAAGAAATGCAACAAGGCAAAATTGGCTCTCTGAGGAGGCCTTACAAATAGCTGTGAAAAGAAGAGAAATGAAATGCAAAGGAGAAAAGGAAAGATATACCCATTTGAATGCAGAGTTCCAAAGAATAGCAAGGAGAGATAAGAAAGCCTTCCTCTTAGTGATCAGTGCAAAGAAATATAGGAAAACAATAGAATGGGAAAGACTAGAGAGCTCTTCAAGAAAATTAGAGATACCAAGGGAACATTTCATGCAAAGATGGGCTCAATAAAGGGCAGAAATGGTATGGACCTAACAGAAGCAGAAAATATTAAGAAGAGATGGCAAGAATACACAGAACTATATTAAAAAATCTTCATGACCCAGATAACCACGATGGTGTGATCACTCACCTAGAGCCAGACATCCTGGAAAGCGAGGTCAAATAAGCCTTAGGAAGCATCATCACAAACAAAGCTAGTGGAGGTGATGGAATTCCAGTTGAGCTATTTCAAATCCTGAAAGATGGTGCTGTGAAAGTGCTACACTCAATATGTCAGCAAATTTGGAAAACTCAGCAGTGGGCACAGGACTGAAAAAGGTCAATTTTCATTCAATCCCAAAGAAAGGCAATGCCAAAGAATGCTCAAACTACTGCAAAATTGCACTCATCTCATACGTTAGTAAAATAATGCTCAAAATTCTCCAAGCCATATTTCAACAGTACATGAACTGTGAACTTCCAGATGTTCAAGCTGGCTTTAGAAAAGACAGAAGAACTAGAGATCAAATTGCCAACATCCACTGGATCATCAAAAAAGCAAGAGAGTTCCAGAAAAACATCTACTTCTGCTTTATCAACTATGCCAAAGCCTTTGACTGTGTGGATCACCAAAACCTGTGAAATTTTCTTAAAGAGATTGGAATACCAGACCACCTGACTTGCCTCCTGAGAAATCTTTATGCAGGTCAGGAAGCAACAGTTAGAACTGGACATGGAACAACAGACTGGTTCCAAATAGGGAAAGGAGTACGTCAAGGCTGCATGTTGTCACCCTGCTTATTTAAGTTATATGCAGAGTACATCTGGAAAAGGCAATGGCAACCCACTCCAGTACTCTTGCCTGGAAAATCCCATGGACGGAGGAGTCTGGTGGGCTGCAGTCCATGGGGTTGCTACGAGTTGGACATGACTGAGCAACTTCACTTTCACTTTTCACTTTCAAGCATTGGAGAAGGAAATGGCAACCCAGTCCAGTGTTCTTGCCTGGAGAATCCCAGGGACGGGGGAGCCTGGTGGGCTGCAGTCTATGGGGTCACACAGAGTAGGACATGACTGAAGCAACTTAGCAGCAGCAGCAGCAGAAGCAGAGTACATCATGAGAAATGCTGGCCTAGATGAAGCACAAGCTGGAATCAAGATTGCTGGGAGAAATATCAATGACCTCAGATATGCAGATGACACCACCCTTATGGCAGAAAGTGAAGAAGAACTAAAGAGCCTCTTGATGAAAGTGAAAGAGGAGAGTGAAAAAGTTGGCTTAACGCTCAACATTCAGAAAACTAAGATTATGGCATCCGGTCCCATCACTTCATGGCAAATAGATGGGGAATCAGTGGAAACAGTGGCTGACTTTATTCTGGGGGGCTCCAAAATCACTGCAGAGGATGATTGCAGCCATGAAATTAAAAGACGCTTACTCCTTGGAAGAAAAGTTATGACCAACCTCAGTTCAGTTCAGTTCAGTTCAGTTGCTCAGTCGTGTCCGACTCTTTGTGACCCCATGAATCGCAGCACGCCAGGCCTCCCTGTCCATCACCAACTCCCGGAGTTCACTCAGACTCACGTCCATCGAGTCAGTGATGCCATCCAGCCATGTCATCCTCGGTCGTCCCCTTCTCCTCCTGCCTCCAGTCCCTCCCAGCATCAGAGTCTTTTCCAATGAGTCAACTCTTTGCATCAGGTGGCCAAAGTATTGGAGTTTCAGCTTTAGCATCAGTCCTTCCAATGAACACCCAGGACTGATCTCCTTTAGAATGGACTGGTTGTATCTCCTTGTAGCCCAAGGGACTCTCAAGAGTCTTCTCCAGTACCACAGTTCAAAAGGATCAATTCTTCGGCGCTCAGCTTTCTTCACAGTCCAACTCTCACATCCATACATGACCACTGGAAAAACCATAGCCTTGACTAAACGGACCTTAGTTGGCAAAGTAATGTCTCTGCTTTTGATTATGCTATCTAGATTGGTCATAACTTTCCTTCCAAGGAGTAAGTGTATTTTAATTTCATGGCTGCAATCACCAACTGCAGTGATTTTGGAGCCCCCCAAAATAACGTCTGTCACTGTTTCCACTGTTTCCCCATCTATTTCCCATGAAGTGATGGGACCAGATGCCATGATCTTAGTTTTCTGACCTAGACAACACATTAAAAATCAGAGACATTACTTTGCTAACAAAGGTCTGTCTAGTCAAAGCTATGGTTTTTCCAATAGTCATGTATGGATGTGAGAGTTGGACTTTAAAGAAAACCGAGCTCCTAAGAATTGATGCTTTTGAACTGTGGTGTTAGAGAAGACTCTTGAGAATCCCTTGGACAGCAAGGAGACCTCACCAGTCAACCCTAAAGGAAATCATTCCTGAATATTCATTGGAAGGACTGATGCTAAAGCTGAAACTCCAATACTTTGGCCATCTGATGCAAAGAACTGACTCATTTGAAAAGACTCTGATGCTGGGGATGATTGAAGGTGGGAGAAGTAGGCCACAGAGGATGAGATGGTTGGATGGCATCACCAACTCAATGGACCTGAGTTTGAGTAAGCTCTGGGAGTTGGTGATGGACAGGTAGGCCTGGCGTGCTACAGTCCATGGGGTCGCAAAGAGTCAGACACGACTGAGCGACTGAACTGAGACTGAAAATGAAGAAAAAACATGATCTCACTAAATACTATCTACATGAGACTCACATGAAATGTGTGTGCTCAGTTACTAAGTTGTATCTGACTCTTTGTGACCCCATGGACTATAGCCCACCAGGCTCCTCAGTCCATGAGATGTTCAGGCAAGAATACTGGAGTGGGTTGCCATTTCCTCCTCAAGGGATCTTCCCGACCCAAGGATCAAACCCATGTCTCCTGCATCTCTTGTATTGGCAGGTGGATTCTTTACCATTGAGCTACCTTGGAAACTCTAAATACAACAGCATAGATGGGTTGAAAGTAAGAGGATAGAAAAGATAGAGGATGTATTCATTAATTTTAAAAAATAGGAGTATCTATGTTAATATAATAAGTAAACTTCAGAGCAAAGAAAATTACCAAGACAAAGAAGGGCATTACCTAATGATAAAATAATCATCCACTAAAAAGACATAATGATCCTACATATGTAAGTATAATAGTGTTACCAGCAGAATGTCAAATTCCTCTGTTCTTGTTCTCTTGAGGGAAAGAATTCAGATGAGATACACAGAGCAGTTTTAAGTAACAAGAGTGTTATTAAGCAAAATGAAAGTACACTCCCAAGAAAGGATGAGAGTGTGCTGTCTGGAAACCAGAAGCAGTCCCATAATGTTGGAAGGGCTGGTTTTTCAGAGTGGTGGAACATCCCTTCCTATGTCCTACATTGTTGTTTTGACAAGTTGACTGGCAACTTTAGTTTGTATAACTTTTTTCGTTGTGCACAGGTACTTACCCACCATCACCGAAGTGAAACCCACAGGGGTGGGGGTGCAAAAAACAAAATGCTCATTTATTACAAATTTGGCATAATAAACCCAGGTTATTTTGTTTAGGTCTTGGTTCACTTGCACCTGTGCTCGTGGGTTTTAGCTTGCTTAGTACTGATAAGGCTGGCAACTTTGTGGTCTTTGACCACAAAAAGGGAGGATCTCTGGGTGTGATCTGGACACCAGTGTTTAGGTGAAGGAGGGAAAGATGACCCTGTCCCAGTTAGGCTGGGGACCACTCATGTCTGACTAACTACCTAGGAAAACAACAGAGCTTCAAAATATGTGAAGCAAAATCTGACAGAGTCAAAGGGAAATTTAGGTAAACCTGTAATTATAATAATTTTATATAATTGTAATACTTTTATATAATTATAATTCTATAATTTTTGGAGAAAGAAATGGAAACCTACTCCAGTATTCTTGCCTGGAGAATCACCATGGGCAGAGGATCCTGGTAGGCTACAGTCCATGGGGTCACAAAGAGCCAAAGACAACTGAAGCAACTGAGCACACATGTATTTATAATTGGGGACTTCAACAGTCCACTCACAGAAATGGATAGAATTACTAGAGAGAAAAATGGCAAGCATGTAGAACTGAAAAACATCATTAACCAAGATTTAATGGACATATATAGAACATTTGGCCAAATAATAATAGAATACACATTTTTCAAGTGTCCACAGAACATTTCACACGGCCAAGATAGACCATATCTTAGGCAATTAATCATACCTCAACAAATTTAAAAGAATTGAAATCATATACAGTATGTTTTCTTATCAGAGCAGAATCAAACTAAAAATAATAGAAAAAAAACAGGAAAATATCAGAATATTTATAAATTAAACAACACATGTGAGTAATCGATGGATCAAAGAGGACATCTGAAAGAAAATTATTAAAAAGAACAGAAAATAACGAAACTGAAAAGACAACATATCAAAATATGTGGGATACACTCAAAGTGATGCTGAGGGAGAAATTTATAGTACTAAATTTTACATTAGAAAAGAAAAAAGTGTCAGTTCCATAATCTAAACAACTACTTCAAGAAACTAGAAAAGCAAAATAAATCCAAATCAAGCAGAAGGAAGGAAATAATAAAGATAAGAACAGAAATACATGAAGTTGAAAATAGGAAAGGAACAGAGAAAATCAATGACTCAAAAAAGCTAGTTATTTTCAAAAATCAATAAAATAAATTCCTAACAAGACTTACAAAGATAAAAAGTGAGAATATACAAATCACAAAAATCACTAATTAAATGGACTATCAGTACAGACCCTACAACCATTAAAAGGATAATAAGGGAATACTATGAATAACTTTACACTTATGAAATTGACAGCTGAGATGAACCAATTCCTCCAAAAGCACAAACTACCAAAACTCACCAAGATGAAATAGACAATATGAATAGATCTGTAACCTATTAAAGAAATTGAATTTGTAATTGAAAGCTTCCCAAAACAGCAATCTTCAGGCCTAGATGGTTTCACTGGCGAATTCCACCAAACATTTAAAGAACTAACTCCAGTTTTACACAATTTCTTTTAGAGAATAAATGATTATGGTTGTTTTAAGCCGCCTGGGCTTCCCTCACGGCTCAGTTGGTAAAGAATTTGTCTGCAGTGCAGAAGATCCAGGTTCAATTTCTTGGTCGGGAAGAATCCCTGGAGAAAGGAATGACTACCCAGTCCAGTATTCTTGCCTGGAGAATCCCATAGACAGAGGAGCCTGGTGGGTTACAGTCCATGGGGTTGAAAACAGTTGGACACTACTGAGTGACTAACACTTTCACTTTCAAACTTTGACATGGATTGTTCCATAGTAATAGATAACTGAAACACCCAGTCACTTACATTCTCTTCTTGCGGTTCTTTTGTATTCTGTAACCCATGCCAGTTCAAATTGGCCCCTTCCTTATAAAAGAGCTACTATATTAATTGTAGAGAATTCAGTTGGTCTATCTGCAATTGTGCAGTCACTATACTTGTACAGTTGACCAATGCCTTACTTAGATCACTCTGCTATTCTTGTTTTGAAATGGTCTGTCCTCTAGCTCATGCAGTAGTGTGTCCTCTTTCACACTGAAATAAAGTAAATATATAGAATACAACCAGCTACTTGTCATCTCCATTTCCTCTATCTGTCTGCCTTAGACCTTTACTCTGCTCACAGTGGCCATAGAGCCTGTTCTATCTTACGGCAGGAAGATATTTCAGGCTGGTCATTAAGGTTTTAGAGCTGTTATTTATAACTAACATTTGTTGACATCTTACTAAGTACTGGGACGATACATGTATTTTTCACTTAATTTTTTACGATAGCTTCAAAAGAGAAGCACACTATTATCCACATTTTACAGGTGAGGAACTGAGGCTTAGAGGATATAGTAGGTTCAATGGTGTGACCTCCAAATTCATGTCCACCCAGAACTACAGAATGTGAGTTAATTTGGAAATAGGGTCTTTGCAAATGTAATTAGTTTAGATGAGGTCACATAAGAGTAGAATGGGCCTCTAGTCCAAGGACCCAAGTCATTATAGAAGGAGAAGGCACACAGAAACCCAGAGAGAAGAGTCCTGTAAAAACAGAGGCAGAGATTGGAGTGATGTCAAGGAAGTCAAGGAACACTAAGCATTGCTAGCAAACTCCAGCCTAAAGAGGGGCATGGGGCCATTTCTTCCTCAGAGCCTTCAGAAAAGAACCAACCCATCCGACAGCTTGATTTAGGATTTGTGGCCTCCTGAATTATTAAAGAAGAAACTTGTTATTTTGAGCCACCCAGTTAGTGATAATTTGTTATAGCAGCTCAGTTGCTAAGCCGTGTCCAACTCTTTTGTGACCCCATGGACTGCAGCCTGCCAGGCTCCTATGTCCATGGGATTTCCCAGGCAGGAACACTGGAGTGGGTTGCCATTTCTTAGGCTAGGGGATCTTCCCGACCCAGGGATTGATCCTGCGCTTCCTCTACTGCCAGGTGGATTCTTTACCATTGAGCCACCAGGGACGTCTCTTGTTGAGGTGTTAAGTAGTTTGTCTAAGATCTCACTGTAGAAGCCATGGCTTGAAACAAGGTCTGTCTGATTCCAGAGCAACAATATTTAACAAATATACTCTCTGATTTCTCTATAGTGCCACATCAAAACCTCTCCCTACTACCCAGAAATGTCTCCTTTATGATATATAGTAAGTCCCCTACACATGATCCTTCAAGTTACAAACTTTCAAAGATGCAAGCGTGTCTTTGCATGTCCAGTCATGTAAGTTAGTTCGCATGGTCTGGCTTACATTGTCATGTGTATGTATCCTCTACAAGTGACTGTGCTTTTGTGGACTTTACTGTGATTGTTTGTTTTATGTATTATTTCTGTGAAATGTATTATCAACTTATAGTGCGGTACTATACAGTTGATTGTGTTAGTTGGGTACCTAGGCTAGCTTTGTTGAACTTACAAATAATTGGATTTATGAAGTGCTTTCAGAATGGAGGTCTTTAAGCATTTAACATCTTCCTTGGCCCCGGGAACCTAGGTTTTGTTGCTTGACCATTTCCTGCCAACTCTATATGAGTTACATTAGTTTCTGTGGTTAACAACATAGATACAGGTATAGGTGTAGATGTAGATAGAGATAGATATAAATAAAATTCAGTGTAAGTAAGGCTTTCTGTCCTAGTTACCTTTGTTTCCCGGGTACATGGTTTAGTGTTCTCTATATCTAACAAAAGTTCAATAATGCCTGGTAATTAATTAGAAAAGAATGAAGAGATATTTTCTATTGAGGGCCTTATAATCTCATTTCAAAGATTAAGTAAATCTCTAATATCAAGCCTGTGCATCTAGTTAAATAATGTGAAGACAGCATGGAAATTAATTTTTTAATATAGTAATTAAGAGCATGGGCTTTTGAATCACTGTTTATGGGTTCAAATCCAATCTCTACCACTTTTTGGCTGTGTGTCAGTGGGCAAGTTGATTTATCTCTCTGAGCTTCATTGTCTTATTTTTCAAAACGATGATCATAATAAATACCACAAAGAGTTTTGTTAATATTAGCTCAGTTCATGAATACAAAATGCTTAGCATGGTACTTGGCCCATACAAAGTGATTAAGCTATGATAGTTCTCACAGTTTTAGATGAACATATCATAAATATACACAGCATGAGCATGACTAGGATTCTTATATTATCATATGAATATAAAGAGGAACACATATATTTTAATTGTTACTAAAGGTGGATTCAATTATTTGAATGAACCTTTGGTTTTCTTCATAAAGTCCTCTATTAATGAATCCCTCTAGGTCCTGTTGTTTAGTTGCTCAGTCGTGTCCAACTTGTTACTCCATGGACTGTAGCCCACCAGGCTCCTTTGTCCATGGGATTTCCCAGGCAAGGATACTGGAGTGGGTGGCCATCTCCCTCTCCAAGGGTCATTTCATATAGCTAATTCAAAAAGAAAGTCCAAGAATTGTAATTGCTGCCAAGACTTTGGGGCAGAGGAGGTAAGCAATCTCCTCATGGAAAGCTTCCTTAACCACCTAGACACCCGTGGATGTCACACACCTTCTACTACTACACTGCCTATACATAGTAGATGCTATTTCAATGTGTCCATGGTTTTAACTGAATTTTTATTAATACCAGTCTTTCAGAAAATTCTTGGTTGGAGATTGCTAGCAACCACATACCTAAACATTTCTCAGTGGGGAAGAGCTGGGTGACATCACTTAACTGGAAGATACGAGGGATCTGGCTGTGACTGTGTTTACAGAAGGCCTGGCAGCTCATCCATTTCTGGGCCTTCTAGCTTAAGCAAATGCCTGGAATTCTGATGCTCTGAATGCAAACTTCCTGGCCAGCCAGTTCCTCCATTGCAGGCCCAGATAAATCTCTAGAGCTCTGTTCCCCTTCCTGCAAAATAACATTCTCCTCCCTCACCTCTCATTTCTCTTGCTGCGTGGAAAATGTGATATCTTTATGACCCTTAGCAGCAATGCATGATTTAGAATAGCTAAGTAAAGAGAGCTATAAACAATGGTTGGGATGCAGTACGTTTGCCACCTTCTAATTTATTTCCTCTCCATCTGACTTCAGATGAGAAAGGAAAAGTTGCTGTTTATTTACAGGAACAATATTTTTATGGCTCAGCTCTATCAAGTTAGGTTTTGAGTCTGTTTAACATAAATTTCTTGAGTTAAACTCCAATTCTATCTACACTTTTCTAAGGTAGAAGTATAAATTAAGTGAAAGTTGGGTAAGGTAAATAGTTCAGTCAAATCATCTATATGGTGCCCTCTGTTGAGGTTTTGGGTCCAGCTGGGCTGAACATACGCAGAGGAAGGTGGGTAGGCCCTCTCTCCTGTCCCACAGACTCCAATAAACAGGGTTGTGTTGACCCTCCCACCTCTTTATATTATGGAATGCTTCTTCTTTTAGACTTATCCTTCTTTCCACTATTATGCATGTCTAGTGACTGCAGCCATGAAATTAAAAGATGCTTACTCCTTGGAAGAAAAGTTATGACCAACCTAGATAGTATATTCAAAAGCAGAGACATTACTTTGCCAACTAAGGTCAGTCTAGTCAAGGCTATGGTTTTTCCTGTGGTCATGTATGGATGTGAGAGTTGGACTGTGAAGAAGGCTGAGCGCCAAAGAATTGACGCTTTTGAACTGTGGTGTTGGAGAAGACTCTTGAGAGTCCCTTGGACAGCAAAGAGATCCAACCCATCCATTCTGAAGGAGATCAACCCTGGGATTTCTTTGGAAGGAATGATGCTAAAGCTGAAACTCCAGTACTTTGGCCACCTGATGTGAAGAGTTGACTCATTGGAAAAGACTCTGATGCTGGGAGGGATCGGGGGCAGGAGGAGAAGGGGACGACCCAGGATGAGATGGCTGGATGGCATCACGGACTCGATGGACGTGAGTCTGAGTGAACTCCAGGAGTTGGTGATGGACAGGAAGGCCTGGCGTGCTTCGATTCATGGGGTTGCAAAGAGTCGGACACGACTGAGCGACTGAACTAAACTGAACTGAACTGAGCATGCTGTCTTGGTTTATATCGTCTTTCACCACACCCAAAAGCAGACCCTGATTGGATAAACAACCAGGTCTTACTGTATAGCACAGGGAACTATATTCAAGATCCTGGGATAAAAGGTAATGGAAAATAATATAAAGAAAGAGTATATAATGTGTATGGGCTTCCCTGGTGGCTCAGTGGGAAAGAATCCACCTGCCAATGCAGGAGCCAGAGGTCATTGTTGTGGCTGTGGGTAAGAGCGTCAAAAGTTGAAACTAGGAGAGGAGATAGGGCCAAATCTTGAGGCTTTGGAAGTATAGCTAAGGGATTTGGACTGTACACTATATTTAATGATGAGGCACAGATTTTATTTTTTTAAAAAAGTATTTATTTATTTTTGGCTGTGTCAGGTTCTAGTTGTGGTATGAAGAATCTTTTGTTGCAGCATGCAGGCTTTAGTTGACCCAACCAGGAGTCAAACCCACATCCACTTCAAGGCAGATTCTTAACCACTGGACCACCAGGGAGGTTCCCAGATTTTAAAGTAGTATAATTAGATAGGCATTGGAGATAGATAACCTTGGAGCCATATGGTGGGAATAGTAGTGTATGTGTTTGTGTGTATATGTGTGTGTGTATAAAGCCCTCCAGGAGATTCTGATGTGGCTCCTTGCTTGACATCCACTGTTACACAGGATGAAGGGGAGAGAAAGTGCTGTTGAGAAGGAGGAAGCAATGAGGAGCTGTGATGGTCAGCTTTATGTATCAACTTGATTAGGCTACAGTCCCCAGTGATTTTCTAGACATGATTAACATCTCTAATCAATTAGCTTTAAGTAGAGGAGATGATTTTAGGTGATCTGGGTGGGCCTGGCCTAATCAGGTGAAAGGCCTTAAGGGGCAAACTGAGTTATTCATAAAGAAGAAGAAATTCTGCCTGTGGATGGCAGCAGAAGCTCACCACCTAAAGGTCTGCAGCCTACTGGCCTGCCCTTTGTATTTTAGATTTGTCAGTTTCCCACAATCAGCACAGCTCTCTCCTATTAGTTCTGTTTCTCTGTCAGAACCCTGAGTGACAAAAGGGTGGTTGACAAAGTTCAGATTAAAGACAATGAAAGACATCCCTTATTGGGATCATGGGAACTGAGATGGAAATTGTATTTTAAGAGGCATTACTGAGATGAAATCAATGGGGGTTAGAGATGAGACTTAAAGTAGGGGTGAGAAATAGAAAAAAAGTAAAGTGAGATTTATCATCCTAGAAGTTGCATGGATGGTTATGTTGTGGATGGAGATTAAGAACTCAGGAATGATAAAATGTTTGGAGATGGAAAAAGCCAGTTATTTTAGGACTTCGCATTGCTGTGTGTCCAGCTGGCATTTGAAAATGAGTTTGATTCTCAGGGGGAGGTCTGCATGCAGAGAAGAATCTGAATATTCACTTGATTCTGGAAAAATGTTTTTCTCTCTTCCTTTAATTATGCCCATTTCCTTTTAGTCCAGTTCTATTTGTTCATCTTTGTTTTTTCATAACGTGTGTATGCCTTGCCGCTTAGTTGTGTCCAACTCTTTGCAACCCCATGGGCTGTAGCCCAGCAGGCTCCTCTGTCTGTGGGATTTCCCAGGCAAGAATATTGGAGTGACTTGCCATTACCTTCTTCAGGGGATCTTCCTGACCCAGGGATCAAACCTGAGTCTCCTGTGTCTCCTGCACTGTAGGCGGATTCTTTGCCCACTGAACCATTAACCCAAATATGACCTTCCTCAAGTTTCTAGTGATTCTTGTATGTCAGTTCATATTTAGCCTGATGCTGTATCCACTACGTATGCTCTTGTGCAAATGTGTTGCCACTGCTAAGTCACTTCAGTCGTGTCTGACTCTGTGCGACCCCAGAGATGGCAGCCCACCAGGCTCGCCCGTCCCTGGGATTCTCCAGGCAAGAATACTGGAGAATCAACAGTGGGTTGCCATTTCCTTCTCCAAGACATGAAAGTGAAAAGTGAAAGTGAAGTCACTCAGTCTTGTCCGACCTTCAGTGACGCCATGGACTGCAGCCTTCCAGGCTCCTCCATCCATGGGATTTTCCAGGAAAGAGTACTGGAGTGGGGTGCCATTGCCTTCTCCGACAAATGTGTTAAGGAAATCTAACTCAGAATTGGAGTTTGTAAGCCATGAAAGGAAAGTTCTCATGTATGTACCATTCATAAAAACTTGCATAGTCCTGCAGGAATAAGGGAGATTTTCTCTAGGCAGTCAACAGCAAGGAATTCTTGCCTGCAGCCAATGAGAAACCATCACTACTTCAAACTCTCATTTTCCTCCAATGAACTTTTGTTCAAACCAACCCCTCCCAACTTTCTCCTTTCCTCTGTAGAAGAACACTATCCTCTGTTCTCTGGGCTTGCCTATCATTTGCAATAGTTTGGTTGCCCCCAGTTGCAATTCTTATGCTATTCCCAAACAAACTTGATTTTGCTGGACAAATCACTTACCTTTTTATTTTAAAAGATTGACACCCTACATAACAATGGGGGGCAGGTAGTGAAAACCCACTGACAGTGTGTACCTAAGACAATTCTCTAATGAAGTACCTTAGAGGCTTTTTCAGTCTTAAAATTAGTTAATGCTCATCTTAAACCCTTGAAGATAGTTACATAGACTTCCCTGGTGGCTCAGTTGGTAAAGAATCTGCCTGCAATGCAGGAGACCTGGGTTTGATCCCTGGGTCAGAAAGATCCCCTGGAGAAGGAAATGGCACCTTACTCCAGTATTCTTGCCTGGGAAATCCCATGGACAGAGGAACCTGGCAGGCTATAGTACATGGGGTTGCAAAAGTCAGACACAACTTAGCAACTAAACCTACCTACACACTTGCCCTGATACTTTAAGTTTCCGGTTCCCAGTTATTTTTTCCATAAACAAATCCTATCAGTTTTCCATGTTCCAGGGTTTCAGAATTTTAAGTTCACTCCCAGTTTCCTGTCTTGACTTCCTTTTCTTGTGTTTCAATTTCACTGTTTTATGTTTTTTAAAAAATCGCATTTTCCTGCCTTTGGGGACCTTGGCAGGACAGTCAGTGTCATGGATATTCTGCACTTGCGTCTTTAGATCTGTGCTCCCTCTCTTCTGCTCTCTTCACCAGGAACTGAGCTGTATGAGCTGCAACAATGCACCCTTTTGCCTATGTTCTGCTTGATTTTGGCTAACAGCAAGCACTTGCAAGAGAACAGAGGGCAGGAAGAGAATGAGAGAGGTTAGGATATTTATACCCAGAGTTGCCTCCCTGTCAAGGTCAAAGATGGAAAGGTTCCATTTCTCTGCTGATGGCCATCCCATTGATCCTCTCCTATAGCCACAGGTCTTCCCAGGTTCCCTCCTCTTGCTGATTCAGCTCTGGGGATTATAGGAGTGCTTGCAGTGCTTCAGCATTTCCTGTTGCATTCTCTTAATTCTGCCCAACATTATAAGTTCAGTTCAGTCGCTCAGTTGTGTCCAACTCTTTGCGACCCCATGAATCGAAGCACGCCAGGCCTTCCTGTCCATCACCATCTCCCGGAATTCACTCAGACTCACGTCCATTGAGTCCGTGATGCCATCCAGCCATCTCATCCTGGGTCGTCCCGTTCTCCTCCTGCCCTCAATCCCTCCCAGCATCAGAGTCTTTTCCAATGAGTCAACTCTTCACATCAGGTGGCCAAAGTACTGGAGCTTCAGCTTTAGCATCATTCCTTCCAAAGAAATCCCAGGGTTGATCTCCTTCAGAATGGATGGGTTGGATCTCCTTGCAGTCCAAGGGACTCTCAAGAGTCTTCTCCAACACCACAGTTCAAAAGCATCAATTCTTTGGCGCTCAGCCTTCTTCACAGTCCAACTCTCACATCCATACATGACCACAGGAAAAACCATAGCCTTGACTAGATGGACCTTAGTTGGCAAAGTAATGTCTCTGCTTTTGAGTATGCTATCTAGGTTGGTCATAACTTTTCTTCCAAGGAGTAAGCGTCTTTTAATTTCATGGCTGCAGTCACTATCTGCAGCGATTTTGGAGCCCCCAAAAATAAAGTCTGACACTGTTTCCACTCTTTCCCCATCTATTTGCCATGAAGTGGTGGGACCAGATGCCATGGTCTTCGTTTTCTGAATGTTGAGCTTTAAGCCAACTTTTTCACTCTCCTCTTTCACTTTCATCAAGAGGCTTTTTAGTTCCTCTTCACTTTCTGCCATAAGGGTGGTATCATCTGTATATCTGAGGTTACCGATATTTCTCCTGGCAATCTTGATTCCAGCTTGTGTTTCTTCCAGCCCAGTGTTTCTCATGATGTACTCTGCATAGAAGTTAAATAAGCAGGGTGACAATATACAGCCTTGACACACTCCTTTTCCTATTTGGAACCAGTCTGTTGTTCCATGTCCAGTTCTAACTGTTGCTTCCTGACCTGCATACAGATTTCTCAAGAGGCAGGTCAGGTGGTCTGGTATTCCCATCTCTTTCAGAATTTTCCATAGTTTATTGTGATCCACACAGTCAAAGGCTTTGGCATAGACAATGAAGCAGAAATAGATGTTTTTCTGGAACTCTCTTGCTTTTTCCATGATCCAGCGGATGTTGGCAATTTGATTTCTGGTTCCTCTCCCTTTTCTAAAACCAGCTTGAACATCAGGAAGTTCACGGTTCACATATTGCTGAAGCCTGGCTTGGAGAATTTTGAGCATTACTTTACTAGCATGTAAGACGAGTGCAATTGTGTGGTAGTTTGAGCATTCTTTGGCATTGCCTTTCTTTGGGATTGGAATGAAAACTGACCTTTTCCAGTCCTGTGGCCACTGCTGAGTCTTCCAAATTTGCTAGCATATTGAGTGTAGCACTTTCACAGCATCATCTTTCAGGATTTGAAATAGCTCCACTGGAATTCCATCACCTCCACTAGCTTTGTACATAGTAATGCTTTCTAAGGCCCTCTTGACTTCACATTCCAGGATGTCTGGCTCTAGATGAGTGATCACACCATCGTGATTATCTGGGTCATGAAGATCTTTTTTGTGCAGTTCTTCTGTGTATTCTTGCCACCTTTTCTTAATATCTGCTGCTTCTGTTAGGTCCATACCATTTCTGTCCTTTATCGAGCCCATCTTTGCATGAAATGTTCCCTTGGTATCTCTAATTTTCTTGAAGAGATCTCTAGTCTTTCCCATTCTGTTGTTTTCCTCTATTTCTTTGCATTTATTGCTAGAGAAGGCTTTCTTATCTCTTCTTGTTATTCTTTGGAACTCTGCATTCAGATGCTTATATCTTTCCTTTTCTCCTTTGTTTTTAGCCTCTGTTCTTTTCACAGCTATTTGTAAGGCCTCCCCAGACAGCCATTTTGCTTTTTTGCATTTCTTTTCCATGGGGATGGTCTTGATCCCTGTCTCCTGTACAATGTCACAAACCTCAGTCCATAGTTCATCAGCACTCTATCGGATCTAGGCCCTTAAATCTATTTCTCACTTCCACTGTATAATCATAAGGGATTTGATTTAGGTCATACCTGAATGATCTAGCAGTTTCCCCTGCTTTCTTCAATTTAAGTCTGAATTTGGTAATAAGGAGTTCGTGATCTGAGCCACAGTCACCTCCTGGTCTTATTTTTGTTGACTGTATAGAGCTTCTCCATCTTTGGCTGCAAAGAATATAATCAATCTGATTTCAGTGTTGACCATCTGGTGATGTCCCTGTGTAGAGTTTTCTCTTGTGTTGTTGGAAGAGGGTGTTTGCTATGACCAGTGCATTTTCTTGGCAAAACTCTATTAGTCTTTGCCCTGCTTCATTCCACATTCCAAGGCCAAATTTACCTGTTAGTCCAGGTGTTTCTTGATTCCTACTTTTGCATTCTAGTTCTCTATAATGAAAAGGACATCTTTTTGGGGTGTTAGTTCTAAAAGGTCTTGTAGCTCTTTGTAGAACTGTTCAACTTCAGCTTCTTCAGTGTTACTGGTTGGGGCATAGACTTGGATTACTGTGATATTGAATGGTTTGCCTTGGAAATGAACAGAGATCATTCTGTCATTTTTGAGATTGCATCCAAGTACTGCATTTCAGACTGTTTTGTTGACCATGATGGCTACTCCATTTCTTCTGAGGGATTCCTGCCCGCAGTAGTAGATATAATGATCATCTGAGTTAAATTCACCCATTCCAGTCCATTTTAGTTCCATGATTCCTAGAATGTCGACATTCACTCTTGCCATCTCTTGTTTGACCACTTCCAATTTGCCTTGATTCATGGACCTGACATTCCAGGTTCCTATGCAATATTGCTCTTTACAGCATCAGACCTTGCTTCTATCACCAGTCACATCCACAGCTGGGTATTGTTTTTGCTTTGGCTCCATCCCTTCATTCTTTCTGGAGTTATTTTTCCACTGATCTCCAGGAGCATATTGGGCACCTACTGACCTGGGGAGTTCCTCTTTCAGTATCCTATCATTTTGCCTTTTCATACTGTCCATGGGGTTCTCAAGGAAAGAATACTGAAGTGGTTTGCCATTCCCTTCTCCAAAGGACCACATTCTGTCCGACCTCTCCACCATGACCCGCCCGTCTTGGGTTGCCCTGTGGGCATGGCTTAGTTTCATTGAGTTAGACAAGGCTGTGGTCCTAGTGTGATTAGATTGACTCGTTTTATGTGAGTATGGTTTCAGTGTGTCTGCCCTCTGATGCTCTCTTGCAACACGTACCATCTTACTTGGGTTTCTCTTGCCTTGGGCGTGGGGTATCTCTTCATGGCTGCTCCAGCAAAGCACAGCCACTGTTCCTTCCCTTGGACGAAGGGTATCCCCTCAAGGAACCAACCTTGTAAACAGCTCCTTAATTAAACTCTTTAAAATCATGCGAATACCCTCTACTTCCTGTCAGCATCCAGACCCACTTAGGAGTGGAGGAAGAGGCTTGAATTAGAAGCCCAGTGAATGAGATTAGGGATTCATTTGGGTAAAGAGGACTTCAACACCTATTTTTGAACTTCAAATGGCCAATTCTTCCATTTGTCTTTTGTTGCAGCACAATTTAGAAGTTAAGACTCCGACCCTGGAGTCAGATCACTTGGGTCTGAATACCAGTTCCACAATTGTTAGCTGTTCATTCTTGAAATTTTACCTAACCATTTTGAGCTTCAGTTTCTTTATTCATAAAATAGAGATCATAATAATATCTGCCTCATTGGGGCTGTTTTGAAGCTTAAATGAGTTGGTTAACTGCTCACGGTAGCTCAACAAGGACTACATTATATGTTATATATATGTTACTAAAAAACCTCTTGATGAAAGTGAAAGTGGAGAGTGAAAAAGTTGGCTTAAAACTCAACATTCAGAAAATGAAGATCATGGCATCTGGTCCTATCACTTCATGGCAAATAGATGGGGAAACAGTGGAAACAGTGTCAGACTTTATTTTGGGGGGCTCCAAAATCGCTGCAGATAGTGACTGCAGCCATGAAATTAAAAGACGCTTACTCCTTGGAAGAAAAGTTATGACCAACCTAGATAGTATATTCAAAAGCAGAGACATTACTTTGCCAACTAAGGTCCATCTAGTCAAGGCTATGGTTTTTCCTGTGGTCATGTATGGATGTGAGAGTTGGACTGTGAAGAAAGCTGAGCGCCGAAGAATTGATGCTTTTGAACTGTGGTGTTGGAGAAGACTCTTGAGAGTCCCTTGGACTGCAAGGAGATCCAACCCATCCATTCTGAAGGAGATCAGCCCTGGGATTTCTTTGGAGGGAATGATGCTAAAGCTGAAGCTCCAGTACTTTGGCCACCTGATGTGAAGAGTTGACTCATTGGAAAAGACTCTGATGCTGGGAGGGATTGTGGGCAGGAGGAGAAGGGGACGACAGAGGATGAGATGGCTGGATGGCATCACTGACTCGATGGACATAAGTCTGAGTGAACTCTGGGAGTTGGTGATGGACAGGGAGGCCTGGCGTGCTGCGATTCATGGGGTCACAAAGAGTCGGACACAACTGAGAGACTGAACTGAACTGAACTGAAGCTAAGGAATATGTTAGCTGCTACAGTTATTGCAGTTATCAGTGTTATTATCCTTTCTTCTTGTTCCCTTATCCAAACCCATGAGAGGCAGCATGACTCAACACTACATTTAGAGCTAGAAAGACAACTTTATAACAGGCTGCTTCTCCAGTCCCCTATGCAAGATTATTTAGCAGAACAAAGAGAAACTGAACACTTGAATCAATTTTAAAGTTCCCACATTTTTTCCATTTTTTGGACTCAGTACATTAGTGCTCTTCTCAGGGTTCTTGTATCTTCTCTCCTCTTTCTCCTTTCCAACCCTCATAATTTAGAGGACTGAATCATGCTCTCCATCTTAGGAGAGTGAAACACTATTTCCATTGCTGAAACTTGAGCGCACGGGTCAGGGAGTGTTTTAACCTCTGTCTTCTGGTGTCCTGCCTGTTTCCCAAGCCCATTCTCTCCTCAGTGTATTTGGTCTCATGTTGGACTTCCCAGGTAGCCCTAGTGGTAAAGAATCCACCTGCATTGTTGGAGATGCAAGAGATATGGGTTTGATCCCTGGTCAGGAAGATCCCCTGGAGGAGGGCATGGCAACCCACTCCAGTATTCTTGCTTGGAGAATTCCATGGATAGAGGAGCCTGGTGGGCTACAGTCCATGGGGTCACGAAGAGTCAAACATGACTGAGCATGCACACTTGCACACATGCACACACACACACACTGATTGAGATGGAAAATGTAGAGGTTTTACAGTTTTCAGATCTGTAACTAACATACACTGGAGACTGTACAAACAAGAAATGATACAGTGTGATTCTAGTTACTACTCAGTGATGTTAATGGAATAATCCTGCTTGTCATAGACAAGGTTCTTTTAGTTGTAAGAAATAGAAACCCACGCAAACTCGTTTATGCCAGAAAGAGGACTTTCTTATGTGAATACAAGGATAACCACAGAACGGAAATGCAGGGAGTGGAGCTAAGCCTCTTTGTGAGTTGGAACTATGAGTTAAAAATTCAAACAGTAATTTGAGGTTGTCTGTCTGTCATACTTTTTGATCTCTCCCACTGTGGCTTCCCCACTCTTGATTATTTGAAGACTGGCTTCTCCCCATGTGTGGTAGGTAATGACTGCCCTGCTTTTTTCACATTTGTCTGTTTTTTCTTCCAGTATCAAGAGACTGACCAGATATAAAGAATCTCACCTGTACATTCCAAGGAGAAAGACTGTGATTCGTCCAGCTTGGAGGCAGAGTCTGCCCTGGATCCAATCAGCTGTGTGACCTGAGACTCAGGGTTCCATAATACAGACATGGTTGCCAAGGCCCCATCGCTATGGGCGACAAAAACAGTTCTCAGAAAAACAGGCTTGTTTGGGGATAGATAGATATCCTTAAACATGTTTCTTACACCTTTGTTTTCCTCTTTCCCCTGTCTCTTCATATTCTCCCATGGTAGAAATAAAATTTTTATTTGACTAAAAAAATAGGGAACCGTTTTCACTCTTGTAACAATTTTTCCATACAATTACTGGAGAAGGCAATGGCACCCCACTCCAGTACTCTTGCCTGGAAAATCCCATGGATGGAGGAGCCTGGTAGGCTGTAGTCCATGGGGTCATGAAGACTCAGACACGACTGAGCGACTTAGTTGCAGCAGCAGTCATACAATTACATTAACTGAACTTGACTCAGAAATTAGATCTTAACTTATAAAAGACCAGGATCTTGGAAATTTCTATAACTAAAAATTCTAGACATGAATGGTTCCTGGTAATTTAAAGCCAAATTTTGTGGTAATAAGTTTAGGCATTTAGCATATATTGCAAATACCCTTATACTTTGTGAAGAGTCAAATTATCTTCTTTGTTTGTATTATCTCTCTAAAAGACCAGCTTCAGAGGATGTTTGGGGAATTACTTAATGTCCTGTGGTCTGAAGTGACAGCCCAGGCTCCAATTTTGGATTATAGGTATTTCCTTAGTCCAGGATATTGTAACCTATTAATATACAGATTGTAGTTTGTTCTTATGAGTCAGCATCAGGAGTACAGCCTGGCCACAGGAATAGAATGAGAATTTCTCAGCATTCATGGCAATGGCAACAGCAGCAGCGAAGGAAAATGCTTTAACAATGCATTGAATGCTCAGCAGTATCTTACAGGTGTCACCCATCTCTTTATGTGTGTGTGAGTAAATGGGTGATGGCCACTGAGTAGAATCTTGGTGATTCTGAGATTCATGTGTTGGTAAGGACCTTGGGAGAATGCTTGGAATAGTCTCGAGAGAAATGACACAGGTTTCCAGTTTGGCCCGTTTTCACTTTGTGTTTCTAAAAACCATTGTGCTCTTGTTATGTTGCTCAGTGTCAAGCCTGGAGCATCAGTGCAGTCGTGGCAGGGTAATTTCTTCCAGACACCTGAAAACCAAGGCTTAGAATATAGGGAGAACATGGGCTCCATTGCCTTATAGTAGTTAACTGGCTATCAGGGCAGGCTACTTAAACATTTTGGACAGAAAGACAAAGAAACTGATGAGAGCTCTCCATGGGGAACCTTCCAGTTTAGAAATTTCTTGTTCACAAGGCTAATCTGTTGTCTAACAAATAACACCCAACAGCATTTAGATACTATGCACTCAATGTACATTTTTGTTTCTGTCTTTCTTGTTTGTTTTCATTGTTGAAATAGCAGGCTTTGAAAATATCATTAATGTCAGAGACATATACCTTGACCTTCACCATTGGTTACTGGTCACCCATAGGAAAAGCAGACAGTACAGTGAGCAAGGGCTAAATCCAAAGCAGGATTTTAATTTATCATTTCTGGAACACAATATGAAATGGATGCCATCATAAGAGGTAGTCAGTGTGATTATTGCTCAATGAGTTTAACACATATATCTTCTTAGTGATCAAGCAAAAAAGTCATCACCCAGGACATTTAAAATAAGTCATAAAAACAGTAAAGTCAAGAAATACTCTTTTCCCGGTAATTCTCCAACACTACCTTTTTTCTTCACCATGATTGAGTAGGGGAGTGGTCTTTCTGAGATTGCTTTATTCATTCTTTAAATAAATGTTTATTGACCAATCTGGTGGCTCAGACAGTAAAGAATCTGTGTGCAATGCGGGAGACCTGGGTTTGATCCCTGGGTCAGGAAGATCCCCTGGAGAAGGAAATGGCTACCTATTCTAATATTCTTGCCTGGAGAATCCCATGGACAGAGGAGCCTGGCAGGGTACAGTCCATCAGGTCTCAAAGAGTCAGACATGACTGAGTGACTTACTTTCACTACACACAAAAGATTATCCTAGGCCTTATGTAAATGACAACAGAACATGGATAAATATGAAAAAGGGACAAACAGCACATGTAAAGTGGTGAGCACAGATTCTTATTTCTCCCTGCCTTTGTCTTGTGCTGATTCTTTTTCTTCATTGATCTGAAAGGATATACTTGTGACAGCCTATGACATGCCTCCTAATCCCCTTGTTATTTCTTTGGCAAAGAAGCTCTTAGAACTTGTAATGAGGGGAGAGTGGTGGGAGCCTCCTCACCAGGAACATTCCCCTAAGGCCTCAGGGTAACTGAATGAGAAGTACCACTTTAGTCCAGGAAGCATTTGAATTGATTTTCGTGTGCCTGCACCAATTTCAGTAATACACCATTCTCTAGAGTGCAGTCTTTTGGGAAACTCAACCATGGCGGTTGCCATGGTGGACTGATCCCCCTTCAGGAATGAAGCTCTTACTCCCTCAACTATTGGAAATGCTGCCTATAGGACAATCTTCAGCTGTCTCTCGAGATTGCCTCCAACTGAAGAAAACTGCCTTGTTCAAGACCTTCTCTCCCTCCACATGTAGTCTGACGGTTCAGCCCCCTTGTCCTAACACGAGACAGCATGGAAGGCTACCCCAGCTCCACAGATACCTGTGGGATTGGCTGAACCTTTGATGAACTGGCAGCATAGCCCAGTTTCTCCTTCTGCCTGACTCCAGATTTCTTCCCCTCCCTTTCACAAGATGAACTTCTAAAATACTCCATAATAAAGGTCTTGACATGCTAATTTCTGTCTCAAATTCTGTGCTCTGGAAACCCAAACTGTGACATTAATACTTCTGCACATAGACTGAACTTAGAAGTAGGTAGGAAAGGAACACGAGAAACTTGATATCTTGATATCATGAGTAACATGATAATTACTATCATGAATCTCTTACATAAAAAACTTGAGGACCATGTAGGACAAAATAGGGAAAGAGATAGGTGAGCAAAGTATTCTTTGTTCCTGTATGCCCTTGGTGAGTACCTGTGTTATACAAATGAGTATATTCAAGGCTGTGTGTCCTGGGGTGGTAGCTGAACGTTGCTAATAACTTCCTCTCCACAGTGGAATGACCGTTGGCAGATAGAGATGGAGGTAGGGGTGGGCGTGAATATAGAACTTTGCTGGATTCATGTCTGTAGCT
Source organism: Budorcas taxicolor (assembly GCF_023091745.1). Classification (NCBI taxonomy): domain Eukaryota; kingdom Metazoa; phylum Chordata; class Mammalia; order Artiodactyla; family Bovidae; genus Budorcas; species Budorcas taxicolor. The sequence continues at coordinate 101,651,940 of NC_068935.1, read as the reverse complement.
GCTTGCAAGCACAGACACTCCAAAAGCCCTATGGCTATGTGAACCCTGTGTGTGCCTTTCTGGCTGGTGTATTTGTTAGTTTTGAGCATTGCACATGTGTTCTGGTGTCCTTGGTAGATGGCATTGGGAAATGCCCATCAAACCTCTGGTTTGAGAGGATAAAGGGGTCCTAAATGGAATGGAGGAAAAATTGAAGGGAAATAACTGCTTCTAAAATGTTGAAGGGTCAGAGAATGTAGGAAAAATCTAAGCTGATCCAATAAAGTGTGTAGATACCCACTACATTAGTAGCTGCTTCAAGGCCAACATAAAAAAAATAGATGACGGAATATGGGCAGAAAAGTTGAGCATGTGTTATGTTGAAGGAGAACACACTATTGAAAAAGTAAGAATCATCTCTGATTTACTTATCTCTCCATCACTAGTGCTTAGCATAGTATCTGGTACATAGTTGGTGCTCATTACATGTTTGCAGCATGAGTGAAAAAATGCATGGAGGTAATGGGTGAGTTTAAGTATATGAGGACTGCAGGGGAAGAAAAGAACATACAGCTGGGGTTGATGTAGGAAGGCTTCATGCACTTTTGCAACAGGCATAGGTGGGAGTGAAAATTTTGGAATGTAGACAACAGTGTAGTAGGCAGAAAGATCTATAAGGGTAAGGGAAAAGAGGCTGGATTTTGAGGTTGGGAACAGAGAAGGTCATGAGAACAAGTTCTGAATTGGTGACCAAGGAAAGAGAAGAAGCTAAAGGTAAAATGGGATCAGTTAATGGGAGGCCTTGAGGGCTCCATCTGGCTTTGACCCGATGATCAGTGAGAAACCATCTGGGACTCTTAAAGAAAGGACAGAAACTGGTGTTTTACAAAAGCGTGTTCACTTGCTCAGTCGTGTCTGACTCTTTGTGACTCCATGGACTGTATCCCACCAGGCTCCTCTGTCCATGAAATTTTCCAGGCGAGAATACTGAAGTGGATTGCCATTTCCTACTCCAGGGGATTCCCAACCCAGGGATTGAACCCTCATCTCTTGAGTCTCCTGTATCAGCAGGTGGATTCTTTACCACTGTGCCACCTGTGAAGCCCCATAAGTAGGAATCTTTATCTCGCTTTACACAATTTGTGTCTTCTTATGATTCTTATCACCAGCACTGTTATCACCTTCAATCAATATTGAATCCTAAAATTAGAAATAACAATAGCCACATTTTCTATTAAATCTGACCAATTGGCCACATGCACTTATCTTCTTCCCAACACCAAAATTAAGGCAATGGAATAAAAATATATAAACTCATGGCAATGACAAGAATGATAGAGAGGGCTGGGAGCAGGTGAACTATTTCAACAAGTTTCTGGGAGACAGAAAATATATGTAAGGGTTTGCACTAATGAATCGGGCAAAAGATGCCATAGCTCATACTATGCATGGAGGGGTTACTGTTAAGGAGGGCACAGCCTGTCCTGCAGAACTACAGCTATAATGGGGGCCATGGGAAAGATGCTTTCTAGGTAGTGCTAGTGGTAAAGAACCCACCTGCAAGTGGTGGAGACATAAGAGATGAGAGTTCAATCCCTGGGTTGGGAAGATTCTTTGGAGGAGGGCATGGCAACCCATTCCAGTATTCTTGCCTGGAGGATCCCATGTACAGAGGAGCCTGGCAGGCTACAGTCCATGGGGTCACAAAGAGTCGGATATGAGCAGTTACTTAGCACAAAGGGAGAGATGTGAAGGATTAGTTTCTATGAAACACAAAACTCACCCATCCCCTTTGAATGTAGCACTCACTGGATGTCTTTCATGCAAGCAAAATGAAAGAATTCATCTCAAAATAAATTAAATGCCCCCAGATAAAAAAATTTTTACATTCTGGCATTTAATAGCTACACAGTATAATGGCAGAGGGTATAGGTAAACAACATCGAAATGTGTAGACATTACCCATAGTATTTGTTGTTGTTTAGTTGCTTCAGTTGTGTCTGAATCTTTCGTGACCCCATGGACTGTAGCCTGCCAGTCTCCTCTGTCCATGGGATTTCCCAGGCAAGAATACTGGAGTGGGTTGCTATTTCCTTCTCCAGGGGATCTTTCTGACCCAGGGATCAAACCCGTGTCTCCTGCATCGCCTGTATTGGCCGGCGGATTCTTTACCACTAGTACCACCTGGGATGCCCATGAATATATTATGCCACTTACAAAATAAATAATATTACAGTACCAAAAAAAAAAACCCACAAAGGTACCAGTTTGATAAATTTTAATTACATTAATGTCATTTTTGAAAAGCAACAAATAAAAGCCAACAGAAAAAGAAAAACACATGAGGAAACATTTCCAAGAGGATGACTGCCACTAAGTTCAGAGATTTCATCCCTGGAATGACAAAATTGAAGTAGCTCAATTTCTGTTCCTTTGTCTTTAGAATCATTTGGCTCTCATTGTTTATTTTGGATCTACTGTTTCAGTGTGGGGCTGTGCAGTGCCCTGGGGGTTGGAGACAGAAACTGCATTCAGAGTGAGCTGAGTCTTTTGGAATTAGGTTTTCTCTAGAAATGAACTATGTAGCTGGATTTGTGTGTGTCACAGGCTGGCTCTAGGACTGGAGAGTTCTCCAAATTCATTTCCTCATAGAATACCATGCTGATTGAAGGATAATCACTAAAAATTGCTCTCTTGAAGTTTACATACATATTATAGTATTCAAACTTGAAAGGAACAAGAACAACCAGAGAGTTTTTGGAGGACTATTTTGTCACTGACTGGTGAAGCATTGCCAATGCATGATGAAAAGAAAGCAGACCAGCTTAGCTGGCATTATTATTGTTTTCCAATTATCTGCAAACAATACAACCCTTTATTGCCTACACCTGGGTCTGACCTTTCCCACTGCCCCACCTGTGGATCATCAAATTCCGGGAAGGAAAATTACTTCCATTCTTTCACAAGTTCTTTTTGATCATTTGTTTAGAGCCCTTGAATAGCATTAGGGAAATAAGCCTGTGACCCACAGCGTAGTGATTCTTACTCACAGTTAGTCCCTCATTTCCTTTTGCTGGGCCCTAAGCCAGGGAGTAGGTTTATGGACTTTTTGTGGTTCTAAGGGAGTGCTCCAACCATGTCGTGTGTGTATGTGTGTGAGTGAGTGTATGTGTGTGTGTGTATGTATGTGCACGTGCTTGTGTTGAGGGGACCACAGAGGGAGGAGGATGGGTGTTAAGTGGAATGAGGAAAACACTGGAAAACAGATTTGGCTACACAGTGTTAGGGTATAAGTGTAATGCCAAGCAGAAGAAAAGCCCTGAATTTTTGTAATACTGCTAAGATAAATTAGGGTATCATCAGAACCTTGGAGTTCTTTTGGCCAGCATACTTGCGATTCACATGGGCCTCCTCAGGCACTATCTCTGTGCTTTTCACTCCCATCCACAGTTGTTTTTCTCTCTTACAAAAGACAACTCCAAATAAACTCTCCTTGGATTCTCTAAGCCATAATTCCCTTTGGTCCACCCTTGCTTTTATTTTTCTTCCCTTTTCAAATAGGAGAACATTTGAGACTGACTCAGTCTGCCTCCAGCATTATAAATGTGTCTCCCCAGCTTACATTCTCACCTGCCTCGATGGCAAAGGTTTCCTTGTTTTGTGCACATGCGGCTGAGCATATTAAGTCCACCCAGCCTAGCCTGGCACTCAGACCCCAATGGAGGCATATCTTCTAGAGGGAACATGAGGCTGAACATGAAGGAACAGTTGGATGCCAATGAAATCTTTTAAAACAGTGACAACAGTGGTTCTCTGGCTTTCAATAGCCTTCTCATCTTCTTTTGAGCTCACCATTCATTTCATTACTCTTCTTGTTTTAGACACACTTGTGGTCTTGATGAAAGTGAAAGAGGAGAGTGAAAAAGTTGGCTTAAAGCTCAACATTCAGAAAACGAAGATCATGGCATCTGGTCCCATCACTTCATGGCAAATAGATGGGGAAACAGTAGAAACAGTGTCAGACTTTATTTTTGGGGACTCCAAAATCACTGCAGATGGTGACCGCAGCCATGAAATTGAAAGACGCTTACTCCTTGGAAGAAAAGTTATGACCAATCTAAACAGTATATTCAAAAGCAGAGACATTACTTTGCCGACTAAGGTCCGTCTAGTCAAGGCTATGGTTTTTCCTGTGGTCATGTATGGATGTGAGAGTTGGACTGTGAAGAAGGATGAGCGCCAAAGAATTGATGCTTTTGAACTGTGGTGTTGGAGAAGACTCTTGAGAGTCCCTTGGACTGCAAGGAGATCCAACCAGTCCATTCTGAAGGAGATCAACCCTGGGATTTCTTTGGAAGGAATGGTGCTAAAGCTGAAACTCCAGTACTTTGGCCACCTCATGCGAAGAGTTGACTCATTGGAAAAGACTCTGATGCTGGGAGGGATTGGGGGCAGGAGGAGAAGGGGATGACTGAGGTTGAGATGGCTGGATGGCATCACGGACTGGATGGACGTGAGTCTGAGTGAACTCCGGGAGATGGTGATGGACAGGGAGGCCTGGCATGCTGCAATTCATGGGGTCGCAGAGTCGGACACAACTGAGCTACTGAACTGAACTGAACTGAACTGTGGTCTGCAATGTGCCCCGGGCCATCTTTTGGCTTTACTGCCAGCCTGGCCTATGCTTCCCCTTCAACTTCAAGTAGGGAAGAAGACTCGTTCATCTTTAAAGTTTCAGCTTGGAGGCTGGGCCTTCAATGTAGTCTAGTACTCCAGCCAAAAGTTGTTAGTCCTTCCTCTACCCTTTAAGCCTCTTACTCCCTTGTTGCCCATGTGACTTGCATAGCTTGCTGCTCTGCACTGTAGATATCCACTTGGGGGTCTTATGCAGCCAATAGCCTGTAAGCTATTTAAGGGCAGAGTCTATATGTGTTGAACAATTTGTGTCTACTAGAGTGTGTAGCACATATCCTTGACCATGATGTGTTCATAGTAAATTTGCCTACTGAATCAAATATCATATATGAAACGAATTGCCAGTCCAGGTTCGAAGCATGATACTGGATGCTTGGGGCTGGTGCACTGGGATGACCCAGAGGGATGGTACGGGGAGGGAGGAGGGAAGGGGGATTCAGGATGGGGAACACGTGTATACCTGTGGCGGATTTATGTTGATGTATGGCAAAACCAATACAATATTGTAAAGTAATTAACCTCCAATTAAATAAATAAATTTATATTAAAAAAAACAGAAGGTGTTAGAGAGTCATAAAATAGACTCCTGGATTAATTTGAATCTGAGTATGCATGTAAAGTTATCATCCATGATTTCAATATAAAGCAAAACATTTCAAAACAACATGAAAAAGACAAACATTCTAATAGATAATTTGGAAATGAAGTGAATGTTTTTTTTTTCACGTGCTTGTTAGAAACTTCTATTTTTTTTTGTGGAATGTTTATTGACTGTCAATAGCAATCAGGGAAATACAGATGGACAGAATAGCAAGAAATCACCTTTTAGAAGTAGAGTTATGAATGTAGAGAACAAAGTTAGGGTTACCAGGAGTTAAGGGAGAGTGGGGATAAATTGGGGGATTGACATATACACACTAGCATATATAAAATATTAACAGACAACTAATAAGAAACTGCTGTGTAAGCACAGGGTACTGTACTCAATACTCTGTAATAGCCTAAATGGGAAAAGAATGTAAAAAAAGAGTGGATAAATGTATTTGTGTAAGAGATTCATTTTGCTATACACTTGAAACTAACACAACATTGTAAATCAACTATACTCCAACATAAAATAAAATAAACACAGAAAAGTCACAAAAACACACACAGAAACTACTTTTTGGCCTCTTGAAGTGGCAAAGGTTTTTTTAAAATGTATAATACCGACTCTTAGGAAGGGTTCCACATGGTGCCTCATATGCTGCTGGAAAATACGCTGTAAGGGGAGAAAATCTTTGTGAATGGCAGTTTGCATCAAGAGACTTAAAATGTGCATATTCTACAACTACTTGGGAAAAACTGACAGTATCTACTGAAGCTGAACATATGCCATCTTTATGACCTAGTAATTCCACTCCTAGGTACATATCCAACAGAAATGTGTACATATGTTCACCAAAAGACATGTACTAGAATGTTCATTGAAAATAACACAAATGCCCATCAGCAGTAGAATGGATAATGGATTCGGCATATGCACACAATGGAATACCATCAAGCAAATGAGAATGAACAAATGATTGCTACACCCAACCACGTGGATGAATCCCACTAATGACATACTTTTGAGTGATAAAAAGAGCACATACTGTACCAATGATTCTATTTATAACAAGTTGAAAACTGGTAAAATTCATTTGTTGTGTTAAAGGTCAGTATCATGCATGCTAAGTGACTTCAGTCATGTCTGACTCTTTGCAGTCCTATGGACTGTACCAGGTTCCTCTGTCCATGGGATTTCCCAAGCAAGAATACTGGAGTGGATTGCCATGCTCTCCTCCAGGGGATCTTCCTGACCCAGGGATCAAACTGGGGTCTCCTGCATCTCCTGCATTAGCAGGTAGGTTCTTTACCACTAGTGCCAGCTGGGAAGCCCAAAGATCAGTGTAGCTGCTACCTTGATGGCATTTAGGAACTGGGAGGGTGACTTCCAGGAGGTTGGTAATATTTTTGACCTGAGTATTGATTCCATGGATGTGTTCACTTGATTAAAAGCTCATCAACTATTAACATTTATGATTTGTGAACTTTTGGGGATGGATGGTATCCTTTAATAAAAATTATTTAAAGTCTGTATGCTCTTTCAACTAGTAATTTCACAACTAGTATTTTATCCTGGTGAACTAATTATGGATGTTCCACCACCACCCCCACCCCCTGCAAACTTATATGCAAGACTTTTCATTCAAAGTGTTACTTTAAACAGTGAGAAATTGAACATTATAGAAGTGTCAGATGGTAGTGAAGTGGTCAAATATATTATGATAGGATATTTACAACCCTGAAAAGTCATGTTTATGAGGAATATATAATGACATGGAAACATATGTTTCAAGTAAAATGAAAAAAGCAGGATGCTAAACTGTATACAGATAATTATCATAAGTTCATTAAGACATATATCCATAGTCAAAGTCCACACTGCTTACTTTGGAGTGACAGATTTTTTTAAGTGGTCTTGTTTTCTTCTTTATGCTTTAATTCATATTCTAAATTATAAGCAGTGATTACATTATTACTTTATAATCATAAAATGTATTTAAGAATTCAATAAATGCATCATCCAAAGAGGATTCTGCCATCTTCAGTCCATGCTTTTTCAAAACCTATGAAAGCAGAAAAGTCAAATAGGCAAACTCTATTGTCTTTACTTTGGCATTCAAACCATTTCTCTAGGCCTACTGACTCCAATATAAGTATCTGAAACCCATGGAAAACCTTACAAATCCTAGAGGGAATTAAAGAAATGAGTGACTTAACCTCATTTCTTAATAGCGAATGTGGACTGGTGGTAGAATACAGAAACTGCAGGAGATAGGAAGCCATAAGAGAGGAATATGGTAACTTTCCCTTTCCCAGGGTTGTAGTGAAGTTAGCTGTGTGAGCTGCTTGTGTTTTCTTTTGTCCTTGAAGCTCCACATCTGGATAGTGACAGTGGAGGACAAACCCTGGGCAATTTTTCTGTTTGTGATACTGGATGATAAACAACCTTGTACCTGCACTGGGGGAGAAGGCCTGGTTTGGATTACATCATTGAAGTCAGAGGCAAAGGAAGGTGGTTTTTCTTGGACTCAGGCACCAAGACTTTATCAACTGAATCAAAAAATTCTGAGTGAAGTAAGTCAGACAGGGAAAGACAAATATGATATCGCATATATGTGGGATCTAAAAAAAAAAAAAGTGCAAATGAACTTATTTACAAAACAGAAATAGAGTCATAGATGTCATAGATGTAGAAAACAGTTTTATGGTTACCAGCGGGGAAAGGAGAGAGGGGTAAATTGGGATTGACATGTACACACTACTACATATAAAATAGATAATTAATAAGTACCTACTGTATAGCACAAAGGACTATATTCAGCACTCTGTAATGACCTATACAGGAAAGGAATCTAAAAAAGAGTGGATATATGTGTACATGTAACTGATTGGCTTTGCTGTACCCTGAAACTAGCACAATATTGTAAATCAACTATACTTCAATAAAATTCTACTTGTTAACTGTGATAAACACAGTTCATCTTAGATGTTTTATAACTCACAAGGCATCTTTAAACCCAGTGTACGGAAATGTATCATAATTTGCAAGGCAGCGCACCATACCTAACAGTTTGTAGTATGGTCAGTGGGACACTATAGTTAACGATTTGCAAAATGTCCAGAATGTTTGTCCAGGTCACAGGTCCCTTTGCTGAATGGAAGGTCTCAGCCAAAAGTGTCATAAAATGTGAAAACTATTCCTGTTCCGGTGCCCAACATCTATGATTTTGTTCATTGTAAACATTATAATATTAAATGTAATGTGAAAGACAGCTATACAAGGTGGTGCCTCAAGAATTCAGTAAGTAGGTAAAATCTAAACCATATCATATACGGGATAGTTAGCTTAGTGCATGAAAGAAGAAACTGGAGAATTGTCTGGAGAAAATAAGGCCCTTCCATTTGACATCAATCTGCCTGCAAATTATATAAATCCACTGTGGCAGGAATACAAAAAGTTATTGGGGCCTGATGTCATCAAATCATATACCATTCCACTAGCTGCTGTGATGTTCTATGAAGATAGAGACCGTATAGGTTGTGTGGCCACTGTATTCCTCGTGTGCACATAGTTGACATGCAGTTTGTGCTTGTATTAGTTTTCTATAACTGCTACAACAAATTATCATACACTTGGTATCTTAAAACTACAGAAATTCATTCTCTGACAGTTCTGAAAGCCAGCAATCTGAAATTGGTATTATTGGGATGAAATCAAGGTGCATATCAAATCAGGACTTCATTCCCTTCAGGGAGCATCCATTCCTTGTCTCTTCTGGCTCCTGGTAGCTGCCTGCATTCCTTGGCTCTTGCTTACATCACTGAAACCTTAAAGGCTGCCATCTTCAAATCTTTCTCTACTCCATCCTCATAGGGCCTCCTCTGTGAATGTGTAGTCAAATTTCTCTCTTTGTGATTGAATTTAGGGCTCTAAATTCCAGGATAAATCCAGGATAATCTTGCAATCTCAAAATGCAAATACCCGTTTCTCAAATAAAGTAACATTTACACATTCCAGTGATTAAGACGGGTTATTTTTGGGTGTTGTTATTCAGCTTACTACCGTGTTTAATAAATATTTGTTGAATGGCTGTTGGTTCTACCAATACTGAAGGGTGTTTTCAATCCATCTAGAAGTTTTATTTCTCATTGCAAATTAACAAATTTGCACTCTGAATTTACATGTCAATCCCTAACGAGCTTTGTTAATTGGAGGCAGCATCCAGCATAAAACCATCTTGAAGACGTCAAGAAGTCTGAGTTTGCTGGGGAACACCCCAGGACAGTGGAGATTTCTAAAGTGACTTGCAAACACCAGCCACATTTTTTTTTAAAGAAGAGATTTCCCAGACAGAAAGTTCTACAGTTTCATTTTGAAAGAGAGTTAAAATAAGCCATTTGATAAAATGCTTTAGAGAAACTTTGCTGCTGGCTCAGCCTTGCTCAAAAAAATAATTACAAATGGACTTAAAAAACTCACAGCAAAATAAAAATACATGTAAGTTCTTTTTCTTTCTTTTTTCTGTAGGTTGGTGTGGTTAAACTTCCCGTTCAAACCCTGCCCTATGTATGTGAAAGGACTTAGAAAAGGTGACTGGGCAATTCCACCCCAGCAAGCCTCCTTTTTCTTCCCTTTCTCACCTTTCATTTTCTCTGGTGCTGGTGGGGAGATACCATTCACCAGTCTAGGCTTTTCCTCCTTAGCTAATGAACCCATTGGGTGAGTGACTCCCGGTTGGCTCAGAGGGTAAAGAATCCACCTGCCATGCAGGCGACCTGGGTTCGATCCCTGGGTCAGGAAGATCTCCTGGAAGAGGAAATGGCTACCCATTCCAGTATTCTTGCCTGGAAAATCCCATGGACAGAGAAGCCTGGCAGACTACAGTTCATGGAGTCACAAAGAGTTGGACACAACTGAGTGACTAACATTTTTACTTTTCACTTTTACCACTAATACCCTGGATTTTATTGACGGACTTTCTTTGAGGGCTCAGAAATACTTGCACAAATATACATGTTAACCTCTCTATAATCCTTCAAAATGGCAGAGACCATGGGCATTTATAAAAGACGAAGATGATGCTGGCCCTGCCCTCAAGTTGACTTAAGTATATTATGTCTGTGTCTGGCGTTCTGTCAACCATGACTCTCTATTAATCAACACATGTGAACATCAAAGTAGGCTGAGATAAAAATCCATGTTATTCATGTAACCCTAAGTCACTTAAGAATCCTGAAGGGTTTTTAGAATTATCTGAGAAAGAAATTTTATCAATCATGGTTTTAACAGTATGGATTTATAATAATCATAATCCTTGATTTTTAACCCCCAAATGCTACATCCTATTACTTGATTAATGAGAATACTAAAGGACTTTGGACCTTTAAAAAACATTCAGATTCCCAGATCTTGCCCCAGATAAACTGATTCAGGATCTCTTGGGTGGGACCAAGGGATAGCTGTCTGTCTATCCATCTCTATTTCTATATCTCTCCATATATAGTGTGCTGCTGCTGCTGCTGCTAAGTCATGTCAGTCATGTCCGACTCTGTGCGACCCCATAGATGGCAGCCCACTAGGCTACCCTGTCTCTGGGATTCTCCAGGCAAGAACACTGGAGTGGGTAGCCATTTCCTTCTCCAATGCATGAAAGTGAAAAGTCAAAATGAAGTCACTCAGTCGCATCCGACTCTTTGTGACCCCATGGACTGCAGCCTACCAGGCTCCTCCGTCCATGGGAGTTTCCAGGCAGGAGTACTGGAGTGGGGTGCCCTTGCCTTCTCCACCATATATAGTATACTTGTGTGTGTATATGTGTGTGTGTGTGTGTGTGTGTGTGTGTGTGCATGCACTCAGTCATTCAGTTGTATCTGACTCTTTGTGACCCTATGGACTGTAGCCCACCAGGCTCCTCTGTCCATGGGATTTCCCAGGCAAGAATACTGGAGTGAGTTGTCATTTCCTCCTCCAGGGGATCTTTCTGACACAAGGATTGAACCCATGTCTCCTGCATCTCCTGCATTGGAAAGCAAATTCTTTATCACTGTACTATCTGGGAAGCCCTAACACTTAAAATAAAACTTGTTATTATGTAATTTTTAAACATATACAAAAGTGAAAAAAGAGTATTCCCCATCCAACTTCAACATTTATCAACACCTGTTGTTTTACTTTCAACTCTTCCCTGCCATCACTGCCCTTTTGTTTACTGGAGTATTTCAAAAGCAAAAAACAGACTTCAGGTAATTGATTAAAAAAAATATCAGTATCTCATGTTTTAAGAAAACATGACCAAAATATCATTATTATACCCACAAAGTTAATAATAATTCTTTATAATCTGATGTTTGAGTGAGTGAAAGTTGCTCAGTCATGTCCAACTCTTTGCAACCCCATGGATATACAGTCCATAGAATTTTCCAGGCCAGAATACTAGAGTTGGTAGCCGTTCCCTTCTCCAAGGGATCTTCCCAACCCAGGGATCTAACCCAGGTCTCCTACACTGCAGGGGGATACTTTACCATCTGAGCTACAGGGAAGCCCTCGTCTGATGTTTAATCTGTGTTTAATTTCCCCTAGTAGTCTCATGACTACTTTTATGTAGTATATAAAATCAGAATACAAACAAGTTTCACACATTGTATTTGGTTGTTTTGTTTCTGAAGTCTCTTCTCTGATAGTCCTTCCTCCATTTTTTAGTATACTACATACTAATACTTTTCTCCATCTAGCTCTATGTAGATAGTCTTATTCCTTTTTAAAGTTGCATAGGGCTCCATTAGGTAGATATATCATATTTTATTCAATCCTTCTCTTGGTGATGGATATTTATTTGTGTTGTGTCCAGTCATTAGCTATTACAAATAGTATATTTTTGACAGTGTATTTTTGGTATAGATTCTTAGAGATGACATTGCTAAATCAATGATTGCATATTTATTTTTGCTCTATCATCAGGAGATTCTGGTACTTTGATAATACAGTTTACTTTTATCTCAACTTTCATGGTGTTTTATGGGGAGTGATGCCAATTATTACCTTGTTGCTTTGTTTGTCACCGCTTTCCTTTTGTGCCCTGTGACTCTCATGAATTGGAATAGATGACTAACTTCAAAGTCTTGAGGTATTTGTTCCTCATGGTTACCAGGTTCTGAAGACTGTATACAGCCAAAAAACTAACTCGCATATAATGCAGTTTTTTGGCATTATTAAACTCTGCATGTTACCTATTTGGTTAGAAAATCTCTACATACTTTATGCCTATAAATTAGTGTTTATATTTCAAAATCCATAAACAGCAGCCCTGTGGGACCCCTATCTGTCACTACCCTTACTCCAATGTTATCACAATTAAGATAATTGCTCCCAGGAAATTTGCAAGAACAACAGTTATTCTGTCTCACATTTCTTGATTGAAATTAAATGACTCAGTAAGTGTAGGGGGAAAAAAGAAGAACCCTTACAATATATTTTAGGAACTAGATTCATTGATAGCAAAACACACTGAAGCTGAAAATGGGGTCTAGGAGAACTTGAGATTTAAGAAAATAAGAATACAAGAAGAAAAACAACAACTACTAAAATATTTAAAACAAAAAGGATGAAGTTATTATGGATAAATGACAGTCAAAACATTCAAGAACTGTAATATGCATATTAAAATCTCCATGCTAATTTAGCTAAGCCATACATGTATTTTTTCTGAGACTGAAGTAGACTGGACCAATTCATAGTAAATGGGCTAAATAGGCAACAGGCAGGTGAGGGAACCTTGGCATGAACCAACAGTGGGTCTCTTTGCCCCCTGATTGCAAAGCATTTGTGGTGATTCCTTCCAACCAAATGTTGGTGACTTGGGCATATGGGTGAAAAAATTGTGTTGTACATTGAATTCAGCCAGAAGATTGTATATTCTTTCCTTTCTACTCTCATACTTCTCAAAAGTCACATTGAAAGTTTTGTTAAAAACTGAAGAAGTACCATTAACAATTTGCAAGCCAAATATGCTTTTTAGGGTCAGACAGACCTGAGTTTAACTTCAGCTTCTCAGTGGCTATATGTCTCCATGCATGATATAAGCATTCTGAGCTCCGTTTCCTCATTTTATAATTGAAGATAATGATGCCTGTCTGTGGTGTCAGGCTTAAAATTAAGGCTCTGTATTCCATGCTACCTTAACATCAGATAAAATTGTGAGGGCTTTGAAAAGACTAACCACAAATTCCCTCCCAACTCTGTTCTGGTGGATAAGGTCCCCTAGGCAAGCAACCCTCTTTATCATAGGGACCAAGTTCCTGCCTGTCCATGACTAGTGGGTTCCAGTTCTCTGCCAAGCCATGGAATTACACAATTGTGGGATTACACAATTGTAATGTGGGAACCAGGGGCCATCCCACCATCTTGACACTACAAAGCCTGCCTCCTGTGGCACATAATGGTTCACTCTGCTCGAAGTGCATCCCCCATGTGGGCCTGCATAGTGTGGTGTCCTCTTCTAGGGGGGTCTATTTACATGTGATTAGCAAACTGCCGGAGAAGGCGATGGCACCGCACTCCAGTACTCTTGCCTGGAAACTCCCATGGATGGAGGAGCCTGGTAGGCTGCAGTCCATGGGGTCACGAAGAGTCGGACACGACTGAGCGACTTCACTTTCACTTTTCACTTTCATGCCTTGAAGACGGAAATGGCAACCCACTCCCAGGGACAGGGGAGCCTGGTGGGCTTTCTGGGGTCTATGGGGTGATACAGAGTTGGACACGACTGAAGCAACTTAGCAGCAGCAGCAAACTGCTGTTAATCTTATATGTCCAGTATTTGGTGCTGTGTGATCATCCATTTCCCTAGGATGGGAATTTCTCCCTCACTAATGGGATAAATAGGAGGCTATTTAAACAATATCTTATGGGGTTATTGTGAGGAATAAATGGAACTAAGTGAAATGCAAGAGTTTGTGCCCTCAAGGCATTCGAAGTATAGTGGAAGAGAGATATCCCATAGCACTGTAATCCTTGATTTACTTGTGGAAGTTGAAAGTGTAGAGATAAACCGAGGATTTTCTGTGAACCAAAGACAGGCATGTAATTTAGTAACCTTTATCATTTCATCTGTAAAATGGAGATAATAATATACCTACCTTATAAGGCTGTTTTGAGGATTTAAATAAACAATGCATAAATCCTTTATTCCCATTTCTGGCCTATAGTCAGGGCTTAATAAATTGTACATTGAGTTGAATTAGAAGGATAAATGGATCTTACTAGGTGAAAAAAGTATTTTACAAATGGAAATGCCCCCAGTTTATTTCCAGGATTGCAATTCTTGTTTTTGTTTTTCTTCAATAATATCTTTTCAAGGAGAAAACAGCCAATTAAGATGAACAGAACAATGTCATAGGCAGTGTCACACAGTAACTGCTAATACTACTGGCACAGAAATCCCCAAAGAATCCTGTTAAAAACACATGGAAATCAACCATTTTGCCAGCCCTGGCATGTTTCTTAGGCAGCTAGAACTGGTTGATTCCATAAATCTCCTTTGCTTAGTTTTTTCTTTCCTTTTCTTCTTTAAAAAGACTTACAGTAGACATTGCATAATTTTGTTAATAACTGAAAATACAGGCAGTGTTCAGGGTCCAGTGTGATAAATATCACCCCTTTCTTGTAATGCCTTCTCAAAAATGACCAATATGCAGTGGATTTTGTAAGAGAGCTTTTTTACTGTGAACAGAGGTTTGATTGAAAGTTATCTGCAACCTTTGGCTGTTTATTGCCACTCACCTGAGGAAAGGGCAGTATAGCAGAGTAGAAAGTGACCCATTCAAGCATCACTAGGCAGTGTCTTTTGTCTTAGTCCTGCCCTTAGCTAATTGTAGAACCTAAAGTATGTCTCTTAACCTATTCATTTTTTCTCTTCTGTAAAATGAGGTATTGGGCTAACTCAAAGATCCCTCATAACCCTAATAGGCTAGAAATGAGAGGGTCAGAGTTAGGGGTTTGGAGCCCAACAGACTAGGCTTTGAGTTTTGATTTGTCACTCACTAGCTCAGGGACCTAGGTAAGATCTCCTTGGTCACTTTCTTCATGTTTCATAAATATTATTACCCTTATTCTACTAAGGGTTGTTATGAAGCTTAAATAATATAATCAATCCATTAGTAATTCCTTTGGCTCCACCTTCAAAATAATTCCAGAATCTGAC
Organism: Budorcas taxicolor; assembly: GCF_023091745.1. Taxonomy (NCBI): domain Eukaryota; kingdom Metazoa; phylum Chordata; class Mammalia; order Artiodactyla; family Bovidae; genus Budorcas; species Budorcas taxicolor. The sequence continues at coordinate 101,636,479 of NC_068935.1, read as the reverse complement.
AACATCTCATTATTCCAAAGTCACTATCATTTCTTGCCTGGATTATTCCAGTAGCATCCCACAATGGTCTCTGTAGCTTCTTCCATCTTGTCTTCCCCACTCGCAGCAATCTGTTTTCACTGCAGCAGCCAGATCAATTCTTTAAAAATGTGTGAACTCATGCCATTCTTCTGTTTGAAAAATTTTCCAGTGGTTTCCAATCTTACTCAGAGTGAAAACTCAAATCCTTATGGTGGCTAATGAGGCTCCACATGATGAAGCTTCCTACCACTTCCTCTCCTGTGACTCTTGGAATAATCTACTCCAGCCACACTGGTCTTCTTTATGTTCCCTAAATACTTTTCTTTCAGATATCCTATAGGAATACTCCTTTACTTCCTTTGAGTATTGCCAAATTTTTTCTCATCCAAGGGGGTTTTCTGTCTTCTTCCTCCTTCTTCCCTGCTCTCCTTTCTCTTTGTTTTTCATTTTGTTTACAGCTGGGTAGTGGAGATGGTGGGCCCCAGGACTTCACATATGCAAATCTGTCTATCTTCTTTAAAACAGCATCCTCCAGCCTCCATCCTATCACTCTGTATCACCCTTACCCACTCTTATTTCACTTTATAGCATGGATCATCATTTTTTGTCTTCCACTGACTGGAATATAAGTTTCATAAAGGACGAGACTTTGTTTTATTCATTGAGGTGGCCTCATCCCTTAGAATAGTACTTGGCACATAGTAGGCACTCAACAATTATTTGTTGATTAAACTATTACTCTATAAAATTTCAGACACTAGATAAATGTCATTTCCCAATGCCCCTCTTAGAAATATAACATTGGGAATCTTTTAGTCATATTCTTTGATTTAAATGCAATGATGGACAGACTCTGGTTTCAGCTCTGACATGGAAAGAGCTTAGAAGTCTTCACTCCTGTTTTTATGAGGAAAAAAATCTAGACAAGCTGAAAATCAACAACTCTTTTTGGACCCACTAGAGAACTGAGTTTCTGGGGCAAATTACTCTGAAATCTGTATAGAAAGGTGCATCTAGGTAGTTACAACTGAGATCTGCTAACATGGAGCAGAACCCTTTGGAGATATAGACTAATAGGAATATTTGAATGGTAATTTTTGATGAATTGCTGAAGGTTGTGTGTGGACTAGCTAGGGAGTAAGAAAATCCTGGGGTTGCAGTTTTAAAGAGCCACACAATTTTGTGGGATTTACTTACAGAGGCGAACTAGATTCTCCTGGGGGAAATGGGAGAAAGATCCCCTCATGGTTCTGGCAGGGGGAGGAGAAGAGTAATCTTTGTGAAATGATCCCAGGGTCTTCTCCATAACAAAAACCTATAACTTCGAAAGGAAAAGACATTTCCTGATATTTACCTCAGATGGAGGAAGAGTGTTCCTCCCACTTCAGCCAGGCTCCTCTAGCCCTCCTGTTTTACCTAGGGCAGAAAAGCATGATCAACAAGGGTCAGAGCTTCACCTAGGAAATAGATTGTGAATATTGCAGCCAAGAAGAGAGTCGGGGCAGGGGGAAAATCCATGTCACTGGAGAAATATTTGTGAAGGTTATAGCTCTGAGACACAGAACCACTAAAACACTGAGATTGAAGCAAAATATTATCAAATGCTCACCTCCTACATACTTACCATAAGTCTAGTATAGTAAGGGTGAATTATAGCCAAAAAAGCAGCAAGAAATACTTTCTTTGATGAGTATTTTTGGAAGTATCCTTGTTTTTGTTTTGGAGAAGGAAAAGACACTAGAGGATTTTGAAGTTTTGGGCACTTATAGCTACAGAAACCATTAAACAGAGCCCAGTTTCCAGCCAGATTAACAATCATATTCACATTAAAAGCCTCTTTGCCTCAGTACTTATTACTGGGTGGCACAGTGGTAAAGAATTCACCTGCCAATGCAGCAGACACAAGAGACTCAGGTCCTATCCCTGGGTTGGGATGATCCCCTAGAGAAGGAAAAGACAACTTGCTCCAATATTCATGCCTGGAAAATCCCATGGACAGAGGAGCCTGGTGGGCTACAGTCCATGGGGTTGCAAAGAGTCAGACACGACTGAGTGCACACACACACATATACGTCTGGTTTTCAGCAATAGATTACAAGGCACGCCTGGATGCCAGATAAAAAAGAGTCTGAAGAGATAAAGCAATCATAAGAACCAGACTCAGATATGAAACAGAAGTTTTATTAATTAGACAATCTAAAATGACAGTGATTAATATTTAAAGGCTGCTGACTATAAAAATGCACAACCTAACAGTTGTGGGTTATGTTTTATTCAGGGCTTTATTGAGGACTATAGCCTGGGAGGTAGCTTCTCAGATAGCGCTGAGAAAACTATTCCACAGAGGTAGGGGAGCAACAGGGTATGTAGGAGGTTTTGTTGAAGAAACAAAACAAAACATGAAGTGAAACATCCAAAGATTTTTTCTAATCACAAAAATCAGAGATCTCAAATTAATGATTTTAGTTCTTTTCTATGCATGGGAAGATGTAAGAGTCTGGGCTCATTGAAATTATTCCTTTTCTATGTATCTTAACTATCCAGGGCCAGTATCTAGTTTTTCTCTATCCTGAATTCCCCTCAGGGTGCATTGCTAGAGGTGTCTGTAGTGGCTGATGGCTTGATGGCAGGCAACAGTCATTGTTTACTGAAATGGCAGGCAATATTTCTTTTTGTCCAATAGAAAAAGTAGACAATATGCAAGAACAGATGGGTAACGTTAAGTACTGAGACTGAAACTCTAGAAAGAGTCAAAAGGAAATGCTGCTGATGGACTCATCTATAGGTTTGACTTGACAGAAGAAAGATTCAATGAGCTTGAAAATAGGTTAATAAAACCTTTTCAAACTCAAGTGCAAAGAGAATAAACAGTGGGCAAAAAAAACAGAAAAGAGCATCTAAGAACTGTGGAACAATTTCAAAAAGTATAACATACATGTAAATGGAATACTATTAATAGAAAAGAGAGAACGGAGCAGAAAAACAATTGGAAGCAGTTACGTTTGAAAACCTTCCAACACTAATGATGTACATAAACCACCAATCAAGGAAGCTCATAGAACACCAGCAAGAAAAATAGTTCCCCCTCCAAAACAAAAACAAAAGCAACCCTCTTCAAAACCCCATACCTTGGCATATCCTATTTAAACTACAGAAAACCCAAGACAAACAGAGACTCTTCAAAGAAGCCAGAAATTTGGAGAGAGGGGTTACAGTGGAAGTAGAAACATTTTACCTATGTAGAAATAAGGATAAGAATTATAGTGGCCTTCTAAACAGAAACCATGCAAGCAAGAAAAAGGTGGCATGAAATAAAGTTTTAAAAACAAATAATCACCAATCTAGAATTCTATATCCAAAGAAATTAATGTGCAAATATGAAAGAGAAATAAAACCTTTCTCAGACAAACAATAACTAAGACAGTCCACTGCCAGCAGGTTTGCCTTGCAAGAAATGTCAAAAGAAGTTCTTTAGGCATAATGAAAACGACATAGGGCAGAAACTTGGATCTATAAAAAGAAAGAAAGATCATCAGGAAGTAATTGAAAACACAGTAAAATCTTTTAATTTTTTCATTTTTAATTGATCTAAGAATGACTACTTAAAGTAATAATAGTAACAATGCATTTAGTGATTATAACATATGGATAAATGAAATCTGAAATGAAATGAATGAATAAATGATAGTCAGTTCAGTCACTCAGTCGTGTCCCACTCTTTGCAACCCCATGAACTGCAGCACGCCAGGCATCCCTGTCCATCACCAACTCCTGGAGTTCACCTAAACCCATGTCCCTCAAGTTGGTGATACCATCTCATCCTCTGTCATCCCTTTCTCCTCCTGCCCTCAATCTTTCCCAGCATCACAGTCTTTTCAAATGAGTCAGCTCTTCGCATCAGGTGGCCAAAGTGTTGGAGTTTCAGCTTCAACATCAGTCCTTCCAATGAACACCCAGGGCTGATCTCCTTCAGGATGGACTGGTTGGATCTCTTTGCAGTCCAAGGGACTCTCAAGAGTCTTCTCCAACACCACGGTTCAAAAGCATCAATTCTTCAGCGTTCAGCTTTCTTTATAGTCCAACTCTCACATCCATACATGACTACTGGAAAAACCATAGCCTTGACTAGATGGACCTTTGCTGGCAAAGTAATGTCTCTGCTTCTGAATATGCTGTCTAGGTTGGTCATAACTTTCCTTCCAAGGAGTAAGCATCTTTTTAATTTCATGGCTGCAATCACCATCTGCAGTGATTTTGGAGCCCAGAAAAATAAAGCCTGACACTGTTTCCACTGTTTCCCCATCTATTTGCCATGAAGTGATGGGACCAGATGCCATGATCTTCGTTTTCTGAATGTTGAGCTTTAAGCCAACTTTTTCACTCTCCTCTTTCACTTTCATCAAGAGGCTCTTCAGTTCTTCTTCACTTTCTGCCATAAGGGTGGTGTCATCTGCATATCTGAGGTTACTGATAATTCTCCTGGCAATCTTGATTCCAGCTTGTGCTTCCTCCAGCCCAAGGTTTCTCATGATGTACTCTGCCTATAAGTTAAATAAGCGGGGTGACAAGACAGAAATGTTACAAAAATGGGAGGGGAGAATTGGAATACTCTAAGGTACTTGACCACACTTAAAGCATATAGTGTTATTTAGATATGAAATTAGATTAGTTATAAGAATATATTGGAAACTCTAGGATCATCACTAGGAGTTTTTAAAAAATTGTATATGACTTATACTCTAAGAGAGGAAACAAAATGAAATCATACAAAATACTCAACAAGATGTGCTCAGTCACTTAGTTGTGTCTGACTCTTTTGTGGCCCCATGGACTGTAGCCCACCAGGCACCTCTGTCCATGGAATTTCCCAGGCAAGAATACTGAAGTGGGTTGCCATTTCCTCCTCCAGGGGATCTTCCTGACCCAGGAATCTAACCCGCATTTCCTGCATCATCTGCATTGCAGGCGGATTCTTTATCCAGCTATATCAATAGTCATCTGAAATGTGAATGGTCAAAAATACACTAATTAAAAAGACTCAAAAGAAAGCAGGACTTCCCTGGTGGCTCAGATGGTAAACCATCTGTCTACAATGTGGGAGACCTGGGTTCAATCCCTGGGTTGGGAAGATCTGGAGAAGGAAATGGCAATCCACTCCAGTATTCTTGCCTAGAAAATCCCATGGATGGAGAAGCCTGGTAGGCTATACAGTCTGTGGGATTGCAAAGAATCGGACACGCCTTCACTTTCACTTTCAAAAGAAAGCAGAAAGATTCCTTTGCTGAGCAGAAGCTTCTTAGTTTGAAGTAGTCCTTTTTATTTTTGCTTTCGTTTTCTTTTCTGAAGATACATATCTAGAAAAATATTGCTAAGACCAGTGTCAAAGAGCACACTGTCTGTTTTCCAGTAAGGGTGTTATGGTTTCAGGTCTTACATTCAAGTCTTTATTCCATGTTGAGTTTGTTTCTGTGTATGGTGTGAAATAGTGTTCTAATTTAAATTTTTGTACATGTCTGTCCAGTTTTCCCAACACCCTTTATTGAAAAGATTATTTTTTCTCTATTGTATGTTCTTTGCTCCTTTGTCATAAATTAATTATGAATGGTTAAAAAAGATGTGAAATACACACATACACAGACATACAGAAACATATACACACAATGGAATAATTACTACTCAGCCATAAGAAAAATGAAATCTTGCTGAGGGTTGGGGGGAAAGTAAGGACATTGGAGAAATCTGGCAAACACTTTCTTAGCCAAGTGATCAAGGTCAAAATCAGCAGTGATAAATCATGTTGATAGTATGTACCCTGAAAAGGATGTGATGAGATTGGTACTTTATTTCTGTGGTCTTCTTTCCCCAAACCCACAATCCTTGTCTAATCACGAGCAAAACATCAGAGAAATTCCAGCTGAAGGACATTCTTCAAAATACTAATATCTGACCCATGGTCTTCAAAACTGCCAATAGAATATGGTGTCCAGGATGGGATCCTGGAACAGAAAAGGAACATTAGGTAAAAACTAAGGAAATCTGCAAAGAGTATGAACTTTAATAAATAATAACATATCAATATTGGTTCATTAACTATGAGAAATGTACCATACTAATGTAACATATTAATAATAGAGAAAACTGGGTGTGGGGTATATGGGGACTCTATAATTTTTACAACTTTTCTTTAAATTTAATACTATCCTATAATTGTATAAAGTTTATTTAGGATTGCAATACTGAAATAGAATATTCAATTTTTTTTAGATATGAGACTTTTTTTTTTTGAGCACAAAAGAGTTGTTCAGGAATCTATTGTTAGGGTAGAGATTTAGGAATTCAATGCACTGGTATTATTTACTAAAGCCCAGATTTTATCAGCAAAGTCTTCTCATTTTGTTCCTTTGCCTTTATTAGCATTTGCAACACTCTCAATTTAGCATCGTTTGCAATATCATTACCATGCTGGTTATTTCCTCTTCCAGATCATTAAGTTAAAATAGACCAACTCCGACACCACACCCTGTGGCAGTTTTGAGACCTTGTCCTCAAATGGCTGCAGAGCTATGAAGTTAGAAACCAACTAAATAATAATTATCTGCAAATGGCAATTTCCTAACTTAATTGGTTGAATTTCATTCTGCAGGTGGTGATATTAAAGCAAACACTTTTCCTGCTGTCCAAACAGACACTCTGTGGTTCTGAATTCTGATGGAAAAGTAACCAAGTGAGCTTGTTGTGGCATATTACTTGTCACTCCCCAGGGCTAATTGTTTATATCTCAGAAAGCTAATCATTATCAGGTCAGCATTTCCACAACCCACCTTTATCACTTTGTACTACTTTCTTGTGCATGGAGTGTGTTTGAGGTTTCCCCATGGTAGCAACTAAACTAGATGTCTGTCACCAAGCACGTTTTTCTCTGGCATCACTAGCTATAGAGACAGCTACATATATGGCAGGTGTACAGCTCAATTTATTTTCACAAGGTAAGCAAGTTCTTGTAACCAGGACCCAGATCGAGAAATAGAACATTAAAAGCATCTCAGAAACCCCTCATGTGCCACTATTCTCACCTGCCACCACCTTCCAACCTCAAAGAGTAATCTTTATCCTGATTTTGAAGCCATAGATTGGTTTTGATTGTCTTTCACATGTTTTAAATAAGTACATCGAATCATGCATTATGTCCTCTTTGGGGCCTGAGTTCTTTTGCTCAACGTTATGCTTGTGATAGCCTATTTGTTTGTGGTGTATCTCTTAGTTGCATGTAGTTGTAGATAATTCATTCCATTGTGTAAATATACTACAATTTATCTGTTCAATGACTGATGTTCATTTGGGTAGTTTCTTGTTTGGGGCTTTTAAGGACAGTGTTATTATTTAACTTTTTAGTTAGTATGTTGGTGACCATGTGAATGCATTTTTGTTGTTTTTTTAGCTTTAGTAGATATATTAGGTAATATATTATAAAGTGCTTGGAGCTTAACTTCAGATAAACCTGGTAATTCAGATCTACTGCTTACTAGGAATGTAGACAAATTACTTAATCTCTTTGAGCTCATTCCTCCAAAATCTTTCAAATGGAGATTCAGATAGTTCCTATCTTGTAGAGTTGCTGTTCAGATTAAAGGAAAAACTGCATGGCCAAAATTTAATACAGTGCTTGACATAGAGCAAGCCTTCAATATGTCAGCCACTGTTACCTTTCGATATTTTTAATTGAAAAGTTGCTTATCATTATTTAAATTTCAAACAAAGGTGAAATAAACACATTATTTACAGAAACATTTTTTTGTTTTAACTTGTGAAGTGAAGTCGCTTAGTCGTGTCTGACTCTTTGTGACCCCATGGACTGTAGCCCGCCAGGCTCCTCTGTCCATGGGATTCTCCAGGCAAGAATGCTGGAGTGGGTTACCATTTCCTTCTCCAGGGGATTTTCCCGACCCAGGGATCGAACCCAGGTCTCCCGCATCGGAGGCAGATGCTTTAACCTCTGAGCCACCAGGGAAAAAATGTGTACAGATCTTATAAATACTACTCTTAAGACCTCTCCACTTAGCCACACCCTAACAATTGTTCCTTTCTCCCTCAAATTCAAAGCACAAAACAGCAAGCCTGCACCTAAGCTTTCTCCATCCCCCAGTCTGCCATGGAAGCTGAACAGAAAATGAGGGGAATAAGTCTTCATTTCTGTCACATTTTCCTTGTGGAAAGAACTGAAAGGATATTTGATACCTGGGACTCACTGCCAAATTTGTTTCCATTTTGAACTCTTCATCTATTCTAGCTTATTCAGACCAGATCTTTATTATTAAAAATATATTTCATAGAATTGTACAAATACTATTTTGAAATAAAATGTCACACTCAAGAGATACCCATATCTTCGTGTATAAAAGAACTTTTTTTTCCTTTCAATAAAAATCATTCATGCTCTTTGTAAAGATACTGAAAAAATGCAGAGAAGTTATCAAGAAGAAAGTGAAGAATATTCATAATCCTATTGCCCAGAGATTTCTAGATATTCTTTACAGTCTTAAATAAACAATTTTCCAATTACCAACATTTGAAAAGAATTTTAAAACAGTAAAGAAAAAACAAAATAACAAATAAAAAATCCCTTCAGTTCAGTTCAGTTCAGTTCAGTAGCTCAGTCGTGTCCGACTCTTTGCGACCCCATGAATCGCAGCACGCCAGGCCTCCCTGTCCATCACCATCTCCCGGAGTTCACTCAGACTCACATCCATCGAGTCCGTGATGCCATCCAGCCATCTCATCCTCTGTCGTCCCCTTCTCCTCCTGCCCCCAGTCCCTCCCAGCATCAGAGTCTTTTCCAGTGAGTCAACTCTTCACATGAGGTGGCCAAAGTACTGGAGCTTCAGCTTTAGCATCATTCCTTCCAAAGAAATCCCAGGGTTGATCTCCTTCAGAATGGACTGGTTGGATCTCCTTGCAGTCCAAGGGACTCTCAAGGGTCTTCTCCAACACCACAGTTCGAAAGCATCAATTCTTTGGCGCTCAGCCTTCTTCACAGTCCAACTCTCACATCCATACATGACCACAGGAAAAACCATAGCCTTGACTAGACGGATTTTAGTCGGCAAAGTAATGTCTCTGCTTTTGAATATACTATCTAGATTGGTCATAACTTCTCTTCCAAGGAGTAAGCGTCTTTTAATTTCATGGCTGCAGTTACCAACTGCAGTGATTTTGGAGCCCCCCAAAATAAAGTCTGACACTGTTTCTACTGTTTCCCCATCTATTTCCCATGAAGTGATGGGACCGGATGCCATGATCTTCATTTTCTGAATGTTGATCTTTAAGCCAACTTTTTCACTCTTTACAATGTCACTATTCTGAGATATACAGTAAAGTATCAACAGAGGTTGCTAAGAGTCCATAGGGTTGCAAAGAGTTGGACACGACTGAGTGAATAACATACTAACACTATAAACAGCTCATACTAACTCGACATATCAAAAAAAACTAATTAAAAATGGGCAGAAGAACTGAAATTAAGAATGTTTATGATTCATGGGAAGAAATCAAAATATCAACATTAACATGAGTTTGGAAGAAGCTGATTCCAACCCTCATAGATGACTGAGGGATTCAAGACTCAATGGAGGAAGAAACTGCAGTGCAGTGGAAACCACAAGAGGATTAGAATTAGAAGTGGAGCCTGAAGATATGACTAAATTGCTTCAATCTCATAATAAAACTTTAATGGATGAGGAATTGCTTCTTATGGATGATCAAAGAAGGTAGTCTCTTAAGATGGAATCCACTCCTGATGACGATGCTGTGAAGACTGTTGAAATGACCACAAAAGACTTAGAATACTGCATCAACTTAGTTGATAAAGCAGTGGTAGGGTTTCAGAGGACTGATTGCAATTTTGAAAGAGGTTCTACTGTACATATTGTTCATGAAAAGAAGAGTCAGTTGATGCAGCAAACTTCACTATTGTCTTATTTTAAGAAATTGCTATAGCAACCTCAGCCTTGAGCAACCATGACTCTGATTGGTCAGCAACCATGCCTCTGATCAGTCAGCAACAATCCATATTGAGGCAAGACAATCAGGAAAAAGATTATGACTTGCTGAAAGCTCAGATGATGGTTAGTAGTTTTGAGCAATAAAATATTTGAAAATTAGGTATGTACAATGTCCTTTTTAGACATAATACTATTCCACACTTGATAAACTACAGTATAGTGTAAATATAACTTTTTTATGTACTGGGGAAACAAAAAAGTTGTGTGACTCACTTTATCATGATATTTGTTTTATTGTGGTGGTTAGGAACCCAACCCACAATATTTGGGAGCTATGTCTGTACTGATTTATAGTCCATGTACATTTAAAAAATCTGGTCACAATTGCCAAATTGCCTTCTAAAAGTTTGTGCCATTTTAATTTATTCCATCAATTTATAGGAGGGCTGTTTCATCAAGCTTTTGACAGTATTGAGCATTGTAATTTAAATTTTTACAAATACATAAGAATATTTCAGTGTTCCTTTATTTCTTTGATTAGCAGTGAGGTTGAATTTTTACAGCTATTTTCCATTTTTTGTTCTATAAATTAGTTTTTTATGTCTTTTACCATTTTCTTAGTTTATTTATTTTTCTATTGAGTTGTTAGTTCTTTACATAAGTGATGCTTTTACATACTATTTATATTTTAAATATGTTAAATTATTAATATTTGTTTTATTTATTGTTAATATATTTCCTAGCTCATAAATGACATTCATGGTGTTCTTGGGCATACAGACATTTAAAAATTTAAAATCAAGAACCAAATCTTTTTTTTTTTTTAATGTAATTTTGCTATTAGCTGTTTACAGCATGATTTCTTACTTTATATTTAGAAAATCAATTAGGAATTAATGAAATAGCAATTTCTAGTTAGTTTCTGCCTTAAAAAATTGTTTTGTTCTTGGCATGTGTCTCCTTGATTAATCTGGCATTTACCTGACATTATGAGATTATCTTGGGGCCTCCCTTGTAGCTGACTCAGCTGATAAAGAATCTGCCTGCAGTGCACGAGACACCAGTTCAATTCTGGGCCAGAAAGATCCACTGGAGAAGGGATGGGCTACTCACTCCAGGATTCTTGAGCTTCCCTGGTAGCTCAGATGGTAGAGTCTGCCTGCAATGCAGGAGACCTGAGTTTGATCCCTGGGTTGGGAAGATCCCCTGGAGGAGGGCATGACAACTCACTAGTATTTTTGTGTGGAGAATCCCCATGGACAGAGGAGCCTGGCGGGGGTGACTGAAAAAGCATGAGATTATATTATAAAATAAGACTATAACTTGATTTTCTCCAAGTAGTTAATTTCCCAAACTCCTTGTGTTAAACACCTAAGCCCTATTGCTTTGTGATTCCTTCTTTACCATGTTTGAAATTACAATATGTACTAAGATATGTTCATGGTTATCTGTTTGCTCCTATTGATATTTTATTTGCACAACACATTTTCTATTGAGTGCCTATACCTACTATGTCCCAGGCCCTGTGGCAGGCACTGGAACATATAAAGGTAAACAAGAAAGATACTGTAAGAGAGTATGTTATCACACCATTGATTCTAGTTCAAGTCTTCTTAATACTTTCTGTTTTTTTCCACTTCCTTCTTTGGGGCTTCCCCGGGTGGCTCTTTTGGATGGTAGAAAAACAGTTTTCTTTTTCTACTCATTCCTTGATAGCTTTTTTGTCAGAGCCAGATGGACTATAACAGCCCCCGACTGGGTCCTGATTGATTGGGGAAATCAATCAAAAAACTTTATTCTGCTCCTTCCCTTCTACCTTGATAAAGCAAAGGCATAGATTTTTTGTTCTTAAGATGCAACTATAATGCATGAGACAGTTCAACCAAGAGTCAGAAGACGTGTTTGAATTGTGGTTATGTATTCAATTCATACTATTCAAAAAATGTCTTTACTTCTTGGAACCTCAGTTTCCTCATCTTTACAGTGGTCATGGGAATCTTTGAGGATGAAATGAGGATAGGTATTAAAACTCTGAAAAATGTAAACTGTCACAGAGATATAAACTATTATTGTTACTTTTAGTCAAACTAAAGTACAAATTGCCTGAAAGTGGGACTTATATCTTGCTGCCTTTGTAACCCTTTGTCTAAGCACACTGTTTATTTAGTACTTTACTCATAGGGAGCTCTCAGTAAATACAGAAATAAATTTCTCTGCTCAGGTAGATGCTGTTCTAACATAACCTGATGGAGACATCCCCTGCCCAGGAAATCTAAGCAAATAGCTTATTATTTGCTATGGATTTCAGTTGCCTTTAGTAGCTTATGTAAGCTTCCTGTTATCCCAGAGTTTGGAAACCAACTTAAATGTTATTTAAAAGAATAGAGAGACTCTATAAGATAATACACTAAGCCTTTGACACCTGAGAGGGATACCTCCCTAAAACCTCATAAATCTCTGGATTGGCAAATACTATAATAGGGTACACTTTGCATCATTGAATGCACTAAGATGTAACTAAAATATTTATGGTCAGAATTCTGGTGATTCTTTAAATCTACTGGCCCCTCAGTCTTGAGTCAGGCTGTTTGGACTTTGCTTTCTCTTGAGGAGGCGATCTTTCCTGTATCTCTTTGGCCTGCCCTTAAATAGACCCTGTGTTGTACTGTGCTTATTTTGTTCAGTTGTGTCTGACTCTTGGCAACCCCATGGACTGTAACCTGCCAAGCTCTTCTGTCCATGGGGATTCTCCAGACAAGAATACTGGAGTGGGTTGCCATGCCTTCCTCCAGGGGATCTTCCTAACCCAGGGATCAAACTCAGATCTCCCTCATTGCAGGTGGATTCTTTACAGTCTGAGCCACCAGGGAAGCCCTAGCTCCTTCCAAATATGCCTGAATTCTGAGTTCAGAATGAACACAGCTTATGACAAATTGACATCCCTCCTCCAATTTGAATCTTTTCTACCAGGAGAACAATTCAAAGACCTTAATGAGGTAGGTGAGGCCAGTTAAATGACCAGGAGTTTGAGGAGACTTGAGAACTCCAGCTGAAAAAAAAAAAAAATGGGTAGCTACAGTTCATCTGTCCTGTCAGAGTTATAATCTCGTTTTATATATGAGTAAAATTAAGACTCAGAAAATTTTTTAATAGCTTTCTCAAGGTCAAAGAGCTGAAAGAGTCAGGATTTCAAGCCCTGTTGGAATCCATATTTCATGCTCCTAACCACCTTGTTCTATGATAACGCCAAGTGCTTTTGAATGTCAGGTTTTTTTTCATGTTAGGTGCTCAATAAACACTCAGATAGGTTCAGGAATTGTAGAGAGCTATTTAGGCATGCTATGTAATTGGAAGGTAAATTCTATTCTGCTTCAAATATCTCTGTGAACAATGAGGCGAAGTAAGCAGCTGGTTAGCAATTAGGGGTCTGGACAGCTGATTGCCACACTGAGCAAGATAGACAGTCTGGCAAGTGGCCATTGGGGGCACAGTCTGGGCTCTCAGTGCTGGCCTGGTCTGGTAACGTGGTGACCCTGGGGATTCTAATCCCTGCAGACCCATAGCACCTCCACTATTATGCTTAATTAATTTCTGCATCTGTCAGTAAATACCCAAACATCTCCAATCTTCAGGCTAATAGCATTTGGTCTAAAGACAAATCTGGAATGAGGAAGTCCTGCCTGAAACCCTATGTAAGAAGGAGATTTAATTTTGTTACTGCAGTATCATAAGGTTCCTTTTTGAGTCTCTTCTCAGTGCTGCTTGGCATGTTGAAGATACAAAATGTGCCTCCCCATAATCATACCCTTTCCCCACCTCCTGACCCATGTTGTCTGTCAGAGAGACACCATCTCACTTCTCCTATTCCCTTAATTACACCTTCCCATCAATCCCAGCCCTCCTCTGGGAACAACAACAACAACAACAACAAAAGAAAAACCTTATTGAGATTTCCCTTTATTCAGATTTGGAGCCACAGACCTCTACCAAACACTGCAGGGGTTATCTATTTCCCATCATGTGTGGTTTTTATTATAGTTCACTGAATACATATGTTGGCCAAATATTCAAAGGCCAGTGTTAAAAAATCATAGTAAGTCCAATCTGAAGCCAAAGTGCAAAATCACCATCATAAAATGAACTTCTAGATGATGAGGATAAATCTGAAAATGTATCAAAATATTTTTTTCATTTATTTATTTGGCTGCACTGGGTCTTTTTTTTAAACTTTTATTTTGTATTGGAATAGAGATGATTAACAATTTTGTGATAGTTTCAGGTGGATGGCAAAGGGACTCAGACATACATTTATGTGTATCCATTCTCCCTCAAATACCCTTCCATCCAGGGTTCCACATAACACTGAACAGAGATCCATGTGCTATACAGTAGGACCTTGTTGGTTATCCATTTTATTTTTTAAAAAATTTGTTTATTTTTACTTGAAAGATAATTGTTTAACAGTATCATGTTGGTTTCTACCAGACATCAACGTGAATATAGCAGTGTGTCCATGTCCAACCAAAACTCCCTAACTATCCCTTCCCTCTTATTCTTCCTCCCAGCAACCATAAGTTCATTCTTTAAGTCTGTGAGTCTGTTTCTGTTTTGTAAATAAGTTAATTTGTATCATGTCTTTTTAGATTCCACACATAAGGGATGTCATACAATGTTTCTACTTCTCTCTCTGACCTGCTTCACTCAGTATGACAATCTCTAGGTCCACCAGTGTTGCTGCAAGTGACATGATTTTTTTTTTAATGGCTGAGTAATATTCCATTGTATATATGAACCATATCTTATTTATCCATTCCTCTCTTGATGGACATTTAGATTGCTTCCAAATCTGGGCAATTGTAAACAGTGAGTGCTGCAATGAACATTTGGGTACATGTACCCTTTTAGGCCATGTTTGTCTCCCAATATATGGCCAGGAGTGGGATTGCAGGGTCATATGGTAGCTCTAAGAAAATGTACCAAAATGTTTTTTTATGAATAATCTAACAGTGAACTTTTACAAGATTGACATTATAAATCAGAATCATGTTTAAGATCATGACAATGTTTTCTCTGGTACTATCAGCTGCTAGATTGATTGTGTGGTCACTATAATACACATTTATGACACCAAATGGATGCTAATTTTCAAATGAGGTTGGTGGTTGAGCAAGATATTTTGAGGCTTGTTCTGTCAGCATAGGATTCTCCTGGGGGCAAGGCTGCCACCATATGATTAAGCCTTCCCTTCTCTCTACTGGGGCTTCCTAGGTGGTGAAAAACCTGCCTGCCAATGCAGGAGATGTAAGAGACAGAGCTTATGGTGAACAGTGTTGGATTTGTGATCTCTGAAGAAGAAGATTTAACTTTGGGACCAGGGACCAGGCTTGATCACTCAAGAGTATTGTGTAGCAGAGTTTTATTAAAGTATAAAAATGGACAGAGAAAGCTTCTGACATAGACATCAGAAGGGAAATGGAGAGTGCCCCCCTCACTAGTCTTTAGCAAGGGAATTATATACGTTTTAAAATTAGTTATTACAAGTCAAAAGAATGTCTCAAGACTGTAAAAATTTTACCAGACCCACTCCCACAACTTGCATTTTAGGACAACAGGATTAAAACTTAACAATAGGAAAATCCTACCAGACCCACTCCCATAGCATACATTCTATGATATCAGGATTAGTCAGAAGGTTTTCAGGAAGGAGAAACTGTCCTCAAGTAGGATACACTGTTGTTACATAATCCCTAGGACAGAGTTTAAACTGAGTTGTTTGTTGTGTAATCATCAGTTTCAGGCTTAAAGAAAAAAAAAAAGCTTCATGTGACTAAGACTAAGGAATGCAGAGAAAAAAAAAAAATCAAACACGTTTGTCCTTTCCTCCTCCTTGAGAATTCCAGACCTCTCTCTCCTTGGGGACCTCTGGATTTCTTATCAACCTGCCTAGGAATTGACTCTCTTATCCCCCCCTTTTCTTTTAGGAGAATTGTGTTGCCAAGGGAAAGGGGCATCATTTTCATTCCATAACTACTTACTGCCGTTGAAGGGTGTCATCCCTAAATTGTTGAGGCAACATACTCTCCTAACCCTCATATTGAGGGTATCTTATCCAAGTGCCCTAAATAATAGTTGGAGGAGTCTGTGGGACTCTTAGGAGCCTGGACAACTATTTGTAACTTAAAAGCTTTCAAATGGTTAGAAACAAATCCAGTTACATGGTTACAGATGCATGGAGCAAATAGTAAAAACAGAAGAATTAGAGTTATTACATTTAAGATAGGTTTCCATCAAGGGGAGCTAGTTAACATTTCCCAAAGTGAGGTGACTGAGGCTTCAGGAGAATCCATAGCCTGTTCATGTGTTTAGTAAAGTGAGTAACATTAGTACTCATATATGGTATATATGTACAACACTGGGTATGAATAATAGCACAAGTTCCTCCTTGTATGGCCATTAGAATATCTAAGGCCAATCTGTTTTGTAAAAGCACCTTTCTAATTTGTATTTGTTCGGCATGAAGGGCTGAAATAGCTTTTTGAGAATCTTGTAAAGCCTGTTGAGTAAAGTTAGAGCATCAGCTTGTAGCATAACATCTGTAGTTCCCAGAGAGGGAATGAATATTGCAGCCAGATAATCATAACAGTGAAATACAGACCTTGCCCAGTGAGTTTTAAGGTGTGGCAGATTAGCACGTTTCTCTGGAAGCTCTGAAAAATATGAAGCTGTGAGTAAAAGGTAAACCTAGGGTGCATCTCCAGAGAAGGCAATGGCAACCCACTCTAGTACTCTTGCCTGGGAAATCCCATGGACAGAGGAGCCTGGTAGGCTAAGGTCCATGGGGTCGCGAAGAGTTGACACGACTGAGCGACTTCACTTTCACTTTTCACTTTCATGCACCGGAGAAGGAAATGGCAACTCTTGCCTGGAGAATCCCAGGGACGGGAGCCTGGTGGCTGCCATCTATGGAGTCGCACAGGGTCGGACATGACTGACATGACTTAGCAGCAGCAGCAGGGTGCATCTCCCTATCCAACTAGGGGGAAGCCATGCCCATACGTAAGAGCCACATATCCAGTAGGTCCCGTTTGGAGCAAAGCAGCGTGACTGAGGGTCCAGCCCCAATGAGTGCCTGGCCAGGCAAAGGGAGGACCCGAACTTATATGCAGCAAAATAGTCATTAAACCAAGATAATGTATAATCAAAGTTGAAAGTCACATTATGTCCATAGTTAAGGTACAAAGTCCATTTTAGGATTGCCAAATATCATCAGATTAAAGAGAGGCATCACACGTGATTGTTGTTGGTGAAGATATTCACAGAGTTGAAGAAAGTCTTTTCCTTGAAATGGAGAAACCCACCATGGGAAACCTTCAACTGATGGAGAGGGGAGTGCTCTGCAGACCCAGAAATTAGACTGATTGTGGAATGCAGTGTAAGAATGAGCCGAGGACAGGAAGGCGTTGTCTTGAGGGTTAAACGGCAGACTCAGGACTTTTGGAATCAGCAGAAGTAGGCCCACATAGATTATCAGGCCCATCTGAAAAGTAAAAGGTGAAAGCATAGAGGATAAAGACATAAAACAACATTGTTTAGTTTTGGTCAGGATGCCACTTTTTAACTCGAGTGTGGTGCACCCAGGAATCAATTCCTGGTACCTTGACAGCTGTGGGAGAAGAAAGAATAACCTGGTAAGGTCCTTCCCAGAGGGGCTCGAGAGATTGGCCTCTAGATCTCAAAGTCTTTATCAGGACCTTGTTGCCTGGTTAAACAGTGGCTTGTTTGACTCAGAGGCTGGGTCAGGAGTCACCTCCCAGAGTTTCCATAATGTCTCTTGAAAGGCTGAAAGCTGAGTCATATAGTTAGTTAACTCTAAGGCTTCTATAGCAATGTCTGTGCATAAGAAGGGTCTTCCATAGATACTTTCAAAGGGGGACAGTCCTTCCTTTTTAGGGGCAGTCTGAGCCCTCATTAAATCTATGGGTAGAAATTTAAGCCAATTATCCTGAGTCTCTTGAGTTAATTTATGCAGATATCTCTTAATGATGTCATTAGCCTTTTCTGTCTCCCTTGAAGATTGGGGTCTCCAGGAACAGTATAAGTGATATTTATTCCTAGAGCTTTTGACACCCCTTGAGTTACAGCAGCTTTAAAGGCAGAGCCATTGTCACTCTGGAGGCTCTGTGGCAGCCCAAACCTGGGAATAATTTCATGGATTAAAAATTTTATAACTTCCTTAGCCTGTCCACTACAGCAGGGAAAGGCCTCAATCCATCCAGTAAAAGTGTCTACCCAGACTTGCAAGCAAGAAAATCCATTTGTTTTTGGCATATGAGTAAAAGGAACCACAGCCTCATTTATTATTCATAAATCTTGAACTAGTTTCCATTTATAATTTGACTTTTTCACACCCAAAATAGGAGTGTTGCATGGACTATTACATGGAATTAATAGCCCCTGCTCCTTTAAAGTCTCAATGATGGGTTTTAACCTTTCCTTAACCTTCAGGCCTTAGTGGGTACTGCTTTTGATGTGGAAATAGGCAAGGGTCTTTGAGCTTGATAATGACAGGAACAGCATTTTGTGCTCAATCCACCATTTTTCCATCAGTCCACAATTTAGGATTTACATTTTGTTCAACTAATGGGAAAGAAAGAGCAGGTTCCATGTTCATGAAAACAGAGGCTTGGACCTTGCTCAGTATATCCCTCCCCAGAAGGGGCGAGGGAGACTCCAGCATGATCAGAAACTCCTGAGAAAATAGCACAGAGTCCCAGCTGCAGCTTCAAGGATGACTGAAATAATAGCATTTGGCTGGTCCTGAAAGTCCCATTACAGTAGTGGATCAAGAGGAAAGTGGACCAGGGGCTTCAGTGAGCACAGAGAAATTTGCCCCAGTGTCCAAAAGAAAATCGACTGATTGGCCCCCCACAGTTATTAATACCCAGGGTTCCTCACATGTTATTATGATGGGAGCTTGTGTGGGGACCTCCGGGCACCTTCAGTTCTGATTGTCCCAAGAGCCTGACCCCTGGGGCTGACACCTCTGGGGGCAGTCTCTCCTCCAGTGCGGTCCTTTACAGACTGGACAGGGAGCCAGGGGCAGCTTAGATGCCTGAGAGCAACTTTGCTTGAGATGTCTCTCTTTTCCACAGTAATAATAGCAAGCCCATCCCTTTTCATCTGGGTTCCTCTGGGCATTTTTCCTCAGGCTGCTTCAGAGAGGATCTAACAGCCATTGTTGGGGCTTCAGTCTTTCCCTGGTCTTTTTTTTTTTTTTTCCCTCCTATTTTCCTCCTCATTTTCTCTACTGTAATATACAGTCTGAGCCAGCTGAAGCAGTTTTTCTAAAGACTGATTCAGTCCTAACGCCTGTTTTTGTAACTTACAGAAGGTATCTGGAGCTGACTGAGTGAGAAAATTATCTTTTAAGATCATTTCTCCTCTGCTCTTTCAAGATCAACATCAGTAAACTTGCAGAGAGCCTCCTGTAGTCTATCTAGGAATTTACCAGGAGTTTATCAGGAGTTTCCAAATTTGCTGGCATATTGAGTGCAGCACTTTCACAGCATCATCTTTCAGGATTTGAGATAGCTCAACTGGAATTCCATCAGCTCCACTAGCTTTGTACGTAGTGATGCTTTCTAAGGCCCACTTGACTTCACATTCCAGGATGTCTGGCTCTAGGTGAATGATCACACCATCGTGATTATCTTGGTCGTGAAGATCTTTTTTGTACAGTTCTTCTGTGTATTCTTGCTACCTCTTCTTAATATCTTCTGCTTCTTTTAGGTCCATACCATTTCTGTCCTTTATCAAGCCCATCTTTGCATGAAATGTTCCCTTGCTATCTCTAATTTTCTTGAAGAGATCTCTAGTCTTTCCCATTCTGTTGTTTTCCTCTATTTCTTTGCATTGATCGCTGGGGAAGGCTTTCTTATCTCTTCTTGCTATTCTTTGGAACTCTGCATTCAGATGCTTATATCTTTCCTTTTCTCCTTTGCTTTTCACTTCTCTTCTTTTCACAGCTATTTGTAAGGCCTTCCCAGACAGCCATTTTGCTTTTTTGCATTTCTTTTCCATGGGGATGGTCTTGATCCCTGTCTCCTGTACAATGTCGCAAACCTCATTCCATAGTTCATCAGGCACTCTGTCTATCAGATCTAGGCCCTTAAATCTTTTTCTCACTTCCACTGTATAATCATAAGGGATTTGACTTAGGTCATACCTGAATGGTCTAGTGGTTTTCCCTACTTTCTTCAATTTAAGTCTGAATTTGGCAATAAGGAGTTCATGATCTGAGCCACAGTCAGCTCCTGGTCTTGTTTTTGCTGACTGTGTAGAGCTTCTCCATCTTTGGCTGCAAAGAATATAATCAGTCTGATTTTGGTGTTGACCATCTGGTGATGTCCATGTGTAGAGTCTTCTCCTGTGTTATTGGAAGAGAGTGTTTGCTATGATCGGTGCATTTTCTTGGCAAAACTCTATTAATTTTTGCCCTGCTTCATTCTGTATTCCAAGGCCAAATTTGCCCATTACTCCAGGTGTTTCTTGACTTCCTACTTTTGCATTCCAGTCCCCTAAAATGAAAAGGACATCTCTTTTGGGTGTTAGTTCTAAAAGGTCTTGTAGGTCTTCATAGAAACGTTCAGCTTCTTCAGCATTACTGGTTGGGACATAGACTTGGATTACTGTGATATTGAATGGTTTGCCTTGGAAACAAACAGAGATCATTCTGTTGTTTTTGAGATTGCATCCAAGTATTGTATTTCGGACTCTTTTGTTGACCATGATGGCTACTCCATTTCTTTGGAGGGAATGATGCTGAAGCTGAAACTCCAGTCTTTGGCCACTTCATGCGAAGAGTTGGCTCATTAGAAAAGACTGTGATGCTGGGAGGGATTGGGGGCAGGAGGAGAAGGGGACGACAGAGGATGAGATGGCTGGATGGCATCACGGACTCGATGGACGTCAGTCTGAGTGAACTCCGGGAGTTGGTGATGGACAGGGAGGCCTGGTGTGCTGCAATTCATGGGGTCACAAAGAGTCGGACACAACTGAGTGACTGAACTGAACTGAACTATCAGGAGTTTCCTTCTCTCCCTGTTCTATGTCAGTCAACCTAACATAGTTTAAAGTCTTAGCATGTTCACTTGGGTCTACAAGAATACATCTGGCAAAGTGGTTCTGGTAAAGTGGTTCCCTTTTAGCCATGTTATAGTGTTATAGTGGTTCTCTTTTAGCCATGTTATAGTCCCAGTCTGTCTCTGCTATGGGAACTGCTTGGCTCCCCATAGGGAAGAGAGCTATTTCATGTTCCCTCTTTCCTCCTTGCCTCATGCTCAAGCCATTCATCTCCAAAAGCAGTAGCTTCCCCCAAAACTTGAACTCTCAAGTCAGGAGTCAAAATCTCTCCCAAGACATACATTATATCTCTCCAAGTAAGCTCATAAAGTAAAGTTAGCCCCTTAAAGGCTTCTACGTACTTTTCTGGATCCTCTAGATAGTCTCCAAGATCTCTCTTTATCTGCTGTACCTCTGGGTAAGAAAAGGGCTTATGGATTGGTTATTTTCCCCAGTGGGGGCTTCCTCAAGAGGCAGTAAGTTATGTGCCTGTTCCTCAGCCCCTCTAGCTACCCTTTGCATACATTCCCAGGGATAGATTAGAGAAACCTGCTTTTTATCATCTTCATCCTCTTTCTTGTCCTCTGTCTTGTCCTTAGTTTTGGTTGTCTGTGCCTCCTCTACTTTGACTGTCTGAGTTTCTATTGAAACCAAAGTAGTCTGAGACTGCCTTGGAACTGGGGTTGTTTGAACTTCTATTGAGACTGAGGCAACCTTTCCTGGAGGGATTCCTTGACCCTCATCTTGCTCAGTTGTGAGCCCAAGATACAGAGGCAGAGGCAGAGTAAGAGGACAGGAGGGAGCTGAAGGCCTTACACCCAAATCTGTACCCTTAGGACATAAGTCTGGTATATCTCTCAGAGAGAAAAAGAGTAACACATATGGCACTTCTACCCATTTGCCTTACCTTCTACAGAACCGGTCTAGTTGTAAAACAGTATCGTAATTAAAAGATCCTTCAACCGGCCTTTGTCCGCCACCCTCCATTGTATATTGTGGCCATGCAGATTTGCCAAAGAAAGTCAGGCCTGTATTCTTTAAACTCTGGGGGTCAAACTTATCCCAGTTTTTCAGGACACAATCCAAGGGTGGAGTCTGTAACTTTGAGTACCTCCCCTCTGTAAGAGAGAAAAAAGCGGTGACCAGCGCCTTTGCTTCCTTCCATCAGAGGCATCCCTCCCTGCTCTAGATGAGGGTGTAGACAGACTTTCCTCTGAAGCTTCCCTTCCTTGGCTGGGCTTAGTCTGTCCCTTACCCACACAGGCACCTTACTCATCCCTCCTGGTTCTACCAATGAAGCAGGGTGGAGATGCACCAAGGGTAGACCTGATGGCATCCCGAATTTATTTCTAGTTCCATACCACCAAGACCTTTGTTTGATTTGCTAGAGTAGTTTCCCAGAATGTTTCTCAAGCTAGTAAGCTAGTACTGCTAGAGGAAGCTTCCATCTTATGTGTCCCCGTTCACATTCCTGAGTATAGTCCTGACGGCAGTAGAAGCAATGAATCATTGCCATATCAGTAAACCACTGGAGAGCTTTATCTAGTCCACTAAGAGTTAGTACTATGAAAGGAAGAAGCCCACTGTACTCCCAAGCTGGGATTCTGAACCTATGTTCTTAGAAACTTCACATTCGCTAGCAAGTCTGGGTTCCCATGACTACCAAGCTTGGCGTCTAAGTAAAAGTATATAGTAATGGCATGAATCACAAGTCCACTGAAAGTCTATGATTTGACAGATTAAGTTGGTAGTCCTAATTTCCTACGCAATATTGAAATGGTCAAAGAGACCAGGAAAAACTGACTGAGAAAGGAAAGTTTGGCCCACATGCTTTGCCCATGTTTGGTTGCTCCCCTCACAGGGAACTTGGGTGTCTCTTGCCATTGGTTGGTTGGTATAAACCCCAGACAAGGCTCCCTTTTTTGGGGCTGCCTTCAGTCATTACAAGGCACAGTGGAATCACAGAGCAGGGCTCATCCCTTGCTTCATGCAGAGTGTGCCATTCATTCACATAAGCACACGGAAGAGTTAGCAAAGTAAAGCAGAAAATGTGTGTACTGAGAAAGCAGAGTGGCTAGAGCTCTGAGTGTTCTTACTTCGTCCTGAAAATCCCGGATGAGCCTCCAAGATGATAGCTTATGGTGAATGGTGTCGGATTCGTGATCTCCAAAGAAGAAGATTTAACTTTGGGACCAGGGACCAGGCTTGATCACTCAAGGGCTTTTATATAGCAGACTTTTATTAAAGTATAAAAAGGGACAGAGAAAGCTTCTGACATAAACATCAGAAGGAGGACGGAGAGTGCCCCCTTACTAGTCTTTAGCTATTAAATTAGCTATTACAAATCAAAAGAATGTCTCAAGGTTGTAAAAATTTTACACACTCATTCCCATAACTTACATTTTAGGATAACAGGATTAGAATTTAACAATAGGAAGAGCCTACCAGACCCACTCCCATAGCATACATTCTAAGATATCAGGATTAGTCAGAAGGTTTTCAGGAAGGAGAAACTGTCCTCAAGCAGGATACATTGTTGTTATATAATGGCACCCCACTCCAGTACTCTTGTCTGGAAAATCCCATGGACAGAGGAGCCTGGTGGGCTGTGGTCCATGGGATCGCTAAGAGTCGGACACAACTGAGTGACTTCACTTTCACGCATTGGAGAAGGAAATGGCAACCCACTCCAGTGTCCTTGCCTGGAGAATCCCAGGGGCGGCAGAGCCTGGTGGGCTGCCGTCTATGGGGTCGCACAGAGTCGGACACGACTGAAGAGACTTAGCAGCAGTAGCAGCACAGAGTTTAAGAGTCAGACACGACTGAGTGACTGAATTGAATTGAATTGAACAGTTTAAACTGAGTTGTTTGTTGTGTAATCATCAGTTCCAGGCTTAAAGAAAAAAAAAAAACATGTGACTAAGACTAAGGAAAGTAGAGAAAAAACAAAATAAAACGTTTGTCCTTTCCTCCTCCTTGAAAATTCCAGACCCCTATCTCTTCCTTGAGAACCCCAGACCCCTCTCTCCTCGGGGACCCCCAGACTTCTTATCAACCTGCCTAGGAATTGACTCTCAAGATGTGCGTTCGATCCATGCTTTGGGAAGATCCCCTGGAGTAGGAAATGGCAACCCAACTCCAGTATTCTTGCCTGAAGAATCCCATGGACAGAGGAGCCTAGTGGGCTACAGTCCCTGCAGTCACAAAGAGTGTGACATAACTGAAGCAACTCAGCATGTGCTGCTCTACTAGTAACCAGATAAGTTTAAGGATATCTATTCCTCATCTGTTGGACTTGAACTTTGGTCATGGTGATACACTTCAGTTGAAGCAGTCACCTTCAAAAAAGCTCTGTGCATTGCTTGAGAAAGTTGCTTTCTTAACTGTTCAGAAATAGTTGTGTTATATAGTTTAATAGTGTAAATGATAGCACTGAAATCAATCCCTGAAAGCATAGACTTATAATATAGTTTAATCTCTGTTATTTGGCCTTCTAGTTAAGTCTGTATAAAATGCTTGGTGCTTTAGAGAGGAATTAATCTTCTTCATTAATTCATCAAAGAATACTCATACTTAATATGGTGTAAACTGTCACTCTATGTCCCTACTTATTTAACTATTTAAAAATACTTAATAATTGTCTTTGAATATAAAATTAACAGCTTTCACATCATCAATTGTAGTAGCGTTTAAGTTTTGTGAAGATCAATATACATTTATGCTTCAACAGTTTGAAAGAATTTCAATATGTAAAGCCCATGAATTTTTTTTTTTACTCCAAGTTATATCTAGAATACTTCTCTCGAAATACATCTAGAATTTGAATGTGAACATTCTGATAATGACAATAAATCAGAATTATATGTCTTATTCATTCACAAGTGTTATGTTGACTAAATATCAGGGTAATCTATATACTCTCATATGACCTTTGATTAGTGTAAATAAAAATATACCAGAAATGATATGTTTTATTTATTTATTTTTTGCCTTCCAAGGGCCAAGACAGATGCCAATTTTGTCTCTATAAAGCCTGATGTTGGATCCATCCTTAGTTTCAGCTTAGACAGTCTCAGGACCAGGTTTTGGACCAGTCCTCCTTCACTTGACTTTAATCTTCTAACTCACTATGATCCTACTACTTCCCTTCTTTCATGGCCACATCTTTCAACAATGGTCTTCCACTTTTCCTTCTATTTCTGCATTAGTCACACTCTCATTTATTCATCAAAGAAGCTCTGAACTTTACAATATGGCAGGCAGTGTGCTAGGTACTGGATATAACAACGAAGAACTAAACATTCCCTTTTCCCAAGCAGTTTCTACTGTAGGGGTAGAAAGATCAGTAAACCTGTGATTTCTATATATACAGTGTGTGAGTAATTCTGTGAGGCAGGAGAACACTGTGTGTGTGTGTGTGTGTGTGTGTGTGTGTGTGTATTTGTTATTTATTGCTGCTCAACAAATTATCCCAAAACTTAGTGGCTTAAAACAACATAATCTCATAGTTTCTGTGTGTCTGGAATTTGGGAATGACTTGACTGGGTGGTTCCAGCTCAGGGTTGCTCATGTTATTGGAGTCACAATGTTGGCTAGGGCTGCAGTCTCTGAAGACTTGACTGGGGATGGAGGATCTGCTTCCAAGATGGAGCACTCATGTAGCTATTGGCAGGAGGCCTCAGTTCTTCGCCATATGCCACTTTATTGTGCTGCTTGAATGTCCCCACATGACAGCTGGCTCCCATAGAGAGAGTGGTGAGACAAAGAGAGAGGGAGAGAGGATGAGAGGGAGAAAAGCAGAGAGCAAGAGAGATGCTATGCTTTTTATGACCGAGTTTCAGAAATCACACATCGCCACATTTGCCACTTTTTAACAGCTAGACAAGCTAAATTTGACCCACTCTCAGTGGGAAGGGAATTAGGCTCTGCCTTCTGCAGTAGTCTTAAAGACTTTGTGGACATATTTTGAAACTATCACAATTTTTGAAAGAATATCTGTAAGAATAAATGCAACAATTTAAACAAAAATTATCTCTAGGTGGTGAGACTATGTTATTGATTTATTTGTATTTTAATTGCTTACATGGACATGGATGTATTAAAATAATACTGTATACCTATGTATTTTTAAATAGACCACAAAAATGTTTTATAATGTTGACACTGAAGAATGCTAAACACATTTCTTGAAACATTCTCAGTGGACTGACTTAGGATGATTTGGCAGAAATAGTTCCATGATACAGAACTTCTGAAGTATATACCACATTATCCCCAGTTTACAAGTGATGGAACCAAGATATAAAGAGGTTAATCGAAGTTAACCAACTGCCCAAGGTCTTAAGGTAAATAAGTGGTATAGATGAGGTTTGAATCTAGGTAGCCTGGTCCCACAGCCCAGGCTCTTAAACTAAATGAAACATCCGCAGTAAATAGTGGACTATATAACACTGTATATCAGACAAACAATAGCTCAGAAAGATGAAAGAGCCAGAACTGATCTATTCAGGCAAAGCTTCACAGAAGAAGCAAACAGTGAGCTGTGCCTTGAAGGAAAAAAAAATGGAATTTAAGTGATGTAGGGATGACATTCCAAATGAAAGGAGTAACCTGGTGAGAGTCCATAAATGGGTTGAGAAAACTGGTCCTGGTATAGTGGAAGGGTTCCTGGTGAGCTGTGTGATTTAAGGCAAAATGGAGTGAGGTGAGGGATAAGAGTGGACTGCCAGAATTATAGGAGCTCTGGCTGCAGGCAGGAGGGTTTCCCCTTAATCTGTGTTCACACACAAACTTGGAGTTCTTCATCTTTTGCCACCAGGAAACAACTTAAAAATTTTCTGGCCCATGCCTTTTATTTTAAAAATGGGGGACTAAGGCCTGTAGGAGAAACTGATTCACTCTCTTCCCAATTTTATTTTACTTATTCTATTGTGTTAGGAATTATTAAAATGTTAGGACATTTTTCTTCATTTAAAGTCCTGAATTACTATATTTTTACCATTAAATTTTTTTCTAATACAAATAATAATGTTTTCTAAAATTGACCACTGCAGTTTATAACATATTCCATCATAATTGAACTTATTCCATCGTAATTGAACTTATCCCATCATAACTAAACTTATTCTATCATAATTGAACTTACATATGCTAAACCAGGATGCTGCCATTAGTGCCATCAATGCCCATTTCCAAAATTATCCAGGGAATTTCCTGTTGATGTGGGAGATATATTTGTTTATTTACATGTTCTAAATACAAAGGACTTTTAAAATCAGATGTACAAATCTGTTCCCAAGGATTTAGCACCTTATAGCCCATGAAAACTTCGAATTCAACAGAATTAGACCTTTTCAACAGGCATTGGTATCTTATTATTCTTTGATGTAATTTCCAGGATGAAAAGTTTTAAGCTATCCAAATAACAAACAATACCATATTTGCTTTATTTTCTTCTATTTATTCAAAGTTTATGTTGAGGTGAAGAACCTAAAGAGCTGAGATCAGTCCTCCATGATAGTACCCATTTCACACCATGGGCTTTTAGATGATGTCATGCCAATTACCTGGAAAGGCTGGATGAAATAATTTTTTCCCTTTGATGAGTAATGATAACTGGTTTTATCCTGCTCTCTCTGTTTTTCCAGCAAGAATCCAAGGAGTCTTTGCTAGAAATTGGATACGGACCCCAAGTTCTGAAACACATCAAGTCCTCTCATTTAGACTGAAGATCAAGATAATTCAGAGTACGCACAGATAGCCCTAGGAACTAAACAAGACATCTTCACTTTGCTGGTAACTCCCAAGATACCAACACTGCCTCATTCATGGGCTCTAGTAGTTACCAAGAGTGAGTTATAGTTTGCTCTTGCTGCCTCCTGTCTCCTCCCTCCCTCTCTCTTTCCCTTTCTTCCCAGAAACAAGGCAAGAGAAACAATATACACTTATTGCTGGGGCAGGGGCAATTCAAAGCCAATCAGGGAAAAGAACTGTCCGTGACATTATCAAAGAGGTTAGGCCATTAGCAGGATGATTAATGTACCCGATGCTGCCTCTCATTAAGGGTCAAGTCTCCTTAGTAGCTAATGTGGGCAAAATGATCTTCTAGCATCCATTAAGGCTCTCAGATAAATGCCCAAGAGAATTAATTCAATGGCTACCTCTACTTGGGAACACTGTTCTCCCATGACCCAGACCTTCTTACCCATCTACAGTACTCACCTCTCTTAGGTGACTCATTGGGCTCAGATCCACTCCCACGGTGCTGCTCAGCTTTTCACTCTTCCTGCCTTTTGGAGACCTCTTATCCAGAGATCCTTGTGGCTATCTATCTTTCTGAGCTTCCTCTCCTTTATCCTGCATCATTCAATCAACCTAAATTGGCCCCATTTTGTGTAACTTCTCAGGTTTTTTTATGTAGTACCATTTCCTCTGCATTTTTCTTGTCTCTGATTTTTCTTTGGTCACAATTTTTATTCTTTAAAACTTTACTATGGTATTTTAAAAAAGAAAGTTGCTCCTGCTAATGGTGATTATGTTGTGGGTGTATAAGATACACATTTAGCAAATGTTTCCCAAGGACAACATAATATGGTTTCCCTCTCCATATATGTTTATTATGTGTGAATTTTTAAATCCATGACCTTATTTTGGAGTGAAATTAGGCTATAGACGTTATATCAGGAGAAGAACATTTTAGCTCAATACCTGGTTATTCATTTACAATTTCTGTTCACATATTAGTCATATTTCTGCTGAGAGAATGCTGCTTTTTATAGAGCAACTTCTTAGATCTTAGTAGTTCATGACAATAAGCATGTTTTCCTCACTCTTAGTTCTATAGGTTGGCCAGGGAAGCAGCCAATAGGTACATACGATTGAAATACACATGGGGAGGGTGTCAGTAGGAAACAAGTGGAAGAAGATGAGATTGAACAGGCAAGCAGGTGGCAGGTTTAGAAGGGCCTCATGCAGCAAGGAGACCATGGGGAATCCCAGAACTTTTAAAGTAAAGAAGTGGAATGATTTTATTCTAGAGAATAACACTGATCCTGTGTGGAAGGTGGGCTGAAGCTGGGGTTCCCTGGAGTCACATGCCCACCTGGAAGGCTGTGATAGGAGTTGAGACAGAAACTGGTGAGCCTGTGAAATAGGATCTGGGCCATAAAAATAGAGTACAGAACACAGATAATAGAATGCAAAATTAGCATCATATTAGATATAGGAAGAAAGGAAGAGAAGAAGCCAGGATGAAATTAGGGTTCAAAGGTCACCTGGGAAGTGAGTTGTGCAGCCCTGGAGAGAGTAGATGAATACAGGAGAAACAGGGAGGAAAATGAGACCACTGGCACCCTGTGCAGATCTTGCCAGTGTATAAAGGAACAGGTACACTAATTTGTTTTCTTAGCCACAGATTTAATTCAGAATGTGGGAGAGGTAGCTAGATGATGACAGTGAAGATGGTGATAACAATTGCCATTGATGTTGACAATAAGCTAGATGCTATCTCCTTCCATGCATTTTCTCATTTGATCCTCACAACAATTTTATAGAATAGGTACTTTTAGAAAACTTTATATTGGAGTATATTCAATTTACAATGTTGTGTTAGTTTCAGGTGTATAGCAAAGTAATTTAGTTATATGTATATGTGCAAGGAAGAACTATACAAAAAAGGTCTTAATGACCTGGATAACCACAATGGTGTGGTCACTTACCAAAGGCTGATCATCCTGGATTGTGAAGTCAAGTGGGCCTTAGGAAGCATTACTACGAACAAAGCTAGTGAAGGTAACGGAATTCCAGCTGAGCTATTTAAAATCCTAAAAGATGATGCTGTTAAAGTGCTGCACTCATACGTCAGCAAATTTGGAAAACTGCAATGGTCACAAGACTGGAAAAGGTCAGTTTTCATTCCAATCCCAAAGAAGGGCTATGCCAAAGAATGTTCAAACTACCATATAATTGTCCTCATTTCGCATGCTAGCAAAGTTGTGCTCAAAATCCTTCAAGGTAGGCTTCAGCAGTATGTGAACTGAGAAATTCCAGATGTATAAGCTGGGTTTCAAAGAGGTAGAGGAACCAGAGATCAAATTGCCAACATTCGTTGGATCATGGAGAAAGCAAGGAAATTCCAGAAAAGCATCTATTTTTGCTTCATTGACTACACTAAAGCCTTTGACTGTGTGGATCACAGCAAACTGTGGAAAATTCTTAAAGAGTTGGGAGTACCAGACCATGTTACCCATCCCCTGAGAAACCTGTTTGCAGGTCAAAAGGCAACAGTTAGAACCATACATGGAACAACTGACTGGTTCAAAATTGGGAAAGGAGATTGATGATGCTGTATATTGTCACCTTGCTTATTTAACTTCTAGGCAGAGTGCATCATGCTAAATGCTGGGGTGGATAAATCACAAGCTGGAATCAAGATTGCTGAGAGAAATATCCACAGCCTCAGGTATGCAGATGATACCACTTTAATGATAGAAAATGAGGAGGAACTAAAGAACCTCTTGATGAGAGTTAAAGAGGAGAGTGCAAAAGCTGGCTTAAAACTCAATGTCAAAAAACTATGATCCTGGCATCTCGTTCCATCACTTCATGACAAATAGATGGGGAAAAAGTAGACACAGTGACAGATTTTATTTTCTTGGGCTCCAAAATCACTGTGGACAGTGACTGCAGCCATGAAATTAAAAGATGTTTGCTTCTTGGAAGAAAAGCTATGACAAACCTAGACAGCATATTAAAAAGCAGAGACAACACTTTACTGCCAAAAGTCTGTATAGTCAAAGCTATAATTTTTCCAGTAGTTATTTATGGATGTGAGAATTGAACCATAAAGAAGGCTGAGCACTGAACAATTGATGCTTTCAAATTGTGGCACTGGAGAAGATTCTTGAGAATACCTTGGACTGCAAGGAGATCAAGCAAGTTAATCCCAAAGGAAATCAACACTGAATATTCATTGGAAGGATTGTTGCTAAAGCTGAAATTCCAATACTTTGGCCATTTGATGCAAAGAGCCAACTCATTGGAAAAGACCCTGATGCTGGGAAAGACTGAAGGCAAAAGAAGAAGGAGGTGGCAGATATGAGGTGAGGTGGTTAGATAGTATCACCAACTCAATGGCTATGAATTTGAGCAAACTCTGGGAGACAGTGGAGGACAGAGGAGCCTGGCATGCTGCAGTCCATGGAGTTCCAGAGTCAGATATGACTTAGTGACAGAACAACATCAACATAGATATATCTATTTTTCAGATTACAGAGTATTGAGTAGAGTTCCTTGTGGTATACAGTAGGTTCTTTTGATCTATTTTACATATAGTAGTATGTACATATTAATTTAATATCCTTGTTTCACACATGAGGAGCCTGCTGGGTAGAGTTGATGAGGTTATAAAGGCACACAGTTGATGAGTAGTAGAGAAATTTGATCGAGTGTGTCTGTCTCCTTTCTACTTCCACTGTGGTGAGGTGTTTGTAACTCCAAGCCTGGCCTTAATATTCAGGCAGGGCTGGCTGGCCTATGCCCAAAGGGATGATTTCACACTTTCTGAAGTCTGCTTGAAATAGTCTGGATCTTATAAGGCAGTTCCTTTCTTTATACAATCATTGACTGATTGTAGTGTCTTCACGACAATCATCTCCCTAGCTAATAAAGTTGACCCCCTGACATGAGTAGCAGTTTTTCATTTCATAAAAATCTTTCACACACACCTTCTTATTCATTCCTTACAAAAATGCTGTAGATGTTATGATCACCAAAGGTCTGCAAGCTTTTCCTTAAAATGTCTGATTGTATGTATTTTAAGCTTTGGGAGCCGTATGGTGTCTGTCTCAACTACTCAACTCTGCTCCTACAGCATTAAAGCAGGTAGCAATGATACATAAATGAACGATCATGTCTGTATTCTAATAAAGTTTTCTTTACAGAATTCGGTGACCAGCTGTATTTGGTCTATGAGCCATAGTGTGCTAACTCTTGTTCCAGATGAATGAGCTTCCATTCAAAGTAGTTAAAATGATCCTCCCAATCTCATGAGACTTATAGAAGTAGAAATGGAACCTAGGTTTCCTGTTTATTCATTAAGTATTTGAGTCCTTATTATGTGTCCTGCTCATACATGCTCAGTTGCTTCAGTCGTGTCCAACTCTTTGCAACCCTATGAACCATAACCCGCCAGGGTCCTCTCTCCATGGAAATTCTCCAGGTAATAATACTGGAGTGGGTTGCCATTTCCTCCTCCAGGGGATCTTTCTGACCCAGGGATCCAATCTGCATCTCTTCTGTCTCCTGCATTGGCAGCCAGGTTCTTTACTACTAGCACCACCTGGGAAGCCCCAGGTGTCACGCATTGCTCTAAGTAGTGGGGATAAAGAAGGTCCAGGCTCCCACGCAGCTTACATATTCTAGGGAGACAGATGATGAACAAGTACATGAGCAAAGAAGATAACTTCCAAAAATGAGAAGTGCCATGAAGAAAAGAAAGCAGTGTTAAATAGAAAATGACTTTAGCTATGGGAATCAGAGAAAACCTCTCTGAAACAGAAAAAAAAATTGAGCTGAAATCTGGAGGAAGAGAATAAGTCAATTACACGGAGATTGGGGGAAGATTTGTTCCAGGCAAGTGGAATAGTTAGTGGAAAAGAGCAGTGCGGCTAAAGTGAACAAAGTGGAGGGGAAGAGCTGAGAAATAGGGGGGGAATAAAGGTGAGAATTATAAGCCATGACAAAGAATTTTATTCCGAGTGAAGTGGAAAGCCAGTGCTTTTTTGACTATAACATGCTGTTTTTAAATCTCTTTGTGTCTCCTCCGATGCAGAAGCTCACACACATGCTCTAGAATATTATATATTAGTTAATTGCTGGGCTCTGTCACTTAAGTTCCTTCAAGGCATGAAAGATCCATCAACGTGTGGGGATCATTGACGACCTTTGTGAGGAGCCACATTAAATAGATCCTCTCTCATGGGACGTTTCCAAGAAGGCTATGCCTAACACATTTGTCCAGGGACAGCACGGCAGCCCATTGTTTTCTCCCGAGACAGTGTTGGGCACCATCCAGACCATCTGCTCTGGCCCAGGCTCCCTGGCCATAGGCTCTACCACCATTTGCCAAAACACCCCAAAAGCCAGGAGTGGGATGTGTCTGACATCACAGCTACTTTGTCAGGATGAGCCATCATAGTGGATCAAGAGATTTGTGGTGATCTAGTTCTAAGTATACAACTGACCAGCTGTGGGTAAATTTTCTGTCTCCTTTTTCTCCTCTGTAAACTCACAGCACCATTGGGCTGGTGACATGAAATTATGTATGTTAAAATCTGAGCCAGAGAGTGCTCATGTGTGCATACGTGCTAAGTCACTTCAGCCTGCTAGACTCCTCTATCCATGAGGATTCTCCAGGCCAGAATACTGGAGTGGGTTTCCCTGCCTTCCTCCACGGGATCTTCCTGACCCAGGATCGAACCCGTGTCTCTTATGTCTCTTGCACTGGCAGGCAGGTTCGTTACCACTAGTGCCACCTGGGAAGCCCCAGCGTGGTCTCAATGAAAGTCAATTCTTTTTCTTTCCCAAGTGCTCTGGTATTTAGTGATTACTAGCTAAAGTCCCATGGAAAGTAGTGATTCATTTACCATCTTCATTTTATTAGGACTTTGAGAAGTACTGAAAAATTACAGGAAGCCTTGAAGTAATTGGAAACATTCTGAAGTGATTTGGTCATCTCTAAAATGCCTGCCTTTTCAGAGAGGATCCTTGTGGTGGGTCCTGTGATGCTCTTCTGCCCAGATCACCCTTCAGTAACTGTTACCAGCAGTCAGCCTTCAATGTCAGCACTTTCAGAGATTGCCTTAGTTGCAAATTGCAGCCTCATCGAGGCCACTCCCTTCCCAGATGACTTTTTTCCAATGCCTGATTGAGAAGGGAATATAACAATCTGACTATCTTGACCCAATGCAGGAAAACTCCTGAGGCTCTGATGCTGCTCAAGAGGGTGAGCTGAGACTGTTGTTGACCTTGCATCACAACCCAGCTTCTCCTGCTATTCAATCCTGCTGCTGTTTCCTTCTTTCCACAGGTGTTGATCCTAAGATCACTCCCTAAAAAACATTGTGCATGTTAAACTCCATCCCGATCTGCTTTCCAGAAAATCCAACCTGTAATGATTTTGTATAGGTGTTTTGCCTTCTTCACATTCCTGTGACCATATATATTAGTGAATCTGGTGCTTGTGTACAATACTTCTCTACAATTGTTAACATTTTATGTCATGTATATCTCTGAAACGGTATGTGTGTGCTTAGTCACTCAGTCATGTCCGATTCTTTGCAACCCCATGGACTGTAGCCTGCCAGGCTCCTCTATTGATGGGGATTCTCCAGGCAAGAATACTGGAGTGGGTTGCCATGCCCTCCTCCAGGGGATCTTCCCAATCCAGGGATCAAATCCAGGTCTCCCACATTGCAGGCAGATTCTTTACCATCTGAGCCACCAGGGAAGCCCATGAATACTGAAAAAATATATGACCTGTGTATTCTTTATGAAAAGATCTTTCTTCCATAAAGTTTTAAAAAATGACACAGAAGTAAAACATTCATTCCAATACCTGAAACCTATAATTTCTCCAGCTAAAAAATTAAAAATTTTTAAATTTAAATTTGATTACAAAATGCCCATTTATTAGGCATGACTGACATGAGATGTATATCGAATGAGTGATTAATCACAGAGTAAGCTAATGAGGACATGTATCATATCAACATGCAAGGGAAGGAGAAGGAAATACTGGCATTCGAGGAGTTAAGTCAGGGTCAGAAAGATTAAGAAATTTAGAAAAGCATGAGAAAGATGGTATATTTGTTTGAATCCCAGACAGCAAATGATTTTGCTTCTTTTGGAAATGATTTTAAATGCATGTACATGGCAGTGTGTGTCCTTAGCAGAATGTCCTTGGGCAAATTAGTCTTAGAGAGGTTAAATGAGGGCTGTAGTGGTGATTAAATGAAAAAATGGTTGGATGGTACATGGTAAGTGCTCAGTAAATGTTAGCTGTGGCTGTTGTTGTTATTCAAAGTGGCATCTGGGTAACAGTCTCCAGGGAAGCCTCTCTCAACAGCTAACAGAAAACACGAATGAAGGCCTATGGGGAAAAATAAACCTCCCAACGTGGAAAATAAAACTGATAGATCATATACTATCAGAACCTTGAAGAAATTGGAACTAATATCAGGACAATAAGAGCTGGGTTTGGAAACAAAATGCTTCGTAAAAGGTAGAAAAGTATTTTGTTCTCCACTCACTAGAGATTCACCCAGAGATTCAAGATTTGAACCAGCCAGAAATGTGAGCGTCTTTCTTCCTTTTCTCCTGAGTATGGGAAGGGATGGTACACACACAGATAATAGGTTTTTAGGGCAGCATTTGCATGGGGCCACTGTAGAAAGAACCCAGTTGTAGTGCATGCTGGGAATTATCATTTTTTCACGTAACCCATCAGTTCAGAGAACCAGGCCATCAGGTAGGAAGGAGACATCATCTCACGTGGGACAAAGGTACACAGAGGTAAATTTTGCTTAAGCTTGCATATCGACTTGCCGTTTTGTTCTAAGTAGGAGAAGTGTATTCTATCACTAGCTGGAAACAGGGTACAGGATCAAGGACTAAGATGAATAAGTAACAATTAGGCCTGTGAAAAATACCATAGAACAATGGGGGAGATGTATCTAGAAGACTCAGAAGAATAACAGACTTCTGATAATTATTTACCAATGAATCCAGGGGAAAATGTCAAGAAACAATTTGACATTTACAACAGAGCACAGGAAGACATAGTCTTCATAACATAGCTACAGAATAGAAAGATAGTAACATTAATAAAAAAATCTTATTATAAAATCAAATAAAAATGTCAAAAATCATTCCAAAATGAGAAGATCCATGATTATTAAAAAAGATGGTAGATCTAAAATTCTTTGTTATATTTTTAATAAAACTGAAAATGTTGTGGGGACCACGTAGTGAGGGTCAGGAATATAAGATTGTGTTATATCTTTTGTCTCAAACAGAAGAGACTCAAATGATATAATTTCATTTCTCACTCATATAGATGAGTAAAAACAGTTTGTAAAGATAACTGGTTTTAAATAACCACTAGCACAATTGTCAGTTATCATCAAAAAACAGAAAAAAGGAAACCAGAAAGAAGTGGTAAATGTATGAAAATATAGAATAAGATGACATAAGCCATAATAATGACAAATGTCAATAGGTTAAATCAGTGGGTTTCAAAATTTCAAGCACTTGAATCTTATTCTCAAAGAAAATGCTACATTTAATTCCAAATGACAAAGCTGTGCTTTTTAAGTTGCATTTATTGATTATAAGATCAATTAATGAGGCCAATGATAATGAGAAAGTCACCTCCACTGAGTGGATACCACTGTCTTGGATTGCCAGTTTATCTGAAAATTATAGAGTAATGCACTTCCAGTCATAGCACAATTTTTACTAGAACTTGACAAAATGATCCTAAAGAATATTTTGAAAAAGAAGATAAAGTCAACAACAAAGAAAAGAAGAGTATGAGGGTGGGTGTAGAGTTGCTATACAAGATATTAAAATGTACTGAAAAACTAATAGTTAAAGGCATGATACTACCCCCAGATACTAGTTCCAAATTGGGAAAGGAGTACGTCAAGGCTCTATATTGTCACCCTGTTTATTTAACTTATATGCAGAGTACATCATGCAAAATGCCAGGCTGGATGAAGCCCAAGCTGGAATCAAGATTGCCGGGAGAAATATCAATAACCTCAGATATGCAGATGACACCACCCTTATGGCAGAAAGCAAAGAGGAACTGAAGAACCTCTTGATGAAAGTGAAGAGAAGAGTGAAAAAGCTGGCTTAAAACTCAACATTCAAAAAACTAAAATCATGGCATCTGGTCTCATCACTTCATGGAAAATAGACGGGGAAACAATGGTAACAGTGAGAGACTTTATTTTGGGGGGCTGCAAAATCACTGCAGATGGTGATTGCAGCCATGAAATTAAATGACACTTGCTCCTTGGAAGAAAAGCTATGACCAACCTAGACAGCATATTAAAAAGCAGAGACATTACTTTGCCAACAAAGGTCTGTCTAGTCAAAGCTATGGTTTTTCCAGTAGTCATGTATGGATGTGAGAGTTGGACTGTGAAGAAGGCTGAGCACTGAAGAATTGATGCTTTTGAACTGTGGTATTGGAGAAGACTCTTGAGAGTCCCTTGGACAGTAAAGAGATGCAACCAGTCCATCCTATAGGAAATCAGTCCTGAATATTCATTGGAAGAACTGATGCTGAAGCTGAACCTCGAATACTTTGGGCACCTGATGTGAAGAACTGACTCATTGGCAAAGACCCTGATGTTGGGAAAGATTGAAGGCAGGAGGAGAAGGGGACGACAGTGGATGAGATGGTTGGATGGCATCACTGACTCGATGGACATGAATTCGAGCAAGCTCTGGGAGTTGATGATGGACAGGGAAGCCTGACATGCTGCAGTTCATGGGGTCATGAGGAGTCAGACATGACCGAGTGACTGAACTGGACTAGCCCCTGAAGAGTAATAGCATTTAAAATTCCAAGTATGTGTGTAGTTGTCCACATTTTGTAACTTAGAAAAAAGTTCGCAAATCTACTCAGTTGGGAACGTATGAATTATTGAAGGAATGATTTTAGACCAGAGGGCTAACCCATGTGAGAAAAATTAAATAACAAAGTTGATTATATTAAAGATAGACATTTCAAAAGTAAACCCATAAAGTAAGAATAAATTATAGAAAATAATATATCCTTGTGGTATAGAACCACTTTCAAACCATGACACTGATAACTTAAACCAGAGGTGGACAAACTACTGCCCACCCATTGTTGTTAAGTCATGTCCAACTCTTTGTGACCCCATAGACTGTAGCCTGCCAGGCTCCTCCATCCATGGGATATCCCAGGCAAGGATACTGGATACAGGAGTGGGTTGCCATTTCTTTTTCCAGGGAATCTTCCTGACCCAGGGATCAAACCTGAGTCTCCTGCATTGGCAGGCAGATTCTCCTGCATTGGCAGGGAAGCCCACTGCCCACCCATGGCCGAATTTAAAATGAAGACATGCCCATTCAGTGACTATCCTCTAGGGCTGTTTCTGCTCTGCAAAGAGAGAGTTGTGACAGACCATTTGGTTGGCAAAGCCTGAAATATTTATCATCTGTCCCTTTACAGGAAAAGTTTGTTGACTCCAGACATCAATCATAAAACAATTTTATATGGTGAAATCTAAAGTTTACACTTTGGCATGGAATATAACCTCTTAAATAAAAAGGAACTGGGAAGAAGATTTGCAATATATATGATAGATATATGGATATAATGAGATGGTTGGATGGCATCATCGATTCAATGGACATGAACTTGGGCAAACTCCAGGAGATGGTGAGGGACAGGAAAGCCTGGTGTGCTGCAGTCCATGGGGTTGCAAAGAGTCAGAAGCGACTTAGGGACTGAACAACAACAACTACAAAATGGATGTAACTGTCTTTTACAAAACAATAGGAAAAATTGTACATTAGTAGAAAAATGGGCAAAAGAGAGAAACAGGCACTGCACAGCACAGAAATTATAAATAACCAACAAAACAATGAAAAATATCAATTCTCACTAATATTTTATAAAGTGCATTTAAAAATAATACTACAAATAGATATTAGGCAACTCAAAAAATGGAAGATAGCATGCACCAAAATGCAGAAAAACAGACTCTCACAGGCTAGTGGTGGGTGTGTAGAAAGAAAGTGAATTGGCAGCATATTGGAAAAGCTCTAAAATGTATATACCCTTTGATAAAGGAACTCTGCTACTAGGATTTACCCTAGGGAAATAATGGGACATTTATTGCAGGATTATATATAATTGTACAAATTGGAAGCAACTTTAAATATGAAAGAATATATCATTTCCTGAATAAATTATA
The DNA here is from genome assembly GCF_023091745.1 of Budorcas taxicolor. Lineage (NCBI taxonomy): Eukaryota > Metazoa > Chordata > Mammalia > Artiodactyla > Bovidae > Budorcas > Budorcas taxicolor. Next base: position 101,597,322 of record NC_068935.1, on the reverse strand, counting down.
ATCAACCAACAGGATGCAATATTCTAAGATATTAAAATTATGTTGTTGGGACTTCCTGGTGGTCCAGTGATTAAAACTTTGTGCTCCACTGCAGGGGCGCCATGTTCGATCCCTGGTCCGGGAACTAAGATCCCTCAGACCATCTGGGGTGCCCTAAAACAGAAAATCATGTTATACTTTTGTCAAAAAAGCACAAATGTTCAAAATATATTCTTGAGAATAAACGATAGTTTAAAAAAACCCAGAAAATACGTTGTAATTGCAATTTTGAAAATAAATTCACATAAAAATCCCTGGCAAACATCAGTTAATATTAGTTATAGCTGCCCTGTGGGATAACAGATGAGTTTTATTTTCTCCTCTTTGCTTATTCATATGTAAGTGCTTTATTGAACTGTCTCATCTCTGTGGGGTACAAAGAGGAAATGGTTTTATTTTTCTCCATTCTCAGCCTTTACTCCCACAACTGTGTTACATGAGAAGTCCCACCCGCTGGGTCACAGACCCCTTAAGGACATTTTGGGATGATTCCTTGACTTCGTTTTTAGGATATTAAAAATCTGTCAATTTCATGTACTCTCAGAGCTTTTCCCTTTCCCGAAGTTTTCCAGGTTTGTGGCTCAAGGGCCCTGGAGTGAACCATGGTGTGTGGCAGAGCCCCCAAGCGGTGCCCCTTCTTGGCAGGCTTCTGTTGTGTTGCAGGGGTGAAGGAGGAGGGATTAAGGAAAATAGTATGTGATTTGGCTGCATTCCCTGGCAATCTGGTGGCTCAAATGGTAAAGAATTTGCCTTCAGTGCAGGAGACCTGGGTTCGATCCCTGGGTCAGGAAGATCCCCTGGAGAAGAAAATGGCTACCCAATCCAGTAATCTTGCTTTGAGAATCCCATGGACAGAGGAGCTTGGCGAGCTACAATCCATGGGCTTGCAAAGAGTCGGACATGACTGAGCAACTAACACTTTCACTTTCCTGGCAATCAGCTCTTAGTTGTTGCTGCTTCTCTGACAGGTGCCAGATACCCTCCGGGTGACAGGTCTAAACACTGGCTCTCACTGGGGGCAATGAAATGTTTACTATGTGACTCTTTGATATCTTCCAAACTCCACCTCCTCTCCAGCCTTGCTCACTAACCATGAGTCTCCTGCAGCCAACACAGCCACCTCAGAGTGGAAGCAGGGATACATGCACATTTGCATAGGTTTGGCTTCCTTACAAGCCATTCAGATAATCCAAGAGAAACTTGGGGTTTAATGCCAAACTGACCATGGGAAATATAGACTGCTCCATGGCCAGCCCTATTCTTGTCCCCCTCGGGAGGATCAGCAAGTCCTCTCTGTAGTTACATTTCAAGACAGGACCTGGTGCCAGTCTCCCCTTCTTGCAGAGACCCCCTCAATGTCCCTATGCATGATTCCCTTGGAGCCTCTTCCCTGCTTGACTCTCACTGTATTTTGCAAACTTTGGTGAAACAAGACTCTGGGTCATTTGAGGATGAGGGAGATGGGGAAGGGAATTTGGCAGCTTTCCTAACTTCTCCCATGGTTCAGGACTCCAGCAATGCCTTGCTTTTTTCTCTCACTAGCCTTTTCTTTATAAACTGCCGCTGCTATTGCTAAGTCACTTCACTCATGTCCGACTCTGTGCAACCCCATAGACGGCAGCCCACCAGGCTCCCCTGTCCCTGGGATTCTCCAGGCAAGAACACTGGAGTGGGTTGCCATTTCCTTCTCTAATGCATGAAAGTGAAAAGTGAAAATGAAGCCACTCAGTCGTGTCTGACTCCTAGCGACCCTGTGGACTGCAGCCCAGCCGGCTCCTCCGCCCATGGGATTTTCCAGGCAAGAGTACTGGAGTGGGGTGCCATTGCCTTCTCCATTTATAAACTGGGGATAATGTAATTTTAAAAATCCCAGTGAATTTTTTTCCTTGGGATATTATAGAAAGTTCTTTGTGAAGAATGTACTTACGAATAATGTTATGAAATACAAAAAAATGTGGACATTTGGAATGACTTGCTTTACTAGATATCAAACAAAAAGCTACAGCATCATTATGACCAGAAATATTGAATGATCCGTTTAAAAGAACATATAGCTTGCAAACAGTTCCTAGCATATGGAAGAACGTATTGTTGTAGTGTTTAGTCGTTAAGTCATGTCCAACTCCTTGTGACCCCATGGACTGTAGCTCACCAGGCTCCTATGTCCATAGGATTTCCTAGGGAAGAGTATTGGAGTGGGTTGCCATTTCCTTCTACTGGGGATCTGCCTGACCCAGGGATTGAACCTGTGTCTCCTGCACTGGCAGGCAGATCCTTTACCGCTGAGCCACCAGGGGGGCCCTATGGAAGAACTTGGTAATATGCTAAAGAAAATATCACAGATGAATGAGAAGGAATGACATATTCAACAAAAGTGCTGAGAAAATTATTGGGGAAAAGTAGCAAGTTACATTCCTGTCTTATATCATACACCAAAATACATTTCAGATGCTTGGAGAGTTAAAAATCTAACCACAAAATCCCTAAAGTTAAAATAAGTAGTATTAGAACTAATGTTGAATTGAAGAAAATATTTCTCAGCCAATAAAGCACTAAAAGAAAACACAAAGGAGAAAATATTACTAGCTTTGTGTAAAACAAACAAATATGCAAATATTTTATAGGTATATTGAAAACTCCATAGAGATAGAGACAAGTGAGATATGTTAAATAAATTTTGGTATAACAGGACAGACAAAAGTTTATTATAGTTAATGCATAAATATGCTGCCAATCAGCAACCAGAGCTGTAATGTCTCTGTAGAAAAATGGGCCAGTGCATTTACAGAAAAGAAAGGATGTTTGCATGCCTCTGAATTATGTCAGAAACATATCTGAGTTCCCTAGGAATAAAAAATGCAAACATAAACAACAAGATACCTTCCCACCCATAAAATAACAAGAGGTTTTAAACATATACAAAGATGTTGACAGTACAGTGAGATGATCATTTTTAGCCAAAGCTGATGAGAAAACGAACTGACCTAACCTTTCAGGAAAACAACTGAGAATAATGTAAAATGAGCCTTAAAGAGTGGAAGAGCAGTTCCACTCAGCTGTTCTACTCAAAGAAATCTATCCCAGGGAACCATTTGGAGGCCCAAAACAATTCATTCACAAGAATATTAATCATATTTTTATTGAACAGGAAACTATAGTCAATATTTTGTAATAACATGATGGTAAATTAATCCTATATTTCAAAATAATCATCAAAAATTAAAAATAAACCATTATCCTATTATTGAGTATTCAGGTTAATAAATCAGGTCTCTCGACTGGATGATTTTACTGTCTGTGAGATATCCCCAAAATTCCATTAATTGGAGAATTTTAATTGGCATTACAAAAGTGCTTATGTGAAAAAAGCCATATACAAAACTATTTCTATCTTACAAACATGGTTCTGATCATTTTAGTTTTTATGCCTGTTAGATCCTGCTTTTTCCATACAGACAGACAGAAACAACCTTCCCAAAGTATAAGAGTTTCAGCCCAAAAAGGAAACAAGGAATTGTGTCCTACATTCCAGTTACAGCAGAATCATTTTTATCTTCATCACTCTCTTTTGCTATAATTTTTTAAAAAATTATAAGTTGATTCAAACATTCAATTTCTATTTCCTTAATTACACTTCTAATTAATAATGTTTCTCCTTATATTGTTTACATTTTAAAAACAGCTTAGTTTGGGAATGACTTACATACAATAAACTGCATGCATTAAAGTGTGCAGTTTGCTACATTTTGACATATGTGTATGCCTGTAAAACCATCCCCACAATCAAGATAATGAACATAGCATGATTGGAATTTGATTATGAAAGCATATGGCCTAGAAAGAACTACTCTACAATGCTCAGATTATTTATATTTAGAAAATTTTATTTTACTCTTTTGCATATATTTTCAAAAATTTCTGCAATGTGCATGTGTTACTTTTCTGAGCAGAAAAACCCTGAGGAAAAGTTGGTAACCGTGACTGAGGATGGGTGGCAGAGTGGTAGATCAGCAGATAGATTTTATAGAAAATGAAGGAATAGAAATTATTTTTATTTTTTAACTTTTCATTTTATATTGGAGCATGGTTGATTTAAGAGTATTGTGGTAGTTTCAAGTGCACAGCAGAGCAACTTAGCCATACATATACATGTACCCATTCCCCCCTCAAATTTTCCTTCTAAAAAGGAAGGCTCAAGAGTTTTAAGTCCCATGGATTAGATAATTAAGACTCTACCAGAAATGATCCAGAGTTGTTTCTATGGCAAATCAACAGTGGAGACAGAAAATAGTGGGTCAAGAAATAAATGGGTTTGGCAGAGTGGAAGAGGAGGGGCCAGAGTCCAACTGGCAAGATAAGTTTTGACCATGGGAAAAGATTACCTGGTTCCCTGAGCTAATGAGGCTGGTTATTGGGAATGGGTGGTGTTAGAATTTCATGTTGGAGAGTGAAGGGTTGACAGCTGCACTTTTTTTTTTTTTTTGCTTGTGATAAAAGTGGCAAGGTGGTATCCTACCAATAATGTGGCTTAAATTTTGTGATGGAAGACACTGGCGAATCTTGTCAGTGGCAACTAGGAAGTAGCTGGTATCAGCAATGTATACCTGCATTGAAGAACTACCTAGCAAGGAAGACCCACTATTTGAAATGGCCTTTATTTCCTTGTTTTGATTAATTTTATCAGAAGAGGAAAAGTGAGTTGTGAAATTAATTCAGTGTTGGGGAAGGGGGGATGGGCTTCCCAGGTGGTGCAGTGTAAAGAATCCTCCAGCCAATGCAGGAGATGCAGGAGATGCGGGATTGATCCTTGGGTCAGGTAGATCCCCTGGAGAAGGAAATGGCAACCCACTCCAGGATTCTTGCCTGGAAAATCCCATGAACAGAGGAGACTGGCAGGCTGCAGTCCATGGGGTCGCAAAGAGTTGGATTTGACTGAGTGACTGAACAGGCATGCACAGGAAAGGGGGAGGTGAATAAACAAGGGAGTAAAGAGTTTGGGATACAAGTTAGGTAATGGATGTTTTATTATTGGAAAAGCAATTGTTAGTTGGAATATAAATTAGGAGAGCCTGCTGTTTAAACAAAGCAGAGTTTTTTTTTTTAAATTAAAGCTATTATTTTTGGTGTGTGGCTGATTTTGGTCTATTCCAACTTGGATTATCACATTCTCCTTTCAGCTAATTCTTCACTCAATATTTAGTTCACATTTTTTTAAAACACTCTGTGTGCTAAGCCATTTCATTCTTAAAATGAAGTAGTTAAAATAGTTCTTGTGTTTCCAATGCAATGCCTGAAGTAGTGTCTGAACACAGTTAGCATTCTACAAATGTACGGAATAGATGACCAGACACTGCTGTACATCTACAGACATATATAAAACAGCGCATCATTGAAGAATGGCTTTGAGGTTCTTTCAGATGGACACTAATAAGTAAAGGCAGAGTAAACATGATCTGTGGTATATACTCAGTAAGAAACTAATTTATAAGTATTCCAGTGTATCCAAATGGAGGAATAGCCCTACTCAACCAAATCAGTGACATATCTGATGGGGTTTTCAGTTCTACACAGATCAGATGACAACTGCAAATAGGTGTTATCTAGTGAAAATTTCCCACCATATTACACTTGCTTGCTTCAGACATCTTCATGTTTTATTAAAGTCACTAAATAAATTTCCATTTCCTTAACTTAGCTCTTGGAATGTTCTAGAGTGTGAGAAGCATTACTTTTCAGAAAGCATATGACATTACAGAACTTGTTTATCAGCACTAGGTATTTCCTTGGAGGGTTGAGCTTTAGAGAGAGCATATATTTATTTCCACCAATCATGAAGCTAAAGGAAATTGTCAATGACTAACATGAAACAGCTTGAAGATATTTGTACAACCCCAGACCTAGCATTCACTGAAGATAGTTTTTGGCAGTTTTGTGTGTGTGTGTGTGTGTGTGTGTGTGCGTGCATGCAGGTGCATGCTTCCTGTCTCTACTTTCCTTATTAAAGCTATCTTCAACATTGAAGTTTCACTCTCTTGAGTTTATATTCTGAAAGAGGCCAGCCTATTGTTGATTTATAGGGTATTTCTGTGCCTACATTTCAGATGTAAGTTTCATCCTGTTGTCCAGGAAGAGCATCGTACAATGGCTGGGTAAAGTGACTTCATACTCTGTTGCTATAGTGATATCTCAGTGAAGGCTCTTGACCCTTTCCACGCTTCAGTTTCTTCATCTATAAAATGATAGTAATATTCTGGGTTTTATTCTACAGAACTTTTCAGGGATTCAATAGGATTTTTATGGAAAAACACTTTGAAAAGAATTCAGGATGAATGGGTAAAGAAGATGTTATATATGTGTGTATGTATGTATGTATATATATATATGTGCGTGTGTGTGTGTGTGTATAAATGGAATATTATTCATCCATAAAAATCAATGATGTTCTGCCATTTGAAGCAAAGTGGATGGATTTAGAGAACATTATGCTTGGTGAAATAAGTCAAACAGAGAAAGACAAATACTGTGTGATATCACTAATTTGTGGAATCTAAAAAATCATACAAATGAATGCAAAATAGAAACAGACTCACAGATATAGAAAGCAAACTAGTGATTACCAGTGAGGAGAGAGGAGAGAAGAGGGGAAAATTAGGGGAATGGGATTAAGAGATAAAACTACTATGTATGCAATAGGTAAGTAACAAGGATATATTGTATAGCATAGGGAATTATACCCATTATCTTGTGATAACTTTTAATGGAGTATAATCTGTAAAAATACTGAATCACTATGGTGTATACCTGAAACTAACGTAACATTGTACATCAACTAAACTTCAATTAAGAAAAGAATTCAGGACAAAATAAATATAGGCGATTTTTTTTTTTCTAGGAAGAAGAGCTCAACTCAATGTAAATGAAGGTTCTTCTTTCTAGAATGTTGCTATTGGGATTCTGCCATCATTTCTTTCAGTGTTTTGATGAAGACTTCTGGTTGAACCCCTCTTCCATCATTGTGTAGAATCCACTAAGCTTTATTTAGTTTTAGCTTATTATAGATGGCAAATTCCATTTCCTTGTTCCTGTCCATGAATATTTGGGGAAAAATGGAACCCAAGATTCCAAGAGATACATTGAAGACTCTTTTGAAAATATGATAGTTGGAATTCAGTCTCCTACTGAAAGGGCAAAGCCATCTCAAGTTATTGGAGAATAGTTTTATATTTAGTTTGATTTCATTCCTGATAACTTAATTGTTATACTGATTTGTTTATAATATTGAAATTACCTCTCAGCTCAGTCAGTAATGATTTATTTTGATATTACAAAAAGTCATTAAAGGTAAGATAATACTCCTTCTTCTATTACTTTGCTGCTTTCCTAAAGATAATTGCCTTAAGATTTATAGTCCTCTTATTCCTAAAATAAGAACATTTTTCCACACACAACTATTTGCCTAGATCTAATAAAATATTATCTACAGGACTTTTTTTCTGAAGAAAGATGTATACTTGAACATTTTCACTCTGATTTTAATCCCTACTGCAAACCACAAAGGTTGTCAGTGTGAAGATAGGGAGCTGGTACAGTGGGCTGAGTATTACCACTTAGTGCTTCGGCATGGAATGACTTGGGTATAGTTGGAAAAGTTAGAACATTGCATGGGGATTTGCATCTTAGTTTCTTTTCTGTTGTAAAGGCTGCTGAAAGGACTTCTACCTAGATATACAAAATTAGCACATTACCCCTGAATGGTTGAGATAGCAGATGCTGTCAGGGCCTCACCCATCTTTCCTCAGCCTTAACTATTTCATTGCATGCTGGACCAACTTCAGATGTCAGAAATGGCAACTCAGGGCTTCCTCTGGCAACTTGAGTCAACTCTGCCCTTGCCAGAGGTACCAGGAAATTCATGCCACCTAGGAGCAGTCTTCAAGCAATGGCTGATAGGAACAGCTGAATAAATAAATGCCTTGGCCCCTTTGCCCCTTGGATAGTGTGACACTGAGGTGCACGTTCTACACCATTTCCCATAGTTACCAGTGGAACTGAGCTCACATTGTGCCCAATAGTGGCTTCATGGGGCTTCCTTGGTGGCTCAGATGGTAAAGAATCTGCTTGCAATGCAGGAGACTTGGGTTAGACCCCTGGGTTGGGAAGATCCCCTAGAGGAGAGCATGGCAACCCACTCCAGTATTCTTACCTGGAGAATCCCCATCGACAGAGGTGCCTGGTGGGATACAGTCCATGGTGTTGCAAAGAGTCAGACATGACTGAGCAACTAAGCACAGCACAGTGACTTCATGATCGTGCCCTTTTTATTACCTTTCTTTTCTTCCCTGTCTCACTTCTTCACTCCGTTTCTTCTATTTTCTGGATCACTTTCAAAAAAGCTACTTTCATTCAAATCTTTGACTCAGAGTTGGCATCTTGGGCAATCCAAACTGAGACAGTTGGGAATCTAGAGGCTGTTCGTACAAGTATGTTTAGGGAGGGAGGGTAACAGCTAGAGTCGATAAAGGGATCATGGGAGGATGATGATGAGTGACCTTATGGATTCACAACATAACAACTATTCAAGAAGTTTGTAATGACATCAAGGCGGAAGGCTTTCTGCTTTGAAGTAAAGGTGCAGGTGAATAAGTAACTGAGTTCATGCAGCTGAAAAAGAGCACTTGAAGGGCAGGAAAAGAGTTTGAACTTGGCAGTGGCAAATGAGGGCATGGCAACAAAAGTTCTCTCCTTTCCCTGCTTATGTTCAGTTCAGTTCAGTCGCTCAGTCATGGCTGACTCTTAGCAACCGCATGGACTGCAGCGTGCCAGGCTTCCCTGTTCATCACCAACTCTTGGAGCTTGCTCAAACTCACGTCGATCGAGTTGGTGATGCCATCCAACAATCTCATCTTCTGTCGTCCCTCCACTTCTCCTGCCTTCAATCTTTCCCAGCATCAGGGTCTTTTCTAATGAATCAGCTCTTTGCATCAGGTGAAGCGTCAGCATCAGTCCTTCCAATGAATATTCAGGACTGATTTCCTTTAGGATAGACTTGTTTGATCTCCTTGCAGTCCAAAGGACTCTCAAGAGTCTTCTCCAACATCATGGTTCAAAGACATCAATTCTTTGGCACTCAGTTTTGTTTATGGTCCAATTCTCACATCCATACATGACTATTGGAAAAACCATATCTTTAACTAGATGGACCTTTGTTGACAAAGCAATGTCTCTGCTTTTTAATATGCTGTCTAGGTTGGTCATAGCTTTTCCTCCAAGGAGCAAGCATCTGTTAATTTCTCCTTATGTTACTGCCACCCCTTATAAGGCAGGACCAGGATTTTATTATCAGATTTCTGTGTATCTCCCCCCTACTATGTGATTTAAAAAACAAACATGGGTAGATCATTATGGTGGGAATGAGAAACCTGAAGGTAGGTAGTGTTCCCAGTTAAGATACATAGAACAGCACTAGAAGAGGGGCAGGATGTTGTTTGACATTTAAAAATAGACCTAACTCTACCGATTAGTCTGTTCTGCCCATGGTAAACTTACTCAGTGGTATGGTGGTAATCGTTTCTGGAAAGCTTTGACATATTTTATAATTGAACTGCCAGGTTCACACTTAGCGATAATTCATTCACAGATAAGTATGTCTTGTTAACCAAATTATGTTGACTCTCTTGGAGAGCTGGTGTGAGGTCTTTCCTGTTTCCTGTCTTCATGTGGTTTTACAGTCTCATGACAGACCATTAGCATGATGAAAGATTGATTATTGTCTTAGGTACCAAACTGTAATTTGGCCCCATTTTCATTTTTCTTTTTCATCAGCTGCAGAATCATATGCATTTATCAAAATGGGTGTCATCTGTTTTGAAATTCATGAAGTTAGATTGCACACTTGTCAAACATTTTTTTACTGGCATTGACAAAAACCTCAACATCAAGCTTTACTTAAGCTGTTTAGAAATAGAGATGTCCAGGTGAAAGAATGGTGGAATCAAAATGAAAGACTACGGGCTAGGAGGGCTCATTTATTCTATCACCACTTCTGAATGCATTCAGCAAATTGCCAAACATGGACTGAAGCCTAAGGCTGACTCATTCATTGAAAATTAGTGCCTACAGTGCTCAGCAGTGTACTAGGCACTGGAAACAGCAGCCGCAACATAGGCCAAGTCTCTTTCCTCATAGGGTTTATATTCTAAAGAGTTTATGTGAGATAAAAGAAAGGGACTATTTAGCCCTTATCCTCAAGGATCCAATAATCTACTTGGAAGGAAACAAGCAAATGCACTGAGTGAAAATTTCAAAACAATGCAGAGATGGAGCCAATGAGCAAAGGATGCATTTCAGATGGAGTTGATGAAGATAAGCACAGTAGAAAATGACTCTGCACTGTTTTGCCAGAGACTGGCTTATGACCCTCCTCCAGGAAGTCACTTAACTGCTTCTGTTTCCCAGAACAATGCCCTAGGGACAGTTTTGCTGCTGATTAGAACCTGTGATACATGACAAAGGCCATTCACACTGAGTAATCTGGAAGAACAGCAATCTCTGAATGCGACTCTAAAAATCTACAGTTAATTGGACATGGAGAACAGACTTGTGGACAAGGGCAAGGGGGAGGAGGGAGAGGGTGAGATGAATGGAGAGAGTAGCATGGAAGCATATACACTCCCACATGTAAAAAGAGGTAGCCAGTGGAAATTTGCTGTATGATGCAGGAAGCTCATACTGGGGCTCTGTGGCAACCTAGAGGGGTGGGATGGGGTGCAAAAGGGTGGGAGGTGGGAGGGAGGTTCAAGAAGGAGAGGCCATAGGTACACCTATGGCCGATTCAGGTTGATGTATGGCAGAAACAAAAACAATATTGTAAAGCAATTACCAGTCAATTAAAAATAAATTAATTAAAAAATCTACAGTGAATATCATATTAAATAGTGATGTGTGTGTTCCTTTAAAATTGACAAGATTGTTTCCATTGCAGTTAATGTTAGTGTTATAAGCAATACTTCAAATAAGGAACAGTAAGATGATTTTAAGAATCAGGAGGAAGCTAAACTGTCATTGTTTTCAGAAAGTCTAGTTGTTTCCATAGATGTTGTGATCCACACAGTCAAAGGCTTTGACGTAGTCAATGAAGAAGAAGTAGATCTTTTTCTGGAACTCTCTTGCTTTTTTGATGATCCAATGGATGTTAGCAATTAGACCACCTTACCTGCCTCCTGAGAAATCTGTAGGTCAAGAAGCAACAGTTAGAACTGGACATGGAACAACAGACTGGTTCCAAATAGGGAAAGGAGTACATCAAGGCTGTATACTGTCACCTTGCTTATATACACAGAATACATCATGTGAAATGCCAGGCTGGATGAAACACAAGCTGGAATCAAGATTGCAAGAAGAAATAACAATAAACTCAGATATGCAGATGACACCATCCTTATGGCAGAAAGCAAAGAAGAACTAAAGAGCCTCTTGATGAAAGTTAAAGTGGAGAGTGAAAAAGTTGGCTTAAAACTCAACATTCAGAAAACTAAGATCGTGGCATCTGGTCCCATCACTTCACAGCAAATAGATGGGGAAACAATGGAAACAGTGAGAGGCTTTAATTTTGGAGGCTCCAAAATCACTGCAGATGGTGACTGTAGGCATGAAATTAAAAGACACTTGCTCCTTGGAAGAAAAGCTATGACGAACCTGGACAGCATATTAAAAAGCAGAGACATTACTTTGCCAACAAAGGTCTGTCTAGTCAAAGCTATGGTTTTTCCAGTAGTTATGTGTGGATGTGAGAGTTGGACTATAAAGAAACCTGAGCACCAAAGAATTGATGCTTTTGAACTGTGGTGTTGGAGAAGACTCTTGAGAGTCCCCTGGACTGCAGGAGATCCAACCAGTCCATCCTAAAGGAAATCAGTCCTGAATATGCATTGGAAGGACTGATGTTGAAGCGGAAACTCCAATAGTTTGGCCACCTGATGTGAAGAACTGACTCACTGGAAAAGTCCCTGATGCTGGGAAAGATTGAAAGTGGGAGAAGAAGGGGATGATAGAGGATGAGATGGTTGGATGGCATCACTGACTTGATGGACATGAGTTTGAGTAAGCTCTGGGAATTGGTGATGGACAGGGAAGCCTACAGTGCTGCAGTCCACGGGGATGCAAAGAGTTGGTACATGACTGAGTGACTGAACTGAACTGAGTTGCTTCCATAGAAAATTCAAGAGACTCAAAAAGCTATTAGAACTATTAAGAAATTTCAACAAGTTTAATGGGTAAAAATAAAATTAAAAATCAATAATATTCTAATACATCAGCAACAGCCAATTAGAAAATATAACTTTAAGAATGCAATTCCTAAAAAAGAATGCAATTCATAAAAGTAACAAATGCTTATCTATAAATAAATCTGATAAAAATATATATATACCTGAATGTAGAAAACCAGGTGCAGAGCACTATAAGTTTGCAGATATTTTGATAAAATTCCCAACAGTTTAGTGGGTGTGTCTTTTGATAAAATGATCTTAAAATGCAAACAGGTATAAAATAGGTAACTAATGAGAGCTTGCTGTATAGCACAGGGAACTTTACTCAGTACTCTGTAATGGCCTGTATGGAAAAAGAATTTAAAAAAGAGTAGATAGACGTATATGTATAACTGACTCACTTTCCTGTACACCTAAAACTAACACAACATTGTAAATTGACTATACTCCCATAAAAATTAAAGAAAAATTCAGACAGGATAGTAAAAAGTCAGAGACATGAAGACACTTTTAAAAAAATAAAAGCAGAATGGAAAAATAGCCCCTCTCTCTCTATATCTCTATTTATCTATCTATCTATCTATCTATATGGTTTTTCTGGTGGCTTAGTCAGTAAAGAATCTGCCTGCAATGCTGGAGACCCAGGTTAGATCCCTGGGTTGGAAAAATCCCCTGCAGTAGGAAATGGCAATCCACTCCAGTATTCTTGCCTGCGAAATCCCATGGACAGCGGAGCTTGGCGGGCTGCAGTCCATGGGGTAGCAGAGTTGGATATGACTTAGTGACTAAACCACTATATGTGTGTGTGTGTATATAGTGGTTTAGTCACTAAGTCATATATATATATTATATATATATAAATAATTAAGACAGTAGGAAAGTAGACCATTTATCATAGGAAACTTGTCTGCTTTTGGCCAGGGACTCATGCTTTCATCTTTGAGATGTACGATATTCAGTTCAGTTCAGTTCATTTCAGTCGCTCAGTCCTGTCCAACTCTTTGTGACCCCATGGACTGCAGCATGCCAGGCTTCCCTGTCCATTAACAACTCCTGGAGTTTGCTCAAACTCACGTCCATCGAGTCGGTGATGGCATCCAAGCATCTCATTCTCTGTCGTCTCCTTTTCCTTTTGTCTTCAATCTTTCCCAGCAACAGGATCTTTTCCAGTGAGTCAGTTCTTCGCATCAGGTGCCCAAAGTATTGGAGCTTCAGCTTCAGCATCAGTCCTCCCAATGAATATTCAGGATTGATTTCCTTTAGGATGGACTGGTTGGGTCTCCTTGCTGTCGAAGGGACTCTCAAGAGTCTTCTCCAACACCACAGTTCAAAAGCATCAATTCTTCAGTGCTCAGCTTTCTTTATGGTCCAACACTTACATCCATACATGACTGCTGGAAAAACTGTATCTTTGACTAGATGGACCTTTGTTGGCAAAGTAATGTCTCTGTTTTTTAATATGCTGTCTCAGTTGGTCATAGCTTTTCTTCCAAGGAGCAAACATCTTTTAATGTCATGGCTGCAGTCACCATCTGCAGTGATTTTGGAGCCCCCCAAAATAAAGTCTCTCAGTGTTTCAATTGTTTCTCCATCTATTTGCCATGAAGTGTTGGGACCTATATTGATGCAGTGATGTATGATATTGGGGACATTTAATTCTTTTTTAGTTTAAAATTTTTTTTCTTTTATAAATTGTGGTAAAATATACATTGCATCAAATTTAGCATCTTATTCGTTTTAAGTGTCCAGTTCAATGGCATTGAGTAACATTCATACTGTTGTACAACCATCACCACCCTTCACTTCCAGAACTCTTTCCATCTTGCACAACTGAAACTTTGTGTCCATTAAACAATAGCAGTGCTGTTTAATTTAGGTAAAAACAGTTTTATCTAGAATGTTGAACATTTCAAATTATGGTCCTTCTTCCCTCCCTGCCACCATTTCCTTCCTCCCTTCCTTCCTTCCTGCTTCCCTCCCTCCCACCCATCCTCCCATCCAACACAGTGAGAAATGTCTTTGCAGCTTCTTCAGATAGTTTAACATAATGGAAATTGTGGTGGTTTTCTTGATTGACTAAACTAGCCACTACTTAAAAGGAAGGGACTTTGGATGGACTTCTCACCAGTATCCTTAATGTCTTTGCAGTGGACTGAATGCTTGGGTCCCCCCATGGCCAAATTTTTATATTAAAATGATAACCCCCAGTGTGATGATAATAGAAGATGGAGCCTTTAGGAAGTGATTATGGGTCTTGAGACTGGAGCGCTCATGAATGAGATTAATGTCCTTATAAAAGGAATCCCAGAGAGCTTTTTCCCTCTACCATGTGAGGATATATCAGTTGGCAGTCTGCAATCCAGAAGGGGGCTCTTACCAGAACCTGACTATGCTGGCTCTTCGATCTAGAACTTTCAGCTTCCAGAACTGTGAGAAACAAATTTCTGTCATACAAAAGCCACTCAGTCTGTGATATTTTGCTTTAACAGCCTGAACTGATTAAAACAGTCTTTATATACTGCTTGGGCTTTCTCTTTAATTATGAGAAATTTGCCCCTGATCTTTTTCAAATTACTAGCATGCTACAAAAAATCAGATGTGAACAAACATGAATTCCATGTAATACTACAAAGTTTGTTTGCACTGAATTATGTTAAACAAATATAAGCTCTAATAGAGTGTACAGTATAAAAGTATATGTAAGTAAGATGTTCAAATGGGATGTAGTCTCAGTTCTGACTGAGACTCCAGGATAGCAGAGGAAATGAGGGGCTAGACCAGTGAAGCAATTCCAACTTATAAAAACATTTGAAGAAAATGAGCGAGTTGGATATTAGCTCATTCTTTAGAGAACACTGTTGGGCATTGTATATGCCCTGGAAATGGAGAAGGAAATGGCAACCCACTCTAGTACTCTTGCCTGGAAAATCCCATGGATGGAGGAGCCTGGTAGTCTACAGTCCATGGGGTCGCAAAGAGTCAGACACGACTGAGCGACTTCACTTCACTTCACCATGGAAAAGGGGGAGAAGCCCTTGCCCATCACCTGAAGTCTCTTTTGAGAAAGCCATCAGTGAGACTACTTCCAGATTTTAGTATGTCATCCTCTGGAGTTTGAGAGGTGCTGTAGACTGGTATATATTATACTTGTGAGGAATCTAAAGTTCCAGAGATGTAGAGAACAAATATATGGACACCAAAAGGGAAAGAAGAGGTGAGAGGAATTGGGAAATTGATATTGACACCTATGCACTATTGATACTATATGTGAACTAGATAACTAAGGAGAACCTACTGAATAGCACAGGGAACTCTACTCAATGCTCTGTGGTGACCTGAATGGGAAGGAAATCCAAAAATTAGGGGATATATGTATATATATAGCTGATTCACTTTGCTGTACAGTAGAAACTAAGCCAACATTGTAAAACAACTACACTCCAATAAAAATTAATAAAAACAAACAAAAAATAAAGTTCTAGGGCCTGGCTGAAGCAACTTACCATTGTGGCTGGGGAGTAAATTGATACCTATTGATGACTAGTCAAAGGTTTGAGTTTCTGATGGACTAAATATGTATGGAGAGAGTGGATGAGTCTAAAACTACTCAAAGGGATTTTGCCTAAGAGGGCCTTGAGAGGAGTAATAGCACAAGGTCTGTGTGGAGGAAGAATGCAAAGAAATAGTGGATCAAGGGTAGATTCTCAACAGGCCAGGTGGAGAATGTATTACCTATGTTGGAGACAGCAGGTAGAACGTTCTTGGTGATGAGTGTGGATGAGGTCTTCAAAAAACCCATGGGGTATTCTACAAGAGGGATAAAATTAAAAATACACCATATCTAAAGGAGGAAATTAACACTTGCTCACAAGGCCTTTTTCTGTTTCCCTCTTGTCTCCTTCTTGCTCCCCCAAATTTGGCTCCAGAGGGGTTAGAAACTATGGTTAGTAAGCTAGGGAAAGAAGTGTAGATATTCAAGGTGGTAAACTAGAGAGGAAGCAAACCTGTCTCTCTTCTCAATGCAAGTTTTCCACCTGGTTAAGGGCTCAGCTAGGAGAATGGAGAAGCTCTGACTCTGAGGGGAGTTTCACATTTTTACTATTATTCCAGAGGGAAATAACTGACATGAAGTTGTTTGGGGAATTGAAGAGAATTTTTCTGTGTATCTGAAAGTGAGCAAAAAAGCTATGGGTTTCACCCTAGTTTTCCTATAAGAAGTAATGTCACAGAGCAGGCTACAGGGTGAGGAAGGTTAGTGGTAACTGGATGTCTTCTACAATATTCTTCATGTTGTGTGTGTATGTTTTAAGTAGCTCAAAATTAAAATTTTAACAAAAGAAAAAAAGAACAAATGGCATCTAATTGACCAACTTTAAATAATGGCTTATTCAAGGTAAAGAATCTCAGTGTCAAAGTTTAGAAGGTGCTAAGAAGCCGTTAATCAAAATTATTGAAAATAAGTTTCAGGAAAAGCACGAAAGATGCTCACCGGCATGTTGGTACATCTGGCATCTTATTTCTACATCATCACTTGCTCAGCTCCGTTGATGGGTTGTCTCACCAGTTATCCCTTGCTTTTTACCTGGCTTTCTGTCAACTACTCAGCTGCAAGGCCTGAGACTCCATGATCAGTGTCTGATTTATGTCCCATTATTCTTGTATCTGTCAGACTTTATTTTTGGGGGCTCCAAAATCACTGCAGATGGTGACTGCAGCCATGAAATTAAAAGACGCTTACTCCTTGGAAGGAAAGTTATGACCAATCTAGATAACATATGCAAAAGCAGAGACATTACTTTGCCAACAAAGGTCTGTCTGGTCAAGGCTATGGTTTTTCCAGTGGTCATGTATGGATGCGAGAGTTGGACTGTGAAGAAAGCTGAACGCCAAAGAATTGATGCTTTTGAACTGTGGTGTTGGAGAAGACTCTTGAGAGCCCCTTGGATTGCAAGGAGATCCAACCAGTCTATTCGGAAGGAGATAGCCCTGGGATTTCTTTGGAAAGACTGATGCTAAGGCTGAAACTCCAGTACTTTGGCCACCTCATGTGAAGAGTTGACTCATTGGAAAAGACTCTGATGCTGGGAGGGATTGGGGGCAGGAGGAGAAGGGGATGACAGAGGATGAGATGGCTGGATGGCATCATGGACTCGATGGACGTGAGTCTGAGTGAACTCCTGGAGTTGGTGATGGACAGGGAGGCCTGGCGTGCTGCGATTCATGGGGTCGCAAAGAGTCGGACACGACTGAGCAACTGAATTGAGCTGAACTGAACTGATTCTTGTGTCTTTCTGTGCTTTTTGTATGGTTCAGATATGTATATATCAAAACATAAAAGCTGCAAGCTAATTGTGGTTGGGATAACTATACCTAGGAAGTGATATATAAAATTTAAAAGAAAAATTCAACTAGAGACTACCAAAAATGTACTAGATTCTTAATAAAAGAGAAATATAGACTTCTCTATCAGTGACCGCCAACTGTAAGCAGCCACATTCATGGTAGGGAAGAGTCAAGAGGAGGTGAACTGGTGAGAAAAGGAGATAAAAAGTTAGAGTTTGTCTCAATGCTTCTCCTCTGCTTCTAACCCCACCATAGCCTGAAGACATCTCCTTTTTTTGTGACCAAGTCTCCTAGATCTGGGCTTCCCTGGTGGCTCAGATGGTAAAGAATCTGCCTGTAGTGCAGGAGACCTGGATTCAATCCCTGGGTCAGGAAGATCCCCTGGAGGAGGAAATCACAAACCACTTCAGTATTCTTGCCTGAAGAATTCCATGGACAGAGGAGCCTGACGTGCTACAGTCCATGGAGTCACAAAGGGTCAGACATGACTGACGGACTAACATTCTGAGATCCATTGCATACTTGTTTAATGTATCTTGACTAGTTTTCCTAGGGCTTCGCTAAGTAGTTCAGTTGGTAAAGAATTCACCTGCAATGCAGGAGGCCCTGGTTTTATTCCTGGGTCAGGAAGATCTGCTGGAGAAGGGATAGGCTACCCAGTCTAGTATTCTGGCTTGGAGAGTTCCATGGACTATATAGTCCATGGGGTCACAAAGAGTCAGACACAACTGAATGACTTTCACTTTCACTGATTGTACATGTCTGGCTTTAAAAAAATTGTTTACTTATTTGACTGCATTGGGTCATAGTTGTGGCATGTAGGATCTTCAATCTTTGTTGCAGCATGTGAGATCTTTAGTTGAGGCATGTGGGATCTAGTTACCCAATCAGGGATCAAACCCGAGCCCTCTGCATTGAGAATACTGAGTCTTAGCCACTGGACCATCAGGGAAGTCCCATTTCTGGCTTTTTGTAGCAGAATTTTCAGCCTGTAAAAGCAGAGTGGATGAGATGAGAGATTTGCAGTCCCATATTTCTGAGTGAGCCACATAGATGAAGCCAAGCCTTGGAGAACACTCTGTGTCTACTGAACTATGTAATTTTCTTTTGTGGTCCTATGGTATCTAAAGGAAATCTAACCTTGTAACTTTATCAGTCATCACAAAGAAAGAAAAGCACCTAGAATCTAAGATGGCACTTGAGTTTGATGGGACACAGTGGTATCATTAGTTTCTGAGATTAATCTTTCTCTTGATTTTATTTATTTATTTTTGGCCACATTTCACAGCTTGTAGGGTCTCAGTTCCCTGACCAGGGATTGAACCTGGGCCATACCAGTGAAAGTGATGAAACCTAAGCACTAGATCACAAGGCAACTCCCTCTTTCTCTTGCTTTAAATGAAATTATTTATTATTGATCAGAGGCCCATATTTCCAACACATAATGGGGCTGGTATCAGCGTTTTCATCCACTTATTTCCAAAGTCGGCTTAGGTAACGTGACCATCAAGTTCAGAACAAGAGATATCGTTTGTTAGGAAAGCTAAGCTTGTAGTATCTTTGTGACCTGGCAAGCTGTGTGTGTGCTCAGTTGCTCAGTCTTGTCTGACTCTTTTTGACCCCATAGACTGTAGTCTGCCAGACTCCTCTGTCCATGGGATTTCCCAGGTAAAAATACTGGAGTGGGTTGCCATTTCCTATTCTAGGGGGGTCTTCCTGACCCAAGGATCAAACGCAGTTCTCTTTGTTTCCTGCACTGGCAGGTAGATTCTTTACCACTGTGCCACCTTGCGGGGGACCGCCCGTAAAGGGTTAAGTCTTGGGAGCTGCTCAGCAGATATGCAGAGCCTTAGGCACGTTCCTAAGCTCCCTGTCCCGCCACCCTCAAGAATTTTTATAGCCCTTAAAGCCCCAAGATGTCTTGTTTCTGCAACATGTAAGATAGATAATCTTATAGTGCTCTGTACACAATGGTAAGGGTCTGGTGATTGTATCCTGAGGTTAAAAAATAATCCTGTGCATGTCTTAAGTCACGTATTTTATCCTATAAATATTGTAGCCTAATAAAGAAAGGCATCAGCCATTTGTGGTCTGATCCTCTCAACCCCATCTTTTGTCTCTATCTCTTATTTTTCTTAGCGGGGACGCTCCGTTCTCTCCCTGTGCAGGTGCAACTCTTGCTTGTGCTGGCCGCGGCACCACCTGACCATGTAGCACCACAAAAGGATCAGATTCCGTATTACACAACATGAGATTAGAATATCCACAATGATTCCGACCTGCTGTGTGACCTTGGGTAAATTTCTTAACCTCTCTGAGTGTCTATATCTGTATGAAGGGAGTAATGATTTAAAGAATTGTGAAGCTGTCAGAATTCATTGAAATACTGTATGTAGAGTGCCTCATAGAATGCCTGGAACGTTAGGGAACAGTAAAATAATAACTTCCCTGGTGGTTCAGATGGTAAAGAATCTTCCTGCAATGCAGGAGACCTGGGTTCAGTCCCTGGGTTGGGACAGTCCCCTGGAGAAGGGAATGGCAACCCACTCCAGTATTCTTGCCTGAGGAATTCCATGGACATAGGAGCCTGGTGGACTACAGTCCATAGAATCCCAAAGAGTTGGACACGACTGAGCGACTAACAAGTCACAAGTCGTTCCATCTTTTAGCCCTATATTATACTTTTGAAGTCCTCAACTGGCTAGGACAATTTTGGTGTCTGTTTAATCAGGATGGGCTGGTTTATATTGTTACATGAACAAACCTAAAATCTCACTGTCTTACAACAAAGGTTGATTTCCTGCTCGTGTTATTTAGTCACTGTAGGTTGACCCTGGTTCTATTCCATATCATCTTCTCCCTGGGATGCAAGAGGGGAGCAGCCTCTGTTTGCAATGTTGCCACTAGCTGTGGCAGATGGAAAGGAGAACATGGTGAGGAAGGCATTTGTCCTTAAAGCCTCCATCCAGAATGGACACTTCTGCTCACTCATTGGTCAAGGTAAGTGACTTGACCATATGTAGTTTTAATAGGATGGAGAAGTGTAATCTTTCCATATGAGTGAGCAACAAATATTAGTGAAGCATAGCTGTTTACCACATCCAGCTCAGTGTTTAGGTCCCCAAACTCTCCAAAAAAAAAAAAAAAAAAACCAAACACATAGATATTGAGTGTCTGATCCTACAATTATCCATTCATATGAAAGCCTATATAATCCTACCTACTTATCTGTTTAATTTCAACTAAGATGCTGCTTCTACCATAGTCTTCCTGGATTCTTCTTGCTGGAAAATGAATAAACTTCTATGGCCTGACACTTTACTTCTGAGGGCATGTACCATACTCTCCCATGTGTTACACTGTGTTATTTCACATGTATTTTTTTCTCAGTGGTATTCACTTTCAAGGAGTTTACAATCCGTGTCTTATTCATCCTCAGGACCCTCATGCTACCCAATTCAGTGTCTTGAACATAATTTATTCAAATTATTTGTAGAGATGAATTGAAGAGCTCAGATGAGAAGTGAACAGTATATGTGGGTGGGATGGAGGAAGTGGGTGCTACACAATGAGGAAATATCTCCCCTTGAAGTCAAATATATGTTTTCTGGAAGTCCTTGGTAGTAATCATGGGAAAGTCTGGGGAAACTGGAATGTCAGCTGAGACTCCTGAGAATCACTTTTGCAGGGCTCAGAAAAGACAAAGGCTATGAGAGAAAATTCAGGTCATTGGAGAACAATATCAGCTAGTTTATAATTAGCAATTACTGCAGAAAGGTGAAACATTTATTCCAATCTGACAACTAAGATTGCATAATTGCACCAAGTGTATTTGTCCACACCATTTCCAGAATGCGTAAGCATTTACAAAGAGAAATAAATAGCTTCAGCATTGGTGGTAAAAGGAAGAAAACAGACTTTCTAGGCTGTCCCGGGCAATAATATGTGGTATAGTATAGTTGCCATGTGGGTGGATTAACCATGTCTTTCTGTTTCTCTCTTAACCCAACAACCTCTAGTCCTATGTCAAGTCTGAGAAAGAACCAAGAAAGATTAATTCTTTCCTGGTGACTCTATGAGATACTCAAGGAATCACCTGTGTTTTCTTTAGTTCAACTACTATTCATTGATTCATCTGCTAGAGACTGTGATCGTTTGAGTCTATTCAGTCTCGTACGCAATCTAGAGTCTTATTCTTAATATGTCTTTATACATGTTATTCTTTCTGCCTGAAATATTCTCGTCTTTGTCTTGAATAATCTCTACTTATCCTTCTGCTTTTGGTTTCAACATCCCATTATTTAGGAAGAATTTCTTGTCCTGCAAACAAAGGTTTCACTTCTCCCCTTCTGTGTGCTTTCAAAACAAAATAGATGTCCCTCGTCATAGCATTTTCCACAATCAAACTGCATTGTGCTTTCTTGTTTAATTGTCTGTAACTCCCATTGGCCTGTACACTCTAGGAGGGCGAGGCTGTTTCTTGCTCATTGCTGTAGCCTCTGCACTGTAATGTCTGATGAAAGTTGATTAATGTATCATTATCTTTTTATGGCCATTATATGATTATATTATTATAATATATTACCATGTCAATGCTCTATAATAGTGGTAAATGTGTATCTTTGAGGAATTTAGCCATTTGCAACTAGCTGTAATTTTTAAAGAGTTATCTTCAGAATGTCTATGAATTAGTCTGTCAGGGCAATTTGAATAGAGTGCTCTGCTTTTCAGTAAGATGAACAAAGCCAGGAATCGAGCCTTGCATTCTAGATTTGGCTCTAACTATCTTGCTATGTGTTCTTGGGGATTAACTTCACCTCTCTAAACTGTTTTTCACATATATCAAAAAAAACCAATGTGGAATAGAGATGTTATATGCCTGACATTCTGTGACTACCATTGTGTGGTGATTTGAAATGTTACCCAAACATTCTCTGACTGTTTTCCCACTGAGGGGTGGGATCTATGTTCCCTCCTCCTGAATCTGGGTTCTGTGACTGATTATTCAAGAAAATATAGTAGAAGTCATACTGTGCCAGTTTCTAGGCCCAGTCGAAGAAGTTGATAGCTTCTTTCTGCTTCTTGGATGTTCATATTTGAAATCAAACTACCATGCCCTAAGGAAGCCCAAACATCCTGTGGAGAGGCCCACCATGGAAAGAAACTGAGCTCCCTTGTCCCTGGCCCCTGCTAAGCTCTCAGCTGGCAGCCAGCACCAAGTTACCAGCCATATGAGTGACCCATTTTAAAAATGAATCCTCCAGCCTCCAGTTGAGCAGCCCAAGCCGATATTCTATAGAGCAGAAAGGCTCTTTCCCTCCCCAGCTCTCCTCAACATGCAGATTCATGAGCAAAATCACTGATTCTTGTATTAAGCCATTAGGCTTTGGAGCAGTTTGTTACACAGCAGTAGATAACTGATACACACCTTTAGTTATTACTTCCTAGTGTCTCAGACTTGTCATCCACTGAAATATTCTGGTATATGTAAAATTAGCTCCAGACCTTTGACAAATCAATGTTTACTTCAAAATTGTAACAGGAACAACAGTAGTAAGGAGAATATACCATTAAGTGATCACATACTGGGTGAGTAGTGCTCCTCCTGGACTTCCCAGCACAGGTTAACGAAGAAAGCTTTGGTCAAATTAACTGATATAAATAACAAATGGGTCAACCAATCTTCACTGGCATGTAAGATCTATGATCTATGAGTTTTTGCTGGACTTTTTGGAGATGATTACCAATTATGGGTGAGTACTCAAACCACCATGAAAACTTAGCCTTCATTTATTTTGTTAGAAGTGATGTTCTCAACAGTAGCACAAGGTATCCATTTACTACTGTGTCCCCTCAGTTAACTTAGGCTGGGAAACAAAGCCATTTCTTTAAAATGGCATTGTTATATATAAAATAATATTTTTATACCTCATGTAAATAAATATCTAGCTAAAGCAACCCAGGGTGTATAATGAACACCCTCAGTAGCTCAGTAGTTGGTTGTCAGTGGGTTCAGGAAATGAGGATTGATAGTGATGTCTTTGTGCTGCCATAGTAGTTCCTGGGACTGGTAACTTCTAGACAAGGTATGGCTTCTGGGATGATTGCCACATCTATGAGGGCAGTGGCCTTTCCCCCTTAGGGCATAGTTATGAGCAAAAACCACAAAGCCAAATAATTTGGGTAAAAGCTCAACTTATTAGTTGCATGACATTGGACAAATTGCTAGGTCTTTCTATGCCTCAATTTCCTTACCATGGTGACAATAGTAGTGACTATCTCGTGGGGTTATTTTAAAGGTTAAATGATTCAATATGTGTAAAAGACTGAGAACAATGCATGCTATATAAGTGTTAGTATTAATATTACTGTTAATATTACCACTAGTTACTATTATTTTTATTTCTTTCTTGTATTGTAGCTGAGAACCCTGTCTACAATTAAATCCTTTGTATATGGACACCAGACAGAGCCTGCCATATCCAGGAGGCCATTGAAAAGTCCTAAGTGTACCATTGGCATATGGAGCATTCAAGCATCCTTTTTCCTTTCTTAGTCTTGCTCCCATTGCAGGAGGATTGGGTACAATCCCTGGTCAGGGAGCTAAATATCCTGAGTGCCTCAACTAAGACCTGGCACAGCCAAATAGATAAATAAAATTTAAAGATTTTATATTTGGTCAACATAATTGAGATAAGATTTGGGTTTTGAGGCCCAGTGGGTGCTTGTTTGTTTGTTCGTTTTCCCTAACATTCAGGTTTAAGTCTACACCTTAGGCTGAATTCCCTGGAAACTGACTGAGATCACATTGTGTGCAAATGTTTATTAGGAGGTGCTCTAAGGAGATATGGCTTCCCAAGTGGCACAGTGGTAAAGAATCTGCCTGCCAATGCAGGAAACACCAGAGACACGGGTTTGGTCCCTGAGTTGGGAAGATCTCCTGGAGAAGGAAATGGCAACCCACTCGAGTATTCTTGCCTGGAGAATTCCATGGACAGAGGAGCTTGGTGGGCTACAGTCCATGGGGTCACAAAGAGTTGGACACAACTGAGTGACTGAGCACACACACACTAGGGAGACAACCCATGAGGAAGTGAGGGGGCAGGATTAGAGAGAGGCAGAACCTGACCCTCCATGTGGTTGCCACAGAGGTCTCAGCTGATCATACAGCGGGTGATGGAGCTGGGAAGGCCGTCCTGAGTCATCCCGAATTGAGGTTGAGGACACAGACCTTGGATCTCCTAATTGGACATTTGGAGGCTGAACTCCCTGGAGGAGACATAAACTTGGACAAACAAGGCTGCTTTCTGGAGCCAAGAGCACTTCAAGCTAAGGGTCCCAGCTGTGTCTGCAACTGATCATCACAACAGCTGGGGATGGGAGCACCAGCCCTGACAAGGGGACTGGGACAGAGCCCACAGTATCTGCTAAAGTGCAGAGAACGTGTTTTAAGAATGATGTATTTCTAATGAAAAGCACTTCCACGGCTACTAACAAGAGGCGAACGACTCAGGCAAATTACTTAATCTCTCTGAGCCTCATTTTCTCCTGTTCACTGGAGATGAGATCATTTATAAGGACTAACAGAGCTCTACTCCTGTGTCTTTCCCATAGGAGACAACTCCATCAATTCTAGTTTCTGTCCCACCTGGCTCCATTCTGTGAGATAAAGAATCTTAGGTCTGGAAATTCGAGCCCCTGTGTTTTCAAACAACTCTAGGAACTGTAGTTCTGCTCTTGCTCAGGGTTAGCTCTCTGGGCAAGAAATGAATGTCACTGAAACACCTAGAATGGCCAGACTCTTTGCCAATTCTTTATCCAGTTCTTTCTCTTTATTTCTCTTTATCCCTCACCATGACATTGAGGGGTGGGTGTGAGCATCCTCATTTCACATGAGAGGAAAGTGACGCTCACAGAGGTGAAGTGTCCTGCTCAAGGTTACATGGCTAAGAAGGGGCAGAGATCAGGTTCTGACCCAAGTTCACACATTGCCTCGTGTACTGCTGCCTTAGCCCAGGTGTTGCATGCCCTTCACTTGAAAGCTCAGGCTTCCAGAATGTAGCTAGGAAAAGGAAATTAAAATTTTAAGGGGGATTAATATTTTAAAAATATTGATGTCATTTTCTATTCTGCTTTCCTGAGCATGTGATCCTACCCTGGACAGCCTAGGATACTCGATAGCCTAGACATTTTTTGAGGTTTTGTGTGTGTGTACACTAGTGATAAGAAGTGTTAAAGAAGAAATACAGAAACACACGAGGATGTTCACAAAAATAAGATTATGCAGCAGACCACAGCTTTGTAAGTTCAGCTATGGTCTTCAGAAAGGATTTGCTCAATTTTTTAACATATATTAATGCATATGTATGGAGTCTAGAAAGACGGTATTGATGAACCTATTTGCAGGGCAGCAGTGGAAACGCAGACATAGAGAACAGGCTTGTGGACGCAGGGTTGGGGAAGAAGAGGGTGGGATGAATGGAGAGAGTAGCAGGGAAACATATATTACCATATGTAAAGTAGCCAGTAGGAATTTGCTGTATGACTCAGGAGCTCAAGTAGGTGCTCTGTGACAATATAGATGGATGTGATGGAGGAGAGGGTGGGAGGGAGATTTAAGAGGGAGGGGACATGTAATACTTAAAGCTGATTCATGTTGATGTATAGCAGAAACCGACACAACATTGTAAAGCAATTATCCTTCAGTGTAAAGTAAATAAATTTAAAAAAAGAAAAGATTTGCTCCATTTTGAAAGCAGACCCCTCTTCTCACTGCCCTCTTGCACCTCAGCATCTCCAGCATCAAGGACCCAGAGCAGAACAGAAACGCACTGAGTTCACATAGCAAAATGATGAGTCTTGATGCTTCAGTGCAAGGAGAGTGAGAGTGTGACCCCAGGAAAGTAGGAGACAGTGGTGCCCTTTCCCTCCAAGAGGAAAGTGGGAAAGAGAAAGAGAGAGAAAGAAAAGGGAGAAAAAACCAAGCTGGTGTGGATCCTGATTCTTATCTTTCCAGGTTTCGGTGAGAAGATGGGGGTGGTGGTGACTTAGTTAGAAATTAGGGTGACTCCTAATTTGGCCCCCGATGTAAAGAGCCAACTCATTGGAAAAGACCCTGATGCTGGGAAAGATTGAAGGCAAAAGGGGATGAGACCGTTGAATGGCATCATCGATTCCATGGACATGAACTTGGGCAAACTCCGGGAGATGGTAGTGGACAGGGAAACCTGGTGTGCTGCAGTCCATGGGGTTGCAAAGAGTTGGACGTGACTTAGAGACTGAACAACAAGGGTGACTCCAAGAATGAATCAGGCATGGCATGGCCAGACACAGGAAAACCCTGAGTTTCATTTAGTGGCAATGCCAGCTCTCAGTTCCCATGTGCCATAAACTTAGAGTTGAGTACCCATTGACTTTTCATAAGGACCCCCTGAGGGAGGATGAGGGACACTTCATCTGAATCTTAGGGTGGGGTGCTGGGCTGGCAGATGGGATGAAGCCCTTGGCGGAGACCCAAGGATGGGTCAGTGACCTGTGATGGTTGAGGTGAGGCTAGATCATCACTGAGCCTTACACAAGCCGAGAGGGTTAGCAACCTGGAGTTCTACCATGCACAGCCCTCAGTGGATGGCGCTGGCATGATGGGCAGGACACTCACAGGGAACTGAGGGCTCCCTTGTTGCCTTGGAAGCAGAAATGACCTTGTCTGAGGACCTTACACCTTTCCTGTCATCACGAGGGTCTATAAGTTCCTTTTCTCCACTGAACCATGTGTTATTTATTCTCGCCCCATCTCCCTGGTGGCACTAGTGGTAAAGAACCCAACTGCCCATGCAGGAGACATAAAAGACATGGGTTTGATCCCTGGGTCGGGAAGATCCCTTGGAGGAGGGCGTGGCAACCCACTCCAGTATTCTTCCCTGGAGTATTCTGTCCCATGGACAGAGGAGACTGGCAGGTGACAGTCCATAGGGTTGCACAGAATCAGACACAACTGAAGCAACTTAGCACGCACATCTCCCAACACAAGATCCATTTACAACCTTTTGCATTTTGTTCTGGGTCTCAGGAGGCTGACTTTTCACACTGCATCAACTGGCTTGCCCTCTGGCTTCTGGGCATCTTTCACCAATGGAAGGCACCATCTGGGGACCAGGATGTGGGTGGAAAGAGAGATGGGTTATTTTCCTTCTGCTCCCTCCCTATCTGGCAATAGCTTATAAGTGACTGCATTCCTCTGCCCAAGGACCGATGTGCAGCCCTCTCCCAAATCTAGGAGTCTCATCTGGCTCTAGAACCCTTCCCTCTTTTTACCCCTTTAGACTTCTGAACCTTGCGTGCTTCCCTGTCTCTCCTTGGCTTCTCTTCAGTCTATCAACCTATCAACCCTGGGCTTCCCAGGTGGCTCAGTGGGTAAAGAACCCACCTGCCAACACAGGAGATGTGGGTTTGATTCTTGTGTCAGGAAGATCCCCTGGAGGAGGGCATGGCAACCCACTCCAGTATCCCTGCCTGGAGAATCCCATTGACAGAAGAGCCTGGCAGGGTACAGTCCACAGGGTCTCAAAGAGTCGGACATGACTGGAGCTTCTTAGCATGCACACACAACCCTATCAACACCGTTAACAATCTTTCTTTTTAAATTGAAGGATTTAAAGTGTTGTGTTACTTTCTGTTTTATCGAAAAGTGTTTCATGTATGTTATATACATATATATACATATATTCTTTTTCATACTAATTTCCATTATGGTTTATCACAGGATATTGAATATAATTCCCTGTGCCATACAGTAGGACCTTGTTGTTTATCCATTCTATATAAAATAGTTGGCGTCTGCTAATCCCAAACTCCCAATCCAACCCTCCCTCACCCCTCTTCTCCTTTGGTAAACTTAAGTTGGTTTTCTGGGTCTGTAAGTCTGTTTTCTGTTTCACAAGTAAGTTCATTTGTGACAAAAATCTTTTAATTAAACAACGCCACTTTGCATGTGGTTTGCTGCTGGGTGGAATGACTTTTTGTTCTGGTTTGCCCCAGATGGTCCCAGTCGATTTCATTTGTCCCAGTGTGATGGTCGTAGCATCCCTCTTTCATGCTTAAAGGATCCTGTCTGGATAGTGTCATACTCCCATGGCCCTGGCTGCCTCACCATCTCAGAGAGGATGGCAGGTTGAGATGCTGGTGAATAGGCATGCACTTGAACCAGACTGAGCCCTTAACTCATTGGCTCTCCTGCTCACTCACAGGAGGGCATGAGACTACTTATAGACATGATCAAAGAAGCTAAAATTTCTCTAGGTTTGCAGGCTGTGGTGTGAAGGATTTTTCAAGTCCTGTTGCTCATTTGTCACTCCTCGGGGGCAGGGCTCTACCTTATCCATCTTTGCCAACTCCATTCTGCCTAGAGCCCTGCCTGGCCTGGGGTCCATAAACACTGTCTGGATGAACAATAAGGGGATGGTCCCACCGTGTTCCATCAGTGTGACAACTCATTTACACATGGATGTAACCATGGTACCAGTTCTCCCAGGAGCTGCGCATACTTCACAGAGGGAGTTGCTGTTATGGGGAAAGGAATTGGCAGGGTGCTTGTGTGTGTGTGTGTGTGTGTGTGTGTGTGTGTATGAGTGCATGTGTATGTAGGTTTGGGCATGAGATTACGATCTAAATATGAACCCACAGTGAAAAGTCATTTCTGTTGTTTGGATGGACATGAAATTTAGAGGGGCAGGATACATTTTGTGTTTTAAAGTTCTGCTTTTCCCTTTCTCACTACACACAAAAGAAGCCACAGAGCTGGCCCCTGCTTTGCCTGGGTCAAGGTGGTCTCTCTCAGTTCTGTAGAATTTAGCAAAAGCATTCAGTGAGCACACACTGGGTGCCAGGTCTAAAGCAAACAGGTCTCTCTCTCTCTCTCTCTTTTTTGTGACTAGTTTACTTTAGTTAGTGTGTTTGGAGATTCATCTGTGTTGTAGAATGTATCAGTACTTTGTTCTTTTGAGGGATGTTTTCACTGAATGTATTTTTGGAGCTTAATTGTTCTCTCTTTTTATTGGAGTACAGTTGATTTAGAGTGTTGTGTTAGTTTTAGGTATACAGCAAAGTGACTCAGTTATACATATACATATACATATACCATTCTTTTTCAGATTCTTTTCCAGTACAGGTTATTGTAAGGTATTGAATATAGTTTTCTGTGCTATACAGTAGGTCGTTGTTAATCTATTTTATATATGGTACCAGTGTGTATCTAACGTGTCTTCTTGGAGGTTAACTTGCAGATGTTGTGCTTCTAGGCTTGAGCCTCCCTGGGTCCAGTCAGTCTGCTTGCTTCTCAAGTTAAAACTCACTGCCTCTGCCTCCTTCCTCACCTTATTCTCTTTTTAGATGAAGAAATCAAAGGATTTCAGCAGAATCCAGTTTGTTCTTATGGAGAAGCAGGGGCCTGTTCTGCAAACCCTTTCTGGAGATGTAGCCGAACTTACAAAGCTGTGGTCTGCCGCATGCTTTATGAACATCATCATGCTTTTCTGTGTGGCAACTTAGAAACTCAGACTGCTAAGAGCAGCCTTATTCCCTCCAGGGTGGTTCTGCCCTTCTTCTCAGGCAATGGTATTCATCAGTGAGGCAGGGTTAGTGATCAGAGGTGGGTGCTGTGACACGAAGCCTCCTGTCTACTCAGCACAGGTCTGCTCCTGGGAAGAGCTCTGAGTCAAGCCCTGGAAACAATACTCACATCACACTTATCAGGGGTGGCTCGCTAAGTGCGCTTTCATTTTGACTGCTGCTCTTCTGGGATCATTCTCTCTGCATATATGTTGTGTGTTAATTGCTCAGTCATTTCTGACTCTTTGCGACCCCATGGACTGTAGCCCGCCAGGCTCCTCTGTTCACGAGATTCTCCAGTCAAGAATACTGGAGTGGGTTGCCATTTACCCTTACATTAAACAGCCTTTATCCTCAGGTCTGGTTTCCCTTTGTGGCCAGCATTTTCCCACAGCAATTTCCACTGACCTACCCATTCTGGACCTTGTCCCTGGCATCTATGGGCTCCTTTTTACATTTTTTCTGGCCAAGGCCACAAACAGCCTTTAAAACTCCCTGACAGATGCCCTGAGTTCTAGTTCTAGCTCCTTGTGGCCAACTCCTACACACTGAAAGGACACACTGAAAGGACAATGGGTTTCCTACACACTGAAAGGACAATGGGTTTCCCAACTAAAGAGGTATGTCACAGTCTTAACACATGGTTGCCAACATTTTGTTACCCCTCCCTGTAAGAATGCTAAGTTGCTTCCATCGTGTCCCACTCTTTGCGACCCTACGGACTGTAGCCCACCAGGATCCTTTGTCCACAGGATTCTCCAAGCAAGAATACTAGAGTGGGTTGCCATTTCCTTCTACAGGGGATCTTCCTGACCCAGGGATCTAATCTGGGTCTCTTTTGTCTCTTGCACTGGGAGGTGACTTCTTTACCACTAGTGCCACTTGAGAAGCCCCTCCCTTTAAGAGGTGGACCCTTAAATTCCCCTCTCCTTCAACATAGGCCGGCCATAGTGATTTTCTTCTGACGCACAAAACGTGGTGAAAGCGACTCTCTGTGACTGCTGATGCAGTATCGTAAAGGAAGAGACAGATTTGGTGTGACTCTCTGTATCTCTTGGGAGTCTCTTGGAACCCAACTTAGGCAACAGGGATGGGACACATTCTGGCTGGCAGCCCCAGCTGGGGCCCTAGCTGATAAACAGCATTGTTCTCCAGAAAGGTAAGAAAGGAAGCTTTCATGACTACTCCAGCCCCAGTATGGGGAAGGCAATGGCACCCCACTCCAGTACTCTTGCCTGGAAAATCCCATGGATGGAGGAGCCTGGTGGGCTGCGGTCCATGGGGTTGCTAAGAGTCGGCCACGACTGAGCAACTTCCCTTTCACTTTTCACTTTCATGCATTGGAGAAGGAAATGGCAACCCACTCCAGTGTTCTTGCCTGGAGAATCCCAGGGATGGGGGAGCCTGGTGGGCTGCCGTCTGTGGGGTCGCACAGAGTCAGACATGACTGAAGTGACTTAGCAGCAGCCAGCCCCAGTAAGTGACTAAAACCACATGCTCAAACTTCAAGGGAAAATTGGCTCATTGAGCACAGTTAGCTCCCCAGACCGATGAGATACATTGACAAATAATTGTTGCTGTTTTAATGCTGTTATGATCACGGTGGTTTGTTAGGCAGTTGTAGACATCCATAATGAGAGGCGAGAAGAACTTGGAGAAAGTTCAGAGAGCCAGAGGGTGATTTAAAGGTTATGTATAAAACACGATAACATGGTAGGGAGTCTGAGCTTTTTAGTCAACCAAAGGAAAGATCAAGGAGAAATTTTAAAATGTCTTTAAAAAACATAGCAAAGGAGATGAAATCTACTGAGTTTCCAGTGAGGACAACAGAAGAGAAAATCAGCTTAAATTGCAGCATCTTGAATTTGGGATTGATGTACACAGTGATTTTTGAGTGGAGGGTAAGAAGCCATGAGTGATCATAATTTAATGAATCATATATTGTCTTACTGCTCTCCCATCCAGCTAGGTTTCTGCCCCTGCTTCAAATACACTGTGGTCTCTAAAAAAAAAAAAAAACCTATTAAAACACAATTTAATAAATATGTATTAAAGGTAAAACGTGTTAATGCTGTGCTGTGTGTAGTCACTTGGTCACGTCCAACTCTTTGTGACCCCATGAACTGTAACCTGCCAGGCTCCTCTGTCTGTGGGATTTTCCAGGCAAGAATACTGGAATGGGTGGCCATTTCCTACTCCAATTATGTAGCTTAACAACTACTTATATAGTTCCCAATTCTGTGGGTCAGCTGGATCAGATTGTCTGCTACAGTATCTGTGAACTCTGGCCCAAGACTTTAGTGGAGACAGTTTTGAGATGTCTTGAGCCATGCAAAATGTGAGGTGCTCTGTAGCAACCAGGAATATGGTAGCTCATGAACAGAGAGTCACAAACCCTTGACTAACCCTGCCCTTCCGCCCTCCTCCCCGCCCCCCCGGTCTTGAAATACACTTTTGTTCCTTTTTCCCAC
Organism: Budorcas taxicolor; assembly: GCF_023091745.1. Lineage (NCBI taxonomy): Eukaryota > Metazoa > Chordata > Mammalia > Artiodactyla > Bovidae > Budorcas > Budorcas taxicolor. Next base: position 101,564,597 of record NC_068935.1, on the reverse strand, counting down.
CCCTTCCACATTTATCCACCCACTGCCACTGTTTGGGCAGAGCAGAGAACTAGATTTACAAAAAACATCCAAGAAGCCTCTTGGAAGAACAAGAGCAGCCCTCCTTCAACGTCTTAAACATAATCACAAAAGCCAAACTCAGAATTTTTCCCTACTGCTTCTGCTGCAATTTTTTGATGCTGGAGGGCATTTATTCAGCTTTTATTATTTTCTTGTTAAAGAATATTTAATCTTACTGGTGGGTGGGTGTGGGTGGCAATCACATCAGAGGGAAGAGAAAGAAATCCAAGTGTGTTTCTGAGGGAAAAAATGTATTAACTGTTACATGGTGGTACATTCTTTATAGCTAATATGCAGCTCAGGAAAGAACATAATAGAATAGCTTCCAAACTATGCAAAAAGCAAGATCAACTCTGCGTAGATCATACCCTTTGTTAACTAATTTAGAGCTGTATTTTCTAGGAAACTAGATTTGTATGCTGGGGAAGTTGTTGTTTGTATTTTTCTTTTTTTAGAATTAACCTGTTGTTTATGAAATGTCCTGGGGCTAGAAAGTAACATTGGCTAAACAATGAGTCAGAGGTTCTCTTGAACTACAGTGTGGAAGGCTCAACATAGGAGGCCCAAGAGAGCTAAGAAAGAGCTTTGGAATGCTCAGTATACAAGCATTCCAACAAGGCCAGAATTTTGGAGAAGACATCTCAATGACATTGCCATTAGCAAAATCACAGTTCAATAAAATCTTATTGATTTACCTCTATCATAAGATATGCTATAATGGAACAACCCTTTCAGTTTGTCCCAGGAAACAGTGCTCTGTGGTATGTTATTTGTTTGTTAAGCTTCAGTTTCCTGATCTGTAAAAGGGGAAATAATAATAATGTCAATTTTGTGAGGCTGTTGTGAGAATCACATGAGGTAATGCTCATAAAATTCTTAGCTGAGTGCCCAGCACTTAATACAAGCTGGCATTCAGAGTAATTATTATTATTACTGCTGGAAGGCAGTATAGTATAGAGAAGAACACGTGTTCTGAAATTTGGTAGAATTGGATTTAAATCCCAGTGTCTTTTTGTTTTTTAAACATAAGTAGTGATGTGTCCTTGGGCATATTACTGTAAAACTGTGATAATATTACTTATATGGTTGCTATAAGGCTTAACTGAAATTACTTATGAAAAGAACTGAATGTAGTGACTGGCACATGGAAACTGATGAATGAATGATAGCTTGTATTACTCTGTGGACTTTTTATAGTATCTAGAGAGACAAGTTTGGCCGGTGCTATACCTGTGTGCTTGTGTGCTCCGTTGTGTCCAGCTCTTTGCAACCCCATTGACTGAAGCCTGCCAGGCTCCTCTGTCCATGGAATTTTCCAGGCAAGAATACTGGAGTGGTTTGCCATGTCCTCCTCCAAGGGATCTTCCCAACCCAGGGATCTAACCCATGCCCCTTGTGTCTCCTGCATTGGCAGGCAGATTCTTTACCACTGGTGCTACCTGGGGAGCCCATGCTATACCTAATACTATGCAAAAATGAACCATAGTACTTCAGGATCTGCAGTGATTGTGGACTGAGTCCATTCAGTTCCTCATAGAAGATGGGCTTAGATGCAAAGGAGATTTATAGGGAGAAATAAGTGTGAATGTTAAAAGGGGAAGGGGCAGGAGTAGGCAGGGAGAGCCTTCAGACTGTGATGCAAGTCTGACCCCTAAGAAAGGAAAAGGAAGGACAAAGGATGGGATTGGAAGAGCCTCAGACTCAGCCTAGCTCTGAGAAAGTCTCAGCCAGGCAGATGGGGAGCTCCCGAGCAAAGACTGTCCATCAGAGAAGTCTTGTGTCAGGCAGAATGGCCCAGCTCTGGTGCCCCCACCTTGTCACCACTGAGTGGGAAATCCTGGGGCACGAGTGGCCTTGGCAGGAATGCTGCAGTGGGTCCTAAAGGCACAGCAGCTAGGGGCTGTCAGTGAATGACACTCATCCAAGCAGGGTCTCTTCAAGGAAGCCTTTGGGGTACCTCTATGGCCATGCTGATGGGCCAAGTTGAGCTCTACCCCAGGAAGAATTGTCTTGTTCATATTAGTTAGTTCCTGCTCTGGCTTTTTCATAATAGACCCTCTGTTAGTGCGGTATTCAGTAGAATTTTCTAAGAAATGAAACACTGCCAAGAGTATTTCTGGAGAATGATTGAAGCGTTTAATAAAAAAATATATATTTGTTGCAAAACAAATTTCTTAAAAATCAAATTAACAGTTTCTCTCTGGAAAAGAGCAAGGTAGGTATGAACCTCTTGTACACGTGTAACTAGGGAAAAAATATGTGTATTTTTAAGTGACATCTTTTAGTTATGAAGTTTTGATAATTCATTCTAGTTTCTCTTCCTGTCTAATTGCACTACTCAAAGTTATTTAAATTTTCTGTTTTAGAAGGATGTCAGGGATATAATAATAAATGTAGATTGAGAGGATATAGCAAATCTGCTTTTGGCTTTTATTTTCTCTGCCATGAAACCATTACTTTTTCCATGTCTCACCTTTCTCTTCCTCTTCATTAGTAACACCAGGGAGGAAAAACTTTTACTCTACCCTCTCTATTCAGTGTTTGCGGATTGCAAATTAAACTGACAAGAGACAGATCAGCAAAAGAAAAGGCAGATTCAAATCGTGTACATAGGGGAGTTCACAAAGAAAAGTAACTCAAAGGGGTGTTTAGAATTTGGGGTTTATATACCATCTTAATAGGGGAAGGGGGAGAGGATGAAGAGCATTACGGGACAATGGATGACTTTGTGGAGAGATAAGTGGGCCCTTAGGAGAGAGAGATACGAGAGAGATACAATATCTGTTTAGGTGCAGTGTGAAGGCTTTTCATCTCCAGTAATGACTCAGTCTTCCTTGGTTGTTCCTGGGGAGGAAATTGACAACACCTGAGTTCTTCCGGGAGGCTCTGCTTTTAGACAGAGAAGAAATTTCAGGAACTCAAATGCCTTCTGCTCAGAATAATTTTTAATTTACAGTGGTGTATTCTGGACTCTTTTAGTGAAGCGGATGCCAAAATATTGGCTTATCACACAATTTGAGGACCCAGATCAAAGATAGGGTTTAAGATCCAGTAATACTAGTGCCGTTGTCTCAGTAGTTCAGTGTTTATTCAATAACAGTTTAATGGTGGTGGAAAACAGAAGGTAACTGGCATTCACTAATGGCATGGGTCATAGAACCAACTCTTTGAAAAATTAAAAAAAAAAATACAACCCCTCCAATCAGAACAATACCATGATGAGGGAGAGGCATTGAAGTTGAGGGCCAGAGAGGGAAGAAAAAGGATGCAAAATATCTGACAGAAGATTCAGGGCCAAGCAATAATTGACTCGTGGCTGAATGAACTCACTGTTTAAGAAAAGACAACAGGTGTTAGATATGTGAAACCAATGAAATGATCGCATTACCAGGGAACTGACATTGCTAGTAAATCAGCAGCAGGCCTGGATAAATGAAACCTGGGCCGTGCAGGCAGAGGCCATGACCACAGTTGCTATGACCCCTTCTAAAATTTCTACCCAAGCTGAAAATGAGATGAGGGTTAAAACAAAGGTCAGTGTTTATGCTGCAGAACGCATCTTGCACAATCATTTTAAAGGTTTTGATTAAAAACAATGTGGGCTTTTGTTGTTATTGATGATGTTGGCTTAAGGTTGGGCATCTCTGAGAGGCAAGGGCAACAGGGTTATACAATGTGGGAGTTTGTTGGCATGACTTTGCCTGTGACCAGAGTGATGTAGACTAAATAGTTTACTCAAAGTTGTGTTAAGTGTGTGAAGGTCTGAAAGTGGGCAGGTACTTGACACTTTTGACTGAGGAACACTTCTATACCACCTGGGAAACTGATTCGCTTTGAACACGTGGGCTTACACTTAGTAATATTTATTGTATCATTGTTTACAGTGACAAAAAAGCCTATAAATAATCCAAACGTGCATCCATAGGAAAATTATCAAATAAATTGTAATATTCAATACTACACAGCTATTAAAATTGAATTTGATCAATACTTATGGACCTGTAGAGATATCCATGAGAAGAAAACACATTCAAAGTACTTTAACAATCACACCTGAGAGACTTTAAAACTTCTTTTGCTTATGATATGAACTATATATGAATCCACCTTAATAATGAACAGTAAATTTATTTAATTCTAGTTCTTTGAATTTAGTTGGTAGATAGGTGAACTCCATACCTGGAGCTTGGTCCACTTTTCTGTGCTTCAACATAGCAAAAATAATCCTGAGAAGATGATGATAATATTAGAAGTACCACTTCTTAAAATTTTAAGAGGTAAGAAGATTTAAGGAGGTAAAGGTGGAGGAATAAATGTGTTAAATTATATGCTTGGGGTAAGGTGCTTTTAAAAAGTTTCTATTGAGAGAAGGAAAGACTAGAGACTACATACTACTGTTAGAGAGAGAGGAACAAAAGTAGTCAATGTAAAAGGCCTAGAATTGCATATGCAACCACATTTCTGTATAGAGCATTGCAGTTTTAAAAGACATTTTTACATCCAGTTCCTCACTTGTCAGAGAGCTGGATATATGACTGCCATTTCACAGAAAAAATAAAAATAGAACTAGATTAGTTCTGCCTAAGTTCTGTCTCTGAGTGCTAGCTAAATTGGATAATTGAGAAAATCTGGATGTGGAGCTGGTGAAGAGAAAATTAAGGTTTCCTTCATTGGAGTTTGGAATTGAGATAGTCTTCAGTGTAAATAAATGCACAAACTGCTCTGTGGATGATGCTCTCAGCATTCCTGAAGCCTCCACAGGCTGTAGAAGATTGGAAGCAGAATGAGAATGGAGTAGAAGGGACACCATCAAGGTAGTGACGCCTGTTAAGTCGGAAGAGCAGAGAACCTGGGGTAAGCTGGGGAAGGGGGCATGGTGGAGGTGGTCAGAGAGGAACTCAGGGGATGACTGTGCTGATCCTGGATACAGAACTTCGGCTGGTAAGGGTGGACCAGTTAATTAAGACCAACCCTTCTGAGTTTGAGGGAGAATAGACACATGCATGTATATGGCTGAGTCTTTATTACAGCGTTGTTAATTAGTTCTGAAAGTGAAAGTCACTCAGTCATGTCCGACTCTTTGAGATCCCATTGACTATACAGTCCATGGAATTCTCCAGGCCAGAATACTGGAGTGGGTAGCCTTTCCCTTCTCCTGGGGATCTTCCCAAACCAGGGGTCAAACCCAGGTCTCCTGCATTGCAGGCCAATTCTTTACCAGCTGAGCCACAAGGGAAGAATACTGGAGTGGGTAGCCTTTCCCTTCTCCATGGACTCTTCCCAACCCAGGAATCAAACCGGGGTCTCCTGCATTGCAGGCAGATTCTTTACCAACTGAGCTATGAGGGAAGCCCTAATTAGTTCTACCCCAATGTAAAATAAAAAGTTTTTGTAAAAAAAGACTAACCCTCCTGCTGAAGACAACTAAAAAAAAGCTGGGAGATATATAGATACATGATAACTAACACAGTGTTAGTGTTAGTGGCTCAGTCCTGCCTGACTCTTTGTGACCCCATGGACTGCAGTCCACCAGGCTCCTCTGTCCATGAGATTTTCCAGGCAAGGATACTGGAGTGGGTTGCCATTTCCTTCTCCAGGGGATCTTCCCAACCCAGGGATCAAACCTGGGTTTCCTGCACTGCAGGCAGATTCTTTACCAACTGAGCTACAAGGGAAACCCCCGATAACTAATATACTATATAATAAAATAAATTATTTATACATATATTATATATAATATATATTATTACTGTGCTGTGCTTAGTCACTCAGTCCTTTCTGATTCTTCGTGATCCAGTGGACTGCAGCTCACCAGGCTCCTCTGTCCATGGGATTCTCCAGGCAAGAATGCTGGAGTGGGTTGCCATGCCCTCCTCCAGGGGATCTTCCCAGCCCAAAGATCAAACCAAGTCTCCCACAGGCAGATTCTTTATCAACTGAGCCACCAGGGAAACCCATGTTGTTACTAATATAAGATAATAATGATATATAGTTATTAATATGATCATCAATATTGTTATTAATTATAGTTATAAAATTATTAACAATGTATATTTAATTATTAATATATTGCATTATATTGTAAAGTATTCTACAAAGTACCAATTCAGATAGCTAAACTACAGTCAAGAATTACTAACCCAAGGTCAATAGGGAAGACGATGGATACCCAGGGAGTAAACCAGAGTTTGTGGCCACTTTTCCCCTGGGACATTTGCCAATTCCTTGCCAGGTGACTGAGAGCCTAAAATGCATGAATTTGAGCAGACTTGAATGTCAGTTTTGACAGTTTTATAAGGATTGAGAAACAGGATATGACATTCAGGACTCTATAGCCTTGGAACCATAGACAGGCTGTATCCTAGATGTGAGTGTGCACCCTTGACTGATACTGCAGTCCAACTTATCTCAATCTTTGAGTGGATTGAAGAGATCTTGAATTACCAAGAATACTGAAGTGGTTTGCCATTCCCTTCTCCAGTGGACCACATTCTGTCAAACCTCTCCACCATGACCTGCCTGTCATGGAAAAAGCAAGAGAGTTCCAGAAAAACATCTATTTCTGCTTTATTGACTATGCCAAAGCCTTTGACTGTGTGGATCACAATAAACTGTGGAAAATTCTGAAAAAGATGGGAATACCAGACCACCTGACCTGCCTCTTGAGAAACATATATGCAGGTCAGGAAGCAACAGTTAGAACTGGACATGGAACAACAGACTGGTTTCAAATAGGAAAAGGAGTACGTCAAGGCTGCATATTGTCACCCTGCTTATTTAACTTATATGCAGAGTACATCATGAGAAACGCTGGACTGGAAGAAACACAAGCTGGAATCAAGATTGCTGGGAGAAGTATCAATAACCTCAGATATGCAGATGACACCATCCTTATGGCAGAAAGTGAAGAGGAACTAAAAAGCCTCTTGGTGAAAGTGAAAGAGGAGAGCGAAAAAGTTGACTGAAAGCTCAACATTCAGAAAACGAAGATCATGGCATCCGGTCCCATTACTTCATGGGAAATAGATGGGGAAACAGTGGAAACAATGTCAGACTTTATTTTTTTGGACTCCAAAATCACTGCAGATGGTGACTGCAGCCATGAAATTAAAAGACGCTTACTCCTTGGAAGAAAAGTTATGACCAACCTAGATAGCATATTCAAAAGCAGAGACATTACTTTGCCGACTAGTCAAGGCTATGGTTTTTCCAGTAGTCATCTATGGATGTGAGAGTTGGACTGTGAAGAAGGCTGAGCGCTGAAGAATGGATGCTTTTGAACTGTGGTGTTGGAGAAGACTCTTGAGAGTCCCTTGGACTGCAAGGAGATCCAACCAGTCCATTCTGAAGGAGATCAGCCCTGGGATTTCTTTGGAAGGAATGATGCTAAAGCTGAAACTCCAATACTTTGGCCACCTCATGCGAAGAGTTGACTCATTGGAAAAGACTCTGATGCTGGGAGGGATTGGGGGCAGGAGGAGAAGGGGATGACAGAGGATGAGATGGCTGGATGGCATCACGGACTCGATGGACGTGAGTCTGAGTGAACTCCGGGAGATGGTGATGGACAGGGAGGCCTGGCGTGCTGCAATTCATGGGGTCACAAAGAGTCGGACACAACTGAGTGACTGAACTGAACTGAAATGAATTACCAATGTCCCCTGACCAAGGCAAGAAGAAATGAAAACCTACTCTGAAGGAAGCTAACATAATCCTATGCCTCATATTATTTCTATAAATAGTTTATAAATACAGTATCTGTCAAATAAAAATTAACCTAATACATAAAGAGACAAGCCCAATACCTTGGGATGTCATCTTTAAGATATTGAAAGAAAACAACCACCATCCTAGAATTCTATACTCAATGATCATCTCCTTCAGTAATTAAGTTGACACAAACACATTGTTATAGTTACCTGTTCCTCCTTAGCCATATTGCCACAAACTTGGTGGCTTAAAATAATAGGTATTTATTAACTCATAGTTTTCATGGGTCAGGAGACTGGACATGGATTAGCTGGGTCCTTTGCAAAGTTTCAGTGAAGGTGTTAGCCAGAACAAGTTTTTCATTCCAAGCTCATGTGGTTGCTGGCAGCATTCAAGAGCCTCAGTTCTTGCTGGCCATCAGAAGCTGCAGGTTTTAATCTGTGTATCACAAGAGAAAGGCTGAAAATGAATGAGTTAAGCATTCATTTTAAGACATTAGGAAAAGGAAGGCACATTAAACTCAGAGGAAGTAGAAAGAAGAAAATAATAAAACCAGAAATTAATCAAATAGGGAAAAGGTACAATAGAAAGAATCAGCAAGGATACAATTGGTACTTTGAATCAAATAAAACAGAAAAAAATCATAAAACGTCACTGTACATCCTACAGATATAAAAATATGTTAGAAACCATTATAAACAACTTTATGCAAATAAATTTTTAAAATTTATATTAACCACACACATTTATAGAAAGATACAACTGGGCTTCCCAGGTGGGTCAGTGGTAAAGAATATGCCTGACAATGCAGGAGATGCAGGAAACGCCGGTTTGGTCCCTGAGTCAGGAAGATCCCCTGGAGAAGGAAATGGCACTCTGCTACAGTATGCTTGCCTGGAAAATTCCATGGACAGAGGAGGTTGGTGGATTGCAGTCCAAGGGATCACAAAAGAGTCAGACATGACTTAGCAACTAACAACAATTTTATAAGCCAGCACAAGAATAGAAAATCTGAATAATGCATTTTTAAAAATGGAATTTAGGAGACTTTCTACAAAGAAAATTTCCAAATGACTTCACTAGTAAATTCTGCCAAACATTTAAGGAAAATAAAATGCCTATCTGTCAAAACCTTATCAAATATAGGGGAAAAAATGGAACATGTTCCAACTCACTTTATGAGACCAGTATAATAAAGCTAATAAAAATCTAAAAGGGATATCATAAGAAATAATACTTCAGGACAATGTCACTTGAGAACATTTTGCAATATACAAGCAATCTAATAATCATTCAAATTTAGCAATATATAAAACATATAATACCTCTGTGTCAAGTTGAGTTTATTCAAGAAAGACAAGGTTGGTTTCATACTAGAAAATTAATCAGTGTAATTCTGGCAATAACAGGATTAAGGACAAAAGTCATATGATCATCTCCATAAGATGCTGAAAATAATTGATAAGAGTCTATGTCTATCTATGGAGGTAAAATCTCTGATAAGCAAACTAGCAATAGGCTTTCTGAAACTAATAAAGTTATCTACAGAAAAAAAATCTACCATGAGTATTATTCTTTTCTTTTTATTGGAGTAAAATTGCTTTACAATATTGTGTTAGTTTCTGCTGTACCACAAAGTGAAAATCAGTAACATATACATATATCCCCTCTCTCTTGACTCTCCCTTCCATCTCCCACCATCCCACCACTCTCAGTCATCACAGAGCAGCAAGCTGAGCACAAGTACTATTCTTAACCATGAAATGGTGAAAACTTTTACTTAAAAAAATTATTTATTTTAATTGGAGGATAATTTCTTTACAATATTATGGTGGTTGGAAACTTTTACTTTGTGACTGAAAACCAGATAATGTTGCCTGTCATCACCCCTTCTATTCATCATTGTACTAGAGGTTTGACAGTGCAATAGGTGATTTAAAAAAAAGAATCTCATAACTAACATAGAGAAAAAGAAAAATAACCAAACTCTGAAGTTTGCTTGGTTCCACTTTATTTTGAAAAGGGTGTGGCTAAGACTATTCTGTTCTCATTTTGGTATACGGGTCTATTACCCTTAAAGTCTCCTGAGGTTAGCTCTATGTAAGTAAAATAGATCGTTTGGGGAAAATATAAAAATACAGTTAATAGCAATTTGAATTGACTTCTTAGGAGAGAAGACATTTGGGATCAGCCTTTCTCTAGTCAGATGGAGCTTTATGAGGCCTAGTGAAAACTCATACTTGAGCTCTATGCAGGACAATATTTCTGGAAGAACTTATTTTGATTTTACTATGGTTGAGAACGACGAGGTGGAGTACTGAAAGAATACTATTTTGGAAGACATTTTCTCAGGACCTTTTTTTTTTTTTCAGTTAGAATAAAATCGCAGGGTACCAACATATGTTTGGGGACCTGGGGACTGACTGATCAGTCTTGTGACTCATCTACTCTTCAAGAAAATGATACGTATCTGGCTAGTGCACACTGTGAAAGTGCTTAAGCCTGAGGCTCATGAATGAGTAAGCTTAGCTTCAACAACTGGGATGATAATAAAACTATTTATTTTTAAATTGGCAATTATTAGACGAGTTCAAGCAGCAGGAATGATCATGCTAGAATTGATAAGGGTCTTTGTTTGATAGATTGACAGACCCTGCAGAATAAAGGAAACAATAGATGTAATCTACACAGACATCAGTGCAGTGTTGATTATACAAAAGTGATATCCTCCTCCAAAAGACAGAAAGATTTATCTGCTATTCTTAGGTATCTACTAGGAAGTTAATAGGAAGTAAAGGGTCTCACGGTAGTCAGTGTATACATGAGAAACCTAAAATAAATTGTGATTTGTTGAAGTCAGCATGACTATACTTGGGAATGGGTTTATAGGTCCCTAAATGAATTTAGGATGTTTCCATAGATGTTTGTCATCTTCTTTTGAGTCTGATTTAAGTGGGTTGGGAAGATCCCCTGGTAAAGGGAATGGCAACCCACTCCAGTATTCTTGCCTGGATAATGCCATGGAACTGAGGAGCCTGGCAGACTACAGTCCATGGGGTCTCAAAGACCCAGACACGACTGAGCTACTAACGCTCTCACTTTTTCTTTCAAGTGGTCACAAGTAACCGTGACAAATTTTTCCCACTGACTTGGCTGTTATTGAGCTGTACGTATGCAATGCCAAAACCACAGAGCACTTTTGAAGCTTAGCCAAAGTCAGTGATTGACTCACATTGCCTGTGAGATAGCCATATCTAAGGGTCTTCCATAGACTGAAGTGCCAATATTTGAATTCATCTTACTTCTCACAAACACATAAAACGTGAGTAGGAGCAACACACCACTGAGAAGATGTTAGCAGAGCCATATGCTGCCCGTTACTAGCAATTATGAAATGCTTTAAAATAGGAGAGGTATTCACGTATTGAGGTTATTATTTTTAGATGCTTATCTCCTTTGAGGCAGCCAGCTGAACTGAATCTTCTGGAGATTTGGTTTTGCAATGTGATTTCAGGATCCTAGAATGAGCACTGCTCCTACATGACACCTTCCCCTAGTCGCTGTGTAAAGTTGCTTAGATTGTGCATGGTACAATGTTCCCATATCTATGGAGGCATTGTGGACATTGACAGAATTAATGGATGCTGAAGCTGAAGTTCCAAACTTTGGCCACCTGATGCGAATAGCCTACTCATTGGAGAAGACCCAGATGCTGGACAGATTGAGGGCAGGAGGAGAAGGGGGCAACAGAGGATGAGATAGTTGAATGACATCACTGATTCCATGGACATGAACTTGGGCCAACTCCAGGAGATGGTGAGGAACAGGGAAGCCTGGCATGCTGCAGTCCATGGGGTCACAAAGAGTCAGACACAACTTGGCGACTGAACAACAACAACACAGAATTAACTTACATGGGAGCACTGCAGGGAGTGTAGACATTTCAGGGCTCTTGGCTGACTCCTGGAGTACACAGTCACACCTCCCCTGACTGTACTTTGAGTGTCTGGATTCCTTCAGTAAGCAGTTCCCTTACTCTGCACTTGTCACAGTCAACACATCTGGGGCTGGGACCCGTGTAGCCTGCGGAGCTTGTGTGTTGGGCAGGGTAGAAGTGTGCAGTGATGGAGGGCTGTGGTGTAACTGGGCACAAGCAGCTGCTGCTTTCAGACCTGAAAAGATCTTCGGGGTCACATGGGGTGCATTTGAACAAGCCTGGTTCAAATTGTAGTGAGATGCTTGTGTTCTAGCCAGCCACTTACAAAGCAATCTAAGTTACAGCCTCACTGGATGTTATTGCTTTAGCTCTGGAGATAGTGTTCCGCTGCTTTCCTGTGTTCCTCTCCTGTCCCTTTCTGTTTTTTTTTTTTTTTTTTTTCCACATAAGCCACGGTTGGGATCACTGTGGTAGCCTGTAAAAGTAACCATCTGAGGTATGCATGCATGCTAAGTCACTTCAGTTGTGTCCAACTCTGTGTGACCCCATGGACTGTAGCCTGTCAGGCTCCTTTGTCCATAGGGATTCTCCAGGCAGGAATACTGGAGTGGGTTGCTGTGCCATCCTCCAGGGGATCTTCCTGACTCAGGGATTGAACCCACATCTGTTATGTCTCCTGCATTGGCAGATGGGTTCTTTACCACTAATGCCGCAGGGAAGCCCCCCTCCCCGAGGTATATGTACTTTCTAATCCCAAGAATGTGTGAATATTACTTATTAGGCAAAAGATGTGATTAAGGATCTTAAGATGTGAAGTTTATCTTGTATTATTCTGGTGGGCCTATATGCAATCAGATGTATTCTTAGAAGAGAGAGGCAGAGGGAATTTTGAGGCAGATACAATCCCCTATGTAGCTGCAAGGGTCAATAGCTGGTTGCTGTCTATGGTTGCTGAGATTGTGTATTACTATATGGATTAGTTTTCTGTTGCTGCATGTCAAATGACCACAAACTTTGTTACTTACAACACATGTTTATTCTCACAGTTTCTGGGGATCAGGACTGTGGGCATGGTGTAGCTGGGTCCTCAGACTGTAATCCAGGTATATGCCAGAGCCGGGTTCTCATCTGGAGGTTTTAGTGACAGTGGATCTGCTACCAGGCTCTGGGGGTCATTGGCAGGATTCACTTTCTCATGGCTGTAAGGCCAAGGGCTTCCAGCTTTGTGCTGGTTATTGGCTGGAGGCTATGCTCAGCTTCTAGAAGCTTCCAGTAGTTCCTTTGTGTCCCTCTCCAAAGGTCCTCTTGCCACATGGCAGCTTGCTTCTCAAAAGCCAACAAGGGAGAAAGGTAGCACATTTGCTTGCAAGACGGAGTCATGTCATGTAATGGAATTGTGGGAGTGGCACCTCGTCACCTTTGCTATATTCTATTGGTTAGAGGCAAGTCATAGGGTCCACCTACACTCAGGTTGAGGGAACCATACACAGGTGTGAACTCCAGGAAGTAGAGATCATGGGGCTATTTAGTGTCTGCCTGCTACAATGTAGTCCTTTATTAAGGCATTATTGAGAAAGCAAAGCCTTCTTCTAATTCACACAAAGGGTTCGTCCAGGTTGGTAGCAGCTGTTTTCCCATCTCTTTTTTCCTCTTTATATTTTTCTGGCTAAAGTGTGCTAAAATGTAAGCCAAGTGATAGATGTGTATTTATGAAGTGACAGAAAGTGACTAAAATCTGCAAGAATGTAACCACAGTGCAGTTTTATAAGAGTTCCATCTTGATAACATTTATTAGAACGTGCCTGGTTTTGGAAAAGAGAAATTTCAATAAATAAACCACCACAATTGAAAATATCTCTTGGCTCAAATTCTTCTTTTGATCAGACAAAATATCTCCCACACAGGTTCTATAAATACGCATTTGTTAAAAGTTGTGTGTTTATCTTAGTGAATTTAGAAAGCATTTACTTTCTAATGAGGTTACTCATTAGTGTTGATCCAGTTTCTTTAGGTTCCTCTAATTGGACAGTATCATGACCTATAGTGCATTGAATGGGCAATTCTTGAAAATAAATTTCTCCTTCTTTAAAGCCTTCTCTGTTCCGATTGGTCTAGGAAGGGATTAAGCCTGAGTGATCACTCACCTTGAGGGCTTCCCAGCTGGTACTAGTGGTAAAGAATCCACCTGCCAATGCAGGAGATGCAAGATACCTGGGTTTGGTCCCTGGGTTAGGAAGATCCCCTGAAGGAGGGCATGGCAACCCACTCCAGTATTCTTGAGCCTGGAGAATTCCATGGACAGAGGAGCCTGATGGGCTACAGTCCCTGGGGTCGCAAAGAGTCAGAGACAACTGAGCCTAGCACAGCAGCACCACTCACCTCGACGGTTGACACAGATTCCTGACGTCCCCTTATTTTTGCCTATGCTTCTCTGATTTATGTTTCTCCTTAGCCTGAAGGCTTTTTGTAGTTCTTCATTCCCTTCATCTTAAATTCTGTGCCCTTTTGCTTATCGTCAAGGCCTTGCATGGTTCTCCTGCTAGCCCATCTAGCCTCATGGTACATTCCTCCAGACCCTTCCCCAGTAACCAGGGCAGCCATGTTCAATGAAGAAACCATGGCCCATGTGCCATAGGCTTTACATCTTTTGTTCCTTCAACTTCAAATACAGTCTTCCCTTTCTTCAACTCATAAGCTCCAACTTATTTTTTTAGTGTTTTGTTTTGCTTTTGGTTATTTATTTATTAACTTATGTTGTGAAGCATTTAACCATAAAGAGAAACAGAGATAGTAACATAATAAACAAGGATGTCTCCACCATCTGTTTTTAAAATATTGATATTTTGCCATATTTACCTCAGATGCATGTTTTTTTTTCAGTTTTTATGATGAACATTTTCAGACATATAGAAAGGTAAAAGAATAGTACAAAGAATTCCCATCTATTTGTGTGCGTGTGTGTGTGTGTGTGTGTGTGTGTGTGTGTGTACATACTCAGTCATGTCCGACTCTTCGCGATCCCTCGGACAGTAGCCTGTCAGGCTCCTCTGTCCACGGAATTCTCCAAGTACGAATACTGGGGTGGGTTGCATTCCCCTCTCCAGGAGATCTCCCCTACCCAGAAATTGAACCCAGGTCTCCCAAATTGTAGGCAGATTCTTTACCAACTGTGCTACCAGGGAAGCCCCTGGTAGTATATTTAATACTGAGTTAAAACAATTGTTAATATTTTATCATATTATTCTCTCACTCTCATTTCTTCCATTACCACCTCTTTCTCAACACACACACACACACACACACACACGAGAAATATTTAAACTTAAGTTGCAGGCATCATCATGACAATTTATCCCTAAATACTTGCACATACATTTCCTAAGAATAAGGTCATCTCCTATATAAACTCCACATCATTATTGCAACAAGGAAAGTAAATCGTTCCCTTACTTCATGTAATGCTCTGCCCATTTAAAAATGGCAATTTTCCCCCAAATGTTCTTTTTATAACAATTTTTTATATACAATATCTATCAAGATTCACTCAATACATTTGGTTTGGTTTCCTTAAACTCTTAGCCTAGAATAGTCATCCTTACAACTTATTATGATATTGGTTTTTTAAAATGATCAGGACAATTGACTAGAGGCATATCTCATAATCTGGATTTCTCAGAATTTTTCCTCATGTTTTCATTTAACATCTACCTTTAATATGTATCCTGAAAATTGAAAGTTTTCTTCTTTCCCATCATCCTTTTACATAATGGTTTTAATGTACATTGATGCCTGGATCAATGATATCATTTCCAGTTATAGAATGATAATTTTCTAATTCTGTCAGTTAAATTTATTAGTTGCCATTCTGCTGTGAAGAAGAACATTTACTCAACTGGGAATAAATTTCAGTTCCTCATCTAGAGTGATTACTTCATTCTTTCCCTTTAACTAGCAATTTTCAGAGTAAATCATCTCTAGTGATGGCAAATGAGTTAATTTCCCCCCTTTTTATTTTGAGAATAATAGGCTAATTATGGGTTTTCCCAGAAACAGACTGTGAGATAAGACTCAAGTACAGGTAGTTACTTGCGAGGTGATTCCAAAACCACTGGCAGAGGGGTAAGGAAATGAGACAGGGAGAGAAGTAAAATAATCAGGGAGTGTTACTTAGCTATTTTGTTGTTTTTGTTTAATTGCTAAGTCGAGTCTGATTCTTTTGCCACCTCATGGACTATAGCCCGCCAGGCTCCTCTGTCCATGGGATTTCCCAGGCAAGAATACTGGAGTGGGTTGCCATGTCCTTCTCTGGGGTACTTAGCTGTTTACCACGGCAATTAACCACTACAATTAATTAATTAATCCTGCTTGCAGAACTCAGAGAGCTAGTGTAGTACATATGTCTTAGAGTTATCTCATTTGAGGGGTATTTATCCATTATCTTCTGTCAGTCATTCTTTGAAGACTGTTACTAGGGAGCATTAATTCCCTGACATCATCATCCAAAGGGGCCTTGACATTCAGAAAAAGCCTCCAGGCAAAGAAATACAGGTGCTGACAGTCAGAAGTCCACTAACTAAGGGGTAGCAGTAGGACACCATCACTTAAGGTTAAGATTTTTGATGCTTAAAGTCTTCCAAAATTGACCAATGGGAAAGTTTAAAAATTGAAGTATAGTTGATTTATAATATTATTTTATTTCAGGTTTACAGCAAAATGATTCAGTCAAATACATATATTATTTTTGTAAGATTATTTTCCATTGTAGGTTATTATAAGATAGTGAATTTTATTATTTGTGTTATACAGTAAATCCTTGTTACTTATCTGTTTTTGATATAGTAGTGTGTATATATTAATCCCATACTCCTAATTTATCCCTCCTCTCCCTATCCTCTTTGGTAACCATAAATTTGTTTTCTAATACTACCCAAAGCAATCTATAGATTCAATGCAATCCCTATCAAGCTACCAACGGTATTTTTCACAGAGCTAGAACAAATAATTTCACAATTTGTATGGAAATACAAAAAACCTTGAATAGCCAAAGCAATCTTGAGAAAGAAGAATGGAACTGGAGGAATCAACCTGCCTGCCTTCAGGCTTTACTACAAAGCCACAGTCATCAAGACAGTATGGTGCTGGCACAAAGACAGAAGTATAGATCAATGGAACAAAATAGAAAGCCCAGAGATAAATCTACGCACCTATGGACACCTTATCTTTGACAAAGAAGGCAAGAGTATACAATGGAGAAAAGACCATCTCTTTAACAAGTGGTACTGGGAAAACTGGTCAACCACTTGTAAAAGAATGAAACTAGATCACTTTCTAACACCATACACAAAAATAAACTCAAAATGGATTAAAGATCTAAATGTAAGACCAGAAACTATAAAACTCCTAGAGGAGAACATAGGTATAACACTCTCTGACATAAATCACAGCAGGATCCTCTATGACCCACCTCCCAGAATGTTGGAAATAAAAGCAAAAATAAATAAATGGGACCTAATTAAACTTAAAAGCTTCTGCACAACAAAGGAAAGCAAGGTGAAAAGACAGCCTTCAGAATGGGAGAAAATAATAGCAAATGAAGCAACTAACAACTAATCTCAAAAATATACAAGCAACTCCTGCAGCTCAATTCCAGAAAAATAAGTGACCCAATCAAAAAATGGGCTAAAGAACTAAACAGACATTTCTCCAAAGAAGACATACAGATGACTAACAAAGACATGAAAAGATGCTCAACATCACTCATTATCAGAGAAATGCAAATCAAAACCACAATGAGGTACCATTTCATGCCAGTCAGAATGGCTGCGATCCAAAAGTCTATAGGCAGTAAATGCTGGAGAGGGTGTGGAGAAAAGGGAACCCTCTTACACTGCTGGTGGGAATGCAAACTAGTACAGCCACTATGGAGAACAGTGTGGAGATTTCTTTAAAAACTGGAAATAGAACTGCCTTATGACCCAGCAATCCCACTGCTGGGCATACACACTGAGGAAACCAGAATTGAAAGAGACACCAATGTTCATCACAGCACTGTTTATAATAGCCAGGACATGGAAACAACCTAGATGTCCATCAGCAGATGAATGGATAAGAAAGCTGTGGTACATATACACAATGGAGTATTACTCAGCCATTAAAAAGAATACATTTGAATCAGTTCTAATGAGGTAGATGAAACTGGAGCCTATTATACAGAGTGAAGTAAGCCAGAAAGAAAAAACCAATACAGTATACTAACACATATATATGGAATTTAGAAAGATGGTAATGATAACCCTGTATGCGAGACAGCAAAAGAGACACAGATGTATAAAATGGACTTTTGGACTATGTGGGAGAGGGAGAGGGTGGGATGATTTGGGCGAATGTCATGGAAACGTATAATATCATGTAAGAAACGAATTGCCAGTCCAGGTTTGATACAGGATGCTTGGGGCTGGTGCACTGGGATGACCCAGAGGGATGGTACAGGGAGGGAGGTGGGAGGGGGGTTCAGGATGGGGAACATGTGTATGACCGTGGCAGATTCATGTTGATGAGTGGCAGAACCAATACAATATTGTAAAGCAATTAGCCTCCAATTAAAATAAATAAATTTAAATTTAAAAAAATTTGTTTTCTATGTGTGTGAGCCTATTTCTGTTTCTTTCTTTCTTTCTTTCTTTTTATTACTATGCTGGGTCTTTACTGCTGCATGTGAGGTTTCTCTAGTTGCAGTGATGGAGACTACTCTTTAGTTATGGTGCATAGACTTCTCATTGCAGTGGCTTCTCTTGTTGCAGAGCATAAGCCCTAGAGCATGCGTTCAGTAGCTGTGGTACACAGGCTTAGTTGCCCTGCCGCATGTGGGATCTTCCTGGACTAGGATTGAACCAATGTCTCTTGCATTGACCGATGGATTCCTAACCACTGGACCATTAGGGAAGACCTCTATTTCTGTTCTGTAAGTAGATTTGTTTTTAGATTCTATTTATAAGTGATGTCATATAATATTTGTCTTTTTCTGAGTTAGGTCCCTTAATATGATAATCTCTAGGTCCATCCTTGTTGCTGCAAATGGCATTATTTCATTCTTTGTACAGCTGAGTAATATTCCAGACTAATAGGAACTTTTAAAAACCTGCTTAGTTTTGGCATGCTTCCATCAGCTTTGAGCACTTCCTTACTTTTGCCAAGTGATGAATGACAGTCACTTAAAATTTTCCCTGACCCAGACCTGGAATTAACCATTTCTCCAATGAGCTCTGATCCATTTTAGAGGGAAAACGAGATGTGAAAGCTAAAAGTACCCATTGCAACTGGATGTGTGATTGTTTTTTGGCCCTTTTAGTGGCCTCATTTCTCAAGCCCATGTGAGAATTTTAGATCCAAATTTAGCAATAAGAATTTTTACTTAATTTATATTTCTTGACTTTTATTTTTTTCTTTTCTCTTACACAGAAAATATGGTTTCTAATAAGATTAAGATTTCAAAATCACTATTCAAATACTACTATTAACTGAAGAAGGATTATCATAATTTATGTACAGTTCTTTCTGTTCTTACCATTATGCCAATAAAGATGTACAATCAGAGTACTATGTTCCATAATCACTTGAAATAATTTTCACTTTCTTTCTTTTTAAGCCATTTTGACACACAGGATCATTTTTTTTTTCTACTTGTTTGCAATTTTAAGGTTTTTAAAATTCTATTCTTGAATACAGCAGAACATTTACACAGTTCATGCATCAAAACATATGCAAAGAGGTACTCAGAGAAATCTGCCTTTTTTTAGTTTCCTGGTTTACCTTTCCAGTGCTCGTTTTTCCTATATGTATTTTTATTTCCCTTTCTTTCTTATCCATATGGCAGCCTGCTATATATACATTATGTGCCTTGCATTTTTCTCTTAACAGTATATCCTGGAAGTTATTCCCTTTCAGCTATAGAGCTCTTCCTCATTGTTTTCCATAGTTTCATCTCCATGTTGTAGCTGTAACATAGTTTATTTGTACAGCCCCTATTGAAGGACATTTGAGTTGATTCCAACCTTTATTATATGTGTGTTTGTGTATTTTGTGTGTATGTTTGTGTGTGATGACCTAGAGGGGTGGAATAGTGGGGTAGGAAGAAGGTTAGAGAGGGAACCTTTTGTGTATGTATACATACACACATACATGTAGCTGATTCACCTCATTGTACAGCAGAAATGAACACAGCATTGTAAAACAATTATATTCCACTAAAAATTGTTTGCATATGAATCTTCATCTTATGGTCCACTTTTGGGGATCTTGATTTGCTGTACCAACAGTTGAGAAAGCTCAAGATATAGAGGGAGAGAAAAGTAGATTAGCTCATTCTCTCTCCACTGAGCAGTCTGTAGGGATTCAGTTCAGTTCAGTTCAGTCACTCAGTCGTGTCCGACTCTTTGTGACCCCAAGAATCGCAGCATGCCAGGCCTCCCTGTCCATCACCAACTCCCAGAATTCACTCAGGTTCACATTCATCGAGTCAGTGATGCCATCCAGCCATCTCATCCTCTGTCGTCCCCTTCTCCTCCTGCCCCCAGTCAAGGCTATGGTTTTTCCAGTAGTCATGTATGGATGTGAGAGTTGGACTGTGAAGAAAGCTGAGCACCAAAGAATTGATGCTTTTGAACTGTGGTGTTAGAGAAGACTCTTGAGAATCCCTTGGACTGCAAGGAGATCCAACCAGTCCATTCTGAAGGAGATCAGCCCTGGGATTTCTTTGGAAGGAATGATGCTGAAGCTGAAACTCCAATACTTTGGCTACCTCATGCGAAGAGTTGACTCATTGGAAAAGACTGTGATGCTGGGAGGGATTGGGGGCAGGAGGAGAAGGGGACGACAGAAGATGAGATGGCTGGATGGCATCACTGACTCGATGAACATGAATCTGAGTGAACTCCGGGAGTTGGTGATGGACAGGGAGGCCTGGCGTGCTGCGATTCATGGGGTCGCAAAGAGTCGGACACCCAAATGTCTTAACCCATAGCCATTCACTCTTGATAGGCCTTGCTCCTTTGTCTTTCTCTCTTACCTTGAGATTGTTCTATTTTGTTCTTTTATTCCTTACTTTTGAGATCTCCTTTCTTTTCTTACTTTGCTTAGGCTAATGATGGCTCCTAAGTCCTAGGAATATATGTCCTAATAATTCCCCTTTTTTATATTAAGTGGAAGTCTTGTGTACTAACAAAGCTGTGATGCAGTTTTGAGCAACAAGATAGAAGGAGCCAAAGTGTCTCCTTTTAATATGGGTGTTCTAGGTGTCCCTGGGGTACCAGGCATTTTAGGACTATGTATTGTAATCTCTCTTTGGTATGTTTTCCATATGTGGTAGACTGTTACCTTTTCAGGGCTTCCCTGGTGGCTCAGACAGTAAAGCGTCTGCCTGCAATGCGGGAGACCTGGGTTCGATTCCTGGGTTGGGAAGATCCCCTGGAGAAGGAAATGGCAATCCATTTTAGCACTCTTGCCTGGGAAATCCCAAGGACGGAGGAGCCTGATAGGCTACAGACCATGGAGTTGCAAAGAGTCAGGCATAATTTCATTAATTAATAGTATTTATTTGGCTTTCCTTTCCCTTTAGCTCCTAGTGAAAATGCCTAGGGGGATGTTTTTCAAATTGTAGTCTGGGGACCACTGAGATCAAAATTACATGCAGAGGGGACAGAGGCTGTAAATTTTAGAGTGATGGGTCCTACATAAGATACACTAATTGGACACTCTAGGAGGTAAGGCCTAGGATTCTGCATTTTAAATAAAATAGCCAGGAAATTATTGGAGAAGGCAATGGCACTCCACTCCAGTACTCTTGCCTGGAAAATCCCATGGACGGAGGAGCCTGGTGGGCTGTAGTCCATGGGGTCGCTAAGAGTCAGACACGACTGAGCAACTTCCCTTTCACTTTTCACTTTCATGCATTGGAGAAGGAAATGGCAACCCATTCCAGTGTTCTTGCCTGGAGAATCCCAGGGATGGGGGAGCCTGGTGGGCTTCCATCTATGGGGTCGCACAGCGTTGGACATGACTGAAGCAACTTAGCAGCCAGGAAATTATACAGCTTGCAATTCCTGGCCTAGAATTTTAGATCACTCAAGAAACATTTGTTGAAATAAATGGACCTGCTTACTTAAATAATACATGCAGGAAAAGAAGCCTATTGGAACTGTTAGATCACTGCAGATTTGATAAGACTTTTAAAATGATTAAAGAATTCTGGAAGCATCCTATCCCCCTCACTGGTGGAAATTTGAATAGGTAACTTCTACAACACAAATCAACTTAAAACAAAATTGTTGAAGGAGGCACTGGGCAGTTACGTATAAATAGATGCTACAGCTAAACATTTGAGTCAGCAGTCATTAGTTAATACTCTTTGCCTCAGGTAACTATTCCTTGGTTATACATTTTCTTTTTGTGGAAAAAAGGAAAAAAAAAAAACCCCTTCATTCTAAATATTAGTTGGAATCTCTTATCTGTTGGTGTTTGAGAATTTTAGTCAGAGCAGGTCCCAGCCAGAGCTCACCAAAATTGATAAGCAATCCTTGGCATTTTTTACTGCACGGTGTAAAGCCTGTTTCCATGGAAACAGATGCCAACTTGCTGAAAACAGAGGAGAGAACTTTAGCATTAATTACTATTTCAATTTGAATTCAATTGATTTCCGAGTAAATCTGGAGACAACTTGGCAGTATTATTGTGAGAGTGCTGTAGGCATGCCCTACACTATATTAAAACAGCTTAACAAATATAACGAGGTACTGTGGGTTATAAAAGAGAACCAGAGCTCAACTACTGAAGTAAGCACAAGAAAAATATACACCAAAGTCTCAAAAGTCAATTTTGAACTGTGTAGATGAGTGACTTGCTTTTAATGAATCTAAATTTCCTGTGACAAGCCAAGTCATTAGAGTATTGCTTTTATATCCTTCCTATAAACACTAAGGAAGAAAACACAAAAAGTGGCAAAGAAGAAGAAGCCTGACTTTGGACACCTCTAACTTTGACACTGGTGACTCAGTGGTAATGAATCTACCTGCCAGTACAGGAGATGCAGGTTCAATCCCTGGGTTGGGAAGATTCCCTGGAGAAAGAAATGGCAAACCACTCTGGTATTCTTGCCTGGCATGGACAGAGGAGCCTGGCGGGTTACAGTCCATGGGGTTGAAAAAGAGTTGGACATGACTTAGTGACTAAACAACAACAAACTTTTGACTCTGCAGTTTGAGGATGAGAATGCTAAAGTTTTTAAATTATTTCTCTTACTTGGCCATTGCATCACTTAATTTCCTTTATTGCCCTTCTGATTGTGTACACACGTACGTGTGTGTGTATATATGTGTGGTGGACTGTGTACACTGAAGTGTAAGAGATTGCTTACCAATTTTGGTGAGCTCAGGTTTGGGCTTGCTAGGACTAAGTTTCTCTAATACCCACAAATATGAGATATTCATGTCTTCCTATTAATACTTTGAAAATAAATGCCCTTGAAAGGGCTTATGTACTAGAATGTTATTCAGCTTGGAAAATAATAGTTGAAATGAGTTGGCTCAGAGCTAGAAGTGGATGGAAAATAAATAATTCGTGAGAAGTCAGGATGAGGGGCCCAAAGGAGAGACAAAAAGAAGAACAAAGTTTGCCAAAAGCAAATTTTGTCTATTGAACTGTTTCACTGAGGCTCAACTCAGACTGTAAATAATACATATTAAAAAAGAAAAACCTAGGAAACCAAGATGGAGAGAATGTTTGCGATCAGCCTTCTGTCCACTGGGACTTTTAGGAAGTCCTATTTCTCCCTAGAGAGGTGTGTAAAATGTGTGCATTTCTTTCCTTTTTTTTCTGGTCTAAATTAGGGGGCTTCTATTCTTGTTTTCATTGAGGTATAGTTGACAAAGTGTCCATTTCTTGATCACAGTTGCAAAGCAGAGGATATCAACAAAGTCAAAAGCCAAATGTTACAAGACAGAAAGCATTATGAGTGAGAATTCTAGAGTAGGACATACCAGAACTAGAGAGGCATTGACTGATTATCTGAGCTCACTTTCCAGCTTCTCTGTGTTTTAAACAGCTAATGTCTGTGGCCTTCCTAGTGCTGTCTTTTGGATTACTGGAGCTGTTTTCTTGGCCTAGAGAGAAAAACTTGGGAATTCACATACCATTTCAATACCTTCCTGTTGTGGGATTATACAAGGTCAGATTCCTTTTCCTGGGGTGAGACAAACTTTGAGGTGTAATTAACACCCCCAGAGTTGGCTGCTGGATCAAGCCAGAGGCTGGGACTTTGCCTGAAATCTTGTCTTTGCTTAGCTCTTATCCCTTCTCATCCTGTATTTAACTAGCCCCCAAAATGGCCATCAACCTCTCTCACAATGAATAGGGTTGGCCTATGTCAGCAGTCCCCAACTTTTCTGGGACTGGTTTTGTGGAAGACAGTTTTTCCACGTACTGGGGGAAGGGGGATGGTTTAGAGATGATTCAAGCACATTACATTTATTGTGCACTTTATTTCTATTATTATCATCATTACACTGTGATATATGGTGAAATAATTATACAGCTCACTGTAATGTAGAGTCAGTGGGAGCCCCGAGTGTGTTTTCCTGAGTTCAAGCAGTAATACTAGCAATGGGGAGCAGCTGTAAATAAAGATGAAGCTTCATTTGCTCACCTGCCATTCACCTTCTGCTGTGTGGCCCCATTCCTAACAGGCCACAGACTGTTACCCATCAGTGGCCTGGGGGCTGGGAACCCCTGACCTATGTAACCAAGAGGATATAATAAGGATGATGGTGTGTGACTTCTGAGGCTGGATCATTAAAGTCATTGTAGCTTCCACCTTGCTCTCTTTTGTGTTATCCTCTCTAAGGGAAGCCATTTGTCATGTGAGGCAGACACTCAAATAACTTTAAGGTCCACGTGGCAAAGAACAGAGCCCTTTCACCTTTAGGTAGCATAAACTTGCCATTCCCATGGGTGAGTCATTCAGGAAGTGGTTCATTCAACCCTAGTCAAACCTTCAGATGGCTGCAGCCTTGCCTCACATCTTGACTGTGTCAAGGAGGAAGAAATTCTTCTCTATCCTTTGAAGTTTTTCTGGCTTGTCTAAAAATTAAATTGACATGGGACAGATTAACAGGAGTTGTTATTCAGTTGCTAAGTCACGTCTGACTCTTGGACTGCAAGAGTCCAAGGACTGCAAGACCCATGGCCTGCAGTAGGCCAGGCTTCCCTGTCCCTCACCATCTCCTGAAGTTTGCAAAAACTCATGTCCATTGAGTTGGTGATGCCATCCAACCATTTAATCCTCTGTCATTACCTTCTCCTCCTGCCTTCAATCTTTTCCCAGCATTGGGGTCTTTTCCAGTGAGTCTTTTCTTTCGGCTGTCTTTTCTTTTCGGCTGTTCGCATCAGGTGGTCAAAGTATTGGAGCTTCAGCTTCAGCATCAGTCCTTCCAATGAATATTGTGTTGGGTTCATTAACAGGAGAATATCACACGAAAGTTTCATAATGTGTACAGTATACAAGAGAGAGACCCAGGAAAAATAAGTAACTCCCTCAAATGACCGAAACCCTCACCATGAATATTAATTCAGCTAAAGACAAAAGAGGGTGTTGGGAGTAGCGGTTTGGGATTTCAAAGATGAGGAAGGAAATTCACATGCAGATGGAAAAGTAAATGTTTGATAAACAAATGTTTTCTGGGCCATGCAGAGACAATGGTACACAGAGTGGACTTTGATCTCTTGAGAGTTTTTCCCACCACACCATGCCATGTATTTTACAAATACCTCTGATGGTAGTTCTGTTCTGGGAACAGGTTCTCTATCAAAAAAAAATTTTTTTTTGGCAACTGGGGGAAGGCCAAAGTTTCTTCCTGGGTCTTTTGGACCTTGATTATTTTCAGCTTAAAATAATCCACATACCAAATAAATATTTGGGGGTGGCATATTTTGCTCCCCTGCAACTAAAACCTCATGAGAGACCCTGAGCTAAAGACTATCCATCTTAAGCCACTCCTGAATTCCTGCCCCTCAGAACAAGTGTGAGATAAAAATTCTTGTTGTTATTTTAAGCCAAGTTTTGAGGTACTTTTTAAATGTAGCAATACAAAATTATATATATATATATATATATATATATATACTGTTATGGATATATGGATATATACTGTTTCCTCCACTCTTTGTTCTCTCCTGGTGCTCAGTTGCATCTGACTCTTTGTGACCCTGTGGACTGTAGCTGATCAGGCTCTTCTGTCCATGGGATTTTCCAGGCAAGAATACTGGAGTGGCTAGCCATTTCCTCCTCCAGGGGATCTTCGTGACCCAGGGATCCAACCCACATCTCCCACATTGCAGGCAAATTCTTTACCACTGAGCTACTGGGGAAGCCCATTTTCTCCTGGTATTATCTGCTTAATAAATAACCTTCACCTGAATCTCATATTAGGATCTGCTTCTGATAAACCTGATTTAAGATATTTGAATTCAAATCCCAGTTCTGACATCTATTAGCTGTGTGACCTTAGGCAAGTCTCTAATCCCTCTATTGTGCCTCGATAAAATGTGGATAATGATAGTACTGATCTCTTAGAACTCTGGGAGGATTAAAGGGATCAATGCTTGGAAAGTGCATAGCATAGTGCCTGGCACACTGTTGGAACTCAACAATGTTAGCAATTTTTATGAGTAGCATAGGGTGAGACTTGTCAGCTGTGAGGTCTAACCAAATAGAATTTTTTATAGCCTCTGTGGCCCCAGTCATCCATCTTGCTGGCTTTTGACCATATGGAAGTATAAAAAGGTGAATGTAGCTACTTCAGCCCAATTTGGGAAAAAAACAATTCAAGGCACATGGCTCCTTGTGGTAGGTCAATAGTGTCATCTTCATAAATGAAACTCAGACCATTGCATTATTGTGATAAGATCTGCTATTTTACTTGAAATAAACAAACCTTGCTGCTGGATCCATCACTGTTCCCACCACAAAGAAGGCATAAACCTGAAGCAGCTATTTTAACAGCTAAGTGACAGTGTTTTTCTGTTGAAAATTGAAGGCTAGACACTGCCCTCCTCCCAAAGCTTTTAAATCCAGGAAAAAGTGTATAAGGCAATACCCCAATTAAGAAATCTTTATAAAGAGAGATTCTTTTCTTGTAGTAAGCCTGATTCAAAAAATTATTCATGTAATATTAACATATACATATGAATAGATAGTGGGCAATTGTAATAGACTGCAGAAAAAGATTATCTTGTTCTGACAGTGAGGATATAATGAAGAAAAATCAGAATTCTGCCAGCTGAACAGGAACTATAAGATAGGAAGATTATAAGATGGAGTCTGAACTTCAGACTCCAGTTAAAGACAATGAGAAAGAATCCTGCATTAATGAGGGGCTAAGGGAAGAGCCTTGGCTTTAAAGCTGCCAGATGAAAGCCTGTACTCACAGAGAGTCAGAAAGTTCTCTTCGGTGCCATTTGGTTCTCCATCATGGCAGAGAGAAACCATAGCCCCAATAAGATGTTTCTGTTGTTGTTTTTTAGTTACTAAGTCATGTCTGACTCTGTGACCCCATGTACTACAGCATACCAGGCTCCCCAGTCCTTCACTGCCTCCTGGAGTTTGCTTTAACTCATGTCTATTGAGTTGGTGATGCTATCATAATAAGATTAAGACAACATTTTCTCCTGAATTTTGCTTTAACTTCTACAATCTAATTTGTAGTTACTAGCTATGAAGACTTGTTGATTACTTCTTTTGAGACAAAACACTTGGAGAAGTTGAAGGTGAGAGGTAGAATTAAAAAGCATAGTTGGAGAGAAGCTTCCCCGGGGGCACTAGTAGTAAAGAATCCTTCTGCCAGTGTAGGAGGATGTAAGAGATGCAGGTTCGATCCCTGGGTTGGGAAGATCCCCTGGAGGAGGAAATGGCACCCCACTCCAGTATTCTTGCCTGGGAGGTTCCATGGACAGAGGAGCCCAGCAGGCTACAGTCCATGGGGTCTCAAAGAATCAGACACAACTGTTGGAGAGAATGACAAGCACTACAAGGAGTTTTGAGACTTGACCATTTGTGGGTTCATTGTGGTTTGCTCTATTTCCAGGATATGTTGAGGAATACTCCCTAAAGTAGGCACTGTTGGTTATAGTGGTTATTCAGAGCCTTTCTTGAGATACCTATGGAATCTGTGATTAAACCAACACATAAAACTAGCAATTGATGCCAAGAGAGATGTTCCTTTTGGCTCAGTAATAGCTCTGTTTAACACATGTTGGCTGAGCCTGCCAATAGTCAGGAATGATGCACTGGAATTTAAAGAAGGAACTTTGACTGAGAGTAAAGTCACATAGAAAGCTTTCCTGAAGGCCCTTGGTCAGCTCAAGAATTGTTCTTGCATGGCACAGGGAGAAGGAATCTTGAGCAGCTCTGACCTTTTATTCATCATGATGAATGGACCATCACTGTGTACATCATTGACTCTCAAACCATTTGTTAAGATCTTATTAATACAGTACTCCCTCTCGAGTGGGCACAAAGTGAGTTAACTGGGCACTCTTATGAACTGTTGGCAGGAGGATAAATGACTATAGTATTTTGGTAGACAGTTTAGGAATATGTATCAAAATTTAAAAAGCATGACATCATTTAGGGTCCTGGCACAAAACAGATGGCACTTCTAAACAGGGTGTTGAGAACATGCATGCAGTAAGAACTTAGGGAAACTGACAAGGGCTGGTACAATACCTGAGATCAGCCAGAGTGAGGAACCATTACCACCTTAGGACTGAAGGGGCAAGAAGAGGCAGTGGTTAAGAGAACTTGGAGCTGTATGGAAGGGTACCCGACCTGAGCTGAGACCTTGGTAGAAGGATGCAGCCATATTTTGGTAGAAGAATGTGCTGGTAGTAGGAGTGCTGGGAGAAACAAATACCTCAAACTCACTCTCTTCTCTTCTTGCTGTCTCTTGTGAGTATCTCCCAGCAGCAAAATTGACCAGAAACCATAGGCAAAGAAGTCAATGCAGTCCATATGAGTCATCCTCTTAAGGCAGGATTCTAAAGGATGGAGAGTGAGTCTTCAGGGACAAATAAAACATCTGGCACATGAATATACCTTTTGACTCAGCGAGTCTATTCTTACAATGCTTTCTAAAGAAATGTTTCAACAGGTTTTCAAAGATAATCAGTATAGCATTTCTTCAGAATAGAGAAAAACTAGAAAGGACCTAAATGCCCACTAATACTAATGGTATATTAATATTGTGGGATACTATGTAGCTATTAGGAAAAATAAGATAGAATCAATATGGGTAGATATGGAAGCACCCAAAGAGTATGGTTGTGTAAAAAAAAATGTGAAACCAGCAAACAAAAAAACCCAAGTTGCAGATTAATATATAAAGACTGATCCTATTTTTTGTTTGGGGGGAAAAAACCCACAAACATCAATATGTACATCTAAATATTTACACACAAACTGGATTGGGGGTGAGCCAGCAAAAAGGAAATTTTAATGTTTTTCCTAGACATATTTATATTGTTTGAAATGTCTAATGAGCATATTTATATATTACTCATATAACTAGATAAACCTATAAGACAGTGCAACTGAATGACTTAGACATAAGTTGTAAACTCCTAGTGGGCAGAAACTAATTCCCTCCTTAATGCCTTTCCTTCCTGTCTTTCTGTCTTTCGTGGGGACTGAGAGTCTTGATATTCAATTTTAGTTCTGCCCCTTGCCAAGTCAGTGCTCAGAAAACCTGGGGAATTAGGAAATCTAATTCTCTTTCAGCCTGGTGGCCATAGAATATGCTCACTGGGCTGTCTCCTTTCCCTTTGACCTTTGCTATCTTAGCTAGTTTGAAACCCAACGACGTTTTATTAAGACTTAGGCAAAATGCAGAAAATGCACACTGACCCGTGTCCATGCTGGAGCTGAAATCTTGGACCTTCTGATCTGAGCCTCACACCTTCTCTGTTGCATATTAACCTGTTTCTTCATCTCTTTCTTATTTCCTGATTTCCCAGGTCTTCCCATTTGGCATCTTCAACGTTTGAGCGCTCTAACTTACACCGTTACTTGTTGTTGTTTTATCCTGGCATTTTTAAAATCGCGCTTCTGGTAATTTGCCCCAATGGCTAGATGGATAAGCCACCATGTGCTGCCTTAGCTGACAGCCCTGCCTGGTCTGAACTCATTTCCTCCTTACTCTGTGACTTTGACCCCAACTAGGTCCAGAGAAGTCCTTGCATTGGTTTTCTAATGCACTAAGGTGTCTTTGGGTCTGCAGGCCAGTCCTGGACCCAGATTGACTGGTTAGGACCTGCCCATCTTGCCTGGCTCCTACTAGTGTTCTCTCACCAAAGGACTTCACCTGGCTTCCTGTATGTCCAAGTTCTTCTGTCATACTCTAAATCAAGAAAGCCACCTGGACCTACTTGCCACCAATTCTTAAGTTTCATCATTATCTCAAAATGTGGTCCCTAGACCAGCAGTATCAATATCACCTACTCTTTATGAGAAATACAAATTCCTATATATTCTTATATACCCAGGAGTAGAGATATCAGAATGCAGTGTACTTACAGTACTTTTCTCACTTATTTACACATCTCCTCAACTTGCATTTATTGAGTATCTACTATATGCAATGCACTGTGCTGAGTGCTATGGGGAGATAAATAAGAAAAAAAATTCAGGGCACCCCAGCCTGATTCTGCTGCCTTCAAGGGGCTTCTAAGTTGTTTTGAAAGATGGGGCATTTATATGAAAAAAGCAAATGACAATACAATGAAAGACAGTGCGTGCATGCTTAGTCAAGTCCGATTCTTTGTGACCTCATGGACTGTAGTCTGTCAGGCTCCTTTGTTCATGGAATTTTCTAGGCAAGAATACCTGAAATTATAGTGGTTTGCCATTTCCTCCTCCAGGGGATCTTCCCAACCCAGGGATCAAACCTATGTCTCCTGGGGCTCCTGCATTGGTATGCTGATTCTTTACCTGAGCCACCTGGGAAGCCAAAAGACAATAGCAAAAGCAAAATACAATAAAAGAAGCTCAGAAGACTGAGTGATCCCAGTGGATTAGAATGGTCTTAGGAAAGGTATGCTGAGGAAAGCTGGTAGGATTCAGACTGTAGTCTGAAGGATATTCCAGCCAAGAGACATACATGAAATATGCAATTGTGTTTATGGAATGATGGATAGGCTAGGATTTTCAAAGCAGGGAAACCAGCAACCTTGAGTTCTCAGATCTATCTATGGGGTCACAAACACTGCTAGGGCTTCTTTTACTTCCTCATTCATAATTTGGTTCCTGAGCACTCAAGCCCTTTGCTTGCCAGGTATCCACCTACTGACCAGAGCCAACTGCTTACCTCTCCCTTAGGTCATCTCTGCTGGTAAGATGCATTATCTTCCAAGTAGCTTTTTTCCCCTTCCCTTATCTCACTCAGGCTTCCCTGGTGGCTCAAGTGGTAAAGAATCCACCTGTAATGCAGAAGACCTGGGTTCGATCCCTGGGTTGGGAAGATCTCCTGGAGAAGGTCATGACAACCCACTCCAGTATTCTTACCTGGAGAATTCCACGGACAGAGGAGCCTGGTGGACTACAGTCCATAGGGTCACAAAGAGTCAGACATGACTGAACAACTAACATTTTCACTTCTACTTACTTACTATCTCACCCAGTTATTCTTTGGGATTTATTCATGTCCTTGGAGATTGCACTAGGGAAGGCTCAAGTTCAGTTCTCTTTGCTCCCTCAGTTCAGTTCAGTCGCTCAGTCGTGTCTGACTCTTTGCAACCCCATGGACTGCAGAGTGCCAGGCTTCCCTGTCTTTCACCAACTCCTGGAGCTTGTTCAAACTCATGTTCATCGAGTCGGTGATTCAGCCATCTCATCCTCTGTCATCCCGTTCTCCTCTTGACTTCAATCTTTCCCAGCATCAGAGTCTTTTCCAAGGAGTCAGTTCTTCACATCAGATGGCCAGAGTATTGGAGTTTCAGCTTTAGCATCAGTCCTTCCAATGAATATTCAGGACTGATTTCCTTTAGGCTGGACTGGTTTGATCTTGGCTCCCTATCTGGCTGCATAATTTGAAGCAGGTGGTATTTGGCTGTCTGCTTCTAGGATTGCAGTGTGCGTGTGTGTTGGGGGTGATGGGGTAAACCATAAGTTCCAAAATTTTACATACAGTTCTTCCTTTGGGATCAAGAAATTCCTCCACTCATGGAGCCCCAGGGCCTGCCTAAACACCTCAGGGCTTCCTGAGGTGTGCATGCAAAGCAGACTCAAACAGTGACACCAGATGACACAATTTTTATTGGGGTTTGGGTATTTGTAAAAATAAATGCACATAGCATTCAGAACCACCCCCAAGGGACTCATTTTGAATATCTCATCTTGGAAATAACTAATAGGTATTAGAGGTGAATATTTTAAGAAACTATTTCAAGGAAGGTTGCTTGGGTTGGTTTGTTTTTCCTTTCTCAAGGACATTGTTGTACTCTGTGTAATTGGAAAATTAGATATGAATGGGGAGAAGAAAAAGGATCAATGAGGGCTGTGAAATGCCAGAAGGGCTGAAGGAGGAGCAGCTAATGGCTGGGGTTGTTTTATAGGCTTACACTGGGCAAGTGCAGTTTCCTTTCTCAGAAGAGCTAATAAATTAGGTTTCAGAAAGAGAAAACAAGCAGGTGAGGGTGTTTGGGTATTGGGGGATGCTTTGCAAATATTTTAAGTGTTTTTCTTTTTTTAATTCTTTATCCTTTCCAGGCACATCACCTTGGTACTATCATTTATGTGGCTTTACCAGGTAGCTCACTGACAAATGACATCTAGATAGACTGGGCTCCTCTGGTAGAAATGTGCCAGAAACTAGCACTCAGGCTTCCATGAGGACTTTCAACCAGAAAGAACCAAGATCATCTCGGGGCTGGAATCAGAATGAGACCCACTGTGTTCTTAGTCAGCACTGCCCTATGTCCTATAGCAGTCATAATGTGTTGTGCTTCTAATGAATCAGCTTCTATGCAACCAAATGTACCTCCTTTTTTCATTAAAAGAAGAAGCTTCTAGGAGAGCTTCAGTTTGTCAGGCAGTTCGAGAGATGTCTGCAAAATGGGAAGATGAGAAATCGAAGTCAATTTGGACCTAAAATGACTCATAATGTCATGCTCTGAGCCACTTCCCAAAGTCATTAATTCTTTCACAGAAGTTGTGATTTGTAAAAGATCAATCTTATTTGCCCTCATGGTGGTCACACTCAGTGAAAGAGGAACCAGTGCCCTGACAAATGAAACAAAGGCTTCAATGAAGTTGAGTTTGGGTTTATTGTGATGATGGGTTTTGAAACTCCATTCAGTTTCAGCCTTGAGGAATCAAAAATTTTAAATCAAAGAAAAAACAATCAGATACAAATTATGATCTCTTATAAATGTAACTTTATTTTTATATATTTATCTATTCAGACTGTGAACTTCTCCAGATAGGGGTGTGTTTCACTCATCTCTGTAAAGCCAGGCAATAGCCCAGAGAGGGCCACTTAGAAGATGCTCAGTAAGAACACTTGTATCAATTGAATAGTAGTTAAGAATGTTAGGCAGAAAACATGCAGAGCCCTTGCAAATGTTTTGGGCTGTCAAGAACTATACAAAAAGTTCCCAGGATCTACCTGATGCTAGATTGAACATCTGGGCTAAATCCTTGATCTTGTGAAGGTTGAAATTTTGGGCAATTCGAAAAAGAATCTAGAGTGGGAGAATTCTGGGGAGTGGAAGTTTAACTTCTCCACAGTCATTCTAAGTGCTGTTTTGCAAGCTTATCACTTTCAGATTTACTGTGGGCTCCTTAGTATATTGGCTGGGCTCGTCAGTATCTAGAAAGAAAGCTGTTGAACTTATTATTTGCTTACTTCTTGCCTATTCCAAGTGTACTTGAAAGGGTTTATGTAGAGAAAAATGTAAGCAATAATAGGGAAAAATCTGATGAGTAAGGAAATGGATAAATGTGTATGTTGAGATACTAGGCTTTAAATTCTTTGAAAGAAGCCATTCTTTTTTTCCCATGGTTCCAGTCTCAGGGAACAATGCATCACAGGGGACATTATGTAGGAGTATTAAGTGATAAGCAAGTCATGCAGAAGTAAGAGTCACAAGGTTAATCATTTTTTGATAGTCACCTTTGCTAACAGTTGAAAGCTTAACCATGTTAAAAACAATAATAATTTACTGAGAGCTATTCAACAAGAAACAAATGAATGAAGGCAAAAGAAGGAGGGGGCAGCAGAGGATGAGATGATTTGACAGCATCATCAACTCAATGGACATGAATTTGAGCAAACTCTGGGAGGAAGGACAGGGAAGCCTGGCATGCTGCAGTCCATGAGGTTGCAAAGAGTTGGACACGACTGAGAAACTGAACAGCAACGACAAATTCAGCAAGAAACTAGATGCTGGGCTCTAAAATATGAGGTGGAACTCCCTGGCAGCTAAGGTTCCCAGACCTGGAATTGAACTTGCAGTGAAGTCCAGCTCTGACTTTTACCACCCTGGAGATTTTGTGCAAATTAATTCACAAAAGTCTAAGTTTCCTCAACTAAAACTAGTATAATCATGCATTTCCTAGGGAACTGTGATGTTTAAAGTGAGACAGTATGTGAAACGTTCTTAATATACTGCCTGGCTATATAATTGCTCAAAAATGTCTTTAAAAATTTATCTTAATACATCCTGTGTCTCAGTTATTTTGGTTAATATTTAGAATACCCCAGATAGAGGAGAAACAGTGTGTCCCAGGAATGTTAACTTGGAACATATAACTTAGATTTACTAGATTACATTATGAGCTTCCCAGGTAGCTCAGTGGTAAAGAATCTGCCCCAGTACAGGAGACCCTGGGTTTGATCTCTGGATTGGTTCTTGCCTGGAGAATCCTCTGGACAGAGGAGCCTGGTGGGCTACAGTCCATGGGGTCACAAAAAAGTCAGACACGAGTGAACTACTAACACTTCACTTAAGGTTACCTTATGTGTTGTGTTAAACTATGTTCTCCAAGCATAAAATCTTTCCTCATGAGCAAGGATACTGAAAATAGTTTATAGAAAATACTTTCAAGGTTAATGCATGTGAATCAACACAGTACTTCAGGATATGGGAACACAATTTTTTGGGGGGTTGGGTGGTAACAAGTTGCCCACAGTAACAAGTGTCCTTGCATAACACTGGGCAAAAATCTCTCCAAGGTGCTTGTGTGACTGGAAAAATATCAGCAGTGAAAAAAATTGTAGCATAATATTCTACAAACACCTCTTAGGATAAACCTTATTGACTCCAGTGTTTTTTGAAAAGTTTTATTTCATTTTAAAAGAACCAGCCTCAAATTAAAGGCAAACATGTCTATTCTGAGTTGCATCTCATTTTTGTTAAATTGGATTTATTTTCAGCTTTTCTGGTAACCTTGTAAAGAGATCTGATGTCTATTTGTTGTCATGGCCACTGGTTTGTGCTCTGTGTAGGTTATCTTACTATATTTCATCCATGCTGCAATGCCATTGATCGTCAGATATGCCATAACTTTATGTAACAGTAAAATACTGATATTTAAACTATGGCATAAATCTTTCTTATCACCTGGAATTTCTATTAGTACTA
The DNA here is from genome assembly GCF_023091745.1 of Budorcas taxicolor. Taxonomy (NCBI): domain Eukaryota; kingdom Metazoa; phylum Chordata; class Mammalia; order Artiodactyla; family Bovidae; genus Budorcas; species Budorcas taxicolor. Next base: position 101,529,208 of record NC_068935.1, on the reverse strand, counting down.
CCACCTGAAAGAGGTCTTTCAGACTTATGTGAATATAGATTTTATCATATGTCACAATTGTTCATATATAAAAAGGGAAACATGAGTGAAATAAATTGATTAATGCATTCCTAAAACATTTTCACATTTAGAGAGAGTCTGATTCTGTTGACTCACTTCTTGGCTGAAAAGTTATTGATTGATGTCCATGTTTTTTTCTTCACTGGTAATATCCTCTGTGCCAACTAGCACATTGATGATGCAAACATTTTTTAAAAGTGTCATGCTCCATTGTCTTCATAATTTTCTTCCAAAGCATTCTACATATTCTGTAGGCTTTGATTTCACAATATAATGGCCATGGAAGATTTTCAGACAACAACTAGACTCATTCTTTTTTTCTTTCAATTAATTTTTATTGGTGCATAGTTGATTTACAATGTTGGCTTAGTTTCAAGTGTACAGCAAAGTGATTCAGTTATACATATACATACATCCACGCTTTTATGGAATCTTATCCCATATAGGTCATTACAGGGTATTGAGTAGAGTTCCCTGTGCTATACAGGAGGTTCTTATTAGTTACCTATTTTATATGTGTTTGATTTTAAGGTCATTTTATCAAAACACACATATATCCATGAAACTGTTGGGATTTTTTAAATTAACTTTTTATTGAAGGATAATTGCTTTACAGAACTTTGCTGTTTTCTGTCAAACCTCAACAAGAATCAGCCATAGGTATACATATATCCCCTCCCTTTTGAAACTCCCTCCTATTTCCCTCCCCATCCCACCCCTCTAGGTTGATAAAGAGCTCCTGTTTGAATTTCCTGAGCCATACAGCAAATTCCCGTTGGCTATCTATTTTACATATGGTAATGTAAGTTTCCATGTTACTCTTTCCATACATCTCAACCTCTCATCCCCTCTCCCCATGTCCATAAGTCAATTCTCTATGTCTGTTTCTCCACTATTGCCCTGTAAATAAATTCTTCAGTATCATTTTTCTAGATTCTGTATATATGTGTTAGAATATGGTATTTATCTTTCTGACTCACTTCACTCTGTATGATAGGTTGCAGGTTCATCCTCCTCATTAAAACTGACTCAAGTGCATTCATTTTTATGGCTGAATAATATTCCATTGTGTATATATACCTCAACTTCTTTATCCATTCATCTGTCGATGGACATCTAGGTTGCTTCCATGTTCTAGCTATTGTAAATAGTGCTGCAGTGAACAATGGGATACATGTGTCTCTTTCAACTTTGGTTTCCTCAGGGTATATGCCTAGAAGTGGGATTGCTGGATCATATGTTGGTTTTATTCCTGGTTTTTTAAGGAATCTCCATACTGTCTTCCATACTGGCTGTATCAACTTACATTCCCACCAACAGTGCAAGAGTATTCCCCTTTCTTCACACCCTTTCAAGCATTTATTGTTTGTAGACTTTTTGATGAGGGCCATTCTGACTGGTGTGAGGTGATATCTCATTGTAGTTTTGATTTGCATTTCTCTAATAATGAGCAATGTTGAGTATATTTTCATGTATTTGTTAGCCATCTGTATGTCTTCTTTGGAGGCAGGTCGGTTTAGGTCTTTTCCCCACTTTTTGTTTGGGTTGTTTGATTTTCTGGTATTGAGTTGTATGAGCTGCTTATATATTTTGGAAATTAATCTTTTGTCAGTTGTTTCATTTGCTATTATTTTCTCCCATTCCGAGGGCTGTCTATTATTTTCTCCCATTCTGCCCTTTTAAGTCTAATCAGGTCTGACTTGTTTACTTTTGTTTTTATTTCCTTTACTCTGGGAGGTGGGTCATAGAGGTCTTGCTTTGATTTATGTCATCGAGCATTCTGCCTATGTTTTCCTCTAAGAGTAAAAGTTTCTGGTCTTACATTTAGGTCTTTAATCCATTTTGAGTTTATCTTTGTGTGTGGTGTTACAAAGTGTTCTAATTTCATTCTTTTACATATAGCTGTCCAGTTTTCCCAGAACCATTTACTGAAGAAGCTGTCCTTGCCCCATTGCATATTATTGCCTCCTTTGTCAAAAATAAGGGACGTGTAGGTGCATGGGTTTATTTCTGGGCTTTCTATCTTGTTCCATTGGTTTATATTTCTGTTTTTGTGCCAGTACCATATTTTCTTGATGACTGTAGCTTTGTGGTATAACCTGAAGTAAGGAAGCTTGATTCCTCCAGCTGCATTCTTCTTTGGCTATTCGGGGTCTTTTGTGTTTCCACATGAATTGTGAAATTTTTTCTTCTAGTCCTGTGAAAAATGCCATTGGTAATTTGATAGGGATTGCATTAAATCTGTAGATTGCATTTGGTAGTATAGTCATTTTCACAACATTGATTCTTCCTACCTAGGAACATGGAATATGTCTCCATCTGTTTATGTCATCTTTGGTTTCTTTCATTAGTGTCTTATAATTTTCTGTGTACAGTACTTTTGTCTCCTTAGGTAAGTTTATTCCTAGATATTTAATTCTTTTTGATGCAGTGGTGAATGGGATTGATTCCTTCATTGCTCTTTCTCATTTTCATTGTTAGTATATAGAAATGCAAGCGATTTCTGTGTATTGATTTTGTATCCTGCACCTTTACTAAATTCACTGATTAGCTCTAGTAATTTTCTGATACTCTCTTTAGGGTTTTCTCTGTACAGTATCATGTCATCTGCAAACAGTGAGAGCTTTATTTCTTCTTTTCTGATCTGGATTCATTTTATTTCTTTTTATTCTCTGATTGCTGTAGCTAGGACTTCCAGAAGTATGTTGAATAATAGTGGTGAAAGTGGACACCCTTGTCTTGTTCCTGATCTTAGGGGAAATGCTTTCAGTTTTTCACCATTGAGAACAATGTTTCTGTAGGCTTATCATATATGACCTTTACTATGTTGAGTTAAGTTCTTTCTATGCCCATCTTTTGAAGAGTTTTAATCATAAATAGGTGCTGAATTTTGTCAAAGGCTTTTCGTGCATCTTTTGAGATGATCATATGGTTTTTATCTTTCCATTTGTTAATATGGTGTATCACATTGATTGATTTCCATATATTGAAGAATCCTTGCATCCCTGGAATAAACCCAACTTGATCAATCATGGTGTATGAGCTTTTTGATGTGTTGCTGAATTCTATTTGCTACAATTTTGTTGAGGATTTTTGCATCTATATTCATCAGTATATTGGCCTGTAGTTTTCTTTTTTTGTGTGTTGTTTTGTCTGGTTTTGGTATCAGGGTGATGGTGGCCTCATGGAATGAGTTTGGAAGTGTTTCTTCCTCTGCAATTTGTTGAAAGAGTTTTAGAAGGATAGGCATTAGCTCTTCTCTAAATGTCTGATAGAATTCTCCTGTGAAGCCATCTGGTCCTGGGCTTTTGTTTTTTGGGAGATTTTTGATCTCAACTTCAATTTCAGTGCTTGTAATTGCATCGTTCATAATTTCTATCTTCCTGGTTCAGTCTTGGAAGATTGAACTTTTCTAAGAACATATCCATTTCTTTCAGGTTATCTATTTTATTGCCATATAGTTGTTCATAATAGTCTTTATAATCCTTTGTATTTCTGCATTGTCTGTTGTAACCTCTCCTTTTTCATTTCTAATTTTGTTGATTTGATTCTTCTCCCTTTTTTTTCTTGATGAGCCTGGCTAAGGGTTTGTGAATTTTGTTTTCTTCTCAAAGAACCAGCTTTTAGTTTTACTGATCTTTACTATTGTTTCTTTCATTTCTTTTCCATTTATTTCTGCTCAGATCCTTATGATTTCTTTCTTTCTAATTTTGTTTTTTTTTCTTCTTTTTTCCAGTTGCTTTAGGTATAAATTTAGGTTATCTATTCGATGTTTTTCTTGTTTCTTGAGGTAGGATTGTATTGCTATAAACTTCCTTCTTAGAACTGCTTTTGATGCATCCTATAGGTTTTGAGTTTTCATGTTTTCATTGTCATGTGTTTCTAGAATTTTTTTAAATTTCCCTTTTGATTTCTTCAGTAACCTGTTGGTTATTTAGAAACATGTTGTTTACTCTCCATGTGTTTGTGTTTTGTACAGTTTTTTTCTTGTAATTGATATCTAGACTCATAGCATTGTAATCAGAGAAGATGCTTGATACAATTTCAATTTTCTTCAATTTATTGAGATTTGATTTGTGACCCAAGATGTGCTATCTTGGAAAATGTTCCATGTGAACTTGAGAAGAAGGTGTATTCTTCTGCATTTGGATGAAATTTACTGAAGATATCAATGAGATCTGTGTCATCTAATGTATCATTTAAGACTTGTGTTTCCTTATTAATTTTCTGTTTTGATAATCTGTCCATTTGTGTGAGTGGGGTTTTAAAGTCTCCTACTATTATTGTGTTACTGTCAATTTCTCCTTTTATGTCTGTAGTGTTTGTCCTATGTATTGAGGTGCTCCTATGTTGGATGCATAGATATTTACAATTGTTATGTCTTCATCTTGGATTGATCCATTGATCATTATGTAGTGTCCTTCCTTATCTCTTGTAATCTCCTTTATTTTAAGGTCTATTTTGTCTGATATGAGGATTGCTACTCCATCTTTCTTTTGCTTCCCATTTGCATGGAATATATTTTTCCATTCTCTTACTTTCAGTCTATATGTGTCTTGAGGTCTGAAGTGGGTTTCTTGTAGACAGCATATGTATGGGTCTTGGTTTTGTATCCATTCAGCCAGTCTGTGTCTTTTGGCTGGAGCATTTAATCCATTTACATTTAAAGTAATTATTGATATAAATGTTCCTCTTGCCATTTTCTAATTGTTTGGGGTTGATTTTGTAGATCTTTTTTCTTCTCTTGTATTTCTTGACTATACAAGTTAGCTTAACATTTGTTGTAAAGCTGGTTTGGTGGTACTGAATTCTCTTAACTTTTGCTTGTCTAAAAAGCATTTTATTTCTTTGAATGAGATCCTTGCTGCGTACAGTAAACTTGGTTGTAGATTTTTCCCTTTCAGTAGTTTAAATATATCCTGCCATTGCCTTCTGACCTGCAGCATTTTTGCTGAAAGATCAGCTGTTAAGCATCTGGGATTTCCCTTCTATGTTACTTGTTGCTTCTCCCTTGTTGCTTTTAATATTCTTTCTTTGTGCTTGGTCTTTGTTAGTTTGATTAGTATGTGTCCTGGCGTGTTTCTTCTTGGGTTTATCCTGTAAGGGACTCTTTGTGCCTCTTGGACTTGATTGGCTATGTCCTTTTCCATGTTGGGGAAATTTTCAACTATAATCTCTTTAAAAATTTTCTCATACCCTTTCTTTTCCTCTTCTTTTTCTGGGAACCCCTATAATTCAAATGTTGATGTGTTTGATATGGTCCCAGAGGTCTTTGAGGCTATCCTCAGCACTTTTCATTCTTTTTACTTTATTCTGCACGTCAGAAGTTATTTTCACTATTTTATCTTCCAGTTCACTGATTCATTCTTCTCCTTCAGATATTCTGCTATTGATTCCTTCTTGAGTATTTTTAATTTCAGTAATTGTATTGTTTGTCTCTGTATGCTTATTCTTTAATTCTTCTAGGTCTTTATTAATTCTTACATTCTCTCCATTTTGTTTTCAAGGTTTTTGATCATCTTTACTATCATTATTCTGAATTCTTTTCCAGGTAATTTTCCTATTTCCTTTTCATTTATTTAAACTTCTGTGTTTCTAGTTTGTTCCTTCATTTGTGCAGTATTTGTCTGCCTTTTCATTTTTTTAAACTTAGTGTGTTTGAGGTCTCCTTTTCCCAGGCTTCAATGAAAGTTGAATTCTTACCTTGAAGAAGTTTGAATTCTTTCTTCCTTTTGGTTTTTGCCCTCTTAAAGTTGGTCCAGTGGTTTGTGTAAACTTCATATATGGTGAGATTTGTGCTGAGTTTTTGTTTGTTTGTTTTTCCTCTGATGGGCAGGGCTGAGTGAGGTGGTACTCCTGCCTTTTGATGATTGACTTTGTATTTTTGTTCTGTTTGTTGTTTAGATGAGGTGTCCTGCACCGGGTGCTACTGGTGGTTGGGTGATGCCAGGTCTTATATTCAAGTGATTTTCTTTGTGTGAGCTCTCACTATTTGATACTCCCTAGGGTTAGTTTTCTGGTAGTCTAGGGTCTTGGAGTCAGTGCTTCTACTCCAAAGGCTCAGAGTTTGATCTCTGGTCAAGAATGAAGATTCCACAAGTGGTTTGTTATGGCACTGAGTGAGAGTAAAATATCCAAAAATGAGAAATCAAAGATGAACCCCAGACAAATGGCAGTTATAAGATCAAGCAAATAATAATTAAAATAATGGAATATACACACATACATTTACACCCATGAGCAAAGTGAAAACAGTCCAACAAAAATAAAATACAGTAGATCTGGCAAAAAAGGAAATCAAAAATTATATTTACCATTTAAGAAGAAAGCTAATTTAAGCACAAACTGGAAAATATAATTAAAGCAAGGTGCCAAGTTAGAAATAAAGCAGTGAAACAAACTAACAAATATGTTGAAAGGAAAGGAAAGAAAGGAAAGAAAAAAAGAAAGAATAAATATGCAAATTCAAATAGAGGTAGATGAAGAAGATTTATATACATTAAAGTTTAACTGCAAGGGGAAAAGAACAGTAGGAAAGGCAAACAAAGGAATAAATATAGGAAAAATATACTATGTTAAAAAAAATTAAAAATTAAAGTTATAAAAAAGAGACAAAAGAAAAAAAGGAAGAAGAAAGAAAAAAGGGGAAAAAAGGGAAAACTCCACAGAACTGCAAAAGCCCAATGTAGAGGCAGAGGTCGATAACAACAATAGAAAGTGTGACTGAATATACACATGTATATATATCGTAAGCAAAATGAAAATAGCCCATCAAAAATTAAGTATAATAGATTGACCTGGCAAACAAGAGAAACCAAAATTATATCTACCAGAACAAAACTAAAGCACAAACTGGAAAACATAATTAAAGCAAGGTGCCAATTGGGGAATAAAGCAATGAAAATAAAACAAACTAATATGTTGAGAGGAAAGGAGAGAAAGAAAAGAAAGAAAGAATAGATATACGAAGTTAAATAGAGGTAGATAAAGAAGATTTATACATGTTGAAGATTAACTGCAAGGGGAAAAGTACAGTAGGAAAAGCAGACAAAGGAATAAATGTAGAAAAAATAATAGATTTTAAAATTAAAATTATAAAAAGAGAAAGGAAAAAAGAAAGAGAAAAACTCCACAGAACTGTTAAATCCCAACACAGAGACAGAGGTTTATGACAACAATAAAAAATGTGACTGAGGAAAAAGAAAAAAAAAAAAAACCTCAAAAGCTTAATTGGATTTCTTAGTGACAATAATATCAACAACTACAACAGAGGGGGGAAAAAGAGAAAAAATAAAAAAGAATCTATAGAACAAGTTAAAAAACAAGAGTAAAAAATGTTTTTCTTGAGTCACTGCTCTCAGAGTCCTTTCCTGCTCTGGGAATCACAGTCCACCTTACCGCCATAGGATGGCCTCCAATACTGTACTGATCTCTGAACCTGCTGTGGGGGGTGCTCAGATTCTAATTTGGTCCTACTCCTGTGTGTTCTTGTCTCCAATGTCCACAGCTATCAGAGTGCAAGCACCAGGTACTCAGGGGTGTTGGCGGCTAGGGCAGCAGGAAATATAGTGCTCTAGAAGGGTGTAGCAACCAGTATTGGCCAATACACTCCAGTATTCTTGCCTGGAGAACCCCCTTTCTGACAGAGAAGCCTGGCAGGCCACAGCCTACAGGGTCACAAAGAGTTGGACAGGACCGAAGTGACCCTGTGTGCATAAACACAAGCTTTTTTTTTTTTTTTTTGGTGTGGCAGCTCTGCCCCAGTGAAAGTTGAATGTGAAGGTGGTGCAGTTGCTTGGCTTACAGGGACCCTGGCAGCGCCAAGTGTTCAAGGACACAAACTGCCTCCACGGCAGGAGTTATGGCCCTATCAGAGAGTTTTTTTGAGCCTCTTGTAGCTGGCAATCAGAAAGCTTCTTTGGCCAGTCTTTCTCCATAGCTCTGCCCATTCAGGCACTTAGAGGGATCCCTCACCTGGGATCCTTCTCTGTTGGTTGGCGCATCAGGCATATAGAGAGTCCCCCCTGACTGGGGTTCTACTCTGTAGATTGGTGCATCAGTCACTTAAAGGAGCACCCTGGGTGGGGTCCTACTCTGTAGTGCTGTGTGTCAGGCGTTTGATGGGCCAGCCTCTCTATGGTTCAGCTGCCAATGCTGTCATGTGGAGAGAGAGAAGCTATGGTGATGGCTCCACCCCTACGCGTGACTCAGCAGTATTGCCTTGCTTCCATGCCTGTCTTGCTTTCCTCCACAGGCATTTCCCACCATGATCTGCTCCCTTCCATCCCCTCAGTCTGTTCCTCCACAGTCAACAGCAGCCCTCGCACTTGGATTGCCCCACAATCCCTAAACTCCAGCTCCCAGCTGCTGCCCCTTCCAGGAGACTGGCATTCCTGCCTGGCATATGTATGGCTGCAGCAAGGACTGTCTGATTCTCATTCCATTTAGGCTGCCACAGATCAGCTGTTTCATTCTCAGCCTTAAATGTTTCTCCTCTGACTCAGACAATTGCCCCACTGGGGATCAGACCCCTGCTTCAGCTCCCCCACCTGTGAACATTAGGTCCAGTCCTGCTAACACTCTTGTTCCCCCCGCCCCCAGTTCTTTCATCCTACCAAGTTTTGTGCGGTTCTACATATTCTTTTCCACTGGTCAGGTCCTCCTGTCTGCTCTCAGCTAGTGTTCTGCATGCACTTCTGTGTCTGAAGGTCTATTCCTGATGGATCTATGGAGAGAGATGTACTCTATGTCCACCTATTCTTCCACCATCTTGTTCTCCCCAACTGTTCGGATTTTTATTGAAATATCCACAAATATTTAGTGCTTGCCACCTGGTTTTCTGCATTCAGGTGTGTATATTTTTACCAGATTTATTTATAGATAAGGATTTGTTACTTTCATAAATTAATTATGTTGATATTTTGCTCACCGTTTTTGGCACAGGAGACACAAAATGTATTATACTATTTCTAGAGGAATCCCAACAAGCATGATTTTGTAAGCTTATATAAGAAATTTTAAGAGTTCTAGGTTCATCTGTTGAGTAGTCATCATTTAACAAATACTTATTGAGCACCTAGTATGTGTCAAATACATTCTTCTAAAATTCCAATTGTGAGCAAAAATAGAGGTAGACCCTCCTTTCATCAAGTTTATAATCTGGTGATTTCAAGTTCCACCCCTAATGTTTTCTTAAATTTATCTAGCCAAGACCTCTTTGTTGAATTCCAAAGTTGTATTTCCAGCTATCTACTCAATATTTCCACTTGACTATCACCTCATGGTCAATCTGTCCAAGACTAAAGTTATCAGCCTGAGTTTATGGTCACTCCTCAGTATCTCCCAATAAAGAAAAGTAGATGTAACTCTTTCTTTTCCAGACTTTCCTATTTCAGTAAAATTTAGCTTTATCAATATAGTATCTCGAGGAAGAAACACCGAGGTAGAGACGATATCTCTCTTTTCTCAAAAGATCTTCTTATTTATCACCAAGTCCTGTTGATTGTACCTCTTGACATGTCATAGCTGTGTCCAATTCTCTCCACCACCCACTGCCACAAGCCAAACATTTGTCATATTTCATTTGAACTGCTACAGAAGCTTACCAATTAGTCACCAGACATCAATGCTGAACACCCCCCCAATCCATATTTTATCCTGAAAACAGGATAAATACAAATGTGATCATGTAGTTTTTAATTTATTACTCTATCCTGAGCATCTAGAAGATTGGCAATAGGAAGCACTGTATTTACCGAAAACATAAACAAACATCTCCTGTTAGATGTTAAAAACCAGTATCTTTGACATGGTCTATATGACATAGCATCACTTTTTCCTGTTTAGTGCTCCAGTATCATCTTTCATTAGTTTCCTTCCCAGAGGCTTATTACTCTTGGTAACCCACAGAGTAACTCATGGCCACCAAACTGGGCTTCTTTAAGCTTCTCAAATCCTTCTCTCTCTTCCCAAAGGGTATTTTAAAAAAATGATTTGGCTACACTGGCTGTTAGTTGCAGCACCTGAGATCTTCTATCTTCTTTGTGGCAAGCAGTATCTTTTAGTTGCATGTGGGATCCTTAGTTGTGGCATGTGGGGTCTAGTTCCCTGACCAGGGATCAAACCCAGGCCTCCTGCATTGGGAACATGGAGTCTTAGCCACTATACCTCCAGGGAAGTCCCTCACTGAAGAGTCTTTGCACACACCATCTCCTTAGTCTGAGTTTGTAGTCCTCCTTCACTTAATGAGTTCTTATCACTTTCTTCAACGTTTATTTTACTTTTTAAAAATTTAGTTTCATTTTATTTTTGGCTGTGCTGGGTCTTCATTGCTGTGTGCAGGGTTTCTCTAGTTGTGGCTAGTGAGGGTTACTCTTCATTGTGGTACTCGAGCTTCTCATTGCAGTGATTTCTTTCACTTCGGAGCACAGGCTTTAGGGTGCACAGGTTTCAGTACTTGTAGCACATGGGCTCAGTCATTGCAGCTCGTGGGCTTGGTTGCTCTGCAGCATGTGGAATCCTCCTGGAGCAGGGATTGAACCTGTGTCCCCTGCATTGGCAGGCAGCTTCTTATCCACTGCACCCCATGGAAGTCCCTTCTTTCAACTTTGCCTCCTAAAGAAAGCCCACCCTCTCTGAACTCTCAGGCTGTAACAGTTTTCTTTGTAACTTAAGAGGCTCACACCCTTTTCTTTCATAATATTTTTTTCTCCATTTGTAATTATGTATTCACATCAGTATAATCAGTGGATTAATGTCTATTTCCTCATTGAAATGAATGGCTCTATTAGAGCTGGGAATATCTTCAGTTGCTCCCTATCATTTAGCACCATGCCTGGCTTATAACTGAGATACTATAAATGTTTACTAAATGAGGCAAATAACTTTCTTAAGAAACTAATTAATTATTAGTTACAACTAATTATATGATTATTTTATAAAACCTCTAAATGTCATTGCAAATAAGTTGGGCCCAGTTATGGTATTCTTTACCTTTGCATCATTTCTTTTCTTCAGTAGAGTCTGTGCGTGTTAGTCACTCAATCTTGTCTGACTCTTCGTGACCCCATGGACTGTAGCCCACCAGGCTCCTCTGTTCATGGAATTCTCCAGGAATACTGGAGTAGGTAGCCATTCCCTTCTCCAGGGGATCTTTCTGACCCAGGGATCAAACCCTGGTCTCCTGCATTACAGGCAGATTCTTTACCATCTGTGCTACCAGGGAAGCCCACAGTTGTGTGTAGTGTACTATAGAAGTTGTTGTTTTTAACTGAGTTGTTTATAATCATGGGGAAGACAGTAAATAAAGTATTCATTTAGAATACTAGCCATAGATAGACAGAATCCTGACTTCTTCTATGTTTATAGAGTTAAAACTTAAGAAGTTTGTCACTTATAACTGTCATCAGGTAGCAAAACACTTCTATTTTGCATTTTGGGACCTAAGAGAAAACAAACCAAGTAAAAGCAAACAGAGGCAGCCATGAAGTTGAAGGGCTTGATTTTTCACTCTGCCAACTGTCTGAGGGGGGAATTATTTAATTCAGCCAGTGAGTCAACAAATCAGTCTAATTCTCTAAATCTGGTTATTTTCCTTTGCAAAATGTATTTGTTCTCTCTACCACAAAAGCATATTTGCAGAAGGCGTTGACTATGAAATTCTCTTTGCCACAGTTATTGAAAAAGAACATACAGAGCCCATAATAATTAGACAATTGATGTTTTCAAAATAAGATTAAGGTTTTCATTCCCATTCAAAGTCATCCTTTGTCAACTGAGCTATGAAAACTCTCTCTACCCAAAAACTGAATTTAAGAACTTGAATTTCTCTAACAAAGATTCTGAAAACTTAGGATATTTTACTCATTCACGGATATGTTCTTACTGAAAATATTTGGAATTATTAAATACTATTTTGACCATGTTTCATAATTACAAGTGCCAACTATTTTTTCAATGCTCCATGTGTACTAAATTAAGAAAAAAATTTAAGACAAGGAAAAAAGATGCATTTTTCTTTGTGAGCATTGCAGATAACCAATATGCTATGCTATGTAACAAGTATTTCCATGTCACTTTACAGTCTATGACATATATTGCTTAATGTGACTCTCAGAATAATCCTATGAAGATATTCCCAGATGGCTAAGCTGAGGATTATAGATGACAAAGCTAATATTTCAGCCATATCTTCAGATTTCAAGTCTCATGCTTTTTTGCTCTACTCCAAAGAAACTATGGTGTTGGAGAAGACTCTTGAGCATTCCTTGGACTGCAAGGAGATCCAGCCAGTCCATCCTAAAGGAGATCAGTCCTGGGTGTTCATTGGAAGGACTGATGTTGACGCTGAAACTCCAATACTTTGGCCACCTGATGTGAAGAGCTGACTCATCTGAAAAGACCCTGATGCTGGGAAAGATTGAAGGCAGGCGGAGAAGGGGATGGCAGAAGATGAGATGGTTGGATGACATCACTGACTCAATGAACATGGGTTTGGGTAGACTCTAGGAGTTGGTGATGGACAGGGAGGCCTGGCGTGCTACGATTCATGGGGTCACAAAGAGTCAGACACGATTGAGCGACTGAACTGAACTGAAAGAAACTTTATTTTTCAAAAACTTTTGCTAACTTCATTATTAATGGGATAAATTCAATGCCCTTTTGCATAGCTTTCCAGGCCTTTATGCTTTGAAAAGAAGATGGAGTAGGAATGAACTACAGTGTGTTATTTGTAAACAGGACAGTCATGGCCATGATCAATTAGTTATTTCTATAAAGTGAAGTCAGTTTAAAAAACACTATCTTATATATCTTAATTTATTATTCCACCAAATACAGAGTTAAAAAACAGAGTTGCAAAACTGCTATGCATAGATGCTGAAAAGATTGTCTCTTTGGAAAAAAATTCCTTGCTTTCTTGGAGAAAGTGGAAGGTATGAAAGTAAGTATTTTCTACTGATAGAAGCCTGCTACTTCATTCTATGATGGTTATTTGGAAACATTTATTTTAGCAGAATGGGGATTATAACCATTTTCTTGCATCAACAGAGTTTTAAGAGTCAGCCACTTAAATTCTACTGTGAAGTCTTCTGGAGGTTGAGCCCTGCCTTTAGACCCTTCAGAGTCTGCTGAAACTAACTGCTGAAAACTTTAAAGATGTTGCCTCATCCAGAAATGCTACAGAGGGCTTGCTGTGTTAGCTTAACTCATGGTGTGTGTGTGTGTGTCTGTGTGTGTGTGTGTAAATCCTATCCTTTGCACTCTACTAACAAAACACTGTCTTCAACAATAAGCAAGATATTTTTGAATTGTTGTATAAACAGTCATGGTAGATAGTACTGAGTCATTCACTTTCTTCTGTCCTGTTCAACAGTCTGGTTTACCTTTAAATATTAAAGAGAACATTTTAATAAGAGGGAAAATTTTCTAGTGAGTTGGAAAAAATCAATTGATTAAATTCAAGCCTCTCATTTTTAAAAGTAGAATCTGTCTGACACAACAGCTGGGACTTAATTCAGAGGAGATAACACAGTACCTTGGGTCTAAAGTTCTTTTATTAAAAAAAAAAATAAAAAGCTACTTCCTTCATTACTATGCCTTGACTCCTGTTCCAATGTAATAGAAAAAGAAAAGTGTAAGGTAAGGTCAGTTAATATAGCTCTGGGCAATGTAGAAATGGATGAGGTCTCTTCCCATTTGCTACCCTGGAAGTATCTAAGAAGAACTCCTACCAGAAGAACTGTGATCTGGGTTTGAGTTCTGTTTCCTCCATGAATGGTTTGAAATTGCTTCACCCATGGGAAGAAGGGGTTGTTTGGTTGATACCGTGGCATGGACTTTGACTCTAACATTCTCTGCTCTGTGATGTGTTCTTTTAATTCTAGTAAGGCTCTCTCTAAGAATTTAATAAAGGAATCTCCTGGCTTCCTGGGCCCCTGCACAAATGGGTAAAACAGGGAAGGGAAGGAAATATAAAATTACAACTTGGGATGTAAGACCCTACCACCCACCCTCTCATCTGTATCTCTATGTGATTCTCTGATCAAGCTTCCTCCAGGACATGGTAGAGTTTCAGGCCCAGGTCTGCCTCCACACTTCCAAGGGAAACAACCAGCAGCTTTAAGTTTAGGATCGAGGGGAGAGAGAGCATAATGGTGGCAGGTGGAGGCAGGTGTTTATGTCAGACGGTAGGTCTGCTCCAAGGCAGAGCTCATGATTTGCACTGAAGGTAAAGCAGAACTGGAGTTGGTCAAGAATGAGAAATATCCTTGTGCTCACAGTCATAATTACCAAGTACGGCTTAACTACTATGTGCTGGGACTACACTAAATGCTTTAATTAACTTATTGAGTTCCCTCTATAACCCTGTGAGTTAATATTATTAATAACACATGATGAAACTGAGGTTGCTGCTGCTAAGTCGCTTCAGTCATGTCCGACTCTGTGCAACCCCATAGACGGCAGCCCACCAGGCTCGCCTGTTCCTGGGATTCTCCAGGCAAGAACACTGGAGTGGGTTGCCATTTCCTTCTCCAATGCATGAAAGTGAAAAGTGAAAGTGAAATTGCTTAGTCGTGTCTGACTCTTAGCGACCCCATGGACTGCAGCCTACCAGGCTCCTCCATCCATGGGAGTTTCCAGGCAAGAGTATTGAAGTGGGTTGCCATTTCCTTCTCTGGAAACTGAGGTTAGCAGTGACTAAATACAGACCTTGCTGCTGCTGCTCCTTAGTTGCTTCTGACTCTGTGAGACCCTATGGACTGTACCCTGCCAGGCTCCTCTGTCCATGGGATTCTCCAGGCAAGGATACTGGAGTGGGTTGCCATGCCCTCCTCCAGGGGGTCTTCTCAACCAGGGATCGAACCCAGGTCTCCTGCAATGCAGGCAGATTCTTTACCACTGAGCCACCAGGGAAGCCCACAGAACCTTGCCTAATGTCTTGTAACTAGTAAGTGGTAGAAACAGGATTTAAATTCTGCTATGACTATACTCTTAACCACTTGTCTTCCACAGCCAGGATCTGATTTTTTCCCTTTATTCAAAATTATCATGATAACAGATGTTGCTTAAAACAAATGGGATTTGGAAATAATACATCAGGAACTTTTTTTTTTTTTTTTTGCCACGGGAGATACAGATATGCAAATATTGGAAAAGTCTGCAGAGTGTGTGTATAAACATGGATATGAGCAGAGATTGTGGGAGCCCCCAGTAATGGGCTGGCAGGACCCACCAGCATTATGCCACTAAATTATGATTACTATGATTCACCCAGAAGCTCTGAGTTCTTTCCATTAATTCATTTATTTGCTTATTTATTTATTTACACATTTATCCATTCACCTATTCAATAAATATTTATTGAGGGCCTCCTAGGCACCAGACTAGGTGTTGAGGATATATCAGTAACCAAAATATATCACATATATAACCAAATATATCACATACCGCCTCACTCACTGGGCTCAAATTCCAGTACAGGAAGACATAAGCAAAATAAAGGATGTATTTGAAAACAAAAGGTGCTATTGAGAAAAAATAAAATAAGAGTACTGATAAGGTGTTGTAATTTTATTTTTAAAAGTTAATTTATATTTTTAATTGCAGGCTAATAACTTTACAGTATTGTGGTGGTTTTTGCCATACACTGACATGAATCAACCATGGGTGTACATGTGTCCCCTATCCCAAACCCGCCTCCCACCTCCCTCCCCATCCCATCCCTCTGGCTTGTCCCAGTCTTTCGGCTTTGAGTGCCCTGTTACATGCATTGAACTTGGATGGGTCATCTATTTCACATATGGTAATATACATGTTTCAATTCTATTCTCTCAAATCATCCCACTCTTGACTCCTCCCACAGAGTCCAAAAGTCTGTTCTTTATATCTGTGTCTCTTTTGCTGTCTCACATATAGGGTCATTGTTACCATCTTTATAAATTTCATATATATGTGTTAATATACTGTATTGGTACTTTTCTTTCTGACTTACTTCACTCTGTATAATAGGCTCCAGTTTCATCCACCTCATTAGAATTGATTCAAATCCATTCTTTTAAATAGCTGTGTAATATTCCATTGTGTATATGTACCACAACTTTCTTATCCATTCATCTGCCAATGGACATCTAGGCTGCTTCCATGTCCTAGCTATGCTGCAGTGAACATTGGGGTACACGTGTCTCTTTCAATTCTGGTTTCCTCAGTGTGTATGCCCAGCAGTGGGATTGCTGGGTTGTTTGGCAGTTCTATTTCCAGTATTTTAAGGAATCTCCACACTGTTCTCCACAGTGCCTGTACTAGTTTGCAGTCTCACCAACAGTGTAAGAGGGTTTTTTCTCCACACCCTCTCCAGCATTTATTGTTTGCAGACTTTTTGATAGCAGCCATTCTGACTGGCTCATTGGAAAAGACCCCGATGCTTGGAAAGATTGAGGGCAGGAGGAGAAGGGGATGACAGAGGATGAGGTGGTTGGATGGCATCATCGACTCGATGGACATGGGTTTGGGTGGACTCCAGGAGTTGGTGATGGACGGGGAGACCTGGTGTGCTGCAGTTCATGGGGTCACAAAGAGTCAGACTCGACTGAGTGACTTAACTGAACTGAACTGATTCTGACTGGCATGAGATGGTACCTCACTGTAGTTTTGATTTGCATTTCTCTAGTAATGAGTGATTTTGACCATCTTTTCATGTGTTTATTAGCAACGTATGTCTTCTTTGGAGAAATGTCTGTTTAGTTCTTTGGCCTGTTTTTGGATCAGGTCGTTTATTTCTCTGGTAGCTGCATGGGCTGCTTGGATATTTTGGAGATTAATTCTTTGTCAGTTGCTTCATTTGTTATTATTTTCTCCCATTGTGAAGGCTGTCTTTTCACCTCGCCTATAGTGTCCTTGGTTGTGCAAAAGCTTTTAAATTTTGTTAGCTCCCATTTGTTTATTTTAGCTTTTATTTCCATTACTCTGGGGGGTAGGTCATAGAGGATATTGCTGTGATTTATGTCAGAGAGTGTTTTGCCTATGTTTTCCTCTAAGAGTTTTATAGTTTCTGGTCTTATGTTTAGATCTTTAATCCATTTTGAATTTATTTTTGTGTATGGTGTTAGAAAGTGTTCTAGTTTCTTTCTTTTACAAGTGGTTGACCAGTTTTTCCCGCACCACTTGTTAAACAGATTGTCTTTTCTCCGTTGTATATTCTTGACTCCTTTGTCAAAGATAAGGTGTCCATAGGTGTGTGGATTTCTCTCTGGGCTTTCTATTTTGTTCCATTGATCTATATTTTTGTCTTTGTGCCAGTACCATACTGTCTTGATGACTATAGCTTTGTAGTATAGTCATAAGTCAGGCAGGAAGATTCCTCCAGTTCCATTATTCTTTCTCAAGGTTGCTTTGGCTATTCAAGGTTTTTTGTATTTCCATACAAATTGTGAAATTATTTGCTCTAGTTTTGTGAAAAATACTGTTGGTAGCTTGATAGGGATTGCATTGAATCTGTAGATTGCTTTGGGTAGTATATTCATTTTTCAGTATATTGATTCTTCTGATCCATGGACATGGTATATTTCTCCATTTATTTGTGTCATCTTTGATTTCTTTCATTAGTGTTTTATAGTTTTCTATGTATAGGTCTTTTATTTCTTTAGGTAGATTTATTCCTAAGTATTTTATTCTTTTCATTGCAATGGTGAATGGGATTGTTTCCTTAATTTCTCTTTCTGTTTTCTCATTGTTAGTATATAGGAATGCAAGGAATTTCTGTGTACTAATTTTATATCCTACAACTTTACTATATTCAGTGATTAGCTCTAGTAATTTTCTGATGGTGTCTTTAGGGTTTTCTATGTAGAGGGTCATGTCATCTGTCAACAGTGAGAGTTTTACTTCTTCTTTTTCAATTTGGATTCCTTTCATTCCTTTTCCTTCTTGGATTGCTGTGGCTAAAACTTCCAAAACTATTAAATAGTAGTGGTAAGAGTGGGCACCTTGTATTGTTCCTGACTTTAGTGGAAATGCTTTCAATTTTTCACCATTGAGGATAATGTTTACTGTGGGTTTATCATATATGGCTTTTATTATGTTGAAGTATGTTCCTTTTATGCCTGCTTTCTGGAGAGTTATTATCATAAATGGGTGTTGAATTTTGTCAAAAGCTTTCTCTGCATCTATTGAGATAATCATATGGTTTTTATCTTTCAAGTTGTTAATGTGATGTATCACATTGATTGATTTGTGAATATAGAAGAATCCTTACATCCCTGGGATTAAGCCCACTTGGTCTTGATGTATGATCTTTTTAATATGTTGTTGGATTCTGTTTGCTAGAATTTCGTTGAGGATTTTTGCATCTATGTTCATCAATGATATTGGCCTGTAGTTTTCTTTTTTCATGGCATCTTTGTCTGGTTTTGGCATTAGGGTGCTGGTGACCTCATAGAATGAGTTAGGGAGTTTACCTTCCTCTGCAATTTTCTGGAAGAGTTTGAATAGGATAGGTGTTAGTGCTTCTCTAAATTTTTGATAGAATTCACCTGTGGAGCCTGGAAAGCCTAAGAAAGAGTCAAGCAGAAACTGAAGAATAAGAAAGCCATGTAGGTATCGAAGGGACGACTGTCTTAGGCAGAGACTGGATAGCACAGATGCACTTAGATGGGGGCCCAGGTCTGCATATTCAGGACCAGCAATGGAGACACTGTGACTGGAGTAGAGTAAGAAAGATTGAGAGTAGTAGGAGTAAGGATCAAAAAAAGACAATAAGATTGTCACCTTAGAGACCATTGTAATGACTTTGGGTTTTATTCTGGTCAGCCTGAGAAGCCATTGGACATTTTGTGCTGAAAACTGACATGGTCTGATATGTTTTAAAAAAGATTGCTCAGATTTCTGTGTTGAGAATACACTGGAGGGAGGCTAAGGATGGAAGCCGATAGATCAGTCAACTTAAAAGGCTTTTGTGACTATCCAAAAAAGAGATAATGCCTGTATTAGTTTCCAATTGCTGCTTTAACAAACTTCCACAGACTTAGTGGCCTAAAACAACACACATTTATTATCTTGTGGGTTTGTCAGCTACAAGTTCATAGGACAAAAGTCAAAGTATTGGCAGGCTGTGTTCCTTTCTGGAAGCTTGGGGGAGATTTATTTCCTGCTCATCCAGATTGTTGACAGAATTCAGTTCCTTGTGGTGTCTAACTGAGGTCCCCATTTTCTCATTGACTAGAAGCTGAGGGATATTCCAAGCTTGTGAAAATCTCTTTCCAATCCTGGCATGTGGCCCGTTTTATCCCAGAAGCAGCCATAAATTCAGGGTGCTGAACACTTCTCATGCTGTCATCTCTCTAACTCTCCTTTCATTGTTACATCTTTCTCTGCCCCATCTGGGAAAGATTCTCTGATTTTTGGAATACATGTGATTAGGTTGAACCCGACAGTTCAGATATTGTTGTTAGTCACTCAGTCATGCCCAAGTCTGAAACACTGTGGACTATAGCCTGCCAGGCTCCTCTGTCCATGGAATTCTCCAGGCAAGAATACTGGTGTGGGTTGCCATTTCCTTCTCCAGGGGATCTTCCTGACCCAGGTCTTCCACATTGCAGGAAGATTCTTTACCATCTGAGCCACCTCCCCCATGTAAACATTTTTGCCCTTAGAGCATCTTCAAAATCCCATTTGCAATGTAAGGTAACATATTCATAGGTTCCAGGGATTAAGGTATAGATATGATTGCTCAGTGGAGGGGATTATTCTACCTATCACATCCATGGAACTCCATGGTTGAGACTTATGTGTGATGTTTATCTCATCTCTAAATGGAATGGATAATATTGCCCCGTCATTGGACTGGTGAAAGGATTAGAATAATGTCTCTACAACATCTGCCATATACACACTTATTATTGTTATTATTCTTACTTCAAACAAAGCAGGTCTTTAGTATTTCTTACTTAGAGCTTGCTTTCAAGAGTTTTAGAATGAAGGGAGAGATGAGACTTCACTGGAAATCAGCAAAGCCAGAAAGGTGATTAAGAGAAGTGGTAATTTATTTTCCCAAACTTCATGTGCCCATTCTGCATTTCCTCTACTTATGACATTCAAAGACACAGTGAGAATTCAGTAGGTGCATCAGCACTGTATTGTATAAGAACTGATCTCTTGATAAATTCCAAGCATGAATTGTTGGATATTGGGACCGATAGAAAACTCCATTTTGTCCAGGATTCCTTATCCCACATACTTTGACATATTCATTATTGATTTCTCTGCCTTTATCTGTAAAAGGTACTTATGAGGAGGACTGAGAGCATGGCAGAAGTTGAAGAAAGCCTGCTCCAGGGACAATTCCAGTTACCCTTGAAAGAGGACTGTAGACAGGGCTGTCCCAGGGTGACAACTTCAGTTTCCCATCTTTTTTTGTCCTGGAGTTTCCTGTGGTGGTGGAGAAGGAGGGAAGCAGTGTCAAGATGGCCCTGGGCAGCAGCAGGAGGAGTGGAAGTAGGAGGAGGTGGCAATGTTGCTAGCTGAAATGGACATAAAAATGCTCACATACCAATCACCATGAAACCTCCAGCTTTCCTCCCACCACAACCTTCCTATGGGTGGTGAATCCTTATTGTCTGGTACACCATTCTCCCACCTCCTGCACACCAGTATCTGCTTCAGTTTTTTGAGTTCTTGGACTCACTTCAGTGACTCAGTTTCTTTATATTTTCAAAAAAGGTTTTAGTCGCAAAAGTTCTTATCTACTTAAGCAGTTCCAGATTTCTATTGATGTTGGGAAGGGTGAAGAATAGGTTTGGGGGGCACTTTGGTAAATTGTTGGAAAGATGGAGCCCTTTAAGTTTTTCTACTTTCCCTGGCATTTCCCAGACATTTTCCTTCAATGTTCTTCTCTGACAATATCATTGCTCTATCCATGGATGGAGTGGGCCATGATTCTTTCATATCACTGAGAAGGGGCACTTTTACCACTGAAATCACTTGACTGCCCCACATTTTGTCTCTCTTTAAGGGAAGATGCTCTCCTGAAACCTGGATATCTCAAGCTTCCCTGGTGGCTCAGAGGTTAAAGCGTCTGCCTCCAATGCGGGAGACCCGGGTTCAATCCCTGGGTTGGGAAGATCCCCTGGAGAAAGAAATGGCAATCCACTCCAGTATTCTTGCCTGGAGAATCCCATGGACAGAGAAGCGTAGTAGGTTACAGTCCACGGGGTCGCAAAGAGCTGGACACGACTGAGCAACTTCACCAACTTCACCATGAAATCCACTGAAGTATGGTTCTGCAAGCTGGGAGCTATAGGAGGAGAATACCTTCCCATTGTGCTGTCAGGCTTAGCCATGTGGCTTGTCTTGACTAGTGATTCACTAGGAGAAAGACGTGAGTCACCTTTGGCAGAAGCTTCGAGAATCCATGTGAGGCTCTTTTTTCCTTTTGTCCTGGTGACTGGCAATATCCACACTGGCTGCTCCAATAGCCTGAGACTCAAAAGGACAATGATGGCAACCACGTGGTCCCAAGTCACCTTCTAGAACTGTCACAAAAGTGAGAAATTAACCTTTAGGCTGCTGGAGCTTGTTACTCTAGTGTACCCTAGCTCATCCTGATTAGCACAAAGGCTTAATACTCTCCTATTGAGTGCTGCTGCTACTGCTGCTAAGTTGCTTCAGTTGTGTCTGACCCTGTGCGACCCCAGAGACAGCAGCCCACCAGGCTCCCCATCCCTGGGATTCTCCAGGCAAGAACACTGGAGTGGGTTGCCATTTCCTTCTCTAATGCATGAAAGTGAAAAGTGAAAGTGAAGTCGCTCAGTCGTGTCCGACTCTTAGCGACCCCACGGACTGCAGCCCACCAGGCTCCTCCATCCATGAGATTTTCCAGGCGAGAGTACTGGAGTGAGATGCCATTGCCTTCTCTGCCTATTGAGTGCAGGACTATGTAATTTACTGATGACTGAAGAGACACCACCATGACAACCCCCTTCAGTTCTTTAGTTTCAACATAGGGTGATATATATTTACAGAAACTATTATGTCTTTAGCTTCATTTTCCCCTTTCCTGCTCCCCTCTCATCGTTCTTTTCCTACCTTGCTACTATGCTTCTTTATCTATCATATTGGAGGTGTTAAGATTCTTTTCTTCTGTAGGAAAACAGTCGCCCAGGCTTGGCCTAAGGATCTGCAGGATCACATATCATCTGCTTCATTATAGACATTGAGACATTTTTTAAACACATACTGTTCAATAAATGATGGTCTCTGTTCCAGCGCATAATAATAATAATAAAAGAAAGCCTGATGCATTTTCTGCCTGTCTATAGAAACCGACAAACAGTGATTTATTTTATCATAATAAAACAAGTATTTATGCTGTGATTCATGTCTCTAATGCAGTGTCATTATTCTATGGCTGTGCTAACTGTGGAGGAAAAGTTGTTTATAGTCACAGACAGAGCGTCAGACTGAGACCCAAGAGTTATTCCAAGAATGGTGACAAGAACAGGGTGTGCTAGAAGAAACTGCCCAGCTGAAAGGAGGATTGTATGAAGTAGAAGTAACCTAAATATTCTATCATCTTCTGCACTTTTCGTCTCCTAATGAAGAATTTCTTTTGTCTGGTCTTTATTGGAGTGGCTAGTTCCTTCAAATTCCACTATGTAAAGGTGACTTTCTTAAATGTCTAAGTTTGAAATGGAGTCATTCTCTAAAGATTCCTGTGAGATTGCTACAGAAGAATATGTGCATATTGCTAACTTGAGAGTCCAGACATTGATGGACATGTCTGGACAAGTCACAGAACATGAAGATCCAGTGTGTAGTCTGCCCACTTAACCACTTCTCAGTTCAGTTCAGTCGCTCAGTCATGTCCAACTCTTTATGACCCCATGGACTGCAGCATGCCAGGCCTCCCTGTCTATCACCAACTCCCAGAATTTACTCAAACTCATGTCCATTGAGTCGGTGGTGTCATCCAACCATCTCATACTCTGTCGTCCCCTTCTCCTCCTGCCTTCCATTTTTCCCAGCATCAAGATCTTTTCAAATAAATCAATTCTTTGCATCAGGTGGCCAAAGTATTGGAGTTTCAGCTTCAGCATCAGTCCTTCCAATGGATATTCAGGACTGATTTCCTTTAGGATGAACTGGTTGGATCTCCTTGCAGGCTAAGGGACTCTCAAGCATCTTCTCAATACCACAGTTCTAAAGCATCAATTCTTTGGTGCTTTCACCATTTCTAACAAAGCCTTATTTTTCTCTTTCCCTGAAACCAATAAACCAACACTGCTTCTAATGGAATAATGCTAAGGGACTTGATTTTCCTTTAGAAAGCCACACTGACTTTTTAAACCAATAATCTATAGTAAACACCCATATTATCATGCCCCAGATATTAAATTATTAATAATTTTTATATTTCCTTCTAACCTTTGATGTGTGTGTATTTTGAAAAAACTCACACATTGTATATGCATCTCTTATTTTTAGGAAAAAAATAATAAGATTTAAAATTCCCATTTGGCCACATCTCCAGACTTTTTGCCCTCTCTCTGTTTCCCAGAGATATACCTAGTGTGAGTCTGATGTGTGCTAAATCTCTTCAGTCACATCCAACTCTTTGCAACCCCATGGCTCTTCTGTCCATGGGATTCTCCAGGCAAGAATGCTGGAGTGGATTGTTGTGCCCTCCTCCATATGAGTTTGATAGTCATCCTTTTAAATACTTTTACATACATCAATAGAAATTCGGAAACAAAATGTAATGTTTCTATGGGCTTGGAAAATAAATTTTAAGTAAGGAATCATCCTATACATTTCATTCTAAAACATTTAAAAAATTTAACATTAACAGTTCTAGACTTATCCTTATTGACTCATAGAGCTCTGGTCCCTTTTATTTAGACAGAAATACCTTCTATGAAGATATCATATCTTATCCATTTCTTTATTAATGAACATTTGGGTTGATCCTTTTAGTTTTGCTATTTCTGGCAGTACTGTAATCAACATCCATTTGTGTGTCCCCTCATGTGTGTATACAAATGTTTCTCTAGGGTGTATACCCAGAAATGGAAATCCTAGGTTATAGAGTTAACACCTATCGGATTTTACTGTCACATTGCTCTCCCACGTGGCTGTTCCAGTTCACATACCCATAGGAATGGCCTGAGATTATCTGTTTACCCATCCTCCTCCTCTACACTGGTGCTTGTCACATTTTTAAAATGTTTATTTATTTATTTCTGGCCACATTGTGGCATGTGGGTTCTTATTTCCCTGACAAGGGATTGAACCCACAACCCCTGCATTGGAAACACTGAGTCTTAACCACTGGACCAACTGGGAAATCCCCACACTTTTTAATTATGGTTAGTCTGATGAGTAAAAGATGTTCTTTCATTATAATTTTAATTTATGTTTCCCTGATTACTGGTGGTATTGCACATCTTTTCATATATTTAATGGCTATTTGTGTTTTCTCAGGATTTATTACATGCCATAATTATCTCTGCTTATTTTTTTTCTTGCACACAAAAGATGTACAGTCAAAATTACCCATAAAAAGAAACTGAAGGAAAGGGAAAATCATCTTGCTTTGTCTACTAGAGCAGCTTTCATGATTCTAGGAAGAGGAGATGATGAAGTTACATTCATATACTAACTACATAGACATGTTAGTCACAACTCATCTTCAGAATTGAAACCAATTCTATGTAACTTCCTTCAGAATGAACACCTTAATATTCTTTAAGCAAATGTCACTGTGTTATGGCTAAAGTATGGGCTTTGAAGTCAGAAGGAGCTGACTTCCTATTTCAGCTACATCAATGTCTACCTTAAAAGCATGGAGTACTGACACTGCTTACATCACCTCATTCACTCATTCCTACCAACCTCAGCACTTCACTGAAATTATTTTCTTGATGTTTCCCAGAGACTTCAGAGTTGTCAAGTCAAATGCTTTTTTTTCACTTTTCCTCCTCTTCTCTCACTCTGAAGTTTTATCCTGAGGACTATCTTCTCCTTATTCAATTTTTCCCTCTCTTGGCATCTTATGACAATTTCTCTCTCTTTCTTTTCTATTAATTGTCATTTCCCTTTTCCTTCTCTGTTTTTGGTTCCGATTCCATCATTTCTCTTTTAGTGAAGGTTTTGTTTCCCCTGCTCTTCTCTTTCTAGCTGATGATCCATAGGTTATTACAGACTGTTGAGCAGAGTTCCCTGTGCTACACAGTAGGTCCTTGTTGCTTATCTATTTTAAATATAGCAGTTGTACCTGTAAATCCTAACCTCTCAATCTATCCCTCCCCCTGACTCCCCCCCTCCCCCGGTTTGTTCTCTAAGTCTGTGAGTCTGTTTTCGTTTTGTAAATAAGTTTGTTTGTGTCATTTTTTAGATTCTGCATTTAAGTGATATCATATGATATATCTATCTGTTCTTATGTCAAGACCAAGGTCTCGATTATTTTAGCTTTCCAGTTCATTTTTGTGAGTCCTCAAATTTGACTTCAATAAGAAAATATTTCCTTCACTTCTATTTTTTTGGGGAAGAGTTTGTGAGGTTTGGTGTTGGTGTTTCTTTAAACATTTGGTGGAGTTCACCAGTGAAGTCATTTGGAACAGAGCTTTCTTTAAATTCAATTTCTTCACTTACTATAAGCCTATGCATATTTTCTATTTTTTCTTGAGTCAGGTTTTGTAGCTTGTTTCTTTCTAACAATTTGCCCATTTTGTTTATCCAATTTATTGCCATACTGGTCTCCATAGTACTGCCATATAATTATTTTTATCTTGACATTGTGTGTGGTAATGTCCTCTCATTCTTACCTGACTTTAGTGCCTGGAGACACATCTCTTTTTGCCTCAGTCACTCTAACTAATAGCTTATAAATTTTGTTGATTATTTCAAAGAACTAAGTTTGGGTTAATTGATTCTCTCCATTGTTTTTCTGTTCTTTATCTAATTAAATTTTCTTCTAATACTTGTTATTTTCTTCCTTCTCCTTGCTCTGGGTTTGGTTCCTTTTCCTTTTCTCTTATGTCCTATGGTAGAAGTTTAGGTTATTGATTTGAAATCTTTATTAATTTAAAAAAGTAAGCTTTTCTATATATAGGTCTTTAGTTTCTTTAGGTAGATATATTCCTAAGTATTTTATTCTTTTCATTGCAATGGTGAATGGAATTGTTTCCTTAATTTTTCTTTCTATTTTCTCATTATTAGTGTATAGGAATGCAAGGGATTTCTGTGTACTAATTTTATATCCTGAAACTTTACTATATTCATTGATTAGCTCTAGTAATTTTCTGGTGGAGTCTTTAGGGTTTTCTATGTAGAGGATCATGTCATCTGCAAACAGTGAGAGTTTTACTTCTTCTTTTCCAGTTTGGATTCCTTTTATTTCTTTTTCTGCTCTGATTGCTGTGGCCAAAACTTCCAAAACTATGTTGAATAGTAGTGGTGAAAGTGGGCACCCTTGTCTTGTTCCTGACTTTAGGGGAAATGCTTTCAATTTTTCACCATTTAGGATAATGTTTGCTGTGGGTTTGTCATATATAGCTTTTATTATGTTGAGGTATGTTCCTTCTATTCCTGCTTTCTGGAGAGTTTTTATTTTGTCAAAGGCTGTCTCTGCATCTATTGAGATAATCATATGGCTTTTATTTTTCAATTTGTTAATGTGGTGTATTACATTGATTGATTTGTGGATATTGAATAAAGCCCACTTGGTCATGGTGTATGATCTTTTTAATGTGTTGTTGGATTCTGATTGCTAGAATTTTGTTAAGGGTTTTTGCATCTATGTTCATCAGTGATATTGGCCTGTAGTTTTCTTTTTTTGTGGCATCTTTGTCAGGTTTTGGTATTAGGGTGATGGTGGCCTCATAGAATGAGTTTGGAAGTTTACCTTCCTCTGCAATTTTCTGGAAGAGTTTCAGTAGGATAGGTGTTAGCTCTTCTCTAAATTTTTGGTAGAATTCAGCTGTGAAGCCGTCTGGACCTGGGCTTTTGTTTGCTGGAAGATTTCTGATTACAGTTTCAATTTCCATGCTTGTGATGGGTCTGTAAGATTTTCTATTTCTTCCTGGTTCAGTTTTGGAAAATTGTACTTTTCTAAGGATTTGTCCATTTCTTCCACGTTGTCCATTTTATTGGCATATAATTGCTGATAGTAGTCTCTTATGATCCTTTGTATTTCTGTGTTGTCTGTTGTGATCTCTCCATTTTAATTTCTAATTTTATTGATTTGATTTTTTCTCCCTTTGTTCCTTGATGAGTCTGGCTAATGGTTTGTCAATTTTATTTATCCTTTCAAAGAACCAGCTTTTGGCTTTGTTGATTTTTGCTATGGTCTCTTTTGTTTCTTTAGCATTTATTTACACTGGTGAAAGAAATCAAAGAGGACACTAATAAATGGAGAAATATACCATGTTCATGGATCGGAAGAATCAATATAGTGAAAATGAGTATACTACACAAAGCAATCTATAGATTCAATGCAATCCCTATCAAACTAGCAACGGTATTTTTCACAGAGCTAGAACCAATAATTTCACAATTTGTATGGAAATACAAAAAACCTCGAATAGCCAAAGCAATCTTGAGAAAGAAGAATGGAATTGGAGGAATCAACCTACTTGACTTCAGGCTCTACTACAAAGCCACAGTCATCAAGACAGTATGGTACTGGCACAAAGACAGAAATATAGATCAATGGAACAAAATAGAAAGCCCAGAGATAAATCCATGCACCTATGGACACCTTATCTTTGACAAAGGAGTCAAGAATATACAATGGAGAAAAGACAATTTCTTTAGCAACTGGTACTGGGAAAACTGGTCAACCACTTGTAAAAGAATGAAACTAGAACACTTTCTAACACCATACACAAAAATAAACTCAAATGGATTAAAGATCTAAACATAAGGCCAGAAACTATAAAACTCCTAGAGGAGAACATAGGCAAAACACTCTCTGACATAAATCACAGCAGGATCCTCTATGACCCACCTCCCGGAATACTGGAAATAAAAGCAAAAATAAACAAATGGGACCTAATTAAAAGCTTCTGCACAATGAAGGAAACTCTAAGCAAGGTGAAAAGACAGCCTTCAGAATGGGAGAAAATAATAGCAAACGAAGAAACTGACAAAGAACTAATCTCAAAAATATACAAGCAACTCCTGCAGCTCAATTCCAGAAAAATAAATGACCCAATCAAAATATGGGTCAAAGAACTAAATAGACATTTCTCCAAAGAAGACATACAGATGGCTAACAAACACATGAAAAGATGCTCAACATCACTCATTATCAGAGAAATGCAAATCAAACCACAATGAGGTACCATTTCACGCCAGTCAGAATGGCTGCAATCCAAAAGTCTACAAGCAATAAATGCTGGAGAGGGTGTGGAGAAAAGGGAACCCTCTTACACTGTTGGTGGGAATGCAAACTAGTACAGCCACTATGGAGAAGAGTGTGGAGATTCCTTTAAAAAACTGGAAATAGAACTGCCTTATGCCCCAGCAATCCCACTGCTGAGCATACACACCAAGGAAACCAGAACTGAAAGAGACACGTGTACCCCAATGTTCATCACAGCACTGTTTATAGTAGCCAGGACATGGAAGCAACCTAGATGTCCATCAGCAGATGAATGGATAAGAAAGCTGTGGTACATATACACAATGGAGTATTACTCAGCCATTAAAAAGAATACATTTGAATCAGTTCTAATGAGGTGGATGAAACTGGAGCCTATTATACAGAGTGAAGTAAGCCAGAAAGAAAAACACCAATACAGTATACTAACGCATATATATAGAATTTAGAAAGATGGTAATGATGAGCCTATATGCAAGACAGCAAAAGAGACATGGATGTATAGAACAGTTTTTTGGACTCTGTGGGAGAGGGAGAAAGTGGGATGATTTGGGAGAATGACATTGAAACCTGTATAATATCATATATGAAACGAATTACCAGTCCAGGTTCGATGCAGGATACAGGATGCTTGGGGCTGGTGCACTGGGACAACCCAGAGGGATGGGACAGGGAGGGAGGAGGGAGGGGAGTTCAGGATGGGGAACACGTGTATACCTGTGGCAGATTCATGTTGATGTATGGCAAAACCAATACAATATTGTAAAGTAATTAACCTCCAATTAAAATGAATAAATTTATATTAAAAAAATGAACAAACAAAATTAAGCTTTTATTTATTTAAAAAAATTTAAATTAATTAAAAATGTATTGAGGTAACATTGGTTTATAACTTCACATTTCATGTGTACAGCCGTATCTTCAAGTATAAATTTCCTCTTGAGCACTTCTTTCATTGCATTTCATATGTTTTGATGTATGTATTTTTATTTTCATTAATCTCAAATTATTTTCTATTTTCCAGATTCTATTTAAATTTCTATTTAAATTTTCCAGATTTCTTTTTTGACCCATTTGTTATTTAGGAGTACATTTTAGTTTCCATATAGTTGTGAATTCCTCAAATTTCCTAATTACTTTCTAATTTCATTCCACTGTTTTTAGGGAACATGCTTTGTATAATTTCTTCCAGTTAACTTCATTGAGATTTCTTTTATGATCTAGCATATGGTCTATCCTGGAGATATTTTATGTGGGAAATGTGTATTCTTCTCTTGTTGAGAGGCATGTTCTAGAGATGTGCACCTTTACTGAATTCATTTGTTCTAGCAGTTTTGTTTTGTTTTGTTTTTGATGGAGTCTTTAGGGTTTTTTTCTATATAATATCATGTCATCCCGCAAATACAGACATTTTTATTTCTTTCTGATTTAGATGCCTTTTATTTACTTTTGTAGCCTAATTGCCTCTGGCAATTTTATTTTATACTCTCATTTGTTTTCATGTTACTCATTACCATCCTTTTCTTTCAGCCATAAGAATTCCTTAATATTTCTTGTAAGCAAGTCAAGAAGTGATGAGCTCCTTCAGCTTTGCTTGTCTGGAAAACTCTTTAACTCTTCTTCAGTTTTGAAGGACAACTTTGCCAGGCAGCATATTCTTGGTTGGCAGACTTTTTCTTTCAGCACTTTAAATGTATCCTTCTACTCCTTTCTGGCCTACAAAGCTTTTGCTGAAAAATCTGCTGATAATCTTGAGAGCCTTCCCTTATACATGAAAAGATGCTTTCTTCTTTCTGTGTTTAAGATTCTAACTTTATCTTTAACTTTAGACAGCTTAATTATAATATTTCTCAATGTGAGTCTTTTTAGATTCATCTTTTTGGGGACTTCTTGGGCTTCCTGGATCTTTCTATACTGATACATGCATGCTCAGTAGTGTCCAACTCTGTGACCCCATGGACTGTAGCCTGCCAGGCTCTCTGTCCATGGGATTTTCCAGGCAAGAATATTGAAGTGGGTTGCCATTCCTTTCTCCAGATCTTCCTGACCCAGGAATTAAACCTTCATCTCCTGCATTAGCAGGTGGATTCTTTATCACTGAGCAACCTGGGATGTTACTTCTTTGAATAAGCCTTATGTTCCTTTCTCTCTGTTTTCTCATTTTGTGATACTCAAATGCATACATTGATTCATTTGATGGTGTCTCATAAGTCCCTTAAGCTATCTTCACTCTTTTTAATATTTTCTGTTTGTTGAAATAACATTTTTTTCATGTATTGTTTTCTGACCTCAATGAGTACCTTTATGACCATTATTTTGAACTCTCTATCGAATAAATCACTTATCTTCATTTCATTAAGATCAGATTCTGGAGATTTATCTTTATTGTTGTTGTTTGAAACATATCCTTCTGATTCTTAATTTTCCTTGATTCTCTTTGTTGGATTCTGCACATCAGAAAAAAAAAAGTTCCAGTGCTTTTCATTTCTTCATGAAGATTTAAACTACTATCTAGTGTCATTTCATTTCAGATTGAAGTATTTCCTTTTGCATTTATTGTTGGGAAGCACTGATAGCAACTAGTTCTCTCAAATTTTGCTTATCTTAATTTTTCTTCCTTTTTATCAGGATAGTTTTGCCAAATATGGAATGTTTGGTTGACAGTAATTTTCTTTCAGCAGCTCCTGAGTTTTGTCTTTTCATTGTCTTCAGGCCTCCATATTTTCTGATAGAAATCAACTATTAATCTTATTGAAGATCTGTGTATGTGCTGATTTCCTTTTCTCAGGCTGCTTTCAAGATTCTCTCTTTGCTGTTGAGTGTTAACAGTATGATTATGGTGTGTTTAAGTGTGGACCTCTTTGAATTTATCTTACTTGAATTTCATTGAGCATCTTGGATATTTAATTTTTTTAAAAAATTAAATTTATGGAGTTTTTAGCTATTATTTCTTCAGAGATGCTTTCATCCCCTTTTTATCTCTCCTTTACTTTTGAGATTCCCGTTATGTGTATGTTGGTATGCAAGATGGTATTCCACAGCTCTCTGAGGTTCTGTTCATTTTTCTTAATTATTTTTTTCTGTTCTTTAGACTTGAGAAACTCTATTGGCCTCTATTCAAGTGAGATGTTTTTGTCTTATGACAGTTCAAATCTGATGTTGAACTCTTCTAGTGAATTTTTCATTTCAGTATTGTACTTTTCAACTCCATAATTCCTGCTTTTAAAATAATTTCCATCTCTTTATTAGTTTTTCCCAATTGGTAGACATTGTTATTATACTTTCCTTTGGTTCTTTAGGCATAGTTTGCTTTGGTTCTTTGAATATGTTGAAAATAGCTGATTGAAAATTTTGTATAGTAAATCCAACCTCTGTGCTTGCTCAAGGACAGTTTCAATTGACTGCATATTTTCCTGTGCATGGGTCATATTTTCTTCTCATGTTTCATAATTTTTCATTGAAAACTGGAAATAATAGATTGTAGAAACTCTGGGAATATGGTTCTACCCTCTTCTTCTTGTTGCTACTTTCTATTATTACTTGCTTAGTAACTTTTATGAATTAATTCTGTACAGTCTGTACTCTCTGGCATGTTTGGCTATAAAAGTTTCTTTTCTGTTAGCTTAATTTTCAGCTAATAATTGGGTTGAAATTCCCTTAAATGCCTCAAGTCAATAATTCTCCTAGTCTTAGCCAAGAAATTCTGTATGTGTTTTGGTTATGCCTTCAGCACTCAGTCATGTGATTTATAATGCTATCACAGTTTTCACTTCCTGCCACTGCAGAGCCTCAATGTCAGCTAAAGGTTAGTGTTTGGAGACTTCTCATGTCTTTCCCGGACATGAGCTCAACCTTGGGTTTATACCCCATCCTATGCATGTATATAGCTTTTTAGATTCTTAGGAATATGTTGGAGCTTTTTAAAATTCCCTATGGACATTTCATTCTCTAACTTTTCCTTTCTTGTTTTTTTGGCTAGTTTTTATTTGCTCCAGTTTTCCTCACTACCTCAAGGAGCTGCATTGTTTAACAATTGCTGAAGATTATTTTCACAAATCCCTCCACAGAGAAGGCTGTCTGGACTTAGTGAGGTCTAAGTCAGGTCAAATAAAGACAAACCCTGAGAACTGGGGTTTCTATATATGTATATATGTGCTAGACAGATAAACTAATGACAATTTTCTGAGAATGATGTTTTGAAGGGATTCCTAACATGTTCTGCCCCCTCTAGTGTCTGTGGAGCTGTTGGAATGGGAATAGTGAAAGTTACAATGAAAAATGCCTCACTGTTCTTCATGAAATTTAGTCATTTTTATTTAATAAATACTCCTCAAATTGTTGTAATCCTTTGGTTAATTTTCAGAGTTCTGAAAATGTTGATCTTGACATATTTTTGCCAGCAATCTCACAATCTCACAGCTTTTATGTGTGTGTTTGGAGGGGGGCTGGCTTTGTAGAGGTCCTTGTTCTCTTTCCTGCTGATGTCACCACTGTTAATCTAATATTGATTACTATATCTGTGTTCCCATTTTACTTGACCTTCACCTGAATTTCCCTCAATACTTACCTCAAATTCAATATGTTTTAAATAGAACTAATAGTTTCTTCCCACAAATTTGCTCCTTCTTCCCATGTCCCTGTTAAAAGCTTTACTTCAAGGCCAGAGAAAATTAAGCTGGCAAAGCAGATGGAGGAGTCATTAGAATGATAGTAGAATCTAATTATAATTATCTGTTTTAATCTGGCACTGCTGGGTATGAAAGGAATAAAAAGATTAGAAGTTGAAAATTTAGAAATTTGACACAATGAGATTAACACCAAACTCACCCCTGCCCCTATGACTCAAGTGAATAATTCTCTCCCTTGTTCAATTAATTTTTTGCTCCATAGACCAGATGATTTGTGACCCATCTCATTGAATCCCCTATACATATTAGATGTTCAATAAATGACTGTTTATTAATAGTATAAAACTTGCACATGGACTTTTTTTATTCTTTCTTTCTCTCTATCTCTCTCTCTCTCTATCAAACCTGGACTAGAAATCTTATATTCTTTCACAGCTGGAAGTTTCTCCAAAAATCCATGAATATAATCACCTGTTTAAATATTTCATTGACATGTCAACCTGAATTACATGCCAAAAATAGCCAAAATTAGAGTTTAGTATGTGATATATGTTCTAATACAATTTCATGTCTCCTTGTGGAAATTTGATAAATATTAATTTTGCTGGGAGTCAAACTAACATATGATGGCTAGTTTGACTCTCAATAATTCTGTTATTATCCAGCTTTTACATTTCATAGAATCTTACAAAGCTGCTGGAAATCAAGGACAAGCATCTGCCACAAAGAGATAAACAACAAAATTATTAAGCAGGAAATTTGGCCCATGCAGCTTACCTAAAAATGTGGTCATTTACTTAGATCTTTAAAACAAATTTACATTGAAAGTATAAAGACAAGTCCATGTGACAAAAGTACATATAAACTGCTTTTTATGGTGAATTTTTTGGATTTCTTTACCATTTCTATATATATGTATGTATATATGCATGGGAAAGAGAGAAAGAGATGTGTAGGCAGGTTCAAAATTGTGTACCTTCTATATTTATTTCTCAAGCTAAAAGCTCCATAGAGTAATAGAATGGAACATACAAAAAAGGGATTAAAATTTATTAAGGGACACCTAGCAGTAAATACTTAAAATATTTTAATAATACTTGTAATTATTTGCTTTCTTATAGCGAAATAAACAAGAAAAAATGCATTGCTCTGGAGAAATAAATTCTTTGGAAACAATGTTGTATGGAAGAATGAACAATGAATGAAAAATTTTCCTTCAAAAATAAGTGGTAATATAATGCAACATATGGACATTTAAGTAAATAATATTTATGTCTTTTGCAAAATCATAATCAAATACACTGTCTAGTGTGTCACTTCAGTTCAGTTCAGTTCAGTCTCAGTCATGTCTGACTCTTTGCGACCCCATGGAGTTCAGCACTCCAGGCCTCCCTGTCCATCACCAACTCCCAGAG
Source organism: Budorcas taxicolor (assembly GCF_023091745.1). Taxonomy (NCBI): domain Eukaryota; kingdom Metazoa; phylum Chordata; class Mammalia; order Artiodactyla; family Bovidae; genus Budorcas; species Budorcas taxicolor. The sequence continues at coordinate 101,494,733 of NC_068935.1, read as the reverse complement.
TTTACCCAAACTCATGTCCATCCAGTCGGTGATGCCATCCAGCCATCTCATCCTCTGTCGTCCCCTTCTCCTCCTGCCCCCAATCCCTCCCAGCATCAGGGTCTTTTCCAATGAGTCAACTCTTCACATGAGGTGGCCAAAGAATTGGAGTTTCAGCTTCAACATCAGTCCTTCCAATGAATATTCAGGACTGATTTCCTTTAGGATGGACTGGTTGGGTCTCCTTGCAGTCCAAGGGACTCTCAAGAGTCTTCTCCAACACCACAGTTCAAAAGCATCAATTCTTTGGCACTCAGCTTTTTTCACAGTCCAACTCTCACATCCATACATGACTACTGGAAAAACCATAGCCTTGACTAGATGGACCTTTGTTGGCAAAGTAATGTCTCTGGTTTTTAATATGCTGTCTAGGTTGGTCATAGATTTTCTTTCGAGGAGCAAGCGTCTTTTAATTTCATGGCTGCAGTCACAATCTGCAGTGACTTTGGAGCCCTCCAAAATAAAGTCTGTCACTGTTTCCACTGTTTCCCCATTTGTCATGGAAGTGTGTCACTTAATGTCCTTTATTTCATTTAAAGGAAATATTTATTTGATTAGCCCCTTATAAAAACTGAATCTACAATGTTATATATTAATTGGCTATAGACATGTCTTGCCATGGTTTAAGTATGCTGCTTTTAAATTTTTTAACTAAGTATAATTTGCAAATAGTAAAGTACACAGATCTTAAGTACATACAACTTGATGAATTTTTACCTACATCAAAATGTGGAACATCTGCAAAATATCACTAGACTCCCTCATGTTCCCTTTCAGTCAAAACCCTTGCCCCAAAGCAACTGCTTTCCTAACTTCCTACAACACAGTCTTACCTGTTTTTGAACTGGTATAAGTGGGATCATACCATATTTAGTCTTTTGTGTGTACATCCTTTCATTCCACAGTGTCTTGTTGCATGTAGGAATAGTTCATTTTTCATTGCATTATATTCCATTGTGTGAACATAGCCCAAATGATTTATGCAATCTACTGCTGATAGATATTTGACTTGGTTTCCAGTTTTATTTTTTTACTATTATGATTACTGCTCTCTGAACATTCTTGTATATATATTTTTGTAGATAAAACCACACATTTTTATTGGAATAAAATTAAAAATTTTTTAATTTGACCACACCACATGGCATGTGGGATCTTACTTCCCTGAACAGTGATTGAACATTGTGGCCCCAGTTTTGGAAGCATGGAGTCTTAACCACTGGACTGCCAGGGAAGTCCCAGAACTGCCATGTTTTATGACACGTGTATCACTTCATGGGAAATAGATGATGAAACAGTGGAAACAGTGTCAGACTTAATTTTGGGGGGCTCCAAAATCACTGCAGATGGTGATTGCAGCCATGAAATTAAAAGACGCTTACTCCTTGGAAGGAAAGTTATGACCAACCTAGATAGCATATTAAAAAGCAGAGACATTGCTTTGCCAACAAAGGTCTGTCTAGTCAAGGCTATGGTTTTTCCAATGGTCATGTATGGATGTGAGAGTTGGACTGTGAAGAAAGCTGAGTGCAGAAGAATTAATGCTTTTGAACTGTGGTGTTGGAAAAGACTCTTGAGAGTCCCTTGGACTGCAAGGAGACCCAACCAGTCCATCCTAAAGGAGATCAGTCCTGGGTGTTCATTGGGAGGACTGACGTTGTTTGGCCATCTCATGTGAAGAGTTGACTCATTGGAAAAGACCCTGATGCTGGGAGGGATTGGGGGCAGGAGGAGAAGGGGATGACAGAGGATGAGATGGCTGGATGGCATCACCGACTGGATGGACATGAGTTTGGGTAAACTCTGGGAGTTGGTGATGGACAGGGAGGCCTGGAGTGCTGAAGTCCATGGGGTCGCAAAGAGTTGGACACGACTGAGCGACTGAAATGAACTGAACTGAACTGATATGTAGTTTTAGTAGATATAACTAAACTGTTTTCCAAAGTGATTTTATAAATTTGCATTTCCACCAGCAATATATGACAGTTCCAGTTGCTCTACATCATGCACATTGCTTTTTAATGATCTCATTCAAAACATAGGTCCTCTTAATTCATTTGAGTTTTATTAGAAGCAAGTTTGTTTTTTTTTTTTTTTTTTTTAGAGAAAATCACATTTCAACTAATTCTAAGCCAATTTCAGTTGTTGGGGATGTGGGGTTCTCCCAAATATATAATCCTTTACAGACAAGAAACCCAGATTCTTTTTTCATTTGGGTGCTCCAGGTGTTAGCTATGGCATGTGGGATCTAGTTCACTCACCAGGGATCAAACCTGGGCCTCCTGCATTGGGAGCATGGAGTCTTAACCACTAGATCACCAGGGAAGTCCTAAGAAACCCAGATTATTTTTTCAATAGAAATGATACAGACTTCTACAGCAAACTGCTTGGCTCCACATGAGAATGAGAAGAAAATCTCAACTTAGACATTTTTAAAAGTATTAATTCTATTCAAAGAAAATACACCTATTGAAGGGGATTGTTTAGTATGGAGGAAATAAGACAACAAATCAAGAGCCTATTTGTAACACCCAAGTAATCAATATGAAAGGTAAAAACTCAAGTATAGTGTTCTCTAGAATGAGCCGAAGCAGTCTGATGCAGGTGTGTGCCTTTATTTGTCCTTTTATTTATGTCTCAGGCAAATCTCTCTCAGACCTAGTGAAGAAAGGCAGATTTCACACACTATAGCTGTTATCAAGTCTCATGGGAGTGGTTGAAGAAGAAAATCAAGCACAGGCTCTATCATGCTGGGATTTCCATTTAGAGTCATGATAATTTCCATTATATTTTATAATGCAAAGCATTACTTTGAATCTGGGAGTCTTAGCATAATCATTATTTTTGAGTGCTTTAAACAACATATACTATAATTAGGAGTGTGTCTAGTTAATGCTTTGAAGTGTATCACCAAAATTAGATGGCATTAAAATATAGTTCCTCCTGAAGAAAGCTCATAGCTCTGTGAAACAGTGCAGAGGTAAAGCTATTTAACAGGGTAAACATTTTTTCATGGTCCATGGAAAACTAAAAAACAATCCTACATTTTGAAGTAATTCTTGAACTTTTTTCTGATCTGTTTACAAATTAGATGTTTATGTTTTAATCTATAAATTACCTGTTAATGTATAGGATGATCAGGCCATGCACGTGTGGACAGTTACAAGGCATGACATTGTATGTTTGGGTCTTGTTTCACTCAATTACTTGACATTCATCTATCAAATGCCACTCGGTCATGTCTTTTGTATATATAGCATTAGCCTTGTTGGTATCATGTGGGTTCTATGAAATACCTTTCAGTTTCTTTATGAGCTTGGTTTTTAAATGGAAATTATGTCTCCCAGTACCCATCATAGTTAGTAGTACTGAAGGAAGGATGGTTTAAGTGGTAATATCATGTTTAATACCTCTAAGTGCTAAATTCTGCCTTTGGAAATAGAAACATCTTCAAAAGATACACATAATTTGGGGCTTCAAAATGCCCAATTTGCATATGTTTCATAAAGATTCTTTCTAACAGTTTATCTCATTAACAGCCCTTTGCGCTCATCAGTTCAGGCTATGTTTTCCCAATGGTACATCATTTACAGTGTCCTAAACATATTTTCACAACATTCACCTGACAATATCAGCTGAGAGAAAAATCTTCAGACTGCAAAGAAACATTGGGAAACCATGAATTCTTAAACAATACACCAAACTACAAAGATGGTGTGTACATCTCTATGAAAATATCCTTAACAATAAGTAACCAGGAAAAGACAATATAGATCAAGGACTTCAACTGAGACTCTCTTCCCATTTTGGGAAGGTATTAGTGTGGTGGTCAAGCTTTATGATTGCTGTTTACCTGGGGGAAGATGGTTTTAGTTCTCTGATGTTCACCTAGAAATAGGAACAAGCTAATCATGTATCATCTGGTGAAAAGTCTCCTTTATTGAACAAATAAAAATGACTTATAATTAGTGCACATACATGCTTTTCTAATGCGACCACACCAAGAATCAATCCATTCCCTTAATAGGTAGATGAATAGTTTCTTCTCTAATCTCCATTAATACATTATTTGTTCAACAAGTTCCTCTTCCCCTGCTTTGTAAAGTGACCTTTAAGCTTTTGCCAGAATTTCTGTATTGTTTTACACAGATTGCATTATATTACTTGGAGTGCACATTAGGTCTCTCAGTGTATCCCCTGGAGGTGTCGTTGGAATTCAGGCTGAATGGCATTTCATTGTGGTCTAGGTCCTTGGTACCCAAACTGACTAAATTATGGTATCCAGATAGTCAGTATTAATATCACTTCAGAACATGTTCAAATTTCTAGTGCCTTTAACCAGATCTTCTGAATCACAATCCTCAGACGAGGTGGAACACCAGTAGTCTTCATTGTAACAAATATTCCAGAAGAATCTGTATGCTTAAATGTAGAAAGCACCTGTCAAGGTATAGTTGTCATGTGTTGTGCTGTGCTAAGTCACTTCAGTCATATCTGACTCTTTGTGACCCCAAGGACTGTAGCTTGCCGGGCTCCTCAGTCAACAGGGTTTTCCAGGCAAGAATACAAGAATTCGTTGCCATTTCCTTCTTCAGGGAAATCTTCCTGAACCAGGGATCGAACCCCTGTCTCTTAAGTCTCCTGCGTTGGCAGGTGAGTTCTTTATCATTAGCGCCACCTGGATAGTTATCATAGTTTTAGAATATTCTGCCACAATCCCTTCATCTCCTTGCCTTTGGGTGAACTATACCTTCTCTCTGAAATTCCTCTTCTTTTGTCTACTATTGAAAAAAGCCTGCAAGCCCCTTCCTTCAGTAGCCAGTTCTTATTCACTCTTTATAAGTTACTCCAAGGAAGCTTGTCTGTACCCTAAGATGCACCTTTCTTCCCTTAGGAAGTGGTGCTTTTCTTGCTCCCTCCCTTTGCATGCTGTGCACATCACATCTGAGTAACCACATAAGCCTTTTGACAGTTATGTAACAAGGTAAGATCTTCCTTCTTACTATGGTCAACTCCTGGAAGGCAAGGGTTGCAACCTATCCCTGATGCCGAAAATAGAGCTTGATATTCAGTAAGAGGCAGAAAGACTCAGTGAGCTGGAAAACAGAGCAGTAGAAATTACTCAAAAAGAACAGGAAAAAAATAGACTAAAATAAATAATAGAACTCCAGGGACATGTAGAACTATAACAGAAGATCTAACATTTGTGTCATCAGAATGTTGCTGCTAAGTCACTTCAGTCATGTCCGACTCTGTGTGACCCCATAGATGGCAGCCCACCAGGCTCCCCCGTCCCTGGGATTCTCCAGGCAAGAACACTGGAGTGGGTTGCCATTTCCTTCTCCAATGCATGAAAGTGAAAAGTGAAAGTGAAGTCGCTCAGTCGTGTCTGACTCTTCGCGACCCCTTGGACTGCAGCCTACCAGCCTCCTCCATCCATGGGATTTTCCAGACAAGAGTACTGAGTGGGGTGCCATCGCCTTCTTCGATCAGAATGTTAGGAGAGGAGAAATAAGGTTGGGCTGAAATGTCCTAGAAGAAATACTACTCTGCAATAAAGAGAAAAGAACTATTGACATATGCAACACCTCGGACGGCTAGCAAGAGTATTATGCTGAGCGAAAAAAAGCAACCTCAAAAGGTTACATACCACATGATCTTTTATGTGACAAAATTATAAAGACCAGAGTAGTAGTTGCCAAGGTTTAAGAATGGTTGAGGGGAGGAGGTTGATGAGACTATAAAAGGGTAGCATGGGGGAGATCATTGTGGTGATGGAACAGTTCACTTGATTGCAGCAGTGGTTACTCAAATCTACATATGTGATAAAATAATAGAGAACTATGCCCATGTTGCACCAATGGTAATTTCTGGCTTTGATACTGCACTACAGTTGCATTAGTTGTCACCACTCTGGGAAACTGGGTGAGGGGATGTGGAGAGTCTCTGTGTGCTACCTTTACAACTTCCTGTGAATCTATATTTGTTTCATAATAAATTATTTTAGATTGGCTTAATAACAGGCATTAGGCAATGAGAGAGGGAATGAGAGTTGGGAATGAGAGTTGTACTTCTAGGCTTCCCAGGTGGTGCTACTGGTAAAGAACCCATTTGCCAATGCAGGAGACATAAGAGACATGGGTTTGATCCCTGGGTCGGGAAGATCCCCTGGAGGAGGGCGTGGCAACCCACTCCAGTATTCTTGCCTGGAGAATCCCATGGACAGAGGAGCCTGGCGGGCTACAGTCCATAGGGTCACAAAGAGTTGGACATGACAGAAGTGACTTTGCATGCACACGTGCACGTTGTAAATCCTAGTGCCCAGAGCCAGAGAGAATTCAAGAAAGAATTTATGTTTGCTCACTTTAAAGCCTCCAGGGAAGGGATCCTGGAGATAGACGGGAGAGAAAATTTCTTTCTCTTAAAGTACTAGGATGCAAAGAAGACCCACACTATGTTGGGAAATCCTTCAGGGCCATACTTGTGATATATTTGACAGTTGCTTCAAAGAAAAATATCTGTGGAATGGACAAATGAATCAATGGGAGTGCCAGGTCCTAAGGAATGGTTTGTTGACTGCAATCAGAGAGAAGATCTAGAATTAGGCTTTGGGGAAGAGGAAGAATTACAGTGGGTCTCAGGGAAGTTCTTATCAGAACCTCTCTCTCTCGTAACATTAATCTTGCAGATTTCTGGATGTATGGTTTCTAACATTTCAAATTAGGAAAAGAGGAAAGAATGAGGCTTAGGTCCTGAATTCATGTTGTCAAAGCAGCTGATAGTCTTGCTGAACTTGTAGTGTCAGGATCAGGAATCTGTATGCTGAGACATTTGCTATACTTTTGTAAATTCTTCACTTCCATTGTTGTTGTTGTTCATTCACTCAGTTGTGCCCCACTCTTTGTGACCCCACGGACTGCAGCATGCCAGGCTTCCCTGTCCTTCAGTATCTCCAGGAGTTTGCTCAAACTCACGTTCATTGAGTCGATGATGCCATCCAACCATCTCATCCTCTGTCATCCCCTTCTCCCGCTGTCCTCAATCTTTCCCAGCATCCAGGTCTTTTCCATTGAGTTGGCTCTTTGCACCTGGTGGCCAAAGTATTGGAGCTGCAGCTTCAGCATCAGTCCTTCCAATGAGTATTTGGTGTTGATTTCCTTTAGGACTGACTGGTTTGATCATCTTGCAGTCCAAGGGACTCTCAAGAGTCTTTTCCAGCACCAGTTTGAAAGCATCAATTTTTTGCTGCTCAGCCTTCTTTATGGTCCAACTCTCTCAATTCTCAGTAAAGTTATTTATAAAATTCTAATTTGTCATGAATATCATGAGGTGGATTGATCTGCCCATGTGCCACAGAGCTTAGGAGTCAAGTATAGAGGCCAGATCACAATAGCAGAAGATTTATAAACAGAACATCAGGGGAAAAAAAACAAAGAGAAATAATGCAGTTGCAGTTACTGAGGTGGACCCTCCTAGAGTGAAAGTGACAGAGAGATATCAGAAAAAGTTGCAAATTCTGTTTTCAACCCCAGAAGCCTGGTCATTGCCATGGACTCTGGGAATTGTTCAGCCTATAAATGTGTTAGTCTAATTTGGTTTGCTTGGGCCTGTCTACAACATCAAAGTACATGACAACAGAATAAAATATACTTACTGCCACCCTCCCCCAGCAGGGATCAGCATTCCACTCAGAGAATAATAGCAAGAATGTCCCATAATATGGTCAACAACCTATAAAATCACTTCATGAGGAGTAACAAATAGACTTGATTTAAAAGCCACAAAGCTACAGTGACCACTTAGATTTTAAAAGTAATGCAAAGTGCAATAAGAATCAGTCTTAAAACATTTTTGAAGTGAATATTAAATCTACATAAATTCTGTCAATCAATGCTTTTGTAGCAGGCATGTGAACTTTAGGTCATTGAATAGGCAGATATTTAGTGAATGCCTTCTGAAGCAAAGTATTTTATATCTCAAGGATCATAGAAAGATATAATTTTGTTAAATTTTTTAAAAAGTATCTGTGTGTGTGTGTGTGTGAAAGAGAGAGAGAGACAGAGAGAAAGAGACAGAGAGAGACATGAGCCTTCCCAAGCTTACTCCAGCCTTATATTCATTCCTTAACCCAGAGTCCTCTGTTCCCACAGTCTTGAAACTCACATATATGACCTTTTGTTGTTGTTGTTTAGTTGCTAAGTCATGTCTGACTCTTTTGTGGTCCCATGAACTGTAGCCTGCCAGGCTCCTCTGTCCATGGGATTCTCTAGGCAGGAACACTGGAGTGAGTTGTCATGCCCTCTTCCAGGGCATCTTCCTGACCCAGGGATTGAACCTGGGTCTCCTGCATTGCAGGCAGATTCTTTACCACTGAGCCACCGGGGAAGTCTGACACAACAGTAAAGGATTCTGAAACCCCGAAAGAAGATGCATTCAGTTCAGTTCAGTTGCTCAGTCGTGTCTGACTCTTTGCGACCCCATGAATCGCAGCGCGCCAGGCCTCCCTGTCCATCACCATCTCCCGGAGTTCACTCAGACTTACGTCCATCCTGTCCGTGAAGCCATCCAGCCATCTCATCTGGGGTCGTCCCCTTCACCTCCTGCCCACAATCCCTCCCACCATCAGAGTCTTTTCCAATGAGTCAACTCTTCACATGAGGTGGCCAAAGTACTGGAGCTTCAGCTTTAGCATCATTCCTTCCAAAGAAATCCGAGGGTTGATCTCCTTCAGAATGGACTGGTTGGATCTCCTTGCAGTCCAAGGGACCCTCAAGAGTCTTCTCCAACATCACAGTTCAAACACATCAATTCTTCAGCACTCAGCCTTCTTCACAGTCCAACTCTCACATCCATACATGACCACAGGAAAAACCATAGCCTTGACTAGACGGACCTTAGTCGGCAAAGTAATGTCTCTGCTTTTGAATATGCTATCTAGGTTGCTCATAACTTTTCTTCCAAGGAGTAAGCATCTTTTAATTTCATGGCTTCAGTCACCATCTGCAGGGATTTTGGAGCCCCCCAAAGTAAAGTCTGACACTGTTTCTACTGTTTCCCCATCTATTTCCCATGAAGTGATGGGACCGGATGCCATGATCTTCATTTTCTGAATGTTGAGCTTTAAGCCAACTTTTTCATTCTCCTCTTTCAGTTTCATCAAGAGGCTTTTTAGTTCCTCTTCACTTTCTGCCATAAGGGTGGTGTCATCTGCATATCAAAGGCAATGGAAAAGAATGCTCAAACTACCGCACAATTGCACTCAAATCACATGCTAGTAAAGTAATGCTCAAAATTCTCCAAGCCAGGCTTCAGCAATACGTGAACCATGAACTCCCTGATGTTCAAGCTGGTTTTAGACAAGGCAGAGGAACCAAAGATCAAATTGCCAACATCCGCTGGATCATGGAAAAAGCAAGAGAGTTTCAGAAAAACATCTATTTCTGCTTTATTGACTATGGCAAAGCCTTTGACTCTGGGGATCACAATAAACTGTGGAAAATTCTGAAAAAGATGGGAATACCAGACCACCTATCCTGCCTCTTGAGAAATCTGTATGCAGGTCAGGAAGCAACAGTTAGAACTGGACATGGAACAACAGACTGGTTCCAAATAGGAAAAGAAGTACGCCAAGGCTGTATATTGTCACTCTGCTTATTTAACTTATATGCAGAGTACATCATGAGAAACGCTGGACTGGAAGAAACACAAGCTGGAATCAAGAAGATGCATAGGTAGCAGCAAATGAGAGTCATCCACTGGCCATCCAAAAGGACTGTAAGCTTCCTGAATTTGGGGATGATGTCCTCTTTGCTCCCGTCTGATAACCTACACTTGAATAGAATTTTATGCATAAGAAACATTCTATATATGTCAGTTCAACAAAGGGGTGAATGAGAAAGTGGCACCTCTCTTCTGAGGAATGCAGAAATGTTTATGTATTATTTGACATGGCATATTGTCACTACCTCTTACAGAATGTTTCAAGACTTATCAAAATTACTAGTTGCTACCCAAACAAGGAAGTAAAAAGGGATGGAAACATCTGTGAACCCCAGGGTGCTTCACTTTTCCCCCTCATAGGATTGATTTCAGAGTCTTCAGAGATGTTCTTCAACTTCTTCCAAGTGGGTAAAAAAATGGAAGCTTATGACTTTCAAAAGGAAACTATCATAGACCATTTTTTTGTTTTTAAATATTTGGAAGCCTCTTATGGAAAAATGGAATGTACAGTAATGATATACATAATAACATGAGATGAGAGTTTATTGAAACCTCAGGACTGAATACTGACACTTGTGTGTTTCCAGCATGAGAGTGGTCCCAGGAGCTATAAAAGAGACTGCTCAGAGCATTTGAGATACAGATTCACTTTTCCTATCAGTCAAAAAGCAGTTACCTCCCTTTTCTGTATGTCTGGGTAAAAGTCACTAGATCAAAAGAAGAACTAAATCCTACAAAATTTTGAAATGGACCATGTGCCCAGATGGATACAAGCCAGAGAATTACATCATTAGAAAGTATGAGTTTGTCATATTATAAAATGCAGATCCAGGAAATGCAGTTGAGGTTTCACACTCTGATGCATTTATTTTTAGGTAACTGACATTAGGGAAGAATCATTACATGAAGAGAAAAAAATACATGTAAATACTCCTGCCTTTTCCATCTCTGTTTCTTTTTGATATGATCTCTGGAAGATTTTCTTGACTTTATCTTCCATCTTATACATATTTTTTTAAATTTCAGAAGTCATCGTATTCATTTATTTCATGAAGCTCTTTCGTGTTCTTTTTCTCACAGCCTCCTTTTCCTGTTGCATCGATATAGTAACATTATGAATTTTTTTTAAAATACCAAGTGCTTTTGTTTTCCAAATTGTCTCTTTTCTCTGAGGTTTATTTTTATGCATTTACCTTGATCTCTCTGCTCCATGATGAATGTTCTACTTAAATACCTGGTAATGTGTGGTAAAGAGAAGTAAAAGAAAAAGAATAAAAAGCAGATTTCAGTTCAGTTAAGTTCAGTTCAGTTCAGTCGCTCAGTCGTGTCCGACTCTTCGCGACCCCATGAATCACAGCACGCCAGGCCTCCCTGTCCATCACCAACTCCCGGAGTTCACTCAGACTCATGTCCATCGAGTCCGTGATGCCATCCAGCCATCTCATCCTGGGTCGTCCCCTTCTCCTCCTGCCCACAATCCCTCCTAGCATCAGAGTCTTTTCCAATGAGTCAACTCTTCGCATGAGGTGGCCAAAGTACTGGAGCTTCAGCTTTAGCATCATTCCTTCCAAAGAAATCCCAGGGTTGATCTCCTTCAGAATGGACTGGTTGGATCTCCTTGCAGTCCAAGGGACCCTCAAGAGTCTTCTCCAACATCACAGTTCAAACACATCAATTCTATGGTGCTCAGACTTCTTCACAGTCCAACTCTCACATCCATACATGACCACAGGGAAAACCATAGCCTTGACTAGACGGACCTTAGTTGGCAAAGTAATGTCTCTGCTTTTGAATATGCTATCTAGGTTGGTCATAACTTTTCTTCCAAGGAATAAGCGTCTTTTAATTTCATGGCTGCAGTCACCATCTGCAGTGATTTTGGAGCCCCCCAAAATAAAGTCTGACACTGTTTCTACTGTTTCCCCATCTATTTCCCATGAAGTGATGGGACCGGATGCCATGATCTTCGTTTTCGGAATGTTGAGCTTTAAGCCAACTTTTTCACTCTCCTCTTTCAGTTTCATCAAGAGGCTTTTTAGTTCCTCTTCACTTTCTGCCATAAGGGTGGTGTCATCTGCATATCTGAGGTTATTGATATTTCTCCCAGCAATCTTGATTCCAGCTTGTGTTTCTTCCAGTCCAGTGTTTCTCATGATGTACTCTGCATATAAGTTAAATAAGCAGGGTGACAATATGCAGCCTTGATGTACTTCTTTTCCTATTTGGAACCAGTCTGTTGTTCCATGTCCAGTTCTAACTGTTGCTTCCTGACCTGCATACAGATTTCTCAAGAGGCAGGTCAGGTGGTCTGGTATTCCCATCTTTTTCAGAATTTTCCATAGTTTATTGTGATCCACACAGTTAAAGGCTTTGCCATAGTCAATAAAGCAGAAATAGATGTTTTTCTGAAACTCTCTTGCTTTTTCCATGATCCAGCGGATGTTGGCAATTTGATCTTTGGTTCCTCTGCCTTGTCTAAAACCAGCTTGAACATCAGGGAGTTCATGGTTCACGTATTGCTGAAGCCTGGCTTGGAGAATTTTGAGCATTACTTTACTAGCATGTGATTTGAGTGCAATTGTGCGGTAGTTTGAGCATTCTTTGGCATTGCCTTTCTTTGGAATTGGAATGAAAACTGACCTTTTCCAGTCCTGTGGCCACTGCTGAGTTTTCCAAATTTGCTGGCATATTGAGTTCAGCACTCTCACAGCATCATCTTTCAGGATTTGAAACAGCTCAACTGGAATTCCATCACCTCCACTAGCTTTGTTCGTAGTGATGCTTTCTAAGGCCCACTTGACTTCACATTCCAAGATGTCTGGCTCTAGATTAGTGATCACATCATCATGATTATCTGGGTCGTGAAGATCTTTTTTGTGCAGTTTTTCCGTGTATTCTTGCCATCTCTTCTTAATATCTTCTGCTTCTATTAGGTCCAGACCGCTTTTGTCCTTTATCGAGCCCATCTTTGCATGAAATGTTCCCTTGGTACCTCTAATTTTCTTGAAGAGATTTCTAGTGTTTCCCATTCTGTTGTTTTCCTCTATTTCTTTGCATTGATCGCTGAAGAAGGCTTTCTTATCTTTGGAGACTTACAAATGTAAGACTCTACCGGAGCTCAATGCGGTACTCTGTGATGACCAAGAGGGGTGAGATAGGAGGTTGGAGAGGGAGGAAAGAAAATGAAAGTCACTCAGTCATGTCTGACTCTTTGCAACCCCATGGAATTCTCCAGGTCAGAATACTGGAGTGGGTAGCTGTTCCCTTCTCCAGGAGAATCTTCCCAACCCAGGGATTGAATCCAGATTGCCTGCATTGCGGGCAGATTCTTTACCAACAGAGCTATCAGGGAAGCCCTTTGAGAGGGCAGAGACATATGTATACTTCTGGCTGATTCACATTGTTATATGGCAGAAGTTAGTACAATATTGTAAAGTGATTGTCCTCCAATTAAAAATAAATTTTAAAAAGTAAGACTCTAGAGTAGAAGGTTAATTTTATATTCATTATTTATTTTCAAAAATAATCCCAACCACAGTCATTGCAGGTCACTGGCTTTGAGAAGCTGGAAGCAGAAGGATTTTATTCCAATGTGAGGGACTTCCAATTCTATGTTACATCTTTATTCCTTTTACCAGTTTACTGATAATGCCTCATTTACTGATTGCTAGATAATTGCACTATTTTAAAAATAGTTTTGGTTGCTTAAAGTGTTTTGACAGTGATGTTAACTAAACTGTTAACTAATTTTGCTGAGATGGTCCACCTTTTAGACTATAGTACATAAATATAATTAATGCTGTCAGTTGCCTTTTTTCTATATTGCAAAACAATCATCAGTTTTGAATAAAAAATCTTTACATAATAAGCTACATAAGAAATATAAAGTGTGTTCATTCATGTTCAAAATGTAAAACCAAGGCTTTCATGTTTCTTCTTTATATTGCTTCCTAGTTATAACACTGTCTTCTACAATTGTACATTGTACCTCCTGCTTTCTCTAAAACAGAGGTCTGACATTCTCTAAAACCCTGAACCAAGGGGTACTTTTGTGGGAGTACAGGCTTTTTGTGACCCTGGAACACTATGAGACGAGATGGGGTTTGGGGGTCGCTAGGCACTGCCTCTGTTCCCTCTCATGAGGATGACCATGTGCCCTTGCTGGGGCTGACTTTGTTTAAAAAACTAGGTGTTTTGGATAGCATGTCAGCAAAATAAAAGACCTACTCAAACTGGGCAATTTGAGGAGAATTTAATTAAATTTATTATTTATTTAAATGTATTTTTATTATTTTAACATGTCTTTCCTTTTTTATCTTTAAATATATTTATTTAAACACATTATTTATTTATAAATATTATTTAAAAATTTAATTTATTGTTTGTTTTAAAATTTTATTTTAAATTTATTGTTTATTTATTTTAAACGTATTGTTTATTTGTTAAAATTTATTATTTTAAGTTTATAGTTTAAGTTTATTTATAATTTTTAAATTTATTCATGTATTTATTTATCAAATAAAAGGAATAGTTGCAAATGAATAGGCACAAGGGATTTAAAAAAAGTCAACAAAGGACAATGTAGTTCTTTACATCTGGCAATAGTGACACCCATAAGCACCCTCTGGCCTGAAAGTACAAAAGAAGGGCACACTTGTTGGAACTCAGAGAGGAGATATATACTAAGAAGACTGACTGAAAGAAGTTGTGGCCTTCAGTAGAGAAAAGTAGCCAACCCATGGTGATCCTGTAGAGAGAAAGACAGGGAAATAAAAATATCCCTACTTCATTCTTCTCCCATATTCCCATCTCAGCCAGGTCTCTCATTGGCTGAAGCCAACCAGATGCCAGAGGGCAAAGAAGCCCACTGCTATTGATCTCACAAGCCAGTTTCCTTGGGCACAGAGTAGGTGGAGATCTGGGTCAGGCAGTGGAAAATACCCAGCACATCATGAAGCCTCATGTTTATAAAAAAAAATTCATTAAGTGGAGTCATTGGTGTAAGTACTCCTGGAACAGTAAGGTAAATACATAAATTCAAAAGAAAGTAGGATAGCAAGCTCTTGATTATTTATCCATTCTAGAAAGCCTCTCGGAGAAGGCAATGGCACCCAAATCCAGTACTCTTGCCTGCAAAATCCCATGGACAGAGGAGCCTGGTAGGCTGCAGTCCAAGGGGTCGCGAAGAGTCAGACACGACTGAACAACTTCACTTTCACTTTACACTTTCATGCATTGGAGAAGGACATGGCAACCCACTCCAGTGTTCTTGCCTGGAGAATCCCAGGGACAGGGGAGCCTGGTGGGCTGCCATCTATGGGGTCGCACAGAGTCGGAAACGATTGACGTGACTTAGCAGCAGCAGCAGAAAGCCTCTACCTGCATGGAAAATGACAGGCAGTCCCAGAACCCATAGAAAAGCTGCCATGAAGGCAAAATCTTGTAAAGATATATATCTGCTCATGCTCTGTGTAGTCACCTTTTTCTATCACCCTGGTAAAATAATTGAGAATTTCTATCTTAAGTATATATTTATATGTTTGTGTGCTTTTTCTACCCATCAATTCACAGCCTGCCTGAAACACTATATTTCTCAAACATACAAATGTTTCATGGTACATATATACTTGCCCTTTAACCATAGACATATACATCATTTAAGTTTACTGAAGGTTATACCTTATGAAATACAAGTGAAATATTATTCACTTAATCACTGTTGACTCTAATATTTATTTATTTATTTTTACACTTTTAAAAATTATAGTTGATTTATAATTTGGTATTAATTTCTGCTATATAGCAAAGTAATTCAGGTATATATATACACACACATATATATATTCTTTTTCATATTCTTTTCCATTATGGTTTATCACAGGATATTGAATATAGTTCCCTGTGTGTAGGACCTTGTTATTTATCCATTCTATATATAAGACTTTGCATCTGTTAACCCCAAATTCTCAATCCATCCCTGCCCTTTCTCCCCACCCCCTTAGCAATCACAAGTTTGTTCTCTATGTCTGTGTTGATGCTAGTATTTAATTTTGATAATTAATATACATAATTATTAATAAATTTAGTAAAATTATTCTATCTTTAGATGGAGAAGAAATCCTGGATAGTGACCAATGAGGGCAAGACAGACAGCTGCAATGAAGGAAACTGATAAGAAAAGGGAAAGTGTATACAGTGGAATGCTACCTTTCTATCACTGTGGAACGTATCCTGACATGGGTGTATTACCTTGGTGTGAGGGTTATTAGCCAGAAACAGATCTAGGATCTGTAGGGTCTAAAGATTATTATGTCCTTGTTCCATTATAACCTCTGGCCCTGCACTGGCATAGCAATGCTGGATTTGTTGGCATAACGAGTGATGGAAATATTTCTGGAAGCCAGGCTTACTCTTGATTGGCTAACATTACCTTAACTCTCCTCCACAGAAGTGACTGTCTCCCACGTAAATATACTTAAGTAACTCTACATGAAAAGTAAACCCAACTCAAGATCCCTTTAACAGAATCCCAAAAAATGTCTGTGGCCACATCATTGCTACCCTGACACAAGTGTAAATATGACAAAAGGAAATTGTCATAAAAGTAGTCAGTGGTTAACCAACTATTATTAAAATATCTTATTTTGTAACTTTTACAAGAATATGTGCTGTGAATATATTGTTCAGGCCTCTTCTGTGGCCTCGGAAAGGAACTGTGTAAACTCAATTAGCTTCATGATAAACTCATGTTCAGTTCAGTTCAGTTCAGTCGCTCAGTCGTATCTGACTCTTTGTGACCCCATGAATCGCAGCACGCCAGGCCTCCCTGTCCATCACCATCTCCCAGAGTTCACTCAGATTCATGTCCATCGAGTCCGTGATGCCATCCAGCCATCTCATCCTGGGTCGTCCCCTTCTCCTCCTGCCCACAATCCCTCCCAGCATCAGAGTCTTTTCCAATGAGTCAACTCTTCGCATGAAGTGGCCAAAGTACTAGAGTTTCAGCTTCAGCATCATTCCTTCCAAAGAAATCCCAGGGCTGATCTCCTTCAGAATGGACTGGTTGGATCTCCTTGCAGTCCAAGGGACCCTCAAGAGTCTTCTCCAACACCACAGTTCAAAAGCATCAATTCTTCAGCGCTCAGCCTTCTTCACAGTCCAACTCTCACATCCATACATGACTACTGGAAAAACTATAGCCTTGACTAGACGGACCTTAGTTGGCAAAGTAATGTTTCTGCTTTTGAATATGCTATCTAGGTTGGTCATAACTTTTCTTCCAAGGAGCAAGCACCTTTTAATTTCATGGCTGCAGTCACCATCTGCAGTGATTTTGGTTAGGTAATTGAAATAAACTGCACAGTGCCTCACCCTCCTCCCATGGAGGTGACAAGAAGAGGATCCAAGGCTAAGTTAATTCTGCTGCTTTTCCCATAGAATGTTGGTGAAATTTGGAAATTCAAGTTCTGAATCCTTCCCAATTACCACTCAGCCTCTCATGGTTTAGGGAGTTGGGGAGAATGCATATAGATAATGGCTAAGATAACTTTCTCTTGTATTAGTTCATTAAACAGGTATCTACTGATTGTCCATTATGTGTCAGACACTATTTGATATGATAGGAATAAAATGGTAAGTAAAACAGATGCAGTGTCTGTCTTCAGTGATCTTAGAGTCTAATGAAGGACAAGCAACTTACCTCTTTATGTAGAGTATATCATGTACTCTGTGATATGAAAAATCATAGAGTAACTCATCTACCCTCCTGTTCCTATCTTGGTACAAAGCACTGGTATATATTCTTGCTACATAGTTCTCTAAAGTCCTGTCAATGGTCTTAGTATCTCTGGTCTCTTCTTGTCCCTGAAAAATGAGAGAAAAAGAAGGCAAGAATTTCAAGCAGTGAAGAATGTAGAAACTGAGAAATCAACCCATTTCCAAGCCTTTGTTCTTTCTTTTGGAATGTCCAATCTTGTGCTCCTTTGGATGGATAATGTAAAGGAGTATAATCTCTGATACTCAACCAATCATCAGTGATGAGTGTTAAGAGAATAGGTACCATGTGAGGCTTCTTCTATTTTAGACTCTCATATTATTCCTATTGTAATGGCTGCAAAGCATTTGTAGACTATGTAAAGGCTCTCATTATTGAATGGAGACAAAGATAAAGACCTCACTTTATGTTCACCCTTGCCTCAGACTTTCAGAAAGCCATCTAATTTCTCAGGATATCAGATGCATATCAGTCAAACAAGGTCAACTACAAAAATTCATTACTTATCTTACTGGGATACAAACTGATCTAAGTATTACAGCTGTGAATCAGTGGCATTTCCAGAGGGCTTGTCTATGGTTGGGAGAAATTAAGCAGAACTCAATGAGCTCTAAAGAAAGGACAGCCATACAAAGTCGTGCATAGCTAAGAAGGGGTGAATTAAAAAGGAAATCCTTGGTCAGGAAGACATTTGAATTAATATTGAATACTGAGTTAGTACTAGCATCAACAATTACTAATCAAGCCACATGTCATCTATTCTCATGAATCTTTGACTGCTTGATCATTGTCTGTCTTCAGATATATCTTTCCAGGAATGTTGATATTCTGAAAATGGTGATGAGAATTCTACTGTCAAATAACAGCTGCAGTGATGTCACAAATATGCAAATAATTGATTGTGTCTGCCAAGCATTTTAAGCACCTTAAATTTATTAATTCTAGGCCAAACCTGTATGATCTTTAGAAACATCAAAGCATGAGAAAGAACACTTGAATTTGAATCCCGGCTCTGCAACATTCTGGGTGGTATATGTGCCCTTGGACAAGTTACTTGACTTCTTTGAACTTCAGTTTTTCTAACCTATGAAATAAGGATAATAATAGTTCTTATAGGATTGTTTTCATAATTTAAAGAAATGTTATACTCAACATAAAGCATGTGCCATAAAATAAGCGCTTGATGAATGGTTAAGTTTAGTTCAGTTGAGTCGCTCAGTCGTGTCCGACTCTTTGCGACCCCATGAACTGCAGCATGCCAGGTCTCCCTGTCCATCACCAACTCATGGAGTTCACCCAAACTCATGTCCATCGAGTCAGTGATGCCATCCAGCCATCTCATCCTCTGTCCTCCATTTCTCCTCCTGCCCCCAATCCCTCCCAGCATCAAAGTCTTTTCCAATGAGTCAACTCTTCGCATGAGATGGCCGAAGTATTGGAGTTTCAGCTTTAGCATCAGTCCTTCCAATGAATATTCAGGACTGCTTTTGTTTAGGATGGACTGGTTGAATCTCCTTGCAGTCCAAGGGACTCTCAAGAGTCTTCTCCAACACCACAGTTCAAAAGCATCAATTCTTCGGCACTCAGCTTTCTTCACAGTCCAACTTTCACATCCATACATGACCACTGGAAAAACCATAGCCTTGACTAGACGGACCTTTGTTGGCAAAGTAATGTTTCTGCTTTTGAATGAATGGTAGGTATTACTAATTATGAATTTCAGCACAATAATAAACTTTTAAAATCACTTCTTTCTAGTGTTTAAACTTTGAGCTAGGAAAGACATTCTCACAAGTTTATCATGATTTGTAAACAACTGCTCTATAGCAATTATTTTGCTAGGAAGTAAGCAAGGTCATAAATCAATAATGACTCCTGCAACCTCAGGACTTATTGATCTTGCTGTTTATCTTCCGTAATGTTCCTGGAAAACCCAATTATTTTGGGAAGTTACCCAAACTAGTTTACCCATTATTCTATATTAGTATTATTAGTAACAAGTTATGAAAGCATTTGATTGATTTTCTTGGAAAAACAATCCCTTTATTGTACAATAGTGGTGTTACTTTAGCCAATAAATTTCGTAGCATATTCTATTTTTTAAAAAGGACAAAATGGGATAAAGAGCAAGAGATTCTTTTCAGTCCATGTGCTTATGATAAATACCTTTTTTGGCTGGATATCACAGTTGAGAATTATAGAGCACTTTAGCTAAAAATCTCTAGGAATACATGAAAAAGCAGTTCATTTTAAGGGTCTGAACATTTGCAATGTTTTGAAGTAGGAGAATCTTTTAATACACTTGATTTGGTTCCCTAATTTTAAGTATAATGCTTGTATAATTCTCAGTATAATGTTTGCTGTGGAGTAAATGCCCAGTAAAAGTTTGTTTAATGAATGAGTAACTGAATGAATAAGACCAGGAACAAGTAAAATCATGAATGCATTAAGAGTCACACATTATAAATGCTGGTGCGTGTGTGCATGTGCTCAGTTGTGTCCAACTCTTTGTGACCCCATGGATTGTAGCCTGCCAGGCTCCTCTGTCCATGGGATTTCCCAAGAAAGAATACTGGAGTGGGTTGCCATTTCCTTCTCTAGGTGATCTTCTTGGCCCAGGGATTGAACCTGGGTCTCCTGCATTGGCAGGCAGATTCTTTACCACTGAGCCACCTGGGAAGCCCTTAAAGGCTTATGAGGGTAGCTCTACTTCCCAGTACAAATGTTTTCTTGGATTTATAGACATATTTAAAGGCCTGTGTCTTTAACACTGGATTCTCTATTTCTTTTCTCAATTTACTCCATCTGACAAGTAGTCTCTATGAGGCACAAGAATTGTTTTGTGTGATTGTAAGGTAGCTTGAATTTGAGCCAAAGGGAGCTATTTATTAAAACAAAATAGAGCATGAAGGAGGTTAGTGCTTCCCCAAACTAGTCTCATATAAAAATCATCTGAAACACACGTCAAAAATATAAATTCTTAGCCATCATCTGAGAATCTCCAGAAGTAGTACAAGAGTTTCTTCTGACCAAGCAGGTTGGGCAAAGACTGGGATAGTGGATGACTGTCATCTTATCAGAAGACTGATGGA
This sequence comes from Budorcas taxicolor, assembly GCF_023091745.1. Taxonomy (NCBI): domain Eukaryota; kingdom Metazoa; phylum Chordata; class Mammalia; order Artiodactyla; family Bovidae; genus Budorcas; species Budorcas taxicolor. Next base: position 101,474,108 of record NC_068935.1, on the reverse strand, counting down.
GCTTATTTGAGGTAGCAATTGACTGAAAAAAAAAAAAGAAAAGCACAACCTGAAAGTTGAGAATTATGTTTTATTCTGTGGATTTACTGAGCCCTTAAGCCTGGAATATAGCCCCTCAAATAGCTCTAAGGGACTGCTCTAAAGAGATAAGTGAAGAGCCAGAATATATGTGAATTTTTGAAAAAAAAAAAAAAAAAAAAAACCACCCAGCTAGACAAACATCAAAAGATTACTGCTAATTATAAAAATGATGCTTTTTAACTGTGGTGTTGGAGAAGACTCTTGAGAGTCCCTTGAACTGCAAGGAGCTCAAACCAGTCAGTCCTAAAGGAAATCAGTCCTGAATATGCATTGGAAGGATTGACGCTGAAGCTGAAACTCCAATACCTTGGCCACCTGATGTGGAGAACTGACTCATTTGAAAAGACCCTGCCACTGGGAAAGATTGAAGGCAAGAGGAGAAGGGTATGACTGAGGATGAGTTGGTTGGATGGCATCACCAACTCGATGGACATGAGTTTGAGCAAGCTCCAACAGTTGGTGATGGAGAGGGAAGCCTGGCGTGCTGTAGTCCATGGGGTCTCAAAGAGTTGGACACAACTGAGTGACTGAACTGAACTGAACTGAACTGAATTATTAAAAAAAAAAAATCTGAGACATCTCAAGTTAATTGTTTTAATGCTTTTTTATGTATGGGAAGATGCAAATTCTGCATTTACTGAAATTATTCATTCGTTATGCACCTTAACTATCTAGGGCCAGTATCCTGTTTTTCTCCATCTGAATTCCTTTAGGGTGCACCATAGTGGGGGAGGGGTGCAGCTGCAGTGGCTGATGGCTTGAGGGCAACAACTTGTTTTTCTCTATCCTGAATTTCCCTCAGGGTGCACTGTCAGTGTCAGTGGTGGTGGCTGATGGCTTTATGGCTGAAACATCGTTTATTTATTGAAACTGCAGGCAACATTCTTTATCCACATAGCAATTGTCCCCTAGATTCTGTTTTTTTCCTATTTAATATAGGTATATCAATATTTCTCCAGACCACATCAAAGGATTTCTATGAGAATCATGAGAGTTTTAATCTTCAAACCCATATATTTTATGCAAACTTTAAAAATCTATCCTGTGGGGAGGGAGGTGGGAGGGGGGTTCATGTTTGGGATCGCATATACACCTGTGGTGGATTCATGTCAATGTATGGCAAAACCAATACTGTATTGTAAAAAAATTAAAATAAAAACAAAAACAAACAAAAAAAGTCTATCCTGAAGACAATAACAAATCCATTAAGATTGTGATGCATCTACTTAAAAGGCACCAATTCACAGTTTTACAAATACTTTTTAGCAGCTCTTCCAGGTAACCTTTCCATAGTCACTGTGACCAACCCACGCTAACAAAGAGCTCCTACTCTGCCTTGTCTGTTACTACTTCCCTGAAAATGAGCTACCATATTTGTACAATTAAGAAAGCTCCGTGGTCTGTAAAGACCTAGAAGGGTGGGTTGGGGGGATGTAGGAGGGAGGTTCAAGAGGGAAGAAATATATGCATATATACAGCTGATTCACTTTGTTGTGCAGCAGAAACTAACACAACATTGTAAAGCAGTTGTTCTCCTTTTTCTTTTTTTTTTTTGAAGAAATATTGACTTTAGAAATGAAAAACTGAGCCAGCATGTGATCCAGCAATCCCCTTCTGGGTATATATCCAAAAGAAAGAAAACCATTATCCTGAAGAGATATTATACTCCCATCTTCATTGTGGCATTATTCACAATAGCCAGGATATGGAAACAACCTTAATGTCTCATTGAATGAATGGATCAAGAATTGTTGGTATATATGTACAATGGAATGTCTTTAAGCCTTAAAAAATGAAGGAAATCTTATCATTTGGCATAACATGAATGAACCTGGAAAGCATTATGCTATGTGAAATAAGCCAGACACAGAAAGACAAATACTGCATGATCTCGCTTACATATGAAATAACAAAAAAAAAATAGTCAAACTCATAGAAACAGAGTAGAATGGTGCTTGCTAATGGCTTGCTAATGTCTAATGAACTAGGGAGAGGTTGTTAAAAGGGTACAAACTTTCAGTTATAAGATGAATATGTTCTGAAGATCTAATGTGTAACATGGTGACTATAGTTGGAAACACTGTATTATATAACTGAAATTTGCTGAGATAATAAAACTTAAATGTTCCCACACACTAAAAGAAGTAAATCTGTTACATGATGAATAGGTTAATTAACTCTATGGAGGAAATTCTTTCCCAATATATACATATATCAAGTAAAGAAAAAAGAAATACTAAGATGTGGAAAAAATACATCTTTGCCTTAACATAAAGGAAGAATCAAGTCTACTACTTGGTTGCTATTAGGCATTAATCATTTGGATTAGGTTTATTTTCTTAGTTAGACTAGTGTCCTGTCTTTTAAAAGTGTTCCTACAGTTATATTGAGAAGAAAATAAAAATAACATAACTATTGTCACTGTATGAATAATCATTGTAATATTAATAACATTTTCAACTTAATATGTATTTCAGCATTTTTGCTAGAGGTGAGAATTTACATTAATAGAATAAGACTCCTGTAAAATAAAGAGAATAAATGAACTATTAATATAGCCAAGAAAATATACTTGGCCCCCTCATGGTTATTGCCAATTAAGAACCATGCACTAAGAAAGATTTTCCCTTTCTTCTAACAATAAAAAATATTATTAATAAAAATATTATTGAAAAAGCCATGAGCTAAGTGTTTTACATGCTTTATTTCTTTTAAAATTTATGATAACCTTCTGGACTAAGTATGATTATTATCATCATTTTGCAAATGAGTATGCTGAGACTTAGAAAAGTTATAATTTGCCAGGAATCATGCAGCTAGTAAGTGACAAACTCAGGATATGCATTCATCTCCATTCAACCCCAGAAGCCAAATTCTTAGTCATGATCATTTATTGATTCATAACCAAAAACAAATAGGAATTTAAGGGGTCATGTATCTGCTTTTTAAGGTAATGAGTCTTCATTGATTTCCTGCACAATTAAAAAAAAACCCTCAAGAAATCAGTAAAAAAAAACTACAATTATCAATTGCTTTAGTCTAAAACTTTAACATCCTTTGCTAACTTCTATTACAAATGGATGAACTTTCCAGGTGGCACTAGTGGTAAGGAATCTGCCTGCCAATGCAGGAGAAGTAAGAGACCTGTGTTTGATCCCAGGGTCGGGAAGTTCCCCTGGAGGGGGAAATGACAACCTACTCCAGTATTCTTGCCTGGAGAATCCCATGGGCAGAGAAGCCTGGCAGGCTACAGTCCATAGGGTTGCAAAGAGTCAGACATGACTGAAACAACTTAGCAGGCATGCAAGCATTAAAAATGGATAGTGCGTGTGTGTGAATAAGTGTTCATAGTGATGTGAAAGTCATAAAATCCAATTGTGAAATCTGTTTTCTTTGTTCTGAAGCCTTTCTTCCAAGTATTTCCAGCTTCAGTAGTTCTGCTAGGCCTCAGTAGATGGTGAACAATCCTGAATTTTTGCCCAGATTTGACTGAGCAACTTTCTCAAGAGATCACAAGATGTCAGGGTTTGGATATCAGTGTTAATGCACATTGGATTCTCTAGAAGCAGACTTTGAGATAGAATTTGGCATGAGAGCTGTTTGTTTAAAAAAGAAAAGGAGCAGGATTTGGCTGAGAGAGAAACTGGACAGCAAAGCAGGCCTGGGAGAGCCTGGAGGGTACTTACAGGTGCCCCCAGAGACAACCCCTCAGAGCTGTCCCCCATTTAAGATTGCCAGATTTAATAAATAAAAATACAGGATACCCAGTTAATTTGAATTTCAGATAAACAACAGGCAACTTTTTAGCATAAGTATGTCCCATGCAATATTTGTCCCATGAAGTATTTTGTCTGCCAACTCTACTCTCATTGGATCAGGATGTCTGAGTCTTTATTCCTGAATTTTGATTTGTCATTGACTGTGGGCCAGCCCAGGAAAAGTATGACCTTGGAAAAGGTGGCTTTCTGCAGCAGATCTGATTTAAGCTGTCCTCTTTCAGGCAGACCCTAAAGGAGCTGAGAGCTGGGGCAACAAACCTTTCCTTGAAGGGAGATCTTGGAGGCTTATATCTGTGTTCCCTACAGATTCATAACCAAGTGAAGTCTCGGCATAAACTTAGTTACCAGATAGGGTTTTAACAAAGGAACTCCAGCAGCTCCACACTTTGCTGCTTAGTGATGGACTCGTGTTGGTACTGCAAATGAATAAGCTAACAACAAAGCTCTTTTCAGTCAACTGTGAAAGCAGTGAGGCTGAGAATATATCCATGGAAGAGAGATCTGAACTGAGGAGTTCATAGCAGGACCAACTTTACGGATGTGTGACTACTGCAGTCGCCCAGGGCCCCATGCTCAGGAAGGCCTTGCATTTAGTTTCTTGCTTAGAAGTTTCTGTCTTTGAATTCTTAGTCATTTTATCTTTGATCTTTTGTTAGTGAAATCTGATGGGACAATGGAGCATGCCTGTGACCAGAGGACATGCACACACAGTATGACTGTCTGCCATTCTTTATGTCCTCATTCATGAATAAGTTTGAGATACACCATGAGCACAGAATTCTGGTGGATTAACTCTACCCGCGAGTTCAGTGAGACTCAAAGTGAATAGAAGGTACATAGACTACATCTATGACTGATAAGCCCCCAAAGGACATATTTCTACTTGAATTAGAAATTTGACTTCAGAAAGAACACATTTGTATTCTAAGAAATACAAATGATCAAGGAGCTCTACCATGTTCTTTCTTCCTCATGTTATTTCCCTGTATTAGCCAACCACTTATGCTGAAAATGATGACATAGAAAAGGAAAGATGGGGCAGCCCACAGTTGTTTTTTCTTTTCTCTCAGATTTAAATTCATCAGTAAACTAAAGGGAGAGTGTTGATAGAATGCATATGTATCAAGAAGTAAAATGATTTTTTCCATGTTATGACTATTGTAAGTAGTGTTGCAGTGATCATTGGGGTGCATGTCCTTTTGAATTATGATTTTCTCATGGTTTATGGTCAGTAGTGGGATTTTGCATTGCAATACTATATGGGATAGCTCATATTTTTAGTTTTTTAAGGAACCTCCATACTTTTCTAAATGTCCAACAAAAGATAAATGGATAAAGATGTGTACATAAATACAATGGAATGTTACTGAGCCACTAAAAGGAACGAAACAGGGTCATTTGTAGGGACATGGATGGACATAGTCTGTCATGCAGAGTGAAGTAAGTCAGAGAAAAATGAATATCATGTATTAATGCATATAATTGGAATCTAGAAAAATGGTACCAGTTCAGTTCAGTTGTTCAGTCATGTCCAACTCTTTGTGACCCCATGGACTGCAGCACGCCAGGCCTCCTTGTCCATCACCAACTCCCAGAGTTTACTCAAACTCATGTCCACTGAGTCAATGATGCCCTCCAACCATCTCATCCTCTGTCGTCCCCTTTTCCTTCTGCCTTCAATCTTTCCCAGCGTCAGGGTCTTTTCAAATAAGTCAATTCTTTGCATCAGGTGGCCAGAGTATTGGAGTTTCAGCTTCAGCATCAGTCTTTCCAATGAATATTCAGCACTGATTTCGTTTAGGATGGACTGGTTTTATCTCCTTGCTGTCCAAGGGACTCTCAAGAGTCTTCTCCAACACCACAGTTCAAAAGCATCAATTTTTTGTCACTCAGGTTTCTTTATGGTCCAATTCTCACATCCACACATGACTACTAGGAAAACCATAGCTTTGACCAGATGGATCTTTGTTGGCAAAGTAATGTCTCTGCTTTTTAATATGCTGTCTAGGTTGGTCATAACTTTTCTTCCAAGGAGCAAGCATCTTTTAATTTCATGGCTGCAGTCATCATCTGCAGTGATTTTGGCGCTCCCAAAAATAAAGTCTGACACTGTTTCCACTGTTTCCCCGTTTATTGCCATGAAGTGATGGGACCAGATGCCATGTTCTTAGTTTTCTGAATGTTGAGTTTTAAGCCAACTTTTTCACTCTCCTCTTTCACTTTCATCAAGAGACTCTTTAGTTCTTCTTTGCTTTCTCCTATAAGGGTGCTGCCATCTGCTTATCTGAGGTTACTGTTATTTCTCCTGGCAATCTTGATTCTAGCTTGTGCTTCATCCTGTCCAGTGTTTCTCATGATGTACTCTGCACATAAGTTAAATAAGCAGGGTGATAATATACAGCCTTGATGTACTTCTTGCCCGATTTGGAACCAGTCTGTTGTTCAATGTCCAGTTCTAACTGTTGCTTCCTGATCTGCATACAGATTTCTCAGGAGGCAGGTCAGGTGGTCTGGTATTCCCATCTCTTCAAGAATTTTCCACAGTCTGTGGTGATCCACACAGTCAAAGGCAGAAGTAGATGTTTTTCTGGAACTCTCTTGCTTTTTCAATGATCCAGTAGATGTTGGCAGTTTGATCTCTGGTTCCTCTGCCTTTTCTAAATCCAGCTTGAATATCTGGAAGTTCATGGTTCACATACTGTTGAAGCCTGGCTTGGAGAATTTTGAGCATTACTTTGCTGGCCTGTGAGATGACTGCAATTGTGCGGTAGCTTGAGCATTCTTTGGTGTTGCCCTTCTTTGGGATTGGAATGAAAACTGACCTTTTCCAGTCTTGTGGCCATGGCTGAGTTTTCCAAATTTCCTGGCATATTGAGTGCAGCACTTTCACAGTATCATCTTTTAGGATTTGAAATAGCTCAACTGGAATTCCATCACCGCCACTAGCTTTGTTCATAGTGATGCTTCCTAAGGCCCACTTGACTTCACATTCCAGGATATCTGGCTCTAGGTGAGTGATCACACCATTTTGATTATCTGGGTCATGAAGCTCTTTTTTGTACAGTTCTTCTGTGTATTCTTGCCACCTCTTCTTAATATCTTCTGCTTCTGTTAGGTCCATACCATTTCTGTCCTTTAATGTGCCCATCTTTGGATGGAAAGTTCTCTTGGTATCTCTAATTTTCTTGAAGAGATCTCTAGTCTTTCCAATTCTATTGTTTTCCTCTATTTCTTTGCACTGATCACTGAAGAAGGCTTCCTTATCTCTCCTTGCTATTCTTTGAAACTCTACATTCAAATGGGTATATCTTTCCTTTTCTCCTTTGCCTTTCATTTCTCTTCTTTTCATAGCTATTTGTAAGGCTTCCTCAGACAACCATTTTGCCTGTTTGCATTTCTTTTTCTTGGGGATGGTCCTGGTCACTGCCTCCTGTAGAATGTCATGAACCTCTGTCCAAAGTTCTTCAGGCACTCTGTCTATCAGATCTAATCCCTTGAATCTATTTGTTACTTCCGCTGTGTAATCATAAAGGATTTAATTTAGGTCAAACCTGAATGATTTAGTGGTTTTCCCTAACTTTTTTCAGTTTAGGTCTGAATTTGGCAATAAGGAGTTCGTGATCTGAGCCACAGTCAGATCCCAGTCTTGTTCTTGCTGACTGTATAAAGCTTCTCCATCTTTGGATGCAAGGAATATAATCAATCTGATTTTGGTATTGACCATCTGGTAATGTCCATGTGTGGAGTCTTCTCTTGTGTTGTTGGAAGAGGGTGTTTACTATGACCAGTGTGTTCTCTTGGCAAAATTCTGTTAGCCTTTGCCCTGCTTCATTTTGTACTTAGAGGCCAAATTTGACTGTTACTCCATGAATTTCTTGACTTCCTACTTTTGCATTCCAGTCCCCTATAATGCAAAGAAAAATGGTATACATGATCCTGTTTCCAGGGAAGGAATAGAGACTCAGACATAGAGAACGGACATGTGGACACAGAGGGAGAATGGCAGGGTGAGATGAATTCAAAGATTAGCATTGACATATATACACTGTTGCTGTTATTCAATTGTTAAGTTGCGTCCAACTCTGCAACACCAACTGCCCCATGCCAGGCTTCCCTGTCCTTCACTCTCTCCCTAAGTTTGCTCAAACTCATGTCCACTGACTCAGTGATGCCATCCAACTATCTCATCTTCTGTTGCCCCCTTCTCCTCCTGCCCTTAATCTTTCCAAGCATCATGTGTAAAATAGATAGCTAGTGGAAACCTGTGATAGAGCACAGAAAACTCAGCTCAGTGCTATGTTGACCTAGATGGGTGGGAAGGGGGGAGGGGCTAGGAAGGAGATCCAGTGGGGAGGGGACATGTGTATACATATAGCTAATTTACATCATTGTACAGCAGAAACGAACACAGTATTGTAAAGCAATTACATTCCAATTTAAAAAGTCAGTAAAAGAGAGAAGTGAGATGAAAACAGTTATTAGTTTTTACAGTGTTTCCATTTTTCTGGTAAGAACAGAAATATACATGAATATACTAACTATGAAATATAAATTGTGATTTCAGTGATCCTACATGAGTTAACTACTCATATCTGCATTTAATACTAACATCACACAAAATAAACATAAAAAGTAATATTTACGTTAATAGTTTACAATTTTAATTTTTCTTTACTTAGAATGACATTAAATCGCTGATTTAAAAAAAAAAATCATGGCAAGCCTAGAGAGAAACTGCAAGAAGAAAGAAAAAAGCTTTATCTTTTAACACAATCATTTTTTCCTGTGTTTTGAACAGGGGGCTCTGCATTTTCCTTTTAACTGGGGCCTGCAAATTATGCAGTGAGCTTTAGGTCAGAGAAATGGAATTGGCAAGAATAAATGAATGGTGTGGGGCAGGATCCTGAAAATCAGTTTTAGGAGAAAACACTGGTTTTCCACGACCATGACTATCTGTGAATGGACCTGCACTACTTTTAAAAATTTGCTTTCATAACTTGTGACTTAACCAGCACTAATTTTTCTCTCCTCGTTCTGTTATCCATTTTTTTGAGAGTTTATTGTGGATACAGCAATGAACTAAGAAATATGAAGAAGAACAAAGTGGAGGTAGGTTACAGGGACAATACCTTGAGGAGCTTGCATCTGAATAATAGAACTTTTCTAATTACTTCTAGATTCTGAGATGTACCTACATCACAGCATGCATGTGCATATACAAACACATATTCACATCTGCCATTTTCCCTTTTCTTCTTTTAATCATATTTTCTCCCTCTTCATCCCAGATTACCAGTTATTTCTATGGTAGTGATGATGGGGTGGTAATAATGATGATAATGATGATAGTGAACATTATTCTGAATACTTTACACATGTTGATTCAGTTACTCTTAGCAGTAACTGAGCTATGAAGTAAAGTGTTACACACTCAGTCATGTCTGACTCTTAGCGACCCTGTGGACTGGAACTCACCAGGCTCTTCTATCCATGGGGTTCTCCAGGCAAGAATACTGGAGTGGGTTGCCATTTCTTTCTCCAGGGGATCTTCTTGACCCAGGGATTGAAACCGGGTCTTCTGCATTGCAGGCAGACTCTTTACTACCTGAGTCATCAGGGAAGCTCAGCTGAGATATATACCCTTTTAGTCTCCATTTTACAAAGGAAGAAACTGAAGCACAGAGAGGTTATGTAATATGTCCAAAATCGAACAGCTAGAAAGTGAATGAACCAGGATTTGAACTAAGGTAGTTCCCATTATGTTGCACTATAGAAATTTCCCCAAACTTTTGGATAATAGTGATTTTGAGCAGTGGTCTTCAGATTTACATATGTGTGTTATGGCAGAAGGGAGATACTACAAATTCAAGCAAAGTTTTAGGGGATTCATTTCCAGACTCTCAGCTTCATAGAACTCTCTTTCCTAAAAATAGATTGCCCAGGGCAAGCCTGTCATTGAGGCTGGTTCCCTTTAGCAATAGCCCTTTTCTCTTTCTGCAGAAGAGGCCCTCGTACTGAATCTTATTATCTCCAGGCTCATTGCCCTGGAGTCCAACACACTCCAGAGTGCCAACCAAAGGGTAATTTAAAGTATTGGTAAAAGTGTTGAGAAAGTGAGTGGCTTTTAAGACTGGGCAACAATATTCTTTACATTTCAGGGGTTTCTAATTCTCTGTTGTCAATGTAAGTGAAGGACGACCTAAACAGGTTACCAACTGATAGACTATTAAGAATGATTTGTGATGACAGATCAGTATTTGAATTTTGTAATGTAACTTAGAAGGCATTCTAAGAGTGGAGTGGCAGTTTTATAACAAAGCTACTTCAATTCCCATCTTCTTATTTAAGTGACAAGTTTTCTTAGTATACGAATGGAACAGAAGAAGCAAATTTTTGTTGCATCTTGTTTCATTCTAAGGATAAGGTGCATTCATTCATGGATTCATAAACTGACCATGTAAAGATGATTTTAGCTACCTTATTAAGAAGTGTATTTCCATTAAGATTATATTTTTATGTTTAATAATTATTTGTCAAAACTATATTTGTTGTTTCCAATCAGTTTTAAAATGATGATTGTAATGATATTTCAATCCTGAAGAAAATTTTAATATGTAATGCCATCTGATCAAAAGAAATTAAAAAAAAAACAGATTTCAATTTCAATACAATATTTATTGCATAAAAGAAAAGAAGGTTAATTAGTAGAAGGTCTTCAGGAAAAAATGTATTACAGTACCTAAAAGTTCTGAGAGAGAAGGCACCAGAAATAGAAAGTAAAAAAAAAAAAGTAAAATTTCTGACAGTTAAAGAACTTGTTCACATAATTTTTTAAGTAAATTATAGTGAGTAGCACTATAGTAATAGATTCCTTTCAGTACCTTTAAGAGTTATGTAATAGTTTGTTTCAAAATGGCAAAACTTTAAATATCTTCTTTACACATATTTAATATTTTAATGAAAACATTTAAAGGTCAACTTAAAATTTGTGAAATAGTATTTAGTTTAATAAAGCTTTTAAAAGATACATTAGCATAAAAATTTGAAGGCCTCATGACCTGCAAGAATTGTCTGGTAACCTAAGTATATTATTTCCTATTCATCTCTGTTACATACTCCTTCAGCTCTTTTTAATGCCCAGAACATTCTTTGAAGTTGAAGAAAGCCCTGTGACAAGAAGGAAGGAAGTATGAGAGAAAGGGGTGATAGAAACCTGTCAACTGTAGTGTCTCCAGAGTGGATATTTACATGAATAATCAACTTTACTCTTTTCTTCATCATGTTCAAGAAACTTCTGGCCTGCTTACTTATTCAGTTTCAGAACTGCATCTCTCATAATTGCTTCTGGACCTGCATACAGCATTGATGAGTAAAATAGTATTTACCTTACAACTCCCCACTGGAATAGCTGTAAGGGGAAAAAAGAAAGAAAGGAGAGTAAGATTCTTCTCTGTGAGAAAATTAAGCAGGACAGTGGCTTTCACCTTGAAAATGGAAAGCAAGATGAGTGACTGATAGAGGCATAATAACCAAGATACAAAGAACGAGGGGCCAAACTAGCTGTGTATTCTCAGTCATACCTCTCTGAGACACAGTTTCCTCAAAAAAGGGAAAAACTGTCTTAGATGTCACTGTCAGGTATGAATGAGATTAATATGAAAAGCATGATGAAATATCCAATATTAAAAAAATATTGTAAGAAATTTGTGAAGCTGGCAGGAAAAGAAAGAAGCATATTGAACTTATTGAAAAAATGAGGCCAGGAGATTCATTTTAATATGTTATGGTTTTCCTCTTCTAAGCAGTGCCCTTCAAAAGCTATATGATTATTTCAGAGATACTGTCATGGCTAAGACTTCTCTTTTAGGAAGACACAGTAATTTAGAATACTCTGTCTCTTCAAGAGTATTAAGAAAGTTTTGGTTTTGAGATAATTGTAGATTCACATGCAGTCGCAAAAACTAATAATAATACAGAGATATATTGTATACTTTTTCCCCTGATTATAGCATCTTGTAAAACTGGAGTACAATATCACAACCAGAATATTAACATTGATAGAGTACACTGATCTAATTCACTTTTCCCCAATATTATTTGTGTGTGTGTGTGTAACAGGACATATAATTTTGTAAAGAAAATATAGATGAAAATTTTCATAACTATCAGTCTCTTGCCTACCTACGCAGAATTTGAGGACCCTTAAAAAGAAAAGTAGTCGGAAATTTTCAGAAACTTCGCTGCTTGGTAAAATCGTCCTGGGGTTGGGAAAACCTTAATGAAATACAAAATGTACAAACTGGAAAGGAAAAGTTTGACACATTGGAACTTATCAAAATGAAAACCTGTATGGAGAAATACACCATTAACAAAACTTAAAGGCAAGATATAAACTGGGGAAAGATATTTGCTATGTATATAAAGGGCAAAACATTAGTACTGAAAATATACAGTAAGATTCTGTAAATGAATATGAAGATAAAAATACACTATAGAAAAATGAAGATTTTAGGCTAACACTTGATTCATGGAAACAAGACTATAAACAAAGCATAAGTGAAAAAATGTTCAGTTAGGGAAATACAAGCTAAAGTAACAAAATATTACCTCTTATTATTTATAACAATTTGCAAGTTGATAATATAAAGTAGAAATGAATAAAATAGTAATAATAACTCCTATTAATTGAGTGTTGTGTGTGAATTATCTAATTTAATCCTGAAATAAGAGCTCTGAGACAGGTGATGTCAGTGTAACTTGAATGAGCTGCATTGAAGCTGCTGCTGCTGCTGCTAAGTCGCTTCAGTCGTGTCTGACAGGCAAGAACACTGGAGTGGGTTGCCATTTCCTTCTCCAATGCATGAAAGTGAAAAGTGAAAGTGAAGTTGCTCAGTCATGTCCGACTCTTTGCGACCCCGTGGACTGCAGCCTACCAGGCTCCTCCGTCCATGGTATTTTCCAGGCAAGAGTACTGGAGTGGGATGCCATTGCCTTCTCCGCATTGAAGCTGCTGCTGCTACTGCTAAGTCACTTCAGTCATGTCCGACTCTGTGCGACCCCATGGACGGCAGCCCACCAGGCTCCCTCGTCCCTGGGATTCTCCAGGCAAGAACACTGGAGTGGGTTGCCATTTCCTTCTCCAATGCATGAAAGTGGAAAGTGAAAGTGAAGTCGCTCAGTCGTGTCCAACTCGTAGCGACCCCATGGACTGCAGCTCACCAGGCTCCTCCGTCCATGGGATATGGCAGGCAAGAGTACTGGAGTGGGGTGCCATTGCCTTCTCTGGCATTGAAGCTAGTATCTATTAAAACTTAAACTGTACATACCTCATGACTCAGCAATTTCACTTCTTAGCATCATCTACCCTGGAAACCTAGTTGCACATGTGCACAAAGAAGAATATGCAATAATGTCTACTGCAGCAGTGTCTGGGATAGTGAAAAATTGGAAAGGAACTAATTGTCCGATAATAAGAGAATGGTTAATTGTCTAATTCTAGCTTGAATGAATGAATAGAGCAATCGATACTAACATGGATAGATCTTCAAAATATATTGTTAAGTAGAAAAAGCAAGTTATAGACCAATATGATTTATGTCAAACACAGCATCAGCTCTATACATTTACTATATGGCATAGATACATGCATATAATATATATTAATCTTAATTAAACTTAATTTTTATTGAGAAAAAACTAAAGCTCAGGGAGTCTAAGCAACTTTCCGTTTGATATTTATGAGACATCTCAAAGCATTGTAATTACTTACTGTTTATGTGCAATGGCAGAAGGATACACAGGGATAAATCAGGTTGCTGATCTCAGTTCTGCTACTACTAACTGGCTGTATTATCATTGATAAGTCAGTTACCCCTCTGACTCTCATTATTCCAGTTGAAAAATGGCAATTATAATACCCATTTCTCTTACAGGGTTGTTTTCTGGGTAAAATGGGGTACCACATATAAAGATCTTAGCACTGTACCTGTAACAAAGGAAGCCCTCGAAACTTGGTAGCTATTCTTCTTTTCAAAGCTATTCTTAATAACACTGAGAAAGTGAAAGAAAAACAGCACTGGTGCTTAACTCTGGGAATGTTCAGTTTGTTAGGAAGAGATTTGTTATGAAATATTATCTTAGTAGAGCTTTTTTCATGAGGATAGGAAAGGTGTTGTAGGCTGTAGAAATAGGATACAGGAATGTTGGAATGCAAGCTGGGGTGAAACACAATGGGAAATTTGATGAGATACCTTTGGCTGAATCAAAAAGTGGCAGGGAGTGGGAGTTTGGGTAAGACTGTGAAAGAACTTGGTTGCCTTGCTCTAATATCTGAGTAATTCTACTGATCAAGTGGAGTATTGAAGGATTTTAAATAGTCATGGTTAACCCAAGATGGCAGAATAGGACATTGATTGTGGGGGGTGGAGAGGGGGAGAAGTGAGGTCGTGGCCAGGAGGGAAGAAGCCAAGCAGAGTCTGAATAGTAGGTTCAAACCAGTAATTAAAAGCATGGTACTTAACTACAAGGTCTAATGACTCATGTGTCATAAAACAGTAAGGAGAACCAGGGAAAAGTGAGAGGAGGCAGCTCATACTAAGAATTGTATAGAGTATATTACAAATACTGCTAAAAACATGATTATTTCTTGTGGCAGTAGCCATGTATAGTTGAAGCATAGTTGATTTACAATGTTTCAGTTATACAGAAAAAAAAATATATGTGTATGTATTCTTTTGCAGATTCTTTTCCCTTATAGGTTATTACAAGAGAGTAAATATAGTTTCCTGTGCTATACTTGTTGTTTATCTATTTTATATATAGTAATTTCATTCTTTTTTATGGCCAAGTAATATTCCAATGTGTGTGTGTCTGTGTCTGTGTGTCTACATCTTTTTTGTTTCTTTATCCATTCATCTGTCAGTGAACATTTAGGTTGCTTCCATGTCTTGGCTATTGTAAATAGTCTTCATGAACATTGGGGTGCACATATCATATAAATTCTTTTTTTATATGGATATCCAATTGTTACAGGACTATTTGTCAAAAACATTCCTTTCTCCCCTTTTCTGCACCTGTATCAAAAATCAAATATCCACATGTATATAATGGATCTATTCATCTAATTTTATGCTAATACCACACATTCTTGATTATGATAGCTTTATGATAAAGATTTATCTTGAAATCAGATAGTGTCAGTCCTTTCACTTTGTTCTTTTTCAGAGCTGTTTTGGCTTTTCTAGATCCTTTGTAGTTTTGAGCGAATTTAGAATCAGCTTGTTAACTTCTATAAAAAATGAAAACTTGTTTTGATATTGATTTTGATTGCATTGGCTCTACAGATAAATCTGGGGAGAATTGACATCTTAACAATATTGAGTCCTCCAATTCATGAACATGGTATATCTCTCCATTTATTTAGATCTTCTTTGATTTTTCTTAGTAGTGTTTTGTAGTTTTTATTCTATGATTGTATACATCTTTTGTCATGTTTATCCCTATTTATTTCATAGTTTTTGATGCTATTAAAATGTTCTGTATGACTCAGGAAACTCAAACCAGGGCTCTGTAAACACCTAGAGGGGTGGGATGGGGAGGTGGTGGGAGGGATGTTCAAGAAGGAGGGGGCATAGGTATACCTACGGCTGATTCATGTTGATGCCTGGCAGAAACAAACACAATACTGTAAAGCAATTATCTTTCGATTAAAAGTAAATAAAAT